>NC_062554.1:105903705-107153705 GCF_016906955.1 Phacochoerus africanus
GAAAGAAAGAAAGAAAGAAAGAAAGAGAAAGAAAGAGAAAGAAAGGAAGGAAGAGGAAGAAATTATTCCCAATTGAACACCTCAGCTTTCTCATTGAAACAGAAGGCAAAGCTATCTGCAAATACTTTTATAATATGTCCAAGGTGAAAACTACAGAGGCGGTCTAGGTCTTTGAGATCAACCTCCAAGGTCTATCATGAGAAGGTATGAGATGGAGTGGGGGGAGAGGGGGTGGAGACCCAGAAGTCCCAAGGCTTAATATACCTCAAAAGTATTTGCTGAACTGAATTGAGGGATTACTTACCCTGCTAGCACTGCATGAGGCAGCGTTAAGGTATCGCTATAACCTTAAAAATCCTAGAAATTGTCACTACATTTTCCCTAGGCAATTTTCATTTTTATTCTACTCAATTCAAGGATGGTTTTATGAGTTCGAGAGAGACCATACTCAAGTTTCTTCTCATCTATGAAGGAGAAAAAGAAAAAGGAGTTTTTCAAGTACACTGTGATTGCACTAAGAATATAAGCACCAGGATGAATAAGTGTAACAGAGAACACACCTGACTCCATAGTGGATCTATTCTTGTAGTTCTAACCTTTATGCTCTGTTGCCTGTGCCTGAAATACACAGGACAGCCTATTCTCAAGGCTCTGACCTTTAAAGGTATAACACTTCTCCATTCATACAGAGGCAAAAAGTTGCAGAACAGAGAATAGCGTTTGTCTTATGGGAGATTTATGGGAACGTGGTAATCAGACCTATGTGGACAACTATAAGAACAAAGGATTATTACATCCCCTCCCGGGTCTGGCCACTACCAAGAAATTTGCAACAACCCGGTACGCCCCGTCCTCTTTTAGTATAAAAGAAGCCTGAGTTCTATCTCAGGTAAGATGGTCCTTTGGGACACTAGGCCACTATCTTCTCAGTCTGCTGCCTTTTCAAATAAAGCTGCTATTCCTTGCCCCAACACCATTTATTGGCCTGTCATGCAGTGAGCAGTACAACAAGCTTGGATTCTGTAATATAAGCTTCCAGAAATTTGGGGGCAAAATAAGGAATATTCAGAACAATAAATAAAATAGTATATACTTTTTTTCTACTGTTGAAGAAACTCTCCCTTTGCAGCTCCAAGATCAGTTGAGTCAGAAGGAATATGTCTGGGAACCCCAAAGTTTTCCCCAACTCACACTACCCCTGATCCAGAGCACCTTCTAGTATCCCAGCTGATCTCCCTACAATCAGCCTGGTTTCTTCCTATGAAGGCCGCCAGTCTCTCTCACCTATGGAGTCCCTACACTTCCCCCACCTCAAAATAAAGTTTGGAGTTGACACAATCTCCACACTTCCCTTGCCCCAAACCCATCTCCCCTTACTAACACAAACACACAGTGACAATAAGGGTTCAAAGCCAGAAATAGAAACCAATCTCATTGTATTAAGCACAACAGAATTTAACAAAGGGACTTGGGCGTCTGCAAGTTAGCTAGAATGGCTGAAGGAGCAGGCTCTAGGCTGAGCCTCCAGGAATGCACTAGCTCTATAACAATCAGGATGGTGAGCCATCAGTAGCCTGACACTGGAAATATTGAGGTCATAAACCATCTAGTTCACAACCATAGCTGTGATGTAGCAATCAGAAAAGCAGGATAAGGAAGCTATTGCTGCCGTATAATAACAGCCTCTCCACACCCATGGAGCTAGTGGCTGATCACTAGAACCCCCAGCCCCCAGATCTTGCTCATCAGCAGAAAATCAACCAAAAAGATGGCTTCTGTTTCAATGCTTTCTACATGTAAAGCAATGTGTACATAATAAAATTCATTCAGAAGAGTCAAGCAAATTTGGTTTCCTGCATTCCAGCCTCCACAGTATAGGAAGATGCCTAACCAAGATGGAGAAGGATGCTGAGTACCAATCAGCTATGTCCAACACACACACACACACACACACACACACACACACACACTCCATGCTGACAAGATTACTGGCGTTTTTTGTCATGTGAATTTTCTGATAACCCTACAGAAAACGGATTGGAAATAATACCAATAAGAAACATGGAAAATTATAATGGAAGATCCTACATTTCACATGGGGTATGGTTTTGGCCTCTGAAGTCCCAGGTTACTGATTTCCTCTAAGGGATTAAGCAGATGTCTGATGGGCAGCCCTGTGCTTTTAATTCTCTTGAGGTCCGGGCTCACCGACGTGCTCTGCTACTCTGTTATAACTAGAGTCTGACTCCATTTTTATATTTCAGGGCTGACAGCTTTCAAGCCTTGCCACTCTCCCTTCCCCTTGGGTCTCCCATCTGGGCAAGTTGATAAGAAAGCCCAAGTGCTCCCACTTTTGGCAGGGGTAGGAAGTTCAAACCTGGCCAATCTTCACCAATCTGGGGGAACCCCCACCCGAGCCCCACCTTCTAACAATGATAAAACCCCAAGCCAGTCTACCCTCCCTGCTCTCTCAAGTCATTTTCAAATCTACCTGGAAGCTTGCCCTACTCTCCCAAGAAAGCCTCACTGTGTGAGTAATAGACCCTCTTGGTTCACATGGCATTACCAGTCTTGATGTATGAACCACAAAGTGGTTCTTTGCCTCTGAGGAATGCCCACAGATACTCTACCCCAAATCCTCCCACACCATACATCTCTGTCTCCATCTTGCTTCCTTTTGGTCCCTGTTCCCTACCAACAGATACCATCAGGTCAGAATGATACTTTTTATCTTGAGTGGGCAGTTGGCTTTTCTGCAGAAAAAGACTGGGTGAGGCCCAATTTACTAGGGCTCTGCTTTGCCCAGGAAGGCCCTTCTTAGAGCATTTCCTTCCAGGGACCACATTCACCTTTCTTCCCATTTCCAAATCCAGATTACTGTCTCATGGCCATGTGAAACTCCCTTACAGGATAATTTCATCCATAATCACTTGCCGCTGTCATCTGTATTTATTCTTCACTCTCTCCTGCTATTTGGGAGCTTAATTCCTGGCCTAGGACCTTTGTCTCACCCCTAAGACTCCTTTAACCTGGGAGCCTGAGTGATGCTATCCTCGAAGTTCAGAGGCCTTTAATTCTAATGTTCATTACTTACAAATAGCTAATACCACCATTCTGCCATTCCTCATGGTTATCCTTCACTGCCAGCCTGAATTCGGACCTCTCCAGATGTCTGTCTTCTCTGATACTTTTTTCTTAATACTGCTCATTTTGCCCAGAATAAAACATCCTTAACATCTTCATCTGGATAACTCCTTCTTATCCTACTAGACTCTTCAGCACTTTCTCTTCTTGGCCAGGTCTAAGATTGCTCTTCCATTTGTCCTCACTATAAAGGTAAATAAGTAAAAGATAATAGGGATTGCAAATGGGCAGCTTACCGTCTGATTCTGGCTAGAAGCTCCATTTTATCTGGCTTTCAGAGTTTTTTTAACTAAAAAAAAATTTCCCCAAAAGAATGTAAAGCAGGATCTCAAAGAGATATGTGCACACTCATGTATACTTCAGCATTAGTCACAACAGCCACAAGGTGGAAGCAAATCAAACGTCCATCAACAGATGAATTAAGGAAATGTGGTGTATAATAGAATGAGCTATACAATAGGATGAAGTGTGCAATAGAATATTATTCATCCTTTAAAAAAGAAGAAAACCCTCTTACATACTACATGAGGATATTATGCTAACACTGAATTCTCTAAATTGTTACAATAAAAGTTAATTGTTTAAGGTGTATGAGTCTTTTAATATTTTGCTATAATTCTTTTCTCCAATTTTTAGTTCATATATATTTTTTCATAAGAAATTTGTGTGTAGTTTTTGTATTTATGCTGTCTTCTCAATTTTTGAATCATTTTTATAGTAGTTTTATAAAATAAATTTGGAAAGATTTCTATATTCCCTCCATGATCTTAAAGAATTTAAAATAAAAAATTTATTTGCTCCTTGAATATTTTGGAAAAATTTTCCTATAAAACCTTCTGGATGTGGAGGTTTGGGATAATTCCTTAAATTTTTCCAATGTCTATCTGAGTTTATGTTTTTCACTTCTTTTTTAGTAAATTTGGAAATATTTTCTTATAAAATCCTGAACTTTCTTAGACTATTCAAATTTATCATGATAGAACTGTATCTAATATTTTTCTTACTTTAAAAATCATCTTTTTTTCATGAGTAGGCAATCAGCCAAATTAAGAATGTGGAAAATTCAGGGAATATATAACTTTGTTTAACAAACAATAGCATGTGGAAAAAATGAATGGAATAGCTGTTAAAGGCTAGAGATATTTAAGCAACATATTAACTAAATACAATGGTGGACCTTATTTGGATACTGATTTGAATAAAACAATCTTTAAAAGAGTTTGATACCATCAGGGAAACATATATTAGCTATTAGATGATATTAAAAGTTATTGTTAATTTGTTCAATGTAATGATATTATGGTTAAGTTGTACATTTTTCAAAGTCCTAATTTGTTAGTAATATATTATGAAGTATTTATGGGTAAAAGCTACGTGGTATGGATTTCTTTAAAATATGCCAAGGGAAAAAGAAGTGGGGAGTAGAGAGAACACGAAAGAGAGAGAAATAAATAACACAGGTGGCAAAATGTTGATAATTGTTGAAACTGACGGATAAGTATATGAGAATTAATTGTATTATTTTAAATATTGGAAATGTCTAAAACTTTCCCCTCTGCCTTTATGCGTTATCCTTTTCATCATTCTGAATGTTATTTATGTTTCCTCCGTATCTTCTAATCTTCTGGAGATATTTTTTTATTTTGTTGTGCTTTTAGAAAACAAGCTTTTAAATTCATTTACTAATTATTTTGCTTTATAAGTAAGTCATTTAGGAAGTTCCCTGGTGGACTAGTGGTTAGGACTTGGTGCTTTCACCTCTGCAGCCCAGGTTCAATCCCTGGTCTGAGAAGTGAGATCCCACAAGAAGAAGCTGCACACTGCAGCAAAATAAAAAATAAATAAAAATAAGCAAAAATTTTATCTAAAATAATTCATTCTGTTTGTGTTTTTTAGGTCAATTTTGTTTTCCTTTGTACAACTTCTTAAGTAGAATAGTTCATTTACTTTCTTTTCTTGGTTACTAATTAAAGCATTTAAAGCTATGAATTTCCCTACAAGTAGTTTTGGTGTATCCCATAAGTCTTGACAGGCACTATTTTTTGAGTGAGAGAGAATACTGTGCATTTATGGTAGATTAGTACTTAATATTCACTCCAGTGTGCATCTGTTGTGCCTTCCTGAACTACAGAGCCCAAAAGCTAAAAACTACATTTCCCAGCTTCCCTAGCAGGTAGGGTTCTTAATGAGATTTAAATTTGGCCAATCAGATACAGCCATGAAAATTTTGGAAAGCAGAAGAAAGGCAGAGCCAGAACTTCTGCTGCTGGGAATAGGTGGAAGTGATTCATTTTCCTGCAGCTGAATTAACAGAAGTCCTGGTGCCAGTCATGAGTTTTAGGGATGCTGTAAGACACAGGACATCATATTACTGCTGCAGACAACAGCAGAAGCTGTCTGGTTCCAGAGCCTGCAGTAGTTATGACAATTTCCTGTTTGTGGTGGCATCCTCCCCAGGACAGTGTTTCTGTAGCAGCAGGTTTATAAGGTGGAAAACACAGCAGCTGCTTTGGTGACAACATTTGCATTATGGTTTTTACAGTCATTTCTGAAAGCTCAATGTAGCATCTGCTCTAGCACACTCTTAACATTACTAAAAGCTATTTAATTCCTTATACTAATCATCCTAAACTGTCCAGAAAGAACTGTTCTCTGTAACTGAACCATGACTAATGTAATAAATGAAATTAGCAGTGAGGCTCCATAGTACTTATGATACAGGATGGGTTGCATTTGATAGACCCAAAATATTCAGTGGCTTTAAAAAATTAGAACCATCTTCCCCTCTAATATAACCATCTGAGCTGGTATGGCCATGCTGCTCTGCAAAGTTTAGGCTTTCTCTCTTTTTGTTCTTACATCCCTCAGCTATTGCCCTTGTCCACATGGTCCAAAACAATTCACCACTCTGTCTGCTTTCCAGAGAAAAGACAAAAAAAGGCGATAGAACATTCTTCCTTTCAAAGGCATAACCCCAAATTTACACATGTTATTGAGGCTCATATCCCATGGGCCAGAACTGAATCACATGGCCACATTGGCTGCTAGGAACAGTGACCTCTTTTTGACTGGTCTCTGTCTCTTGATGTCTTAAATATCTTATTATGGTTATAAAATTCAGAGTGGCCTGACCTGGAAAGGGGAAACATGCCTAATAGTGCCCTATCTTTACTTATGAAGTTCTAACTATGTTGAGGTGGTAGTTTTCATTTCTTCTTTCATCCAGGAGTTATATCTTGCTACTCAAAGTGTGCTCTACAGGGATCAACAGCACAAGTGTCACCTGGGAGCTTAATGAAACGTAGGATCTCAGGCCCAACCTCAGAACCTACTGAATCAGAATCCACATTTTAACAAGCGATACTGGTTCAGAAGTCAGAGTTCTACCTCTAGACTTTGAAGTAGGTGAAGAAGGAGCACCCTCATCCTTGTATCAGTAAATCCACCCTACTAAGAGAGTTTCAATGAAGCAGTTTCTCTGTAGAGTCAATTTACTGGAAGCCCCACTTCCAGTGGTGAAAAACAGTAATATAAGATCAATCAAGTGTCACTGGAATTTTCTAGGGCTCAACTCTAGGGGTTTTTGTTGTTGTTGTTGTTGATGATGATGTGCTTACTCCACCAGCCTTCTCTGTAATTTTTATCAACTAGCATTATTTCATTTGTTTCTCTTACTCCTTTCCCTTTCCCTCATCCTTTCTCTCGGGCTCTTTTCTCTCTCTTATCCCCATTTCTTTATTTTAGGGGTTGTAACTAGTTGCCCCAGAGATGGGGTTCACATGTTTGGATCAGCTGTCATAGTAATTTAAGAAAACATGAACTTAAATGGCTTTAGATAAGTATGTGCTCTTGAGACCAGCACATCCCCCGCCAACCCTTTCCATCTGGCACCCAGCCCAGCCTGACTCACTAATTTACATTACTTCCCTAACCCCTATGGGCATTTAAATTTGTGAATCAAGGAGTTCCCATCATGGCTCAGTGGTTAACGAATCCCACTAGGAACCACAAGGTTGCGGGGTTCGATCCCTGGCCTTGCTCAGTGGGTTAAGGATCCAGCATTGCCATGACCTGTGGTGTAGGCTGCAGACACAGCTTGGATCCCGCGTTGCTGTGGCTGTGGTGTAGGCCGACGGCTAACAGCTCCAATTCAACCCCTAGCCTGGGAACCTCCATATGCCGTGGGAGTGGCCCAAGAAATGGCAAAAAGACAAAAAAATAAAATAAAACAAATAAATACAAAATAAAAAAATAAATTTGTGAATCAAGCATAAATTTCCTTTTTCTTCTGCCTCCTGGAAGATGTTCAGAGTTGAGGAGTTCACCATTCCCCATTAGAAAGGGACTCTAAGTATCACTATTGACCAAGTCCTTTTCATTCATTTCCCTCATTTTTATTACGGGATTCCTGCATCAGTTATTTCCTTTCTCTCAATGAAAGATATAATTTCTCTCCTCTTAAATTTGTTGAGAGTTGTTTTGTGGCCTACAGTTAACCAAGGAGATGAAAGACTTATACTCTAAAGACTATGAAACTCTGATGAAGGAAATTGAGGATGATACAAAGAAATGGAAAGGTATCCCATGTTCATGAATTGGAAGAATTGATATTGTTAGAAGTCCCTTGTACCCAAAGCAATCTAAAGATTAAATGCAATCCCTATCAAAACACCCATGACATTTTTCACAGAACTAGAACAAATAGTCCTAAAATGTATATGGAATCATAAAAAAAAAAAAAAAAACCTGATTAGCCAAAACAATCCTGAGAGGGGAAAAAATCTCCAAATACTACAAAGTATAAAGCTATAGTAATAAAACAGTAGAGTACTAGAAACAAGAACAGACACAGTGAACAACGGAAGAAAGAAATCTCAGAAATAAATCTATGCACTTATGGTCAATTAAAAAGAGGCAAGAATGTACAATGGGGAAAAGTCAGTCTCTTTGATAACTGGAGCTGGAGAAACTGGACAGCTATATGTAAAAGAATGAGATTAAAACATACCATTTGCAAAAATAAAATGAAAATTGATTAACAACCTAAATGTAAGATCTGAAAACCATAAAACTCTTAGAAGAAAACATAAGCAGAATACTCTTTGACATAAACCGTAGCACTATTTGGATTTCCATCCTAAGGCAAAGGAAATAAAAGCATAAAGAACCAAGTGAGATCTAATTAAACTGAAAACTTTTTACACAACAAAGAAAACCATCAAAAAAAAAAAAACACAATAAGACAACCTACTGAATGGGAGAAAATATTGGACAATGATTTGACCAAAAAGGTGTTAATAGCCAAACATATAAGTAGCTCATACAACTCAATATAAAAAAATAAACATCTCCATTAAAAATGGGCTGAAGATCTGAACAGACATTTTCTAAATAAAACATACAGATGGCTGACAGGCACATGGAAAGATGCTCAACATCACTAGTAATCAGAGAAATGCAAATCAAAACTGCCATGAGCTATCACTTCACACCTGTCAGGATGGCCATGATCAAAAATAACATAAATATTGGTGAGGCTGTGGAGAAAAGGGAACCCTCGTATACTGTTGGTGGAAATGTAAATTGGTGCAGTCAATGTGAAAAAGAGTATGAAGTTTCCTCAAAAAGCTAAAAATTAAACTACCATATGATCCAGATATTTCACTTTCAAGTATATATTCAAAAAAACAAAAGCACTAAATCAAAGATACATACACCCCTATGTTCATAGCAGTATTTTCTACAATAGCCAAGATATGGAGGCAATTTAAGTATCCATCAATAAATGAATGGATAAAAAAGATATGGTACATATATACAATAGAATATTACTCAGCAATAAAAAAAAAGAACGAGGAGTTCCTATCAGCAGAAACTAATCTGACAAGTATCCATGAGGACTCAGGTTCGATCCCTGGCCTCACTCAGTGGGTTAAGGATCCCACATTGCAGTGACCTGTGGTGTGGGCTACAGACACTGCTGGGCTCTGGTGTTGCCCTGGCTGTGGCATAGGCTGGTGGCTACAGCTCCAATTTGGCCCCTCACCTGGGAACCTCCATATGCCATGGTTGAAGCCCTAAGAAAAGACCAAAAAAAAAATGAAATAATACCATTTGCAACAAGATGGATGGACCTAGAGATTATCATACTAAGTGAAGTAAAGAGAAAGACAAATATGATATCATTTATATGTGGAATCTAAAAAAAAAAGATGCAAACGAACTAATTTATACAACAGAAAGAGACTCAAAGACTTTGAAAACAAACTTATGGTTACCAAGGGAGAAAGGTAGAGAGGAGGTATAAATCAGGAGTTGGAATTAACACAAACACACCACTATATATAAAATAGTCAATCAATAAGAACTTACTGTACAGCACAGGGAACTCTACTCAGTATTCTGTAATAACCCATATGGGGAAAGAATCTGAAAGACAATTGATATATGTATATATCTAACACTTTGCTGTACACCTGAAACTAGCTCAGCTTTGTAAATCAACTACACTCAATATAAAATAAAAATTAATTTTAAAAAGAATGAAATTTTCCATGTGCAACAACATGGACAGACCTGGAGAGTATTATCCTTAATGAAATAAATCAAAGACGAACACCGTATGCTATCACTTATATGTAGAATCTACAAAATAAAACAAACAAATAAATATAACAAAACAGAAACAGACTAACAGATACAGAAAATAAGCTAGTGGTTACCAGCAGGGAGTAGGAAAGGGGGAGAGACAAGATGGGGATAGGGAATTAAAAGGCACAGACTACTAAATAGAAAATTAATAAGCTATGAGGATACATTGTACAGTATAGGAAATACAGCCAATTTTTATAATAACTTTAAATGGAGAATAATCTATAAAAATATTGAATCACTATGTTTTACACCTGAAACTAATGTAACATTGTATATCAACTAGATTTTTTTTTTAAATGTGGCAAAGACAACAAAAAAGACAAAAAAATCCATTCGAGAAGGACAGTTACCATATGAGCCAGGAATTCTATTCCTAGGTGTCTACCCAACAGGAATGAAAACATCCATGCATAAAAAATCTACAAATGTTGACAGCAGCAATAAGTATGATAGCCAAAAGGTGAAAACAACCCAAATGTATATGAACAGATGAATGGATAAATAAATGTGACACATCCATACAATGGAATATTATCCAGCCACAAAAAGAAATGAAGTATTAATACATTCTCCAATACGGGTAAAACTTGAAAACATTATGGTAAGTAAAAGAAGGCAGTTACAAAAGGTCACATACTGTATAATTCCACATATAGGAAATGTCCAGAACAGGTAATCTATGGAGATAAAAATTGTATATTAATGTTACCTATTACTGAAGTGGGGGTACTTTGCAGGTAGAGTAATAACCAAAGGATCCTGGTTCTCTTTTTGGAGTGATGAAAATATTCTAAAACTAATTTTGATGATGGTTCCATAACTCCATCCAGTATTTAAGGAATATACTAAAAAGTATACTCAACGTAAAATATATATTGAATTGTACAATTTAAGTGAGTAAATTATATATGTGAATTATATCTCAATAAAGCTGTGTGTGTTTTTGTTTTTTGTTTTTTATTTTGTTTTTGTTTTGGCAGCACCCATGGCATGTGGAAGTTCCCCAGGCCAGGGATTGAATTCATGCCACAGCAGTGACCTGGGCTGATTGACAATACAGAGTATGTTACCCTCTGCACCACAAGGAAGCTCCAGTAAAGCTGTCTTTAAAATCTGTATACAAGCCATTGCCAATACAGTCAAGTAATGTTCAATAAGGGTGCCAACCCCATTCAATGGGGAAAAGGGCAGCCTTTTCAATAAATCCTGGAGAAACTGGATATCTGTATGAAAATGAGTGAATCTGGACCTTACCTTACACCATAAATAAAATTAACTCAAAATAAATCAAAGGTCTGAAACTATGAAACTCTTAGAAGAAAACACAGGGGGGAAGTTTCATTGCATTGGATTTGGCAAAGATTTTTTGAATATGACATTTTAAAAAATAAGCAATGCCAAAAGTAAAAAAACATGTTCCTGCTGCAGCACAGTAGGTTAAGAATCTGACTGCAGTCATTCAGGTCACCACAGAAATGCATGTTTGATCCCTGACCCAACACAGTGGGTTAAAGGATGCAGTATAGGTCACAGCTATGGCTCAGATTCAATTCCTGGCCCAGGAACTTGCATACGCCATGAGTGTGCCCATAAAAACAAAAACAAACAAAAGCAAATGTAGATAAATAATACCATATCAAAATTTAGAACCAGTATGTATATCATAGGACACAATCAATAGAGTGACAAAGCAACCTTCAGAATAGGAGAAAATATATGCAAATCATATATCTGATAAGGGGTTAATAACCAGAATACATAAAGAATTCCTTCAATCTGCTGCCTACAAGAAACTCACCTTAGGGCAAAGGATGTAGATAGATTGAAAGTGAGGGGATGGGAAAAGATATTTCATGCCAATGGACAAGACAGGAAAGCAGGAGTAGCTATGCTCATATCAGATAAAATAGACTTTAAAATGAAGGCCATAAAGAAAGACAAAGAAGGACACTAATTAATGGTTAAAGGATACATTCAAGAAGAGGATATTACAATCATCAATATATATGCCCAGATACCTACAACAAATACTAACAGACATAAAAGGAGAAATTGATGGGAATACAATCATAGTAGGAGACTTTAACACCCCACTCACATCAATGGACAGATCCTCTAGGCAGAAAATCAATAAAGCAACAGAGATTGTAAAGGAAACAATAGAAAAGTTAGACTTAATCTACATTTTTAGGACATTACATCCAAAAAAATCGGAATACACATTCTTCTCAAGTGCTCATGGAACATTCCAAAGAATTGATCACATATTGGGGCACAAAGCTAACCTCAACAAATTTAAGAGTATAGGAATTATTTCAAGTATCTTCTCTGACCACAATGGCATGAAACTAGATATCAACCACAGGAAAAGAAATGAGAAAAATGGAGACTAAACAACATGCTACTAAAAAACCAATGGGTCAATGAAGAAATCAATAAGAGAATTAAAAAATATCTAGAGACAAATGATAATGAAGACACAACCACCGCAAAAACAGTGCTTCAGAGGGAAGTCCATAGCAATACAGGCCTTCCTCAAAGAAGAAGAAAAATCTCAAATTGACAACTTGACCCACCACCTAAATGAATTAGAAAAAGAGGAACAAGAAAAAACTAAATTCAGCATAAGGAAGGAAATCATAAAGATCAAAGAAGAAATCAATAAAATAGAGATTCAAAAACCAATAGAAAAAAATCAATAAAACCAAGAGCTGATTCTTTGAAAAGATAAACAAAATTTACAAACCTCTGGCTAGACTCACCAAGAAGAGGAGAGAAAAAACCCAAATAAACAAAATAAGAAATGAAAAAGAAGTCACAATGGATACTACAGAAATAAAAAAAAAACCATGAGAGAATACTATCAACAACTATATGCCAACAAATTTGACAACCTAGAAGAAATGGACAACTTTCTAGAGATTTACAGCCTGCCAAAATTGAATCAAGGAGAAATAGATCAACTGAACAGACCAATCACCAGAAATGAAATTGAATATATCATAAAAACACTCCCTACAAATAAAAGTCCAAGACCAGATAGCTTCACAGGCGAATTCCACCAAACATTCAAAGAGGAAATTATACCCATCCCCTTAAACTTTTTCAAAAGGTTGAAGAAGAAGGAACACTCCCAAAGACATTCTATGATGCCACCATCACCCTAATTCCAAAAGCAGAAAAAGATACACCAAAAAAGAAAACTGTCAGCCAATATCTTTGATGAATATAGACGCAAAAATTCTCAACAAAATTTTAGCCAATCGAATCCAACAACATATCAAAAAGATTGTACACCACAACCAGGTTCACAAGGATGGTTCAACATACACAAATCAATCAATGTCATATACCACATTAACAAAAGAAAAGCCAAAAACCACATGATCATCTCAATAGATGCAGAAAAAGCATTTGACAAGGTACAACATCTATTCATGATAAAAACTCTTACCAAAGTGGGTATAGAGGGAACATTCCTTAACATAATTAAAGCCATTTATGACAGACCCACAGCAAATATAATACTTAATGGAGAAAAGCTGAAAGCTTTCCTGTGAAAATCTGGAGCAAGACAGGGATGCCTACTCTCACTGCTGTTATTCAACATAGTATTAGAAGTCCTAGCCATAGCAATCAGACAAACAAAAGAAATAAAAGGCATCCAAATAGGAGAAGAGGTAAAACTGTCACTGTATGCAGATGACATGATACTATATATAGAAAACCCTAAGGACTCAACCCAGAAACTACTCCAACTGATCAACAAATTCAGCAGAGTAGCAGGATATAAGATTAACATTCAGAACTTCTGCCCATTTTTGGATGGGGTTGTTTGTTTTTTTGGTATGGAGCTGCAGAAGTTGTTTATAAATTTTGGAGATTAATCCCTTGTCAGTTGATTTACCTGCAAAGATTTTCTCCCATTCTGTGGGTTGTCTTTTTGTGTTGTTTAGGGTTTCCTTTGCTGTGCAGAAACTTTGAAGTTTGAGTAGGTCCCATTTGTTTATTTTTCTTTTTATTGTCAATACTCTGAGTGGTGGATCTGAGAAGATGTTGCTGTGGTTTATGTCAGAGAGTGTTTGGCCTATGTTTTCCTCTAGGAGTTTGATAGTGTCTGGTCTTCTATCTATATCTTTAATCCATTTGGAGTTTATTTTTGTGTATGGTGTTAGGGAGTGTTCTAATTTCATTCTTTTCCATGTAGCTGTCCAGTTTTCCCAGCACCACTTATTGAACAAGCTGTCCTTTCTCCATTGTATAGTCTTGCTTCCTTTGTCATAGATTAGTTGGCTGTAAGTGCATGGGCTTAATTCTGGGCTTTCTATCCTGTTCCACTGATCTGTATGTCTGTCTTTGTGCCAGTACCATCCAGTTTTGACAGCTGTTGCTTTGTAGTATAGTCTGCAGCTCCATACCAAAAAAACAACCCCATCCAAAAATGGGCAGAAGATCTAAACAGACAGTTCCCAAAGAAGACAAACAGATGGCCAAAAAACACATGAAAAGATGTTCAACATCATTCATTATTAGAGAAATGCAAATCAAAACCACGATGAGGTACCACCTTACACCAGCCAGAATGGCCATCATCCAAAAGTCTACAAACAATAAGTGCTGGAGAGGGTGTGGAGAAAAAGGAACACTAGTACACTGTTGGTGGGATTGTAAATTGGTGCAACCACTGTGGAAAACAGTATGGAGATTCCTCAGAAAACTAAACATAGAACTACCATTTGATCCAGCAATCCCACTCCTGGGCATCTATCCAGAGAAAACCACAACTCGAAAAGACACATGTACTCCAGTGTTCATTGCAGCACTATTTACAATAGCCAAGACATGGAAACCACCTAAATGTCCACCGACAGAGGAGTGGATCCAGAAGATGTGGTACAAATACACAATGGAATATTACTCAGCCATCAAAAAGAATGAAATACCAGCATTTTTAGCAACATGGATGGACCTAGAAACTATCATGCTAAGTGAAGTCAGCCATACAATGGGACACCAACATCAAATGCTTTCACTGACATGTGGAATCTGAAAAAAGGACAGACGGAACTTCTCTGCAGAACAGATGCTGACTCACAGACATTGAAAAACTTATGGTCTCCAGAGGAGGCAGTTTGGGGGGTGGGGGGATGTGCTTGTGTTATGGGATGGAAATCCTGTGAAATTGGATTTTGATGATCATTATACAACTACAGATGTGATAAATTAATTTGAGTAATAAAAAAAATGAAAAAAAGGATTAACATTCAGAAAGCAGTTGCATTCCTGTATACTAACAATGAAATACTAGAAAATGAATACAAAAATATGATGCCCTTTAAAATTGCACCACAAAAATCAAATACCTGGGTATACACACCTGACCAAGGAAGTGAAAGACTTATATGCTGACAACTATAAAACATTAATCAAGGAAATTATAGAAGATGTAAAGAAATGGAAAGATAGTCCATGCTCCTGGGTGGTAAAAATTAATATTGTAAAAATGGCTATACTACCCAGAGCAAACTACAGATTCAATGCAATCCATATCAAATTACCGATGACATTTTTCACAGAACTAGAAAAAACAATCTGAAAATTTATATGGAACCACAAAAGACCTAGAATTTCCAAAGCAATTCTGAAGAACAAAAACCATGCAGGAGGCATAACTCTCCCACACTTCAGGCAATATTACAAAGCCACGGTCATCAAGACAGTGTGGTACTGGTACCAAAACAGATAGACCAATGGAACAGAATAGAGAATGCAGAAATAAACCCAAACACCTGTGGTCAATTAATCTTTGATAAAGGAGACAAGAACATAAAATGGGGAAAAGACGGTCTTTTCAGCAAGCATTGCTGGGAAACCCGGACAGCTGCATGCAAATCAATGAAACTAGAACACACCCTCACACCATGCATGAAAATAAACTCAAAATGGCTGAAAGACTTAAATATAAGACAAGACACCATCAAACTCCTGGAAGAGACATAGGCAAAACATTCTCTGACATCAACCTTATGAATATTTTCTGAGGTCAGTCTCCCAAAGCAACAGAAATAAAGGCAAAAATAAACCCATGGAACCTAATCAAACTGACAAGCTTTTGCACAGCAAAGGAAACCAAAAAGAATACAAAAATACAACTTAACAGAATGGGAAAAAATAGTTTCAAATGATGCAGCCAACAGGGCTTAATCTCTAAAATATACAAGCAACTTATACAACTCAACAGCAAAAAAGCCAGCAATCCAATGGAAAAATGGGCAAAAGACCTAAATAGACAATTCTCCAAGGAAGATATACAGATGGCCAACAAGCACATGAAAAAAAAATGCTTAACATCACTGATTATTAAAGAAATGCAAATCAAAACTACTATGAGGTACCACCTCACACCAGTCAGATTGGCCATCATTAATAAGCCCACAGATAACAATTGCTGGAGGGGGTGTGGAGAAAAGGGAACCCTCCTGCACTGTTGGTGGGAATGTAAGCTGGTACAACCACTATGGATAAATACCTTGGAAATCTATACATAGAACTACCATATGATCCAGCTATCCCACTCTTGGGCATATATCTGGACAAAACTTTCCTTAAAAAAGACACAAGCGGTTTTATATTCATTGCAGCACTATTCACAATTGCCAAGACATGGAAACAACCCAAATGTCCTTCAACAGATGATTGGATTAGGATGATGTGGTATATATACACAGTGGAATATACTCAGCCATAAAAAATAACAAAATAATGCCATTTACAGCAACATGGATGGAACTAGATACTCTCATACGGAGTGAAGTTAAGTCAGAAAGAAAAGACAAGGAGTTCCCGTTGTGGCTCAGTGGTTAGCGAATCTGACTAGGAACCATGAGGTTGTGGGTTCGATCCCTGGACTTGCTCAGTGGGTTAAGGATCCAGCGTTGCTGTGAGCTGTGGTGTAGGTTGCAGATGCCGCTCAGATCCCGTGTTGCTGTGGCTCTGGCATAGGCAGGCGGCTACAACTCCGATTTGACTCCTAGCCTGGGAACCTCCATATGCCGTGAAAGCAGCCCAAGAAATGGCAAAAAGACAAAAAGACAAAAAAAAAAAAGAAAGAAAGAAAGAAAGAAAGAAAAGACAAATACCATATGATATCAGTGATATCTGGGATCTAATATACAGCACAAATGAACTTTTCCACAGAAAGGAAAGTCATGGATTTGGAGAATAGACTTGTGGTTGCCTAGGGGGAGGGGGAGGGAGTGGGATGGATAGGGAGCTTGGGTTTAATGGATGCAAACTATTGCTTTTGGAATGGATTAGCAATGAGACCTTGCTGTTAAGCACTGAGAACTATGTCTAGTCACTTATGACAGAGCATGATAATGGAGAAAAAAGAATGTATACATGTATGTGTAACTGGGTCACCATGCTGTATAGAAGGGAAAAAATTGTATTGGGGAAATAACAATACAAAAATATGAAAAAATAAAAATAAATAAAGTATATTAAATAAATGAAATAAAAATGGGTGAAGGACTTGAACAAACATTTCCCCAACACAACAAATGACCAACAAGACTATGAAAAGATGTGCAACATCACTAATCATGAGGGAAATGTAAATCAAAACCACAATGAGAGGAGCTCCCATTGTGGCTCAGGGGGTTAAGATCCCAACATAGTGTCCATGAGCATGCATCCCTGGCCTCACTCAGTGGGTTAAGGATCTGGTGTTGCCACAAGCTGTGGTGTATGTCACAGATGAGGCTCAGATCTGGTGTTGCTGTGACTGTGGCGCAGGGCTCAGCTGTAGCTCCAATTCAACCCCTAGCCTGGGAACTTCCATATGCCGAAGGTATAGCCATTGGAAAAAAGAGAGAGAGATCACTTCATATGCATTAGAAGAACTACTATCAAAAAATAATAAAGACAGAAAATAACAAGTGTTGGTGAAGATATGAAGAAAATAGAACACTGTGTACTCTTAGTGGGAATGTAAAATGGTACAGCTTCTCTGGAAAACAGTAAAACAATATGGCAATTCCTCAAAAACTTAAAAATAAAATTACCAGATGACTCACAAATAGTACTTCTGGATATATATCCAAAAGAATTTAAAGCAAAGTCTTGAAGAAATACTGTATGCCCATGTTCACAGCAGCGTTATTTACAATAGCCAAAAGCAGAAGCAACCCAAATTCCCATCAACAGATGAATGGATGAACAAAATGTGGTACATACATACAATGGAATATCATTCAGCCTTAAAAAGGAAGGAAATTCGACACAAGCTATCATAACATCAATGAACCTTGAGGATACTATGCTAAGTAAAATAAGCCAGTCACAAAAAGACATATGCTACTGTATAAGATATCTCGAGTCACCAAATTCATAGAGACAGAAAGTAGAATAGTAGTTGCCAGGGGTTGGAAGGAGAGGGAAAAGGGGGGTTGGTTAATGGGTACAGAGTTTCAGCTTTGCAAGATGAAAAATCCTGGAGACTTGTTGTGAACATACTAACATTACTGAATCATACACTTGAAAATGTTAAAGGTGGTAAATTTTATGTTGTTTACAATTTTTTAAAAATGAAATGAATAATAAATAGCAAATCCATATACACTGGCCAGAGCTGGAATGAGTGATCCCTCCCCTAGCATTACTGCTTCTTAAAAAAGAAAGATGTTAGTTTCAGGCCCTTCTACTAGTTCAAGGCAGCTTTGTAGTTACTTTTTTTTTTTTTTTTTTTTTTGCTTTTCAGGGCCACACCTGCTGCACGTGGAGGTTCTCAAGCTAGGGGTCAAAGCAGAGCTGCAGCCACCAGCCTATGCCACAGCCACAGCCATGCCAGATCCAAGCCAAGTCTGCAAACTTAGTCACAGCTCATGGCAATGCCAGATCCTTAACCCGCTGAGCAAGGCCAAGGATAAAACCCACATCCTCATGAATCCTAGTAGGGTTTGTTAACCGCTGAGCTATAAAGGAAACTCCTGTATTTACTTTTAAAATCAGAATGGTATGTGGCATGTGCTAGCTGCTAAACTTAATGTTTTCTCAGGAAGATTTCTTTTTTAATATATTTATTACACCAATATCATCCAGGAAAATTAATAAATGTACTCACAATGAGTGTTTTGTTTCTAGGGCATAAGCAGAAGGTAGGTGGTACAGTTCTTGTTTCCCTTAGACAGGCATAGGGGTTTCACATACACAATTTCATATAATCACATAATAACCATTCTTCCCCTTCCCCTGCATTGCCTCTCTCTTCCTTCTGCCCCCCCCACCACCACCTCAGCACCTCAGTAACCACGAGTTTGTTCTCTGTATCTATGAGTCTGCTTCTGTTTTTGTTGCTGTTTTTTGTTTGTTTGTTTGTCTTTTGCCTTTTAGTGCCACACCCAAGGCATGTGGAATTTCCCAGGCTAGGGGTAGAATTGAAGCTGTAGATGTAGGACTACACCACAACCACAGGAATGTGGGATCCGAGCCGCATCTGCGACCTGCGCTGCAGCTCACAGCAATGCCGGATCCCCAACCCACTGAGGGAAGCCAGGGATCGAACCTACGCCCTCGCAGATACTAGTCCGGTTTGTTTCTGCTGTGCCGCAACAGGAACTCCCTCTCTTTTTGTTTAATTCACTAGTTTCTTGTATCTTTTAGATTCTACACATAAGTGACATCATACAGTATTTGTCTCTGTCTAACTCAGAATAACAGGCATAGGTGTTTTTGTTGTTGGTGGTGGTTTTTTTTTTTGGTCTTTTTGCTTTTTCCAGGGCCACTTCTCATGGCATATGGAGGTTCCCAGGCTAGGGGTCCAATCGGAGCTGCAGCCACAGGCCTACGCCAGAGCCACAGCAACGAGGGAGCTGAGCTGCTTCTGCAACCTACACCACAGCTCACGGCAGTGCAGGATCCTTAACCCACTGAGCAAGGCCAGGCATTGAACCCCAAAGTTCATGGTTCCTAGTCAGATTCGTTAACCACTGGGCCACAACAGGAACTCCCAACAGGCATAGGTTTTTTGACTCCATAACACCTACTGCCTAAAATGAATCTTTCTACCTGTCAACCTACCCAAAGCTTAGCTTCCCATTCCCCTATTTCCTTGTCACAGCTCTTTTATCTTGGACAGCATGCCAGGTGTGGGCTGGGATGATATTTCAGCTACCTCATGCCAACGTCTATTAAGAGGTGGGAAGTTGTTGATTAAATCCCCTAGAACTTATTTTGATTTAGCATAAAAAACATTGGACTCTTCCTCATTGGGGCAAAAGGTCAACAGAGAATCAAGAGCCCCTTCTTCTTTATTCCTCATCTCTGTTCTTCTGGTACTTTTGCCCACCAAGTTCTCTACACCCTCTCAGTTCTCATGACACTGCTAGCTCCTGCTCCCTTGCTTTGGCTTATTTCCTGCTTGGTTTCCCCTTTGACTCCTGATCCTCTGCTTGGGGTTATCTACACAGTCTGCTATGAGCAGTGGTGATAGGTGAATCTCCACTCCAGATTCCATACCTGATTCTAGACACTTCTAGCTCCTCCCCTAAATCTAGTCTGGAGGCTACAGCTGTTTCCTAACTCATGGCTTTTGGGGATAGATATGCAGCAGAATCACCAGTGTGAATATATGGAAATTTTACAAAATATATCAATGGCTTCTGAATTAGCAGTTCCAGGAGTGGGGCTCAGAAGTATTCTGATTAAAAGGACCTCAGGGAATTCTGATGATATGTATGGGGCTGGAAACCAACCTTCATCCTTCCCCTGATTGGCCTTGAGAACCACTATGCTCTCTCATCTTATTCTTCCTTAATATAGCGGGAAGTATAATTAAATAATATTTAGTTTAAATTTGGGGTAATTTCTTTTTACTCCATGGCCTTTCTGCCATTAAAACTAGACTATGGGACTTTGGATTAGTGACCCTAAGACAGATCATGGAGAACCAGAGATATATTTTTGGCTCAGAATTTCTAAAAAAGGCTCTTGAAATTTATGCCAGAGAGAATAGATTGGAAAGCTAAGGAATTCAATAGCAAGAGTCTGTTCCTTGGGGAGTCCACTCGGATTCAAAAAGGTAAGGACTTGGTATGTGAAATTTATGCCATAAGCAAAAAAAAAAAAAAAAAAACAAAAACAAAAACAAAAACAAAAAAGCTGGGAAGATTCCTTAAGGAATTAAAGTAGGTCCAGCAACAAAAGATGGAGGAGATTTCAGCTCAGATGGTGTGCTGCACCCCCACTCGGCACAGCCATAGGGGTGGGGTGGGGAGAAGACCCAAGTCATACCCCAGTGAAGCCCTGGGAGGCAGCAGGCTTCCCAGAGAAGCCCTCAGCTTCAACAACATGCAGCAGCAGCAGCTGAGCAACAGAAATGCATCAAGTTATGTCAGCCCAGAGGGCACATGCTAGTCTTCTAAGTCTTCCTGACAGGAAGACTTCCCAAGGTTCCCCATGCTGCCAGGAGGGTGGCCAAGAGGCAGAATGAAGGATGATGGATGAGATGGGACTCTGTGGCCCCGAGGAGAGGATGCCATCAGAAGGGGTGCCTAGATGACACAGGCTTAAGTCCATAGCCAGACCTTGGCTTCTGCAGCACAGCAGGTGCTGCTGACCAAAGACCAGACAGACAACTACATCTCAGAGGAGGCTGTGGAGGACAGAGAACCACCAGATCTGACTCCCCTTCCCATGGATGCCTTAAGCTCCTCTCCCCCTCTCACCTAGTCCCTCCTTATCCTGAGCCGCACCACCTACCACCCACCACCCACCACCCCTATAGACAGAAGCCAGGGAGACAGTTCTCCGAATTAAATGAGAAATCTCTGAAGTGATTAATCTGACTGGAGGTAACTAGGTCACATTTTTGGCGTCAACAGAAAGCTTGAGGTAAGATTAAGATTAGCAATGGGGGTAAACATGATGTGCCTGCGATAGGCAGACCCACAGTCATTCTTCGCTGATACACAAGAACCTAATAACAGCCTGAATGTCATATGTTCAGTACAACTATGATGACTTGTAATTATCTATTAGCTGTATACTTTGGCAGACTCAGGATAAATATGCTGACAGAGGTTCTCTGGGCAAATCTCAGTCCCAAAGGAAGGTAAGAGTTGCTGGGAATTTGTAAAAGCCTTCAGAAGGCTGTCTTAGGGACGGAGAGACAGTAGGTTCCAGAATCCTGTGACTTCTTTTCATCAGAAGCCCAAATGTGTAGAGACGTCATTAGTACTAATGATTCTTAAATGATTATTCTGGGCTATGATTTAGCAGATAGCATAGCAGCTGTTGTTAAATTTTTTAAAATTAGATTTTCAAGTATGGATTTGAATGCCAATTTGGCAGATCTCTGAGGATCTAGCGCTGTGGTCTTCAGATTTCCTTATCACTCAGTCAATCTGAGCCAACAGCCCCCAGAATGGTGTGCACACAGCCCCCATCTTGCAGACTGTGGGGGACGGCTTTAGTAGCACCTGGCAATCCGACTGTTTGTCTCTGGTTCCTTCACTTTTACTCTCCTAAGGATTACTTCACCCTTTCTCTACTCTCTTCAAACCTCTACTTCTCCCCAGGCCTGCTCAGCTGATGACCTTGCTCTTTCATCACTGAAAAAATACAGTCTGCAAAAGAGAAACTCCACTTCTTCTGTCCCCATGTCTACCCAGCCACATACTCTGTGCCCCCTGCTCTGCTTTCCCTCCAGTTATTACGGATGAACTGTCTTCTGCTCTGAGAAGCCAACTGGTTCCCTCTCACTACCCCATGACCTGTCTCCAGGTGAGGGCCTTTTCTTAAATTTTGCATCCTAGGGGCCTTGCTTGCCCCTCACCTGTCCTGGCTCGGCCTACTGGCCCTGCGTTAAAAATGTACACATTTTCCAACCACATCGCACCATCTCTACTGCTGCTGGCCTCAGCCTCATTTAAAGCAGAACCGCTGCTCCTGTGACTGGGACACTAGCGGGTCTTATCACCACGCTGCCCTTCCCGTCTCTGCTCTCTGCACAGTGGGCCCTGTTCCGCCCCAGGGCAAGATGAGGCCACTCTCCACTCAAAAACCTCCTATGATTCCCCCTCTACTCAGAGCAGAAGCCAGAGTCCTGGCAGCGGCCTGAAGGCCGGGCATGATCTGGAGGCTCTCTGAACTCAGCTCCTGTCACCCGGCCTCCCCGTTGGCCCTTGAACGTGAGGAGGAGTCTGTCCCAGGGCCAGACTTTGCTGATGCTACTTCCTCTGCCTGGGATGCGCTTGCTCCACACACCTGCATGGTCAGGGCCCTTTCTTTACACCTCTGCTCAAGCTCGTTCTATGATCACAGAGGCCCTCCATGGGTCTCTTTCAGCATTCCACCTGAAAGAATGTTCCCCTTTATCCTGACAGGTTGCCCTCCACAATCTTATTATCATCTGACAAACGTCATTGTCTCTCTTTTTGCACATCTGCACCCAGAGAGAATGTAAGGTTATGGCGCCTCCTCTGCCTTTGTGTCAACTGATATAAAACCGTCCCCACCACCTGATACACTGTTACATCTTCCATAAATAAACATATTCATATTGGTATATGATGAGAGTGCAGATGAAAATGTTTCTACTTATATAAACATGAATACATATCCATCCATCAATATGTCTTATTTTAATATATGCACATTTATTTATAAATTATTTTTATGGATGCCTATCGACCCATACAGTTCAATACAGTATTAATCATCTTTATTGCTTTATTTTAGGATAAAATTAAGCTCTAATATTTCCTTTTCACTTCCCTCCACCTCCCCCTTATTCTATGAAGTTTCCTTAAGCTGGGTCACAGGGCCCACCTCATGTACCACCCACTGAGAGTCCCTTCTTGGTGACCCGCTATTCTGGAGGGCTGGTGTCATACTTTTCTGCATGCTCATGAGAAAAACTGGATGAGAAGTACCAATTGAGAACTTTCTCGGTTATTTTTCACCATAGCATTTCAGAAATAGTCCAGTGCTTCTATCAAATAAATACAGCTGTTCTCTACAATTCTATTTTTAAACCACAAAAATATCTTGACTCCTCCCACCCCATCCCCTCCCCCATCATCAGTCAGTAATGATGAATTTATTCAAATCCAAATTAAAAATTAGGGGGAAAAATCACATTTATATATAAACATATTCATATTGGTATATAATGTGTGTGCAGATTAAAATGTTTCTACTTATATAAACATGAATACATATCCATCAACCTGTCAGCTTTGCATATATGTTTCCCTTTTAGAAAAACAACAAAGTTGTAAAAATTAACACCCACTGTTGTTGACCCCCATAAAGCATTTTAAAATATAATCTAGGTGCTTCAGAATGCAAAGCTTTCTTTTAAGGGTACCGTTCATTCGCCTGAGCCACAATTCCCCAGAAGTTCACCAAAGACACTTTTCCCCCCTGTGGTTTCTTTATGTGGAAATAACCAAAGTTCTGGCTACCCCTCCCCACCTCTGCTTTCATCTTCTACTTTTTGCTACATGCAGAAAGCCGAGGGGCAATGAGGAGGTGACAGCAGGAGCAAAGGCACTGTGTTCCCTTCAGGGAGGAAAGAGAGGTAGCCGGCCCCCGGGGCATGTGGACAGGGGCAGGAAAGGGCCTGATGTGTTCAGAAAAAAGAGATGATATGTATTTTCCTCCTTGGAGAGGATGTCCTGTGAGGTGCTAAGTGGTGCAAGTCAAGATTTCCCTGGGGGGTAGGGAGGATGGACTGGCAATAAACAGGCGTGCCACTTCCGTTCTTTTTCTGCTTTGACAGTTTTGAAGGCACAGCAAAGCTGACTTTCCAGCTCAGTCTGTTTTCCTTTTCTTCCTAATTAAAAGGCAGCACCAAAGGGTAAACAAGGACAGAACATAGCACTGAGCCCTGGGAGGCTTGTGGTGACGATAAAAGAGGGGCAGCTGAGGCATTGATTCTGGGCCGACTTTACTGGAACTGGTGGTCCCCACATTGGCTTTTATTCATTTCATCTGTCTGCTCCTCAGATCCACACTTCTGCTTTCTAAGTACCTCGACTCAACCTGTGTCTGCAACAGGCTCTCCAGGTGCTAAAGTTTAGAAGGGGGAAGAGGGTGGAAATACTCTAATGGCTATGTTAAACAAACAAACAAGATGTAGACTCATATCTGCACTAGGACCATCAGGAACTCATGACCTCACCCCCCAACCCCCACTCCCGCCTCCATCCCAACCCTTCCTGCAGAAGCCAGAGGGTAAAATTCCTTCTCAACTCCTCCACACCCATCTGGCCACTGCCCACTCAGCCTTTGCCTCTTCTTTGGGCTCCTCTCCACGTGCCCAAAGAGCAGGGACAAGGGAAGGAAATCAAGCCAGAGGAGCCAAGTCAAGAAACCCCAGCTTCCCAGACTCTCTCCATCAGTGATGTGTTGGAGCCGGCTGGTACCCGCTGGCGAGAACATCCCTTCCCAGCCCACTGATCACAAGCAGTAGCCAGCATCCTGAAGGGTGGCAGTGCTAATAGAAAAATCAGCAAAAGTTACCAGTCAGGGCACTGTTCTTTGGGGCAGCCCATTGCTAAACATTTACCACATCATTGCTCTCAACACTAACGTTTGAGTGGAAGTTTCAAATATCTAGGGGCTCTAATAGCTATTTCTGAAAGCATTAAACCCAAAGTCAAGTCTGGTGCCACCAGCAACACACTGACTCTTTAGGATTTCTGTCTAAAGTTGAAAAAAGAGTAGCAAGAGGGAAACTTCATTCTAAAAATTGTGTTTTTTTTAATTGAAATGGCTTTTATTGGTTTGATTTTGATATCATTGGGAAAATATAAAAAAGTATAATGAATGTAAAAATCTTTACTGTAAGCTTACTGCCTTAGGGATAAACACTGATAATGTTTTTATATAGGTCTTTACAAGTGTGTGTGTCTGTGTTTATAACCACCTTTTCCTGGTGTGATTATTATTTTTGCAAAATGCTTATTTGTAAAGTAAGTACTTTACTTACTTGTAAATATTTGTTTACAAATAAGTATTTTTTGCTTACTTATAAATACTTATTTACAAAACAATGCTTGCTAGTCAACACAAATTTCAAGCAAGATCAGTGAAATAAAAAGTGAAAGACCCATGCTCAATTCTTCTCACCTTCTTCAAATTCCTACTCCCTATGGTACTCATTGCTCAGTTTGGGATATTCTTCTAGACCCTTCCCAGATAGATGACAGACCTTGGGGGGAGGGGAAAGATTGCATCATATATAAATACTGTTTTACAATCTGATTTTCACTCAAAAAAAACAGCACCAATACATTTCTATACCTATATATAGATTTGTCTGAGTCTTTTAATTATTGCAGTGTTTCATGGCATGAGCATACTCTATCATATCAAAGCATTCCCCTATTGGTACAGATTTTTATTGTCTCCTTCTCTTCCTTCCTTCATCTCTTTATTCATTTTTGCTTATTAAAAATAATGTTACAGTGACCACTGGTGCACCATACTTCCAACATCCGCTTGAGAGCTCCTGTTTGTCTCTTGCTGTGGATGAATGCAGACTGGTGAATTCACATAAAAAGGTGGTCTTGGGTTTCCCTGGAGTCAAGCAGTCCTGTGCCCTCTGCAGGAGGGCTGACTGCAGGTTCCGTGTTGGTGGACAGGTACTTCATTAAGCTGACTCTGCCAAGGTCATGGTCAAGGGACAGCCAAGATTTGGAGAACACTGGGCAAAACGTTCTTGCACTCAGTTATATTTTCCCTTAGTCTCTGGTTTTAGCTCAAGCCCAGTTCTGTTTGTTCATCAAGCCCAACATCTATGCTGGGAGCCCTCTTCTCTCCAGGAAAATCCCTCATTTGCTTTGGAGGGGTGTAAGACACTTGAGGTTTGGCCATGGTGTGAGGGAGATCAAGAACCTGGTTGGTGGAGCCTGTGTTCCTAATGCTCCATTCATACCAATTAATTGCCCTTTTGACTAGTTTACAAGCCATCCTTGCTTTTCATTGTCACTGATTTTTGACCTTAGTGCTTCCCTGGTGTCCCTTAGAACATTGTCTTTGAGGTTTTTATCCTTCTGGTTTCTCTGTCAATTAATATAGTGATTCTAATTTTTACCTTCTAGGAGTTGCTCAAGTTTTCTGTCCTCTGGCCAATGGCGTGTTCTCTTATTTTGCAATGCTATTATGATTTCATTCCTTTAAAAAATGAATTTTTCTGTACTTTGAATAGGGTCTAGAAAGAATTAGTAGTTGATGAATATGCTTAGTCTGCTACCTTGAATTTGATGTACCAAAACCTATTGATTTTTTAAACTGTATCTTTAAAATACATGAATAATATGACCGTTCTCATTGAAAAAAATTTTCAAATATGTAACTACCCAGACTAAATAATGAACATGTCCCTTTGTCCACCCATCCTCACTCCCAAACCCTTCCTGGGAGATTACTATTTTTGAAGTTCAGTGGGCAGCTTTTCATTTCTTTTTCTCTGCACATACACATAACACATTTATATGTAGTAAGAGGGAACATACCATAAGGTCTGTTCTGTGACAAGACTGTTTTCACTTACAATACTTCCAATAGATATTTCCACTCAGTGGATATGTTCAACTCATTAAAAAAAAAACTACCTAGTATCCCACAGCATAAACTTACTATAATTTATTAAGCCATGCCTGTATGAATTGTTTATTTCTAACTTTTTGTTATTGAATTAAAACAGTATAACCAGACACAAATTTGCACATATATCTTCATGCACATGTATTTCCATAGGATCAATTCCTAGACATGCAGTGCTGCCTCAGAGTTAATTCACATTTAAAATTTTCATAGATCTTACCAAGCCACCTTCCAAAAAGTTCTAACCCACACCCCTCCAATTAACATTAATGATCATTCAGTGTATCCTGTCTACTCTTGATCACATCCAGATTTGAAATTGTTGCCATTGGCAGAGGGAAAACTTTTAAAGTTGTATTGTCCTCATCACTAATGAAACATGTATTTTATGTTCATTGCCTTTTGTAGGTCATCTTCCACAAATTGTTTTGTTTACATTTGTTGCTGGTTTTACTGATGATGCTCTTCTGATATCATTTACTTAATGATACTAACTGATTATGGGAGCTAGTTGTATCATCTGGGCAATGTGTATTTTCTATAAAATGTATCATAACTATTTTTCCAGCTTTCCACTTGTCTTTTTTTTTCTTTTTTTCTTTTTTAGGGCTGCACCCACAGCACATGGAGGTTCCCAGGCTAGGGGTCGAATCGGAGCTACAGCTGGAGACATACACTGCAGCCACAGCAACGCAGGATCTGAGCCACGTCTGTGACCTACACCACAGCTCACAGCAGTGCCAGATCCTTAACCCACTAAGCGAGGCCAGGGATCAAACCTGCAACCTCATTGTTCCTAGTCTGATTCGTTTCCACTGCACCACAACGGGAACTCCTTCACTTCTCTTTAAATTTGTTTCTTCCCCTTCCTTCCTTCCTTCCTTCCTTCTTCCCTCCCCACCCCCTTTCGCTCTTTTTTGATTTTTTTTCCTCCACATCTGCAGCATATGGATGTTACTAGGCCAGGGGTCAAATCTGAGCCACAACTGCAGCAACACCCTTAACCCTCTCTGCACTGGACCGGGTATCAAACCCATGCTGTCCAGAGACAATGCTAGATACTTGGCCCACTGTGCCACAGTAGGAACTCCAAAATGTGTTTATTCTATATTTTTTAATAGGGGTTTGTTTGCTTGCTGAGACTATATCGAACTCATACATGTCAACATACTGCTTTAAAATTTGGGACTTTGGTACATTACTTAGAAAGGTCATCCCAACCCTTAGCTGATTAAAATATTCTCCTATCCTTGTTTCAAATAAATATGTATGGTTTTTTATTTTAGCTCAACTTTCTGAAATTTACTTGGGTGTATGATATGAGATATGAGCCTAATATAATGCTTTTTATAAATGGATAGTGAATTTCTTAATACAATGTGTTGAACTGTCGATTCTTCTCACTGATTTAAATGTATACTTTTTTTATGGCTGCACCTGCAGCATATGGAAATTCCCAGTCCAGGAATTGAATCTGAGCTGCAGCTGCAACCTATGCCACATCTATAGTGATGCCAGATCCTTTAACCTACTGTGCTAGGCCAGGGATTGAACCTGCACCTCCACAGTGACCCAAACCACTGCAGTCGGGTTCTTAACCCACAGCACCATGGCAGGAACTCCTAAGTTACACCTTTAATAAAACTAATTCCTCTTACGTTCCTGTAAGATCTATGCTCTTCTATTGTTCTTCTATTGGTCTGTTTGTCTCTTGCTGTGCTAATGCTACCCTATTTATATAACTGCTGTGTTGTGGGCAACAGCTAAGATGGTACCCAATGGTTCCTGCCTCCTGGATTCACACTCTTGTGTACTCTTCTACCATATTGTAGTAAGGTTGGTCTGCATGACCAACAGCATATGACAGAAGTGATGGTATGTCACCTCCATTTTGGATTTCTCTCTCTCTCTCTATTTGCTCTGGGGGGAGACCAAATGCCAAGGCCTGTCAGCAGCCCTATAGAGAGGCCACTATGGCGAAAACAGAGCTTCCTCCAAGGGCCACACAAGTGATCTTGGAACTGGATCCCCCAACCCCTTCAGATGACTGCAGCACTAGCCAACACCTTGATGGCAACTTCATGAAAGACCCTGAGCCAGCAAAGCCACTCCCATTTTCCTGATCCTCAGAAACTATGTGAGGCAATATATATGTGTTGTCTTGAGATGCCAAATTTTGGGGTACTTAACTCCACACTAGTAGATAGCTAACACATATTGCTTTATAATGCATTTTGCTATTTAATAGAGCAAGTCTTACACTAAAGCTCACTTTCCCCCAACAGTTTCTTAGCAACTTTTGTTCATTTTATGAACTTCAAAATTCACTTTTCAAGTTCCAAAAAGAATCCAATGGGGGAAAAACAAAAACAAAAACAATCGTATTGGAACTGGAACCAAGATTATGTTGACTTTAGAGATTAATCTTAAGATATCAGACAACTATAAGACACTGGGCCTTCCCATCTGGGAATATGGTTATATCTCTCCATTTATTCAGTTTTTTTTTCATATCTTCCAGAAAAGTTTTATTGTTATCTTCATAAAAGTCTTGAATATTTCTTATTAAATTTATGTCTAGTATTTTATGGGGCTTAATGCCATAGTGATATCTTTTTTCCTTCACATTTTTCTAAGTGTTTGTTGCTAACAAGTAAGAAAATTATCAAGTCTGGTACCTTGATCTTGAATCTTTCTCACTTATTTTGAACTCTCATATTAGTTCAAATAGTTTTACCATTGAATCTTTTGGGTTTTCTAGGTAGGAAAATACCACCTGCAACTAAACAATGACCTCTTGACTCTTCTGTTCCAATATTTATTCATCTTCTATTTGTGTTTTATGACACTTAGAACCCCAACATAATGTTAATTAGAATGAGAGAAAGTGGAATTCCCATCATGGTGCAGTGGAAATGAATCCGACTAGGAACCATGAGCTTGCAGGTTAGACCCCTGGTCCTGCTCAGTGGGTTAAGGATCTGACATTGCTGTGAGCCGTGGTATAGATCGCAGACGCAGCTCTGATCTGGTGTTGCTTTGGCTTCGGTGTAAACCAACTGCTGTAGCTCTGATTCGACCCCTAGCCTGGGAACCTCCATATGCCACAGGTGCTTCGGTCCTGAAAAGCAAAAAAAAAGAGAGAGAGAGAGAAAGTGAGCTTGCTGTGACTCTAATGGAAATGGTCAAGTGTTTCGCAATGAAGACTGATCCACTGCACTTTTCTAGCAGACATTTGCAAGGTTGAGAAATTTCCTTTTATCCCTGACTTTCGAAATGGTTACTTTTGTTGTTGCTATAATAATTATTATTAATTCATGGTAAATTTTTTCAAGTGCTTTTTTAGGCATCTATTCAGGTAATTGTATTATTCCTTTAATCCATTTTCATATTCACAGATAAATTGATAGTCAGTCTCCCATGTATAATGTGGTAAATCCTATTAAGTCAAGATGTACTATTCTTTCTATATTGTACTGGACTCTATCTTCTACAATTTTATTTAAATTGATTTCATAAATGAGAACAGATTATAGCCTTTTTGTGCTATTCATTGTACAGTTTTGCTATGGAAATTATGGTAGTGTGGAAAGTGTGACTTAGGAGTTCCCATCATAGCTCAGTGGTTAACCAACCTGACCAGCAACCATGAGGACTCAGGTTCGATCCCTGGCCTCATTAAGTGGGTTAAGGATCCAGTGTTGCCGTGAGTTGTGGTATAGGTCCCAGACATGGCTCAGATCCCATGTTGCTGTGGCTGTGGCATAGGCCAGCGGCTACAGTTCCAATTCGACCCATAGCCTGGGAACCTCCATATGCCACAGGTGCTGCCCTAAAAAGGCAAACAAAGAAACAAAAACAAAAAACCCCTGTGAGTTAGAAAGCTTTTCTAGATTTTATATGATCTGGAAGAGTTTCCATAGTATAAGAATCTTCTCTTTCTGACAAGTATGAGGAAACTTTACAATTAAACTATCTGTGACTGTATTTTTGATTTGTTTTATAGTTCTTGACCTAGTCCACTTTTAGTTCTTTAGTCAGTTTTTATCATCCATATTTTTTTAGGAAAAGCATCCCATTTTGTCTAAATTTTCAGATCAGCTACCATATGATGTATTAGATAATCTCTTACTATTTTAAAAATCCTTTATAATTATTTATCTTTCCCACGATTCCTACTTGTCAGTTTCTAAGAAATATGTTGTATATAGTTTCTTGATTTATTTATAAAATAAAATAGCTGGGTCATTTGTATTTTTTTGAGCATGAAATATCCATTTTACTCTGTATGTGTTATTCTGTATAATGCTTTATTTTGCCCTTATTTCTGTTTAATCTTGAATTAGTATTGCCATACATTCTTTAATTTTTATTTGCCCGGTACTTCTTTTTTCTTCTTTATTTTCAACCTATCTGTATTCATTTATTTTTAAGTTAAGGTTTAGACTGGCCACATAATAGGTACCTAACCTGAGAGTCTAGGTTATTTAATAGATTATCTGTCCTTATATTTATTTAACCATTAGTACTTTTAAACTTATTTCTGCCATATTATTTTATATTTTATGTTCACCACAGTTTCTTGTTTTATTTTAGTTTGTTTTGTTTTATTCTTCTCTACCATTTTTTGACTTGGTTGCATTTTCTTTTTCACACATTTTTTTCCCCTTAGTGATTTGAAAGTTGTATATTCTATTTCTTTCTTCTAAAATCTAAATCTATGGTTCTAAACTCTACTATGCACCAGAATCACCAAAAGAGATTATTAAAATGCACTTTGCAAGTCCCACACCTGGATTTACTGATCCGGTAAATCCAAGATGACATCCAAGAATTTACATTTCTGACACAGTCTCAGATAATATGGTACTCCTGGTCCAGAAAACCACACTTTGAGAACGCTTACTCTAGTTTCTCCAAAATTTTAAAATTAATATTTTCTTTTCAATTTTTCTATTAATATCTACATTTAATCTGTTTAATCTGCATTTTTTTTTCTTTTTAGGGCTGTACCTGCAGCATATGGACACTGCCAGGCTAGGGGTTAAATCGGAGCTGCACCTGCCAGCCTACACCGCAGCCACAGCAATGAGGGATCAGAGCCACATCTGCGACCTACACCATAGCTCATGGCAACACCAGATCTTTAACCTACTGAATGTGGCTAGGGATTGAACCTGCATCCTCATGGATACTAGTCAGGTTCTTAACCCACTGAACCATGACGGGAACACCAATCTGCTTTTTAATTTAATAACAAATCATTTAAATTGCTACAATGTATTCTATTACATCATTTGAATGAATCTATCACAATTTAGTTAACATATTTTACTAGTAAATATTGAGGTTATTTCTAAATTTTTACTACTGTGAATAATACTACTATAAACCAATAATCCAAAACACTCATCTATGCACACTTGTCCAATTATTTCTTCAAAACAAATAAGTAGAGCTACTGGGCCAAAGGTAAGCACATTTCATATGTGTTGATATATATTGCCAAATTTCCCACCAAATACATTTGATAGGTATTGTCAGATTTTCCTGCAAAAAGATATACCAACTTATTCTTCAGCGAAGAGTGTATGAAAGTAGCAAAGTATTTCATAAACATGAAAGAGTTTAATAAGTCTGTATTCTCTTTTAGATCACAGATTATATCCTTTTTCTTTGGTTTGTTTTTTTTATACATTTAAATATCTAAATTTATCTGGAATTTATTTTGTATCATATGTGAGGGAGATGTTTAACTTTGTTTTTATTCAAATAATTATCCAGTTATCCCAGTATCATTTACTAAGCAATCTACATAGAACAACTTATCATCAGGCATGGTATATATATCACAGTATTTATATTCCTGAGAATTACCATGGTTGACCAAATCACAGTTATTAAAAGCATGATTTCATAGAAAATAGGGAATTTCTTAAGGGAACATCACATTAGAAAAAAAAATTTCAATAAACAAATATTCTAGAGAATAGAATCCAGTTTTAAACCAAATCAGTTTTAGTTGGTAAGGCACAATTATTTAAAAATATTGCAAAAAAAAAAATCCTATAGCCCTTACTAAATACCAAGCACTATTCAAATAACTTTGTATGTATTAAATGCCTCATAATAAGCCTATAAGATAGGCATGCTATGCCCATTTTACAGATCAGGAAAGTAAGACACACAGAGGTTATGTAATTGAAATATATCAAACCATTTCTGGTTTATTGAATTTTATTGATCTTTCTAGTGCTATACCCTAGTTCTCATTTCCAAAGCTTTAAAATATATTTTAATGTTTGGTGGAGTTAATCTCTCCTCATAATTCCTTTTCAAAAATTCCTAGCCAATCTTATAAGAACATTCTTCCAGGTTGATTTTTTAAATCATTTTTTCAAGTTACAAAATGTCCATTAAGATTGCTATGAGATTGCATTAAATCATTATAACAATTTCTAATTTAACCCATAGATACTACGGAAACTCTCTGATCAAGGATAAAGTTTTTTTTTCCTTTAATCAAGTCTTTATTTTCTTTAGGATTTATAGTTCTGTCATTTAAGCCCTGCATAGTCCTTATTAAGTTTGTTCCTAGATATTTTATATATTTTATCCTCTTGTCAACTTATTTCTCATTATACTATTTAATTAGTTATTGCTAATAGAGAAAACATTAATATTTTAGTATTTATAGTCTTCTGTTCTCTTTACTGCATGCATTTATTACTTTTTGTGTTCTTCCCTTCTGCTTCATATATAAATATATAATTTTTATTTTTTATTTTTTTTAGGGCTGCACCTGCAGCATATGGAAGTTCCTAGGCTAGGGGTAGAATCAGAGCTACAGCCGCCAGCCTATGCCACAGCCACAGCAACGCAGGATCCAAGCTCTGTCTGTGACCTACACCACAGCTTAAGGCAATACCAGATCCCCAATCCAGTGAGCAAGGCCAGGGATTGAACCCACATCCTCATGGATACTAGTCAGATTCATTTCCGCTGTGCCATAATGGGAACTCCCTTCCCTTCTGTTATTTAGATAGACAATCAGGAGTTCCTGTTGTGGCTCAGAGGGTTAAGAATTTGACCAGTATCCATGAGGATCCGGGTTTGAGCCCTGGCCTCACTCAGTGGGTTAAGGGATCTGGCAAGTTCCCTCACTCAATGTGGGTTGTGGCCTCGGGTCGGACCTGGCATTGCTGTGGCTGTGGCACAGGCTGGCATTTGCAGCTCTGATTCGACCCCTAGCCTGGGAACTTCTAAATGCCTCGGATGTGGCCCTAAAAAAGAGAAAAAAATTAAAAAGAAAAAATAGACAATCATATACATTGAACAATAATAATTTTATTTTTCCTATACTTATTTATTTTACTTTTGGCCTTATATTAGCCCAAGCTTCAAGAGCAATTAAAATGATTTTGGTAAATAATATATAATTCAACTAAATTATCCCCCAAAGCTTTCCCATATCTAAAAAGGCAAGTTCAACTGTTAGCTAAATATTTAATACATGACTAAATTAATGTTATTTTCAAGTTGTAGTAATGTACATTGAACATTACATTCCTGCACCCTCATTAGGTACGATCATTTTATGTTTATGGTATAAAACTTGTAATATAGATTTCATATTAAATAATTATACAGCTTATTGTGGCTGTATCGTTGTTTTCATGATAAATTATTAATTGATCCTAAATATACTTGATGCTAAATGCTAGCTCATAAATATAATTCTCACAAAGAATGTTTCTATGGAAAAGTACAGTCTGCTTTTAGACCATCCACTTTATTTCGGTTTCTAAGAACATATTCTAGCAAAAAGCATTGACTACACAGGCAAAGTTAGCTTTACATATTGAAGGGCTAAGATACTCATCTGTTGGATCTCGTGATGGAATGCTGCATATATTGGCATTCATTTGGGTAGCAAGCTAGGGCCCAAGTCAGGGACTCCTGAAGGCAGGAGAGTTACAAATATTTCAAACAGTGATGACCAAGCACAGTAATATATCTAACAAAAAAAAATCTCCCAGGACATATAATAACCACAGCATACATAAATATGAACCAGAGAGTTTCCCTAACCATTCAAATTGAGATTAGATAGTTTCTACAGATTGCTTAACCAAGGTCAGACAGGGCAAATGACACAAATCAGTACTTCCCATTCTTCAGTTTTGTGAGGGTAATTCCTCACCTCCAAATCCTAGAACTATTTTAACAATTTTAAAATGTATCTTAGAATAAAATCAAACTGTAGATAATCAGGAAGTAACTTGTGAATACCAAAGCGAAACTGGAATTTTTCACTTGCTATACAACATGTTGAGCAGACTACTTTAGTCATTATGAAAGATGGAGTCAAACTGCCACACCTCAAGCTGTGAACAGCATGAGAATTTCATGATTTTGAGTCACTAGTTATTAAGGACTGGAGATCTCTGTCTCTTTGTTTTAAATCATGTGATCTGCCACATAACTGTTGTAAAATGAGTACTATCTTTACTGAGCTTGCAGACAACAGATTAAAGAGTTTTTCAAATGAGTATGAATATATGAAAGGGGAAAAGGAATCAAATAAAAACAGGAATCTAAAAAGAGAAAGGGAGGGAGAAAGAGCTCAAAGAACTATGCTATGGTCAATTTTACCATGAAAATGGTTTTCAGGAAATCATACCAAAAAATGTTTCCTAAAATTCAAGATGCCATAGGTCATCAGTCTTCTACTTTTAAGCAATTGATTCTGACCAATTACTTTTAATTTTTCCACAATTTGAATTATCAGTTGCCTCCATGGTAAAACAGTCATAGTGATTGAACCGGGGTCCGGGACATTCTTGCATGACTCCTCAGCATGACCTTGGGCCTTAGCCTCCGCATCAGTGAAATGAGGAGCCACACAACCTATAGCAAGCTCTCCTGCTCTTAAGTGCTAATACACATTTAATTTGTTTTATTATCCCATTATTAAATGCTGAATACTCTTATGCACGCCTAAAAAATTACCATGAAGAAAACCACAACCTAAAATGATCAAAACCGGATAACGTGAACAAATTCATGTCGTTTCTTAGAAGTTTTCTTTTTCTCTTTTTTTTTTTTTGTCTTTTTGCCATTTCTTGGGCCGCTCCCGTAGCATATGGAGGCTCCCAGGCTAGGGGATCCAATGGGAGCTGTAGCCACCGGCCTACACCATAGCCACAGCAGTGCCAGATCCGAGCCTCGTCTGCAACCTACACCACAGCTCACGGCAACGCCGGATCCCTGACCCACTGAGCAAGGGCAGGGATCGAACCCGCAACCTCATGGTTCCTAGTCGGATTCGTTAACCATTGCGCCACGACAGGAACTCCAGAAGTTTTCTAATTCATAGTCCCTTTCAATTTTGCATATGTATTCTCTTTTTGTCAATATAACTTTAGAGAATTCTTCAACTTGCCACCAGAAAAGTCCCTTTAGAATCCAGTGTTTGAGAAAACAGTTCATACAAAACAACCATTATGAATTCCATAATTCTTTTAAAATGAAAATCTATTCTATTTATCATATATGTCTGAAAATGATAGAAAACTCACATCACTAATATGAAGACAATACTTGGGGCGCGTATGATCTTACAGACCCACACAGCTGCAGTCAGTGTCCTTGTCCTTCACCAACTCCACCCTAGTGGTCTTTGGCCCCTACGCCAAGAACTACTCCTCTACAACATGGCACCACACAATAATTTTAGAATAATTTTAGAGATAAAAGGCCTTAAAGGAACACAATTTCCAATACTCTTATTTTATAGGATATTAGCTCTGGAGTATTGGGAAATTATTTATCAATACCAAAAATAAAGCTAGAACTCAGGCGTCCTGATTCCTTATTTCATTTCTATTTTGGAATATGGCCAATCATCACCTTTGTAGTAGGTGCTATGGGTGCCCTTTGCAGACCTCACTTACCTGGCTGATGCCTCCATCCTTCAACTGCTGATGAGTGTTGGCCACTAAGAGCTCACAGCTGTACCCTTCACCTGAGACTTGCCTTCAGCAGAGCTGCATTGCCAAGAAACACCCAAGAGGGTTATGCCTTTCCCCTCTCCATCCTGGGCAGACCACCGGCAATGACCCACTGATACAGGGGCTCAGAACCCCCTGGGGGGTCAGGCTGAGGTTGGACTTCAGCTGAACTCCTATCTTTGCCCAGCTTCCTCTCCTGCCCTGTCCTGCTTCTCCACTCTTCTATAGGTCTCTCTTCAATGAATCACTCACACCAGAATCCCCCTTTCAGGCTCTGCCTCTAGAGAACATGACCTCAGACGCTCATTTCCAAAAATAGAGCTGACAAGCCTACAAGGTATGTCATTCTGTCTTAGGACAGCTCTGATCATTCAAAAGTTCTCTTTATTAAAGTAGGGTCACATCTGCTTCTATAATTTCCTCCCATGGTTCTATGCAGAATGAGTCTTATCCCATATCCACACATGACAGCCCCTCAGATATTTGAGGGGGGGGAGAACATTATGTTTTCCTTAAATCTTTTTATCTAGGCTGTGAGGGGAAAAAAAGGAAAAAAAATTAAATCACAGAATAATATTTTAACCAGGGTAATGCCTGTCTGATAACAAACAGACACTCTGCATGAAGCAGAATAATGGAACATCAACCACAAGAGCATCTGAAGAAAGCTATTTTCAAATACACTGGGGAAGTGGGGGTAGGAGGAGACTAACCCAGCACAAAAGTGAGAAGGAGATCAAATCTCAGAGGAAAAAAAAAAAATGAGACAGAAACCACTTAAAACCAGAAGTCCCATGGAAGAGAAATCTTAAAGTTCTCAGAAGATGTCACAGAAGTAGGTCAGGGAGAAACTCAAGAACTCAAATGTGTCAGTGCATTGAAGATTTTTAGGTAGGCAATGATAAATGCTGTTTCAGAATCAAGACTTCTTGATGAGATACAGGCCTGGAATACAATGAAGAAAAATGGCTTGTTCAAAGGGAAAATGCTTCATTGAAGGGATAAGATAGCAATACAGTGTTCTATTCCAGGCAAGCGTTACATTTAAAAGAGAATACATACATTCCTGTGGAAGTTCAAAATCTGAGAGGAGGAGCACTTAAGAGAGAATAAATCCTAGAGTTACCGCTGTAGTGCAGCGGATTAAGGATCCAAAGTTGTCTCCGCAGCTGTTGAGGCTGTCATCCTTGGCCTGGCACAGCAGGTTAAGGATCCAGCGTTGCCACAACCGTGGCGCAGGTCACAGCTGCAGCTGGGATTTGATCCCTCACCTAAGAACTTCCATATGCTGTGGGTGCAGCCAAAAAGAGAGAGAGAGAATAAACCCTGAAATAAAAATATCATCTTTAAGGGACCATAATGTAGATACCCAGGCAAATGAAAGAAATTTGGTTTAAAAAGGCTGACTAGCATTTGTCGGAACTTTATAATTGAAAATGTGTTTTCTCACATTTTCTTTCACTTCTTATACCCTCACAGGAATCCTATCAGATGGGGCATGTGTTATCACCATTCTTCAGAAGTTCTGTGTGATTGACTGACCATTTTCAAATCACACAATGCCTGTGCGGTAAGACCCAAGGCTTGAACAGGCGTCTTCTAACTCTAAAGTCTATGTTCTCACTACCTCACCATGCTGGCTTCTAGTACCCACAGCAAAATGACTAAAGCACTGGCCATCTGGACTCTGTTGGATCCTATTCTGTAAACAGCATCATTAACTTCCTACCATCCCCATCAGACATTATCACAACGTGGGTGGCTGAAAGCAAGAGAAACTGATTGTCTCACGGTTTGGCAGCGAGAAGTCCGACATCAAGGTGCCAGCGTGGCCGTGCTCCCTCTGAAGCCTCTAGGGAAGAATCCTAGTCTCTTCCCAGATTCCATGTTTGCTGGCAATCCCTGGCATTCTTTGGCTTTAAACACATTACTTCCATCTCTGTCTCCATCTCCACATGGTGTTCTCCCTGTGTCTAAATTTCCCTCTTCGTAAAGGGACACCAACCATATTGAATTCAGCCTCACCCCACCCTAATCCATTATGACTTCATCTGAACTCGGTTATATCTGCAAAGGTCCCATTTCTAAATAAAGTCACATCCTCAGGTTCCAGGAAATCATAAATTTGGGGAGACACAGTCAAGCCAGTACACAGCAGCATAGATGACTTGTTCTTGGCTTGTATGGCTGACAATTCTTCCCTATAAAGGAAAGGAAGAATGCTTTTAAGATGTCTCTTCTGGGGAGTTATCCTGTGGCACAGGGCGTTAAGGATCTGCTGTTGTCACTGCAGCGACTTGGGTTGCTGCTGTGGCACAGGGTCAGTCCCTGGCCCAGGAACTTTCATATGCTGTGGGCACAGCCAGAAAAAAAAAAAGGAAAACAAAAAATTTCTGAATTCCAATTTGAGCAACAAGAAAGAATGAGGCATCAAATGTAGAAACAAGGAAGCATTGAAAGAAAATGGCCTTGATTTTTCACTATAGTGAAAAAGGTAATGGTCAGGCCTTCAGAAAGGGGGCTTCAGAAAAGATAAGTAAAACAGTGCCCAAAGGACTATATTTACAAGAGGAATGTAGACTTTAAAAATGGGACTTCTTTAAAAAAAAAGAATATATATATATATATATATATATATATATATATATATGACTGGGTCACTTTGCTGTACAGCAGAAATGGGCACAACAGTGTAAACTGACTATACTTTAATAAAAATTGTTAAAACTTATTACACTGGCATTCCTTTAGCATTATTCAAAATGGATACTGTTGATGAGAAATACGCTGCCGAGAAAGAAAATCTAATAAGGATCCACGGTCTCTCATAACTGACCGTAAATGATGTTCTGAGCTTGAACTGGAAAAATAAACAACACATAGTAGAGAGGTGGCCTTTGAACAGACAGCTCTCATAGAGGAACTGAAAAAAAGCATTGGATTTGGAATCATAAGACTTCAAGCTCCTATGGCCCAGAGGGTTCTCTGACGAGTTCAAAGAGATATATAGGGGTCAACAGGGTCATGGATTTGATAAAAGAAAGAAAAAAACTCTTTAGAGTACATAATATGAGAAAGTAAAGGGTCAAAATAACCTTGGACTGAGATAAACACTGAAGACAACAAGAAAGCTGTTTTTCTTTTTAATCTCTGTAGCCAGGAAAAGGTGAGAGAAGGAATAGCTATGCTCTATCTCAGGCAACATAAACTTAACAGATAGTAACACAATGAAAGAACTATTCAATTTTCTGCTTTATCGATTTTCTGCATAATCTCCCTCATGGAGAATGAACATCAGTTGTAGAACAAACATTACTAAGAGAAAATTAAAATGTACAAAAGAAAAATAGATAGTAAAAGAGTCCCCATCCACTCCAAATGAGTGGAACTGGAATTAAAACTTCAGTTAATAACAAAGTCTAGCCCAAAGTATGGAAAGAATTTGCCAGTGAGATCAGACAACTGCCATGGAGAATGAAGACTATAAGAGATGCCCAGTGGCTAGAAAATGTTTCTACTCCCAAAAGGGCAAAAGGGTAAGTTTTACATACAAATTAGTGAGCCTTGTGCAGATTCCAAGCAAAGCTCTAGAATAGATGATTTGTAACTAATACATTGAAAGGAATGAGTATGAATTTGCTCAGAACAAGTCATGTCAATTTAATCTTATTTCCTTTTTAAGATTGGGTTGCCCGAGTGTCAGAGGAAGGCAGGAGCACAGAATGTCCAGGTTTTACCTTAGCATTTGCCAGCTCTCATGGTGTGCTTGCCTTATTGTTAAATTGGAGAAATACAGGGCAGGGGTTAAGAAGATGGCTGAGTGGATTACTTCACAGTTAGGACACCAGTATCACCAAAACATGTCATTCAAAGGCTTGGCTTCAACCTTAAGCAGCAACGCCAAGAATTCCTGATTTGCTGACTTCTGTTCAATATAGTAGTTGGGGACCAAAGAATGCATGCTTATGAATATTTGCATGACAAAAAAACTGGTAGAGTTAAAACATCAGGAGATAATTCAAAAATCTCTTTTTTAAAAAATAAATTTTATTGGAGTATAGTTGACTTAGAAAGTTGTGTTCAAAAATATATCATTATGTAGAAACCAGGACCCAAACAAAGAAGATCTAAGGTATTTGGAAACAATGCAAGGCCCTGCGCTTAAGCCAAAAAAATGAAGAGAATAATATCAACAGCTAACATTTATTGAACTCTTACATGAATTATATCTTCACATGCATTATATTTGTTTAACCTTACAATAACCATATTATAGTTAGAATAATTATAATCATTATAGTTTACAGAGGTCAATGTTCAGAGAAGCTAAATAACTTTTGCAAATTATGCAGTTAGTAAGTAGAAGAGCCAGGTCTCAAATCCAGGTCTGTCTAACCCCAGAGTTTGTGACCCATTTTGCTATTCTCATCAATGCAGGAATGAAGGACAAGTGGCATAGACTTTTTTTGAGTTTTAAGTGAAAACACCTAGACAAAGAGCACCTAATATTGCGTGGGAGCCACTCAACACAGTTATCTTCTTTTTCTCCATAATATTATGATAGTTCAAGGCAAATATTTTAGGAATTGATGACATTATGTAGTTCAAAATGAAAAAGTACGACTATCATTTAAAAATTACACATAAATACCCAGGTACAAATGGGTCAAACCAGTGCTACTCGAAATGTGATCCACAGACTGGCATCCATGCACAAACTTCATTTCTGACCTGTTAAGAGCCTGAGTAATTAAATCAGCATTGAGAACCATTTGTAGCAATTTGAAGTTGTCTGACCATTATCTTAGGAATTTTTTTTCCTATATTTTACAAAAGTTTTTATCCTCCACTGACTGAAAATTTATTTATTTATTTATTTATTTATTTATTTATTTATTTATTTATTTATTTATAGGGCTGCACCTGGGGCCTATGACGGTTCCCAAGCTAGGGGTCCAATCGGAGCTGTAGCCGCTGGCCTATGCAACGCCAGAGCCAAGCCTCATCTGTGACCTACACCACAGCTCACAGCAATGCCAGATTCTTAACCCACTGAGCGAGGCCAGGGATCCAACCTGCAACCTCGTGGTTCTTAGTCGGATTCGTTTCCACGGTGCCAGGACAGGAACTCCCATGATTGAAAAGTTAAAAATGAAATTTCCTTTATGCCCAAGTGTTTGAGAAGCACTGTTTATTAATAAATCTCACATAACAAGAAAAACAAATTAGAAGTTCCTGTTGTGGCACAGCGGAAACGAATCAAACTAGTGTCCATGAGGATGCAGGTTCTATCTCTGGCCTCGCTCAGTGGGTTGGGGATCCAGTGTTGTAGTGAGCTGTGGTGTATGTCGCAGATGTGGCTCAGATCCACTGTTGCTGTGTCTGTGGTTTAGACCGGCAGCTGTAGCTCCAATTAGACCCCGAGTCTGGGAACTTCAATATGCCACAGGTGCAGCTTTAAAAAGCAAAAAGAGAGAGAGAGAAAGAGAGAAAGGAAGGAAGGAAGGAAGGAAGGAAGGAAGGAAGGAAGGAAGGAAGGAAGGAAGGAAGGAAGGAAGGAAGGGAGGAAGGAAAGAAGGAAGGAAAGAAGGAAGGAAGGAAGAGAAAAGAAAGAAAGAAAGAGAGAGAGAGAAAGAGAGAGAGGAAGAAAGAAAGAAAGAAAGAAAGAAAGAAAGAAAGAAAGAAAGAAAGAAAGAAAGAAAGAAAGAAAGAAAGAAAGAAAGAAAGAAAAGAAATTATACAGAAATAGATTTTTGTTCAATAAGATGAAATTTTTTTCTACACTGGGTCTGCTTGGCCACAGACCAAAGCACCTTGTCCAGAGTAAGCCCCTTGTCACCCTTTCCCAGGACTGTCTTGGAAGGGGGGTTTGAGACCAATTGGAGGAGAAATCACGAGGTGACTTTTCAGAGTCTTCTGAAACTAAGACGCAATAAAGAGACTCCAAGTTAAAGAAGCCATAGTCTAAAGTCTAACTCTCCTATTCACATTCTGTTAGGAAGCATGAAACCCTTGGAGCACTTGGCTGATTTTGTTTCATTTATCCTTAGAGTGTTTCCTGGGGGAGAGCAGTCATCAGTGGCCCTGTTTGATCTGACTGGAAAATGGGAGCCATCCCACAGCCCACGAGTGGCTGGGCAGGATGGAAAGTCAGTTCCTGCAGGCATCCGGTAATCTTTCCATGACGTCACTGCTTTCCCAGCACCAATTATCTCAACAGATCTTGCCAAGATTTTTAAAAGCCAAATAAAACAAAAGTTAATTTTCATTCTTTCTTTGAAAAGCCTATGTGGTATTTAGAAGAAAACACATTGAAGGAAAAAAAAAAACTGATAGGGAGTTCCAATTCTAAAAGGACAGGAAGTCATATTTATTTTAGAGTTTCGGTCCTTCAACACCAATTGGTCATGTGGTCATGTGATTTGGACCTCCAGCCACATGATTCTGGGCAAATTCATCTGCAGCTAGTAAATAACAGCCATGTTTAAAGGCAATTTTGCAAAGGCGGTGTGGAAAGCTGGGATGGGCATGGCTTGGGATACTAATGAAACTCTGTACTAGAAATCCAGGGTTGTATTCTAGCCTGGTCCTGCCACTGGAGCATGTGACCTTGGGCAAGTCAAATAACCCCTCTGCACCTCAGTTTCTTGGCTTCTAAAATTTAGAAAGGGCTTGAAAATTACCCTGATCTTTAATGTTTCTTCCCAACTTGTAACATCTGAGTTATTGCCTATCGGGAACTTTTTTTTACTTGTATGGCATTTCTTCTCTCACAGGGGAAATAGCTCAATTCATAATCCTATTGATTCTTTGTTTGCTTGTTTGTTTTTGGCTATGCTTATGGCAGGTGGAAGTTCCCAGGCCAGGGACTGAACCCACACCACAGCAGTAACCAGAGCCATAGCAGTGACAACACAAAATCTTTAAACTGCTGAGCCACCAGGGAACCCCAGTAATCCTAATGATTCTTTTTTTGTTGTTTTTTTGTTTTGTTTTGTTTTTTCTTTTTAGGATGCACCTGCAGCATACACAAGTTCCAGGCTACGAGTTGAATCAGAGCTGCAGCTGTCAGGCTAGGCCACAGCCACAGCAACACAGTATCTGAGCCACATCTTCAAACTATGCTGCGGTGTGCAGCAACGCCGGATCCTTAACCCACTGAGGGAATCCAGGGATCTAATCCACATCCTCATGGATACTATGTTGGGTTCTTAACCTGCTGAGTCACAGCGGGAACTCCAATTCTTAATATTTTATAGCAGGTCACATCAGCAGGTCCTCGCCTGCATATTTAGCCTGGGTTTTTGCAATATTTCTCTCTAATAAACTTAACCAAGTAATTTTTTTTTTGGTTGGGATAAATTATAGAATGGGAATATAACTTTATAACTTTTCAACTGTATTCATGCATTTTGATTTAACATTATTCTTTTCTCTCCTAGTGAATTCAACATTAAAATATGCTGTTATGCAAAAGACACGGGGGGGGGATTTAACACCAAATTTCCTATGTTGGCACCCATAAACAGTCACCCACTTTTCCAATCTGAGAATTATATGCATGGACTTCAAGTCTCTATGTTGGCTGGTAGTTCCTCAAGCATCTCCATTTTCTTCAGCCCCTTCATACTTACTGCCAGGTACACAGGTAGATTTCTACTGAGTCTAACACCTAGGAAATGATATGAAGCAATGTGCATAGCTGAAACAAAATAATCTAGATGAAAATAAAACGCCCTCCCTGTCACAATCCTCACCTCCTCCCCACCTCATCTCCTGGCTGCCTCACTCCCTGGCTCAGTGGGCCCGAGTTGATGGCCCCCGATGGCTTTCTGCAGTTGAGCATGGGGAAGGTCTTCTGGGGGCTTCCATGTCCCTAGTGGCCCCCCGGACCCTGCCTCTAACCACTCAGTGGGGGCCAGAGCTGTGCTCACTGCACTCACCCATCTCTCCTCAACCCCCATTGGGCAGAGTGCTTCACCTACTCCCCCAGGTGGGGTCTGATGATAATTGAAGGGTTGGCTGGCAAAGACGAACAACAAAAAAAAGGAAGTTCCCATCGTGGCTCAGTGGTAATGAACTAGTATCCATGAGGATGTGGGTTTGATCCCTGGCCCCACTCAGTGGGTTAAGGATCTGGCGTTGCCATGAGCTGTGGTATAGGTCACAGACACAGCTTGGATCCCCAGTTGCTGTGGCTATAGCCTGCAGCTGCAGCTCTGAATCAACTCCTAGCCTGGGAACTTCCATATGCCTCGAGTGCATCTCTAAAAATAAAAATTAAAAAAAAAAGAGAGAGAGAGAGGGAGACATTAAATATATGCTAGTAACTTGAACTTTTAATTTCTGAAGAAAAAAAAAAGATTTCATTTCATTCATTATATCTAATACTTTACTAAGAAGAATGTTCGAGTTTTATTGCCAAACTGGGAGCTCAAATTAGGACATCCTTCTAAAGAAAGTTTCCAGAATGTCATGACCTAGGAAAGTTAGACTTTTTCACATTTTTATTTGTTGTGATAGCTATAGGTGGAAATTAAGTAGTCAGAAATTTTTATCACTTCAAAGTGATTAAAGTGACCAATTATTATCTAACTTGTTTAATATATGTGTATATTTTATATAAAGTTGTCTAAATAAATAGTAAAACATTAGCTCTTCTTTGGATGAAGTTTCACAGGTGTCGATGACAAGGTTTTTTGGAGGGACTTTAGACCTGTGAGGAGCCCAAGACTGTTTACTTTGCTGTCATTCTGTATTCACTGCAAATATTTCGGTTCATAGAATAGTCATATAAGAACAAGTGGTTGAATTTTTCTGGCTTTAAAAGCAGAACGTATTTGTGCTCTCTCTTTCGCCCATCCTATCAGTAGCCACCTAAGCTTGCTTTCTGAGGGTATGCAGGAAATGGATGCTTTTAGATAACAAACTCACACACTTTTTCCTCCTTTGATCCCTCATCTCTCTGCTGCTTTATGATGTCAAAACACTACAAAGCTTTGACCCAAATGGTATCAAAACATAGACACACAGGACTGGGTCTGCTCACAAATTCTCAAAATCAAAAGTCATTCTATCTTAACCATACATCCAGCATTTGTGACTTAGTGCAGTGAATCACAGAGTGGGGAGGTGAAGCCTGACTTAGTGCAGTGAATCACAGAGTGGGGAGGTGAAGCCTAGCCACCCCGAGTTCTTTTTTATTCTATTAGCTGTTTCTGAAGAATTGTAGTGATTTGAATTCAAAGTGTGCCTACAAAGCATTGAGATAGATTTTTCTCTCCTCTATAACCTCTTCAGAAATTAAAAAATAAACCACCCCTTACAGTGTTGTGGGAATGTAAATAGGTGCAACCACTGTGGAAAACAGCATGGGGGTTCCTCAAAAAACTAAAAATAGGATTGCTATATGATCCAGCAATCCCACTCCTGAGTATATATCTGGACAAAAATATAATTCAAAAAGATATATGCACCCCTATGCATCACTGCAGCACTATTCACAATAGCTAAGACATGGAAACAACCTATGTAGCCATTGACAGGAATGGATAAAGAAGATGTGGTATAGAGACACAATGGAATATTACTCAGCCATAAAAAAGAATGGAACAATACCATTTGCTAGGTCTATCCATTTGTGACATGGATAGACCTAGAGATCATAATACTAAGTAAAGTAAGTTGGGCAGAGAAAGATAAACACCCTGTGATATCATTTATATGTGGAATCTAAAATACAACATAAAGGAACATAATCTATCAAACAGAAACAAACTCACAAGCAGAAGAGACTATTGGTTGTCAAGGAGGAGGGCGAATGGGAGAGGGAAGGATTGGGAGTTTGGGATTAGCAGATGTAAAACTACTATATAGAGAACGGCTAAACAAGGTCCTACTGTATAGCACAGGGAAGTATATTCAATATCCTGTGATGAACTATGATAGAAAGGAGTATGAAGAAGAATATTTATATATATAATTGAATCACTGTGCTGTAGAACAGAAATTAACACATGGTAAATCAACTATACTTCGATAAAACTTTTAAAAATTTAAAAAGAAAAAAAAAGGGTAAAATAAACCACCTTCAAAGCAGTTTGCTCATGAAAAGAAGTAAGCATGTTTTTTATTAATTTTTTATAGTAAGCGTGTTTTAAAATTTTATTTCCAGCAGCTACAGAAAAGTTGATTGACTTTACTATCATTTTCAACTGTATAGTTTATTAACTATATTATTAACACACATCACCTGAGTCTGATGTTTTGTTTTTAAATTCCTCCATTAAGTGGACCTCTGCACTCCCTTATACAGCTCCCTCTCCATCACTGCCACTCCCCCCACTTCCCCCTCCCTTACTGCATATCCCCAGAGAGGGCCACCCCAGGGCTATGCTGTAAAAAAAGAAAAAAAAAAAGGAGAGAGAGAAAGCTCCTGGAGTTCCAAATTTAGAGGGGTCAAGAAAGCCTTACTCAGAGAACCTGGAAAGCCAGAGCGGTTCTTGTAAATCCATCCATGGGTTCTAAGCAGGTAAGAGATTAGCTAACAACTGTAAATGTTAAATGCTAAAATCCACATCTCTTCCAAGCTGCCAATTCTGTAAATGAATGACCATCTTTTCAACAATTTGTTCATTCCACATTGGTCCTGCCAATCTTTCCGTTGTTCATGATTTCATCTTTCCCTTGTTATTTTCCTGAGCTTTGGGCAAACCTCATCACTCAACACATCTGGTAAATTGTAGTAAATTCAATTGTTCATCTTTGTATTTGCTGGGGAGTCCCAGGACAAAAAAAGAAATTCGCTAACACTAAAAAACAAACCTTTAAAAAATATACTACTAGGGAGTTCCTGTTGTGGCTCAACAGGTTGAGAACCTGACAATATCCATGAGGACTCAGCTTCGATCCCTGGCCTCATTCACTGGGTTAAGGATCTGGCATTGCTGCAGGCTGCGGCAGTGGTCAGGGATTCAGATCAGATCTGGCACGGCTGTGGTTGTGGAAGTGGCTGTGGCTGTGGCTGTGGCAGCAGCTGTGGCTCCAATTCCCCAAACCTGGGAACTCCCATATGCTGCAGGTGCGACCTTAAAAAGGTCAAAAAATTTTTTTGAGAAATAAAAAATTTAAAAAGAAACTTTCTAAAATATATACTACTAATCAGAAAACCCAAGCAAACTTCCAGAGGGAGATTCAACAGTCAGACACTCAGATGTTGTGATAACAGCTGCACAGTAAAGGGCCTTGCTCCTCTTCAGATGTTACCTCGTATCGCTGTGGATGTTTTTGGAACTTCCAACAATATGCAAATACCTAAATCATGATTTACAAATGAGAAGAATCAGCAACACTTTTTTTTTTTTTTTAACAGCTCACTCTTGGCAAGAAGTGCCTCTATAACAAGCAAATGAAATGAGCAGTTTTTGCTTCACGGTCACCCTTGATGATGGCTTATGATTCTGTAGGAAAATGAGCAGTCACAAGCCTGTAGGGACATCAGAAGGGTATCATAGGTGAAATCTGTCACTACAGTCACTTCCGTTCACAGCAGCACTCTTCCCATCAAAGGACAAGGGCACCTATACTTTTAAAGGCAGTTTTTTAAAAGCACATTTTTAAGGACAGACCCTGACTTGCATCGGTCCTGTTGGGCACCAACCTGTAGGGTACAGTCATCTGGTCTACCTGCCCTGCCGCCTCTTTACTTCTGTATCGGGCTCCACAGGGAAGGAGGTAGCCTCTGTTGTTCAGTACTTTATAAAAGCAACAGAGGAGGACTCAGTGATTGTGCTTAGGAATACACCATGCTCAGGTAACCTGACAATTAAATTTTACATCGCCCTTTGTACTACAGGTTTCAAATGGCGTCCAGATAAAATTGCATTGTGATTCAGGTGTGACTTAACTACCTTTCTTCGCAACACTCCTAGCCAAGTGTGTCCTCTCCTTTTTCAAGTCCATTTTCTTTTGTTACTGAGTTCTGGGTAACCCTCCATTCATTCACTCGCCAAATATTTATCAAGGACATACTAGGTGTCAACAGTGTTCTAGGCTCAGGAATGAAAAAGAGATACAAAAAAAAAAAAAAGAACATAGAGGAGCTCCTGTCATGGCTCAGTAGAAACTAATCTGACTAGTATCCATGAGGACACAGGTTCAACCCCTGGCATCACTCAGTGGGTTAAAGATCCAGCGTTGCTATGAGCTGTGGTGTAGATCACAGACACAGCTCTAATCTGACGAGGCTGTGGCTGTGATGCAGGCCAGCAGTTACAGCTGCAATTTGATGCCTAGCCTGGGAACCTCCACATGCCACACGTGTGGCCCTAAAAAAAGACAAAAAAAAAATACCTATAGGGATCACACTTCTATGGGGACTGACACACAGAATAACCGACAAACATAATAAAGAAGTACATCATATGGCATGTGAGAATCTATCCACAACATGCTCTAAAACACACAGCTGGGCAGGGTCTGGAACCTTAAACAGGGTGGTCAGGGAGGCCACATTGAGAAGCAGACATTTGAGCAAAGGTTTGAAAGCAAGGAGGAAAGAAGATGTAAGTTTACTTGAGGAAAGGACAGTTCAGACAGAGGGAGATCAGGGCTGAGGTGATGAGGCGGGGTGTGTTTCTGATGTGTTCACAGAAGAGGAGGCAAGGGAAACAGAGGGAAGAGGAGGAGGGACAGTCAGGAAGGTCGGGGTGGCTTCCAGATCCAGGAATGCTACATAAGGACTTGGCTTTTTCTCCAAGTGAAACAGAGAACCTCTGTAGGGTTTGAGGAGAAGAGAGACCTGATCTGACCAAAGTGTCACACAGAGCTCTTGGCTGCTACCTTAGAAACAGACTGCAGGGACAGGAGAGTGGCAGAGGCTGAGCCATCATCAGGCAATGTGGTGTGGACCAGGTGGTCACACAGGGGGTGGGAAGAAGGGTTCAAACTCCAGACAGATTCTGAAGTCAACACCAGTCCCTGGGGGCCGTGAGAGAAAGACAGACAGGCTGACTCCAGGGCACTGGCCTGAGCAGGTGAGGATGGAGGAGCTGCAGCAGAGGTAAGAGCTAAAATTGAGGCCTAGATGTGCTGAGTGGGAACATAGTAGACATCCAAGTCAAGAAATTAAGGAAGCAATTGAATAACCCCTTATCGTTCAAGGGAAAGATCCAGGCTGGAGACATCAACTTGAGGTTTGGATCATACTTAAATCCATGAGACTGGATGACGTCACCCAGGGAGTGAGTGTACATGGAGAAGACAAGAGATGCAAAGTCCAAAGCCTTGGGCATCTCAGAGGCTGAGAGAAGATGAAGTACCAGCCAAGAAGACCAAGAAAAATGGACCAGTGAGATAAAAGGAAAACAGTGCCACATCCTGGAAGACAAGTGAAGAAAGTTGTTTCTAGGAGGAGAGAGTGATCAGCTGTGTCAAATGTCAATGATAGAGCATATAAAATGAAGACTAACATTGACCATTAGGCATCACAGCTTGAAGGTGTTTGGTAAGTCTGACATGAGGACTTTGGAGGGGGGTTTCAAAAACTTGACTTGAAAAGATTTAAGAGAGTGGAAAGAGGAATGGGAGACAGTATGTACAGACAGTTCTGGAAAGATTGTCCTGTGGAAAGCAGCAGAGATAGGAGAGCTACAGGGAGAGGGAAACTAGTGGATGTGGAATCAAGAAAGGTTTTTTTTATATAATTAACCCAAGAGTAATATGAATAGGTTTGTATGGTGATAACAATGATCCAATAGAGAGGGGGAAATTGATGACAGAGGAGAGAGTATGTTTGTAAGTCAGAATTAAGAGTTCACTCAGGGTTTACATTTATGAAATTTTTTTTTTTTTGGCCACACCCATGGTTTTCAGAAGTTCTTGGATCAGGGACTGAACTCATGCCACAGCAATAACGAGAACCACAGCAATAACATCACCGGATCCTTAACCCTCTGAGCCACCAGGGAACTCCACGTTTATGAATTTTAAATGAGAAGAGTCCATAAAGTTATTTTTCTCCAGCCACATTCAGCTGCATGGGTTCAAGCACTGGGCAGGTGGAGAGCTTCATTTCTCCAGGGTTATGAGTTAACCAAGAAAGTTCAATGAAGTGAAGGATTGCTGGAGATGGGGCATATGAAAGGTTAAATCTGTGTCCTCTCAGAATCTATGTTGAAGTCCTAATACCTCAGAATGTGACCTTGTTTGGAAATAGAGTCATTGAGGATGTAATGAGTTACAGATGAGGTCAGGAGTTCCTGCTGTGGTGCAATGGAATCAGTAGTGTCTCTGCAGCACCAGGACACAGGTTTGACCCCAAGCCTGGTACAGTGGGTTTAAGGATCTGATCTCTAGATACATCAGATCCACAGCTGTGGCAGAGGTCACAACTGTGGTGTGGATCTGATCTCTGAGCCACATGACATGGGGGTGGCCAAAAAAGGAAAAAAAAAGAAAAAAGGACAAGGTCATATTGGAGTAAGGGAAGCCCCCAAATCCAATATGACTAACAGCTTTTTAGAAATGAAGATGTGGATATAGACAAACACAGGGAGGATGCCAGTGAAGATGAAGGCACAGATTGGAGTAATGTGTCTACAAGTCAAGGAAGGCCAGGGAAAAGCATGGGACAGATTCTTCCTCACAGGCCTCAGAAGAAATCCACCTGCTGACCCCTTGATCTTGGATTTCCAGCCTCCGGAACTGTGTGAGAATAAATGTCTGCTGTTTAAGCCACTCAGTTTGTGGTACCTTGTTATGCAGCCAACAGGGTGCTGGAGGGAGTGTGCTGGGAAAAGAGGAGGTGGAATGCATGTGTGGTGATTCTGGAGGGGACAGTGATCTGTAATGACAGGGTCTGGTGTGACCATGGGAGGGATGAAAGGTAAAGGGCCAGGGGGAAAAGAGAGACAGTCCATGTGTATATTGAAATTACCAAGAATCAAGACTTGGAATAGGGGAGTTCCCATCATGGCGCAGTGGAAATGAGTCTGAGTAGGAACCATGAGGTTTCGTGTTTGATCCCTGGCCTTGTTTAGTGGGTTAAGGATCTGGCGTTGCCATGGGCTATGGTGGAGGTTGCAGACGTAGCTCAGATGCGGCATGGCTGTGGCCAACAGCAACAGCTCCAATTAGACCCCTAGCCTGGGAACCTCCATATGACGCAGCCCTAAAAAACAAAACAAAACAAAACAAAAGACAAAAAAAATGTCTTGGAATAGGACTGTGGCCATGAGGCAGGAGCACAGAGGAATGACCTTGAGACAATGGATGTCAGCAAAATGAGAGGGATGGGTGACATTACCTGATGACCTGACATTCGGTGCAAGATGTTTCTATGGAGAAAGGAGAATAATCCAGAGGTGGAAATGAGGACTGGAAAGGAAATACATTTCACCCCAGGCCTTATGCCCCAAAACTGGGGTGGTGTGGGGGGGTGGAATGCAGGAGAACAGGAAGATGATGTTTTCATCAGAAAGCCAGGTCTCCATCAGAGTAAGATGGTGGTGGGAACATCCAGGGGCGAGGTTAAGGCTATTGGGTTTTGCTAAGAACGGACAGTGAGCTTCCACAGGCCCAGAAGAGGGCAGGGTTGAGGAAGGGCAGGAGATGTCCTCTCTGTGTTCATGACAATGATGATCCATTTGGACTAATTACTTCCTTTGTTCAAAGCCAATATACCAGCCAATATATTAAGTATAATAAAAAAGCTAGTACAATAAGTATTCCATTTCCAGCTATAATCCCTCTCTTTCTCTTAGAGAACCTTCATCAACTCCACTTTCTGGCTAGAGTTAATTCTGCTCCAGTACTTAGCATAAAAGCAGTACATAGCTAAAAGCAGTAGTGAAGCTTGGCTTTTTTTCTGGGACCCAAATAAAAATCATGGCTGTTGCAGCTGCCTGTTCCTGCCCAGAAAAGCATTCTTTCTCCTTGCTGCAGTGGAGATGGGGGTTGGCGGGAGAAGAAACCAAATTCTCAGCTGAGTGTCTTCTAAGAGGCTCTTGCTATTTGCTAACACACAGTGCAACCCTGGCACCCTTTGTGGTTGCTCTGAAGGTCTCCCCAGGAGATACCCTTTCTCACAACAGCCCAGTGTTGATTGATTTCATGCCCACTTAGGATGGACCATGAAGTTGCTCTCTTTATTCTTTTTCTTTTTGCCCATGGCATGCAGAAGTTCCTGGGCCAGGGATCAAACCCACACCACAGCTGCGACTCAAGCCACAGCAGTGACAATGCCAGATCCTTGAGCTGCTGCATCACCAAGGAAGTCCATTTATTCTTAATTTATAATACCTCACAGCAACATTACAAAGCTGAGGGTTACATCTTTATGGGTCATTCATTTATTCATTCAACAAGTATTTATTGAGTATTTCTAGACATGGCAGGAACTTATTAAGCATAGCGTAAGTAAACAAATTGATATGTAACTTGTAAGATAGCGATAAGTAATAGGAGAAAAAATAAAGCAGAGTGAGAGGGTAGAAAAATACAGGCAGGGAGTGACAACATTAGTGATATGAAATGGAAAACCAGTCAGTTTTCCTTTCTCCGTGTCTACAAGGTAAACACCTATTGCACTGCAACTGATTTCAAAGAATTTCAATGCAGCTGCCTGGGATATGGGACATTGTAAAAAGTCACCACAAGTGTTGCATCTTCAGCCTTGTTGATCTAGAAATCCAATTTTGTCCATTCACCCAGGGAGGATCAGATTCTGATGGATTGATCCCGGCTAATCATACAAAGTGAGATACACTTGTAAACCAGAGTGTTAGTTTCTTGATCTATAAAAGAAGGTATAGCTGACCAGTCAGCAGGCTCTGCTCTTTGCTCGAGCATGTCTTTCTGGCAGGGAAGTCCTCTTAGAAAAACACACTAATGCCATATTTAAATGTTTGACTACCATGGCAACCCATAGGGACCCTTTTGCATGCACCTATGCCTGGAGGTGTGTGATTTGAAGAGCAGACTGTGACTCTTTGTGATTAGAAAAGGGTATCCTACCTTCTGGTAGATGCAGGCCCATGATGATAAGGGGAAGGTGGGCTGGATTTCACCCCCAACTCATTTCTTAGGGTAGGAGTCGTTGTGCAGTGTAAAACCTAGGCAACAGTATATAGCAGACCTAATAGAAGCAGTGAATTAAAACAAGAGTAATTGGGTATTTTAAGGAATATTTCCATTAAAGTATACGGCATATGGTATCAAGAAGAGTGATTGTCATGAAATGATGTCTTTTCACCTTCCAGTGTATGTGAAACCTATTTAAAAAATCAAAGTTTCCTTTGTTAATCCCATATAAAATAATGGATCCAACTCTAAAGAGGTCCTTTTTTTCTTTTTCTTTTTCTTTCTTTTTTTTTTTTTTGGTCTTTTCTAGGGCTGTACCCACAGCATATAGAGGTTCCCAGGCTAGGGGTCTAATCAGAGCTGTAGCCACCGGCCTACACCAGAGTCACAGCAATGCCAGATCCCAGCTGCATCTGAGACCTACACCACAACTCACTGCAACGCCAGATCCTTAACCCACTGAGCAACCTCACAGTTACTAGTCAGGTTCATGAACCACTGAGCCATGACAGGAATTCCTTCTTTTTTTTTTTTTTTTTTGTTAAACATCCAACAGTGGCTGAAAATATTTTAAAGTCATTCTGGAAAGTGTTCACATTTCCACACTCTATTTCACTGCAAGAAAAAGGGCAAATTCCAGCAAGAGAAGCTGGAATCCTGGAGAGAAAGAGATGAGACAACTTGGGTTTGCCCCTCCCCCTGCAAGGGTAGCTGAAATCAGCCAGTTCAGCAAACAATTGTACTGCCCCCTCACCCCCCACCTGTTAGAGAAAAGGACAGCAAACAAGCTGCGAAAGGCCACATCAAGTTTTATCCTGACATGCAGGTCTGATCCGCTCCCTTGCTGGGCCCCCACGGTGTGGCCAAGCCTGGAGGTCACTCTTCCCCTTCCTTTCTCCTCTATCTGTCCTTCCCTGGGGCTTGCCTTAAAGGACAGTTTCTTGATCAGAAGAAATCGATTCTAAGACATTAACCACTTGAAAACAGGGATCGGGTCACCCCTACCATTCATGGGCTCTAAGACAAGAATGTGATAGAGGCCCACAAACCGTCTATGTATTTAGACGTTATCATCAATGCTAAGGAGCTGCTGAATGAAACATGTTCTGTTCTCCTACCTGATAAATGTACCTTCCAAGGGATCCAGAATGCCAGGTATTGGAATGTGGCGGTACAGGGAAAGCCAGCTCCTGGCCACAGCCAACCCTGCACTTAGGGTTTCCTCTGGCTCTGGTAGATACAACAGCTCACAGAGCCAAGCTCCATCCACATCCCCAGGGATGGCTGTCCCCAGGCCGGCCACCGCTGAGGCCTAAGGCTGTCGACAACAGGGTACGCCCCCTGGAGGTCAGACCAGGAAGAGCCCATGCAAAACCTGGGAGCCCGCTCAGTGGTGGCAGAAAATTCCAGGCGCCTGGCACCTTGATGAAGGTCTGGAAGGCTGGTCCTCGACTCTAGGTGGCATATCCTCTTGAGTCCACTGATTGCCCCACCACACGAGGATGGACAGGGCCAGAGCAGGGTCCTCTAAATACAGACCTGGCCTGGATCTAAGTGGTACTGTCACTGATTATTTGATTTTTAGTCCTAGCTACTTCAATTATGAGTCTGATCTCAAAGTGCGGTCCTGAAGAAGCCTGTTAAAATGTAAATTCCTAAGCCTTAGCCCAGACCTAGGAATCAGTTGATCTGGACAAAGTTTCAAGGAATCTTCATTTTTTTTTTTTTTTATCTATAATGATTTTTATTTTTTTTACATTATAGCTGGGTTATACTGTTCTGTCAGTTTTCTACTGTACAGCAAGGTGATCCAGTTACACATACATATACACATTCTTTTTTTCTCCCATTATCATGCCCCATCATAAGTAACTAGACAGAGTTCCCAGTGCTATACAGCAGGATCTCATTGCTTATCCATTCCAAAGGCAATGGTTTGCATCTATCAACCCCCATTTTTTTTTTTTTTTTGGAATCTTCATTTTTAAACAATCTTCCTAAATGACTCTTACTCTGAAAGTTGAGGACTGCTATCAAACAGCTCGGGCCCTGCCTTTCACAGGAATCTATAAAATCTATCCCCTAACGCTGGGCCCCTGAATGAACTAATGAATGGCTCTCCATCCTAGCGATATTATCATCTAGATAACCTCGTGAGACTTCCAGAAGCTAAGGCCAGACTCTTCAGCAGAGGGTTAGATAAACACTGCCCACACTGTACTCGCCAGTTCCAAGAACACCATTACTTAATTCCTGGCAAGTTGCAATGTAATTGAATAGGTCACAGTTTGCTTCTAGCCAGCTTCGTGGGAACACCGTGATCTCTTATCAAAGATTCTGAAAACATGCATGGTTTCCCAACTGTAGTGGGGCAGTTTTTTAATTATTACTCAATTCTGTGCCATTTAAGTCCCCTCATTCTTTCCTTTCACCCACCATTCAGCAGTCTGTGGGCACCTTCTGAGTACCTCACCCTCAGGGTAGAACCATCCAGGCAGAACAAAAGCCATGGGTTATAAGCAACCAGGAAGATTTTGGTCAATCTGTAGCAAAGACCACTGTCTGCTTTCTACTGGAAGGGGCATGCATCTGAGAGAAGAAAAGTGAGTTTCTCCTTTTTGAAAAATTGCAAATACCAGAGCTTAACTTTAAATATCAAGATCCAAAACCCATGAATTCAGAGAACCTTATACCATAACCCATTGATAGAAGAAGAATGCATATGCTGACTTAAAGTAGGTAAAAATGTAATGAATGGGGGAGAAAAATCAGAGTGAATAGGACTGGAATTCAGACACTGGTAAGTCCCTGAGAAAGTCCCCAGCTTTCCATCCCCAGTACCAAGTTCTGAAGGGGACAGTGGGAACAGCAAGTTAGATATTCAAACAGAAACCCCAGATGAGCCTGGTTTCCTGGTGAGATGCATGCTTCCTGAGAGTCTGCAAGCTTCATAGAGAAATCCTACATCCCACATGGCACTGGAGTGATAGATGGGCAATGGTCAAGCAAATAGTCAAGCAGATGGGCCTGAGAGAGCCCTGCGCACCCAGCAGAGGCCAGCAGGGACAGAAATTACCTTAGCCCAAATTAACCACATCCCACCCTGCCCCTTTGGGATAGCTAGGAGAACTGAAGAACGAAGATGGAGGGAATCTGAGTTTCAAACTTGAAGCAACTGGATCATCTTATTAAGCTTCCATTAGCCACCATTAGAACCAGAAAGCAAAGTTAAATTTCATTACACAGTTGCCAAGAGGGGAAAGGGTTCGGAGTGGCATGGACTGGGAGTTTGGAGGTGGTGATGCAAACTATTACATTTAGAATGGATAAGCAATGAGGTCCTTCTGTATAGCATAGGGAACTATTTCCAGTTTCTTGAGATAGACCAAGATGGAAGATAATAATAAGAAAGGGAATATATATAGAGAGAAATTAGCACAATATTGTAAATATTGTAAAAAAAAAATTGTCTCTTTTTTTTTTTAAGGGCCACACCTGCAGCATATGGAGGCTCCCAGGCTAGGGGTCGAACTGGAGCTGTAGCTGCCAGCCTACATCACAGCCACAGCAACAATGGATCCAAGCCAAATCTGTGACCTACACTACAGCTCACAGCAACACCGGATCCTTAACCCACTGAGCGAAGCCAGGGTTCGAACCTGTGTCCTCATAGATACTGGTCGGGTTCGTTAACCACTGAGCCATGACAGGAACTCCAAAAATCTTTTAAATATTTAAAAAATTTCATTATAGAGAAATTGATTATATTTTTTGCATGCCTGGGGTACACAGTCTGACCCTGTAACACAGGTAAAATATCCAACCTGCCACATAAGCAACAAATTCCTTGGACCTAGGCTGTTGCGTGTATGGCTATTTCCAGACAAGAATGTGTCACTTTTTACCAGCTTCCTTTTGAGAGGAGAGAGGAGACTCTTTCTGGATTCTCAGATCCATGAATTCAGATTCTGGGGCTATACTTCATGTGAAGCCCTCTTTGAAGCCTGTCACACCTTGTACATCAACCTCAAGCATCTTGCAAGTACGTGTTTTTGCCACGTCAGGTCTGAGATTTGATTTTATCCTGCGTACAAGCTAATAAGTTGACCTGTTACTATTTCTTGGGTGCTGGCAGAAAACAAGAGGCTCCTGGATCAAAAACAAAGGACTTCATGGTCACAGCAAACACAGTAAGAAACCTGAGTATCAGTCTATTTGCCTTGGTTTCCATTGCCCTCTAGACCCACAGGGGTAACACGATGGGCCCCGGTGGATGATATGCAGTAGGTCCGTGTCACAACTGAGTTTGAAGAATCCAAATTTTTAGAGCAAAACGGTAAGCAAGACTTGCTGCCTGGGGGCTTTTCCTCTGACCTCTCAAGGTTTCTAGCTGCATAAACAACCCTGAGAAATGGTCCAGGTACAAAAGCAGTCGGAGCCTTGCAGACTCGGTATACCCAGCTTGATGGGGAGGACGAGAAAAGACCCAAAGATGACTGTCTTTCTCAATGTACAGGAGAGGAAACCTAGTGATTCAGGCTACAACATGGTATTATGGGCAAAGCTCCAAACAAGGCGCCTGAAGGACCTGGGCTCCCATCCTATTCTGCCATCTAATGGCTACATGATAGGGTCAAAACCTAATCCTTCTCATCTCTAAGCCAAGAATAATCACAGATGTCTTGCCCCCCTCCCTACATGGTTGTTGAAACTCAATGAGTTACTTTATGTGAAAACATAAACTATACAACACTATGCACATTAAAGAATTATAATTATCACAAATCCATCACCGCTTTCTTTAACAAATACCTCAAATGACATCTGCTTCTAATTTTCGTGCAGAGAAATGTGGGATATAAATGAAAAATACGCAAAGCAGACTTCCAACTTCAGATTGTATTAAGCACTAGTTTTCTTCTGTGCTGTAAACTCCTTAAGGGGTCTTTTTGTCCTGTTCATCTTTGTATCGCTGGCACCTAGCACAGTGCCAGGCACAGTCATTATGGGTATGAGAATGGAATCTTCATAAATAATTGATGAGGCCATGTCTCCAAGAGGTTGGCCAAAAATGCAGAATTTTGAAAACTGTGTACAATTTTGCTCTTCTTTGTTCAGCTCTGGTCTTATGTCAAAAAAGCTCTTATCGGAGTTCCTGTCGTTGTGCAGCGGAAACGAAGCTGACTGGGAACCATGAGGATGTGGGTTCGATCCCTAGCCTTGCTCAGTGGGTTAAGGATCTGGCGTTGCCATGAGCTGTGGTGTAGGTCACAGATGCGGCTTGGATCTGGTGTTGCTGTGGCTGTGGTGTAGGCCGGCTACAACTCCAATTAGACCCCTAGCCTGAGAACTTCCATATGCCACGGGTGCGGCCCTAAAAAAACAAACAAACAACCAAAAATCTACATAGCTTTATAGTTGTTTCTACTAAAACAGTGTGTTTACAACACATTGAGCCTTAAAAAAAAAAAAAAAAAAAGCTCTTATCAATAGTACACCAATGGCTGTCCTGTTCTATGCACTAAACTTTTTTGTCTACTCCTCCCTGTGAAATCTAGCATTATCAGCTGATAAAACTGTAAAGGTTTGACACATTAAATCATTTGCCATCAAATTTTTTTCTTTCATACTTCCTAAAAGAATTTTGAAAAGCTATGTATCCCCTACATTTTTAAGTATATACATAAAATTTATCATCATACATTTGAACAGCTTCAAAATATGTGCTTTCTAACATATTGTAAATACTGATCTCTAAATAAGACTTTTATTATCTGGAGTATCTCACAGACTCTAAAAGCCAATTTTGATACCCATTCTCTTTGATTTATAAATTCACAGGCAAGCTTGTTCCTGACATTTGGAAATTTTACATCATTTTTTTTTCTCCTTCATCTCATATTTTCCCAAAGGAATCTTACTAAAGTAAAATACTTTTAAATTTGAAAGATTTTCATCTGATCACCACTTCTCTCTAGGAACAAAAATAACTGTCTATGGGTTGAAGTTTAAACATTGTAATTTTTTATGACCATAAAGTTCTAAGTATTTTTAAAGATTTCTCAACTGACTCATCTTTACAATGATTTTCTGTACACAATTAACCAAAGCAATATAAATGTCCAACATACTCTGAAAAAAAATTATAAAACATAGCAAGTAAAGTTTTATTGGAAAATTAATCTAAATGAATAGATGGAACTTGGTAATATGTTCCTATATCTTTAGCTGTTACTTACCAGCAGAATGAGACAGGATTTAGGATCAATTCTATTCCTGTTTTTCTCTTTTTTTTTTTTTGTCTTTTGTCTTTTTAGGGCCACACCTGCGGCACATGGAGGTTCCCAGGCTAGAGGTCTAATCAGAGCCTACGCCAGAGCCACAGCAACGCCAGATCTGAGCCGCGTCTGCGACCTACACCACAGTTCATGGCAACGCCGGATCCTTAACCCACTGAGCGAGGCCAGGGATCGAACCCGAGACCTCATGGTTCCTAGTCGGATTCATTTCCACTGAGCCACAACAGGAACTCCTCTATTTCTATTTTCCACTTTCATACATAAGCCCTGAGAAAACTTGTTCAATTAAATAAGTAATGAGGGCATTCCTGTTGTGGCTCAGTGGGTTAAGAACCTCACTAGCATCCATGAAGATGCGGGTTCGATCCCTGGCCTCACTCAGTGGCTTAAGGATCCTACGTTGCCACAAGCTGAGGTGTAGATTGCAAATGTGGCTCAGATCTGGCCTTGCTGTGGCTGAGGTGCAGGTCAGTAGCTGCAGCTCTGATTTGAACCCTAGCCTGGGAACTTCCTTGTCACAGGAGTGACCATAAAAAAAGAAAAAAAGTAATGAGAATGTTAGGCATTTTCTTATGGAAATGTCATTCTGTTATTTGAATGCCTTCTTAGTTATAAGTCAAAAAAAGCATAGTGATCTATTATCTATTATCTACTTATTGATAACTTGATTAGGGCCTTCTTTTATTCTATTGAAAGCAAAGAACTGAAAAATCACCTAATTTACCAAAAAAAAAAAATTTTAACCCAGTCATTAGTTCTTGACTTTCTCAGTTTCTGGAAAAAAAGACACAAAAAAGCTTAATGAAGACTTATTACATGTTATTGACTATACCATTCAACTTTTTCTAAGCGATATCTTGCTTTTGGAGCAAAAATATGTGAAAGTGAGGTTAAAAACAAAATTGTAAATTGTGTACTTTAGGACTTTTCTCTCACTATAAACAAAGACATATATTAATGTCACTTTTCATTTTTTAAGGACACCTCAAAATGCACAGTAAAGATATGACCGAAGATAGACACAGACAATGGAAAGGATATTTATTTGTATATGAGCGATTTCTTCCCAAAGTTGGTTAAAGTCAATTATGTTTATGTCATTATATGTTTCATAGAACTGGAATGCTCATTAAATTAAGGTGGTTTTATGAATGTAAAACATGTTTTGCTTAGGTCATTTAATTCTAGATTTGCATTTGCGGAGAATTTTCATTTGCTTTTGAGCCTATGTAGATGTTCTGCTTTAAGAGCACAGTTTAAATACTTTATGCAAATTGACAGCAAGAGAAAGACGTTGCAAGCCTTAAGTACAGGCTTGCAAAAAAAGTGCCTAAATATTATTGAGCACATTATTTAAAGTATAATCTCCAAAATATTCCTAAATTGCTTAAATCAAATGCTCTGGACTGAATTGCATCCCTTCAACATACCTGTGTGGAGACCCTAACATCCTCCCTCCCCACCACCACCAAGGTGACTGTATTTGGAGAAAGGGCCTGTGAGGGGGTGATAAATGTTAAATGACATCATTAGGTAGGGCCCTAATCCAAGAGGGCTGGTGCCCATACAAACATAGGAGGAGATAGCAGAGCTCTCTCTCCTGTGTGAGGACACAGGGACAAAGGGGCAGCTTGCAAGCCAGTAAGGGAGACCACATTAGAACCTGACCATGCTGGCACCCCAATCTCAGAATTCTGCCTCCAGAACTATGAGAAAATCAATTTCTGTCATTGAAGCCCTTTAGTCTATGGTATTCTGTCATGGCAGCCCAAGCTAAGACGCCTGGTAAGTACATGGTAGAATTCAATAAGTGAGCAGAAAAGCAGTTGATGAGTGACAGTGAGCAAGAGACTTGTACCTTCATAAAAATGAGTGTGGATTTCATATTGTGCTACCTTTTAGCAGTGTATATGAAAATGTTTCTCCTGTGAATTTGAATAAATATTCAAGAGAATACCAAACACTAACTTACCTCTAATATGTGTTTCTTATTAGAAAACATAACATTGATATGTTGAAAGAAATTGTGGGTCTTTTCACTTTGAAATCATGCAAATTATACCAGTCAGACTAGACTAAAATGCAGATAGATGAGCATATTCACTGAGCTCATCCTCATTACCGAGATGGTGAAATTGCACAGGAAGAGGAAGGTAGTTCATAGCTGACTGGCATTTCCCAGCATGCTTCTTACAAATCTTGAATATTTCAAGCTAGCTAGTTAGCTAGCTAAGTACAGAAACCCATCATGGATTTGTCACCTGGGTGAATAACATGCTGCCATCTTAAATATTTCCAAGAAATGTTCTTTTTATTCTGTTCTCAAGGGTTTCTTTCCTCAGGAACAATACCTACTTCGCCAGCAGTGAAGACTTAAAAAAAAAAAAAAAAAACCACACCTCCCCCACTGCATAATTCCATTATATACTTGAAATAAAAAACATCCAAATATATGTCCACATACCTGTTTAAGGTATTATCTCAGTCAGTTCAGGCTGCTATAGCTAAATTCCCATAGACTTGTGTGGCTTAAAGAAGAAATATGTGTTTCTCATAGTTCTGTAGGCCAGGAAGTCCAAGGTCAAGGGGCTATAAGATGATGTCTGATGAGGGCCCTCTCCCCAGTTTGCAGACAGCCATCTTCTCATCATATTCCCATAGACAGAGAGAGGGCAAGCTCCAGTATCTCACCTTATAAAGGTACAAATTCCATTCATGGGGGCTCTACTCTCTGGACCTAATTATCTTGCAAAGGCCCTGCCTTCAAATACCATCACCTTGGGAGTGAAGATTTCAACATATTTTGTGGGGACACATTCATTTGCCCTGAACGAAAATAAACATAAGACAGGGAAAGACATGATACCCATGTCCTTTGGTTCATGACGCTGTTTTGATTAAAGGGGGCTCTCAAATGCCTCTTGTTTTGGGTTGCCTCTGCTTGGTGTCCCAGAGGTTTCTACATCCGACATGCCATAGTAAGACTGGGGCCAGATCAGACATCTCTGGTAAGGCAGAAGAAGGGAAACCATGGAAGGGAAGGCAGAAAAGGACAAGCAGCCTGATGCAGGTGCATTTATAAGCAGATGAATACAAAAAGAGTGTAGAGAGAAACGTAGCATCTGGAAAATGACTCCCTGGAAATTTTACATCTGAATCTGTATACCTCTTGGAATGTCTCCATGGACACCTAAAGTTATGCAAACTCCAACTCAAATGAAACATCCCTATTATTGCCAATAATTTTCATTCTAATGTATGAAGAGCCTACTTTAAATATTGTCTTAGGTTCTTTAAATATATCAGTTCATTTAAATTGTGTTTCTCATGTGATAGCCTTATTAACCCCATTTTACAGATGAAAAAATTGGGACTCAGAGAAGACAAGTAACTTGTTCCAACTTTCATAGCTAGTAAGTGTCAAAGCCAAATTCAAGTCTAGCTCCAACTGACTCCAGAACCTGTGCTTTGTGATAATCTTATATGGCCCTGTATATGCGTTCTTGATTGACAGCAGCTTACTATGTATCCCTCCTAGATAATTGGTAGTCCCAAAGGAATGATTCCCTAATGGTAGATTTTCAGAATTATGTGACAGAGCTTTGGGAGCTTTTTTCATTATAACAGTCTTCCCAGTGCTTCCTCAAATCATTAAAGAAATAAATACATTTCTCTTTGCTTAATACACCTATTACCCTATTTTAATGAAGTTGCAATGAGGAAATCAAATATGAATACAAATAAGCATTCAAATTAAGGAAACTTTAAATTATTCCAAGGTCTTTATGTTGCCCATTGTTAGCAACCCTCTCCTTATATTTTCATACTTAATTAACAGACTTTGTGGTCACTGAATTTTCCCCAAAAAATATCCCCCCAAAAGATTAATACTTTAGCTCTCAGCTTTTTATCTAAACCTGTGAATATATCTGAAAATCCCTTTATAGATTAACTATAGTTTAAAATGACCATAATGACCATAATAGCAAACTCCAAAGAACACTTTACTGTTTTCTGCAAAAAAAAAAAAAAAAAAGACAAATTTATGGCACTTTAAAAAAAAAAAATCTCCTCTTAAACCTATTCCACACATGTACACACACATAATTTTCAGTGTAACTGTGAGAAAAGTGAATCTACATTTGCATTGCATAATGGTGCCTGAACTAATACTCAGTGACTTATTCTTTAAGATAAACTGAAGCTTGTTTTCTTGGGTAGAGTCGGGATGCATGCTTTTTCAGCCCTATCAACATCTGAGAAGCAGCAAGGCATAGCGTGAAGAGGCCAGGTTAGTTTCCTCCACTGCAGCGTAATGATGTACATTAGAAACATCAGGCAGCTCTGGTCTCGCCAGGCCCCCTGCACTGCTGAGACACTGCTAAACGAGGTGGAAAGGGGAACCCCCAAACCTAAGGCATCCAGCAAGACACAGAGCAGGAGAGAGAGATTGTGCTAGTTCTGCAGGGTATATTCCATGAAAATAATGAACAAAGATATACACGTATTCAGTCCACAATGAAACCATATTCATGTTTTGCTTAAAGGAAGAAATTTCTTTAAGAGCAGTGCTGTATATTCGCGTTTTGCTTAAAGAAATTTCATGTAAATGTATTCTTCATAACAGCCGGTGGAGTTGGTGGTGCAGGCACTATTTTTCTTACATGACAGAAAAGGAAACCCAGGCACCAAGAGATCAGATGAACTGCCCATTGTCCTCAGCTGCTTCATGGCACAGTAATGACCAGACAGACCCCAGGCCAAGGGGGTCCCACCTCTTTCTAGTAATCGAAGGGACTCACCACTTCCTCGGCCTCTCCCTTCTAATGGATAAGATTTCCAATCTCTTCTTCCTTCTCACCTTTGGTACCCGCTTCTCCATCTACTCAACTCTCCTATGTCTTCATCTCCCTCATTCCTCATTTTCAGCCTCATAAGGTAGAGACCATAATCAAGATCCAAGTTCCAACATTTGTTAGTGGCACCAAGGGCTAGGGACCCAGAAGTCCCTCCTAGGAGAATGTATGGATTATAACACGTTCACAGCAATAATGGCCGACCATTTTCTAGTAGTCGATAATCTAAAACAATGACTTTGCTTTGTAAAATCTCAAGAAGAATATGAAAAAAAAATGCATTTGGGTATCTACGCGGTCCTTAATGGACTCTGGTTTTCATTGAATAGATACAAATGCCTTGGCATTTTGATCCTACATAAATCTCACTATTTCTGGTTGAAGACATTATTTATAAACATATACAACTGAACAAAAGTGGAGCACACATTTAAGTTACAAAGATCAAGTAAGTCAAGCTAACCTCTCTACTTCTTCACACATACTGGCTTTTTTCACATGTACCCCCCCCCCATTGGATCATGTCTCTTCCATAACTGCCTAATTTTTAAACCGAGGTCAGGTTTCAGTAATAATAGGTGGCATTCCTTTGAGCACTAATCTAAGTGCTCTGCATTATCTCATTAAGCTCTCTCATCAACCATATACAGCACGTACTCTTCATGAATCACATTCTGCAAGTGCAGAAACTAAGACACAAGACAGGGTATGGGATTTCCAGGCAATACGGATATTTGAATCTAAGCAGTCTGGCCCCAAAGCCCACTTTCTTAGTCATCACACTAAACTGTCTCTGAAGTTGCATGTCTATATACTGCATCATACTAGCCTCAGCACTCTATTCCAGCTGCCTGCGGCACTTACATGCCTATCTTATATTCAACCTCTTTGACTTTAAAAGTTGAACAAATTAAATTGTAATGAATTATGAACAGAAATGTAAAGGATAAAGTAATAAAACTTTTAGAAAATAAGCAGGAGAACATCTTTAGGATTAGGTGAAGAGTTTTTAGACTTGACACCAAAAGCATGAGCCCTTAAGGAAAAATATGGTAAGCTGGACCTCATCAACATGTAAAATTCATGGAGTTCCCGTAGTGGCGTAGTGGTTAACGAATCCGACTAGGAACCATGAGGTTGTGGGTTCGATCCCTGCCCTTGCTCAGTGGGTTAACGATCCGGCGTTGCCGTGAGCTGTGGTGTAGGTCGCAGATGCGGCTCGGATCCCATGTTGCTGTGGCTCTGGTATAGGCTGGTGGCTACAGCTCCGATTCAACCCCTAGCCTGGGAACCTCCATATGCCGCGAAAGCGGCCCAAGAAATGGCAAAAAGACAAAAATAAATAAATAAATAAATAAATAAACAAACAAACTTAATTTTAAAAAACCATGTAAAATTCTTGATCTGCAAAAGACCCTGTTAAGAGGATACAGAGGTAAATTATAGACTAGGAGAAATATTTGCAAATCTTATATTCAATAAAGGACTATATCTAGAATCTATAAAGAACTCAACAGTAAGAAACAAAAAACCCAATTCACTCCGATTAGAAAATGCACAAAAGAGATGAACATACATTTCCCTAAAGAAGATATACAGAGAACAAATACAACATCTTACCATTAGGGAAATGCACATTAAAACCTCAGTGAGGTATAACTACACACATAACAAAATGACAAAAATCAAAAACAGTGAAAACACCAAATGCTGGCAAGAAACTGAATCACTCATACTGATGATGGGAATATAAAATGACACAGCTACTTTGGATAATAATTTTCCAGAGTTTTATGAAATGAAACACATAATCCAGCAAATGCGTTTATCCCCAAGAAATGAAAACTTATGCTCAAACAGAAACCTGTACAAAAATGTTCATAACAGCTTTATTCATAATAGCCAAAACTGGAAATGACCTAAATATTCCCCAGCAGGTGAGTGATATTTCCATATAATGGAATATTACTCAGCAATAAAGAGCAACAAACTACTAGGAGTTCCCACTGTGGCACAGCAGGTTAAGGATCTGGCATTGTCTCCATGGTGGCTTGGGTCACAGCAGAGGCACAGGTTCAACCCCTGGCCCAAGGCACTGGGTTAAAGATCCAGCATTGCTGCAGCTGTAATGTAGGTCACAGCTGCATCTAGGATTTGACCCATGGCCCAAAAACTTCCAAATGCCAAGGGTGCAGCAAAATCAACAACAAAACAACAACAAACTATTGCCATACACCATAACTTGAATGGATCTGAAAGGAACTACGCTGAGTTGAAAAAGCCTATCACAAAACATTACATGCTGTGTTATTCCATTTATTCAACATTCTTGAAATAGCAAAACTCCAGAGATGGAGAACAGATTAGTGGTTATCAAGTGGCATCGTGATTATGGTGGTGTTACATGAATTTACACATGTAATAAAGTTGCACGGAGCTATACACAAACACAAAGATACACACACACATTTGAGTACATGTAGCAATGGTGAAATGTGAATGAGTTCTGTGGATTGTCCCAATACCAATTTCCTGGTTTTGCTATCATACCATTGTTATATAAGGTGTTGTCACTGGGAAAATTGGATAAAGCATACATACGACCTCCCTGCACAGTCTTTTTTACAATTTCCTATAATCATTTTAAATAAAATCTATAATAATTTCAAATAAACATACATATGTTTTTAAAGTAGGACAGTCAGGACCAAGATCTTAACCTTGTGGCACTCCACTAGATAGCTCATTCAGTTAGAAAAATGTCACAATCAATGCTATTTGAATAAAGTTATTTCTATCAGCTATAAATTAATCTAACAGTATAATCACCAAGTCTTCATTTCACCATCTTAACCACAAAAGATCCAGGGGAACTTTCATCACTTTTCTGAAATTAAGATAGGCTATGCCCACAGGCTCCCCTCAACCTCTACCCTAACTGGAGACTCTACAGTAAGATTGCTAGCAAGACCAGTCTCTGATGAGGCCCTGTTGGGTCTTTTTCTATGTGCTCATAAACCACGTTTAGTAATTCATGAATTTGATTGGTGATTAATGAAAAGCTGAAGTCACATGTCCTAGTTTCCCCAATTCCCCTTACCTACTGGTTGGTCTTATTTCCTGACATTCTTCCATTCATTCATTATTCATCATCATACCCTATTGAGTGTTCATCTTACATGCACTGCTGCTCCGGCCTGGGGCCCTTTGCCTCTCGCTATCTCATGACTCCAGCTTGCTTTAGACTTTCTATGGAAACAGAGGAGGAAGCAACTAATTTAGTCTACAGGGACCAGGCATTTTCACAAGGGAGGCATTTAAGATAGTTTATCAGGGTTTTTTTCTCCCTCCTCCAGAAGACGGAGTGAAAATGCCCTAAGTGAATCAGCTATTCTTCTGCCAAGCAAATTCTTGCCAGTCTTTGAAAGATCCACTCTGGGATGTTAGGCTATTATCCAGGAAATCTAATCTACTTCTCTAAACCAATAACAAAAGCCTTCTTTTATATCTTTTTCTTCCAAAGTCAACTGAAAAGAAAAAAAATAAATGAAATGAAAACTCTATGCTCAATTTTCTGTTCCAAACTCTAACGACAAGGATTAAATTCTAATTTCTTTTTTAAAAATCTATTTTATTTTTATGCAGCAGCTTAAAATGTGGCATCTCGGTTCCCAGAGCAGGGATTGAACCTGGGCTGCAGTGGTAAAAACGCTGAATCCTAATCACTACACCACCAGGGAACTCCCTCTAACTTTTTAGTCATGGAATTTTGCATCAGAAATGGATGTTAGCTGCCAGCCTCCTCATCAAAGAGAAGAAGAAGCAACAGAGGGGTAAGTGCAATGAGCCAGGGGTCTGCTGAAAGAAGAATGCAGACTTTCCCCTCCCAGCCAATGCCCCTCCACTCTGCCACATGTGATGAGTGTTGCCTTACTGATATCTTTTGGCATCAAATCTTAACAAGAGCTGCTCAAGGAAGAGGGCTCATACCCTGATCCTCCATGACTCTCTTGTCTTCCGAAGGACTGGGATAGGCTCCTTGAAGAGGTCAACATCTGAGCTTCCTTCTTTTCTTTATGCTGGTCGGGGTCTGAGTCTCTAGAAGCAACACTGACAAAGTCTTATCTCAAGGAGGGAATCAAAGGGAAGCCTGCCAACTCTCCTTGCTCCAGGTAACTTCAGGGAAGCCCTCCCCGTGTTCTCTTCCACATGGCCTTTGGCAGGAATGAAGAGGGGACTCACTCTTCACCCTCTGGCAAGAGTCCACCCTACACACTCCCCACCCTAACACCCTACACCACATCTTCCTTGAGGCCCTCAGGACCAACCTCAGCATACTTTTCACCCTGTCTCTGTCATCACAAGAAGCCTATGGCTCCCAGGTCAGCCCTTGTCCCCTGCACAACTCACAGAGCAGAAAGGCAACCATGTCCCCAAACACATGCACACTCACACACACAACCCCTGTTGCCCATCTGGCCTTATGTTTTACTTAGAATTTATGATCATCTGACAAACCATATGCTTTACTTAATTTTTTATCCCCCTGCTTCTGGAATAAAAGCTCTGTAAGGACAGGAAATGGTGTATGTTTCATTTACTGTTAGATCTGTGCTGCTGCCACTTTGTAGGAACTAAAAAAATATTTGTTAAATAAATAAATCCTTAGGACTATTTTTTAAAGTCTGAAAACATACCATTCGAAAACCAAAGGACATCTGAGAAGTTTGAGAGGAAAGCAGAGTTCATTTGTGGCAACCAGGGAACATGAAGAAGGCCTCAGCCCTAAGGACCTCCAGAAACAGCATCTATTCCATGAAATAACTGTTAGCAGCAGGGGTATTCAGACTGTAGACAAGACCAGACCTAAGTAAATAGTGTGGCTTTTGAAACAGGGACTAGAAATAACTTGGCACTGACCATGTGTCAAGCACCGCATCATTTATTTATCACAAGCACCATACAAAGTGGTCTTGTGGTCCCCATGTACAGATGAAGAAACTTAGGCAAAGAGTACTGAGATCCACAACCAGTAAGTGATGGAGCCAGTTTGTTTGTTTGTTGTTTCTTTTGATTTTTTCAAGAACTGCACCTGTGGCATATGGAAGTTCCCAGTCTAGGAGTCGAATCGGACCTACAGCTGCCAACCTGCACCACAGCCACAGCCACACCAGAAACAAGCCATGGCTGTGACCTACACCACAGCTCATGGCAACACTAGATCCTTAACCCACTCAGAGAGGCCAGGGATTGATACTAGTTGGGTTGGTCATCGCTGAGCCACAATGGGAACTCCAAGGAGCCATTTTTCAAACGTAAGTCTCTTGGGGTCCCAAAGCCATGCCCTTTTGTCTCCCTGGCCCTACCTGACCTCTCCATTCCAGGCATCAAGGCACCTTCCAGGTATACCTGGTCCCAGTCCATCGGAGGTGCCTCCTCTGAGCCCCAAATAACCAATAGGATCTACTAGTGCCCAGCTTGTGGTAATGAATGCTACCAGGCTGAGACTCTGGGTGCTCTCTCTCTTCTTTTCCCAGCTTCACTGAGCTATAATTGAGAAATAAAATTGCATATATTTAAAGTATACGATGATCTGATATAGGTATATACTATAAAATTTTTACACAATCAAGTTAATTAACATAGCCATCACCTCACATAGTTATTCTGTGTGTGTGTATGTGTGTATGTGTGTGTGTGTGTGTGTGTGTGTGTGTGTGTGGACATTTAAGATCTACTCTTTTAGGAGTTCCTGTTGTGGCTCATCATTAATAAACCCAACATAGTATCCATGAGAACGCAGGTTCGATCTCTGGCCTCACTCATTAGGTTAAGGATCCAGCAGTGCTGCAAGCTGTAGCATAGGTCACAGAGGCAGTTTGGATCTGGCATTGCTGTAGCTGTGGCAAAGACAGCAGCTCTGATTCAAACCCTAGCCTGGGAACTTCCATGTGCTACAGATGTGGCCATAAAAAGAGGGAGAAAAAAAATCTACTCTCTTGGCAAATTTCAAGTATACAATAGAGTGTTATAAAGTACAGTCACTGTGCTGCACATTCAATCCTCAGAACTGATTCTCTTACCACAGAAGGTTGTACCCTCTGACCAGTATCTCCCTCTCTCAGCTCCTGGCAACCACCATTCTACTCTGTTTCTATGAGTTTGACTTCTTTTTTATCCCATATAAAAGTGATTCCATGCAGCATTTGTCTCTCTCTCTCTCTCTCTCTCTGTCTGGCTTATTTCCCTTAGAATTGTGCCCCCTACCCCACACCTGTTTATCCATGTTGTCATCTTAAATAGTAGGATGTCCTTCTTTTGCGGCTGAATAATATTCGATTGTATATGCCGACCACATGAAAAAAAGTACAGAACCCACTAGAAAGTACTTGAAAAAATCAACTTCTTAACTAAAGAAAAGTATGGTGGAAAAGGGTGGGAAAGCAGGTGATTAGGATATAACCTACTGGTACATTTCAGAAGGTTTTTATGAGTAGGATTTGATTAATCATTGCCAGACCTTAGGAGGACAAACAAAAGTAACTTTATATAAAGGCAGGAAAGAGGTGCTTTGTAACCAAGTCCCGTGAGGCGTTTGAATGAATTCTCACTGGGGTTGTGATCCCTGGAGAAATCGTCAAGGAAAGAATTTATGTCCTTCATCCTGGATAGTTCTTACTGCCACTGGTGAGAGGTTTTGATCCAGATGAGATGGCCTCTGGCAGTCCCCACCATTGGGTGACTCTAGGATTAAGAATGGTTCCATACCTTTCACAGGGCCCACCTGACATGTCAGTGCTTCAGAGCTACAGTGCTTGCAGAATTATCACAGTTAATGAGTGGGATTATTGTTCCTCATTAAACATTAAATATATCTAAAGAACGGCACTGCATAAACATACTATGGGCTTGTAGCATCTTATCCCAGAAATCTAAAATCTAATATAGACCATTAGGTTTAGTAGAAGAAGAGGGAAATGAAAGCTTATGACCGGGACAGTTATAAGAAAGAGGCTTATTAAAAGTGAATGTGGGAGTTCCCCCCATGGCTCAGCAGTAACAAACCCAGTTCCCCCCATGGCTCAGCAGTAACAAACCCAGGACATGGGTTCTGGCCCCACTCAGTGGGTTAAGAAACTGGCGTTGCTGTGAGAGCTTTGGTACGGGTCACAGACTCGGCTCAGATTTGGCATTGCTGTGGCTGTGGCTGTGGCGTAGGCTGGCAGCTGCAGCTCTGTTTCGACCACTAGCCTGGGAATTTTCATATGCTGCAGGTGCGCCCCTGCAACGACCACCCTCAAAAATAAATAAATAAATACATAAATACATAAATAAATAAATGAATATGAATGCAATGGGAAAGACACAATTTATCTGCCTCTAGTCCTAACAAACGGTAGTGTTCTTGGTATCAGCTATTTTCCCACCTGTCCAGTAGGTGTCAGTGTAAGACAGTGTTCCTAGAACTGACGAAGCTTTAAACCAGAAACAAAAAAATAGACTATGAAGTTATAAAAGAAAGACGTAATAAAGATGGGGCTACAAAAATTCCACATAAGATTTTAAATGACATTATTTAAAAATAGGCTGACCTAAACAAAAATTCCTCATGGGTGAGATGACAGAGTTGGACAAGGGGGGACTCAGAAGACCCCATCTGGCTTTCAGATTCCTTGTGAAGTCAGCAGGAATTCCTGCTCTGAATGCATCCAGCAGAACTCAGCATTGCTGTAAGAGCTGGTCACATTAACTAGTACAAGAACCAATGAATATTCCCTAAGAACATGGCAATGTTCAGCCAGCCAGACCCTTTAAAAAAAAGAGAGAGATACTTCCCTGCTTCTCAGAGATTTACCAGATAAAACAGAAATCCTATAATCCACAGAAATAGATCATTACAAGAATTATAAAAGTGAACCAAGGAAAAAGGGGAAACGAAGGTCATATGAGCAGTGTGTAGAATATGTTGAGTCATGCAGGGTGTGCTGCCTGGAGGAGTTGTCCTTTGACCTGGAATGGAAGAGAAGAGAGCCACAAAACCAGGGCTCCACCCGAGCCCCGCCCTTCTGCTCTACATGCAATTTTCCTCCTCCGAATATGAATGAATGCACTTTATACTCTGATAAAGGGCAAGCAATAAATGACATTAAAAAGAATTATTTTTTTAATTCACTCTATAAAGGTACTATTGATATGATAAAGGAAAAATAAGGGGAAAGGGCATATCTACTGAGTACCTCACACACAGAGTATGTCATATGATCCTTACCAAAATCCTGAGATACACTGAAGCACTATGCTGTACACCAGAAGCTAACAACACGGTAAATCAACTAGACTTCAATTTTTTAAAAAATCCTGAGATGTAAGCGATACTGTTCTTATTTTTAGATAACGGATCCAAGGCTCACTAAAGTTATATAACTTGCCTGAGATTATAATAGCTAATACTGATGAGCGAGTACTCTGCACCAGATATGTAAATGCACCAGCAACAATCCTATGAAAAAAGTTACTATGTGTTCATTTTGCAGAACAGGACATTAAGTCTCACAGAAAAGAAGTTCCTGCTTCCCCAAGGTCACAGAGCTCCGAATTAGTCCAGCTGAAATTCAAACTCACGGGTTGCATGCTGGGTTCTCTGGCGAGCAGACTGAAATGGAATGAAGCCTGCAGTGTTTATTGCGGAATGCCTTAGGATTAGCACCTGTGGAAGGAAGGCATGAAAGCAGGACTGGGAGGCCCATCTGAATTGCTGGGCCCTGGGCCAAATAGCTAGGCTTATATACACCTGCCAGAATCCGTCATTGGCTGTGGACATGGCCTAGGCAGCTGAGGCAGACCCTGAGGGGCTAGCAGCTGACAAGCATCTGCTGATCACACCCCTTTCTGGAAAGGACATCTGGACAGCCCCTCTACGTTCCTCGCACCCTGTCTGTGTCTTAGCCCAGCTCACATTTTTTGGCTACAGCATGATGGTCGGGGCCAGAAGGGAGACAGGAGACCTTGATGGAATTTTCATCATGGGGCTGCTGCTGCTGAGACCGGGCCCCAGCTTCTCACCCCTTAGATGCCTCAAACGGCATCAGCAGAGGTCGAGAAAGGGGTGGAGGCTGACAGCACTGACTCAATAGCAAGGTCAGTCATTAAATGATTGTTGTTGATTGACACCATCTAGGTGGCCTAGAAAGGGAGGTTCCAACCCACTCGCAGACCCGATAGTTGGTCTGGGCACTTCTGTGGTATAGGAACATCTGATCACCGGCTGCTTGCCCCTCACTCCCTGCAGATGCCACTGAGATGGCAAAGCCACCCAGTGTGCCCAGCACTGGCCTGGCCTGCTGCCTGCCTGCCTGCCCCGCCTGAGGTGAGTAGGCTGGTTTCCCTTTGGAAATAGAGCCGTCTGTGCTACTTCAAGCAATGACCATAGCAAAATGCCACCCTGAGTGGCCAGAAATTCTCATACTTCTACTTGAATTCAGAGAACAGCTGACTTGACAGAAGGCAGAAAGCGGGTGAATTTAGCTCGCCTGGGAACAGATGAGCACAGAGCCAAACCAGCTTTCTGTGGTGAAATTCCTCAGCCCTGTCATCCCAGTGAAGTGTGGAAGAGAGGCTGGAAAGCTTGCAGAACTGGAACCTCATCACCTCATGGGTCTGCAGCCCATGTCTGCCATAAACCCCAGCACGGTCATAGCCCCCCCCCCCAACCCCATGAACCTGGTTGCCTTGGATCACCCATTCCCCGCTCCTGGAACTGGACCTCCCCTTGGGCACAGTCAGGAAAACCCAGCCAAAGCCTCCATTCAAATACTCCTCCTTGAAACCATCCATCCCCACCACCCCCGTCGAAAGTAATTTTAATTCCTTTGGCAGCTACCACTGAAGTTTTCAGTTGTTTGACAAGAGAGTTACTAACATTTTAAATTGTACATAAGAATCACCACAAGGGCTTGATGAAAAGCCAGATCCCTTGCTTCTGGGCTCCAGACCTGCTGATTCATCAGGGATGGAGAGGCCTGAGAGTATGCATTTTCATAATCAGCCCTGCTATCCCCCCATGCACATGATCCACAAGGAATAGCTTGAGAAGTCCTGGCATCGTGATCTAAAAAGATTTCCTCCCTCCAAAAGGGAGTCTACACTTGCTGTAGAGTCGATTTCCTTCTCTCAATTCATGTTTAGATGCAATAGGAGGTAGAGACCCTGCTATATTCATTGCTTTCTTTCCTACAGTATCTAGCATAGAGTTTCAAAATAGTAGGTGCTCAAACATTGTGGACTGGTCAGCTAAGAGTCTTTTTGGTCTCCTGGTTTTCGTTTCACTCTTCCAAACAATTTGGGGTTTGTCAGAAGCCCACTTCTCACTCCTGCTTTGCCCATATTTCCACCTCCCATCCCCAGGCTCCTTCATAATCTGCATAAGCCACTGAGCTCTGCCTTCACCCCACTCAACCTGCTCCTTCTGTAACCTTCCTTTAGTAGGTCCCTTCACCCCACTCAACCTGCTGCTTCTGTGACTTCTTTTAGTAGAGTTTTCAGATGTTTGATGAGAGATTTTGGCAGGATTTTTTTAAAATTCTCTGTTTTACAAAAGACCATATTTTATTCTAACTTTTAAAACATACATGTTCATTGGGCATATTTTAGAAAATTGAAGCATGAAGAGGAAATCATACTGGTAATCTCGGTTTCCTCTTTGGTGCACTTTTTTGCACATCCAGATCCCACCTTCTGGGAGCTATGTCGACAGCCTTCATTTTCCCTTTGGACCTTCCCTTCTTTTCTGAGAAGGCTGGCACATTATCTCAGATTTAGAAGGGAGATTTGAAGGGAAGAGGGAATCTAAAGGCGGTTATAAATAAACAAAACTGGTTCTGTGATTTAGCCCCACCTATCCAAAATTAAACACATATGAAACTAGTGGTACGGCTTTGACCAAGCACACTCTGGAAATGTTTGGGCAACGGCATTTCAGAGAACTCAGAGTCTTCTTGCTGGATTTCAGGATCCACTTAGCAAAACAGGTAGATGATTAGGAGAAGGTAGGGATAATATGCACAACAATAAAAATAGAAAAGCAAACATATACAACATCCTATGTGCTGGGGACGTGTATAAACATGCATTGCATGCATTAACTTCACAACAGCTCTATGAGGTAGGAATTATTACTGCTACCACTTGACAAAGGAGGAAAATGAGTCACAGAGAGGTTAAGTAACTGGCCCAAGATCATACAGCTAGTAGTGGAATTTGAACCTCATCAGGCTCCAGAGTCCATGTTCTTAACTATTAACTGCAAGTTAACGAGCATGCCAACAATTATAACATTTACATCATTTAAAGACTGTAAGTAACACTGCACTTGAAATTTTGTCCAAGGTCCCAAACATTCCAGAGTGTTTTCTTAGGAAATAAGACTACAGTCAAAAAAAAAAAAAAAAAAAAAAAAGGACTTCTCATAGTAGCTTAGTGGTTAACGAATCCAACTAGGAACCATGAGGTTGCGGGTTCGATCCCTGGCCTCGCTCAGTGGGTTAAGGATCCGTCATTGTTGTGAGCTGTGGTGTAGGTTGCAGATGCAGCTCAGATCCCGCATTGCTGTGGCTCTGGCGTAGACTGGTGGCTACAGCTCCAATTAGACCCCTAGCCTGGGAACCTCCATATCCTCCATAGGGTGTGGCCCTAGAAAAGACAAAAAAGACTATAGTCAACCATCAGACAATGGTTCCACCCAAAATTATCATGACTCAGTCCTGTCTGACAGAGCTTACATGCAGCTTGATTGAAGAGCCAGGGTTTACTTTAAGAAAATGCTTCTTTTACTCCTGAACTTTGTTGTTTTCCTGAATTCCTTTAGTCAACAAATTTATTGAGCAAATACTATGTGCCAGGCATTATTCTAGGTTCTTGGCCCAAAAGATCAGTGACCTGCATTGTTTACCCACCATGGGAGGACTCAGCCTCCACTGGATTGGTGGCTGGAGATTGGCAAGAGAGGTGGGGATGGGTTGCGTGTTCACACATGAGAAATTGCTATGTAACAAGTGAGCTTGGGTCTATAACTAGCATCCTGTGTAACCAACTATCTGAAGTATAAGAAACCCAAGTCCCACATGGGTGGTGAAGCAAGCATTTTTTGTTTTGCTCCCATCAAGAGGAGCCATAGGTGTAACCATTGCCACAGCCAATTAGCCATCCAGCACCCCATTTCCTGGCACTCTGAGCTGTGTGAAGATCAGCTCTGGTCCCACATCAGCAGCTTACAATGCCTCATGTCTAGTGTGAGTCGGCAGTGGCTCTGCCACTCATGACTTGGTTCTGGGTCCAGGCCGGCAGGGCTGCCTCTATCTGGAGCATTGTGGACTGTCATTTGCTGGCTCTCAGAGTACCCACTGGATATGATATCCATCAATTCTGCCCACATGTATTGGGTTAAAGAAAGTCATATGGCCACTCCTAAACTCAACAAAAAAGGGATATTTAATCCTTCAAGGAGGGGCACAACTGGAAGGGAAACTGGGTTATTGGATGAAAAGTTTCTATTGGCCGTAGAAAGCCAACAGTATTTCCTGCTGGATGTGGGGTAAGAGTGAAAGGAAAGTACCAAGAATGACTTAAAGATGGTAGTCTGATCAACCACAAAGATGGACAGCCATCACCCCAAATGGCAAAGCTACAAGTGAAGTGGTTTATAGCAGAAGATCAGAAGTTCAACACTGGGCATGTTCAGGTCAAGCTGTCCACCAGACCTGCAAGTAGAGATGTCAAGTGGGAGGCTGGATATTATGGTGTCAATTTCAGGACAGACCTCTGGACTGGAGACACAAATTTGGAAAATGTTGTCATGTGGTGGTACTTAAAGCCAAGAGCCCGATGTGGTCACTCAAGCAGGCGAGTCAGGCCGAGCCTGAAGCCTGTCTACATCAGGAGCTGAGGAAGAAGACGAGGATCCAGCAGACTAAACTGAGCCTGAGAAGAAGTGAGCAGGGTGGACACCCAAGGGAGTGTTGTGAAGGCCAAATGAAGACATTTTATCAAAAGAAGAAAAAAGGGCCAATTGTGTCAAATCCTATTAAAGACCGAGAATTGTACTATGGGATTTTGCCGTGTGGAGGTCATTTGGTGACCGTGAGAAGAACAGTTTCCATGGGGTGGCAGGTGTAAAGCCTGAAGAGCAAGGATTTAAGAGAGAATATCGAAGAATAAGTAAAGCCAGAGAGTGTAAACTGCACTTTGATTTTTGCTACAATGAGGAGCAAAGAAATAGGGGCGGATGGGAGTGATGGGATCAAGAGGTTGTTTTATTTTCCTTTTAGGATGGAATAGATGATAGCATAGAAATAAATGTTCATGGGAATGGATCCAGTTTTGTGTGGGAAATTATGTAAGAGAAAGAGGAAGGCATTGCTGCAGGGCTATTCTTAACCTCCTGAGAGGGGATGGGGGGGCTCAGCTTTAGAGGGGAGCACAGACAGTCCATCCATGCACAGACAGGAAGCCGGCAGATGCAAGGCTAGTGCATGGGAAGAAGTGGGCGGCGGGTGTATGAAAGTTCTCTTCTTGTTGCTTTCATTTGGGAAATAGGAAACAAGATCATCAGCTTCAAGGAAAATGGTGAAGGAGAGTTGGAGATTTGAGGAGAAAAGGAAAGTGTGAGACAGTTACTCAAGATGGAAATCAGAATCGTGGTTGCTTCTGGGAGTGGTGGTGAAGGAATGGACTGGGAAGAGACTTAGGGGAACTATCGGGGCTGATGGTAGAATTCTATTTCTTTTTGTTTGTCGGTTTGTTTTTTAGGCATACGGAGGTTCCCAGACTAGGGGGTCGAATCAGAGCTGCAGCTGCCAGCCCATGCCACAGCCACAGCAACTTGGGACCTGAGCTGCGTCTGTGACCTACACCACAGCTCGTGGCAACACCAGATCCCACTGAGCAAGGCCAGGGATCAAACCTGCATCCTCATGGAACTGGTGAGGTTCTTAACCTGCTGATCCACAATGGGAGCTCCTAGAATTCCATTTCTTGATAGGGGTGTGGGTTACACAGTGCACATATTTTCTGAAATCATTCAACTTGTAATCTGTGCATTTCACTGAGCATAGGTTATCCCTCAATTTAACAAGAAGAAAAAGAAGAGGTTGCGGACAAGAGGGGGATGAGAAGAGGAGAAAAGTCACCCAGAAAAGTGGGAGAATGAATGGAGAGGAGAAGTGTGGCATTAAAGACCCACTGGAGATTAATGGTCATTACGTCAATCAACAGACTGTGGTGCGTTACTCCCCACCCATATTCAGCTGCACAGGTGCAAGGCAGAGCTGAGCTGACCCAGAACCGTGGTTTTGCCAAGCAGGTAGCCTGAAGAGGAAGAGATATGCAAAGGAGGTTCTGCAATGATTGACCACAGTGATGATGGTTTTCAAAATAAGGCTGTACCGTGTCTGAACTGAATTATCAAATCCATTCACAGACTGAAATAGATACCACGGCTGTCAAGGTAGAAACACTCAGGTAGATTAGAGAAAACACTTTCTTGTTGATCTGTCTTGTAATCAGCATCACCGAGGCTTTTAATCATCTCTGATTGCATCTTATCCTGTTAAATGTATTCATGTGCTCTTTGGAGAGCTTCTATTCCAAGGAAGGGGCCCTCTTTTAGGAGGACAGGGAGAAATGCATTCTTCACACCTGCACATTTTCTGGCTATTTGCCTCGTGGGCCAAGGACACGGCCATCTTTGCCCGTCTGGGTTTCCGGTAGTAAATTCTGCCACTGCCCTCTGCCAGGTTGGCCCGGTGGTAGATAGAGTGAATCATGGCCCAGGGGATGTGATTCCAGTGGTGCAGTCCAGTCTCTTGCCCTTGAATACCACCTTTCTTGCCTAACGTCTTGGCTGATGTCTACATGTCACCAAAATTATAGTCTCCCAGCTTAAAGTTTTAATCATAAATCAAAATTCATGTAGTCTTGTTATCAATAAATTATACTTTACACTAGAAATGTTCCCATCCTACCCTCTACACGCCTGCAAGGTTTAGACAGAAGGGTGAAGACTTTGGGAAGTTCCCAGGAAAAAAGGTTTTGTCTTTGGGCTGACAATCTCGCTGCCCATCTCTCCACCAAAGGCCCCACTCACAGGTCCATGGCTCCCTGCAGGGACTGTGAACACAGCACAGACCCTCCGTTTGGCTGCCTTGACCCTTCAACCTAGCTCCCCCAATTTGCCTACACCAGCCTGTTTGAGAACATTTTTTTATTTTTATTTTTTTGGCCAGGGATAGAACCTGCACCACAACAGTAATCTGAGCCACGGCAGTGACAACAGCAGATCCTTAACCCACCGAACCACCAGGGAACTCCCTGGGACAATTTCTTTACCAAAGGGTCAAGGTCACTTTAAAGGGAATGTATGCAAGGAAATGTTAAGCTGGATGCTAGACGTGACTTTCATCTGAATCCAAAGGTAACAGGAACCTAAGATGTTAATTCTTCATGACAGGGTTGCTGCTTGGGCTCAGACCCAGTCTGTTCGTATCCCGAATCTAGCGCCCTCAAATCTAAGCATCACCCCCAAAGAGGTCCTGCCTCTGACTTTCAGAAGGAAAATCAGCTCTTCTGAAAAATTGTTCCCCTCACCTAGAGGGACCCATTTTCACCCCCCAGAATTCATCCTCCTCTCCCCTATTAGAGTATATCCACACCCAGGCCTTTCAGCAGAGGCTTCACTGAGACACTCAGCAATTACACAACGATGCACCCCTGTTCCTCTAGACAGGGACTGGGAGGGGAGGGGCCACCCATGGTGAGCATAGCCCTCCCCCTCACTCTCCTCTTGAAGGGTCCCACAAGGGTTAGTTGAGGGTACTCACCTGTTTACTAACACCTGTTACTTCAAAGGTAGACCCGTTACACCAAGTCCATCCACACATCCTTCGGGGACAAACAAACATTACTGCTCATGGACAGTCTAAACCCATCATGAGAAGAAAATATTTACTAATATCATTATAATTTTTCCTTCCCTGGAGCCAGGAAGTCACATTATTACACAAAAGAGAAACCACTAGCTTCTTTCTTGCTCCCACATTCTTTTTTTTTTTTTTTTTTGGCTGCACTTGCAGCATAAGGAAGTTCCTAGGCCAGGGATAGACTCCAAGCCCCTGCTGCAACCTATGCAGCTGCTACAGTAACAGCAGATCCTTAACGCATTGTGCCGGGCCAGGAATCAGGGCCGGGAACAGAACCTGTGCCTCAGCAGCAAGCCAAGCAGCTGCAGAGACAACACTTGAGCCTTAATCTGCTGCTCCGCAGCAGGAACACCTCACTCCCACATCCTTGAAGGACGCTCCCTTGGTTGAAAAGTTCTGAGATAAGCATCTGGTGCAGGTTCACTCCCATTCTGCTCAGTTCTCATCCCGTGTAAAGCAGGTAAAGCCAGGCCGTGGTCTCCAGGTTCCCACATTGGTGATGCTAAGTGTTGGACGACAGCATCTCCCTGGTACCCTTCTCCCTCCTCACACTAGTCTCCCCACCCCCCGATTTAAGGAGGGGGTGAGGCAGAGAAGTGTTGACACAGAGGCATCCTGTGCTTTGACGGCAGAACTGAGGTTGGGAACATAAACATGGGGTAAAATGTGTGATGGGGGGACAGGCACAAGAGGAAACAAGCCGGAATGATGCACAGGGCAGATCATGACCGGACTTGCAGGCCACTCTGCTCCCAGTCCTTTGACAGCATAAGGAAGAAATTCTGAGGGCTGGCTTGCCCAGACTGCTAGCTCATCAGCTGCCTAGGAGGCTCTCACAGAAAAAAAAAAAAAAAAAAAAAAAAAGACTTTGAGGTCTGTGGGTCCCACAATATTATTTTGCTTCTGAGTAACAAAGAAAAAAGAAATAATTTGACAACTATTGCTTAAACATATATACAGTATAACAGGGTCAACAGATATTGATAAGATAGTGAATAAAACTGAGAAGTAGTTAGCAAGGTGTAGATGGGTGACAGTCAGTTACAGACGAAATAAGATACCCCAGTAGCAAAACTATGAAGAGCTCCTAGAAAGCATCAGTACTTAGATGTCAAAATCCTGATTCTATTACAGTTTAGTCACACCTGGTTTTTTTAAGTCTCACTTCTTAATAACATTACCTAATTTTTGCCCAGAAAATGCTTTTACACATATCACTGCACAAAAGGCCAAGAAGCAGAGTATTATTATCTTCATTTCTATTTATGAGAAAAGGCCTGGAAGAATTCAGTGGCTTGTTCGAAATCACACAGGGACAATGAGACAGCCACCCCCATCGCCAGGACCATGCCTATGCCTGCCACAGACCTCTGACCTCGCCATTCCCTCTGCTTGGAAAGCCCTTCCCCGCAGCCCCACTTGGCTGGCTCCTCACCATCCTACAGTCCTCCCAAATGTTTCCCCAGTTTAAAGTCACCGTCCCCCATTCCAAGTGCCCCTCTACCCCAAGGGTCTTTAAACTACATCCCTCAGGCCAAATCTGGCCCGCCCACCTGTTGTGTTGGTTGTTTTTGTAAATAAAGTTTTACTGGAACACGGCCATGCCCATTCATTCACATTTTATAAGTGGTTGTGTACCTGCAGCAGCTGTGGAGGTAAGTAGTTGAGACCAGGGATTATATAATTGACAAACCTAAAATATTAACTATTTGATCTTGTACCAAAAAATTTGACAACAGTTGCTCTATCCTATCTCTCCATTTATTTTCTTGACAACATTTGTCATAGTGTGTGTGTGTGTCTGTGTGTGTGTGTGTGTGTGTGTGTGTGTGTGTGTGTATCCTGCCTCTAGAATATTAGCTTCACAAGAGCAGGGTTCTTTACCATTGTAACTCCAGCTTCTAGATCCTCTAGATTAGTAGGTAATCAATAAATGGCTCTTGGTTTATTCCAATTTCACGGAGTCTCCAGGTAATTTCCTTTGTATAGTTAGGATGACTAAAGGAGCAAAATATCTGATCTCCTTTGCTGTTATATATTTCACTGCCCATTAACCGTACTTTTTTTTTTTTTTTGCTTTTAAAACAGGTGCCTGAAGGGCACTGCCACACAAGTCATTTCAATATTATACTTTAAATTAATTGATTGCTCTTTAATTTTTAAATTGTAAAAAATTTGGAATTTTTGCTAATAACATTAATGTTCATTGATGAAGCTTCAAAATCTACATTCATTCAGTTTCTTAACATCATATTACGTTTTTTCTAATAAAACACAGCTGGGAAGCAGCTACTGAAAATTACATAGTGTGGCCATTCTCATTTATGGCCTAACGTATTTCTTCCCTACTAGAAAGATATTCCCTACAACATTTATTGTGGAGAACAAGAAAGAAAACTATTCTGTTTCTTGTAGAAAATTCCTATTTGGGCCCTTCGGCCATCACCGCTTACCTATCCCTCTGGCCCAAAAGACCTAAGGAAAATAAGAGGGTGGCGTTACAGTAGTTAAATGAGGTTACCAGAAGTTGATTCAAATGAAATAATCAAAGGAAAGAATTTCTAAAATGACCCTCCCCAGTAAGATTCCCCACACCCATAACCCCAGACATAAAGAGCATGGCAGTCATTTGTGAGTTTTAGCTTGAGTCAGAGACCAAGAGCCCAGTCACCTCTGAAACCGAAGATTCAGTATCTGACCTTGAAGGTCACCTCTAAAACACTATAACCTCCCCCCATATCTTTCTTTCAAAAGTCTGCTGTGTCATTTAGATTATGCAGGTTCTTCCCTTTGAAACATCCGGTAGTTTTACATTCTAAGCCAGATGACTGTGTTTCCCCCCTTTTTCACTCATTCTCCCCCAAACAACTTAGATTTTTTTTTCTTAATCAGAACTGAGATGCTTACCAATGTACATTACCAGAATTTTTAACATACAAATATTTGCTTTTCCAAATATTTGACTGAAGAATTTAGAAATAAATGCAAAGGGGAAAATGTAAAGGTATTTTATTGTATGTTTATTGTTCCTATGTCAAGAATACCTATTGTGATGGTTTTATTCAAATAGGAGGCTCACTTCCCCTCTAGGAGCTCCTCCTGAGAGAAGTTCCCAGGGTTAGGCAGAAACAATACACAATGCCAGCACTTCCCGAAGGATAGCCCCATGGAAACTCAAGTACATTTTGTATATAATGTGTTTATTTAACTTACCCTGACTACCATATCTAATCTAGCACCCTAATCATTGTCTATCCCCTTGCCTTGCTTTATATTCTTCATAACACCTATCACAGGGTTACTATTATGTTATCCACGTTACCTTACTTATCATATTATCTGTCCTCCCCACAAGCACAGAGGCCCATGGTCTTACACTCCACTGAATCCTCAGAGCTTCGAATAATCTTGACACATAGCAGGAGCTCAATAAATATGTATTGAGAGCAGTGGGCACCGTTGGTTCTCCTTCCTGACCATATCCTTTTCACTCCTGTATGGTTTCTATGCATCCTTTTATGTGCTTTTGATTCAAATGGCCCCATCCTTCCAACTCAGAGCACTGCTCAGGGCTATGAGAGCTGTTTTGCCACCTCGTGCAGAGGAGCTGAGTGCCTGGGCACGTTCATCTCCCCCAGGGAGCCCACAGCCAATGAAGATGGACATGAGAGTCTGAGAGCCCAGGTCACCTGCCCACGAGTCCTCAGCTCTGTATCTAAGGAGCCAAACCTAAGACACTGGGTGACTGAACACATGCGCCATAGGATTTTACACAAACTCAAATCATTCCTTAACATTCTCACCTTAATAACAAACATTTCAACCACATTTCTCTTGATTCTGCTGAAAACAGTAACAGATTGCTATTTACCAATGAATCCATGGTACATTTAACGACACTGGGCATTTTAGAAAGGGCTCAGTTTCTAAAGTAATTTCACGAGCAATAACTATAAGCACTGGAAAAGAGAAATGACCGAGTCAGTCCCCATTAACCATGCAGAATTAAGCTACTTTGTATTAATGCTATGATTTGAAAAGCACTGCTCTTTTAAAAACAACAGAACCATAACAAAGAAAAATTAAAAATGCATTTGCTTTTAATGCTGCCTGCTTCTTGTAACTTCCTGCTAATGTCTTCATTTCTCAGTCGACATGTGGGTAAAATAAGTTTACTCTGCATCCTCAGAATATCATTAGCAAAAATGAGAGCCTATCTGCATGACTAATTTTGATTAAATTGTGCTTCATCTAAATATCTAAATGCCAGGTTTGCATCCTCAAATGTCCGTCACTTAGTTTTCATGACTCCCACAATTCATTTTCCTCTACTAATATGGTAAAAAAAAAGACACAGTGTCAAAGGTCGAGCCCCACCTATAACTGGCAGCTATAGAAATGGACAACAGCAACATTCTGGAGTAGAAGTTACTACAATTTTCTGAAATCAATTCCAATAAAAAGGACAACCACTTACATTCCCACTTTCCCTATGGATCTTAGAGCTATGCAAGCAGCAGGCATTTTCCAGTATTGCTTTTAGGATCATGACTAATACTTAAGGAAATAAAGGATAACAGCTTTTATAAGCAGTAGCTGAAATGAGTAAGAAAATACGAATGCCTCCACTTTCACACTTTCTGTTTTCATATGTGTAGCCTCCCCAGCTTCAGTTACCTCCTTGTTACTTAAGGAAAATCATTTTCTATGTCACTCCTGGCACCAAAAGTATATTAATCGAGATCATCAAAAATCCATAGTGTTGGAAGTCTCTTGTGGAGCAATGGGTTGAGGATCTGACGTTGTCTTTGCTGTGGTATGGCTTCAATCCCTGGCCCGGGAACTTCCACAGGCTGCCACAGCTGCCAAAAAATAAAATAATAAAATTTAAAAAATAAAATTTAAAAAATCCATAGTAAAAAAGTATTGAGGTTCCTCAGGAAACTAAATATAGATCTACTATAGGACCCAGGAATCCCAATCCCGGGCATATATCTGGACAAAACTTTCATTTGAAAAGATGCACTTCTTTTATGTTCACTGCAGCACTATTCACAATAGCCAAGACATGGAAACAACTTAAATGTCCATTGAGAGATGAATGGATTAAGAAGATATAGTACATACATACAATGAAAGACTACTCATCCATAAAAAAGAATGGAATAATGCCATTTGCAACAACATGGATGCAACTAGAGATTAACATACTAAGTAAATCAGAAAGAGAAAGACAAATACCATATGATATCACTTAAATGCGAAATCTAAAACATGGCATAATTGGAGTTCCCGTCGTGGTGCAGTGGTTAATGAATCCGACTAGGAACCATGAGGTTGCGGATTCAATCCCTGGCCTTGCTCAGTGGGTTAAGGATCCGGCGTTGCCGTGAGCTGTGGTGCAGGTTGCAGACGCGGCTCGGATCCCGAGTTGCTGTGGCTCTGGCATAGGCTGGCAGCTACAGCTCCGATTAGACCCCTAGCCTGGGAAACTCCATATGTCGCGGGAGCGGCCCAAGAAAAGGTAAAAAGACAAAAAAAATAAAATAAAATATGGCATAATTGAACCTGTCTACAAAACAGAAAAAGACTCACAGACATAGAGAACAGACTTGTGGTTGCCAAGTGGGAGAGGAGAAGAAGTGGGATGGACTAGGAGTTTCTAGTTAGTAGATGCAAACTACATTTTGCATCTAGTTAGTAGATGCAAATTACATTTGGAATGGATAAGCAATGAAGTCCTACTGTACAGCACAGGGGACTGTATCTAGTCTTTTGGGAAAGACCATGATGGAAGATAATATAAGAAAGGGAATGTATTTATATGTATGACTGGTCACTTTGTTGTATAGAAGAAATTGATGCAACATTGTAAATCAACTATACTCTTATAAAAAAAAATTTTTTTGTCTTTTTAGGGTCATATCTGCAATATGTGGAAGTTCCCAGGCTAGGCGTCAAATTAGAAGTGCAGCTGCCTGCCTATGCCACAGCCTCAGCAATGCCAGATCCTTAACCCACTGAGCAAAGCCAGGGATCAAACCTGCACCCTCATGGATACAAGTCTGGTTCATTAACCACTGAGCCACGATGGGAACTCCAATATTTTTTTTTTTTAAAACCGTAGCGTCTTGTTTTACTGGGTATGCATTTCTCCTCGAGTCCTGCATAGTCTTGGCTGTAATGATATTACTGCATCTTCACAGGATTGCTATCTCTGGTAATAGTTCTGATGAAATAATTTTTGAGCCTATGACTCAAGAGACTTTGTTCACTTAGTGATCTTTGCATACCCATGCACCATAGTCACTTTTGGTGCCAACACCCAAGACAATCGGGGTAATTCTTACTCTTCTACAGAAGCCCTGGGCCCACCCACTGGCTTCATCCTGGCTCTTCCTCCACATTTAAGGGCCCCAGTTGGAACTCCAGGTCATCACATGTTTGGTCCACAATGAAGCATCCATTCTCAATCGTCTCAACAAAATTTCTGTGGCAAAATATCTATGAAGATACATAAATGCTAGAATTTAACACAGAAGGTGCAACCTCTAAGTTATTTTATGCAGACAACCCTGTGACATGTGTAATAAACTTTGATAACTGTGTACATGTAATCTGAGTTTAGTGTTATCAAGACTGCAGGAAAGCTAATTCGGCACCTTTCTGGATATGTCTATCTAATATCTTGCTGCATATAAGTATGCACAAATGGTAAGCTGCTGTGATTACGTTGTCCAAACCATGTTTAATGCTTTTTTGTTTTCTTTAATGATTTTTATTTTGTTCATTATAGTTGGTTTACAGCATTCTGTCAATTTCTACTGTACAGCAAAGTGACCCAGTCACACATATATACACATTTTCTCACATTACCCTCCATCAGGTTCCATCCACATTTAATAGTTTTTGTTGTTTTATTCTGTATGTGTGCATGCAATTTGATTATGTTTGTAAATGGGTTTTTTTTTTGGTCTTTTTTTTTGTCTTTTTGCCTTTTCTAGGGCCACTCCCGTGGCATACGGAGGTTCCCAGGCTAGGGGTCGAATCGGAGCTGTAGCCGCCGGCCTCCGCCAGAGCCACAGAAACGTGGGATCCAAGCCACGTTGGCGACCTACACTACAGCTCATGCAACGCCGGATCCTTAACCCACTGAGCAAGGCCAGGGATCGAACCCGCACCCTCATGGTTCCTAGTCGGATTCACTAACCACTGCGCCATGACGGGAACTCCTGTAAATGTTAATATCAACAAATTTCCCTAATATCATGTAAATCCAAACAATAAAAGACAACCATCCCAAAGATTGACACCCACCTCTGCCTCCATGGCTGGGGCTCCCTGGGAGTGGTCCTCACTCAATGGCCCCAGAATCACATATTATATTCTTATCTTCAATATGCCTCTTACCCCTTATGTGGGTTATCCTCCGTCCTACTCACAGCAATGCTTCCTCAACTTGAAACGAGCATCACAGAGTCAATTTACTCTTTACTGGTCTCCTTCAGAGAGGTTGGGCCCCACATTCTGGAGGACCCATGTGTTACAAAAGCTCAAAAAAGTGTATCAAAGAACCCACGGTCATGTTTCTCCCTTGGAATTTGGTGCCCTGGACTGACACAGTATACCTCCCATAATCCTAAACATCCGTTTTCATGACTAACACTATCAGTTCCCAGGGAAGCATTTCTTTACATGACTTGCCCTGTGCCCTAGGATCTCAAAATGAAAGCTGCTTGCTGCTGAATAGCATCAAAGCTTATGGGATGTATCTTTGCCGGTGTTGGAGATGGTGCTTGGACTTTGGTGATATTTGAGAGACAGAGGCATATAAGAGAAAATACAAATGAATTAGTCCCAAATCTTTCCTCTGAACATGAATGCAATAGATTCCTGCCTTGACCAAGGGGTGCTTTCCAGTGCTGTCAAAGCTTCTCCTTGTGTTCCAGCTCGCGAAGATTTGGCTGGAGTATGCACGAATTACCACGGTATTCGTAAGAGTTGTGTATGGCCCCATAGGAATACGTAGTGAGTAGCATTAACCAATTTATATTATGCTTAAATTGTATTCTTTTAGGTTTGGGTGCAACATTCGTGAAATATGATGCCACTTTTTATACTGCTGCTTGACTCTGGATACTGCTTTAAGAGACTGAAAAATCTCAAATATATATATGATAATTACTTGTATGACACTGAGTATGATAGTGTGTGGATTTTATGACCCCCAAATCAAAGTGTGTTTCAAAAGAGTCAGACTCTAACTAAAGAACTTGTAATAATACTTTAAACAATTTTTTACTTTTTATTTTTTATACATGCAAGAGAACAGCAGCTCTCAAAGATACTCTCAGAGATCTCTGTGACCTCCTGGGAGTTCCAAAGTCTTTTCAGAAGACCTATAACACCAAATTTATTTCATAATAATACTAAGATGTTATTTGTTTTCACTGTCCTAATATTTTCACACATGCCACAAAAGCAATGATAGATATAACTGCTGGTGCCTTACACAAATCAAGCCAGTGGCAACAAATTTACTAGTAATCACTGTATTGTTCACTACTATACATGCACAATTTAAAATAGATCTATATCCTGGAGTTCCTGTCGTGGCGCAGTGGTTAACGAATCTGACTAGGAACCACGAGGTTGCGGATTCGGTCCTTGCCCTTGCTCAGTGGGTTAATGATCCGGCATTGCCGTGAGCTGTGGTGTAGGTTGCAGACACGGCTCGGATCCCGCATTGCTGTGGCTCTGGCGTAGGCCAGAGGCTACAGCTCCGATTCGACCCCTTGCCTGGGAACCTCCATATGCCGCGGGAGCGGCCCAAGAAATAGCAAAAAAAGACAAAAAATTAAAAAAAAATAAAAAATAAAATATATCTATATCCTTAATGAAACAAAAAGTATTGCTGCTACCTAATGAAGTACTGTAGTTATCTTGAGAAAAAGCACTTATGCAATTAATATTATCCTTCCAAGCAAAAAAAAAAAAAAAGGATTTTTAAAAACTTGTGTTTGCCACTGTGAACTTGATAGATTCCCAATATTTCAAGATTCTTCTGACTAGGTTGGTTATGATATTAAAAAATTATGTATAAGGAAATGTGTCAACATTTGGAAGACTGTTGTAACTCAGGGCATCAATATTTTCCTAAAGACCACTGTATGTGGTTACAAAATCATGTAAGAATGAAACATCCACTCAAAGTGCAAAATAGACCGTTGGATTTTTAACGTAACAGAATATGAAAGTTCACTGATATGGTTTCTCATTCAACATTGCAACTTATGTTTAAGCAACACCATTGTCAAGTTTTAGTAGAGTATCGAGACAAAATATCCATAGTTATTGAAAAGGCTTTTAAAGGCTATTAAAATGCAGATGATATATAATCTGTACAATATATATACATATTTCCAGGTAAAGTCTAGATTTCCATTTCTTCACATGCTTGCACCAAAACAACAGTATCACCATAGACTGAATATAGAGATATGAGAATCCAGCTACAGTTGTCTCCCTTTATCAGTAGGTTCACTTTCTACAGTTTCAGTTATCTGCAAGTAACACTGGCCCAAGAATATTAAATGGAAGATTCCAGAAATAAACTCATAAGCTTTAAATTGCACACTATTCTGAGTAACATGATGAAATACTTTGCCAATCCCCTCTGTACAGCCTGGTATGTGAATAGTCCTTTTGTCCAGCATATCCTGCCCATTATTCACTTGTAGCTATCTCAGTTATTTCAACTATCACAGTATATCAGTGCTTGCATTCAAGAGACCCTGATTTTACTTAATAATGGCCCAAAGCACAAAGTGGTGAGGTTGGTACTTTGGGTATGCCAAAAAGAAGCCACAAAGTGCTTCCTTTAAGGCCACAGTAATCAGACAAGAAAATGAAATAAAATTTATCCAAATTGGAAGGGAAGAGGTAAAACTGTCATTATATGTAGATGACATGACACTATATACAGAAAATTCTAAAGACTCCACACAAAAACTACTAAAATTAATGAATGAATTCAGCAAGGAGGCAGGATATAAGATTAACATAAAGAAATCGGTTGCATTTCTTTACACTAACAATGAAATAGCAGAAAGGGAATGGAAAAAAACAATCATTTTTAAAGTTGCAACAAAAAAAAATTAAATACCTAAGAATAAACCCAATCAAAGAGGTGAAAGACTTACATGCCAAGAACTATAAAACATTAATAAAGGAAACTAAAGATGATTCCAAGAAATGGAAGGATATCTCAGGTCCTTGGACTGGAAGAATTAATATTGTTAAAGTGGCCATACTACCCAAAGCAATTTCAGATTTAATGCACATCCTATCAAATTACCCATGACTTTTTTCACAAAACTTAAACAAATAATCCTAAAATTTAAATGGAGCCATAAAAGATCCAGAATGCCAAAGCAATCCTGAGGAAAAAGAACAAAGCAGGAGGCGTAACCCTCTAAGACTTCAGACAAACTACCACAAAAGTACAGTAATCAAAACAGCATGATATCAGCACCAAACAGTTATGTGGATCAATGGAACAGAAGAGAGAGCCCAGCAATAAACCCATAGACCTACAGGTAATTAATCTTTGATGAAGGAGGCAAGAATATACAATAAAGACAGTCTCTTCAAGCAGGTGGTATTGGGAAAGTTGGACAGCTGCATATAAATCAATGAAGTTAGAAAACACCCTCATACCATACACAAAAATAAACTCAAAATGGCTCAAAGACTTAAATATAAGACATGATACCATAAAACTTCTAGAAGAGAACAATGGCAAAATATTCTCAGACATTAATTGTACCAATGTTTTCTTAGGTCAGTCTCCCAAGGCAATAGAAATAAAAGCAAAAATAAACAAATGGAACCTAGTCAAACTTATAAGCTTTTTCCCAGCAAAGAAAACCATAAACAAAACAAAAAGACAACTTATAGACTGGAAGAAAATAGTTGCAAATGATGAGACTGACAGGAGCCTAATTTCCAAAACATACAAACAGTTTATACAACTCAATCACAACAACAAAAACCCAATCAAAAAATGGGCAGAAGATTTAAATAGACATTTCTCCAAAGAAGCCATACAGATGACCATTGTGCACATGAAATGATGCTCATCAACTCTAATTATTGGAGAAATGTAAATCAAAACTACAATGAGGTACCACTTCACACCAGTCAGAATGGCTACATCAAAAAGTCTACAAATAATAAGCAATGAAGAGGGTGTGGAGAAAAAGAAACTCTCCTACACTATAGGTGGCACAGCCACTATGGAAAACAGCATGGAGTTTCCTTAAAAAAACAAAAAATAGAGTTGTAATATGATCCAGCAATCCCACTCCTGAGTATACATCCAGATGAAGCCGTAATTCAAAAAGATGCATGCATGCCTACATTTACAATAGCCAAGATATGGAAACAACTTAAATGTCCATCAGGAGAGGAATGGATTAGGAAGATGGGGTACATATATACAATGGAACATACTCAGCCATTATAAAGAACAAAATAATGCCATTTGCAGCAACATGGATTGGTTGGACCTAGACATTATCATACTAAGTGAAGTCAGAAAGAGAAAGTCAAACAACCTTCATATGATGTCACTTCTACATGTAGAATCTAAAATATGAAATAAATAAACTTGTCCATGAAACAGAAATAGACTCAGACATAGAGAATAGACATGTGGTTGCCAAGGGTTGGGGGGGCAAGAAGGATGGAGTAAGAAGGAGAGTTAGCAAATGCAAACTAGTATCTATAGGTTGGATAAGCACTCAAGGTCTTACTGCATAGCACAGGGAACTATATTGAATATCCTGTTAAACCATGATGGAAAAGGATATGAAAAAGAATACACGCACACATCTAAATCACTTTGCTGTACAGCAGAAAGTACACAGCACTTTAAATCAACTGTACATCAATAAAATAATTTTTTAAACGGCGAAAGTTCTCAATTTAATGAGGAAAGAAAAAAGATCCTATGCTGAGGTCGCTAAGATCTAAGGTAAGAATGAATCTTCTATCTGTTAAACTGTGAAAAAGGAAAAAAATGTGTGCTAGTTATGCTGTCCCACCTCAAACTACAAAAGTTAGTGAGGATGGAAAAGGCATTAAATTCGCAAAATAAAGATATTTTGAGGGAGAGAAAGGGTGCGAGAGAGACTACCTTCACATAATGATTATTATAGTATATGGTTATAATTACCATATTTTATTATTAGTTATTGCTAATCTCTTACTCCAAAAAATCTCATACTCTAACTTATAAATTAAACTTTGACGTAGGTATATATGTACAGGAAAAACCATAGTACATATAGGGTTCGGTACTTTTTGTGGTTTCAGGCATCCAGTGGGGTTCTTGGAACACATCCCTCACAGTTAAGGGGAGATCACTGTAAATTCTATTGAGCTGGATATTAAAGAGACTTGGGGAAAAAAATGTAGAACAATTTTACTCTTCAAGCTAATATTTTTTGAAAATATATTTATAAAGTAGGTTATTTATTTTAACATGCAATGGACTTGTTATTTTTCAAGTGATTGCTAAATATTAAATTTTTTTCAGTTTTAACTTCTAATACTAAAAATATCAATGGATAAAGTCCACACAAATCAAAGCTTTGGGGGCTCCTTAATAATTTATAAGAGTATAAAGCAATTCTGAGATTTTTTTTAAATGAAATTTGCTGCACCAAATTGATATAAAGTAAAAATATACGTCTAAATTAGTCTAGGAGCTCTTTCAATAAGTAATAAAGCATGACTTCAGAGTTCATTTGTCAAGGTGTTTTCCTTCTTGGTGGAGCATAATGGTACATTTTACAATCTATAGATTCTTAGATGCATTGAAAAGAGAAACCTATTCCCAGAAAACCTATGAAAAAATTATTCCAAAGATAGCACAAAGAACAGGTAATCATGTATTCATTTTGGAAAAGGATTCACTTCATGACATCTTATATCACTAGCTCTTCTAGCACGTTTAAAATAAAATTCTTGTGAGACCAGTTCTCTTACCCTGCCTTTAGTCAGGGAGCACAACTAGGGAACAGTCATAGTAATGGGATGCTGCCTTTCATGAGTCATTATTTTGTCATTATTTTTCCTGATATGCATGTTCCATGCATCCATATCTAATACAGTGTTAGTCTGAAATTATTCTAAGATCTTTAGTTGGCTTTTTTTTTTTTTTTTGGTCTTTTAAGGGTCGCACCCACGGCTTATGGAAGTTCCCAGGCTAGTGGTCAAATCAGAGCTGCACCACAGCCATGGCAATGCAGAATCCCAGCCGCATCCGTGACCTACACCACAGCTCATGGCAACACTGCAACCTTAACCCACTGAGACCGGGGCTCGAACTCATGTCCTCATGAATACTAGTCCAGTTCATTAACAACTGAGCTATTTCAGAAACTCCTATTTTTCTTTTCATTTTAGGGGGTCTGCACTACTTCTGGAAAGAACTATACACGCTTTGGTGGCTGCACTGAGACATATAACCCAGAGACACTGTATAGTCAATTGCATTGGAGCTCAGCTTTCCCTGCCCCTGGCCAACACTGGAGGGACACTCTGCTACTGACAGTGATGCCATCACAGGACTTGTTCACACAAGTTTTCTTCTTCACCATCATTCTTTTTATTGGAGTGTAGTGGATTTACAATGTTGTGTTTCAGGTGTGCAGCAAAGTGATTTAGTTATACATATTTTATATTATTTCTTTTTCAGACTCTTTTACCTTAAAAGTTATTATCAGATATTGAGTATAGCTCCCTATGCTATACAGTATATCCTTGTTGGTTACCTATTTTATATGTAGTATATGTAAGTTAATCCCAAACTCCTTATTTATCTCTTCCCCTCTTTCCCCTTTGGTAACTGTAAGTTTGTTTTCTATGTCTGTGAGTCTATTTCTGTTTCATGAATGAGTTTGTGTCATATTTTAGATTCCACATATAAGTGATATCATATGGTATTTGCCTTTCTCTATCTGACTCACTCCACTTAGTATGGTAATTTCTAGGTCCATCCATGTTGCTTCAAATGGCATTATTTAATTCTTTTTTATGGCTGAGTAACATTTCATTGTATGTATGTACCACATCTACACTGTTGGTAGGAATGCAAATTGGTGCAGCCACTTTAGAGAACAGTATGGAGGTTCCTTAAAAAAAAAACAAAAAATAGAATTACCAAATGATACAGCCATCCCACTCCTGGGCATAAATCTGGAGAAAACTACAATTTGAAAAAATACAGGTGCCCCAATGTTCATAGCAGCACTATTTACAATAGCCAAGACACAGAAGCCACCTAAATGTCCATTGACAGATGAATGGATAAAACGAGAATTTAAATATGACCAATGAGCAAGTTCATGGTATTTCATATATGTGTGTATGAGAGGTAAAAATTTGAGGTCCTCTGTCATTTACACCCAGCAAAACTGAGTTCATGGACCTCTTCCCCAAGATCTTCTCCCATGAGGCTGGAAATCTTCTAGGAGTGTTGTTGCTGCCTCTCCTGACATACCCTGAGCAGGGTAATCCTAGGGCCTGTTGCCTCCAGGAACACCTCCAGGAACGGAGCCGAAGCCCAGATGCTCTAGTGACTGCTCTCTGCCCACCAAGCCCTGAGTGGTGGGGGAGGAATGGGAGGCTGTGTTTTCGGTCTAGGACCTAGTCTTTTCTGCAGTTAGTTCTAACTTAGACAAGTTGTCTTTTCCATAATGCACTGCACAATCTATTGATAAAGTTACAGGAGCAAAATCAAGAATGTTTGTTCACCTCTCTTCTCTATTCCTTCCCAGAAGCCATGAACACAAAACAAAAATGCAGGACAGCACACCCCCTAAGGTCCTAATTCAGCTGTAACACAACTGCCATGAACTCCAGTCCTCCACCCAGTCCCATCCTCAAACAAGGATAGGTCAATCATAGGACATTCCTAGGAGGGCTGGGATGACACATTCCCAGAGCGAGGCCATGTGGGAGGATGGCAGGCAGGAAACCCCAGATCTGACAGCAGAGAAGAGGGGGGAAGATTTCTGACAACAAACCTGGAAATTTCTATAATCACTGTTATATTTCTGAAAGTCCCAGTCACGGGACTTGGGACTCAGGATGGTCCCCACTGACGTGTAAGCTATCATGAACCACTACCACCAAGATGGTCCTAGCAGACACACAGAATCCTGGCCAGCTGGCCCCACAGACTCACCCCAGGCCTTTCAAGACTCATGAAATAACTCAATCCACAGTTTAAATTATTGAATCTTTTAGATCCTTCTTTTTCCAAATCTTTACATAGACACTTAGTGTAGATATTACTGTACATAACTAAATGGCAAAGAAAAATGGAAAAAATACAGGAATAAAATAAATACATGTTTTTATCCCCGATCATATCTTAGTGCAAGAGGATGCAGGAGATCAGGTAGTATTGGGTCATGCAGGTGACACCCTGGTCTGGGGTTGTGCCTGTGGGACAAAATGAAATGATGGTATTTGGGAAGCTGTTTTGGAGTTAGAATCAACAGAGCCTGAGGTTGGTTGGGTGCAGCTTGTAAGAATCAGGAAGGGTCAAAATGAATCCCCAGATTTTGAGGCTTATGCATCTGGGCAGAGGGAGTGTCATTTACCAACATAGGAGAAGAATGAAGAAGAGGAGATTTCCACTCTGGACCATTGGTTTCAAGGTGCCTGTGAGACATCTCCACAGATTTTGAGCACATAGCTGTGAATGAGAGGAAGAAGAATCTAGTTGTGCCAGGAGTAACAAACTATATGCCCCTCTGTTCTCTGTAGCCTGGGAGGTCCCTTAAGGACAGGCAGACTGACTGGTAATTAAGACAGTAGAGTGGAGGCATGCATCTCTGTTGTCCACTAACACACTCGGCAACCCTCTTTACTGACACTGCTGTCAAACAAACAGCACATCTGGAAAGGTAAATGTCAATTCCCCATCCATTAGCATCTGTAAATTAAAACTTGTCTTTTGGTAACAGAGAGGGAAACAAAATGGTACTCAATGGAGCATATGTGACTAGTCCATGCTAAGGGATGCTATTCATGAATCTCCCTGTCGTTGTTCATTATCCACAATTCTCAGCCATGGGCTCAGTAGTGCTCATGTCTCCTTCCAGGGGACACCACAGACACAATTTGGAATGGTGCTGATTAATAGACTCATCGCAGTATATCATCTGTCACATCACCAATAGCAACTGTTCCCATTTGAAAACTGCCTGACAAAAAGAAACTCCATTTCTCCTGAAGTGGAAACCCAACATATGCCAGAAAATATTTTTATCACCTTTTTAGGGCAGGAATACCAGTATTTCAGGATTGCAAACCAATCTAATTTGATCAATCAACAACTGTCAAATAGAAGTAAGGCTATCACCTCTGCAAACTCACTACTAGGTGGATGTTATAATAGAAATCTCAGATCAAGGGTTGCCCTATATAGAAATATCTTTTTTTTTTCTTTGCTTTTTAGGGCATATGGAGGTTCCTAGGCTAGGGATCAAATTGGAGCTGCAGTTGCTGGACTATACCACAGTCACAGCAATGCAGGATCCCAGCCACATCTGCGACCTATGTCACAGCTCACAGAGCACTGGATCCCTGACCCACTGAGCGAGGCCAGGGATCAAACCCGCATCCTCATGGATACTAGTCAGATTTGTTTCTGCTGTGCCACAAAGGGAACTCCAGAAATATCTTTTATTCAGGAGCAAAATCTGGTTACTTTAAGAGAAGTCCTGCTCTCCGTCCTGGATAGCACACTCCAAGAAGTACCCTGCGAGAAGAGTGCCCTCCAAGGCAGAGAAAATAATAATTCAAGAGCAAAATCAGCAAACCTTCTAGTGCTATCTGGTGGCAACCATTAAGGAGGGAATGCAGGATAAATGGTGTTCCAGATCTTGGGTCCTATCTCCAAACATGTTTTCCTGCTGGTCCTGCCAATCCTTGTGGTTTATTTATTCAAGAGAGATAGGGCCCACTAAATATAACTAACCACAAATTTTTAAACTGTCAACTGCATCAGTGAAATATTATTCCTAACATACGATATGCTAATTAACATGTCCTATGGTGCAGAATTAAATGCCTCTATTTAAAACACTAGTTAGCAGGAATCTCCTTGGATTATAAGGAGTAATTAACCAATGCTGCCTGGAAGATGCGTTTGTTATTGTTGTTGTTGTTGTTGTTGTTGTTGTTGCTTTCTAGAGCCACAAATAAAACCAAACCTCAGAGCAGGTCTATGTTGCAATTATCTTTTGCTATGTAACAGACCATTTCAAAACTTAATGGAATCCCATGTACAGCATAGTGATTATAGCTAAGAATATTATATTGTATACTTGAAAGTTGCTAAGGGATTAGATCTTAAATGTTCTCACTGCAAAAAGAAATGGTAATTAGGTGACCTGACTGAAGTGCTAGCTAAGCTATGGTCATAATCATTTAGCAACAGATAAGTGTATCAATTCAACATGCTGTACACCTTCAACTTACACAATGTTATGTGTCAATTACTACTGTTAAAAAAAACATCATTTATTTTGCTTACAAATATACAATTTGGTCACGGCTAGTTGGGAGTAGCAATCCCCCTCTGCAGCAGGACATCTGGGGCCTTAGCTGAGGAACCAGAAATTATTAAAAGGGGAGGGGCACTGAAGGTTCCTTGACTCACCTGCCTGGACTGACTCAAATATGGACGCTGTTGGAACTGCTGAGCTGAACACCCATACATGGTCTCTCTGTTTATTCTGGCCTCAGAGGGAGCTTCCCCAGGGTGAGTGCTACAAGGGGTTCAGAAAGCACATAGCCTCCCCCACTCCCACAGTGTTCTATAATGGGAATTTAGACCTCACCTCAAAAAGGGAAGTGGAAGGTCACAGTGAAGAAGAGAAGATGGGATGGAAGATATCATGACCCATCTTCGGAAAACACAATCTACCACAGGCTAGGACACAAAATTAGTAACATGCAGTCACTGGGTTCTTATCCTCCAAGAACTTATAACTTAGCTGTGGAAGAAGAAAAATCAACTAATAATTATAATACAAGATGACAATAGAAGGGATACTCCCAAACTCATTCTATGAGGCCACCGTCACCCTGGTACCAAAACCACACAAAAATACCACAAAAAAGAAAACTACAGGCCAATAACACTGATGAACATCGATGCAAAAATCCTCAACAAAATACTAGCAAACCGCATCCAACAATACATTAAAAGGATTGTACATCATGATCAAGTGGGATTTATCCCAGGGATGTAAGGGTTCTTCAATATCCGCAAATCCATCAGTGTGATACACCACATTAACAAACTGAAGAATCGAAACCATATGATCCTCTCAATAGACGCGGAAAAAGCCTTTGACAAAATCCAACACCCATTTCTGATAAAAACCCTTCAGAAAGTGGGCATAACGGGAACCTACGTCAACATGACAAAGGCCATATACAACAAACCCACAGCGAACATAATTCTCAATGGTGAAAAGCTGAAAGAATTCCTGCTGAGATCAGGAACAAGACAAGGATGTCCACTCTCACCACTACTCTTCAACATAGTTCTGGAAGTCCTAGCCACAGCAGAGAAGTAAAAGAAATAAAAGGAATCCAAATTGGAAAGGAAGAAGTAAAACTATCACTATTTGCAGATGACATGATACTATACCTAGAGAATCCTAAAGACTCTACCAGAAAACTGTTAGAGATTATCCACGAATTTGGCAAAGTTGCAGGATACAAAATCAATACACAGAAATCGATAGCATTTCTATATACTAACAATGAAAAAGCAGAAAAGGAAATTAGGGAAGCAATCTCGTTTACCATCGCATCCAAAAGAATAAAATACCTAGAAGTAAACCTATCTAAAGAGACAAAAGACCTGTACTCTGAAAACTATAAGACACTGATGAAAGAAGTCAAAGATGACACAAATACATGGAAAGACATACCATGCTCTTGGATGGGAAGAATCAGCATTATCAACATGACTGTACTACCCAAGGCAATCTACAGATTCAATGCAATCCCTATCAAATTACCAAGGACATTTTTCACAGAACTTCAACAAAACATTTTAAAGTTTGTTTGGAGGTACAAAAGACCCAGAATAGCCAAAGACATCCTAAAAAAGAAAAATGGAGCTGGAGGTATCAGGCTCCCGGACCTCAGACTATACTACAAAGCAAAAGTCGTCAAAACTGCATGATACTGGCACAAAGACAGACATATAGATCAGTGGAACAGGATAGAAAGCCCAGAATTAAACCCATGCACTTACAGCCAACTATGTAATCTATGACAAAGGAAGCAAGACTATACAATGGAGAGAGGACAGCTTGTTCAATAAGTGGTGCTGGGAAAGCTGGACAGCCACATGGAAAAGAATGAAATGAGAACACTCCCTAACACCATACACAAAAATAAACTCCAAATGAATTAAAACCTAGATAGAAGACCAGACACTATCAAACTCCTAGAGGAAAACATAGGCCAAACACTCTCTGACATAAACCACAGCAACATCTTCTCAGATCCACCTATCAGAGTATTGGCAATAAAAAGAAAAATAAACAAATGGGACCTACTCAAACTTCAAAGTTTCTGCACAGCAAAGGAAACCCTAAACAAAACAAGAAGACAACCCACAGAATGGGAGAAAATCTTTGCAAGTGAATCAACTGACAAGGGATTAATCTCCAAAATTTATAAACAACTTCTGCAGCTCCATACCAAAGAAAACAAAAAACCCCATCCAAAAATGGGCGGAAGATCTAAACAGACAGTTCTCCAAAAAAGACATACAGATGGCTGAGAAACACATGAAAAGATGTTCAGCCTCACTCATTATTAGAGAAATGCAAATTAAAACCACGATGAGGTACCACCTTACACCAGCCAGAATGGCCATCATCCAAAAGTCTACAAACAATAAGTGCTGGAGAGGGTGTGGAGAAAAAGGAACCCTAGTACATTGTTGGTTGGATTGTAAATTGGTGCAACCACTGTGGAAAGCAGTATGGAGATGCCTCAGAAAACTAAACATAGAAGTACCATTTGACCCAGCAATCCCACTCCTGGGCATCTATCCAGAGAAAACCACGACTCACAAAGACACCTGTACTCCGATGTTCATTGCAGCACTATTTACAATAGCCAAGACATGGAAACCACCTAAATGTCCATCGACAGAGGAGTGGATCCAGAGATGTGGTACATATACACAATGGAATATTACTCAGCCATCAAAAAGAACGAAATACCAGCATTTTTAGCAACATGGATGGACTTAGAAACTATCATGCTAAATGAAGTCAGCCATACAATGAGACACCAACATCAAATGCTTTCACTGACATGTGGAATCTGAAAAAAGGACAGATGGAACTTCTTTGCAGAACAGATGCTGACTCACAGACACTGAAAAACTTATGTTCTCTGGAGGAGACAGTTTGGGGGGTGGGGGGATGTGCTTGGGCTGTGGGATGGAAATCCTGTGAAATTGGATTGTGATGATCATTATACAACTACAGATGTGATAAATTAAAAAAAAAAAAGATGACAATAGATCAGGGGTCAGCAAACTGCAGCTGGCTGCCTACTTTTGTAAATGTACTTTTATTGAAACATTACCATGCTTACTAGTTTATGGATTGTCTACAGCCGTGCTTAAGCTATAACAGCAGAGCTAAGTCATGGTGACAGATAGCACATGGCCCACAAAGCCTAAAATGTTTACTTTCTGGTCCTTTAGAGGAAAAGTGTGCTAACCTTTGCAGCTGATTCTAGTACAAAATGCTTTGGCAATATTGAGCAGAGGAAAATTAACCTTTGTGGGAATTTTAAAGGAGATGTCACAAAAAAAGATAAGATTTAAATTGATTTTTTTCAATGATTTATTCCTATTTGCCTCACTTGAGGAAAGATTTAAGGCTGTTTACAAGGGTATGGAAAGAATAGCAGAGGTGTTGGGAAGGGGGCATTCCAGGCTAAAGGAAGAACACCCATAGAATTTGTCGAAGGAAGTGAAAAGGATAGTATGTTCAGAGAACTGGAAAGAGTTCCATGCCCTGGACTGTGTGGCAGATGTTCCAGGACTGGGAAGGAACAAGAAGTCATATGAGACACAAGAACTATGAAGTTTGAAGCATGGAACCCAAAAACACTTGGGGAACACAAAAACATTTGGGGGAGGAGTAAGGAAGACTGGACCCAGGCAGGGCTGCTGAGGATACAGAAGCAGGGTTATGCCCAGACACTCACAGGGATCACTTCCTAACTTACTGAGACCTCTTTTCATTTGTCACCTCGTCAGAGATGTCCTTTCTAACCAATGGACCTAAAATGCCAACTCCCTCCTATGACTCTCTGTCCCTTTACCCTGCTTCACTTTTCTTCCTAGTGCTTCATATACCAGCTACCATTCCATATTTATTTGTCCACTGCCCACTTCCCCCTACTAGAAAGAAGTTCTAAGATCTTGGACTTTATGTTTTGTTCATTGCTGTGACCCCAGTGCCTGGCATTCAATAGACTCATTTGTTGAACAAACAAATGAACAAACAGAGAAATGTCAAAGAGCAGAGTGGTCACAACTCAGAGACAAACTAGATGAGCGAGATGGGCAGAGGAAAGCACCAGGAATCATGCCAAGGTTTCCAGCTCAGGTGGCGGGGTAGATGCTGCAGCCATTAACCAAGAGGAGAACATGTATGGAGGGGAATGAGGCATTGGGTGAAGAGACTGCAAGTCTGGTTATGCACATACTGAATTCAAGGTTTCTGCGAAACCTCTCCAAGGAGCTGCTCAGTAGGTAGCCGGGAATATAAAAATGAAGTTTAGAGGAAAGGAACAGGGCAGGTAAACTTGAGATCACCTAAATATAGGAGACAGGTAATATCATGGCAGGTTATAAGATTTTCCAAGACAAGCCATCAAATAAGAAGAGAACTGGCGATTATCTGGCAGGAGAAAGCATCTTTTAAAGGGCTGGCATAGAAAAAGGAATTAAGGAGCCTCAGGGGACAGGTAGAGGAGAAGGGAACCAGAGAAGACCTAGTGTCAGATGAACCAAGGGAGGACATTTTCAAGAGACAGAATAGCCAACAGATCCGGATAGAGCAGATGGCTTGTGATTGTAGGAAAGGACTCGCGAGGGGCTTCCCCAAGGCATTTGTAAAATGTTCCCATGGTGACTCGTACTGTTTAGCACTGTTTACAATTTAAGAATGTGCTGTAACTTCTATGACTCAATTCCTTGTTTTCCACCAGTCTTAGAGGAACTAGATTCATAGATATAGAGACCAAAATTCAGTTTCTATAGGTGACAGCCTCTGTTGTCTCTGTGAACAGATAAATCCATCGTAATGGGGATATCGATGCAATGATTTTATTTTATTTATTTATTTGTTCTTTTCCAGCTGCATCCATAGCATATGGAAGTTCCCAGGCCAGGATCAAATCCAAGCCACAGCTGTGACCTAGATCACAGCTGCAGCAATGCTAGGTCATTAACCTGCTGTGCCATGGCAGGAACTTCCCAGCCATTTTAACCACAACGACAACTACAACTACTTGGGCTGGTCATGAGGATGTGCACTCACTGGCTAATGAACTCCTATCTTGGGTAATTAACCAAAAAAAAAAAAAATATGGTGCTTTGTTCTGAGTATGAAGTACAGACAGTCTAATTAAAGTAAATGGGGCATTTCAAGGGAGCCAGCAGTGAACTCTTGACTAAAGGTGGTCAACATTTTCTCTGAATTTCAGCCAGTGTTTTTATCCCCTCTCTTCATCTTCTTGTATCCACTGTCATTTTGATGTGACATCCATCAGCCCCTGAAACCATTCTCTCCACATCAGGACCAAACACTTCTGATCAAATTTCATCAGCCGCTTCTCACCTGGTTGGCCACCATCTGCCTTCACCCTCCCTTAGAAAACTCTCCTCCTTTGGTTTCTCTGATACCACGTTCTCCTGTTTCTCTATATATGTCTTCTTGATGTATTTGAATGGCTGGGTTTCCCTTCTTCTTCCTCCTCACTGTGGTCATCTCCCAAAATACAGTCTTATTCCTCAGTCCTCCTAAACTCATCCTTCCCTCCTCTGCTTCTCTCTTATCTTAGCTTTCTCATTGGTCTTACAGTTTCTATATTCTTTGAATGATGTTGTTATACAGAACACTGGCATATGTAGTTATATACAATATACTATATACAATGTGTGGGTAAGGATGCTGCCTATTAAGTCAGTGGTCGGTTTAGAGACTTCTTTAAATTGGAATTAAAGAGTATATGCTGATCTAGGATATATATAAAAACAAAATATTCTGAGAGAGACTATCTGAGCATTATCTAAGGATAAGATTGGGTGGAGTTTAATTCAGATAGAGGACTAGACTAGTTCAGTTAAGAAAACACTTTTCTATTATAGTTATATTAATATTAAATTATACTAAAATTAAATTGCTAAATTTGGGGGCACTGTACTTGGTGCTAATGGACATATATTTAAAAATCAGTCACACTGAAACTAATTAATGTTATCTCTACAATAGAATTCATCTCAGAGGTTAAAAGTGCATTATTTCACACATTTTCTTTAACAAGAATTTAATTTAATATACAGAGGATTATTTTTGCTACACTTTTAAAGTTTATCATTTGTCTGCAAGCATTAGGACTCTATAAAGTCTTTAAATACATCTTTTGGAATCTAAAGTATACATTATATATTGATAATATTACCAAATTTTCCATCATTCTTGTCAAATACTAGGTTTATCCTGGCACCTGCTGTCAACAAATCCTTAGAACCAAAGTAAAATATTTATTGGTTTCAAGGAATGGATGAATTCATTCGAGCCCATTTAAAAATAAACTTGAAGCCCAAATACAGTAAATGATGTTGAAGAAGTTGTCCCTTCAAGCGGAATCATTTTCTAGTTTTTCGATTTCTACCAGTTATTCTCCTGGGCTGACCCTCAGGCCCTCAGGGTTGACATCTTAGTGACTCCTTTGCCTCTGCCCACTCCTCTGTTATTCATCTCTGGCCTGTCTCCAGTTATCGCTCCTGTTCCTTCTAGGCCCTCCTGTTCCCAGTCTCTCACTGCTTTGGTTATTTCTTGCCTGGTGAATCTTTCATATGATTGACTGGATGATTTCCCCATGTTTAAGAGTGATCAAAGGCTTTCTTACCTTGTAGCCAAGCAATCCCATTCCTGGGGACATATCCAAAAAAGACGAAAACTCTAATTTGAAAAGATATATGCACCCCATTGTCCACAGCAATGTTATTTACAATAGATAAGACATGGAAGCAGCCTAAATGTCCATCAACAAATGAAAGGATAAAGCAGATGCAGTATATACATCTTGTCCCCCTGCCCAGCTACCTCCACTGATAAATCACTGATCTTGAAATCCCTAAGGTCCTTTCTTGCAGCTGTGGTGCTCAAGGATTCTCTCCTGAACCTAGATCCAGTGAGCTTCATCACAAGGTCTTGTCTTCCTTTACCAAACTCAGGTGCCTTCATTCCCCCTTGGGGCTTCGGGACACAAACCCAAATTACCCAAGAACAGGATGGAGATTGAGATAACTCAGAAATCTAACCTCATCCAAAGAACTTATAGGTTCGAAGAAGCAAGAAATCTGGTTATTCCTTTAAAAATCTAGAGGGTTTATTGATTTTTTGGTTTACGTCTTTTTAGGGCCACACCCACAGCATATGAAGCTCCCAAGCGAGGGGTAAAATCAGAGCTGTAGCTCCCAGCCTCTGCCACAGCTACAGCAATGCCAGATCCAAGCGTGTCTGTGACCCACACTGCAGCTCAGACAACGCCAGATCCTTAACCCACTGAGCGAGGCCAGGGATTGAACCCGCATCCTTATGGGTACTAGTCAGGCTCATTACCACTGAGCCATGATGGGAACTCCTAGAGGCTTTTTTAATGTTGGTATCTGTGATGGTTAATTTGGACATCAGCTGGGCTAGGCTATGGTGCCCCAATGTTCAGTGCATTGGAAGTCTAAGCATTGCTATGAAGATGTATTGTAGATGTGGTTAACATCTACAGTCAGCAGACTTTAAGCAAAGGAGATTACTCTCAATAATGTGAGAAGGCCTCATGCAATCCATCGAAAGCTTTAAGAGCACAAAAGCCTTCAGTTTCCTAGAGAAGAAAGAATGAGGAATTCTGCCTCAAAAATATAATATAGAAATCCCACCTGAGTTTCCAGTCAGCCAGCCTACCCTGTAGATTTCAGATACCACCCCAACAATTACATGAGCCAGTGCCTTAAAAACCAAACAATCAATCCCTTTATACACACACACACACAGATACACATGCGCAGGCATACACAAATACATATGTGTACATATTCTTCCTTGGTTTCTCTGAAAAACGTTGACAGCTAAAATAGCTGACTCACATTTCTGTGAAGTCTGTTAAGCCAAACCAAACATGTGCATGATTGCTACTTGCAAGCCACCAGTATGTAACTCAGTTTCTACAATCCAGCCCAACCCCTTGGGAGCTGCTGCTTCACACACACCTGATCACTGCTACCATTGTGCCCTTTTCCCTCCAGGAAAGTCTTTCTTCCCATTTAATCTTCCCAACAAGGTCCAAAGCTTCCTAAAGGCACTAGAGTCAAGGCTCTTCTCTTTCAGGAAGCTTCTATCACAATTTGATGCAGTGATGATCTCCTAGACAATATGCACTATGTTATGCTAGATTTATGATATTTTTAAATTGCTCTCAAAATGTTATCCACCTTATCTTTCAAATAATAATAAAGAGTTGACCTTGGGAGGTGGTCTGCCTTCATTCCGCAACTTGTGCTGGAATCAAGTTGTTCTGGAAATTGGAAGATGTGAGTTTCAGTCTCAGCTCTGCCACGAATCAAGGGCATTACCTTGGCAAGTTTGCCGGGCATCTCTGGGCTGGATTTCCTTCATCTATAAAACAGGATAAAGCTATTAAAGACTAAAATTGACTTATTGCTTATCCGGTGCCAGGCACGGTCCTATGAGCTTTATATACATTCATTCGCTTAATTCTTAAAATTCTATGAGGTAGGTACTATTACCCAGGATAAACTAATACTCAGAAATATGCATTAACTTGACCAAGGCAGGCTTGCAAGCAATGGATTTAGACCCAAGCAGTCTGGTTCCTAAATTCATGTTCCTAATCCCATACATGAAACAGACTTATAATACATATTGCATCATCTTTGAAAGCTCTAAAAGTCTATGATTCTAAAATCACTTTCAGTGTGCTCATTATTATAAGCCACAACAAGGACATTAAATGTTTATTAAAATGAGTCAACTGCTTTTCAGTTCATTTCAGTTTCATCACCATGATGGTTTATCATGTTATAAAAGTGTGGTGGACTAAATTTACAGAGACCGTTGCACAGGCCACTAGGGATAGGTTCTAATCATAAGGACTGACTTGGCCATCAAATGTCCTGCCTTTGTGTCATCCCACATGGAGACTTTAAATCAATTATAGGTCAGATTTTTTTGCACACCATTTATTTCCTGCAAAGCAAGATGAACAGATGTCTCTAGAATTAGTTTGTAAGTCAAGCCTTTAAAAACATGTCACATGCTACTACTGATCATATAGATAGGGTCAAAATAGGCAATTTCAGCTGGCAACTTAACCCCAAAACAAGAGGTAACTTTTTGCCAATAAGAGTAGAAACGATGACCTTTAAAGATGAGAGTGAACTTGGATATAGTAGATGCTGCCTATAGTCCACTCATATCCCCTTGGCCCATCCATGGGGGTCTTCAGGAAATAGTTCCCCCACATACCGACAGCTTCCAACCTCAGGAACTTGTGTCTCTCTGCCCCAGGGCATGTTTAGCCCAAGGGTAGCAGATGCCAGAGAGGGATAAACAATCAACTTCCTCCCGCATCAGGAGAAGGGTTCTGGGACATGTTCTACATATTTTCGTGGAGCACCCCAGAGGGACTGAGCCCCCTTGCCCTCCTGGGTCATCAATCTAGCCTTTAGTGCTTCTCCTCCCTTCTCTGTCTTCCTATCTCATTCTCATATCCTGCTTTCTGGGATCATCTCCCAAATAAACTATTTGCACCCAAATCCTCGTCTCAGTTTTGGAGGCACGTAAACCAAGGCATGGAACACCTTCCATCCCAAGTTTGTTTAATCCTTCATCTCAGTTTCTAAAGCTACAGTCTTCAAATCAATATGGCATCATATTCCCCAGAGAAGCCATCAAATAGTCAATTCTTTGAGTCTTCCATTTGGGGAAGCCACCAATTGTGCATGACAATGCTTCGTAAGATTACATAAACACACACACACACACACACACACACACACACACGATGAAACTGAGCAGGACCCTGTGCAGCCTTCCTGGGGACAAATCCCTATGTCCCCTCCTCTTGTTTGTAGAAAAGCTTTAGCCTCCTAGGCATTCCCTGCTTTCCAAAGAGTGAGTTTAACCAAAGAAGTGAGAAAATTCAGAAACAAAGGAAAATCATCATGACAAAATAACAGTAGTTGAGCCATAAAACAAAGTCAAGGACCTTTAGCTCCTCCTCAAGGGGCTATAGATAACATTCTGGGCCATATCTTTGAATTGTTCTGCAGTTACTGAGACCCCCCACCAGGTAGAAGACGTTAATTACATGCTGCCCACAAGCACAGAGACCCCAGACGGTTGGAGGCAGAAAACTGAAAATCAAATTTCCTGCAAATCACCCTATTGCCTCACAGAGGAATATCCACGAGCTGATTAGGTACCATGCAACCCTCTCTCTGGCACTGGGTTGAAAGCTCTTCACTGAAAGCCATCGGGGAGTTCAAATCTTTTCAGCAATAAGCTGATCATTTCCCTTGCTTGGCCCCAGGCTGGATGACTTGTAATAAATGCTGTACTTCCCTTCACCCCAGCCAGGTGTCAGGAGATTGGCTTTACTGTGCATGGGCAGGCAGACCCAAGTTTGCTTTGATAATAAGAAGCCTCAAAACTATATGGGTCAACATTTCCCAAAATGTATTCCAGGGAATAGTAGTCTCCACAGAATTTTAATAAATTTTACTTGAAACAAGTATTTAATGTCAAATAAATTTTGGAAATTCTGGGTTGCTTAAAGGGTAAAGGAGACTATTGTATACCACAATCCTGCTGTGCAAAGAAAAAAAGGCATCTCTTTCCTATAACTGACCTGTCTTGCTCTTGGGCCTCTATTTCTACCAACAGGGAAAAATTTACCTGCCAATTCATCCCTCAGTCTTATCAATTGTAAAAAGTCTCCTTTGGGTAAATCTTTATAAAGCCAAAGCTCGCTCTCTATCAGAGAGTCTCCTGTCAAGGGTCTGGCCATCTTTCACACCCCAAGCTGTTGACAGGCACATACAACAAGCGCCCTTACCTCAGCACAGAGGAAGAGCAGGGAGGGCTGCCGCCCTGGGTGCCGGCCTCTGGGGTCCGCTACAGCCTTTGCCAAGATGGACCCAGCTGTTTACCAGAATCAACTACAAAAATACAGATTCCCAGGTCCTTTCTCTGGGTGTTTTGATTCAGGGAGACTAGAGTGAAACTAAGAACCCACATTTTTTTTTTTTGTCTTTTGAGGGTCGCACCTGCACCATATAGAGGTTCCCAGGCTAGGGGTCAAATTGGCACTGTAGCTGCCAGCCTACACCAGAGCCACAGCAACGCCAGATCCGAGCCACATCTGCAACCTACACCACAGCTCCCAGCAATGCTGGATCCTTAACCCACTGAGTGAGGCCAGGGATTAAAGCTGCCCTCTCACGGATGCTAGTCAGATTTGTTTCTGCTGAGCTGTGACGGGAACTCCTCTAAGAACCCACATTTTGAATAAGTCTCCCGGGGGTTCTGATGTTGCCAAGCCAAAGCCTGTCATTTGGGAAACACGGGCATAGCCCCTCCTGTTTCCTACCAAGCTTTGAACTTCCTGCTGGCCTATGAAATAGGAAAGACACATGACCTACTGTCTCATACTTACATGTATGTACATGTCATGTTTATTCATGATGAAACATACTGGGGCAGAGGATATAAGCTACCAGTGGTGAATCTGCACACTGGTGGCAAATAGATGGATACCGCAGTTTACATATGGAAGTCACGGAACTTTTAAAGCAGGACTGAAGAAACAAAAGAAGAAAAATATCCTCTGGTATTAATTCCATTTATCTCAAAACCATTAAGAAGGAGGAGGTTCTAAGAAAAGCCACACAAAATCTCTGAGGGGAAAGAGGAACAGGATCATGAGGAAAAACAAAAAGCATTACACATAATTTACGTTTATTAAAAGCTACATCTAAAACTCTGAAAATTATATTTTATTTAAAAACGGCTAGAAAAAGAAGTGCTACTATTTGTCTCTAACTCTGTACCTTAAACATTAGATAAAAGGTTTGCTCTTTCTCTGATAGTTTATACAATGAAGACGTTTACAGCTGAGTCCCCTTGCGACACAGAGAGTTAAGGATCCAAAGTTGTCACTGCAGTGGCTCAGGTCACGGCTATGGCGCAGATTCGATCCCTGGCCCAGGAATGTCCACATGCCCTGGGTGTGTCCAAAATAAATAAATAAATAAATAAATAAAGACGTTTACCTCATCACCTTTCAGAGCATTTTTTTAAGGGGGGCCGACCCCCACGGACTGAAAAAGCTCCCAGACCAGGGAATGAACTGGAGCCACAGCAATGACAACATCAGAACCTTTAACTGCTAGGCCACAGGGAATTCCTGGAGAATTTTTAAATTGAATATTGTGTTTTAATCAATAAATAGGATTGATTTATGCAACTTCAAGTTGCTGTCAATAGAGTCTTTTACCTAAAGCAACTTTAGACTTCAAATCCCATAGAGTGAAATTTAACCTTTTAAAATCTGATGCAAACATCTAGCCATTTTTTTCAAGAAGAGCAGTTACCTGATGTGGCAGTCAGAACATACTGGGTTGGACTCTGGTTACAAACACCTCGAAGGTTTCAGCAGCGGGACCCACCCAAGATGCATTTCTTGCCCATATACATGCTCCCCACAAGTGTACTTGGGAGTTCCGCTGATCCCCATCTTTCAAGGGCCGGGTTGGCAAGGTTCCATCTCAACATGGGCTTCCAGGGAAGGAAACATGGCAACTAGTGACACACGTCTGCCCACATCTCATTGGTTAAAGCCAATCAGTGGCCATCGTAGCATCAAAGCGGGTGGGGAGTATCACCTTACCACCTACCTTCTAGGACAACTGGAGCATTTGTCGCCAGCCTATGGACTATCACATCTGCTTTTGCTGTTGAGCTCCTCTGGACCCTTGCACCCCAGAACACTCCGCACTTTCTACCTCCCTGTTTGGAACTCATAGTATCAGTCCAACAAACGTATATTGTCAATCCAACAACATTTCATTCTTTGAGAACTGCTGTATTCAAGCAAGATGGCCATTGTTTCTTAAAAATCAACATCCCCAGCACTTCTCATTTTGGCAGAGCTGGGTGGGGGGTGGGGGTGCTGTGCGTAAGTTTAAAGAAAAGAGAAGTTGGTGGCTCTACTGTGGCAGAGATGACTGGCTGTTCACTAAAGACTGACGACACTCCCTCCGCACACCTATGTGTGAGGGGTTGCCGAGTTGCAGCAGAGGCTCTATTTCTCGGACCCTTGCAATATCTGTGGTTCCATGACTAATTTGTGGCCAATAAAATGTAGATGGAAATGCCATTTGCCATTTTCAGGTCCAGCCAATAAAAACGTCCTGTACCAGCCGCTGCTGCCACCGCAATCATCTTCTGGCTGAATACTGATGCCTGAGGCAACCTGGAAAGCCCCGCGTTTGAGATGCCAGAGCTTCTGTCAGCTTGGTCTCCAAACAACTACATGACCCAGACCTTCCACCAATCCCCTACCCTGCTGATGATATGCATAAACTTTTATTAAAAACAGTTTTCTGCGTAAAGTTTATAAAAATAAATTTTATTATGAGGAATAACCTTTAATAGTGATGAGATAGTAGCTTAAATGGACAAAACACTCCAAAAATGTGAATTTAAAAAAAAAAACGTTTTGGTTGGCTTTGACAATGACAAAGCTAACGTAATTCCCTAGCCATCAACTCATCTCTCTCTGTGCTCTTATGTTTATTCTCTGGATTACCGCCCTGCCTGACTAGAAGAGAATTTCCCAGCAAGTGAGGGAGGAACTGAATTATTATAGAGGAATTTGGAGATGGCAAGAGGGAGAACTGCCAGTTTCGGGTTTTGTAAAAGCCTTCAGTTATCACCAACTACTCAGTATAGAAACCAGATATAATCACTACCTCAATCACTGCCTAAGGCTGATGGGCCATATTCTAAATGTCTCACGATAGAAATAATTCATAAAGCGTGAAATTAGACACACGATCACACTTTCGTATTATCATGCTCATCTAAGCCCTATCATCCCTAAAGTGTTGTGGCAAACATCATGCTATGGCTTGGCCCAATCTATTTTCTTTCCCCATAGGCACATGGATAGGCGATATTTCCCAGCCACCCTTGGCACAAAGTGGTCATGTGACAGAATTCTGGCCAATGGAATGTGGACACAGGAAATGCAAGCCATTTCAGACCCAGCAGAAGACTCAAGACCCAAGGGGAGTGCAGAGCCACTGGTTGGAAAGAGCTGGGTCCTGAACAAATGCTGAGAACAGCATTTCTGCCACTTGACCACCTGGGGACTATGATGTGAGAAAGAAAGAAACCACTGAGGTATTGTTATAGCGATGAGCCCAGTTAGCATACTTGAAGGAAAACCTCAGGGGCCCTTGCATTTGCCTTGCAGAACCATGCGCAATGTTAAAACTGAAGGGGGAGAGTTTCCACCATGGTGCAGTGGAGATGAATCCGACTAGTATCCTGTGGGTTCAATCCCCAGCGTAACTCAGTGGGTTAAGGATCCAGCATTGCCATGGCTGTGGTGTAGACCAGCAGCTGTAGCTCCAGTTTGACCCCTGGCCTGGGTACTTCCAAATGCCACAGGTGCAGCCCTAAAAAGCAAAAAAAAAAAAAAAAAAAAAAGGCAGGGCTTGGTCCGGGGATGGGGGGTGGTATGTAATGATGTTCTATAACCCTGTCTCTACTCCCACCCCAACCCCGTGCAATCTGGCCTTTTCCAGTTGCTTAAGAATTCGTACAGAATGCTTCTTGCAGAAGCCCTGGCAGGGAGAGCATGACATGGACATAGCCCACCCTCTCTAGGCCTTCTCTCCCATCCTGGACTACTTGAGGAATTCCACTCTTCTGAGCTTCGACGGCCATATACTTTTCCTTCTCCTGGAAATCACTTCCCCGGCCCATGCCCCCAACCCTGCCTGTCCAGTTTGAGCTGTTGTACCTCTGGAAAGCCCTGCTAGAAAAGACAGCCTCATGCTCAGAACTCCTATTACCCTTTCCCTGTGCAGCTCCAAGGGGCCAGCTCCTATTCCTGTTGTGTGATGAGGACAGGTAGAATCTTCTCTGCCTTCCAAGTTGCAAGGTCCTTGCCGACAGTGGCTCCATGTGCCAGCACTTGGGTGACATCCCATAATAAATGTTAAATGAAGGCATGAACAAATGGTAATGAACACATAAGTCAATGGGTCATTGAGGGGCATGCCACACAGCAGCTTGGAGCAGAGACCCCGTTCCCCCCAAATGAGTTCCAAACGGGACCATATTTCCTTGTGGACACTCCTCCAGCCTGATGGCTCTTCCACCACATAACGATGGAGCTTCTGGGCAGAGGCCACCACTTGTGAGAGGGAGACACAGTGGTCCAGCACTGGCCTCCACTTGCAATATCAAGATTCAGATGGAAAGAAGAGTGCAAGGATGCAGAGAAAAAAGGAGGGGGGAAAAAATCCCACGTAATTAAGAAAAGAGGGGAAGTCTCTTAAACTGTAGACATTTTTAAGTAAAAATAATTTTAGGTAAATACTATTTTGAACTTTTGTGGCTATATATGGATGTGTGCATAACACATGTACAGAAAAGTGACCATTGAGTGGCCAGCTTGGCGGATGCTCAGAAATATATTCAGCACTTCCTCCAGTCTTGCAGAAGCCCCTCTCCCTCGTGTCGGTAAATACTATTTTAAAAGAAAAGGAAGGAAGGAGAGAGGGGAGGGGTGCCCAGGCATCCACTTTAAAAGAAAAAGGAGAAATGGTGCAGCAGGCGGTGGCGGGCAGGGAGTGGAGGAGAGCAGGCTCACTCAGGGAACTCAGAGCCTCACTGAGACACAGCCATCAGGGCTTTGCCTGATCAACAGAAAATCTTCATGGGATTAAACAGACACATGACCTGGGCAACTGCAGCAAAGGTGGGCCGAGCTCTGGAGGTGAAACAGATTCCTCCCAGGTATAGACCAAGCAGACATGCAAGCTGGGCCAGCGGGTGGGTCCCTGGGGTGGGAGCTGTGACATCACTGCCTCCCTAGCCAGGGAAAAGCTGGCTCAGGTCCCCTGCCTCCAACCCCTTCCCAGCTCCCACCCCACTCCTGCGTCCTTTCTCTAAACCTGGAGTGGCAGGGCATCCTCCGTGCTTCCTTCCAGCGGGAGGTGACAGCTGCCAGACTCTAAGCCAGAATACAGGGCTTTGGAAGGAACAAGGTCCCATATGATGGCCTGGGAAGCAGCTTCTATTGTGTCACCCTTGAGCCTCAGGACCAGGGCTTTGACAGCCGGCTCCATGCAAGCCAGCCTATTAAGACTTCCTCTCTCCTGCTATGCCCTCGAACAGGAAACAGCCCAGGAATGAAGACATCATCTTTGGCTTGGAAACTTCACTCCCTGTTTATGGCAAACAGCTCTGTCTGCCAGGATCACGGTATGTGTTATGTGTACGGCAGAGAGAGACAGGTAGGTGCTTGGACAGGTGTGTAGGTAGATAGGTAAAAATACTGGACAGTCTGCAGGTAATCAGAAAGCAGGGTCCCAGGGATGGGCCTGGGTTTCCATTATAAGGGAGGATTTCTTGCTCACAAGGGTGTGGCAGTTTTCGGTCTTTTATTTCCGTCGCTATTAATAAGGGAACCACAAAGAGAACTAATAAACTGGATCAGGCAGAGGGACTATAAAGGGGATAGTTCTTAAGCACTGTAGTTCCTGATAACAGTCAAATTGGGGTCTTTCCCAGGTTCCATACTCTCCACACCATTATGCTCCCAAGTTTTCTGTTCTGAGGTTTTCAGAGGAGCTAGACTACAGGGCTGAGGGTTAGGCAGTTCCATGGGAGGAAGGGGATGCCTGGGTTTAGGGTGATCCATGAGGCTGCAGGAGTATCACCCAGTCTCCCTGTTGCTTCTTACACATGCAAGGGAATCCACTGATTTTCAAAAAAAAAGGAATATTCGGCACAAATTATCCATGCCACAAAGATTTACAGAGGCCCTGGCTTTGGATACGTCACGCACTGTGGTAGGCCCTGGGGAACTCAGAGATGAACAGAACAGTCACTGTCCCCAGGAACTCACAGTCTTGTGGAGTGAATAGCCATCGTCCCCCAGGAGAAGCGCTAGGATAACGGCCTCGCAACAGCTGTGGCACCTGGGGCAAGCCACTCAACAACTCTTCTGTTCTTTACTTTTATCATCTGTCGATGGGGGTCATAGTAACAGCCCCTCTCCTTGGGATATTGTGAGAATTAAATGAATAGATTAAAGTGGTTCGAATAACATAAGACACGGGGAAAGTGCGACGGAAGAGTCTATTCTTGGTGATGGTAACATTTCTGTGATCGTGGTGGGGACCACTAAGGAGGAAAGCTGTCCCAACTCTGTGCTTTCCTGAACTAGAAAGCCCTCCCAGGGGAGGCTGTGCAAACTGCAGACAGTGGTCTGTCAGTATCCTCAGGGGACTGGTTCCAGGACCCTGGAGATACCAAAATCAATAGACACGCCAGTCCCTTACAGATACCGTAGGAGAGTCAACAGACCATAAGGGATAGATCAAAAAGGGTCTGAGGTCTCATGCTAAGGAATTTGGACTCTTAAACATCAATTTACAGAAAAATCTTTTCTGGAAATTTGTAGAGTGCTTACTAAACTGTATTGGCGACACCAACTTCAAATGCCTTCATGTGGAATCTGAAAAAAAAGGACAGACTAAACTTCTTTACAGAACAGATGCTGACTCACAGACATTGAAAAACTTATGGTCTCTGGAGGGGACAGTTTGGGGGGTGGGGGGATGTGTGCTTGGGTTATGGGATGGAAATCCTGTGAATGATCATTATACAACCACAGATGTGATAAATTCATTTCAGTAATAAATAATAATAATAATAATAAATAAACTGTATTGGCAAAGCTGAACTGAACATGGAAATTGAGAAAAGTGCCCTCATTGGCAAATTTCTGATCACAGGGCTGGAATGTCCCACAGGCCCCTGGTTCTGGCTATAGATTCTTGGGATGGAGAGAGGGGATTAGGGGGGGAATTGTCAGGGGTGACTGTGATGGGCATCCTGTAGCTTCTTTTCCCTAGAGTGACTCCCCTCTGCCCCCATGGCGTGATAATAGTCTACCCCTCTAAGGGCATTCAAGGTTGTGACAAACTCTCCGGCTGTCCTCCCCGGCACCCCTTAGTTCTCACTGTCAGAGCCCTCACCTTCTCTTCTGGGGCCCACCCTTCTCTGCCAGCCAGGAACTCAGCAGGGGGTGTCTTGACTAGTTTAAACCACTCATGTAATTCTATCCCCTTTCTCAGTGATGGGCTGAGAGAAAGAGGGTCACTTGCCACAAGCCTGACCAGAGACAGGAGGGAACCCAGGCTTCTGGGAAAGTCTTCTTCTTTCTGAAAAAGAAACACAAAGGGGACATGCCTCTTCCTTATCTGTGGGTTGTACTGGTATGTGACAACTGAAATTGCCTGTCCTCTACAGCATCCAATTCAATGTCTTGCATAGTACAACTACATAAGTTTATGTTCCATCGAAAATTTATAACAACCTCCTAGAGATAAGTAGGGGGGCTGTTATCCCTTCAGCAGATTAGGAAACAGAGAGGTGAATTAGCATAGACTAGGCCTAGAGAATAAGCAGGAATAAACCCAGGTCTGTCTTTCTGATTGCTAGTGCTTCTACAGTACCGGGATGCTTCTCTTTCATCTTGCCAGATACAGATCAAAAAGCTTTATTTTATAAAGATTAGCATTTGCTAAGTGAGACAGAGAAAGACAAATACTGTATGATATCACTTATATGTGGAATCTGAAAAATACAATGAACTAGTGAAAATAACAAAAAAGACGCAGACGCATAGCTACAGAGAACAAACTAGTGGTTACCAGTTGGGGGGTGGGCGGGAGTGGGGGGTGGGGGCCATGGGAATCCAGGAGTGGAAAGCACCAACTACTGACTGTAAGATAGGCTATAAGGATGCATTGTAAAACATGGGAAATACAGCCAATATTTTGTAATAACTGTCAATGAAGGGTAACCTTTAAAAATTGTATTATGGAGTTTCAGCTCTGGCACAGTGGATTAAGAATCCAACTGCAGCAGCTTGGGTCGCTGCAGAGGCTCAGGTTTGATCCCTGGCCCAGGAACTTCCCTATGCTATGAAAGTAGAAATAAAATTTAAAAGTAATTAAAAAAAAAAAAAGAAAGAAAGAAAGAAAGCATGCTTGGAGTTCCCGCTGTGATGCAGTGGGTTAATGTTCTGGCTTCTTTCTGTGGAGGTGTCAGTTCAATCTCTAGCCCAGCACAGTGGAGTAAGGATCAGGTGTTGCTGCAGCTGTGACATAGGTCACAGCTCCAGCTCAGATTTGATCCCTGGCCTGGGAACTTCCATATGCCTTGGGTGCAGCTGTAAAAAGAAAAGAATAAGTTAAAAAATTAAAAAATAAAAAAAGATTGGCTTTTGTGCCTAGACCACAAAGCAAGGTGTGAAAATGAAATAAATTGTTAGATTAGATTAACATGCCCTTAAATCTATTATATCATTATATAAGCCATCTGAGGCTGGACTGAAAATATAAAAAGATGGGTTCCAGTGCTCTGGCAAGCTGAGAAATACCCACACGTCTGAGTCAGACAGCCACCCTACTCAGGAACAATATCTAGCAATAGCTTCCCAACCAGTGTGCTCCAAGTACATCCCAGGCCCTCAGGGATACAGGCACGGTCTGGTGCTTTGAGGAACCTCTTCATTTTACCCCTTTGTCGGTTCTGGCTGCTGTAACAAAGTACCACAGACTGCACATCTACAAGCAACAAACTTATTCCTCCAAGTTTGGAAGGCCAGAAGTCGGAGATGAGGGTACCAGCATGGTCAGGCTCTAGTGACGGGCCCCTTCCAGGTTGTAGGCTGCTATATTCTCATTGCGTCCTTACAGGACAGAAAGAGGGCAAGAAAATTCTTCGGGGTCCCTTGTCTAAGGGCACAAATTCCATTCAAGAGGGTTCCATCCTCATGACCTAATTATCTCCCCAAAGCACCACCTCCTAATACCACCACTCGGTGGCCGGGTTGGGGGTGGGGGGGGGTTCAACATATGAATTGGGGGGGGGACACAAACATTTAATCTGTTGCACTAGTATCCTACAAATGTTGCTGCTATTTACATGAGCTAAGACAGGAAATAAGTTTCCTGTATCACTCATTTACAAACCCTTCAGCTCAGGGAACTGATCAGTTCAGTGTCTCTCAAATACATTTTGACTTAAAGACTTTTCTCTCTGATTCTTCTTTCCTTAACTCCTGGACCTCCTCCTGTACATGTAAAACTGTAGAAATCCCAGCCAAAGTGATCGATAGTAAACTGTCATATTACATAAGGAACGTTACATAATATATTGTGACCAGTTGGCCTCTACATACTACTTTATTGCACATTATTTTTTTTCACCTGCATGTCTCATCTCTCCAATTAAGCCATAAATAATTTCTCTGAAGGCTGTTACCAAGAGCCTTCCTCATAGCAAATTACTCACTTTGTTTACTGACCATTAACATATATCACTGCGTTCTTGTTTTCTAATCTGCTCAATCTTGTTATTCCCAAGATGACTGGATGTGGTAAGCAAAGTCTGGACTATTTGTATTTTTTTCAATCAACATGTTGTGTGTGTCTCCTATACCTAAAACACGGTGCTGGATGCATGGAGATTCACAGGAGGGGGTGGGGAGAAGAAAAGAGAAAAACATATTAATAAAATAGAAGAGTGATGATGTCGAAGGGGTCTTCTAGCCTGAAAAAAAAATCTGGGGATAGAAGAGGCCCCAGTGAGTGAAGAATTCCTCTGCATGGAGGAGGTATCCACATACAGTAAGAAGACATTGGCCATTATTTCTCCCCTGAAACATTTACTGTGTGTAGTCAAATTTTAATGGCTATATTAGGATTGGGGGAAGAGCAGGGTACTTTTGTTCATCTCAAACCACCAAAAAAGCCTAAAGTATTTGCAAGTTTAGTCATAGAGCAGACAACCTTTGCATATTTGGACTTAGCTGAGTAGTTCCTACGGAAGCAAGGAAATCCAAGAGCTGGAGTTTCGCGTTTCTGAAATAACTTGTGTGGGGTGTGTAGGGGTGTGGGTGTGTGTGGGTGTGGGTGGGTGTGGGTGGGTGTGGTGTCAGGGTGGGATTCAACCTCCTGAGCAGGAGTGAGCCAGGGTAGGGATGGAATCTATTGAATGATCTGAGCTACAGAGCTGGCCAAGCTCATGGTCCCTCTGCGGTTAGCCCGACCAACACCAAACCCCCACCCGGCCCACCTACCCCTCCCTCCTCGCACTCTGGGTGAAGCACAGCTTGGTAAACACCTATGGTGTGGCTCTTTGGTCCCTCCCTCAACCAACCAAAGAAGGCCAACTTTGAGGCTTCCCAAGCTGCCAGGTTCCTAAGGGAGTATTCCGACAAAGGGATGCACTTTGGGAAGCTGATAAGATCCCTCTAAAGATGTGGGAGGCAACCTTTGAGTTAAATAGTTTGCCAGCTGATGTCAGCTACTACAGCACCACGGGTGGAAGCCAAGATCCACAGGGCCAATGTGAAAGGAAGTAGATCGGATGGAGCAAATATTTCTCTCCTTGTCAGAGTAACTGAGAGTAATTCTTCACTCTCCATCTCCAAGAAACCTGTCCTGTCTGTTGTCTGTGGGGCTCCCCTGGAGTCCAGGAGAGCCTAGGTTGGAGGAAGAAGCGAGGAAACTCTGGGATGGAGGAGAGGATCTAGAAGGAGTTCGAGGTCACCTGGAAGAGACAGAGCTGCTGTAAAAATGATGTACGATGGACTTTCTATGAATTCTCCATGCCCCTGGGAATTGGAGGCCATCTCCAGCAACTCTAGCTGGTGGTGAGGCTGCATTCACCTCTACAGCATTTAGCAACCTCCTTCTATTTGTCTGCAGTTAATCTTTGCTCTCAGTAAGTCTCCACTACACACACACACACACACACACACACACATACACACACACACGAGTACTTTCAGTCTGAGCCAGTGATATTTTGGAGCCTGAATGCTGTGCAAAAAAATAGAGAACTGTCTCACCCAGCTAAGGAAGTGAACTTCCAGATCTCGTCTTTGAAAATGTTCCCTTGATAACTCAGTCCCCTACATCAACAAGTTTCTCTTCCCCCAGCCCTCAGCTACAGGGTACGGCCAAGGGGTCATTTGCATTCCCATGAGGGAAAATTACTTGAATGGGCTTTGCAGGTTTAATTTGGCTCTTTAAACTCTTCCCACCAGGCTGTTTCTCTAATATCGTGGCTCTGAGGCCTTTTCTTCTCCCCGAGAACTAGATAGAAAAATAGTTCGTGTGTTTATACCTCCCGAATTATTTTTCGTTTGGATCTAGGTCATTGCAATTCATTTCCACTCTCTCGCCACTTTTAAAGAAATGGGTCCGAGGAGTAAAAAGTAGACAAAGTCAACAGTGCTCCCGTTCGTGCTTCTCTCTGTGTGTGCGCCTTAACAGGAAATGCATTTCTGACACTTTTAAAATGAGCAATCGCACGTATAATCAACTTGGTTAAAACTTCCTTCCTGGTAACTGCAACACTTCCTCTGCATCTGGATATGCAGGGAGACCCAGAAAAGCGGAAGAGTTTAGAAGCCTACTGGGTAGCTCTGAATTTGTTTTGTTTTCAGAAATTAAACAAATGATCCTTCAGCATCATCACCTCTGCTGCTTTATCAGGTATTACTTGCTTCTATTTTTGCCCTTTGTTGGGTCTGACTCGGAATAGTGACACTTCCTTCTGAGCTAGAATATTTTTATCTGGACCTGTTGTTCTTCTGATGATACTGCCACTGAATGTCTCTGTTTCATTGTCTCATCCAACCTGTGTGTGTGCATGTCCACGGGGTTCCGGCGATAGCTTTGCAGGTGCATCGGTCCTGTTTTGTTTTTGTTTGGGAGGAAGAGGGAGGGTGTGGGGGCCTAGTGCCAGCCAGCCTTCAGGTTCTTACAAGTACGTGCTTCGTGAATGTGGTACTTCTAACATCGTCTCGTAAAAAGAGAAAGCTTCATAGCCTCAACCATGAAGGAAAGCAGTGAGTATTTAGCCAGCCTGTTTTCATCTGCATCTCATATCTGGTAAGACTGTTTGATATTACCGAGGCAGAAGTGATTGCTGAGCATTTGCATGTTGCATAAATTTAGACCCATTTTAAGGTAGTGCCAACATTAACAGATCTTACAGTTCCCTTCTTTGTTCTACAATGCGGCAAAAGACCAAATAGTGAAGGTTTTAAGGGGCAAGGGACAGTTCTTTGGGACAGTTGATTTCATGTATTTACTAGGTGTAACTTTAGAATTTTTTAAGTGAGAGAAGTTCTTAAAAGTAAGTTTAAGCCAAGATTTGAACAGAAGTTTGCATCTAATGAAACCTGTCTTTCTTATATTTTATTCAACTCTTCTTTTTGCTGTATATCAAATGCTCCACTATTTCTTAAGGAAATAAGTAGTTGTGATTTTCACTAACACTGGTCCTTTAAGAAGTATAATATTTTCTGAAACATTAATTTTTGTTTCAATAGTTGATTCTTACTTAGAATATCTTACAAAATATTAAAGGATACTAAATATTAAAGTAAAAATACCATACTCATATTTCAATTTTGCCAAGGGGGAGGGAGTGGGCTGGTTGAGGAGCTTGGGGTTAACAGATACAAACTATTGCCTTTGGAATGGATCAGCAATGAGATCCTGCTGTAGCACTGGAAACTCTGTCTAGTCACTTATGATGGAGGCTGATAATGTGCGAAAATAGAATGCGTACATGTGTGTGTAACTGGGTCACCATGCTGTACAGTAGGAAAAAAATCGTATTGGGGAAATAACTTAAAAAAATTAATAACAAAAATAATATGTTTAGCATTTCGATCATTTTTGAAGAGTTTATTACTGCAGTAACACATTTACATGTACATGTTTTGCAAAGGTAGGTTCTTATTAAATATTTGTAGAAAGAGTAAATAAATTGTTGAGAATAAATTGGTGAATTCTTGTTCTATAGTGAAAAAAAAAAAAGAAGTTAAATAATCAATTGGGGTCAAACAGCAGGTCCTTCCTTCCATCCTGCGGCTTCTCAAGAGGCAGATGCAATGAACTAGTACAAAGTTAAAATTATCTGAATGTTCATATTTGGAGAGTACTGTCCTGGGGACCCCCCCTAAGAAACCATTCTAAGGGAGCAATGACAGCCACGACACTTACAAATTATATGATTCACCATTTTAGATATCTGCAAATGTTCCTAAGTGCAGCTTCACTAATTCTGATCTCTTTGGGTTTTATCAATGAAAAGACTACCTTTCCTAACTAGGAAGAAAAAGACAGGAAGTGGACCAGGTGGTCCAGTTTGAAAAGGGCCTGTGAGACAGGTTGGATAAGGTGTCTGGGTTCCCCGGAGAAGTATGAGGCTGAACAAAGAGGAAATCAGTCAAAAGCCTGTTTTCAAAGGAGAGTGCATCTTGTAAAGGAGGACTTGGTCCTTTACCTGGATTACTTGACTCATCCATGCTTTTCAATGTGCCTAACAACCACTACCACGGACAGCCATTGTAGGACGTCAGACACTACGCTAGATCAGGGCTTCACTTTGCTCTCTTTTTTAAAAATTAGACTTTCAAACATAAAGAAAGTAGAATGAATAACGAATCCCCTGTACCCATTGCCCACACTCAACAAGTACATTACCTTATTTAACCCTCACCTCCGCCCTCTGAGGTACTGTTAGCCCCATTTGACAGATGGGCAACACAGGCTCAAAGATTATTTCAATAGCTCGCCCCCCTCCCCCAGCCCCCCAGATTCTAAGTGGCAGCTCCAGGATTCCAAAGCCCCTGTATCCTCGAACTCATGTCCTTGTCATTCTTCCACACTGTGTCCTGCCGCCAGCTCATGGGAAAATGTCAAGGACAAGTGCCATCCCTGTGACGGAGCCCCCTGTTTCTCTACCCCCCAGGTCGCATAGGGCATGGAGCTGGAGAACTATGAACAGCCCGTGGTGCTGAGAGAGGACAACCGCCGCAGGCGTCGGAGGATGAAGCCGCGCAGCACGGCGGCCAGCCTGTCCTCCATGGAGCTCATCCCCATCGAGTTTGTCCTGCCCACCAGCCAGCGCAACACCAAGACCCCCGAAACGGCACTGCTGCACGTGGCCGGCCACGGCAACGTGGAGCAGATGAAGGCCCAGGTGTGGCTGCGCGCGCTGGAGACGAGCGTGTCTGCGGACTTCTACCACCGCCTCGGCCCCGACCACTTCCTCCTGCTCTACCAGAAGAAAGGGCAGTGGTACGAGATCTATGACAAGTACCAGGTGGTGCAGACCCTGGACTGCCTGCGCTACTGGAAGGTGTTGCACCGCAGCCCGGGGCAGATCCACGTGGTGCAGCGGCACGCGCCCTCGGAGGAGACATTGGCCTTCCAGCGCCAGCTCAACGCCCTCATCGGCTACGATGTCACCGACGTCAGCAACGTGCATGACGATGAGCTGGAGTTCACGCGGCGCCGCCTGGTCACCCCGCGCATGGCCGAGGTGGCCGGCCGCGACCCCAAGCTTTACGCCATGCACCCCTGGGTGACATCCAAGCCCCTCCCTGAGTACCTGCTGAAGAAGATCACTAACAACTGCGTCTTCATCGTCATTCACCGCAGCACCACCAGCCAGACCATCAAGGTCTCGGCCGATGACACCCCAGGCACCATCCTCCAGAGCTTCTTTACCAAGATGGCCAAGAAGAAATCTCTGATGGATATCCCCGAAAGCCAGAACGAACGGGACTTTGTGCTGCGCGTCTGCGGCCGGGATGAGTACCTGGTGGGTGAGACACCCATCAAAAATTTCCAGTGGGTGAGGCAGTGCCTCAAGAACGGGGAGGAGATTCACCTTGTGCTGGACACTCCTCCAGACCCAGCCCTGGACGAGGTGAGGAAGGAAGAGTGGCCGCTGGTGGATGACTGCACGGGAGTCACTGGCTACCACGAGCAGCTGACCATCCATGGCAAGGACCATGAAAGTGTGTTCACCGTGTCCCTGTGGGACTGTGACCGCAAGTTCAGGGTCAAAATCAGAGGCATTGATATCCCTGTCCTGCCCCGGACCGCTGACCTCACAGTGTTTGTGGAGGCAAACATCCAGTATGGGCAGCAAGTCCTTTGCCAAAGGAGAACCAGCCCCAAACCCTTCACGGAGGAGGTACTCTGGAATGTGTGGCTTGAGTTCAGTATTAAAATCAAAGACTTACCCAAAGGGGCTCTGCTGAACCTCCAGATCTACTGCGGCAAAGCTCCAGCACTGTCTGGCAAGACCTCTGCAGAGATGCCCAGTCCCGAGTCCAAAGGCAAAGCTCAGCTTCTGTACTATGTCAACCTGTTGCTGATAGACCACCGCTTCCTCCTGCGCCATGGCGAGTACGTGCTCCACATGTGGCAGTTATCCGGGAAGGGGGAAGACCAAGGGAGCTTCAATGCCGACAAGCTCACGTCAGCAACCAACCCGGACAAGGAGAACTCAATGTCCATCTCCATTCTTCTGGACAATTACTGCCACCCCATAGCCTTGCCTAAGCATCGGCCTACCCCTGACCCGGAAGGGGACCGGGTTCGGGCAGAAATGCCCAATCAGCTTCGGAAGCAACTGGAGGCAATCATAGCCACGGATCCGCTTAACCCACTCACAGCTGAAGACAAAGAACTGCTCTGGCATTTCAGATATGAAAGCCTGAAGGATCCCAAAGCGTATCCTAAGCTCTTTAGCTCAGTGAAATGGGGACAGCAAGAAATTGTGGCCAAAACATACCAATTATTAGCCAAAAGGGAGGTCTGGGATCAGAGTGCTTTGGATGTGGGGTTAACCATGCAGCTCCTGGACTGCAACTTCTCGGATGAAAACGTGAGAGCCATTGCAGTCCAGAAACTGGAGAGCTTGGAGGATGATGACGTGCTCCATTACCTGCTCCAGCTGGTCCAGGTAGGGGCTGCACTGGCTGGAGGAATTTATTTGCATGTGCACAGGCAGCCCATTCAGCTGTCTTCAAATGCCCTTTGTCCCAAGAGTCGTGATCAGTCAAAGTAGATCTGAGGAAGCCACCTCGAAAAGTAGTAAACTGTTGCGTTCACTCTTTTAATGTCCTTGAGGGCTTGCTGACAAGCATTCTGATGACATTCATATTTCTGCTTTTTAGTAGAACCAGCCCCGTGAGAATACTTGGTTCTCATTAATAGATGCCGCTTACCGAATGCTCCCTTGTGCCAGAGCCCCAAGTGATTGGCATGCTTCTCATGTCTTTGTACCTTTAATCCTCCCAACAGTTATGATGGAGGTCAAGGTAATGTTTTCATTTTATATGTAAGGAAATGACGTCGGGAGAGGCTGAGTAATATGCCCAAGGTCACATACTTTGAAAGACGAATTCAAACTCAGGAGGTCAGACTCCAGGCCCTGCCCTTTTCCCTGCTTCCCAATATTCCCCATCAACCCTGCAGTGTCGGGATAGCGTGTTCTAGAGAGAAAAGGTCATACTCTCTGATGGTGTTTATCACAATTCATAGAATCACGTCTCATATCTGGATGGGACCTTGAAAGCCCCTCTTGAAAGGTCTGGTACTGTGTTTCCATTCCTCTTCATATGACTGTCCCTGGGATCCATAGAGACTAAGTCAGTCACCTAAGGTTGTCTTAGGAAGTTGAAGAATGGAAGAACAGTTCACTAGAGTCATTCTCAGATTATATTGTGCTGCTTGACAAGGAAGAAAAAGGAGAGAAACTGGAAGAGAAATGCTATGCTAGACTGCAGATGTGTTCAGTCATTAATTCAGCAACAGGGTCTGAGTGCCTTCCCTGTTTCTGGCTGCTGGATATAGAGCAGTGATGGAAACAGAGCTGGTCTCTGGCCTAGCTTGGGGCACATAAAAGCTGACCTTACACAAGGATGCGTACAAGCAGATATTTAACAACAAATTGTGACAAAGGCTTCAGGGGAAAAGCTAGAGAGTATCCTGAGAAAATAGGCAAGGGTCCTGGGGACACTCGATTTAGACTCAGGAAGCCAAGGACAGTTCCAATTGAGTTGGTAGTGTTTGACCTGAGATGGTTAGGATGAGCCAAGCTAAATGTTGGACACCAAAGTGTCTAATCATTATATTTATGGGAAGTTTCTGGCGTTTCCTGCTGCAAAGTTTGGATACTCTCCACTTTAACACTGAATCTTCCCCTTTCCCTTAGCAGAAACTTGAAACATGTCACTTGGCCTTTGCCTTCATCTGTCAGAGAGAGCCAGTGTTTTTCTCTGCCTGTGAGGTCAGAGGCTGGCATAAACACGACTGCAAACTTTAGAAGAATTAAAGCATCCTCCGTTTTCTAGCTCTCCATAACACAAAGAACATAAAACAAAATCACATGAGGTCTGCTCCAAGTCCCAGTGACACCATGAATTATTTTATACTGTCATTTTCACAAGTAAACTTGGCAGACTTGGAAAATAAATAGTGTCCTTCTTGGAAACGTTTAAACGAGAGGTCAGTGAGTATTATTAACATCGAATTTGTGGTCCTAAATGTGAAGAAGAGTAGTCATTTGTAAAACTATTTGAGACATTTTCAGATACGACTAAATGACTCATTCATTCCTGATCAAAATGGTATCCTCTTCGAGATCTGCCTTGTCTTTACAGAAGTGAAACACAAAGCAGGTCAGAAAGACTCACGTTTGGGTTAGAAACTTAACAACATTTCTGAAGTGAGTACTGGTAGCCCAGTAACCACATTCTCAGAATTAAGATGTTAACTGCGGCTACGATGGCACCTATCTGAGCACACCTTCATTTTTGAAAGCATGAGGATAAATGAAAAATCACCACGTCGGTATTGATCTGATCATTTCCATACTGGAAAACCTGAGTAAGAATTGGAAATCATACCAAAAAGCCCCCAGGCCCTAAAACATAAAGTGGGATGAAATTTCTCCTGTTCCTTAGGGAAAGAAAAAAAAAAAAAAGGATAGAGCATGTCTATTTATAAAGAAATACTTTGCAGATGTCTAATTTTAAACCTCTTTATGCTTTTACATGACCTCTACCTATAACTCTACATATACATTTCTAATAATCAAACAGTGTGTGTTATTCTGGCCGCTTTTAAAAGTATGAGTGAGCATTTTTTTTCATGTGCTTGTTGGCCATCTGTATATCTTCTTTGGAGAAATATCTATTTAGGTCTTTTGCCCTTTGTAAACCAGCTATAACGGAAAAAATAAAAATCATCATAAATGAAAAAAAAAAAGGTATGAATGAGGACTTGCCATGTGGCTCAGCAGCTTAAGGATCTAACGACTGTCATTGCTGTGGCTTGGATTCGATCCCTGGCCTGGGAACTTCCACCTGCCCTGGGAGTGGCCCAAAAAATTATGAATGAGTGCAGACTTGCAGGAAAGTATGAAAAAATGATGTAACAAATATCCATGTGCCCACCAGAATTTAATTATTTTTTATTTTTATTTTTTAATTGGCCAGACTACAGCAGCTGAGGGCGGACAGGGGGAGGGAGAGGAGCTCAGGGCAGCCATCCGGCCTCTACTTTACTTTTTATTGTTTTTTTTTTTTCTTCTTTAGTCACAGAGCTATCACCTACATGAATACCTCTGTATTACCCAAGTGATGTGAAAACTACTGAGCTTGAGGAATCAGATAAAACAAGGGATTTTCAGACCTTTAAAAGCCCCGTACCCACGGCATCGTGGCAGGGAGTATGATGGCTCTGTTGCAGTAAGAACCTGTGACTTGCCAAATACACGTCTTGAGCAGAAAAGAAGCTATAGGATTTTTAGGATCCAAATGTATTTTGGGAGGGGGCCTGGGGGCTTTTTGGTATCACATCTACCAAATGTATTTTTCTCCCTACATGTACCATATCCTGACTATTTCATTTCCAACAACCTTTCGGCCCTGCCGCTTTTATAGATTTGTCTTAGCCATCTCCATCTTTCCCTGCCATCCTTCCAATTAATCAGCCCTTCAGGAGAACAAAAGCCCTCACCTCTTCATCTCAGAAGTTATTTGAAGCACATTTCTAACTTCTAACCCTAGTCCTTAAGCAAGTGGGTCACTCTGGCCCAAAGTGTCCTTGAAAAGAAAGGACTGAACTTAAGTTGCTAGTCAGATTCTTGTCACTCTACCCATACAAATCCACTAAGGTAGAGCACCAGTTTTTCTCCGTTTCTTGTTTCCTGATTAACTGACGGAACATGCACTCCTACAAATGCCAATGTGTTTTTCCTTTAGGCTGTGAAATTTGAACCATACCATGACAGTGCCCTAGCCAGATTTCTGCTGAAGCGTGGTTTAAGAGTAAGTACCTCCATTTTGATGAGAGCGTGACATTTTAAAAGTTATCGAGAAGTGGCTGATAGATCTCGAGCATTAGTCATAATGATTTCAACCTTCTTGCTTCCACCCTCAGAACAAGAGAATTGGTCACTTCTTGTTTTGGTTCTTGAGAAGTGAGATTGCCCAGTCTAGGCACTATCAGCAGAGGTTCGCAGTGATCCTGGAAGCCTACCTGAGGGGCTGTGGCACAGCCATGCTGCACGACTTCACCCAGCAAGTCCAAGTAATTGACATGTTACAAAAAGTCACCATTGACATTAAATCGCTCTCTGCTGAAAAGTATGACGTCAGTTCCCAAGGTACGGTGGCCTCTATTTTCTTGTTTCTCTTTCCGGATACCTTCATCTCCAAATGCCATCGTCCCTGTGACTCTTCTTTCTTCTGCAAGGCAAGTCGCACCTTCCTAAAGCTAGCCAAGAACACATTTTTTTAATCTCCTGTCTTTACGGAGTAATAGGCAAATTTAAAGTTCTCCCTTTACAAGTTAATATTTTTAAAAACTACGCATATATTCTAACGGTGAATTTATGATAACGACTGTTACACTCTTTGAAATATTAAAACACCATTATGCAGACGTAAGATGTATTTTTAAGAGCAACTGTGCACACACACGAAAAGATTAGTTATATCCAAATATTTACCATTTTCTCCCCATCTTTCAATATATGCATGTAATTTTCAAATCATGAGTCTTTTAAAGTAATGAATTATTGAGAAGTTATTTTACAAACTTCGTATGTATATACATATACATCATATATAGCTATACATATATATATGTACTTCCTATAAAAAATATATCACCTCCTCTCTGTTCCAGCGTTGTCTTCTTATCCCTTAGAAATCCTATCCCTTGGCCCCTCCCCTAGGAAAGTTAATCACTCTTTATCTGTATTCCCAGAGGTCTGGGTTGATATTATATTAAATTACAGTCATTGGAGTTCCCTGGTGATCTAGTGGTTGGGACTTGGCGCTTTTTCAGCTGCTGCCCAGGTTCAATCCCTGGTCTGGGAACTGAGATCCCACAAAAAGCCATTGCGCACCGGGGCCAAAAATAAGTAAATTACAGTCATGAACACATATTTCTGGTCTGTTCAATGGTATGAAGCTAGGAAATATCTCTTATTCATGTTTGTAGGGCTCATAATGGATACTCACTAACATGCTCAGCCAGTACTTTAAACTTCTGCAAATTTTGATTTTCCATTTTCCCCTTTGACCCTTTTCCAATACACTAATAATTCTCTCTCCTGAAATAATAATAGTAATAATCATCTTACTTTTATTTTTATTGTAAGAAAGAAAGGGAAATATTTGTACCAGCCTCTGGTCTGTCTGTTATCCAAGCAGTAACTTTTAATTTATGTATTTTGCCTTTAGTATTTTGAGGCTGTCATATGGTCTCCCCACCACCTCACTTCCTCTTTTGAAAAGAGTTTACCAAACCCTAACCGAATTCCATTTAATATGGTCTTTAGACGTCTGTTCCTCTAATCAGATGGCAGTTTAAAGTTTCACATGTTGGAAAGAAAACAGTAATTCTTAGCATTACCCGTAAAACCTCCCTCTCTGCCTGTCTCGGTATCTGATATATACTCAGCTATTTCTGCTGTAGTGTGCCTACATGGCTGTATTGCCCCCAGGAAGCCTGACTTATCTTGCCACCCTGAATGGTTAGTTCCTCAAAGACAGAAACCTACTCCTCACCAGATCAAATGTATAGAATGTTGTGAATACATGTGGTCTCAGGAAATATGATTGATGCTATTGTCACATAACTCTTGTGTGCTTTTGACCATTACAGTTATTTCCCAACTTAAGCAAAAGCTTGAAAACCTACAGAATTTGAATCTCCCCCAAAGCTTTAGAGTTCCCTATGATCCTGGACTGAAAGCCGGGGCACTGGTGGTAGGTATCACCTTGATGTCGCCACGTGGTCTCTATGTCTTAACAATGTCTGCTATGCTTAGTGGATAAAAGCTTATGTTTATAGAGAAACAGGGACGCCGGAAAGTTCCTGGATGAGCTTCTGACAAGCCCTTCTCTAACCACTGGTTACTAAAAACCTCACCACCAGGCAATCTCCCATCCATTTTATTTTAAATCAACTTTCTTAAGGAACCATTTGCAGATGATAAAATGTATCCATTTTAAGTGTACCGTTCAGAGAGTTTTGACAAATGTATGCAACCATATAATCACCACAGTCAAGATATAGCCAATTTCCATAGCAATGTTATAGAAAAAGTTATTTCCTATCCTCTTGTAGTCCTATCCTCTTGTAGTTATTTCCTATCCTCTTGTAGTCCTATCCTCTTGTAGTCCTTTTCTCCTTGCATCTTCCATCCCAGATGACAGACCTGCCTTCTATCATGTAATTTTTCCCTTTCTAGAATGTCATGATGTAGAATCATCCAGTATGTAGTTTTGTATCTGGATTCTTTTATTTAGCATAATGCTTTTAAGTTCCCCCCAGGTTGCTGTGTATCTCAGTCATTGGTTCCTTTTTTATGACTGAGTAGTATTCCCTTGTAGGATTATATCAAAATTTGTTTTCCATTCACCTTTTGAGTAAATATTTAACAGTGAGATAGTTGGGTCAGATGCAAAGTGTATATTTATGAGGTACTGCCAAATGTTTTTTCCACTTTATAATGGCATCTGTGCCATTTTATATTTCCACTACAATGTATGAGAGCTCTAATTGCTCCACATCCTAGCAACACTTCTTTTCATCAATCTTGTTAATTTTTGCCATTCAAATGGACATGAAGTGGTGGTTCACTGTTGTTTTTATTTGCATCTCCCTAATGATGTTGAGCATATTTTCATGTGCTTATTTTCCATCTTCTTTTGCAAAGTTTCTGTTCACACCTTCCATTCATTTTTAATCGGGGTACCATCATATTCTTATTTATGAGTCATTTATATAATCTGGATACAAATCCTTTATCTGGTATATATTTTACAAATATTTTCTCCCAGTCTGTGGCTTACCTTTTCATATTCTTAGTGGTGTGTTTCAAAGAGCAAAAAGTGTGTTGATTAAGCCCGGTGTATCACTTTTTCTTTTACGGTTCATGCATTTCATGTCCTAAGATATATTTGCTTCATCCAGTCATTCTCGGCCAGGGATGAACCCCCACCTCCTGCACCAAGAGACGTTTGGTAATGTCTGGAGATGTTTTGGATTGCTACAACTGGGAGAAATGCTGTTAGCATCCAGCAGGTAGAGAAGACGGATGCTGCTAAACATTCTATGTGCACAGGGCATTCCCCCCCCCCCCGCCCCCAACAAAAGATTATCTGGCCCAACATTTTAGTAGTGCCAAAATTGAGAAACACTTCCTAATTCAATGTGACAAGTACTTTTTCCTACAAGTTTTATAGTTTTAATTCCTACATTACATCTTTGATACGTTTCATTTTATATGCAGTTAGCAGTAAGCTGGCCCTGTACCAAAAACACACACTATCCACGGTCCTTATGAAGTCAGAGATTGATAGGAATAATGATATATTAATACAGCTCCAAATTGTGTTTGCTTTTTTTAAAGACCACATAATATTTTTGATCCATGGTAAATTTACTTTTGGCTAAAGCTCTGAAATTTTTTTATTTTTTAAAATTTTTTTAAATTTATTTTTTATTGTTATTTCCCCCAACACACTTTTTTCCCCCCACTGTACAGCATGGAGACCCAGTTACACATACATGTATACATAACTTTTTCTCCCATTGTCGCGCTGTGTTGTAAGTATCTAGACAGAGTTCTCAGTGCTACACAGCAGGATCTCATTGTTAGTCCATTCGAACAGCAATAGTTTGCATCCATTAACCCCAATTTTACTTTGAAATGAGTGGCTGCTAAGCTACATTCCCCCACACCTTATTTATATGTGTGGTTTTTTTGGGGGGAGAGGCAGATAGGCATTGTACCTGAGGGCTAGATTTCCATTTATTGCTGTTTCATCTTGTTAGGTTTGGCCTAGAATTAAAATCCCTCTGATTCTGCGATAACAGCTTTTAGACACTATGGTAGCAAAAGAACTCTTTTTTTTTTTTTCTTTCCAAATTAAATCTCAGGGGGAGACCAAATATATAAACAAGTAACAGCAAAGTTACTCTGTGTCAGAGGGACATAGAGGTACAAGAGTCCTGTGGGAGTGAGGAGAATATGCCACACCTCCTAGGCACCTCCAGAGGCGCTTAGGGTTCTTAGGAACACACCCTGAACCACCGCTTTAAGTGTTGTGAATCGCTGTCACTAGCATTTTCAGATTTGGTGAAAATGCCTTCTGCATTAGTATCCAAACCACTGAAAATCATTTTCCAACTGGAACTTTGTCCTAGTTGTTTATAGTGATGCTTTACAAGAGGATATGTGTCTCCACAATGTGTGTTCAGTTGTGTGTAGGAAACATGTCACTGTTTTCTTACAGATCGAAAAATGTAAAGTGATGGCCTCCAAGAAGAAGCCCCTGTGGCTTGAGTTTAAATGTGCCGACCCTACGGCTCTATCAAATGAAACAATTGGAATTATCTTTAAACACGGTGACGATCTGCGCCAAGACATGCTTATTTTACAGGTACACTGTTCTCAAGTATGTTTTTCAATTATCTGAAAAAAAGAATTCGGTATTAGATTTCATACCCACTACTGACTCTGTTCTCATTCTCCTGTTCTGTTTCATGAACAGTGATCAAAGATGACATAAGAGAGTTTTCACTGGAGGAATATGGCCACGGACCAGTAGATATGAGATCGAGTGAGCCTCACACTTCTGCCCATTCCCGAGGAGATGCATAGCCGACATTCCCGAGTAGTCAGATATACTTTCCTCACCTAACCTCTTACTTACACACCCCATTCCTAGCATGGTGACACAGAGCAGGGGCATATTTACCCCCAGGCACCCACTTCATTCATATCCACAGACATAGCTACACAGTCACAGGTGCTCTCCTTAGACACATCCCTCTTGATACACATCCACATACCCAGATGCAAGTTACTGGGCTGATAGGAAGGAGACAGAGGTGAACAGGTAGGTGATTGGAGAGGTCATGCAATTAAGTAACAAGAGTAGATGCATTACTAGAACAGAAGGTGTATGGTCAAGGTATCAGTGTTGATCATGTTCGTGTTTTCTAACCTAAACTTTAGCTTTGCACATTTGTGAAGTAATAGTCTCTGTACCTTAGTTGTTCAATACTGTAGAGGCAACATAATTTCTAATATTTAATGTGATTTATTTAAAATGGGCAAACCATGGAATCTAAAATATGATACAAAGGAACTCATAAAACAGAAACAGACTCACAGATATAGAAAACGAACTTATGGTTGCCAAAGGGGAAAGAGATAAATGAGGCGTTTGGGATGAGTGGATACAAGCTACTATATAGAAAGTGGATAAACAACAAAGTGCTACTGTATAACACAGGGAACTATATCCATTATCCTGTGATAAACCATAAGGGAAAGGAGTATGAAGAAATATATATATGTGAATCTCTTTCACATACACCTGAAACTAATAGATTTAATGTAATGTAAATCAACTACATGTAAATAAAAAATAAAAATAGGAGTTTCCATTATGGCTCAGTGGTAACAAACCCAACTAGTATCCATGAGGATGTGGGTTCGATCCCTGGCCTCGCTCAGTGGGTTAAGGATCTGGCATTTGCTGTGAGCTCTGGTGTAGGTCACAGATGTGGTTCAGGTCCCATGTTGCTGTGGCTGTGGTGTAGGCTGGCAGCTAAAGCTCCAATTCATCCCCTAGCCTGGGAATTTCCATATGTTGCAAATGTGACCCCAAAAAGTAAAAAAAAAAAAAAAAGGAAGAAGAAGAAGAAGAAAAATAAAGAGAAGAAAAGAAAAGAATTTTTTTTCATTTTTATTTTTTTTGCTTTTTGACCACACCTGCAGCTTTTGGAAGTTCCCAGGCTAGGGATCAAACCCACGCCAAAGCAGCCACCCAAGCCACTGCAGTCAGATTCTTAACCCAAGGCACCACAGCAGGAACTCCAAAAATAAAATAAACTTTAAAAATAAAATAGACAAACCACATTGATTTAAATGTAGCCTATTTAAAAGGTCATGTTTTCATTTCTATTTCTGTTTTTACTTATTTCTGATATGAAAACAGTAATACCCTTTGTTCCCTTTTCAAGAATGGTGTGCATATTGCCTCAGAAGTATTTCTTTAAAGGAAAAGAAAAAGGAGTTCCCATTGTGGCACAGTGGGTTGAGGATCCAGCATTGCCACAGCTGTGATGCAGGTCGCAGCTGCGGCTTGGATTCATCCTGGCCTGGGACCTTCCATATGCCATGGGTGTGGCCACAAAAAGAAATCCTTCAAACTTTGGGACAGTTTATTAAATTCCCAATAAATCTGCAGAATCTTGAATTATTTAAAGTTGGGCACTTCAGAAACCCAAACCACCACTCTGCTGTTCCTCCCACTTTGAGGGAGAAGTTTGCATTGCCCTTTTAAGCACTATGTTTTGTCGTTGAGGCCCTTTACTTGGCAGGTAAAGCAAGTTTTTTTAAGCCCTCTAAACCTTAGTCTCTTCAGCTGCAGAATGACCCTAATAATCATATCAACACTTGGGGTTAAGCAGGGCTCACCGTAAAACAGCACTCAGCGAGTGTTGTCATCATCATCATTATCGCTGCCTTGGTTTTTTAGCCCAAGAGAGCCTTATGGATAAAACTGTGTATAAAGATGTTAGACTGGAACTTTTTTTAATTGCGGTAAAATACACATAACTAGGAACATTTGAATAGTGGATGAATCATGGCTAAAACCTAACCTCAAAGAAATCCAAACACTTCTTCCCCACCCCTCAGGGACCAAAATTAACAGTCTCCCAAGAAAGGGAAACTGTGGAGGACTGGGTTGATAAAGTCAAGCACAATTTTTGCTTATGTATTTTATGTTCACTTCAATATTTTGGGTTATCAGAGAAGATTGCTTGTTTTTTTTTCTCTCTCTTTTTTTTTTTTTTTTTGTTGTTGTTGTTGTTGCCATTTCTTGGGCCGCTCCCGCGGCATATGGAGGTTCCCAGGCTAGGGGTCGAATCGGAGCTGTAGCCACCGGCCTACGCCAGAGCCACAGCAACACGGGATCCGAGCCGCGTCTGCAACCTACACCACAGCTCATGGCAACGCCGGATCGTTAACCCACTGAGCAAGGGCAGGGACCGAACCCGCAACCTCATGGTTCCTAGTCGGATTCGTTAACCACTGCGCCACGACGGGAACTCCTTGTTTTTTTTTTGTTTTTTTTTTTTTAATGGAGAAGGAAAATATGTATTTATAATGGAAACATTTTTGTGTTTTCATGCCCAGATTCTACGAATCATGGAGTCCATTTGGGAGACTGAATCTTTGGATCTGTGCCTCCTGCCATATGGTTGCATTTCAACTGGTGACAAAATAGGTATGTGGTGGCCTCGGGAGGTGAATGTACCGCTCGACTCGTTTGAAAGGGCCATGATCCCTTCAGTGCTGACAATGAACATCTGAAAAATTACAGTCATAATCCTTATAAAAAGGAAAAAGATGTTCTCAGGCTGGTGAAAGTGACTCGGTTTAAAAGGGACAGTTCGAAAACACTTTAATGCATGATTCGACTCCTTGTAACTGCACATTGAAAGGACCTTAGTGAGAACGTCTTCCTTCATCTTAACTTCTCCACCTCTAAACTTTCACTTGTCTCATTGCTCATTAAACTTCTCTCTCACAGGTAGCATCTAAAAATAGACGGAAAGATCTGTCACTTATTTTAATATCTAAGAATTCACATTATCAAGGCTATGACGTACTCTACTCTTAGGTGCTTTTACAGACATTTCGTTACCAAACATAAGCCTATATGCCTGATACACAATGAGGCCGAACAAACCAAGAGTCAGAGTTTGTGGAGCAGAGAAATGTTTTGCTGCAGGGCCATGCAAGGAGACAGGTGGCTCAAGCTCAAAAAACCCAGAAACTTCCCCCCATCCCACCCCACCCCCCAAAAAAATGGGTTTCAGCAAAGCATTTTTAAAGGCAAGGTGAGGGAAGAGAGTGGTTGGTTGTTGCAAACTTCTTGGTTTAGGAATCCTTTGCTCTTGCATTTGTCCACATGGGTCAGATCAGGATGTTTCTGTACACCTCCAGCAAGACAAATATTACTCTCTGTTCTGCAACTTTTTAATTCTATCTAAATGGAAAAGCCTTATACCTGTAAAGGTTAGAGCCTTGAAAATGGGCTGTCCTGGATGTTTCAGGCTATTGGCAGCATTCTTAACTCAAAGCAAAAGCAACAGAACACAAAGGTTAAAGTAAAAGAAACAAATCTAACATGGAATTAGATTTGTTCTTTCCTATTACAATTTCACATTTTAATTTCAATCAAACATATTTTTATTCAAGTTTCCAATTTGAGAAGGATATAAAATCACTTACATTGGACCTGGTAGTTTAAAAAAAGGAAAAGGCACAGGTGGCCAAGTGAAGAAAGATGTGTTCAGCACACTAATACTTTTGCTTATTAAAAACCAACCCTTTCCTCCTTTCATTCGGGGATATTGAAAGCAGGACCCGAGGGAGTGGGATGAACTGGGAGTTTGGGGTTAACAGACGCAAACTATTGCATTTGGAGTGGATAAGCAATGAGATCCTGCTGTATAGCACAGGGAACTATATCTAGTCACTTGTGATGGAACATGATGGAAGATAATGTGGGAAAAATATATATGTATGACTGCGTCACTTTGCTGTACAGAAGAAATTGACAGAACACTATAAATCAACTAGAATGGAAAAAATAAAAATCATGAAAAAAAAAAAAAAAGGAAGCAAGCAAGCAGGTCCCACAGAACTTCCATACCCTCCTCCTTTCCTTCTCTTCTTCCTACGAAAACCAACAGCACGCCCCTGGAAGAGAGCCCTCTGGTTGAGAAAGCCCCCTGCCCTCCACTCAACAAAGACACAGCCCTTCCTCCTCTGGGTCAGGCACTGGACCCAAGTTCACAGCAGACTATGCCTCTTCCCGTAGGAATGATCGAGATCGTGAAGGACGCCACGACAATCGCCAAAATTCAGCAAAGCACAGTGGGCAACACGGGTGCCTTTAAAGATGAAGTCCTGAGTCACTGGCTCAAAGAAAAATGCCCTATTGAAGAAAAGGTGGGTTCCTCTTTTCTGCACTCTGAGGGCTCCTGACAAGTTGTCGTCATGCAGCAACAGAGGGTCTTGCCAGTGCCCTGCGTCCCGACTTGCTGGTGACGAAGGCCCTTTCCTCCTGACACATGGAGGTTAAAGGGCTTTCCCCTGGTGACACAGCAGATCTGTGAGAACCAGAAGCACTCAGCTCAAAACTCGCTGAATATTTGCCTCTCCTTTGATTATCAAGCCTCTTTGCATACAGTTTGGTTCTGGGAAATAACCTGTTGGCACTTTTTGTGACCATCCATTTTTGTGGTTCAGCAGAAAAATTTAGTTACCGTGGGTAACCTCTTTCCAGCCTGGAAACATTGCAAACCCTGAAAATTAATTTATAATTTACCACTGCACCTGGATCTAAATGGTGAATTATGTGGATGCTGAAAATGTCAGTCCTCTTCCTCAGAAGTACATCTGCTGGGTCCTTCACAAGCTATGTGGTTAGGCTGTCCGGGTGCTGGTTAAAGTTCTGCTGTATAGGACTGGCACTTATTATTTGCATGCGTAGCAGCCTTTGGGGGGAGGAAATATAATTAGTAGCATCTAATATCAGTCTGTCATACATGTGCATTTGTGAACCCATGCATACTTTGAGTGGTCACAAGCAAAACATGTTCACCAACCAAGGAGTCATGATGGGCACTGTGTCATCGGCAGCTGATGCAGAGAGGCAGTGAACCCTGTGATTAAATTACTGTTGTCCTTTGACGCTTGTTGGCCTCCTGCTGCTACTGTGATTCATTGTATTTTCACCTAAAATATAAGTGGTGCAATGAGAAAGTTGGCACTTAATAGATAGAAGATTAAGGAAGTCGGGTACCCCTAACCTGCTCTCTGAAAATGAGTCCCAGAAGAGCATCCTTTGGGGGCTCCTTTGTAATAGATTCACTGGGCTCTTTGGAGTTAGGACTCGACTAATATTCAGATAACATGTTAATTAGTTTCAGGCAGCTGTGGAGAGATTTGTTTATTCCTGTGCCGGCTACTGTGTGGCAACCTTTGTTCTCGGAATAGGCGACAGACACAATGACAATATTATGATCTCAGAAACAGGTGAGTTTATTTACTGTAAGGTTTTCTAAATGTTGTAAAAGATGTATAACATAAAACTTTACCATTTTAACCAGTTTTAAGTGTATACTTTAGTGGCCTTAACTACAGTCACATTTTTGTGCAACCCTCACCACCATTCATCTCCAGAATTTTTTCATCTTCCCCAGTGGGAATTCTGTACCCATTGAACCCTGACTCCCCACCCCTGCCCCCCTCCCAGTGCAGAGTAATTCTTAAATGGAGGTCAAAGTTGGAGCACATATCTAGAGGTCATTGCTGTGCAGGGGGACAGAGAGGTTGTCATCATCCTAGAGAGGACCCAGGAGTGAGTAAGGGAAGAAGACGCAAGAAACAGCTTAAGAAGGACAAGCCCAACAGGAGCAGCTAGAAAGCTAGGAAGGTGAATGTGACCAAGAGTGTCAGAAGGTGCAGACAAGCAACCCGAAAAAGTCACGGGTATCCTTAAATCTGAAATGCTGTGCCTTCCTAACCTATCCCTCCTTGCTGGTTCATTGTCCATTTTTCACAGTGGTCAGTATTGGCTACACGCCGTGACATTTTTCTCTTATGAAACTGGGACCAATTTAAGAGTCTGGAAAAGAGCATCATACTGGGGTCAACCACTCACTCCCTGTGGGAAGCAAGAGATAGTGAATGTATGGACCATCCTTACGAAAGAGCGCTATACAAATGAGAACAGATGATGGGAGTTGTGGCGGTGATGACCAGAGTGGTAGCAACTGACCCAAGGGGAATTCAGGACGATTTATTTCTATGGTGCTACTCACACGTAAAAGGTGACTGTTCCTCCTCCACACAGAGTAAGACACAGTCTCTCCTGACTTCCGTCAAGGGCATGAGAGAGAGTCTTGGGCATAATGATGGCACATAAGCCAGAGAATTTTGATTTATATTTCTAAGAATAATTGTGAGTCAAGAATTTTTTGAATGGCACTTGGTTGTCATTTAAAGAACACCGGAATGATATCAAAACTACGCTTGGTTCAAAGAGTGCTTTGTGGCTACTACTAGACACACCTGCGAAGACGAAATAGATCACAAGCTGATACAACAGAGTAAAAATAGCTCCCTCACCCAAGATAGCTCATTTTCAGGCACATTCAAAATATTTCCAGAAATCAACAAACCAGAGTGTTGTTTGCAAGTGCTTATGTAATGCTATCAGACATTTTCTTCTCTTAAGGAAATCTATTTCATATTGATTTCGGACACATTCTTGGGAATTACAAAAGTTTCCTGGGCATTAATAAAGAGAGGGTGCCATTTGTGCTAACCCCAGACTTCCTGTTTGTGATGGGGACTTCTGGAAAGAAGACAAGTCTACACTTCCAGAAATTTCAGGTAAATGGCTTCCCTTTTGACCATCTACTGGGAATACCAACCAGAGGTGCCTGCAGCCCTTACCTCTCGCTCCCCTTTGAAGCTCCTCTCCCCTGTGCCCACCTCCTCCCCATCTCCTCTGTTCCCTCCCCAAGCCCTAAATGACACTTCTTAGTAATCCCCTCCCTCCTAAAACCAAACAACAAGTACAAGTGTTCCAGAATCAGTGGCATGGGAAGATACAGACCACCAGGATGATGTGGTCCTGAAGAGAGGGCTTTAAGAGCACCGCAAGCAGGGGTTAACCTTTGAATATTTACCTAACCCAGACGTTGCCTAAATGATCCACACTTTACATGTATTTTTTTAGGACTCGCCAACAATTGTGAGTTTCTCTTGATTTTTGCTGCAGGTGTGTATCGATCAGTTACACAAGGGATTCTTTCTTGTCTCTTTTTGTAAAGGGCGGACCCTTCTCTTCATTTGAGGTCTTGTCAGCTCGATGTACTGCAGGGCGTACTGAGAGCTCTGGTTGGTCCTGCTCACCTGGACACCAGCTCCTGCAAGAGTCACCCCCATCTCCCTGGGAGGGTCCACATTCTCCTTTCTCTTTTGTTCCTTCCTGGTCTACATCCCCTTTTGACTGTCAAATACCGGAGAAGTAATATGTTCATGCTTTGCAAATTTAATAACTGTGACTGACTATAACTCAGAAAAGTTACGTAATTACGGCTGTAATTTACCTATTTTATAGCCATACAAACACAAAACGGATCAACAGAGGCAAAGAGTGATTATTTTATATGCACACTGTTCTGTTCTCGGGTTTGTTCTTTTTAAATTTAATTTTGTGGGTAGACAATGTTGCATTAGTTTCAGGCATAAAATGAATCAGTCACACACATAAATATATCCATTCTCTTTTTCCCTAGCTAGGTTATTACATACTATGGAGTAGATTTCCCTGTGCTGCACAGCAGCTTCTCATTAATCACCTATTTTATTCGGTCATATGTAGGTGTTATTCCCACCCTCCCAGTTCTTATCGCCCCCCCCCCCAATGGTTTCACCTGTGGTAACTATAAGACTGGTTATGAAATGTGTAAGTTCGTTTCTCATTTGTACCCCCCCACCCTTAGTGCCTCTTAAACCTGGTTTGATTTGCACTCAGCATTTCAGGAGGAGCTCTTTTTTTCCCTGAGCCTCTTCTAGAGTCCCATGTTAACCTTGGGAGATGACCGGGCCCTTGACTTTCGGTGGAGCAGGAAGTGGGATGAATTGTTTTGAAACCTGTCTGTGCTTGTTTGTTCTCCTGGCTGATTTTCGGTATGGTGGTTACTGGATTTCCCCTCTTTCAGCACAGGGGTGTTGTCAGAGAAACTGAGATCTCTGTGGCCAGATGGTCTTAGGATTTTTAGTGTGCTTTTCTGTGTAGATGCATCTGGGTTTCAGACAATTTCCAGGGATTTGACACATTTCAGTCCTGTTTTTCTTTAAAGTTCAAAATCACATGTTTTGACAACTTCCTAGAAGAGAAAAATGGTTTCAGGAAAAAAAAAAATCTGAAAGAGGTTCATCACTGGAAGGAGGGGGACTCCATTCTCCTCTCCTGGAGGAAGGGTTCATCCGACTGGCTTTGAACAAACACAGCAGCAACAGTGCCATTTAAACACCCAGACAGTCACTTCTCAGAGGAATCTGACCTCACCCCATAGTCTCTCCTTGTTTCTGTGTGTATGTTCTCGTCCTTTTGGCCACTGGTTTTGCCTAGAATGACTGCCCACCTACCCTGTGGTTGACAACATTCCCATAGACCCCAGGGTGCCCGCATCACCCCTGAGATCCCATCTGTCCTTCCCCTTTGGCCTTCCTTGTTGTCACTTTAAATTGCAGAATACTCTTTAATGAAAAGATTTGGCTTGGGGGACGTCCCCCCAAAAATTGCCTCCCTGTCCAGGTAGCTTCCACCCAAAGCAACAACTCTTTGCAGGGAGGCTTTGCTGAGATTTTCCCGCTCCATGTGGGACCATTTCTGTATCCTTTGTGACCGAAGCTTGTTTCTTGAGCTGTTAGAACCTCTTTCCTTAAAGCAACATCTAGGCAGGGTGTGTACCACCAAAAACACACCTTCATACATTTTATTGCACTTTGTGTGTTTTGCAGTCTTGTCACACCCTTTAAATGCTGCACTTTGAGCTGTATACGCAGATCCAGCGTGGCATTGTCGTTGAAAAGATGAGCTTTGGAGCAGACCAACTTGAGTTTAAATCCTGGCCTTGCTCCTTAACAGCTATGTATGTGATGCAAATTATTTGTCCTTCCAGAACCTCGGTTTCCTCACCAGTGGGAGTTCTAAGTCCCACCTCATGTGGGCTTTTTTAGAGATCACTTACATGAAATATGAAGAGTGCTTGCCCCAGTGCCTAGACCACAGCAGGAACTCAATAAACGGAGCCTCCGTGTAACATACAACATAGCGGGTCTTCGGACTTTGAAACCGTTTAGGTTGAGGAACCCTCTAGGAGATCCCGGACAGAAGTGTGGTCCCTAAACCCTGACGGCGTAGCATTGTTCCTATTAAAGATCAAACGGGGGACCAAGCTCTGCCTTCTCTCCTCCCCCCCCCATCCCACCCCCTTGTCTGCTCCCCTTCAAAAGCTTCCCCTCTCCTTACTCGCAACAGGAAAAAGGCGGAACACATTAAAAAATATGTATGTGTACAGTGTTACATATGCAGAATTTCCAAAGTTTCCAGCTTGACCAAGATGAGCAGCAAGTTTTCTCATCATTTGACTCAGGCCTGCTGACCGTTTGGGGGGTTTTTTTACATGCCACTTACGAAGCCTTCTTCTAAAAGGTTTTCTGTTTCCTCGCCTTATGCTCCCTTTGCAAGAGGAAGCCCTGCAAGGTCAGGAAGCACATCTCCAAATTCCCTCAACAGCACCCCAGGATCTTGTAGAAGAAAACTGCCGATGATTTTCTAGATCGGCTGGGAAAGGTTGTATGTATTTACATTTTTGGATTGAAGTCCTCCCGTCTCTAGCGAATTGCTAATTTTGAATCGATAAGGTCAATGAATGCGGGCGGCAGCTTTGAATCACCTGTTCTGTTCAGAAGGGTGGAGAAGAGCTGACCTTTTCGTTGAGGGTGAGGGGAGCCTTCTCCACAGAGACTTCCAAATCTCCCCAGCTAGTGGGAGAGGATGGGACTCGGGAATGAACGGCTTCTGCCACCTCCCTCTTCATTCCAAGATAGCTGGTCCCCGCCCCCCCCCCAGGCACACATTCATGAGTTATTTCTAGAGTGTGGGAGAGCTCGGGAACAAACCATAGTCAGACCAAAAGACACAAAACCCAGGCCTCCTATTTGAACCCAAGACTGTCTGTCTGCCTGGGGAACCAGGGGCTGCTAAATCAGATGCACTGCAAGGATGATGATTTTGATAAATAAATTCCTAGAAAAATCTCTCCAGTGCAGACGAGATAAAAAAGAAAAGTGTTCTGCCCCCTGGGAATGAATCTGTTTGAAATTTCACTTAACAATCATAGAACATGCTCACAGGCAAATACATTGATATTGCTGGCAAATGAAATTTTGGCTTGCCTTTTATTTTATGTAAGAATGTGTGGTTTTTCCCACAATCATAAAAGTAGTAAATGCTTCCTTAAAAAAAGAAAAAAAGCCAGCAAAATATTAAAAATATCAGGATATAAAATACACACTATCCCACCTTCCAAAAATAACACTGTCGACATTGTGGTGGTTTTCCTCCATTCTATTAAGTATTTGGTCTTTTACGTAAATAAGCTCTTTCATCAATGGAGTAATTGTAGGTTTAAACGTTTTAAACTTTGTGCTCCTCATTTTTCGTTTTGATTAGGCAAGTAATGAGGAGGGGGATACTGTCATTGGAAAAACGCTGAATTTGAGCTGGAATCTGACTTCTAATCCCATTTCAACCTCCAGCACCTTAAAGACCCAGTTAATCAGAATTTGGCTAAAAACTGAACTGAAGAAGCAGATACGATGTTACTCCCTCACTTTAAACTGTTTCTGGAGGCGTCTCTTCTCCTCTCGATTAAAATCTGAACATCTCAGCTTGCCCTGCAGGGCCTGGTGCTCCCCCTCTCCCACCTCCACCTCCAGCCTCACCCCAGGTACTTGCCTTCCTTCTCTCACTGGATCAGGCACCTCCTCAACATCTTCCCCCACACTACCCCCTCCCCTCTCACAGGGGCTAAGTCTCCATACCCTCCGTCGCTTGTCCCTCCCTTAACAGAGGTAGCGCTGGGCAGCAGGGCCAGGACCAACCTGGATCCCGCACGTGGGGCCGAAGGCCAGGGAGCACTCAGTAGCTATCTGCTGAGGGAAGGAGTGGCTGGTGGAGGAGCAGTCCCTGCCCCAGGGAGGAGGTGGATGAGGCTGGATAACTCCTTGGGGTTCTTCCTTCTCCACAAGGCAGCAAACTGTCTGAGTTCATGCAGTGGTAACTCAGGCCCACTGAGGGCCAAGCTGCCATTCATGGACGTGTTAATGAGCCTTCAAGATGCAGCCTGACTATGCAGACATCTGGAGAAGTAAACCTAACTATGAAATCTAATGTTTTAGTAAATAATGCAGACATGTGTCATCTGGTTTCTATGCACGTTTTTGTAGAGATTTCCTTCTGACATAAACATTACAGTTTGTTCCCCGTTAGAGCAGCAGTCATGCCAGTAGGACACATGGTATAAACCTATAGGATACATTAATTACAGGATGGTTTTCAAGGAGAGTCCTCAGCCTTGTACAAACAAGCATTTTGAAGACACTCTTTGTACACAGTAGGCATTCAGCAAATGTGTCAGATCAAGCTGAAGAAATCAGGGAAACTAAACAGCTCTTCACGTGCACAGCCATACGCAGCAGGCCCTTTGATGAATGCACTTAGAAGTCACTTGTCCCTAGATGTCACTCTTAAGAAGTGTTTGATGGAGAGAAGTCTGGAGCCCGTTCGTGGTGCTGCTTTCATCCAGCAGGCCCAGGGGCATCAGGCCCTGCCGGGTCACCAGCACGGGCAGTGTTGTCCCCACGCCAGGAAGCACCCAGACCCTGTAAGCAGCAGGCTCAGCTCCAAGCCCAGTCTCTACACAGAGTCCTGGCCTGGATTCTTAAGAACCTTCAAAGTCCATCTCTGCTGACATTTCACACTCAGCTCAGATCCTGGGCTATTGTAATGACTTCTGCCTCAGTCCCTGCGCCTGTTAACCTGCCTGTAGGACTGGGACCTGCTCCCCGTGGCCAATGGCCGTGCCCAAACTCAAGTGCTCTCCCTGACCCCAGCCACAGCGGCCAGCGGGACCACAGAGACCGTACCACCTGACACTCTTCTGAGGCCCTGAGGCCACCTCACCCCTACCGCCTGTTCCTAGTCTCTGCCTCCGTCTTCTTGTGTGGTGAGCCCTGCTCTTGTCTACACCGCTGTCTAGACCTGGAACCTGCCAGGCTACACTTTCTCAGCCTGACACTCCATCCCATTGTGATTTCCAGACCTGTTTCTCCCTACCCGAGAGAGCACACTCATTCAACACACTGCCACCTTTTGGGTCCTGTGCCAGGCCCAGAGAAAGCTCATGTCTTTAGAGTCTAATCCCCTTCAGATACAACTGTTCCCTAATCCACCCTGCTTTTAAAGCAATGAATCTTGCCCCCAGTTGAACTTGGCCTCTGCCCATGAAGTGTTTGTTCATCATACATTTGCAGATTGTCTACAGTGTGGCAGACACACTGCTGGCACAGGTGACATAAGCAGAGAGATGTGCACAAGCTTTATCGTGAGGATTTCAACAGCAGAGAGCATGATTAATCATGCCCTGAGGGTGGAAAAGAGTTATAGAATGAAGGGAGTATGGGGGGGGGGCATTAAAGTCTGAGTTCAATTTCATTTTGCTAGGAAGATGCAGGGACAAGAAGGAAGAAGAACATGAGAAAGGGTGTGAAGCAAGTATTTAGTATCAGTATTTTAGGAACAGAAAGTACCATTGTTCAACATGGATGGAACCTAGGAATATATAGGAGTGTATGGAATTTGAGGGGAGAAGGGAAATTTGGGTCCAGTTTGAAGCAGACGTGTGCTTGGGGGGCAGAGAGCAGAGCAAAGATGTCACTTGGAGCTCAACTGATTTCATTGCAAATTTCTGTGATAAAGGCCTAATGTAAGTCAACAGGAAGATGATGAGTTCGTTGACTAGCTCATAATCATTATATACTGAGTTGATGAAGGCGTTCCTCTTGGGATCTGCATCCTGGCGGACTAATGAGGTCGAACTCAGCCTCCTCCGTGCAGGTCCAAAGTCTAGCACTTCCCTCTCTCCAGGCTGTCCATCGGAAGATGCCCCCAGAGAGGGCTCTGCTTCATCCACTGCTAGGAGCTTGAGAATGTTGGTGTGATCTCTGTGCCAAATACAGACCTGCATGCAGTCTGAAGAACTGTTAGGACTTAGATAAGCTTGACATATTTTATCAGTTTTTTTGGTCAAGATACGAATACAAGACTGGAAAGATGGCCTTGGATTGGACTTGCGTGTTAGTCCACCAGCCTGTGGGGTCACTCAGCTCCAAGATTAGACCCCTGTTACTTTTAAACATTTACCAAGGATAACCTCCCAACTGATGTCACTCTCTCAAGGTTTAGTTTCTCTTGGAGAATTGTTTTGTCTACCATCAGAGTATCATCGAGGACATTGCTTACCACCTTACAAAGTGCACTCTTTATAAAGATCCTCTTGCAAAATCTCTATCAGGTCTTAAGAAAGCTGTAGAAAAGCTGTGTTTCTCCTAAATAAACAGGTTTTTTTCTTTAATCTTCTGAACGTTGGATGAACATTTGTTTTTCCTCTTGGCTGTATATATAGTTGAAGACCGCCATTAGCAAGTTCATAGGTTTTATGATATATAGTTTTAAATTAGTCTCTTTTTCCAACACATTATGGATCATTTCCTGTATTATTCCCTTGGCTTTTTCTACCCACTTTTATTTCATGTCATTGTGATTTTTGTCTATCTGAATAATCCACCTTCATCTCTTTTTGGAACAAGGCTAAAAGGTAAATAGACACACACACACACACACACACACACCCTCCATACAATCTATTTAGAATATTGACTAAAGTAGGGAGTTCCCATTGTGGCACAGTGGAAACAAATCCAGCTAGGAACCATGAGGTTGTGAGTTCGATTCCTGACCTCGCTCAGGGGGTTAAGGATCCAGCGTTGCCACGAGCTGTAGTGTAGATCGCAGATGAGGTTCAGATAGACAAGGTTTGGATCTGGCTTTGCTGTGGCTGTGGTGTAGGCTGGCAGCTACAGCTCTGATTCGACCCCTAGCCTGGGAACCTCCATATGCCGCAGGTGCGGGCCTAAAAAAAAAAAAAAAAAAAATAGAATATTTGACTAAAGTAGAACAGTTTAATTGTAACCTTTAGGTTTCTAATGGGCTTCTAACTATATATTTGAGAAGATGGCCGTACGGCCCTTCCCCTGTGGACAGCGAGTCTAAGAATCATTTCTGAGTCCTGAAAGATCACCCTCCTAATTCAAGCTCCACAAATGCATGGCCACGCATCAGACACACTCTCCTCTCAGATGTATCAGAAAATGCTCCTTCCTGTATGACCTGGTCTGCTAAGCAGCGACCTCCTCTGTAGGTGAGAACATTTCTTCTCACTGATGAATATTTGTGAGTGTTTCTTCTCTCTCCTCTCAGCCCCAGATTCTTTTTGGGGAGTTTCTGTTTTATGGCTCTGAGGTTACTTCCTCCTTTTTAGTGGAAGCGTTTGGTTTTAAGCAAAGGGAGGCCTGTTCCATCTGCCCTCGGTCTGTCTAAAGCAGCCACCGCTCCTTGGTAGTTAAAAGAAATTAATAGATTGGGCATAGATAGAAAGGATTGTGCTTTCAGTTTGGTGAACTGATAACCTGGGGCCAGTGAATGAATCTGGTCACAGCGTTGACCCTGAAATGGTCATCAGTTCCTTTGTTCCTAAGACTTAGCTGAGAGGTAGCTCTGTAAAAGCCACCCTTTCCTTTGGTTCCAGAGGCTGTTCTTAAGGCACTTGAATCAACTACGAAGCAAAGAGCAGTTGTACTGTGCAGGTTCGGTCTGCTTCTTGGCCACCAGGTAGAGTGTTCCAGCCAGTGAGGTTAACAATATTCCACTGCTCCCCATGCTCACCCTCAGTAACAAGTACCTTAAACTAAGTCGCCAGCATCAGGTTCTTCCCTTAGCCCTGCTTCCCTGCTCAACAGCACGAAGCCTTCCATGGGCAGCTGAGAAGGACAGAATGAGGATGCGTGAGGTCACTGCCAGGCGACCCTGGCGGAAGGGAAAATTCTGTTGTTACAGCCGGTAACGCCTGTGTTCTGTGCTTCCCCGAGCTCCCCAAGCCACGGCCTCACAATCCCTCAAACCACAGGCTTTCTGCACTGAGGCTGCATGGTCAGGATGCTCGGACAGACCCTGTGGCTGAGTCTAAGGGCAGAAATGAAACTCCCGGGGTGGGCGGAGCAAGTGCCCAGCTGAGCCCCTCCTAGTGAGAGAACCACTTGCCAGTGTAGCCCCTGTGCCCTGCGCTTCCATCATTCTGCCCATCCCCGGGGGCCGGCACCGAGCACCCCCCTCCATCAACACTGGTGGGAGTGGGGCTCATCTCCACACTCAGCTCACACACTCCTAGGTCTCTGCTGTCGAAGGAGACTATTTGGACTGGAGACCTCAATGGCAAGGTGACTTCAGCACTGAGAAGTGTGTGCTCACTGATACCACTTGGCGTGCTGTCGATAATAACAGCCAGCCACTTACAGAGCAATTGAATCTCACCACCAACCACATGATTTGGGTATTGTTCTTATTATTCTTATTCTAAGCTGAGGAAACCAAGGTCCAGATAGGTTAAATCACTCCTCTGATGACAAAGAGCTTGTCTGTAAGAAAGCTAAGATTTGAATCCAGGCAGTGAGGTGTGCATCTCTGCTTCTCACTGCTGCTCCACACACCTTTAAGCAAAAGATCATTAAATCCGGGAGTTCCCATCGTGGCTCAGTAGAAACGAATCTGACTAGCATCCATGAGGACACAGGTTCAATCCCTGGCCTCACGCAGTGGGTTAAGGATCCAGCGTTGCCATGAGCTGTGGTGTAGGTCACAGACATGGCTCGGATCTGGCATTGCTGTGGCTGTGGTGTAGGCCGGCAGCTACAGCTCTGATTCGACCCCTAGCCTGGGAACCTCCATATGCTGCGGGTGCAGCCCTAAAAAGACAAAAAGAAAAGAGAAAAAAATCATTAAATCTGTACCAGGTCTGTAAGTCTACACAGCCAGTCAGAATTTAGACATTGTGTCTGCCCAGTATTGGGACAAGCAGTTAAATTTTGGGATGAAATTTCTTTCTCATAGAAGTGACCCTTGTGTGTGAACATTAGAAATAACCAAATAGGAGTTCCCGTCGTGGCGCAGTGGTTAACGAATCCGACTAGGAACCATGAGGTTGCGGGTTCGGTCCCTGCCCTTGCTCAGTGGGTTAACGATCCGGCGTTGCCATGAGCTGTGGTGTAGGTTGCAGACGCGGCTCAGATCCCACGTTGCTGTGGCTCTGGCATAGGCCAGTGGCTACAGCTCCGATTCAACCCCTAGCCTGGGAACCTCCATATGCCGCGGGAGCGACCCAAGAAATAGCAACAACAACAACAAAAAGACAAAAGACAAAAAAAAAAGAAAGAAAGAACCAAATAAATCGGAGCCAGCAGAAATCTCTTACATAGGTAAGAGGGCCTTGGAGGGCAACAAGGCAGTTCCCTTCCTCTAGTGGGTCTCTCTGTGGCCACAGCAGTTGGTGAATCAGGGCACCGCCACTTAAATATTTACCGAGCACCTATGGCTTGGTGTCATAATAACCTGACCTTAGATTAATTTTCCTTCTCAAAAACTCTCTATTAAAGAGTTTGACCACACAGTGGGCTCAGACAGCAGGAGGTTTGCCTGGAGCTCCCAGAGTATAGAAGGATGAGAAATAATTAAAAATCAGGATGTGCTCTAATTCAAAATCAAAAGGCATCTCCCTCCCTGCCCTTGCGAAAACTGTGTGGGCATATTAATGAGACTGTTGCCTGAGGTGAAGTGTGCCCCTAGCCTGTGTAATTACCAAGAAATGAGAGAGACTTCAGTGGGGCCTAGGGATGAGCAAAAGAAAATGATTTCCGGATGTAAGTGGAGTCATTAAGAATGCAAGAGTGCTAATGCACTGGGGCCGCTTCCAGGGGGACAAGTGGTGCCCAGGCCATGGCAGGAACAGCCCGAAGAGTGTCCGGGGTCTTTTGAGCCTCTTGCTTCGTAAAGGAAGTAGAGAGGAGACACAGTTGACCTACCCCGTGGGTAGGGAAGGGAGAGGACCAGCATTTATGGAACCTCCTCATGTGCCTGCCTCTCTGCTGGGCATTTTATCTATATGGTCCCACTTAAAAAAATACCACAATAGGAGTTCCCATTGTGGCTCAGCAGGTTAAGAACCTGACAGAGCATCTGTGAGGATGCAGGTTCAATTCCTGGCCTCATTCAGTGGGTTAAGGATCTGTCATTGCAGCTCTGATTCGATCCCTAGCCTGGGAACTTCCACATGCCAAAGGTGCGGCCATGAAAAAAGAAAAGAAAGACCACAACAGTCCATGGGTTTTTGTACCTGGACGGGGTGATGCATACACAATCCAGCTGGGACATTCATAATGACACAGTCCTGACCCCCATTTTCACTGTAGCTACTCTGCCACATGCAGGTGACATAAGAAAAGATCATCTAAAAGCAAAAAGAAAAATCACTATTAACATTTTGGCCTGTAAACTTACATTCTCTTTTTCTACGTATATATTTTCCGTTCATTTACCAAAATGGGATTCTACTACATGTATTGGCTTATCCTTGCCTTTTAACACAGACACTTTTATATGCTTATTAAATATTCTTCTACAGGGTCATTCTAGTAGTTAGAGAGCATGCAACTGTAGACACTTTGATAAACCCTTTCTATCCATCTCTGCTTTTAGGATATTGTGGCGGCTTTCATGTTTCCACAATTTTGAACAATGTCCTCATGAACATTCTTATAGTTAAATCACTTCAGAATTATCCAGATTTTTAAAAGGCAGATTCCTACCAGGGAAACTGCTGGGTCAAAAGGATGCAGACATTTTCAAAGTCAAGTTTATTACGGCATAATTCACAGACAAGCAGCATTCCGCCTTTTTAGGTGAACTGCTCTTTGAAGTCTGACAAATGCATCAGTTATGTAACTACCACAATTAAGTTATGTAAGATTGATAAGTTATCAGTATTTTAAGGCTTCGGAAGCATGTTAGCCAGTTGTCTGCTGATAAATGTGTACCTGTTCCCATCGGCCATCAGCCTGTGAAGGGTGCGCATCTGCTATCATCCCAAAGGTTTTTTTAAAAAAGATTTTCCCATTTGGTAGGTAAGTGTTTCCATCTCATTTTAAGTTACATTTATTTGATTACTAAGGAGGTAATGACTTTTTTTATGTTTATTATCTGGTTTTATGCCTTAGAGTGCACAAGGATATAGACTATATCCTTGGCCTCTATGTCTAGCCAGCTGTTTATCTCTTTCTTATTGGTTGGTATCAGCTGTTGGGGGCTGGAGGTGAAGAAATGATCTGTCATGTTGCAAATATGTTTTCTCTTTTTTTTTTTTTCCCCGTCTTTTTGCCATTTCTTGAGCCGCTCCTGCGGCAAATGGAGGTTCCCAGGCTAAGGGTCTAATTGGAGCTGTAGCCACCAGCCTACACCAGAGCCACAGCAACGCGGGATCCAAGCCGCATCTGCAACCTACACCACAGCTCACGGCAACGCCGGACCCTTAACCCACTGACCAAGGGCAGGGACCGAACCCGCAACCTCATGGTTCCTAGTCGGATTCATTATCCACTGCGCCACGACGGGAACTCCAAACATATCTTCTCTTGTCATATACCTCTTTTAATATGGTTTATAGCTTTTTCTTCCTCAAAAATTTGAAGTTTCCATCATCTCTTCATCTTTGCCTTACGGATTGGGCCTGGGCAGTCAGCTACTTAAGTCCTTCCTTTCTCCTTCCCTGATTATTTCAATATTTTTCCCTTTTTACATATCAATGTTTGATTCTCCTGGGATTCATTTTGGGGTATCACATGGAGAAAATTTTATTATCCCCCCCCCAAATTATGAGCCAGTTGTACCAGGTCAAATAATAGATCTTTTCTCCACTAATTGGAAAGATCATCTTAGCTATATATTTAATACATACTTAGCTATGTCTCTGAACTCTCCATTCTGTTCCACAAAATTTTTTCTTTTTTTTTGGAAAAGAAAAGATACTATTTCACACAGTTTTAAATATTGTTGTTTCATGATCTGCTTTATATCTAGGTTAACATCCAGGGTAGCAAGCACTGTTTTTGTTACTACATTTTTTCAAAATGTTGTCTCAGTCCCTCATTATTCCAGATGAACTTAAAACCGTATGGGAGTTTAAACATCCAACAGGAGTTTTTATTTAATTTTCATTGTATTTGTAGATTAATCTGAGAAAATGTTTCTCTTTATATTAAGCAGTTTTATCAGTGAGAAACACGCTGTGTCACTCCACGTGTCCCAGATTTCTTTTACACGCTTCAGTAAATTTTTATAGTTTTAAAAAATGGATTTTGCATGTTTTGTGTAGGTGTTTATCTCAGAAATCATGGGGCTTTTGTTACCATTACAGCATCTGTCCTTTCATTTTACTTTGTTGTTTTATGATTTTCTTTTTTATTTTTAAAGTTTTATTGAAGTATAGTTGATGGACAACATTGATAGTGTCCGCTGTACAACAGAGTGATTCAGTTATACAGTTACACACATCCATCCTTTTTCAGACTTTTTTCCCATATAGGTTATCACAGAATATTGGGTTGAGTTCCTAGTGCCAAACAGCAGGATCCCGTTGGCCAGTCATTCCATAAACCACAGTGTGTATATGCCAATTCCAAACCCCCAGTCCATCATTGCCCCCACGTGGCCCCTTTGGTAACCATGAGTTTGTTTTCAAAATCTGTGAGTCTGTTTCTGTTTTGTAAATAAGTTCATTTGTTTCAATTTTTTTTTTTTTTTTAGATTCCACATATAAGTGATACCATATGATGTTTGTCTTTCTCTCTTTGACCTTGCTTAGTATGATAATCCCTAGGTCCGTCTATGTTGCTGTAAATGGAATTATTTCATTCTTTTTTATGGTTGAATAGTTTTCCACTGTATATATGTAACACTTTTTTTTTTGCCTTTTCTTGGGCTGCTGCCCGTGGCATATGGAGGTTCCCAGGCTAGGGGTCTAATTGGCCAGAGCCACAGCAACGCAGGATCTGAGCCACATCTGCCACCTACACCACAGCTCACAGCAATGCCAGATCCTTAACCCACAGAGCAAGGCCAGGGATTGAACCCGAAACCTCATGGTTCCTAGTCAGATTTGTTAACCACTGTGCCACAACAGGAACTCCCACATTTTCTATATCTATTCCTCTCTCAGTAAACATTTAGGTGCTTCCATGTTTTGGCTATTGCATAAAGTGCTGCAATGAGCATTAAGGTGCATGTGTCTTTTTGAATTATGGTTGTCTCTTGCTATATGCCCAGAAGTATGATTGGTGGATCATATGGTAGTTCTATATTTAGTTTTTCAAGAAAGCTCCATACTGTTTTCCATAGAGGTTGTACCAATTTACATTCCCACCAACAGAATAGAAAGGTTTTCTTTTTTTCACACCCTCTCCAGCACTTACTATTTGTAGACTTTTTGATGATAGCCATTCCTGATGGTGTAAAGTGATACTTCACTGCAGGTTTGCTTTGCCTTTCTCTAATAATTAGTGATGGCGAACATCCTGTCGTGTGTTTTCTGGTCATCAGTATATTTTCTTTGGAGAAATATCTATTTAGACCTTCTTCCCAGTTTTTAATTTATTATAGTTGATTTACAATGTTGTGTCAATTTCTGCTGTACAGCAAAGTGACACACATTCTTTTTGCCATATTATCTTCCAGCATGTTCTATCACAAGTGATTGGATATAGCTCCCTGTGCTATAGAGCAGGACCTCATTGCTTATTCATTCTAAATGTAAGTTTGCATCTACCAACATCAAACCCTCAGTCCATCCCACTCCCTCCCCATCCCCCTTGGCAATCACAAGTCTGTTCTCTGTGTCTGCAAGTCTATTTCTGTTCTCTAGACAGGTTCATCCATATTTTAGATTCCATATATGTGATATCATATGGAATTTGTCTTTCTCTTTCTGACTTACTTCACTTAGTATGAGAATCTATAGTTCTACCCATGTTGCTGTGAATGGCATCATTTCATTTTTTAATGGCTGAGTACTATTCCAATGTGTGTATGTACCACATCTTCTTAATCCATTCATCTGTCAATGGACATTTAGGTTGTTTCCATGCTTTGCTATTGTGAATAGTGCTGCTATGAACATACAGGTGCATGTATCTTTTAGAATTGTACTTTTGTCCAGATATGCCCAAGAGTGAGATTGCTCAATCATATGGTAGTTCTATATCTAGTTTTCTGAGGAACCTCCATACTCTTTTCCATAGCAGTTGTACCCTTGTACATTCCCACCAACAGTGCAGGAGGGTTCCTTTTTATCCACACCCTTTTCAGCGTTTGTTACTTGTAAACTTAATAATGGCCATTCTGACTGGTGTGAGGTGGTACCTCGTAGTTTTGATTTGCATTACAAAAATTCTGTAATAGTCAGTGATATTGAGCATTTTTTCATGTACCTGCTGGACATCAGTATGTCTCCTTTGGAGAAATGTCTATTTAGGTCTTATGCCCATTTTGCAATTGGGTTTTTTCTTAATGAGCTGTATGAGTTGTTTGTATATTTTAGAGATTATGCTGTTGTCAGTTGCCATGTTTTGCAACTATTTTCTCCCATTCTTTAGGTTGTCTTTTGGGGGTTTTTGTTTGTTTTTTATGGTTTCCTTGGCTGTGCAAAAGCTTGTAAGTTTGATTTGGTCCCATTTGTTTTTATTTCTACTCATTAGAGAGATTGATCTAAGAAAACATTTGTATGGTTGATGTCAGAGAATATTTTGTTTATGTTCTCTTCTAGGAGTTTTGTGGTGTCTTATCATATGCTTAAGTCTTTAAGTCACTTTGAGTTTATTAATGTGTATGGAGTGAGGGTGTGTTCTAGTTTCATTGACTGATATGCAGCTGTCCAGTTTTCCCAGCACCACTTGAAGAGACTTTTTTTCCCATTTTATATTCTTGCCTCCTTATGTGTCTGGGTTTATTTTAGGGCTCTCTCTTCTGTTTCATTGGTCGGTATATCTGGTTTTGTACCCGTACCACAATGTCTTGATTACTGTAGCTTTGTAATATTGTCTGAAGTCTGGAAGAGTTATACCTCCTGCTTGAGTTTTTTTCCCTCAGGATTGCTTTGGCAATTCTGCATCTTTTATGATCCATATAGATTTTTGGATTGTTTGTTCTATTTCCGTGAAACATGTCATTGGTAATTTGATAGGGATTCATTAAATCTGTATATTGCTTTGGGTGCTATGGCCAATTTAACAATATTATTTCTTCCAATCCAGGAGCATGGGATATCTTTCCATTGCTTTGAATCCTCTTTATTTACCTTGGCTAGTGTTTTATAGTTCTCAGCATAAGTCTTTCACCTCCTTGGTCAGGTTTATTCCTAGGTATTTAATTTTGGGAAGTGTGATTTTAAAAGGTATTTTTTTATATTCCTTTTCCAATATTTGTTAATATACAGAAATGCAACCAATTTCTGAATGTTAATCCTGTGTGTTATATCTCCATCTGTTTGTGTCACCATCAATTTCTTTCAACAGTGTTTTAGCAGTTTTTAGAGTACAGGTCTTTTGCCTCAGGTATGTTTATTCCTAGGCACTTTATTCTTTTTGATATGATAGTAAATGGGATTGTTTCCATAATTTCTCCTTCTGATCTTTTGTTGATAGTGTATAGAAATGTGAGAGATTTCTGTGCATTAATTTTGTATCCTGCAACTTTACTGAATTCACTGATGAGCTCTAGAATTTTCTGGTAACATCTGTAGGACTGTCTATGTATAGAATCATGTCATCTGCAAACAGCAACAGTTTTACTTCTTCTTTTTTAGTTTAGATCCCTTTTATTTCTTTTTCTTCTCTGATTGCCGTGACTAGGACTTCAAAACTGTGTTGAATAAAAGTGGTGAGAGTGTACATTATTGTCTTATTTCTGACCTTAACAGAAATTCTTTCAGATTTTCACCATTGAGAATGATGTTAGCTATGGGTTTGTCATATATGGCCTTTATTATTTTGAGGTAGGTTCCCTCTATGCTCACTTTCTGGAAGGTTTTTATCATAAATGGGTGTTGGATTTTGTCAAAACCTTTTTCTGCATCTATTGAGATAATCATATGATTTTTATTCTTCATTTCATTAATGTGTATCACACTAATTGATTTGTGGATATTAAAAAATACTTGCATCCCTGGGGTAAATCCCACTTGATCATGGTATGTAATCCCTTTAATGTATTGTTGGACTCAGTTGGCTAGTATTTTGTTGAGGATTTTTGTGTCTATATCCATCTGTGATATTGGCCTGTAATTTTCTTTTTTGTGGTATCTTTTTCTGCTTTTCGTATCAGGGTGATAGTAGCCTCAGAATGAATTTGGGAGTGTTCCTTCTTCTGCAATTTTTTGGAATAGTTTCAGAAGGATAAGTGTTAATGCTTTGCTAAAACTTTGATTGAATTCACCTGTGACCTATGACGTCATCCAGCCTTGGACTTTTGTTTTTTAGAAGTTTTTTAATCACAGCTTCCATTTTGGTACTTGTGATTAGTCTGTTCATATTTTCTCTTTCTTCCTTGGTCAGTCTTGAAAGAATGTACCTTTCTAAGAATTTGTCCATTTCTTCTGGGTTGTCCATTTTATTGGCATATAGTTGTTGTAGTAGTCTCTTATGATCCTTTTTATTTCTGTGGTATCAGTTTTAACTTCTCCTTTTTTATTTCTATTTTTATTGATTTTAGCCCTCTCCCTTTTTTGCTTGATAAGTCTGGCTAAAGGTATATAATTTTGTTGATCTTTTCAAAGAACAAGCTTTTGGTTTCATTGCTCTTCTCTATTGTTTTGTCTCTATCTCATTTATTCCTGCTCTGATCTTTATGATTTCGTTCCTTCTACTAGCTTGGGGTTTTGTTATTCTTTCTCTAGTTGCTTTAGATGTAAGGTTAGACTGTTTATTGAGATTTTTCTTGTTTCCTGAAGTAAGACTGTATGGCTATACACTTCCCTTTTAAAACTGCTTTTGCTGCATCCCATAGGTTTTGGATCATTGTGTTTTCATTGTCATTTGTCTCTAGGCATTTTTTATTTCCTCTTTGATTTCTTCAGTGATTCCCTGGTTGTTTAGTAGCATATTGTTTAGTCTCCACATGTTTGTGTTTTTTGCATTTTTTTCTTGTAGTTTATTTCTAATCCTAGAATGTTCTGGTTGGAAAAGATGCTTGATATGGTATCAGTTTTCTTAAATTCACTGAGGCTTGATTTGTAGCCTAAGTTGTGATCTATCCTGGAGAATGTGCCATGTGCACTTGAGAAGAATGTGTATTCTGCTACTTTTGGATGGAATGTTCTATAAATGACAATTAAGTCCATCTGGTCTAATGTGTCATTTAAGGCCTACAATTTCCTTGCTGATTTTCTATCTGGATGATCTGTCCATTGCTGTAAGTGGCATGTTAAAGTCCCCCACTATCACTGTGTTATTATTGATTTCTCCTTTTATGGATATTACCAGTTGCCTAATATATTGAGGTGCTCCTATATTGTGTGCATATATATTTAAAATTGTTCTATCTTCCTCTTGGATTGATCCTTTGATTATGTAATAACCTTCTTTGTCTCTGTGACAATTTTTATTTTGTCTGATATGAATATTTCTACTCCAGCTTTCTTCTGATTTCCATTTACCTAGAACACCTTTTTCCATCCTCTCACTTTCAGTCTATATGTGTCCCTAAATCTGAAGTGGGTCTTCAATAGACAGCATATATATATGGTCTTGTTTTTGTATCTATTCAGCCAGTCTATATCTTTAGAGCCTTTAATCTATTTACATTAAGGTAATTATTGACATGTATGTTCTTATTGCCATTTTGTTAATTGTTTCAGATTTGCTTTTGTTGGTCGTTTTTCTTCCCTTCCTCTTTTGATCTCTTGTCTTGTAGTTTTAAGACTGTCATTAGTGTTGTGTTTGAGTTGCCTTTTTTTGTGTGTATGTATCTATGATAGATTTTTGGTTTGCAGTTATCATGAGGTATTGAAATAGCAGTTTATATATACATACAAAAGTGTTTTAAGTTGGTGGTCTCTTAATTTAAAATGCCTTGCCAATATTCTGCAGTCATACTCTCTTTCTCATGATTACTGGTTTTGATATCATAGTTGTGTGTGGCTGATTTCCTACCTTTACTATAAGTTTGCCTTTTACCAGTGAGTTGGTGGCTTTTTTCATTAACTTTATAAAAAGCTAGTTTAATTTTAAAAAACTAGTTACAGTACTATTTTAGTTTTTCCCCACTTCGGTGTTCCAAGAAGATGATTGTTATTTATAAATACCAGTGACTTTTGGAGTTCCATTTGTGGCTTGGTGGTTAACAAACCTGACTAGGATCCACGAGGATGTAGGTTCAATCCCTGGCCTCACTCAGTGGGTTAAGGATATGGCATTGCTGTGAGCTGTGGTATAGGTCACAGAAGCAGCTTGGATCCCACATTGCTGTGGCTGTGGTGTACACCAGCAGCTATCGCTCAATTCAGCCCCTAGCCTAGGAACTTCCATATGCCATAGGTATGACCCCCAAAAAAGCAAAATAAATAATTAAAATAAAATAAATACTAGCGATTTTATCCTCACTTTTCTGATTTTATACATTTCTTTTTCCAGGACTCATTATTCAGAATGATTTTGAGTGGTAACTCAGATAATTCTTCATATTATTACATTTTAGTTACATGTTAAGTTATATGTTACGTTCAAAAAAAATCAAAAGTGGATTTTAATCTAGTACCTTATGATGAACTACTCTTGCAATTTTGTGACTGCCTAGTTGGCTACAGTTTGTCATTCTCTTAACATTTTACTCAGTGTTTTATTTGAAATATTTAAACCTGTAATCATTCATTTCAGCTTTAACACAACATCTTTCCAAATTATGATATTAAGGTTGGGCTATTCTCATGTTGCAAAATTGAAACCCTTTCAGTTTTTTTCTTCACATTAGAACATTTTAATTGAAATGAGCAAGGCTGTTGCTTAAGAAGTGGACTCAACTCACATGTATCACTTATTCTAAGGCTTTTGGAAGAGGCATCAGACACTGCCTTGTTGAAAGCCCTCTCTCACTCAGTATTCAAATTTATATTGAATTTTCAAAGATCATTAACAATTTTGAGAGTCAGACAATGAAAAGCTAATTCATCTATTACCTTAGAGTAGGTCACATTGTAAAATAAATATGAAAACTAGCTAAATCTCAAACGCCCTGTTTCCAGCTCTTTTTTGGATTCCATTAGCTCTTGGCAAACATTATTTATGCTTACATAAGGTTTATTGATTCCGGTAGGAGGTGTTCAAAAACTGACTCCCAGCCTACAGAAATGTCCACCCTCAATTCCCTAGGAAAGGAACCAAAGTAAAAAAAAGGAGAGTAAAAAAGATGAAACAATTTATCAGTTAGTTTTCCTTGAGCACACCCTGGAGGTGTACCACCACAGTGCAGTGCTTCAGAGATTATAAAAGCAGTTTATATTCTCGTCAAGTGTTTCATTGGAGGCAGGGGACCTTCCTGGCTTGTGATCATCTCCTCTCAGGGACAGGATAATGCCATGTAAATTCCAAAACAGCCCACTGGTCTTCAGGCTACTTTGTTGTTGGTGTTTTGCTTTGTTTTTTGTTTTTGTCTTTTTTTGCCATTTCTTGGGCTGTGCCCACGGCATATGGAGGTTCTCAGGCTAGGGGTCGAATCAGAGCCATAGCCACCGGCCTACACCAGAGCCACAGCAACTTGGGATCTGAGCCACATCTGCAACCTACACCACAGCTCACGGCAACGCCGGATCCTTAACCCACTGAGCAAGGCCAGGGATCGAACCCACAACCTCATGGTTCCTATTCGGATTCATTAATCATGGCACCACGACGGGAACTCCCAGGCTACTTTGTTACAGCGACAACAGTTAACAGCGTTCCTTCCTTTTATCCAGGATGTCTGCGTCAAGGCTTACCTAGCCCTTCGTCATCACACAAACCTACTGATCATCCTCTTCTCCATGATGCTGATGACAGGAATGCCCCAGTTAACCAGCAAAGAAGACATTGAATACATTCGGGATGCCCTCACAGTGGGCAAAAGTGAGGAGGATGCTAAAAAGTATTTTCTGGATCAGATTGAAGTTTGCAGAGACAAAGGATGGACCGTGCAGTTTAACTGGTTCTTACATCTTGTTCTTGGCATCAAACAAGGGGAGAAGCATTCCGCGTAATACTTTGGGCTAGAGTTTAAGACAAGTTAGTGTTCTAAAGCCTTACGTCAGCAGGACAGTCATCGAACTTGATGTCATGTAGCGGGACATTATGAAAGCTGGCACTTGAGAAATATAGCTCTTCCCCTAACTGAACTCTTCACTGGAGAAAAACCTTGGCATGTTTAAGTAATGTTCAGTGTTAGGCTTATTTGCATGTTTGTTTTTTCTCATGTGCCCCCTCAGTCATGTTGGAGACTGTTCTAAATTTAAGTGGCCTAATGACCTCTGAAGTTTCAACTTTCTTGGTACTGAGTGCTTCTGAAATTCTTTACAATAATTGGTAACATCTATTGTCAGCTGGGTATCCTCTCAATTTTGGTTATCCTTGGGTTTCTCAAACTCCTTACAGAAAAAAAAAAAAAATGTGATCATTGTAACCATGCCTCATTCCTTAGAGAATGCTTCCCCCCAAATCCCCTGCATGTCTGCAGATGTGAGTGATGTGCCAGCAAAGCAAGCTTGTCTTTTCAGGGTCTTCTGCAGTTAGCTTCCGATACCACTGAGACTCACGAACACGAAATGGAAAATCTGAATCTTTGTGCCCTGGCCTTTCTCTGCTGGTCTGGTTCCAGGGAACAATTTGTCTCAGCTCTGCCCACAGAGTGAAGAACCATCAAGTACAATTGGGCTAGCCCTTCTCCAGCACAGAAACAGCCAGTAACGGAGGGACTCATACAGGGCCTTTCTATTCCCCACCCCCCTTGCACCCTGCTTCCCTCTTTCCCAGTTGCCCACAACTCTTTACTCAGAATCGTGACATCTTCAGAAACACCTTTACCCCAGAATTCAAAAATTAGTTGAAAAGGAATTTCTCCTCTCGGGATACTAGAATTTTAGGTACTTATTTGTAAGGATGTTTTTTGTTGTGTGTTGTTTCTAAAGCTTGTTATTAAAGGAGACATCCTAGAAAATGTGGTTTAGCTTCCAGATGCCTTAATTTTAAATTTTGGCCTGAGCAGTTTTCTCTTTCTTCTTTAATGGAAGAAGATATGTGATGTGTAAAAAGTACTCCAAGTTGGGAGGAACACTACTTGCCCTGCCCATCCTGCATTTTACAGGACTTTTACACTCCGACGCAGTCTTCAGATTTCCTAAAAAAGTTGAAACGTCTGCTTTGAAAACTCCTTTCATCTCTTAAATGTTTCCCTATTTATTGGAAGTGTTTAACAGAGAAAGATCATTAAAGTATTTATAAAATATTTTTAATTACCTAGAGGTAATACTTTGCATAGAAATAAGTTAGTGATGTCTATGTTTAAGTAGAATTAGATATAAATATATATATTTAATCTTTAAATGTTCGAATTGAGATGTTTGATTCTGGTGTAGCCAAAATCTTTCTTTTCGAGTATGCAAAAGCCCAATGATTCTTCACCTTGCTGCACATCAGAATCACCAGGGATACTTTAAAAAAATACCCTGCCTGAGTGTCCACCTCGGGTTGTAATTAATTTGTTTGGGATGAGGCCCAGACATTAGTGTTTTTCTAACTACTCCAATTGATTCTAATCTGCAGCCAGGGTTTGAAAGTCCCACATGGCCTTTGAAGATGTAGGTAACACTGCCTCCTTGCCCACTGTGCCTTTCTCCACCTCCTAAGGTATCCAGAAAGAGCTCCTCTTCCTTGCTAACTCATCCTTTTAAATCACCGTATGTCCCCCTGTACAGAGCACCATGCCTATAATGAAATGTTTACACCACTGTTAATGGTAGACGTGTTATAGCATTTTTCAACCAACTATTGCCCCTCATTCTTTTAAAGTACAGAAAGAATGGTGCTTTCCAATTCAGAAGAGGATTTTTCATTATTCTCATAAAGCATAGCCAAGCTCAGATCTTGCACAGATTCCACTTTTTATTTGAATCGCAGAAATAATCATCTTAATGATAAAAGAACTACAGAAGAATGTGTTTATAGCTTATTGAACATGTGTGTACAAATTAGCTCATCCAATGAACACATTCTTTCAGTATGCTGATTTTACATATATATATATATATATATATAAGCCCATATAAACATATGATGGGCTTGATTCTTCCCTATTGCAATGAAGGTACGATTTTATAGACATGCAAAAAAAAACAAAAATGACCTTTGTGTGCTTCCTTTATTGTCCCCCACGTGGCCCTCAACTTTTACACCTTTGAAAATGTCCTGGAGCCTGGTGTATCTTGCCATTGGGAGATGTTGGGGAACTACCCATATTTTCAATGCCAAAGAAAACACAGATCACAAGTTAGATGATTCAGGTCCAAGCAGCTTGTATGTACATCTAAGACTGGCTACATAATTTGTGGAGCCCAGCACAAAATGAAAATCCAGGGGTTGTTGCTCACAAACTCAAGACGGTAAGAGCAGGGCACTAAACTTTCAGAGTGTGGATCCCTGCTCGGGTTACAAGCCCATGGAGCAGGCTTTGGTGCTCAAATTACATCCAGACCACATCTGCGTGAGTGCAGAAAATGTGCCAGATCAAAGTGTTTCTCTTGCTCACACTGAAATACCTCATCTCTATGGCTGTTACGTCCCAAAACACTGGCCTGTGGCTTTGGGACTGGAACTATGGCCACTAAAATAAAGCAAAGTTGATGCTCTAGACCTAGTCCCAAGTGACTACATTTGACTGGCTTTGGTGACACTTTGGTGAGAAGAGAGGGAAGTGGAGACACTGTAATAAAATATATCGATTCCTAGAGCAAGCTCTTACATTAATTTTTTTAACAAATTTTTTATTTTTGCCTGTCCCACAGCATATGGGCTTCCCGGGCCAGGGATCAGATCTGAGCTGCAGTCACAACCTATCAGCAACATTGGATCCTAAACCCGCTGAGCAGGCCCAGGGATAGAACCTGCATCCTGGCACTGCAGAGATGCCACTGATCCCACTGTGCCACAGTGGAAACCCCTAGAGCAAACTCTTGATTTAAAAGAATTAACATTATTAAATATATCTTTTACTAAAGATGAAATATTTTTTAAACAAGGTTAAATATAGATATTCTACAGCATAATTTGGGGTCTGTTAGCCATATAAATGCAAATTATTTTCTGAAGTGAGTTGGAAAAATAATTTCTAAAGCAAGTTTCTGGAGCAAATTCTGACCTTTATTTGGTAAGTGAGGCACTCTTTGCCCTATGAAATTTAATTGTCAATTTTATTTTAATATACAGGGTAAAATTTGGATTTTTAAAAGTTCTGCTGTGCTATCTTCTGTTTAATCCAACCTAATAAGCCTGGTCATGAAGTTTGGTTCGAGCTTAGATGCTCATCTGCATTTTTCTCAAAAAGATTTTCAGAACAGATATTGGGAAACTCAAGAACACACCTTGACTCAAGTACCACTCAGAATATCTGAGTCTTTCCCTCTTCCAGACAACCCTGTCCTCCCCATATGCATTTGTATTTTCATTGCAAATTTTTAAATGTAAATTTAAATAAAAGGAATCTGATGCCTTGTGTTCTCTGCACACATTTCTTTTTTAAATGTCTAAAAGTTCAGCTATTCCTGAAACTCAAATCCTTTCTTCTACGAAATCGGTATTGAGTGCCCACTCCCTCCTAGACAGCTGGACTAAGTGTTGGATATGAACAAGACCAACCCTGTCCCAGTCTTTAAAAAGTTTATAATTTGCTCTTGACAGCAGACCCTTCACAATGGGGGTTGTTGTGGGTTGCATTGTCCCCCACCCCCAAAAAAAATTGTTGAAGTCCTAACCCCTGGTCACATCTATCAGTGTGACTTTTTTGGAAATAGCGTCTACAGATGTAAGATGTAAGCAAGTAAGGATGAAGAGAAGTGGGCCCTAACCCATTATGACCCGTATACTTAGCAGAGGAGATCGGAGAATGCCTTGTGATGGAGGGAGAGAGTCTAATGATGTGTCTACAAGCCAAGGAACTCCTGGAGCTACCAGAAGCTAGAATAGGAAAAGAAGGATCTTCCACTACAACTTCCAAGGGAGCCTGGCCTTGCTAACACCTTGGCTACAGATCTTCAGCCTCCACAGCTGTGAGAGAATACATTTCTATAGTTTTTAGCCCCCCAGTTTGCAATGGTTTTAGTTACAGTATCCCTAGGAAACGAATACAGTGTCAATAATGAACATTTTTGTGAGGTTTGGGGGGATGGGGGACATCACATAATTTAGGTAAGTGAATCTACTTGATATTTTCTGTTGTTAGCAGATCTGATTGAATTGTGAGCAAAATGTGACAAAGTGCTAATATTCTTGATATATAAAAAGCTCTAATAATTCAGTAAGTAAAGCTCAATATCTCACTAGAAACTATTTAATTCACACACCAAAAACGCATTGTGGCCATTAAGCATAGGACAACAGACCCCAAATCACTATTTTTTTTTTTTTAAGGGCCACACCTGCACCATATGGAAGTTCCCAGGCCAGGGATCAAAAGCAAGCGACAGCTGCTGGCCTACACACAGCCACAGCAACACAGAATCCAAACCGAGTCTGCGACCCTCACCACAGCTTATGGCAATGCCAGATCCCCAACCCACTGAGCAAGGCCAGGGATAGAACCTGAATCCTCATGGTTTCTAGTCGAGTTCATTACCACTGAGCTAAGACGGGAACCCCCCCCCCAAATCACTACTGATTAAACAAAACCAAATTAAAACAGAAGTTCCTTTTCACTGTCAGATAAGCAAATGTGGGTAATGCTCGGAGTTGGAGATAATTTGAGGAGAAGAGCACCCTATCCCACTGGTGAAAGCAGAGCAAGCTGGTAAATTCATGCATGATATTTTTTCAAAATTAAGAAAATGAAGGAAGTACCTATTCTCTGACCCAGCAAGTCCACATTCAAGAAGTTATCCTTCAAAATTTATTGGACAAGTGCACCAAAGACTTATGGACAAAATCAGTTGCCATTCTTTGTAATAAGCAAAAATTGGAAACAACCTAAGAGCCCCTCATTAGCAGACTAAGTCACCTCCATATGACAAACTGCAATGAAGCCCTTGAAAAGGTAGATCAAAATCTATTGATAACCATATAGAACTATGATCTGCTGAGGAGCAAAACAAGGTGGCTACAGGCCAGTATTATATCACAGTTATACTGTAGCTCAAATGTAGGTTTGTGTCTGCATTAAAACCCACACCAAACCATTAATAGTGACTATTTTTAAAACTTGCATTCATCTTTTTCTCTCTTTTTTTTTAATTTTATTTTTTTATTTTTTTTTTTTTTATTTTCCCACTGTACAGCAAGGGGGTCAGGTTATCCTTACATGCATACATTACAATTACATTTTTCCCCCAGATCTTTTTCTCTTGATTTTGAGGAATTTTTGACTTTCTATTATTTTAATTTCCTTTTTCTTTAATTTTTTTTTATGGCCACACCTATGGCATATGGAAGTTCTCAGGCTAGTGGTCAAACCGTAGCACCAACGGAGGCCTATGCCACAGCCAGGACAACGTCAGATCCAAGGTGGATCTGCAACCTGACAACACCAGATCCTTAACCCACTGAGCAAGGCTAGGGATCGAACCCTCATTCTCACGGAGACCACATCAGGTTCTTAATCCACTGAGCCACATCAGGAACTCCTTAATTTCTTAACAAGGGAAAAAAAGTAAGTCTTTCATTTGGGGAAAAAGCAAATGCAGTCAACACGATAATCCTATCCTTTAGCTTACATAAAACCTCAATGGAAAGAAAACTTTCTTTCCCAAAGGGAAAATAATCATTTGAAGTCAATAATCATCAAGCACTGGCATCAAAGCTCTTGTGAGAACTCCTTGTCATAAAGATGACAATGTCAAAGTCTCCGGTTTCACCCAACCCTGCCTGATTGTGATCGGTTACACTTCAAGGCTGGCCAGATTTCATCCCCTAAAATGACAAGGCTTTTGGAGAAGGAAAGTCTCCCAGGAGGCTGTCTCTTCAATCACTAAGCAATGCTTTGCCTGGCCCAGTTCTCGGCTCTGCAAACCTGTGCAGCCTGTGAGGCCACTCCAGCCTCTCTAGCTCACAGTTAAGGCTCCCTTCAGAGGTGCAAACTGCCTCATTTTAACTTCTCATGAATGTCAGCTATTTTTCTTTCCCTAGGCATTCACGCATTAGTAGGGTTTAAATCTCACTGCCTGCTGCCTCAGGAAGAATTTTCCCTCCTGGGAGCTGGGCTTTATAATGCACGCACATATCGATCTGACTTGGAGGATGTAAAGGGGACGAGGTCCTACCGAGGAACAGAAAATCTGCTTGTGACACCTCAGCAGCACTTCTCTATGTCTCACAGCAGATGGGCAGTCATCTGTGACGTTTTATACTCAAGAGACTCAAACTCAGATTCTCTTAACACTTAAAAGAGTTAAAATGGGTCCTACGTCTGCAGAGACACAGCCACCATTACCCCACTGTTTCCAGCCATATGCAAGGTTTGTGGCTGAAGAGCACCTCCCATCACCAGATGTTTAACACCAGCTGTTAGGGACCACTACGGCCTCCCACCCACCATCCTTGGCATCATCACCAAGCACCTGTGCTACAAAACATCCCACCCTGTGATTACTGAGGGTTTGCACTGGGGAAATGCTGTGGTCACAAACCACTGCCCAAACCACTGCCCAAACCCCTGCCTAAACCCCTGCCTGTTCCCAGGCTCTCTTTGCTCTAACTCATGGTTCTGTAAACCAGAAAAGACAGTTATCCACTTTGGAAGCACCTTGCTTCAACAATAATTGCTCACCGTGGCAGAGCACATTCTGCAGGTTTCATTGGGTATATGGTTTTGATTCCTTTAATCTACGGAGAATTAAAGGAGTCTGAGACTTGCAAGATGCTGGTGGAAACGCAAAATGTATGGTTGTGGATGCACTGTGGACCATAAACCAGGAACTTGGGGATAATCTATGTGAGAGTGTGAGCCAGATGCTGCAGGAGCAATTTGGAGTAGGTGAGACAGTAAAATTAAGAAGCTTTGGCAGCAGAGCATTCCAACCTCAAGCACTGACTGTCACTTGAAAAAAATTGTCTAATTTCAGCCTGCTCTTCTGTAAACTGAGAGGACAGCAGTACCTTCTTTGCAGAATTACTGTGCAGATTAAATGAATAATGAAAATGCAGCATTAAGGATAATGTCCAGCAATACATTACTGTTATTGCTCGATACACGAAACCTGTCATTTCTATGCTCCATTTCAAGGAAGACTGAAGAATCTTGAGAAATCAAAACACGAAGTTCCACGGCACAATCCTTGGAGCGTGACTCTGAGGGATACTTTAAATTTAAGATGGAAATCTTAACTTTTTTTTTGTTTTTTTTGTTTGTTTGTTTGTCTGTTTGCCTTTTCTAGGGCCACTCCCACGGCATACAGAGGTTCCCAGGCTAGGGGTCCAACCGGAGCCGTAGCCACCGGCCTACACCAGAGCCACAGCAACGCGGGATCCGAGCCGCGTCTGCAACCTACACCACAGCTCATGGCAACGCCAGATCGTTAACCCACTGAGCAAGGCCAGGAATCGAACCTGCAACCTCATGGTTCCTATCAGATTCGTTAACCACTGTGCCACGACGGAACTCCAAAATCTTAACTTTCTAAGTATGATGTCTTCTGAGAAGGACTTCAAAGGAGAAATAATTTCTATACTATGTTAACATCAGATAACATGGAAATTTTTTTTTGTCTTTTTGTCTTTTTGCTATTTCTTGGGCCACTCAAGCAGCATATGGAGGTTCCCAGGTTAGGGGTCGAATCAGAGCTGTAGCCACTGGCCTATGCCAGAGCCACAGCAATGCAGGATCCGAGCCGCGTCTGCAACCTGCACCACAGCTCATGGCAACGCCAGATCCTTAACCCACTGAGCAAGGGCAGGGACCAAACCCGCAACCTCATGGTTCCTAGTCAGATTCGTTAACCACTGCGCCACGACGGGAACTCCAACAAGGAAATTTTAATAGCATCTTTCGCTAATGAGTTATTCTAATCAATGAAAGTTAGTTCCTAGGTTCTTCTGGGTTTAAGCCATGTTAGATGAACTGGAATCAATTGGCAAAGCTATTAATTCCTATTTACTTGTTTGTACTAGCTTTACTGAAGATTAATTGACATAAAATAAAAATCCACCAATTTAAATTGTGCAATTTGAGGAATTTTGATAAATGTATATACTCATGTATTTACCTACCACCACAATCAAAATATAGAACAACTTTATCATTCAAAAAGTTCTCTCGGAAATCCCTTCATGGCTCAGTGATTGACAAACCTGGCTAGGATCCATAAGGATGCAGGTTCGATCCCTGGCCTTGCTCAGTTAAGGATCCAGTATTGCCATGAGCTGTGGTATAGGTCACTAATGTGGCTTGAATCCCGTGTTGCTGTGGCTGTGGCATAGGCAGGCAGCTGTAGCTCCAGTTTCACCCCTAGCCTGGGAACTTCCATGTGCCATGGGTACAGCCCTAAAAAGAAAAAGAAGGAAAAAAAAGTTCTCTCAAGCCTCTGTGTAGTCAATTCCCTCTGATCTCTCCACTGAAATGCTTTCTGTCACTATGGCTTTGCCTTTTCTAGAATTTCATATAAATGGAAACATACAATATGGGATCTTTTGTTCCTGGCTTCTTTCACATAGCATAATGCTTTGGAGATTCATCTATATTGCCTAAAAAAATTATAATTTAGGAAGGCTCACTTTCTGGACAGATTTGCTACAGTTCACTCTAGAGCCAAAAAAAAAAAAAAAAAAAAATTTCTCTCTCTCTGCAGAACAGCTGTCCTCCTATTGGTTGAGCAGGTAACTTAGCAGATATGCCTCTCAACTCTCCTCTGGTCTGATGACCTAGTTTAAACTTCCAGCATTCCTGAGGCCCAATTAAATTGCACCAAAGGTTATGACTGGCTCAGCTTTAGTCAGGTATCCACCTCAAGCCAGTTATGATCAGGGAGGCGGGGTCATGTGGTGACGCCTGCCAGGATTTACCCTACTACTCTGGAAACAAGGGCAGGGTAACAAGCTAAGTTTCTGAAAGTCTTTGGCCATGAATGGAGGAGGTATGTAGGTAGAGAATCAACACTGTGTCCAAGTTTTCTGATTTTTCTTGCTTAAGTATTTTTTTGCCACATTTTCTACACAGCTGACCATGGGATCTAACTGGAAGGACACAACTGCTCGATCCACATACCACTATCTTTGGTAACCATCACAATAACACGGAAGAAAAGCAATTCAACCAAGTGGGGTGGATCTTCCCTATATTTTACCCCACAAACGAACCCAGGTCATTTACTTCTCTCCAGCTGAGTATGCAGCTGACATTTAATGAAGGAAGCACAAAAATGATTTCTGGCTATGTGGGTGTGTTTCATGCAAACACTCTTCTTCGGCAGCTTCTGACTTCAAATGAGAATTCCAAGCACTAGCAGGCACAGTTAGTGCTTAATACATTTAAGAAAAAAGAATAGAAGTTATACTGTTTCCCTGGAAACCTTTTCTAAAGGAACTTGCACATGCACCTTCTCAAGAAGCAGGTGCTATAGCCTGGGAATTCTCCTCCCACCACCCCCACCCCCACCCCCACATGCCCCAAGGCCATCTATTAAAGGGTCATGTCCAGGGCTTCTCAGTTGTAACTTTGGAGCAGTGATTGGGCTTATTTTGCTTAAGGTTACTTAGTACCATGTTTTTGTCTATCGGCTAGTTCTATGAGATAAATTTGCCCAAGTAGCTTTAGGGATCTTCTGAAGCATTTGCAAGTTTCATCTTATCAAAGGGAAGTGGAAGAAGTCCTGTGGAATAAATCAGAATGGATGGTCGGAATTCCTCAGGGAACATGAGGAGAGAGCGCACTGATTATTATTAGTTATCTGAATCTGAATTTTCAATGCTCTCATGTTCAGATTAGAATAAAAAAATAATCTGGAAAAGAGATATGCATATCTGGTATCAGTTCCAGGACTTTTTTTTTTTTTTAACAGCCATGATCCTACAGAGTTTTGGGGTAAGGTTACAAAAACAAATGAACCCAACCTATCAAGTTTTACATAATTTTAGGAAATTATTGATACATTGATTCCCAAAGTGCCACAGGAGCAAAGCTGAGTCCCACTTGGCTCAAAGAGATATATTATGACCCGTGAGAATTAAGTAACTCCCTCCACTGCAACATTTCACAATCCTCTTCCTCTTTCCTCCCCTTCCCATCTCCCTAACAACCAGGATTGTTACCTGAAAGAAAACAACCTTTGCCTCTAATTTCAGGATCCTAATTTTGGGAGGTCCATGTTATTTCTGCCTTGGGAACTCTTGACATTTTAAGGCATCAGCTCAATATCTTGGTTTCAAGGTCCTCCTCCATGGCCAGTTATCAATAAGACAAATAAAAACTGGAGTTCCTGTCATGGCACAGCAGAAACGAATCCAACCAGGAACCATGAGGTTGCGGGTTCGATCCCGGGCCTTGCTCAGTGGGTTAAGGATCTGGCATTGCTGTGAGCTGTGGTGTAGGTTGCAGACACGGCTGGGATCTGGTGTGGCTGTGGCTGTGGCTGTGGTGTAGGCCGGCAGCTGTAGCTCCAATTCGACCCCTAGCCTGAGAACCTCCATATGCCACGAATGTGGCCCTAAAAAGCAAAAAAAAAAAAAAAAAAAAAAAGGAAAAGAGGTTATCATTCCAAGAAAGGGAAGAAATGGCATGACTCTACATTTAATGGATCAGGAGTATAACTCTAACTCCGATTAGTCTTGGACAGACAAGAGAAAGAAATATTAGCCAGAACAGCACTTACTAAGCAAGGCCTCCAAAACAACAGCCCCATTTCCACTTGAAGTCATCCCCACCACTTTGGATGCCATAAGGTCAAGGATGAAAGTACCCAATTTACTTTCAAGATAATGTCCTTTCTCTTTCAATGCAATTATCAAACAGGTATGTGCCAGAGACCATGGGAAGGCTTTGGAATTTATAATTACTGACAGACAATTCCTTCAGAGACAGAATAATTAAGTCTTCTGCTTGTATCTTTTTCTGGCTCACTTTTTAGGAAAAAAAATCATGTCACCTATTAATCTGGATAACATGGTAGTTAGGAAAAACTTTCTTACATCAGTTTGGCTTTTTAAATTTTCTCAAACATAAGAGCTCAAGTTCTTCAAATGTTTATCACTGGTGAATGATTTATTACCCTTCCTGGCATTTGCTCTTCTTAGAAGGAAAATGGAGCCAGCAATTCGAGTTAACATAGAATTTGTATAAGCAAGACTTACCATCAGCTCACCTGCAAAGTTCAATAAAGCTCATCACTCGGTTAGTGATCATGCTTTCTAAATTCAATCCTGTTTCTGCAAATTACAAGTGAAAGATGCTGTTGGTTCATAATTAAAAGCTACATTCCTTTTTCCTCAAATTTCCTGGAACTCTCTTAAAATTTTATATTTATCTTAGTGAAATATGTAGTGAAATATGTATTTTGAATTCTTGGAATATTCTGTCTTCAAGTATGTCAACTAACTTGAGAATATTTTGAAGTTACACAGCTCTAAATATAGAAAATGCAGAACAGAGTCAAAGGTTTCAGATTAACTGGACTAACTAATCAAAGGACTGGTCTTGTGACAACTAGAATTACTAGGATGTAAATGTATTCAGATTTTTAAAAATCATTTCATGAACTTTCCTGAGATAACGACAAAATATACCATGGACACCTGCATATCTAACATCTAGGAGTTCAAATACTGAAGGGCAACTCTCAAGGTCCATGGTATATATTAACAGATTTTTTTTTTTTTTTTTTGGTAGGGAATCAACTTTGAACCAAAGCCTTGAGGATCACGTAAGGAGTTGAGGCATTTAGCTAATGAGTGAGTCTTTCTGCCCCACCATAGCCATATCTCAACAATCCTTTCAGATGTCCATCAAAAGCATTCATTAGTATGTCGGTGTCACTTGTTTGTTGCTTTGCATGTTTAGCAGTGGTCTATATTAAGCTGTTACAAATGGAAAGCCCATTTATTCACTTGTGCATCAAAAACCAGTATGAGTTAGTCACTGGGGATTCTCTACTGAACAAAGACAGGCAATGTAAGTTCCCATGGACTTACATTGTACAGTGGAGCTAGAAAGTGAACAAATGAGATAATTACAGATTGTAGTGTGTGATTAAGGAAATATACAAGGTGATAAGTCACTAAGTAAATGCAAGAGGACAACCAAACATAGATGGGTCAGGAAAGACTTTCTGGAAAATTAACATCTTAGTCAAGACTTGGAGGAAGAGAAATAAGGTGCCAGCCCTTAGTTAATTATTAGCTGACACTGGAGAAAACTCAGTACATATAGAAATAGACAATGCTATTCACCTATTCCAGAGATACTTGAGCATCAAAAGCCATCTATGGGATAAATACATGTCTAAATGACTTTGCATTATGCATCTGCTTTTTGATGAGATATTTCAGTCCTCAAGACAAAACAAAATCACTGCTTGGGCTATAATCTGCCATTTAATTAGCACAATCTACTTAGAACAAAGGGTAGTTCTTGTAGCTGTTTTCTGCTATCAACATAATTTTGCCTTAGAGCAAAATTAAATTAAGCATACAAAATTCAATTGTATTTCTATACATTTGCAATAAACAACTTGAAAATGAGATAAAGGAGAAAATTCTACTTATAAAAACATCCAAAAGAATAAAAAACTGAGGAATAAATTTAACAAGAAGTGCAAAACTTATATTCTGAAAAACTACAAAATATTTTTAAAAGAAATTAAAGAATATCTAAATAAATGGAGAAGCATCCATGTCCATGGATCAGAAAATAACATTGTTAAGGTGTCCATACTCCCTAAACTAATCTATAGAATTGAGGTGATCTTCATGAAAATTCCTGCTGGCTTTGTTGTAGAAATTGAAAAGCTAATTCTACTATGGGAATACAAGGGAGCCAGAATAACCAAAACAATTGCAAAAAAGAAAAACCAGGTTGGAGGACTTGACATTTCTCAATTTCAAAACATACTCCAAAGGTACACTAATCAAGACCATGTGGTACTGATGTAAGAATATAGATCAATGGACTACAATTACAGAGTGCAGTTTAAAAATGAGCAAAGGGTCTCAATAGACATTTCTCTAAAGAAACTATGAAATAGTCCATAAGCACACAAAAAGCTGCTTAACATCATTAGCCATTAGGGAACTGTAAATCAAACAAACACACACGAAACACCACTTCCTACCCACTGGGATGGGTATAACCAAAAATAATAATGAGTGTTGGTGAGGATATAGAGAAACTGAAATCCTCACACACTACTGGTGGGAATGTAAAAAGGCACAGATGCTTTGGAAAACAGGCTGGTGGTTCCTCGAAATATTAAACACTGAGTTACCGTATGACCTAGCAATTCCATTCTTAGTTATATATCAAAAGAAATGAAAGCTATGTCCACAGAAACACTAGTACAAGATGTTTAGAGCAGTATTACTCATAACAGACAAAAATTATAAACAACACAAAATTACCCAATTGATGAATGGATTAAAAGGTGGTATACAATTGAATATCATTCAGCTATAAAAAGATTTCAGTCCTGTTATGCTACAGCATGGATGAATCTTGAAAACACTATACTAAGTTTATGTGAAAGAGGCAAGTCACAAAAAGCACATATTGTATGATTTGTATTAAATGTCCAGATTTGGCAAATCTATAGAGACAGGGAGTAGTTTCGTTCTATCCATGTCTGGGGAAGGGTGAGGTAGGAAGAAAATGCAGAGTGATTATTCACGGTTATGAGGTTTCTTTTTGAGGTAATGAAAATGTACTAAAATTGATTGTGATGACTTTACACAACTCTGTTAATGTACTAAAATTATATACTTTGAATGGGTGAATTGTACAGTATATCAATTTTACCTCAATAAAACTTTCATATTGAAAATAAATAAATCAGAGGCAAGACCAGGAAACATCAATGCTCCTATCACTGAACCTTAAGATCAGAAGAGTCAACACTTTATTGCCAATTTATCTATCTTGTTTTTAGGTGTATAATTACACTAGATGAAAATCTGTTCTGTTCAATGGCCCTTCAGAGAAGAAGCACCAATCAAGGGCCTCAGTAAATCATTCCAGTTCTCACACCAACCCTGTGAACCAACAAAGTCTTCCCTAAAACCAAACTCGTATTAGATTTGGGGCCAAGATTAATCTCACTTGGAGAGAAGGATTAACATGGTAATTACTGTGTTTCCTATTTTTCTGGTGTTTCTCTTTCTTTTCTAGAACTACCACTCTGCTACTAACATAACATACCTCTGCTCTGTTGGTCTTATCTCAGGCTTGGTTCTTTATTGCAAATGTTGAGTAAAAGTCTCGCATCTTAACTTAGGAAGAGTGTGATGCTCTATTGATGAGTAACTTTTTCCCTGCTTTCATTTCTCCCTGTGGTTATTTCTAAAATGAGATGATCTGATCCTATCAATTTCATGAGTTGCTGGGTGATAAATGAATCACATACAGAAAAATGAGAAGTATTACCTAATAGCAAGGTCATCATTTAAAGAAATTATATGATATTGATTAGTGTTTTACAGCTTTGCCAAGCCCAAAAGGTTCTTTTCTTCTTTCACTGGGTGCTTTTAAGTGCCTTGATTTAAGGTTATTAACTTGTCTTTGCTGGATGCCTTGAGCATTTTCATATCAGCAGATGGCACGTTCCATATCAGCAGATTTTAAGATATCTTCAAAAAAATCTGAAACCAGTCACTGAGAGTGTGAGAAAAAGGGCTGAAAAATAAGTTCTCCTGGCAGAGAAGAGCTTGCTAAGAAGATACAAAGAAGGAAGAGAAGAATGATGGGTAACAAACAAGAGGCTTTTCTACTGTCATCAAGACAGTGTGGTATTCGTACAAAAAAATCAATGGAACAGAATAAAAAGCCTAGAAATAAACCCGGACACCTATGGTCAATTAATCTTCAGCAAAGGAGGGAAGAATATAAAATGTGAAAAAGACAGTCTCTGGTGCTGAGAAAACTGGACAGCTGTATGTCAGTCAATGAAACTAGAACACACCCTCACACCATGCATAAAAAATCAACTCAAAATGGCTTAAAGACTTACACATAAGACAAGATACCATAAAACTCCTAGAAAAGAACATAAGCAAAACATTTGCTGACATAAACTGTACAAATGTTTTCTTAGGTCAGTCTATCAAGGCAATATAAACAAATAAACCAACGGGACCTAATCGAACTTACAAGCTTTTGCACAGCAAAAAGAACCATAAACAAAACCAAAAGACTACCTATGCAATGGGAGAAAATAGTTGCAAATAATTCAGACGACAAGGGCATAATCTCCAAAATATACAAATAACTCATACAAGTTGAAAACAAAAAACTCGGAGTTCCCCTTGTGCCTCAGGGGTAACGAACCCGACTAGTACCCATGAGGACATGCGTTTGATCCCTGGCTTCACTCCATGGGTTAAGGATCCGGCATTGCTGTGAGCTGTGGTGTAGGTCACAGACACAGCTTGGATCCTGTGTTGCTGTGGCATAGGCCAGCAGCTGACCCCTAGCCTGGGAACTTCCATGTGCTGCAGGTACAGGCCTTAAAAAAACAAACAAACGAAACTCAGTTGAAAAATGGCCAGAGGACATAAATAGACACTTCTACAAAGAAGACATATGGCTGGCCAGTAGGCATATGAAAAGATGCTCAACATCACTAATTATTAGAGAAATGTAAATCAAAACTACAATGAGGTACCACCTCACACAAGTCAAAATGGCTATCATTGATAAGTCTACAAAGAACAAATGATGGAGAGGGTGAGGAGAAAAGAGAACCCTTCTACATTGTTGGTGGGAATGTAAATTGGTACAACCACTATGGAAAATAGTATGGAGGTTCCTTAGAAAACTAAATATAAAATTATCACATGCTCTAGCAGTTCCACCCCTGGGAATATATCCAGATGAAACTATAATTCAGAAAGATATTTACACCCCTATGTTCACTGCAGCACTATCACAATAGCCAATTCATGGAAACAACCTAAATGTCCATTGACAGATGAATGGATTAAGAAGATGTGGTACATATATGCAAAGGAATACTACTCTGCTATAAAAAGAACAAAACAATGCCATTCACCGCAACATGGATGCAACCAGAGCGTCTCATATGAAGTGAAGTCAGAAAGATAGGAGTTGTCATCATGGCTCAGCGGCAACAAACCCAACTGGGATCCGTGAGAATGCAGGTTCAATCCCTGACCTCACTCACTGGGTTAAGGATCTGGCATTGCCATGAGCTATGGTGTAGGCCAGCAGCTACAGCTCTGATTCGACCCCTAACCTGGAACTTCCACATGCCTAGGGGGTGGCCATAAATAGACCAAAAAAAAAAAAAAAAAAAAGAGAGAGAGAGAGAGAGAAGAAAGAAAGAAAGAAAAAGGCAAATACCATTTGATATCACTTATACATGGGATCTAAAATATGGTACAAATGAACCTACCTATAAAACAGAAACAGGAGTTCCCGTCGTGGCGTGGTGGTTAACAAATCCGACTAGGAACCATGAGGTTGCGGGTTCGATCCATGCCCTTGCTCAGTGGGTTAACAATCCGGCACTGCCGTGAGCTGTGGTGTAGGTCGCAAACATGGCTCGGATCTGGCATTGCTGTGGCTGTGGCATAGGCAGGCAGCTACAGCTCGGATTAGACCCCTAGCCTGGGAACCTCCATATGCTGTGGGAGCGGCCCAAGAAATGGCAAAAAGACAAAAACAAACAAAGAAACAAACAAAAAAACAGAAGCAGACTCAGATGTATAGAGAGAAAAGACGTGGTTCCCAAGGGAGAAGGAGGAGGGAGTGGGATGGAAGGGGAGTTTGGGGTTAGTAGATGCAAAGTACTACATTTTGAATGGATAAGCAATGAGGTCCTACTGTACAGCACAGGCAACTACATCCAATCCTCTTAGGTTAGACCATGATGGAAGATCATACAAGAAAAAGAAAGTATATATATTATGACTGGGTCGCTTTGCTGTACAGCAGAAATTGGCACAGCATTGCAAATCAACTATAGTTTCATCAAAAAAAATTAAAACAGAAAACTAACATGAGGCTTTTAATTTGGAGTTCTATCAGCTTTCTTTCTACCCAGCATATTTAGATGGTTGCCTGCCCTCAGATTATATTTTATATTGATTGTCTTCAAAGCTGTCCTCAAGTCTTGGACAAAAGTTCAATATTGGATTGTGGAATAATTATAACTCATTGTAATGCAATCAGAGTTGACACACTGATAACCTTTTCCCCAGACTGTGTTGCGTTTAACTTGCGCTCTTCTCAGAGTCTTGGGCTGATGGGATTCTTGTTTCCATAAATTGTTAAACTTTTGTCCTAAATGAAATTCCATTCCAGCCCAATGATTACTGAATGCTTTACATTGCTGTGAGGGTGAAGAAGATGACTTAGACACAAGTCTCAAAGATCTTAGGGTCTAAAGAAGGGACAAAAGGCACAAATAACAAGGTGATACAAGGCGGCGCATGACAAGCGTTAAGCCATCAGCCTCGGGACTAACTGATCATTTCCTAAAGCTTTCCTTCTGTGTTTAATTCCAGTATTTAAGAATTTGAATAAAATGCAAATATTAAACAATCATCCCAATATGAGGTCTTCTACACACTATTATATGTCATTTTCCCCAGTTTGCTGTCCTGGTAGAAACAACACTCAAATCCTGTCCTGCTCTAGAACTTAGCTCTCTTTTCAGAGGGAGATTTACATTCTCTAAAAAAAAGAACCATGACAAGCCAGAAAAGCAGCGGAAGCTTTCAAAAGTAAGCCAGAGACTCTAGTGGAAAACTATTTCATTCTCCATGATCTTAAAAGATCCAGATGTCTTTATATTCCCTCAACAGTTAGATCTTTCTTTAGCTAGCTCTCCTATAAAAACACAGGTAGTACTAACAGCTTAAAATCTGCCAATGGTATGCATAAATATTTGAGAGTTTTGCAAATGCCAAACTCCAACTCGCTTTTCCACAACGCAGAATTAATGCAGTGTTCCCGCAAAGCAAACAATGAGATTTCTCTCTGGCAGAGCTACAGAAATTTTTTTTTTTCTTTTAGAAGATGGTTATAAAGACTCTTAATCCTCTGGATGTGAATGCTGTCTCTTTGCAGCATATGTCACATCCATTATGTTTTCTCATTTTCCTCTAACGCTTCAGTTACTAATGCTGCCACTTACTATCACACCCACTATTAAACCTGAAAGTTGAGTCTTTGATAAACCAGAAAAAACTCACTGATAAGTTTGACTTCCCAGAGGATTTAGTGAACCTCTTAAATATTTCTTAGTTGCACTGATACAGTAAAAATCCCTGATCCCATATGAACTCACCTATGTCTCTTATGGCAGGTGGATTCTGCTCCCAAGAAATGCTACTGAAGTTTATTCCCTCATATTCAAAATCTCGATGTAAACATGTCTTTTTTTCCCAAGAGCAGACAATAAAAAAAAAAAAAAAAGAAACAAAACAAGCCAACAAAAAGAGAAAGCACTGCCCACGTGATGTAACTCAGAGGATGTCCCAAATATATCATCTGTGATGCCTGTCCCTGAACAGTCCAAGCTAGGGAGCTCTACTTTGCTCTAAGAGATCACAATCTCACCTGAAGACAGTTGAATATGAAGGTCCATAGCTCAGCTAGTGACATGTGAGGTATCCTGGCATGGAAAGTGGATGAATCCTGGAGTCCCCATCATGGCTCAGTGGAAACGAATCTGACTAATACCCATGAGGATGCAGGTTCGATCCCTGGCCTCACTTAGCAGGTTAAGGATCCAGCGTTGCCGTGAGCTGTGGTGTAGATTGCAGGCACGGTTTGGATCTGGCTTTGCTGTGGCTGTGGCAGAGGCTGGCAGCTTCATCTCCGATTTAGCCCTTAGCCTGGGAACCTCCATATGCCTCGGGTGCAGCCCTAAAAAAGAAAGAAAGAAAGTTGATGAATCCTTGTCTTGAAATTTTAAACTAAGGAATCTTAAGAAAATAAAGGCATGAGGACCTCATTTTCTTGGTTTCTCATGTCCAAATGGGAATGGTAATTAAAGTATTTATGACACAGCAGAAATTAATCAGTAATAGTAAAGCATTTGGAACAAAATCTGGCCCTTAATGAGCATGCAAAAAATTCACTGTCATCATCCTCGGAGTTTGGGGGTTAGTAGATGTAAACTCTCACATTTAGAATGGATAAGCAATGAGGTAGAGCACAAGGAACTATATCCAGTATCTTGCGATAGAACATGATGGAAGATAACAGGAGAAAAAGAATCTTATTTCTGTATAGCAGAAATTGACACTACATTGTAAGTCGACTATACATTAATTTAAATTTTTTAAAAATAAATATACTTTATAAATGGAAAAAAAGAAATTTCATGTTGCAGAAACTATACTCTGCCACCACTTGAATTTGTTAGCATCTTTAAAATAAACTCTATCCCTGGACAAAAAAAAAAAAAGAAGGCATCGTCAACATCATCACCATTATTTTGAATAGTTGCCTTCTGTTCAAAACACTTCCATGAGAATGTATATGTAATAATATAAGTGTAATAAGCTGAAAAATGAAAGGAATGAGATATGACTAGCCCTCCCAGATATGAAAATTAAAAATAAAGCCACTTTAAGTAAGATGATATGGGATTTTTTTTTTGGGGGGGGGGTTATGCTTTTTAGGGCTGTACCTACAGCACATGGAAGTTCTCAGTCTAGGGGTCAAATGGGAGATTCAGGTGCCGGCCACAGCCACAGCAACGTGGGATCCGAGCTGCATCTGTGACCTACACTGCAGCTCATGGCGACCCCTGATTCTTAATCCACTGAGCAAGGCCAGAGATCAAACCCGCATCTTCAGGGATCCTAGTCAAGTTCATTAACCGCTGAGCCACGAAAGGAATTCCAGATTCATGTAGAAAGAGGCATATATAAATTGTTCTTAAAATTGACCAAAATATATATGGAAAGTCCATGTATGATAAAGATGGCATTTCAAATTAATAAAGAAAAAATATTATTAAATATTAATAAGCATTTTTGGAAGAAGTTGGTATTTGGAAAAAACAATATAAAATCTCCAACTCACCTCTTATATCAAAATAAACTCTAGATGGGTCAAAGATTTAAATATAAAAAATTAAATAGAAGAAAATATGGATGAACATTTTTATAATATTTAGGGTTGAAAATAGAAAAATGGACAAAGGGCATACAAATGACTAATAAATATAGGGAAAATATTTAGTTTCTTCATAATGCAGTATACGTAAACTTCGTTTCTTTTTAAGGCACCTGCAGCAACATGGAAGTTCCCAGGCTAGGGGTCGAATCAGAGCTGCAGCTGAGGCCTATGCCACAGCCAGAGCAACAGCAGGTCCCAGCCACATCTGGAACCTATGCCACAGCTTGAGGCAACGCCAGATCCTGAACCCACGGAGCGAGGCCAGGATGGAACCTCCATCCTCACAGACACTAATGCTGGATGCTTAACCCACTGAGCCACAAAGTGAACTCCATAAATGTAAGTTTCAAACAAAATTAAATATCCATGTAAAACTGTCAAATCACCTAAAACTTCATTTATAACAATCAGTGTTATTAAAGATGTGGGAGAAACAATTTGATTTGCTGCCAGCCAGGGCACGGATTAGTGTGGTGGTTTTAAAGCCAATTTGATCATATATTTTCAAGGAGGAATGTACATTCCCTTTTACACAGCAATTCTATTTCCACCTACTTGGACAAAAATGCAAGTGTATGTATAAAGATGTTCATTACAACAGTATTCATGAGAACAAAATACTGCAAACAGTCTCAATGCCTGTTAATGAGGCACTGGTTAAATAAATTCCATGCAGATGTGGTATATATACACAATGGAATACTACTCAGCCATGAAAAAGAATGACATAATGCCATTTGCAGCAACATGGATGGAACTAGAGAATCTTATACTGAGTGAAATGAGCCAGAAAGACAAAGACAAATACCATATGATATCACTCATAACTGGAATCTAATATCCAGCACAAATGAACATCTCCTCAGAAAAGAAAATCATGGACTTGGAGAAGAGACTTGTGGCTGCCTGATGGGAGGGGGAGGGAGTGGGAGGGATCGGGAGCTTGGGCTTATCAGACACAACTTAGACTAGATTTACAAGGAGATCCTGCTGAATAGCATTGAGAACTTTGTCTAGATACTCACGTTGCAACAGAACAAAGGGTGGGGGGGGAAAATGTAATTGTAATGTATACATGTAAGGATAACCTGACCCCCTTGCTGTACAGTGGGAAAATAAAAAAAATTAAAAAATAAATAAATAAATAAATAAATTCCATGCGCCAGAACACCATACAGTCCTTAACAAAATCAAGGGTAGATGTACATATTGCATGTACTGACATGGAAAATGCCCAAGATGTACCTTTAGTGGAAAATAAAAACCGAAAGGACAGAAGAAAATGTTTAATATGAATCCTCTTAAGCATTTCAAAATCAATCTAAATATGCCTGATACGCTCCATTTGTATTCGTATGTGCATAAGATACACACGTGTTAAAATACAGGAATGAGGAATTCCTTTTTGGCTCCGCAGGTTAGGGATTTTGCGTTGTCACTGCTGTGATGCAGGTTCGATCCTTGGCCCAGGAACTTCCAGATGACAGAGGTATGGCCAAAAAAAGAAAAAAAAAAAATGAATGAGGCATATTATGCATATAAGTAGTAGTAGTAACCCACTGAGCCATAGAGGTAACTCCATAAATGGTAGTACTAGTAGCAGTACTACCAGCGGTCTACGTGTGTGGTGGTGGCACACACTTTGAGAGTGTCTGTTAGTATACCCCCAACTGCTCACCTCTGGGGAGTGGGATGGTGGGATAGGAAGGCCGGCCATCAGGAAGAAAATCAAGAACTTTAATTTATTACGCTTATATTACACATTTTTGTGCTGTTGGAATATTTTGATAATGAATGTATATTATTTCTTTTATTATTTTTGACACCCACAGCACGTGTCATTTCCCTGGCCAGGGATTGAACCCGTGCCACAGCAGTGACAATGAGTCACGGCAGTAACTGCTAGGGCACGAGGAAACTCCCATTTTTATAATTTTAAAAACTCAAGGAAATTACTTTTTTGTTTTGTTAGAGGCCACACCCACGGCATATGGAGGTTCCCAGGCTAGGGGCTGAATCAGAGCCACAGCTGCCAGCCTACACCACAGCCACAGCAATGCCAGATCCGAGCCGCATCTGCAACCTACACCACGGCTCACGGCAATAGCAGATCCTTAACCCACTGAGCGAGGCCAGGAATCGAATCTGTGTTCTCATGGATACTAGTCAGATTCATTTACACTGAGCCATGATAGGAACTCCAGAAATTACTTTTTTAAAATCTTGCTATGGCCCCTTGTGGCTAAAAAAATAAAGCCCAAGCTCCTTAGCTCAACACAGGGGCTGTCATGATTTCTTTCTTATCCTCCCCTCCCTTTCAGCCTGGCCTCCCATCCTCAGAATGGTTTTGCCCTTCCTCTTTTTCCTCCCCTCATTACCTTGGTGATGATTTCCTATCTGCTCTCAGATCTGCCCTTCTCCCTTTGCGCTGTATTACAGGAAACTACATTTCCTGAAGCTCCCTTGCCCTTCAGCTTCTGGGTGGATTGGCCAGCGAGAGCCCTAGCAGGACACTGGAGGCAGGAGTTGGGAAGAAGCCAGGCTATTTCTCCCTCTCTCTCAGCTTCAGATCACCATCTGACTGTATCCCAGCCACCACGGGACAGAGACCCATGGACCCAGCACCCATAGGCAGGTCTACTCTGACTGCTGCTCCCACAAGATGGTCCCAGATCCCAGGCTCCAGTAACACCACTCTCTGTCCCTCTAGCCCAAGAGGAGGTAGCAGCTTCCTACTGTGGCTAAGCACCCCATCTGTTTGATTTCTTAGCCCCTCCATTGGCCTGTAACCAATTCTCTGCAGTAAATGTCCTCCTTTTGAGAAACCTAAAGTGCTCTGGGTTTTCTGGACTGAGAACGATGCACTCTTTCCTCTTCCCATAGTAATAAAAAACGAATCAGCAGCTCAACCTTACTGCAGTAAGCACAGCAAATACTCCAGTACGTCTGAGCTCTTGTTCAAGTTGTTTTCTCAGCCAGGAATGCCATTCTTTCCCTTGTCTTTCATTCTAAAGCTAAGCTTAGCTCAAATCCTATCTTCTCCAGGAATACTCCTCTAGGTCTCACACATACCTACCCCCAGCCTGCATTCCAAATGCATCTAGAAAGCAAATGGATTATCCTAGTGCACCTTGTGTCGAGGACTGACTAAAATACTCTAATGACAGGCAACATCTTAGGCCAATCAGCTAACACCTTACTGGCCAACGGGTTATCTTTTTTTTTTTTTTTTCTATTTTGAAAAGCTGAGAAAGAGTCATCTCATCATAGAGCCTTCCCTAACCACCCAATTAATAATGCATCCTTTTCTGGGTAAGCATAGTTGCCCGTAAATTCCTAAGTCCTTTGTTTTGTTTAATTTTTTAATGAGCTCACTTTTGCATTTAGGTGTTTGGGGGTTTTTTGGTTGTTTTGTGTGTGTGTGGCGGAGTGGCGGGGTGGCGGGGGTTGGTTGTGCCTGCAGCACACAGACGTTCCCTGGCCAGAGATGGAACCCATGCCACTGCAGTGACCCCAACTATGACAACACCAGATCCTTAACTGCTAGGCTACCAAGGAACTCCTTAAATGTCTTTAATACCCCTTTTCTCTTCACTTTGGTAATAAACGGCTCCACATTCTTTCTCAAGTTCTGTGAAGGGTCTTCTTAAAGGTAGTACCAGCCAAAGTGCAGTCAACCGGTGTCCTGTCCCGGCGTGTAGATGCATTTGCAGAAACCAACCCCCAGGGGTCAGAATTAACAAACCAGAAGTGGACTTAGGAGATTGGTCATCAGCTCAAGAACCCTCGACCATTTCTCTGGAGAGTAACCTCTCATGTGCTGTGAGAGAACTGGGGTTCTGCCCAAATAATTTTTGACTCTCTTTACCTGATGAATTGGGAGTAGGTCTGCATGACAGAGAAGACGATGTCAAAATCATGGTGAGGAAGCTAATGAATCTTTTGTATATTGCACAAAAATGTTCCCGGCTTGACAATTTTGATGACAATTTTAAGTCTTTCCTAATCCTCTAGCAAGGAAGCATGTTCTTTTCTGATTTTCCAACTTAGACCAAAGGGGCCCTATAGTCACACTGATAGACTTCTTCCTTCTGGTTACAAAACCACAATATGTACCCTGTTAGGAAAAAAGTTACATTTTGTATATAGATTTATTTAAATGATATTTGACCAACACTCTTCAGAAAACCTTTTTTCCAGATGCACAGTTGTATCTGACCTCAGTGTATAGAGTGTGGCAAAGGCTAACAGTTGAGAAAAGCTTAAACTTTCAAATATTTATGGTTTTAAAATTTCAGTTTAACACTTGCTACCTCTAGGTGGATATTCCTATTAGAAGGAGAGTTGCTTCTTCAGATTAGAGTGGAAAACCACTCCCTTAGGAGGAAACCAAAGTCCCAGAGTTCCCTGCGTCCCAGCTGACTTCACTTTTGCCCCACGGAAGGACAAAGAACAGCAACAACCAGGCCTGCGGCACCAATACTAACCCAACTCTGACCCAAGTTCCAGCAATTACACATTGTCAACATGGGAAACCCCTCTAGTCATCTACCCTTTCTCCATTCTGCTCCTCAAATGCAATTTCCCACCATTCTCCTCCTTCTTAAGACTTAAAGTCAGCTGTCATTCCTTATTTGATGGTAAACAAACCTTTTATTATTTTTAACCTACTGCAAGATGTTCCCCGCCCTCTCTGTCCTCCACTTTCTTGCTAGGAGCAAACTCTGCTCTCACGGAGGCCCGCACTCTTCTGCACTCATCTGGGATAGAAGCCATGCTGTATTTTCAAGCTCTGCTTCTGTGCAGACATCTACCTTTTCCACTTCCAAATCATGAATACTGCCTTTAGTCCCTCATTGTCATTCTCACCTCTCACCTCATGACACATTCACCTCAAACTCAGCCAAGTGCATCGCCACGTCTTTCTGAAGCATTTTGTGAAAGACCATCCATAAGCTACCTTAGTCTCAGGATACCTTGATCCCTCGAAACCACACTTTGAGTTTAATTACCCGTCGACTTGTTGTTGTTTAAGCCACCCAGGGTCAGCTTGGACTCTGTATTTGAACTTTTATACTCTACTCTAAAACAATGGGTTCTCCTATGCAAAATTCAGATGCATGGTTTTAAGGCCAAAACCTGAAGTCAGATGACCCTTGATGACCTACCCTGTCATCCTCTGACTCCTCCTCTGAAAAATGGGCATGACAAGTCCAGCTCTGCCAGTGTCACACCATTGCTACAATGATCAAATGCAAACCTGGGAACACCAGGAAGTGTAAGCATCATGTGATGCGGCTCCTGGCCATCTCTTGAGCCCAGAGGGGAGCTGCACATTATGAATGTTGGCTCCTTGCATCCTTTTTTAACCAGAACAAGTGGTTATAATAATTCCTAACTGAAATAATTAAATGGGGAAAATCCAGAAGGAGCAGGAAAATTTCAGGCAACCCATTCCAAGAAAGACTTAAGTCAGTCCAGGAGGGAACCTTGGAAGACCTGCACCAGAGAAAGGGCAAGTAAAACAAATAGGCAGTTTAAAGAAGAAAAAGAGCCAAAAAGCTGAAAGAACGCTGGCTTCTTTTTCCAAAGCAACAGTCTGTCCCACAAGCAAAGGCCCCTTCCGAGGGGAAGCATTGTCTCTGGCTGTGAGAGTTGCTGAGAGGGCAAGAGAGAAGATCACATCTGACTTCATATTGGATCCATTTCTTTTATTTTAACTTATATATTCTATTGCTTCTGCTACAAGTTACTCAGTAAAGGGATGCTGCCTTTAGCTTCAAGTACACATCCTGGCCCATCTCCAGGAATCCTGCTTCCCCAGCCTGGGTGTTAAGCTAAAATACCTTTGTTTAGCATGTGAAAAATATCCTGACCAGGCCCACCTGTGAATAGCTGCAGGAAAGAAAAAATTAGCACATCCCCTCTGGGGTCTGGCCAGAACCAAGGAATATTCACAACTTAGCGTCTTTTTTACTTTACTTCTTCACCTCCCCTCTTGGTTTTGGTTTGTTTCTGTTTTGTTTGTCTGCTTGTTTGTTTTCTGTTTGGCGGTGCCTAAGCCACCTAGAAGTTTCTGGGCCAGGGATTAAACCCATGCCACAGCAGGGACCCAAGCCACTGCAATGGCAATACTGGATGTGCAATTCCCATTGTGGTGCAGCAGAAACAAATCCAGGATTTCCCATCGTGGTGCAGTGGAAACCAATCCGACTAGGAACCATGAGGTTGAGGGTTCGATCCCTGGCCTCGCTCAGTGGGTTAAGGATCTGGCATTGCCGTGGCTCTGGCATAGGCCGGCAGCAACAGCTCCAATTAGACCCCTAGCCTGGGAATCTATGCCATGGGCGCAGCCCTAAAAAGGACAAAAGATTTAAAAAAAAAAAGAAAGAAAGAAAGAAAGAAAGAAAAAGAAAAAAAAGAAAGAAATCTGACTAGGAACCATTAGGTTGAAGGTTTGATCTCTGGCCTCACCTTAACCCACTGGTTAAGGATCCCGCTCTGCTGTGAGCTAGTGGTGTAGGTCTCAAATGCAGCTCGGATCTGGTGTTACTGTGGCCGTGGTGTAGGCCTGCAGCTGTAGCTCCAATTAGACCCCTAGCCTGGGAAACTCCATATGCCTCGAGAGCAGCCCTTAAAAGCAAAAAAAAAAAAAAAAAAAAAAAAAGACAACACTGGATTTTTAACCTGCTGTGCCACAAGACAACTCCTCCCCTTCTTTGTTTTATAAAAGCAACTACTGGTCAAGTCCAGGTTCAATGGTTCTTTGGGACACCAGTCCACCATCTTCTCTGTCTGCTGGCTTTGCAAATAAGGTCACTCTTGTTTGCCCCCACAACTCATCTAGATTTGTTAGCCCACTGTGCATCAAGCAGTAGGAGCTTGGTAACAAGGGGAGGAAAATGTGTGACGCCTAAAAGGAGACAAATCACTTGCACTGAGCGTGGGTAAAAATGAAAGGAACAACACAGGGAAGAAGGGGAACAGCTTGAACTTGGACTAAAGTAAATTCCGTCAAACATGATTAAATACACACAATGCCTGGAGCAAAAGCAGAAGTTCAAGTTCATCATCAGCCGAAACCCAGTTTCTCACCAGAGGAGACAAGACACAAAAGTGCTCAAGCTGAGCGCTTGCCCAGCAGGCCGGGATAAAAGGATGCCGCACTGGAGGGCCTGGCAGCATCGCAGACAGGGTCAGGCCACATCCCAGTACTGGAGACACAACATGGCAAAGTGAGCAGGACAGACAACTGCAAGTCAGCACACCTGTGGTCCACAACCAGCTCTACCCCTTCCAAGTCTAGAGTCTGCAATAATTCATTTCCCATTTCAGGGCTCCAGTTTTCTCCTCTATAAAATGGGTTGATATTGTAAATCAGCTATACAATTTTTTAAAAATTTTGATAACAAATAAATGAGTTGATAAAACTGACTCAAGGAGTTCCCAGTTGTGGCACAACAGGATCGATGGTATCTCTGCAGCAGCAGGGACATGGGTTCAATCACCAGCCTGGTGCAGCCAGTTAAGGATCTCACATTGCTGCAGCTGTCACATGGGTCCCAACTCCAGCTCGGGTTCCATCCCTGGCCAGGGAATTCCATATGCCATAGGGGGGCCAAAAAAGAAACAAAAACAAAAAACAAACAAAAAGAACTGGCTCAACTTGCCTTCCAGGATCATTGTGAGAATTAAGAGAGAGGAGGAAGCATCTCCTAAGTGGAAAGGAAATCACACACAAGCGATGATAGAAGCATTTCTGCAGAGCCTCATCGCCTCCCTGGGACTGGAGCACAGAGCTTGGATCTGAGCTCTGGGGGGGCCTCCGGGATGTTCATTCTAAGCAGACCACTTGCTCTCAGGCGAACTTGAGCCGTGGCACAGCCATGGTGACCATGTTGGCTTCGGGAATGCTGCCCAGGGCTCTCTTTTCTCTCCTCCTCTCTTTCCTCAGAGCCCTGCCCAGCAACAGCAAACTACAAGCTGTCCAGACTCCTGCATGCCCCACCACTTCCTCCTACTCAAATGCCTCCTCTCCCTGCTTCTTCCCCATAAAGGGAATTACTCGAGAAAAACAGGCCTGTTGTAGGGGCCGCCACCCCCATCACCTGCCTCGACCTTTGACACAACAAAAACAAAATGATGCCCCTTTCTCCTGCCAGTGGCAGGGAGGGGAGAGGAGGTGGGAGCACGAAGGTGATGGGACATGTTGCCTGGGACAGGGAGAGCAGTGGGGATTTTCTGGGCTGGGCTAACACCCCCAGGACAGAGGAAACATTAGGGGCCCTCTGAGGAAGCTGGCGTGTTATACAGGGTCACAGAGGAAGCTACAGTCCAGGCTTCATTTCCTCTCCATGCATCTCAGCTGCAGCCTTTGGCACCACATTGCCACCTGGGCCACCCTGGGAGGGCTCTCCCCAGCCCCTGGCTCCCTGGGCCCCAATGCACTGGCCCTACTCCCTTGCTGGCTTCACTTTTTCCTGGCCATCTGTTCTCCCTTCGTTTGAACCCCCCAAAAGAAGCAAGGACTCCAAGGAATCCAGTCACCACGGCTCACTGTGCTTTTTGTCCCTTTGTTAGGAAAACAAAAAACAAAAAACAAACCTCTGTCCCCCCATCCAGTTTGGCAGCACCATGTTGACCAGGGTTTACTCACCGACAGGTTTGCTCCTGACTCCTTGGTGTCAGTCCCGCAACTTCAGCAACAGAGATGAGTCCAGATCCCCTGGCGAGATGCTAAACGCTCCTGAGGAAAAGGGGGCTTGGAGGCTCCGCCATGATAAGCGGATGAACATTTTTATCGCGCTTCGCAATTTACAGTGTCCTTCCGTGACTACATTATTTTATCGGAGCTTCACAACAGCCGCATAAGGGAGGTTGCTCGGATTTAAAATGTGGAGTTAAAAGGTCAAATAACTTGTCCATCAATCGAAACTGATGAGAGACGGTCCTGGCGCCTAAGCCCGCTTGTTGAGACTACTTCCCCTAACCAAATACTGGAACCCATGAGGATGGCTCTGGGCAGGCGAGACCCTCCTGGCCTGGGAAAAGCAGTCTGTAGCCTCGGAGCCAGGGGAGCAGGAACAGCGGCCATCAGAGCGAAAAAGAAGTCCTGTGAACGCCTCCAAGGAAGGCCCGCTGGGTCCGAGAGCCCCCTGCTCCTGAAGCCCATGTCCCCTCCATGAACAGAAGACTGCATCTTGCTGCCTGTAAGCGGTTTCCTTGGAGGTGAGGGAGGAGCAACGCCAACTCCACGCCCCCAGCGTGAGGCACAGGAGAACCACCTGGAGACCTTATTAGGCATGCGCATTGCCCGCACCACCTGGGATTTCAGTCTCCTCAGGTGATTCTGCTGCCGTGGGATGATGCAGACCTAGACTGGCGGCTCCAGGTGACCAGAATGAATGAGACAGACCTGGGTTGATAAGGAGCATGGGTCACAAAAGAGGGGTATTCTGAAACTGAACAGGGGCGCTGTCACCTTTTCTCTTTTCTCCACTCTTTCCCCAAACCATTCCCTTTTAACTTGCATTTCTGAGTCCTTCAGTTATATATAGTTTGTTCAAGGCTCTAACCGTTTGCCAAACGCCACTGCCCAGCCTGGAGTCTCAGTGCCCAAGAAGTGTCTCCCATCTATTCTGACAAAGACCCTCCAGTTCCAAAGCATCACTCCCTGATGGAGAGACGTGGCAAGGGGAGGGGTGACTGGCCAGGCCAAGGACCCGCAGCATGAGATGAGGAAGTGTCTGCACCCCGATACCAGCTCAGCACTTCCGGCCGGAGACCGAGCAGCCTTCTAGAGTCACTTCCACTCACTCATTCATTAGCTTTCCTTTCAAGTGTTTATCTAATGAACTCTCTGAGCCAAGCATCTCCCAGACACCCACTGCTTCCTGCCTCCCTGGGATTAAGCCAGTAGCCCCTTAATCCAGCACCACAGTCAGAAGCACCCCAGAACCTAGGACACAGCTTAATCATAACTCCCACTCCCCAGAGGCCCATGCCCAGACCTGGTCACAGGGGCAGGAAGACCAGATGGGGTCTTATTTAATGTGGGAACAGCGTTCTCTAGGCAGCATATGCAATACAGAGGGAGAGGGTAGACTTCCCCATAACCTGCTTCAATTATCCTCACAACAACCTGTGAGAAAATAACCATTATCTCTGTTTTCACATCTTGACAGAATCCCAAGGAAGACTCATACCCAGAACGTAGGAGGCAATAAAAGCAAAAGTATTTGTACACAAGCCTCAGGCTCAGGGGAAGAGAGAGGCTGACTGCTTGCCAGTGACAAATATGGGCAGAGAAGTAGGCGCTACAGAAATCCCCCAACCCCTGATGCCAACTAAACCTGAGAGAGACTATTATTCAGCCATAAAAAGAATGAACTGCTGAGTCATAGTACAACATGGATGGCCCTTGTAAACTTTATGCTAGGAGAAAGCTGCCTGTCCACAAAGGCCACATATGCAGGATTCCATTTATATGAAGTGGCTGGAATAGGCAAGTCCATGGAGACAGGAGATTTCTGGTGGCTGGGGCCGAGGTGGGGGGCAGGGGGGAGGGGGGATGCTGTGTGAATGCTAATAGATTGAGAAAAACGTTCTGGAATTAGATGGTAGTTGATGGTTGCACACTCTTGTGAAAACTTTAAAAACCACTTGCAGAGGAGTAAGTTAGGAGGGTGGAATTAACATACACACACTGCTATATACAAAATAGATAAACAGCAAGGACCTACTGTATAGCCCAGGGAATTATGTTCAATATCTTGTAATAAACTTAACGGAAAAGAATCTGAAGAAGGATAGTTGATGACAGATAGATAATGTATAAATGAATCATTTTGCAGTACACCTGAAACGAACACAACATTGTTTTAAAAAAAAGGCTTTAAAAAACCCACTGAATTGTACACATTTTATGGTATGTGAATTACATCTCGAAAAATTAAAAAACAAACCAAAAAAAAAAAAAAAAAAACAAAGGCGAAAACTGCCCTGCATTCCCTGGGGCTCTTAGAAGAGCATAACTTGAGCATAACTCCTAAAAGGTCTCTCAACCAACAAGGCACAGAGGCAAAGCATAAGCCAAAGTTCATCAGGCTCTAAAGAGCCTGCCTTTCTTCCACCCAATGTCAAGTTCAGTCAGTCCCCTAACTCATCAGCAATGCTTGTCAGCTCAGCCTGGCTGCTCCCCTCCTGACATCTCGCGCAGGCCTTTTGCCCTGAGGGGTCCGGGTGGGGGTCTGGACATGACAGGACTAGAAGAGGACAGGCACTGGGGGCCCAAGCAGCCCTTTGGGGGTGCCACCATGGAGGGTGCAGGGGAACAAGATCTTTGCATGATCCCAGTACCTGGCCCAGGGTCCCACCCTCACCTCCTGCACCTCAGCCCAGAAATGCTGTGATATCAGTGGCAGCTGGCCCTCAGCACCAGCACAGTGTCTCAGGAGCCACAGCCCCACCCATATCTCAGACACCATCAGGCCTCACTTCTGGTTTAGCTCAGTTGCCAGAGGTGAAAATGCCCCCACCTCATCACTACCAGAGCCTCAGGCTCCCACCTTCTGGCCTCGTGCTGGCTCTTCATTCAGCTTGAGCCACTCTGCTCTGGTCATCTGCACAGCTAAAACCCCATAGCCCTGAACCTTGCCTCTGAATGATGCCTCTGCCAACTACTCTATTTTATTTATTTAAAAAGAAATTTATTAAGGTATAATTAATTTACAATGTTGTGCCGAGCACTTATTTTTTATTTTATTTTATTTTATTTTATTTTATTTTATTTTATTTTATTTTATTTTATTTTATATTTTTGTCTCTTTAGGGCTGCACCCTCAGCATATGGAAGTTCCCAGGCTAGGGGTCGATTGAATTGGAGCTGCAGCTGCCAGCCTACGCCACAGCCAGAGCAACACCGTATCCAAGCCACATCTTCGACCTACACCACAGCTCATGGCAATGATGAATCCTTGACCACTGAGTGAGGCCAGGGATCGAAACCTCATCCTCATGGTTACTAGTCAGGTTCATTACTGCTGAGCCACAAGGGAACTCTGAGCACTCTTTTTTTTTTTTTTTGGTCTTTTTTTGTCTTTTCTAGGGCCGCATCCACAGCATATAGAGGTTCCCAGGCTAGGGGTTGAATCGGAGCTGTAGCCACGGGCCTACGCCACAGCCAGAGCAACACCGGATACAAGCTGTGTCTGCGACCTACACCACAGCTCACGGCAATGCCGGATCCTTAACCCACTGAGCGAGGCCAGGGATCGAACCCGCAACCTCATGGTTCCTAGTCAGATTCGTTAACCACTGAGCCACAACAGGAACTCCCTGAGCACTCTATTTTAAATCACACACATGCACACACACCTCGGCCTCCACACTCCTGGCTCCCTCCTTCTCCTGCTCTCCCTATCTTGTCTTCTTTTCCACAACACATGACACCTTCTAATATACGACACTATTTCCTTGGGTATTACTCTTGTTAATTAATTTCTATTTTCCCCAGTTAGAACTTGAGCTCCACCAGGTGAAAATCTTCGCATTGTTGGTTGATGTAGTCCCCCGGGCCCAGTACAGTCCCTTGATGCATTGTAATGCTCCTGAATACACGTGGCGTGACAGATGAATTAATGAATTTGCATTTTGTCCCACATGTCCCTAATTACCAAACACTCTGAGACCCACCACATACGCCTTCTTCCCTGAGCCCTCTGGGCCGCCTTCTCTGAGCTCAGCACCACCACCGTCATCTCATCCTTTTTCAGTCTTCTTTCCTTCTCACCGCAAACCCTGCCTGGCACTTTGCTGAGAACCTCCCCTCTTAGAAAGAGGCAACCTTTTCTCAGCTTAGATGTGCCACCCACAGTGGCTCCTTCTTTATCTCAAGGAGCATCCAATTCTCTTCCATGGCCCTCTTCTTTCAGTTCCTCTTTCTTTCCTTTGAAGCTCTTGTTACGACATGAAATTATTTGTTAATTAAAATGTGTTAATGGATATTTTAGTCTTATGCTAATGTAAAAGTTACCCCAGAGTCTCTAGATTTTACAATTAATTTTAAACATATGTTCACCTTTCTGTTGCAGTAATTATTTTAACTGGTGATAATTGTAGTATTATTTGTGTTTAGCATTTTTCTGCAATATCATAAATGTTATGAATGAGATAAAATATTTTATTTTTGCTGCTGATGAATAGCGTAGCAACTGATGTTAACAAGCTCACCACGATTCCACTTGTCCATTTAAAAGTTCGAAATTACATCTGTATCCTTCAGGATCTCCTATGCTAAACAATGTAGACCCATTAGTGGGTAAGATGACTTTGCCATTGCGATGCATGTTTCAAACTTTTTTCAATTTTGAGAGTCTTTTTAATCTTTGATGTTTATTTTCAGTCGCTCAAAGTTTTAGAGATGGTAATTTTGGATGAAGAAATAAAGATAGAATATATATATATAAAGGGAATGGCAAGGTTCCGTTTTAAAACAGTCCATATTGATTCCGTGTCCAGAAAGTTCGAGTATCCGAGGAGCAATTCTAGAGCCACAAGGTAATTGTGTGTTTCGTGGGACTGTTTTCACCAACATGAAATTATTTGTCTTTTACCTGTTTCTGATCTTTCTCCCTCGAGGATAAAAGCTCCTCAGGCGCAGGGACCGCGTTTGCCTTCCTCTGCACCACGCCGCACTGAGCACACATGACAGCATTCGGGGAAGGTGAGGCCAAGAGGAAGCGAGGGATTGCTGAGGGGACGGGAAGCATCAAGGAAAACCGTCTCCATCCTTGTTTATTCAAGACTCTCTGCCTCAGTCAGCTGCCCAGGAGGAGATGGCTCCACGGAGGCATAGCGCCCCCATACCGGCCAGTGAGCAGGACTTGAGAACAGACGGCCCTTCTGGAAATCAAAGGGCTGAGGCATAACATCTGCTGAAGAGGATCTGATAATGGAATCTCGGTGTGAAGGGAAGAGGGCTCCTAGTGTGCAGGACACAGCAATGGCTTGAGCCAAGTCCAAAGCTCTTAGCATACCCTCTCCTATTTGCATGATTAAGGGATTCACCATGGCTACTTCCAGCCCCCATCCCCTGGACCCAGATGGCAACCAGTCTCAGCGGTGATAGCTCTTCCAGTCTCGGTAGTGATAGCTCTGTCTCCCTCGTCTTCCAAATCAATGCCACCTGTCCATGTCGTGATATTAAATGCACGCATTTGATCCTCCACATTGAGAATAGCAAACTTGTACTGGGCCCTGATTCGGTGACCACCCTCCACGACAGGCTTAACTTGTTTCATTTGTGTGAGTCTCACCATAATCACATGATCGAGCTCTCTCCATTCCCGTTTCTGAACCAGGAGCCTGTTGAGTGTGGGGGGAACATGGATTAGGATTCAGGCACCCTGGTGCCGAAGCTTGCAGCCTTAACTATCACATTTTACTGCTTCCCATTGCTGTCACCTTCTTAGTAAAATGACACCATGGAGTTCCTGTGACAAGGATAATAGCCCAGCGCCCCTGTGCTCTGACCTAAACTGTGACTTGTTCACAAAGCTGGCTCTGCAGTTGTCTGTACAAGGGAGGTTCCAGCTCATAAGATTTAGTGATTAAACAATAAAGATGAAACAAGAAAGCACCTGTCAACAATTGCCTATGTGGTATTTTATTTTTAATGGTTATCTCATTGGAAACCAGGCCTTTTGTTCCCATTTTGTGAAAATGAGAAAAGCCACAAAGTGTCGGCAACACACCAGTCAGCCGGTCTGCTCTGTGATCTGGGCTCCTCCTGCTCGAAGAAAAGCAAAGTCATTGAAGATGAGGCCTTAGGAAAGAGTGCAAATGCCTATCAGTGCATCACTTCTCCTTTCCAAAAATAGGACTTTTATTCAGACCTACTTTGTTCTCCTTCGAAGAGAACTGCATTTGAATAAAAGCATCGGTGCCACCTGCAGCGCTCTGGCACATGCACACTGAAGTTATTTCTGAAACCGAGGACCGTAGGGTCGGCGCAGGGGGAGCCTCTTCCTGCGAAGTTTAAGGATGTTCTGAATTTCAACTTGAGCCACTCACTGACTGTGACTCCTGTCTACCTTCAATGCTGGCTCTGCAGAAAGGGCTCCTAGAGATGCCAGACACTTTTCCAAGGCCATCCTTAGAGGCAGGTGCTTGCGGGGGCTCAGAATCTATTTAACTAACAGAATGTGGTTAAAAGAAGCATCTAGGGCAACCTAGAAACTGAAAGGAAGCGATGGGGAGAGACTGTCTCAGCCCATCTAAAGCCTAGAGGCTAGAAAGTAGAAGGATGAAGAGACAGGTAGCTAGCAGAAGACTTCTCCAAGGTGGGGGGGACCTCACATCAGCAAGAGCAGGGAATCAAAGGGACACTTTCTCCTTCCCTAAAACTTGGAAGCTGTAGCCTTCTTAAAGCTGAAGCCCACACTGACTGTTAGGAGAAGGGCAGAATGTGATTAGAACTTCACCTCTTTGCCTTGAACTTGGAAGTTACTGCTCCCCCTGCCTGTTCTCTGAAGGGCGAGGGGGAAGGTGCTGCTGTGAAGTGTTCCTGGTCTTTTTTCTGATGAAAATGGCAGGCACCGGATACCCTCTGAGGGAGCCCTGCAAATGAGTTATAATGAACCCACACCCCAAAGCAAGCAGTCTAAAGCCCAGAACTATCCTAAAACCACTTTGCTACCTGACTAAATCCATATGGCCTGAATATATTCAAAGTGGAGGAAATCCTTTGAGACTCAACTCATGTTCTTCCATGAAGGGAACAGCGTCCTCAGATCCAAAACAGAGCTTCTTAGAAGTAGGACCTTAGGACCATCTGTATCTGAATCAACTAAGATACCTATCAAGAATTCAGAGTCCTGGGTCCCATCTCAGACTTATTAAATCAAATTTTCTTTGCAATGAGACCTAGGAATTTTCATTTTTCAGATTTAGGGGATTCCAAGCCATGGTTGAGTCTGGGAATACCTGAATTTGGAAATTGAAACTTAAATTCTTTCTCAGAAAAATTTGGTCCAGGTAAGACTGCAAACATTTTTTATAGCAGTGTTTTGTTTTGTTTTGTTTTTTTTCAAGCTACCTCCTGTTACTGTGTTAACAACAAAGCACTCAGGAAGCTGCAGATTCATTACAGGATAAAAGATCTGTACACAGAAAGGTGGCATCCAGTTCACCTAAATGTCTGTCTTGTTAACAGTGCTGTTTGCTGCTTAATGGTAGCTTGTCCTGAACAAAAGGAGCCCAGACACCGTTTTTTGCAGGTGAATCTGACTTGTGCTTGCAATTGCCATGGCAACGGCAGCCATTATCACTAGATAGGATCCCCTCCCAGGCAATCCTGCTGTTCTATTTTAAAAGCTACTGCTTCTGCTTGCTTCAAATTGGAAATCCTCTCTTCTTGGGGGCATGGTTCTGAGGATTTATAAATGTGTACCCAAAAAAGAAGTAAATAGGGAATTTTGCTTTCCTACCACTTTGTTTTCTTCTGTTATGTGTCTTCCAAAAGCATCTCAGCATAATCCAAACAGGATGAAAATTCTTCTCATCTCTTGGCACAAATCTCATCTTGCCTCTGGCTTGTAGGGGACTAGGAGGGGGAGGTTTGGAGTTGAAATAATTCATTTGCCTTCCTCCTTTCCCTTCTTAATTAGTAGACCTAATTATAAATGCATCTGCACCAGAATTTAATTACATTGAAATTTTAAAACATTGTTTAGTTTACATTGAGTTAAGGGGAACTTTTAAAAGGGTGAATAGGAGGGGGAACAATGCCACACTTTTGTTCTAGAAACCCAGATGTTAATGTTGGCCATGACATGCACAGCAAGCTCTGTATCTTACGTTATGAATTGAGCATTTTATCTTTGCCTAAAAATGGTAAAATAACAGCAGCGAGAAGCATATGTGTTTATCACATAGGAAACAAGGCTCAGTGGGCTGTGTCCTCACCAAGGGAACTCTTCCACATTCCAGAGTCAGGCCTTCCCCCTTCCAGGCTCCAAACCCCAGCACTAAGTGTATTAATCTCCTCAGGGGCAGGCTTACATCCACCAAGCCCCCAAACAGAATTCCAGATTGTTCATTGACAAGAAGTAGCTCTCACAGGAACAGGAGCACATATATTATATAACCAGCTCTTTCTTCTCCTGCTGGTCAACCTACAGGGAAAGCCAAATAATATAGTGGTCAAAATGCCATTTTGTTCATGTACAATCAGAAAAAATAAATAACATTATAAAGAACAGGATACTGAACGTTCTTGTAATAGATCCATTTCTGTAGGCAGAACCATAAAGGAAGTCAGATAATAATCAGAGATGGCCTGGAGAGCAGGAAATCAGAACAAAGAGAGTTCTCCAGACAGATCGAGGGCTTGACAGCATCAGGCTATGTCACCCTGATGCTTCCACCTGCAAGACAGGATTGGTCCAGCAGGTGCTAAGCCACGTTGATGTTATTGTTAAACTCAATGCCAGCTACCTAATTGCAATTTTCAATTACAGAGCAACCTCTCTGAAGCTCCCAATTGGTGGGAAAAATATCTGAGTAAAATGTTACATTTCTTCTGATCCACAAGTGACTTCAGCTTGTGTTTGAGATGCCAGGAATAAATTTACAATTTATCTCTTTCTTAGCATGGATTTGATTCAGAGGGTGAGCTGGGCTGAGCCCTTCAAATATTATTGCAGAGGCATCAGCAGTTGCTTTAAAGAGGCCATTCTCCTTATGGTCCCTGTCTGTCTTCTCCCTCGGTTACCATGTGGCCATCACCAGTTACCCATTAGATGAATGCTTGCGTCTTAAACTAAGAGGACTAGGGGCAGCTGGGTGGTTAGGAGGGTAAAGCAGAGGCTGAGCAAGGGAGTGCAGATGGGGACATGAGTCCACCGGAGGCAGCAAAGAAGCCAGTTAGAGCATTTCTTTCAATTTGTTCCATTAATTTTTTTTTTTTTTTGTCTTTTTGCCATTTCTTGGGCCGCTCCCGCGGCATATGGAGGTTCCCAGGCTAGGGGTCGAATCGGAGCTGTAGCCACCAGCCTACGCCAGAGCCACAGCAACGCGGGATCCGAGCCGCATCTGCAACCTACACCACAGCTCACGGCAATGCCGAATCGTTAACCCACTGAGCGAGGCCAGGGATCGAACCCGCAACCTCATGGTTCCTAGTCGGATTCGTTAACCACTGCGCCACGACGGAAACTCCCCATTAAAATGTTTTTGTGTGTTGAACCGAACATCTATCACATGAATGTACCTGATATCCCACTCAACTTACTCATTTTCAGGAAGGAAAGAGGGAACGAGCACTTTATATAAACCCCAGTGTTGCCGAAACTCGGCCTCTGTCCACTGGTGCCAAAGAGAATTGCAGGGACAGAGTTTTGGGTAAAGGAGAAAATGATAGCTTTTATTGCTTTGCCAGGCAAAGGAGGCCAGAGCAGGCTAATACCTTAAAGATTGTGCCCTCCACTGGGAAGAATTATGGGAGTTTTATAGTAAAAAAAAAAAAAAAAGAGAGAGAGAGAGAAATAGTTTTTCAGATAGGAATCAGGATTGGGACAAACATGAATTCTTCTTTCTTTGGGGGAATCTTAGCCATCAAAGCTGAACTCAGGGGATCTTGGCATGATCATGATGGGGGGTCTTCTGGGTGACTGCCTAAAATAACAGTACTTCCAAAAAGGGCATATTGATCAGAGATTAGAACAACCTAGGAAAGTTCCTGAAAAACATCATGTGCTCACCATCTTTAACCCACAGGCAACAGTGTTCAGGGTGCCTAATCTTTAGCTTGTGAGTGACTGTACAATAAAGCCAGGGAGAAGCAAAAGGAAGGACCTTAAATTGCTCCATTTCAAAGTATTCATTTCTAAAAGAAGCATAAGGAATATAACTTTTTTCTTAAGTGTATAAGATACCTATGTCATTCTGTGTATCCCCTGAGGGGGAACCAGGACCCTGGCCCAAGGCGATACTATTGTTTCTTGACTGTTCCTCCCTTGTCTTTGCATCCCTTTCCTTCCTGATCAGCAATTGTCTGAACCTGCGCCTTGAAACTCAGGGAAGGCTATGGTGGCTGAATGAGGCCCATCTCCTAAAAACGAGAAATGGGGGACACAGAAAGGCTTTTGTGCCCAGGAGCCCCACAGGGCCCTGCTCAGTTACACCAGGGATCACTTGCTCTCTTTAGATGACTAGCAGAAAGGAGCTAGGGACTCAAGGTCTTCTGAAAGCTTTAGCCTGGAATGAAACTACCACCCAGAAGTGAAGGATCAGGTCAGGGCAACAAAATAGAGTGCAAAAACAAACCAACCAACCCAGATAAACAAGGTCACTCAGCCTAACAACCCTTCCTAATCGGTCTGAAAAAAGGGTCCTTCTGCCTGGTGTCATTTGAGCCTATAGAAGATGACTGAGTTTGGCTCAGAAGCCAAGGGAAGCTTTATTCTCTGCTCAAAGAATGGAGAGGGATGAGCGCAGGCTCTGGCGCACAGGTGGTCCTGGAGAGGCTGGGACAGGCTGCTTTACAGGGAATCTCATCAGCAGGGGGAGGGGGCGGAGTTCTCGAGGGTCTGGCGCCGTTGCCCCGCCCTCCACGCCGTCTTGAATTGCAGTGTTCTGAGCAGGGCTTCTCTATAGGGCTTTTCTAGCTGAGGTGTTGGCACCACGGTTCTGCACCAGGAACTCGAACCTGACCTGGTAGATGCAAGACCTCTGCATGTGCCCCCCTATAGGTAAGTGAACTTAGACTAAGCCCAAGAGAAGAGGTTAAACCTTAACACCTTGACTCCATCTTATTTTTTTCCAGGGACCCCATGGGATTTGCTGGTGACAAATCCACGGAGTCTAAAAGAAATGGTTTCGATGAGAGGATCAAGGGGTGGGAACCTATTTGAAGGGTCCAGGTGCCATCCTCTCCTGTCCTTGGACCCTTCTCTCTGCTTTGAGCATATGGGTCTCCTGGGTGAAGCAGAGCCTGCTAGCTCTTGCCTATGGAGGCACCCTTAGGGTTTCTGCATGAAAAGTGTGAGCCAACATTCAGCCAAACTCCCAGAGTGGCCTTCATGGGGTATTTGAGGGGCTTTGAAGCAATCTAAAGGCGTGCAGAATTCCAGCCTGGGCGTCTGCCATCTCCAGAAAATAGGGGATCCTGCATGAACAAGGGTAACAAAGTTTTAAGATTCTGCTGAAAAAGTCCATGGTAGTTGAACTTGACTAGGAGTCTTGAGAGCTGTGTTGGTCCAGGCTGATTCCCAAGGAGACAACTCTAGGATCCTCTATGGAGCCAGTGAGGGCTGCTCCTCAGGTTCCAGAGTAACCCCGAAAACAAAAAGATGAGCTCTGCCCTAGGAGCTACCCATAGTTAAAGCCTAGGGATTAAGGAGAGGCAACCTAGATAAGCAAAAGGACAATTTACCAGCTTTAGGCCACACAACACAAAGATCCTACAGCCTTAAGTTTTGTAATGTAGAAACAAGATAATGCTGGATAGGATTCAGGATTCCTGTAATAGATGTTAAAAGGAGCTGAAATGAATAGATATTTTCTGAACCATTATTAAACTATGTAGGAGGGAAGGAGAAAGTAAGGAAGAGTGGAGAGACTGGGAAAATTTTATCATCTGAATGTACCAGAGTTTTATTTCTTTTTTTTTAAGTAGAACCATTGGAACTACCTAACTCTACATTGACTAACTGATAAAATGTGTGTGTGTGTAAAACATTTTAGTTTGGAGACATGAAGCTAGTCATATACCATGAAATAAGTAATATCCAAACAAAAGTGGAAGGGGGTAAGAACTCCAGCATTTGAGCTTAGGCCCAATACACAGGTGAATCCTTCTTTAAAGAAATAATCAATTGTGGCATTAAAGCCATCCCTACATCCGTACTCTCTAGTTCTGCAATATTTCCTATTGCAAGTAAATTGGTATTCAAAAATTTTAAACTGTCTTCAGTCCTATTAAAAGAATAAAAACAGGAGTTCCCGTCATGGCTCAGCAGTTAATGCACCCAACCAACATCCATGAGAACTCAGGTTCAATCCCTGGCCTTGCTCAGTGGGTTAAGGATCCAGCATTGCTGTGAGCTGTGGTGTAGGTTGCAGACACAGCTGGGATCTGGCGATGCTGTGGCTGTGTTGTAGGCCAGCAGCTGCAGCTTCCATTGGACCCCTAGCCTGGGAACCTCCATATGCTACGGGTGTGGCCCTAAAAAGACAAACAAACAAACAAACAAAACAAAAAAACAAACAAAACCAGTTTAAAGCTCACTAATTTAGGAGTTTTCACTATGGCCTGGTGAGTTAAGATTCTGACTACAGTGGTTCAAATCACTGCAGGGCTGTTTCAGTCCCCAGCCCCGCACAGTGGGTTAAAGGATCCAGTGTTGCCGCAACTGTGGCTTGGATCAAATCCCTGGCCCAGGAATTTCCATATGCCATGGGTGTGGTCATAAAAAAAAAAAAAAAAAGCTCACTAATTTAAATAAAGCATCTACACTGGAAAAATTACATTGATAGATACAGACAGTCCCTGACTTAGGATTTTTTGACTTTACCATAGCGTGAAAGCATTCGGTGAGAACCATATATCGAATTTTGAATTGCAGTCCTTTCCTGGGCTAGTGATATGCAGAGCAATACTCTCTTGGGATACAGGGCAGGGCGGGAATGAACTCCCAGTCATGAAGGTGAACAACAGACACACTTACAACCACTCTATCCAGACGACCATTCTGTTTTCCACTTTCAGTACAGCATGCAATCAATGACAGAAGATACTCAACACTTTATTATAAAATAGGTCTTGTGTTAAATAATTTTGTCCACCCATAGCTAATGTAAGTGCTCCGAGCATGTTTAAACTAGGCTAAGCTATGATGTTTAGTGGCTTAGGGTTTTTGTGGTGGTTGTGGTTCCTGGGCCAGGTATCAGATCCAAGCCACAGAAATGCAGCCTAGCTGTGGCAACACCAGAGTTTTTCACCCACTGTGCCAGATGGGGGATCAAACCTGTGTCCTGGCACAGCAGAGACATTGCGCCACAGAGGAAACTCCAGGTTAGGTGTATTCAGTGCATTTTTAGACTTCTGATAGTTTCAACTTACAACAGCTTTATCAGGATATAACCCCATCATAAGTCCAGGAAGATATGTACTGTATTTTCAAATGTGAGCCATCTGAGCCATCCAGCTCCTCATGAACTAACTAGCAAAATAAAGTCTCTAATGTGAATGATAGTGTCTGTGAGTGAAGCTCTTTCATTACTGCTTGGGAGGATTCATAGCCTGACAGGCAGCCCCTACCCTGCCTGCCTGAGAGCCCTCTCCTGCTTGTTCTGCCCCATGTGGAGTGTCAGCCTGAAGAGTCCTTTTTACATTACAGCAGAAGAAAGCCATATCAGCTACTCAGAATCTCCTTCTTAGAGATGAGCAATTTAGGATTGCTGGGCACGGGAAGAAGACCAGCAGCAAGAAAGTGAAACCAAGATAAGTAATTAGAAAGACATAAATAATTCAGGAAACAAAGCAATTGTAATTAAAATCCTCAGAGAGGTTAGCTATCCATAAACCAAGGTGAAGCTACTATAAATGAGGAGCAATCAAAAAAACAAAACCAAACAAAAAGCACCTTTGGAAAGTATTACTTACATAAAAAATGCAGTAGAATAATGGAAAAGTCAAAGATATTTCTCAGACCTGAGAACAAAAGGCAAAGAGTGATAAAAATGAGATGAAAGTTGAGACAACTTTATGTTTTGAGTATTTTACCACAATAAAAAGTTTTAAAGCTGAGAAGACATTAATTCAGCACGTCTAGCCTTCAGTGAGTCACATTTGAAGAGAGCACAGAGACCATGATGAAGAGGAAATTAGCAAAGAAATAATGAAAATCTTTTAAAGCCACAATCTTTTAAAATGGTCACAAATCTTCCAGGTGATAAGGTCTATTAAATGCCCAATTCAAGGATTTAAAAATACTTATTTCTAAACAGGCTACTATGAAATTTCAGAACATCAGACATACAGAGAACGTCTTCAAACCTTCCAGAAAGTACAAACCCATCAACCACAAAAGACCAAGCGGAACTAGCATCCCATTTCTCATTAATAGCAGTAGATGCTGGGAGGCAATGGAGCTATGCTCGCAAAGGTCTAAGGAAAAATAATTTCTGATCTGTTGTAGTAAGATTATATCCTGAAGTATTAATCTGTATGTTTCCCGTGTGCTTCTTTAACCTCTTAACTTACATGAAACCCCAAGGGTCTTTTTTTCTTCCACTTTGTTCTACTCAGATAGGCATAAGTCACCACCTTGGAAGCAGCAACAAAAACTATTAAAAAAAAAAAAAAAGGAAAATGACTTTAGACAGAGGACCAGAAGGAAAGCTGTATCTGCATACTAGAAGAGCTAGTTTTTCCACTCTAAGGCTGAGGTACAATATGATCGAGGAAAGGGAAGAAAATGGCAAAGGGACGACTTCAGAAAGGAATGTAGAAAACTCTAAGAGGGGAACTGGTAGGATGGGAAAGCTTTTCATCACAGGTGTCACTTGGTTGCCTGGTAACTGATTTGGTGCTGCACTGTCCACACGGGTTGCAGTCTCTAGTGACGAACTCCACCCTTGTGGTTGGATGGCTGGTCATCATTCATTGACTGTCCAGTTTGATGGGACTTTCACTAGTTTGAGTGGATTATCTACTCTCTGATGGTGTATATCTAATACATTTTGTGGGATGTTGGTAACATGACTATATCAAGACAGAGCTGGACAAAACCAGTTGAAAATTGCGCTATTCTGCGCTATTCTGTTTACACTGGAATACTATACCCAGTCAAACTATCAAATGTGTTAAAACGGATATGATTTTGAGACATTCAGTTCTTAGTTTTATACCATTTTTTAAGAAGTTTCTTGATCTATTTTAGCAAAATGAGGGAGAGGATCAAGAAAGAGGAAGATGTGGGATTCAGGAGAGCAGATGCAAACAAAAAAGCAGCCAAGGAAAGTCCTGGTATTCCCAGAATAACAGCTGTAGTGCAGGCCTAGAAAACAAGAAATTCTTAGAAGAGCAGCAGGAGGGAGGTATCTGAAAGAAAGGGAGATTTTTAGCAGGGTCATCTTGATGGGGAAAAAAAATGGTTTATTGATTGTGTCCTTCCAAAATTCTTTTTTTTTTAATTATTTTACTTGGCTTCCTCCAAAATTCATATGTAGAAATCCTATCCCCACCCCAAATATGATGATTAGAAGTTGGAGCCTTTGGGAGGTAATTAAGATTAAATTCATGAGGATGGAGCCTTTACTAAAGGATTAGTGCCTTTTATAGGAGCCATGAGAACTTGCTTCCTCTCTCTCTCTGATCTCCACTATGTAAGGACATAAAGGAAGCTGCAGTCTGAAATCCTGAAAAGAGCCCTTGCCAGAACCCAATGGTACTGTCACCTTGATCATGGACTTCCAGCTTCCAGAACTGTGAGAAATAAACTTTGGTTGTTTAAGTTACCTAGTCTATGATACGCTATTAGACAGATGGTATGATGGAATAGAGGGTAGAATGAGAAAGATTTGTCAAAGTCAGTGCTTTAAGAAAAAAGGGGAGGGCATTAAGAAACTTAATAATAAAATTCCACAAGGAAAAAAAAATCTAAATATGTAGCAAACTCAAGTACATAATGGTTTTAAGAAATTTCTAAACTATAAGAAAGAGACTCCATTTGACTTTGAGGAAAATAAATCTTCGTACTGATGCCGAGTTTATATCACTTGGCTCAGTACAAAAGTGAAAGTATTCCAAGCACATAACTTGGGTTAACATTTGAACAGCCCTAATAACACAGAAGCTCCATTTTAGCTTTTAAGGAAGACTGGACTGTGGTAGCAGAACAGAATACAAATTGGTAATTTTGATAATATGAAAGGTAAAAATGACAGAATTGGGGCCATGGCAGGAGGACGAAAGCTAGAGAAAAGTATGGGGCACCATTATCATTTTATAAAGCTGGAAGTCAATAGATAATGCTGAAAGTTGAACCTAACCCTAACCGAAGAAAGAGAGGTACAAGTAAATTTTCTACAGTCACAAAAAAGAGCCAATAGAAGGGAGTTCCTATCATGGCTCAGCAGAAACAAATCTGACTAGCATCCATGAGATCAAAGGTTCAATCCCTGGCCTTGCTTAGTGGGTTAAGGATCCAGCATCACCATGAACGGTGGTATAAGTCACAGAAGTGGCTTGGATCTGGTGTTGCTGTGGCCGTGGTGTAAGCCAGCGGCTATAGCTCCAATTTGACCCCTAGCCTAGGAACCTCCATATGCCATGGGTGCCACCCTAAAAAGACAAGAAAAGAAAGAAAGAAGGAAGGAATAGAAGAACCGGGGGCGGGGGGGGGGGTAGACATGTAGCATTGGAAGGAGTGGAGAAGAGAGTCCAGTATGGGAACAAAAACAAATATTTTTATAATGTTGACTGTCTTAGTTCAGGTTGTTATTAACAGAACACCATACATTGGCACTGGGAAGTTTAAACAACAGAAATTATTTCTCTTATTTATAGAGATTGAGAAATCCAAGATCAAGGTGCCAGCAGATCCAATATTTGATGAGGGTAACCTTTCTGGTTTATAGAGGACAGCCCCCTTATGGGAGAGAGCAGGGAGAAAGAAGGGGATACAAGGGGAGGGAGAAAGGGGAAAAGAGAAGGGGAAGGGGAAGAAGAGAAAATTCTCAAATGTCTCTTATAAGGAAAGACACTAAGCCCATTTTAACAGTTCCACCCTCATGACCTAATTAGCCCCTAAGGGGCCTCTAAGGGGCCCCTTCCAAATACCATCACACTGGGGATTATGGTTTCAATACATGGCGTGGGGGGGGCGGAAGACAAACATTAAATGCATAGCATCAATCATGGAAAGTGGACCTGAGGCTGGAGAGAGGTGGGTTTCTCACTATAAACTGCTCTATGATCTTTGATTTATTTGGAGCTTATACTTCTTTGATTAAAACATTTTTGAAAATCTAATTTTATTGGAGTACTGTTGATTTACAATGTTGTGTTGGTTTCAGGTGTGCAGCAAAGTAAATCAGTCATACATATACATATATCCATTCTTTTTTCCCATGTTAGAAATTATGGAGTAGATTTTCCTGTGCTGTATAGAAAGTTCTCTATTTTATACAGTAGTTTGTATATGTTATTTTCACTCTACCAATTCTTCCCTCCCCCCAAAAAGTTCACCTATGGTAACCATAGTATTTGTTTTGAAATATGTGAGTTTATTTCTGTTTTTTTTTTTTTTCATTTTTAATTTTTTTGGATTTTTCCTTTTAGGACCACACCCATGGCATATGGAGGTTCCCAGGCTAGGGGTCAAATTGGAGCTGCAGCTGCCAGCCTACACCACAGCCATAGCAACGCCAGATCCGAGCTGTGTCTTCGAACACCACCACAGCTCACGGCAACGCCAGATCCTTAACCCACTGAGTGAGGCCAAGGATCAAACCCGCATGGTCCCTAGTCGGATTCCACAGCACCAGGACAGGAACTCCCTGTTTCTGTTTTTTAAATAAGTTCTTTTGTATCATTTTTATTAGATTCCACATATCAGTGATATCATATGCTATTTGCCTTTCCCTGTCTTACTTCACTCAGTATGATAATTAACTTATTATTATTATTACTATTTTGCTTTTTAGGGCCACACCTACACATACCGAAATTCCCAGATGAGGGGTCAAGTCAGAGCTGTAGGCGCTGGCCTATGCCACAGCCACAGTAACAAGGGATCTGAGCCACATCTGCAACCTACACCATGGCTCACAGCAACGCTGGCTCTTTAACCCACTGAGTGAGGCCAGGGATCAAACCCACATCCTCATCGATCCTAGTCGGGTTCGTTAACCACTGAACCACGACAGGAACTCTGACAATTAACATTTCAGATGCATTCCAGGAATCACCTCCTCTGTGAAGCCTCCTCTGACCTCCCTCCACTAGTAGAGTTGGGCATTCATTTGTGTCCTGGCTGTACTCCTAGCAGATGTTATGGCCTAAATTATGCCCCCCAAAAATGCAAATGGGGAAACCTTTACCCCCATGTGACTATTTTTGGAGCCAGGGCCTTTAAGACAGTGATGAAATTAAACAAAGTCTTAAGAGTGGAGCCCTGATCCAACAGATCTGCTGTCCTTAAAAGAAGAGACTCCAGAGCTCTCTGCCAAATTAGGACACATTGAAAAGGCAGCTGTCCACGAGCCAAGAAAGTTCTCACCAGAACCTGACTATGCTAGTACCTAGCATAGGGTCTCAACTTTCACCTCTAGAACTGTGAGAAAACAAACTTCTGTTGTTGAAGCCAGCCAGTCTGTGATACTTTATTATGGCAGCCCAAGCTGGCTAATATACTGGGTTCTACTGCCACGATTTGATACATCCAGTTCCCCTTCAGAATTCCAGGCTCCTGAGAGCAAAGCCCCATATGAATGTAACTGCCATACATTGAGGGCTTACTACACGCCAGTCACTGTACGAGGCACTCATATTGTCTAATTTAAACCTTACAGCTTCAGAGCATCTCGTTTTACAGAAAAAGAAACTAAGGCTTGGAGAAATTATATGGCTTATCCAAATTCATTAGAATTCATTTATATCTGGCTCCACACCACCATACTGCCTTCTTTGGCTTCTGTTTCCTTGCCTCCTAGCAGTTCCCCACACACATCTGGTTTGGAGAGGTTGTCAATTTCCTGATAAATGTATTCTAATCTTATCAAGGGAAAATAACCTGTTTCTCTTTACTATATAAATTCCTGAACTTGATATCCTTGAAAACTCCCACCTCCCATAATAATATTTAAAGGCCCCTCTCTCTTCTAGGAGTTCCCTGGTGGCTTAGCAGGATAAGGACCTGTCATTGTCACTGCTGGGCTCAGGTTCGATCCCTGACCCAAGAACTTCCACATGATGCAGGCACAACCAAAAAAAAAAACCTCTCCAGATCCATCTGTATAATTCACAGAGCTCAGTGCAAAATGCAATTGCAAAGCCTCTTGTTCAAAAATTATTAAGAACTTCAAAAGCTTCCAGGTTGGTGAACACATGGAGCTTTGGGGAGAGTAGTGCACCCATGGATCATGGAAACGCCACACTCCTTCCCACGTACCTTGCCCTCTGCTTCTCTTCCATCTGGCTGTGCCTCAGTTAAATCCTTTTGTGATAAGCTAATAAACAGTGCCCATTCTGGACACCCACCTTACTTTATTCAAAGAACAATCCACCCCAGCGATCTCTGCACAGCAGTGTATTGAGATCTCACTTGTTCCTTTTTTCAGCTTCAGTGTCCTCCACTGTGTGTCTTACTCAGCCAGTTCCTGATGACGGATATTTGCCCTGTTTCCAGTCTTCTGTTACTGCAAGAGAGGTACAGTGTAATAAAAGAAACTCAAGATGGCAATAGCAGAGCATTAAATGAAGTGTAGGGCCTATCTCTATACAGGGCTTGATGTGGCTATACATATGCCACTGCTAGTGACACAAGGCCATAAGTTCAGGTGGGGTGAGAGTGGACCCCACTCCAGAGTGGACCAGAGGTCATCATACATCCACTTCTCCTTGGTTCTCTTTTCTCTGGAAATGGTTTCTTTATCTATCAAGAACAAGCCCTTGACATTAATTCAGAAAGATAATGGCACCCCAGTGTTCCTAGTAGCACTGTTTACAATAGCCAAGATAATGAAAGCAGCTTAAGCACCCAACAATAGATAACTGCATAAAGAAGATGTGGTATATATACAATGGAGCATTAGTCATGAAAGAAAGAACGAAACTTTGCTATTAGCTTGAGCACTCCATGACAAAAGATTCATTTAGCATAGAGAGTTCCAAGAAAACTAAGTTTGGACTGGAGTCCCATATACAAATCCATCATTCACAAGAATGCTTGGGTGGCCAGGACATTTGAATGAGGAGGTGCAAAGTGTCTAAGGCAGAGGTTTGCATTCCCACCACCCCAGAGGACATTCGGCAATGTCTGGAGACATTTTTGGTTGTCACAGCAGGTGGGGAGGCTTCAGGCATCTATCTAGTGGGTAGAGGCCAGCAATGCTGCTAAATGTCCTGTAATTTATGGAAAAGCTCCCACAGCCAATATGCATCCAACCAACAGGGCAATAGTGCTGAGGTCGAGAAATCAAGTCTAGGCAACGATTCCACCCTCAGAATGTGACTCTCAGGCCAAAGCTTAACATGCAGATCCTTGGGCTCCACCCAGGCGACTCGATCTTATGTAACACCCAGATATGTGCTTTTCAGAAATCTTCCCAGGTGATGTTAATGCATGTTAAAATGTAAGAGCCATTGAACTGAAATAACCGACTCTAAAGAAATAACATTTGTACCTGGAGAACTACCATTGCATGATTAGCAATGATGCCTGTTTAATGATAACAGAGAGAAAACTTTTACTTGCAAGCAGCTACACACTCTGTGGACAAAGCAACAGCATCAGAATAATCCACCCACAATCACAGCCTGTTCTAAAAAGACAGGGGACGTTATAAAGAAAAACCGTCATCACATCTTTACCCTCCAACTACAGAAGCTAATTCCCTAGACTGCCAGAGGTATTTTTAAACGTTTATTGACATGAAAAACAAAACAGCTCTAAAAATCCCAATTGTAAGGCAATCTGTATTCCTCAAGGCTTGCAAATCCAAACATTCGAAATTAGGATCCATGAAATTAAAGAGAATACGTTACAAACATCCTGACTACCGCCTTCAACACATGTCACAGCACTGGGAAATTATTTTAAGCTTTATAACCCATATAAAATTTTGTCATTTTCCATTAACATTAAAAATATAGACTTTAAAAGAAACACTGCCTGGAGCCCTCCCTCTCCCAGGGGGTGTATTAGAAGCTTCCCTGTTCCAGAAAGGTCAGCAAATACTCTTCCCTTCTCTGTCCAGTTTAGTTCCCACTAGAATGAGATACTGTTATTCACAGAAGTTCATCTCACCCCTGAAGGGTTGGGCCTGGGTAGTGGGCATCATCCCTAGTGGACATAAATGGAAGATTCAGCCCAGAAGCCTAAGCACAGATAAGGGGAGATTAGTCCCAGGGCTGATGCAGTAACAATTTCAAGGCTGTAAACCCAGACAGAAAGGTCTGAGAGAAGTAGCTTCCTGGATAGTATGCTAATGTAAGCTTTTTCTGTCTTGGCGCATAAAAGGCATCTTTGCAGGTTGGCAAGACCACTGAACTCTAGCAAAGGCCTCTTATAAGATAAAGGGAGGCAAGGCAGAGCCCTTGCACATTCTGGGGAACTTTTGGTTTAAAACCTTCGTGCTGCCACTTTACCCTGGTATTGGAGGAAACAAAAGTAAAATCAGCCGTAACTAAGCCAATCTGTCATTACTGCCTATCTTCCAATGCAGCTGAGCTTCTGGACTAACTCAGAGTGAGGACAAAGGTGGAGAGACACAGTGTACCCAGGGGAGTAGAGGTACAGGGGCTCCCCGCCAGAAGCAGCGCTGCCGCTTCGTGTCCACAGAGCGAGGAGAGCCAGCAGAATCCTTAGGACATGACATAAAGAAAACGCTGTGAGTTTAAATGTAAAAAAATAAAAAGTCTTTAGGACAGAAAAGACAACCCTCAGGGGCCTCTCCTCCCTTCCCAGCCTCACCCTAGTGACGTCCCTGTTTATCACACAAGGCCACCCAGCCTCTTTTTGGTCCTTGGGACTCTCATATCTCCTCTCAATGCCTGTCCTTCATTCCGTTCAAGGCTCTCTGCCTCCCTCCGCAAAAGACAGATATTCAGGGCTCATTCTACTCAGTTCTTTCAAGTTGAGAGGTTGATATGATAAAACTCACTAATGTATAAAGAAAGCAATGTGTTATCTCTGTAGGGGTTTAGAATATATCACCCCCAAATATGCCACTTTGGCATACTGATTATTTTGAATTAAAGTACGTGAGAGGAAGCTGATGCAGGAAAAACACCGACCCACCAATGTCCCCCTGAAAGAGGAGCTTAATCTCCCCTGTGAAAGGGACTCTCTACCTGGAAGGCAGAGGGCATCCTGATACATCACCTCAGGCAGGGCTAAGAGGGTTATATAAACCTTGTTACTTCTTTATTTTTTATGGGGTTTTTTTTGTTTGTTTGGTTGGTTGGTTGGTTGGTTTTTAGGACCACACGTGGGGCACATGGAAGTTCCCAGGCTAGGGGACAAATCAGAGCTACAGCTGCTGGCCTACATCTCAGCCACAGCAAGGCAGGATCCAAGCCGCATCTGTGACCTACACCACAGCTCACAGCAACTCCAGATCCTTAACCCACTGAGTGAGGCTAGGGGTGGAACCTGCATCCTCACGAATACTAGTCAGATTCATTTCCGCTGAGCCACAATGGGAACTACCAAACCTTGTTACTTCGTCATTTTACTACCCCCTTTGTCTTGTCAATTCTTCACAAATCAGTTGTTTTCTTGTCTAAAATGTATGCTGGGTCATTTCTTTGAGTCATATCTTTATGGGACTCCAGCATGTATGTACCTAAGTACGTATGTAGTTAAATTTTTTTTTCTTGCTCATCTGCTTTTTATTACTAGGTGTTCTCAGGCAAGCAAGAACCTAAAATGGTAGAGGAAAAACTACCATTCTCCTAACACCTTCCAAAGAATGTTTATATTTTAGAAGATATTAATAACATAAAGGTAGTTCTTAATGCAACATAACCAATCTGTAAAGGCAAATTTTCAAGGACCAACTCTTCCTAATGAAGGAGATCTTATAGCCCTCAAATCATCTCAAGTAACCAGAATGTGAGCCGCAGAAAGAGGGGAGGGATGGCTTATAGACTGACTTGTAAAGAAGTCAGCTGGTGAGTTCTCCATCTTTCAAATCCGTCAAGAAACGGAGATGCCCTTTCCCCAAATTATGTTTGAAAACAGATGTTGGATAGCATTCTATCTGGAGCCTACTGTACAAATGCCTTCACCTTCAAAAACAACAGCAAATTCCCCAAAAGCATGCACGTCCAACAGAAAAAGCACTCAGGGAGTTGTGGCTCAGCGGGTTAAGAATCTGACTAGTATCCATAAGGCTGTGGGTTCCATCCCTGGCCTCACTCGGTGGGTTAAGGATCTGGCATTGCCGAAAGCTGCCATTTAGGTCACACATGTGGCTTGGATCTGGTGTTGCTGGGGCTGTGGCATAGGCAGCAGCTGCAGCTCTGATTCAACTCATAGCCTTGGAACTTCCAGAACCTGCAGGTGTGGCCCTGAAAAGAAAGGGGGAAAAAAATGGCATGCAGTCATTTTCCATTACCTTTGCAGGGAATGGGGGGAAATTAGAGAAGACGGCGTCTCCCTTGGCCTCTTTCCGAACCAGCTTGCTCATCTATGAAGCTGAACTATTCCTACCCAGATATCAAAGATATCCCTAGTCTCATTAACTAATTGTCCCTCTAATAAGAATAATGATGGTTTTAAAGCAGGCTGTTACTAAGGAAGCGTTTCCTTCTGTTGCTCTAATAAATAGTAAGTTACAGTTCTGAGAATGTGGCAAAGTATTTTCAAAACCACAAAGAGGAGTCCTGTTGTGGCTCAGCAGAAACTAATCTGGCTCGTAACCATGAGGATGGGGGTTCGATTCCTGGCCTCACTCAGTGGGTTAAGGATCTGGCCTTGCCATGAGCAGTGGTATAGGTCACAGATGTGCCTCGGATCCCTTGTTGCTGGGGCTGTGGTGTAGGCCATCGGCTACAGCTCCGATTCAACCCCTAGCCTGGGAACCTCCATGTGCTGGGGGTGCAGCCCTAAGACGACAAAAAAAAAAAAAAAAAGAGCAGAGATATCAATGAAAAAGAGCTGCAGCTCAGAGGGAAAAACGGTGGAAAACTGAGCCTCTGCCCTGTTCTAAATGCCAATTCCTGCCCTTCAGGGTGTGTGGCTCAGCCAAGGCAGGGAAAGGTAAGCTGACCAGCCTTTAATAGTTAACAACTAAAGCCCATTTAGGTATCGAGCATTCTCTCAATGGAGAAGAACCCAGGGTAACTGGGGTAATGGGTCAAAGACAAATTTTAATATTGAGTAAGAAGACTAATAAGAGTTTAGCTGTAAAGTGTGGAATACATGCTATGCCCACCATTAAGGAAAGAGTTATAGAGAAAAGCAGTATACAGTAAGAAAAAAAAATAAACTATTTTAGAAGGAAAGAGAGAGATAATATTTCAGTCCCACTTCTATCACTAATTTCCCCCCATTCCCTGCAAATGTATAATGGAAAATGACTGCTTTTTTTTTTTTTTTTTCCATTTTAGAGCTGCACCTGCAGCATACGGAAATTCCAAGGCTATGAGTTGAATCAGAGCTGCAGGTGCTGCCTAGTCATTGGAATATAAGCTACATGTGGGCAGGGACTTTCTGTTGGTTTTATTCACTGCTACATACCCAGCAGTAAAAAACAATGAGTGGAGTGGCATGTGTTGGGCACTGAATAGATGTTTATCAAATGAATCAACCCATTATTGTCATCTGGAAGAAGTCAAACAGCACTTAGGGACTATCACTTCACTGATTCGTTCCCTATTTGCCCCACAGCACTGCTGCCCTTGCCAAAGGATAATGACCTCATGAGTGGCATGTGTGCAAAGAAGCTGATGAGGTGATGACCCACTGGAGGGAAGTTGCAAGTCCTGAAGGTACAGTTGGGGAACTCGGAGCAGGTCGACTGGTCAGAAGGAAAGGGTCACCAGAGCCAATTGACACACACAGGCAGGCACTGGAGGAGGGAAGGACAGTGGCAAGGGCAATAGCAGCAATAGCTTTTGAAGCAGAGCAGGAAAGTAGTTTAAGCAGCCCGTTTATTGTTTTCATGGAAAGTATCTTGGCGTCTCTGAAAAATCAGGCCTTTGGAACTGGTAAGGTTTTTGCTGTTCTGTGGTTGTTTTTCATAAAAGAAGCGTTTGTCTTCAAGTTTTGTTTGTTTTCAGGAAAGAAGTGGTAACATATACACACTGTAGAGTCTGAATTCTCCCATCACAGAGAGTGACTGGGATGGTCCAGTTTCGATGTTCCTGGATATATATTGAAGCAGAGCAGGAAAGCAGTTGAAGCAGCTGGATTTCTGCTGCCTTTGGCCAAGGGGCTAGTAAGGATGGGATATCAACCACCAGTGGAGCCATGGAAAGAGAAGGACAGCAGAGGGAAGTTGAAGGATTAGGGAAGACTGGTCAAAAAGGAAAGCAAGCTGATACTGGACTAGCCATTTTCGTCTTCCATAAAACAGAAGAGGAGGCAAGAGGGGAGGAGCGCAAAAAACAGAAAAGACTCTTAGCAGACATCCTGGAGTTGCCAGGATGGAATCAGTGTTGTTTCCATGGAAATACCTTAGTCTTGGTTCTCTGAAAAAGAGAGCCTTTGGAACTGGTGAAGTTATTGGGGGTTTTTTTCCTGATGAGAAGCGTTTGTCTTTAAGGTTTGTTGGTTTTCAGGAAACAAATAGTAAAGTATATACACCATGGAGTCTGAATTCTCCCTTCAGAGTGTGAATGTGATGGTCCAGTTGCAAAGCTCCTGAATATATTCTTTGGTGGGGGGCGGGGGGACGCTATCTTTGGTGCTTCAGGTGGAGGTGGGGGGCCTTCCGACAACTTCCAAAATGATGGCAGCAAACCTTCATGATCCCAAAGCCACCTCTGTGTCGATACCAGCTGTGTTGCAGGTACTGGCCTCGCCCTGAGGTGCCCTCAGCTGTAATATGTTGGGTCTGGATTCCATATTGCAGCCTCTCACTCCCATACTGTGTGCTTCCAAGAGAACCTCTCTAACTATTTGGGGCCCTTCTGGGTCACTGAATTCCAGCTGATCCCAAGCCTAGGCAATGGACATTCCTTTCATCAATTTTACCAAATACCACATCTTGTCTTTGCTGTACTTTTTCTTCAACAACGACAGGTTTCATTTGGTCTCTGAGGAGTTTCTCCAAGCCGTTGTGGAGGATAAATCATTGTATTCTTATTCTCCCATTTTCAAGAAATTTCAAAAGAAGCACTTGTGTGGATAAGTGATAGCAGCCAAGTGTTATGAGATGAAAGAAGCCCCAAGGCCAGCTTCCCTCAGATTCTGCATCTATAATGCACCAAAACATGACAGTCTTACTGCCACCATCTCTCCTCAAACTTGTAAGTTGTTTATTTGGGAATGTGATTCTGGGAGCAACAGGGCAGGACGGAAAAGGAGAGAAAAAAACAATACAAGAATATGAAACTGAGCTGGCCATGGCTAAGGGCTCCATCCTGCCCAGACCTTTTGAAGAGCAGAGGGAAAGCACCTCTGAACCATCTACGGAGGGGAGAACACTGGGGATGGCCATTAACTCCCCCACGCTTCTGGGCTGTACATGGTTGGGTTCCCACAGGCTTTCCTTGCCTCAGCATCAGCAAAGCCGCAGGGCCAGAAGTGAGCTGTTCATGGCACAAGCTCAACTGCATCTGCATGAGGCCCATCAAAGCCCACAGGAGGGGTTCCCATCGTGGCTCAGTGGTTAACAAATCTGACTAGGAACCATAAGGTTGTGGGTTCGATCCCTGGCCTCGCTCAGTGGGTTAAGGATCTGGCATTGCCATGAGCAGTGGTGTAGATTGCAGATATGCCTAGGATCCCACGTTGCTGTGGCTCTGGTATAGGCCGGCGGCTACAGCTCAGATTAGACCCCCTAGCCTTAGATCCCTAGCCTGGGAACCTCCATATGCCGAGGGTGCGGCCCTAGAAAAGGCAAAAAGACCAAAAAAAAAAAAATTTGGACCGCAGGACACTAGTCATCACAGCAGTGGCCAGATAGGAGGCTGGGCTGGGAGACTTGCACAAGGGACACAGTCACGCCTGGCTCCTCTCTGCTCTGCTGGTGCCCCACCTATAAGAAGTCCATTCCATCTTCTATCCGAGTGTTGGAGGAAGTGGCTGGTAGCAATCTTTGCAAGGATTTATATAAGAGGACTAGTGGGACAAACTGTAGCTAGTTCCTGGGCCATTATTCATATTTAAGACTCCCCTTCTTTGCCGTATAGGGAGATCAGTGTTTCTCAAATTTTGCACATTAGAAACATCTGAGCAGCTTTTAAAACTCCTGAGCCAAGGCTGTAACTCAGACAGTAAATCAGTGTAATTATCTAATTAGAAAATTAATGTTGATAACAGCATTATCTAACTTGCAGACATTGCTCAAATTTCGCTTGTCCTCAGCTGTCCTTTTTTTTGCCCATGTTCCAGTTCAAGTAAATATGCATTTCATTCTTCTGACTCCTCTGTCTGCAAGTGTTTTTCAGTCTTTCCTTAGCATGACTAAGACTTTTGAAGAGGACTGGTCAGTTATTTTACCGAATGTGTCTCAGTTGGGACTTGTTAGATGATTTCTCATGATTCAACTGAGATTGTGCATCTTTCGCAAGAACATCTACGATGGAACATTGCACACTTCTTAGTGCAGCATATCATGGTTATACGATGTTGCTGTGTCTTATTCGTGGTGATGTTCATCTTGATCACCTGCCTAAGGTGGTGTCTTCTAGGTTTCTTTAGAGTAACATGACAATTTCCCACTTTATAACCATTACATATCTTGTGGGGGGATTCTTAGAGCCTATGAAAATACCCTGTTTCTCTTTATGCTTTGCTCACTGATTTTTAAACATCTATCAATGGTTCTTCCCTACAACCCTTACTACTAGGCATTTGCCTAATGTTGACTTTCCGTATTCTTCATTCCTGCTACATTTATCAGTTGGAATTGTAATCGAAGAAAGAGCTGTATGAATTGCGTGTAAATAACTCTGAGAGGGAGTTCCCGTCGTGGTTCAGCGGTCATGAACCAGACCAGGATCCATGAGGACGTGAGTTTGATCCCTGGCCTCACTCAGTGGGTTAAGGATCCAGCGTTGCTGTGAGCAGTGCTGTAGGTCACAGATGCGGCTTGGATCCCAGGTCCTGAAGCTGTGGCTGTGGCCGGCAGTTGTAGCTCCGATTTGACCCCTAGCCTGGGAACTTTCATATGCCACACGTGCATAAATAAATAAAATAAATTAATTAATTTAATTAATTAATTAATTAAATACGGCCCTAAAATAAATCAATAAATACCTCCGAGAGTTTAACAGCCCTAGATAAAGGGGTTGGTTTGAGGTTTGATTGGAGGAATAAGTAAGAAACTGAATCATTGCCATGAAGAAAGTGAAATTAGATACTGCTAATACTTATCATTTAGGGACTGATAATTCACTGCAGCCAGAGATGAGGAATGCCTAGTTGGGAAGCACTTCAGTATGAAACATAACTCAGCAGTATCTTCTATAGATTAAAAAAAAAAAATAGGTGGGTAGGAGGGTTAGTATGTGATGTCTGCGTCCAAAAAGAACACATTTGTGCAGTTGTCCCAAGATTAAGATCAGAGGAGAAGAATGGTGTAAAGGTACCAGCTGCAAAGATACAGAAAACAAGCAAAAGAGGAAGAAAGAGAAGAAACAAGAAGACAGAGAAGTTGTCTGAGGTGACAAAAGGGAAAAGCAAAGGTGTGTATGGGAGAGGGAGTCATTGAGAAGAGACTGGAAAAAGGAGGAAATAAGGATTTCAGGTCACAGTTGGTGAAGCCAGCAAAGGAAATCAGGAAAGTTAGCGAGAGGTGGAAAACTCCTGGACCAGGAAGAGAAGAGAAGTGGTTTCTACAGGGAAGTCTGACAGTCCCAGTTCAGATCAAGGGCCTTGTCACTCAGGGGTCTGGGAAGAAAGGGGTGGAAGGAAGAGAAGGGAGGGGGAAAGGACGAATTCAGTGTAAAGGGCATCTTAGCCTTAAGTCTTTAAGTAACAATGGCAACAGCTCAGCTCAAACCACCTTAAGCAAAAAGACACCCTTTGGGGTTCCAGACCTAGGAAGGTTTGGATAAGATCTGACAGAGGGTTGCCCCCACCCCCACCCCCAGCTCCCCAGTTCAAAGTTCTAGGCCCTTATCTCTCCTTCCCTTCCCACCCCACATCTCTCAGTTCTTGCTTTTGGGTTTTGGTCTTATTGCTTCCCATCTCAGAGGAGCTTCCTCTGTGCACACAGGGAAGAGGGCTGCCTGTATATCAAAGCTTTCATTGTCTCAGCTCAGGAGACCTGGCAGAAACATGGACTGCTTGCTGTATTCTAGCATCTGCCTGTCACCACCAAAGAGGAACTCTGATTGGCTCTCCTTGGATCCCGGGCCCACACTTTGAACCAGTCACTACTCCTGGAGGGATGAAGTACCATACGATAGGCCAGGCCTTGATTAAATGCCCACCCAATGCTTTGCAATTTGGGTGAGACCAGGTTTAACAGAATCACTTAGAATGGCAGTTACCCAAAGTAAGGAGAAGTATTCTTACCAGAACGAGGAAGCCCAGCTAGAACATCGAGAGGTGCTTCCTACTGAAGACTCCCAGAAAGAACTTCTGGAAATAATGATAGTCAATTTTATCATAGTAATAGCTAATATCCATTGAGTACTTGCTATGTGACAGGTACTGTCCTAAGCTCTTTATGTGTATTAAATCATTTAAAGCTCACATGCCTAGACACTATCATCATCACCATTATACAGAGGAGGAAACACACACAGGTAGGTTAAGTCACTGGTCCAAGGGCTTACAGAAAATAAGCAGTAAAGCAGGGATTCCATCCAGGCAGTCTAAATGCAGAACCTGTGCTCTTGTCCACTGACAGATCTGAGTGAGACAGACATTGCAGAAATAATAATATAATAAGGTAAAAAGACAGGGGGAGTTCCCATCATGGTTCGGGGGAAACGAATTCAACTAGGAGCCATGAGGTTTTGGGTTTAATCCCTGGTTTTGCTCAGTGGGTTAAGGATCTAGCACTGCCATGAGCTGTGGTGTAGATCACAGATGCAGCTCAGATCTGGCATGGCTGTGGCTCTGGTGTGGGCCGGAGGCTGTAGCTCCAGTTTGACCCCTAGCCTGGAAACATCCATATGCCATGGCTGTGGCCCTAAAAAGCAAAGAAAAACATAAAAAGATAGGGGAATTCCTGCTGTGGTACAGTAGGTTAGGGATTTGGTGTTGCAACAGCTGTGGCATGGATCCCAGCTGTGGCTTGGATTCGATTCCAGGCCCTGGAACTTATGTATGCCGCAGGTGTGGCCAAATAAATAAATAAATACAAAGATAGAAGGACACCACAAGGGAAGGTTGAATAAATTCTCACGAAGAGGATATGAACCTATCACGTGATACGTTAGCTCTTACAGCTACTTAGAACCGGGAGGGCTATGAAAACACTGCTTGAAATGTCTGAAGGTAGGTATTAGAAAAGAAAGAAGAGTGTAGAAGACCAGTCCATTTTATCCATGGAGATCTCACATGAGGCTGTTTATATTTTTTCCCAAATTTTTCCTATTTTGGTAAAATGGGCACAACACAAAATTCACCATGTCAACTGTTTTTTAGTGTACAGTTCAGTGGTATTAAGTACATCGACCTTGTTGCACAGCCATCACCACCATCCATCTGCAGATCGCTTTTCACCTTGCAAAACTGCAACTTTGTACACATGAAGCACTAACTCCCCATTTGCCTCCTCCCCAGGCCCTGGCTACCACTATTCTACCTTATGTCTCTGCGAATGTGACTACTCTAGTACCTCGTGTCAGTGGAATTATACTGTATTTGTCTTTTTATGACTGGTTTATTTCACTTAGCATAATGCCTTCAACTTTTATCACTGAATCATAGGTCAGAATTTCCCTCCTTTTCAAGGCTGAGTAATATTCCATCGTGTGTATATGCCGCATTCATCCACCAATGGGCAAGGCTGTTGATTTGTTGCTGTTCAGTAGTGGAATAGGGAAGAATTTAGAACGTGTTATTGTACTAGGAAAAGCAATAAATAGTCCTTTAGCCATCTTTTTCTGGAAGTCCATCTTTTTGGACTTCCTCAATTTAAATGAATTGCAGTAGACCAGGAGCAGAAGAAACCACTGTGTTCATTGCAGGATTATTTAGAGCCAAGATATGGAAAATGTGATATATCAACACAATGGAAGGTTATTCAGCCATAATTAAAAGAACAGAATTTTGTCATTTGTGACACCGTGAATGGACCTCGGGGGCATTATGCTAAGTGAAATAAGTCAGACAGAGAAAGACAAATGCTATATGAAATCTCACGTATATGTGGAATCTAAAACAAAAGCACCAACCTCATAGATACAGAGAACTTATTGGTGGTTGCCAGAGGTGGGGTCTGGAGGCAGGCAAAATGAGTGAAAGGAGACGAAAGGTACAAACTTCCAGCTATAGAATAAGTCATGGGTATGTAATATACAGCATGGCAATGGAAACTTTATGCAAATGGAGCACTAACTCCCTTAATAATACTGTATTGCATATTTGAAAATTGCTAGGAGAGTCGATCTCGGAGGTTTTTATCATACACACCCTCGGACAAATTCTGCATATCTGATGACGGATGTGATTAAGACTTATGGTGGTGATCATTTCCCAAAATATATACAGAACCATCCTTTTGTACACCTAGAACTAATATAATGGGGTATGTCAGTTATACCTCAATTTTTTTAAAAAAATTTGAACGTACATGTAAAGCACTAGGTCATAAACAAATACTGGCTACTATTAATACTATATTATTAGAAATGTTTACGTCAGTCCAGGAATCTATCTATATATATATTTTGTGTGTGTGTGTGTGTGTTTGCCATTTCTTGGGCCACACCCGCGGCATATGAAGGTTCCCAGGCTAGAGGTCCAATAGGAGCTACAGCCGCTGGCCTACACCAGAGCCACAGCAACACAGGATCCGAACTGTGTCTGCGACCCACACCACAGCCCACAGCAACGCTGGATCCTTAACCCACAGGGCAAGGCCAGGGATCAAACCCACAACCTCATGGTTCCTAGTCAGATTCGTTAACCACTGAGCCACGACGGGAACTCCTATATGTTTATTAATATTTATATAATGTGGGAAAAAAGTAGAAGGCAACAAAAACACTAATACTAAACCAAAGCTCCCTGTGATACACGTAGGTTGCTTGAAGGACGTGTATATGTTTGTAATAAACCTGAAAGCATAAGAAAAGAGAATACCTGTAAGAAGCTTTTGAGACGTATGCAATGGCAGAGATGAGGCAATCACTGCTGCTCCCCTAGGAAATCAGTCGCTTTTAGACTATTTCAGAAAGTGTGGTTCAGAAGAGTCAGCCCAGGAGCCTGCCAGCCAGGCAGCAGTGGTCCTGGGAGGTTCTGACCCAACTTTCACTCTCTGGACACTGCCCTCTGCCCTTGCTACCAGTAGCTTAGAGCCTCGTTACTCTTTGCCTGGAGGAGCATGTTGCAAGATAACTCAGACGTACATGTGCCCTCTAACCCCATGATATTTCTACAGCTTTGAACTTGCACCCAATTTGCTCTTATATTTATCATTTGCTAATTTATCCCAGCATTTGCTACATCACATCTAGCCCCAAGGCCTCTCTGACCTCCTTAGGGGCCATTGCATTTTCTAAAAAGACCCAGAGGAGTGTTTGGACTGGCATGCTGCATTCTGCCAAGCATCCAATTCTGGGTGTAGCAATCTGCCCCGAGAAAGACCTTTAAACTTTCATTCAGTCCTATTTTTCAACCTTTGTCATTTCTGAATGTAAACATTAAGACAGCCTGGCATGAACCATCCCTTTTCTCAACCTATTTCATTACACACAAAGAACTGTCCCATTTTAAAGACATCTGGAGGCATTTTTCACATTCTAAAGTAACTGCGTTCAGCAACCCTCCCAGAAAATTCCATTATATTCTCCCCTACTCTGATATGCTTAAGTTTCAACCTGCTCTTGTTGAAGGAGAGATTGCTTCAATATTGGTTGTCCTCCAGTATCTCTTGTCCCTTTTTCTTATAGTGATGGAACCCTTGATTGGTAGATATTTACATGGATGTTCAGAATAAAGATTGCATTGTTTAGCCTCCCATAGAATTCAGTGTAGCCATGTAAATAAGAGCTGGCCAATTGCATGTGATAGGAAATATGTTCAGCTCTGGGATGTGTCTTAATGGAAGGGCATGCCCATCATTCCTCCATTGTCTGTTGTGCTGCTCACAGTGTGGATGTGGATGTGATGCTCTGTCATAAGGGACCATGTGGGTGATGGCAATAGCCTAAGTATCGTAGAACAACAAGACAAGAAAAACCTTGAAGCACTGAATAACCTCATGGAGTGAAACCTCCATACCCTCCCTGGGACTATCTGTTTCTTGACTGTAACATGAGAGAAGATAAATTTTTCCCGTGTTTAAGTCACAGTTACTTTGGGTCTCCAATACATGCAGCAGAACTTATGTGATAAATACACTTGTAAACACACTTGATCCTCAGTATGCCAGATGTAGTGGACATCTGTAGGGAATTTGAAGGAGCCCTTTCCTGTATTGGGAGGTATTCCCCATTACATAGGTCTCAATGGAAGATCCTAATCCTTGATTTCGCCATTCTTGAAAGACTGGGCTCAGGTGTGTAAATCAGTCTTGGCCAATCAGATGCTTCCACTCATGACTTTAAACCTGGAATGAGTGAAACAAAGAAGCTGGAATAGTTAAGAATTTAACTGTGACCTATTGAGCCCATAGGAACACCCAGAATTTAGTGGGAACAGCAGATAGGTCTCTATCATGTATCCTTTGGCATGGTCTGGGTTCTTCATCTCACCTGGATTTTGAGCTTAGCCTTCCTTGCGATGCTGCGACTAACTCCAAGGGCCTTTCAATTGCAGTTCCCATTTTGGCTCTGCAGTAATGAACCCAACTAGTATCCATGAGGATGGGGATTCCATCCCCGGCCTTGCTCAGTGGATTAAGGATCCGGTGTTGCCGTGACCTGCGGTATAAATCGCAGATGCAGCTTGGATGCTGCATTGCTGTGGGTTGCTGTGGCTGTGGTGTAGCCTGGCAGCTGCAGCTCCGATTCATCCCCTAGCCTGGGAACTTCCATATGCGGCGGATGCAGCCCTAAAAATCAATCAGTCAATCAATCAGACTGTGGATTATGGCCCTTTGGTGGTGAGATTTGCTATCCCAAATAAATTTAGGAAGAGGGAGAGAATGAATGTTGGATAGGCAACCAACAGATCTTCTACAGTCTACTACTGTTTTACTTTTCTGATAGATTCCATGTTGCTTCATGGAATAGAAGATTCAAGTAAAGTCAAATGGAAGACAGAATAGACAGGAATTAAGAGCCCAGTCATAGGAATCAGACTAGCTTAGTTAGTTTCAATCTTACTAGGTTTGTGACTTTGGACAAAATACTTAATTTCTTTGAGGTTCTGTCTCCTCATCAGTAAAATGGAAAGAGTGAGGCCTACTACATAGTGTTATTACACAGATTAAATGAGGTTTTATATAAAAGTATGTCATAATATATATATATATATATGAGACATTAAAGATGGCCACCATTTCTTTGGTATCCCTCCCATTGAGAGGTGAGGCCCATGCCCGTTCCCCCTTGAATGCAGGTGAGCCCTAGTACTATTTTTACAGTAGACTATGGCCTCTCTTTAACTTCACCTTGATGCTGGAGTTGACCTAGTCACTGTTGGTTGAGTGACCTTCTGTGGCTTTGTACAATACTAGCTTGAGTTATTTTCCCTTTCTCATAATTTCACAGACTAGATTAAGTTAGAAAATTATCCATATTTATACTCTCAGCTTCTACGTCCATCCCTTAGAATGCTTTTTCTTAGAAGCTAGCTGCCACCCTGAGACCACCATGCTGTGAGAAGCCGAAGCCTTAGCCATGTGGACATGGGGGCCAAGGAGCACTGGGGTGCCAATCATGTGAATGTGGATGGCATCTTGGAAGATGCCTTTGGGAAGCCCTAGCTGCCCTAGGGGATGCCATGTAGATACTAAACAGATTACCCAGCAAGATAAAAAGGTTGTTTTAAGCCGCCAAGTTTTGGGGGTCGTTTGTTACACAGCAGTAGATAATGAGAATAATGTACATAAACCCTGGTAAGTGCTGGACTGTGGTGCTGACCATGATTCAGGGTCAGCAGTGCGCACTCAGTGCTGCAAGTCCTCCAGCATGACGATGCCCCAAGTGACAAATGACCCACATTATAAGCAAGGAGATCCTGCTGTGTAGCACAGGGAATTATATCTAGTCACTTGTGATGGGACATGATGGAGGAAAATGTGAGAAAAAGAATGTATGTATATATGTGTGTGTGTGTGAGTGCATATATTATATATATATATCTGACTGGGTCACTTTGCTGTAAGTATAAAATTGAGAGAACACTATAAACCAACTATAATGGAAAAAATAAAAATCATTACATTTAAAAAAAAAAAAAGGAAAATGAGCCACATTGATAAAGAAGCACATGTATTACTCTTTCACAGTTTGTATTTTTATGATTTTGGTAACAGTATTTCGATGTAGTTTGTTTCCTCTGTAATACCATGCATTTTCTTTTACACAATTAAAAACCTTATGCTGAGATAAAGTCCACAAAACTTCAATAAGTTCCAACAGAATTCATGCCCAAAAAAAGGAATAAGAAAAAAAAAAATCAAGAATCCCTGTTGAAAGACGGCAGGGCCACCATGAACGGAGCCTGGGTCGCCAAATGCGGCATGAAGCAGAGCCCTTTTCTACCCACCTGCACAGACTTGGGGTGGACTGTGATAGGAGCTTAAAACAAGCTTGTATTGTGCTAAGCTGCATTTTGGAGTTACATTATTTAGTCTACACGTCCTAGCATTAGCGCCTAATCGTAGAGAGTACATTTATGCCAAAGAGAGCCTACCAGAAGAAGAGGACAGAAAATTTAGCCAGCCTATATAAAAAGACAAGACTGCCTCCAACGCTGTCAAGTCAGACTCTTCACTGACTCTGAAGGTTGTACTGTGACTCCTGGATGACCTCAGCCTGGGCCTTGCTGCCCTAGAGTCTCTCCTTGTACAGGCTCCACCATCTCACCAATGCAGATCTCCTGGGCTCCTGGGCTCTTCCTTGGGCTGACCCTTTGCCTCCTCTAGGCTTATTCATGTTCCTTGATGGCTGGCTGTCCCTCAGTGTTGACCTCCACTGCCTTTGAGCACCGGCCTCTGCCTCTCTTTGGCTCAGGTTGGTCTTCTTGGCTTCACCCCATGCCTCATTCTTGGCCTTGGCCTTAGGTCGCCTGACTTGATTCCCACCCAGGACTCAGAGTGCCCCTTGCCCAACATCACCTGACGCTAGAGCTAACCCAGTCACCCTTGGTTGAGTGAACTTCTGAGGATTAGTCCAACCCTGGTTTGAATTATTTTTCCTTTCCTATAATTCTTTGAGCTGATTGAGTTAGAAGAATGTCTATATTTATACCCTCAGCTATTCATGTTATCAATCTTATAATGCATGAAAGAAAAAAAAACTATTTATCAAGCACCTTACTGTGTGTCAGCCAAGGCGTTAAATACTTTTGCATTTCATTTAATCTTTGCCAAACTACTCCACTGAGAAAGGTATTTTAGCTGCATATTTTCAGAAGAAAAAAAAAATTGAGACTCTATAGGATTGCTGTCTAAGGTCACACAGCTGGAGCAGGGACTCTCAACTGGGTTCATCTATTCCCAAAGCCCAGTCCCTCTTCACTCCACAGTACTGACTCTGACCATTCTGGTGTGATTATTCAAGCAGTCATAGAGAGTTCTAGGTGAGCCTTGGGGAATTAAAAAGTGTAAATGTACAGGATCTGTACTGAGCATCAGAATATTTCATGTTGCTTTTGATGACTTGAGACATGGAACAGATATGTACCCATCATTTGCCAATGATGTTGAAGTGATTAGTTGAGCAGCAGTAAAATATAATCATGGTAAAATTTAATAAACACGAAACTTTGAAAGAAAAAATGCAAATGCACTTCAGAGGCCTAATTCTGTAAAAGTTTACTTAAAAATATTCTCAGGTTCATAGTGACTCAGCAGAGCAACCCTAATGATACATTTTGATGTTGGTGATAGTGGCAAATATTGTATTGTTTTTTAAAAGTATGACTCTGGGAGTTACGACCAAAAGCATGCCGTGGGAGTTCCCGTTGTGGCGCAATGGTTAACGAATCCGACTAGGAACCATGAGGTTGCGGGTTCGATCCCTGCCCTTGCTCAGTGGGTTAAGGATCCGGCATTGCCGTGAGCTGTGGTGTAGGTTGCAGACGTGGCTCGGATCCAGCATTGCTGTGGCTCTGGCGTAGGTTGGTGTCTACAGCTCTGATTAGACCCCTCGCCTGGGAACTCCATATGCCGTGGGAGCAGCCCTAGAAAATCCAAAAAAAAAAAAAAAACCATGGCGTGGAGAGACTAGGATGTAATTTTTCCACTCTGTTCAGCCTTGATCAGGATTTCATTGAATTATATGGCGTCGTTAACAGCAATTGATGTGTGAAGATCTTGGGTCACATTCCAGGGGCAAAACAATAAAAATTATTAGCTTGGGGTAAATAGCCTTATTAATAAAGCCCAGGGGACCAGGTTTATGGAGAAGCAGAAGACATTCAGGATTAGGATGGAATATTAGGAATTTCAGCCACTGTAGTAGTATTTTTCTAAGTGTGCACCAGAGCCATATGCATGTAAGAAATGCAGATCTTAGGAAAATCCCTAAGCTACTAAACCAAATTTCTGTTGGGGGAGGGGAAAACCCTCCAAGGATTATATACACTGAAGTTGAGAATCTTTGTGCCATTGGTTCTTAGCCTTAGCTGCACATTGGAATTACCTGCAGACCCAGCTCAGAGATTCTGATTAATTGGTCGAGGATGCCTCCAAGATGCCAGACTTAAAAGATACCCGGGTGATTCTAATGTACACCCAAGGTTGAGAACCTCTGCTTTGTGCTAAATTATGACTTACAAATGCCAGCAGGCAACTGTCCAACTTCCACTGAAGACTAGAGAAATGGGATTATCAAGTGTGTCAAACACTTTAGATAACTCCTTAACATTCATTGTGAGTTATGTTTCCATGACAAGTGCATTTTATTTTCATAAGTGATTTGTTTGCTCTCTTAATTAGGATCTTGTGGACAAGGTAATTATTTTCTCCATTCTGGAGACTTCACTCTTCCTTTCATTCTGGTTTTTCTCACACAGTGGCTGGGAGGTATGACAAAGAAAAGTATTAAAAAGTACTTTTAAACAATGATGAATGTCAGAGCCCCTTACTCCACACTGTGGTCGTCCTCTTCTTGGTGGGCCTGTGTCGTCTTCAACTCCAGGTACCAAATCTGGTCATTGAAGAAGACAATGAGTACAGGTTTATTTGAAGACGCATTAGATCAGGCTCAGGAGAAAGGTGCTTTCCCAGGTGGGGAGATGTCTTGATGATCATAGGTACAGCGGGTGACTGTTCTAGATCAGAAGAAGGGCGATTACTCTGCTGCTATTAGCCATGTGTGCCTTATATTAAATTGGAGTCCATTGCCAGGGATCTTTGTATTCTGGGCCTTATCTGATTATGTAAAGGACATTGGTCTCTGAAAGCACTTGCCTGGATTTCTGGTAGAGGTCCTTCCATTACACCCTTGAGGTTAAATCTCTGGTAACTATCTTCTTTCCATATAGATGTATAAATCTGCATGTTATCTTTTTTTTAAATTGTGGCAAAATTCACATAACAAAAAAGGCACTACCTTAACCTTTTTTATGTACACAGATCAATAGTGTTAACTATATATTCACATCGTACAACCAATCTCCAGAATTCTTTGCATCTTGCAAAACTGAAACTCTATCCATTCAACAACTTCCCATTCTCCCCTCCCCCCAGCTGCACAGGAGAGTCAAAGTTTAATCTTCTCTTTTAAGTTTCCTAAAATTCATTGGTCTACAAAGTTTGACTTGGTATTAGCCACATTTGCCAGTCCAGTCTTACTAAATCAAAAGATTTTTTTTCTCCTTCATGCATCCACATATCACTGGACTAAGATACCACATACTTCAAAAGCAAGTACCTTCTAATTTTCCTTGAAGTAAAATGTCTGTTGATTTAAAAAAGAACAAAATGGAGGGATATAATTTGAATTTCTCTTGAGAGAAAATATAAAATGTTGGTAATACCTGTGCTAGAGAAATAGTAACTCTCAAATACTGATGGAAGAGAAAACTGATTCAACAAATTAGACAGTCTCTATCAAAATTTAAAATGTAAACATCTTTTTACCAGCTATTCAACTTCCAACTCATAACAGATATATTCACAAAAAATAAAAACAACTTAAATGTTAATCAGTAAGGGACTGGTTAAATAACTTGCAGTGTACTATATAATGGACTAATAATACAGCTGTTAAAAGTTCTGTGTGTTGTTGATATGGGAAGATCTGCAAATATATTATTTTGAAAATATATAATGAAATGACATAACGCCATGAAAAAATTTGATTGTATACATATTCACATATACACACATATATACACATGCATACATACATATATATTTTTAAATGTTTATTTTATTTACATATTATATTTATTTCGTTTTAAAACATGGACCTATATTGCTTTAAAAAAAGTGTGTGTGTGTGTGTGTGTGTGTGTGTGTGTGTGTTTGTGTCTGAGGATATATTCCCTTTTCTGAAAGGATGAACAAGCAAATGCTAACACCTGCTCCTTTGGGAAAATAGGCTGATGACTGGGGAAGAATGTTTCGGGGAAGAATACATTTATTTTTCGTTTACACTTCCCAGTACTAGTTGAATTTTTTAAAACATAGGATTATATTACTTAATTTTTTTTAACATCAGCATAGTTATCTAGTCAAGATTATGGAACTTTACTATTTATAAACATTATCATTTTCTCTATGTAAAGAAGAACATTTAAAAAAACTTCATTTAAAAAGCAAAACAAAATATAAGAAAATGTGAAATTTTATTTTATAACTTAGATATTTGAGCACATACTTGCTTTCATGACCACTTTAAGTCATATAGTCTTCCATGGTTTATGTGTGTCTCTAAAATTAAAAAAAAAAAAAAAAAAAAAAAAACTGGAGTTCCCGTCGTGGCGCAGTGGTTAACGAATCCGACTAGGAACCATGAGGTTGGGGGTTCGGTCCCTGCCCTTGCTCAGTGGGTTAACGATCCGGCGTTGCCGTGAGCTGTGGTGTAGGTTGCAGACACGGCTCGGATCCCTCGTTGCTGTGGCTCTGGCGTAGGCTGGTGGCTATAGCTCCGATTCAACCCCTGGCCTGGGAACCTCCATATGCCGAGGGAGCGGCCCAAGAAATAGCAACAACAACAACAACAACAAAAAAGACAAAAGACAAAAAAAAAAAAAACTAAATCAACCAACCAAACGAACAAAACCCTGCTTTATTTTCTTTTGACAAGAGAATAAATGATATTTACTGAAAATTCCTTCAGTTGTTTCCTTAATATTCTGCCAACCATCTTTGTAGTGGTTTTGTAATTTTTTTATTTTTTTAAGCTTTGGTAAAGAGTCATCATTTTCTGTAGACTTTGCTTAGACAGTTTTGCTCAAAGATTCTGTTGTTCCACTGAATAGAATATAACATCTGTGGATCCCCCAGGGTCTGAGACACTTGAAGATTGCCCTTGCAATGAGGTTGTCTTGTAATAAGATGGTCCCTTTTTTCTTCTTCCAGTTCTGGGAGTTAACCTTTGTTGCAAGTCAAAATATTCTGCTTTTCTCAGGTCAAAGAGACATAGTCTTACTCTCCATCCTTTAACGCTCAGTACAGTAAAACAAAAGGTCTTTCCTGCCTCTGGAAAGAAGTTCAAGATGTCCACATATATCACGCAGCAAAAGTTACACAAGAAAATGTTTCCTTTTTTCTGCTATGAATGGGACATGTGACATTAATTTTCTAGTTATTATAGTCAACATCATGTTTGTCTCAGGCATGAATAAACACATTGAGCAGCTGTACAAATCAAAGCTGTGATGTAAATCAACAAATAAGCCACACTGTTGCAACAAATCAGTTCTTAATGACTTTTGAAAAGAAGATGTTTGTGTTTAAAATGGCTCTCTTTGAAAGACAATAAGCAAAGCCCATACTCACTTTTAGTTACCAGACTATTGGGGTTACACAAAAGTCAGGGCTACTTTATATAATTTTTTTTTAATTTTTTTTTTTTTATTTTCCCACTGTACAGCAAGGAGGTCAGGTTATCCTTACATGTATACATTACAATACTTTATATAATTTTAAATGGCGTTCCTAATTGAACTACTATGTCCCAGCATAATGTACTTATTTAGAATTGAGTAATACTCATTGGAAAATAAATGTCTGGCAAGCGTACAAACTATGTGTGGTTCCCATAGAATTAAACCAAAATAGATCTCGTTCAAAATAACAATAAAGGTCCCATGGGACAGACTAATAAAAGATGGCTGGCACCATTTGAATTCCATGACAAGTGCTAACCTCGAACATTAAAAAGTGGTAACAGCAGAGTCATTTCACATTCTCTGTAGCCGTGGTGCCATCTTGGAACTGTGCTGGTGACCCCACCTTTAGCGGGGCATTCAGGCCACGAGCCCCACCTGATAAAACAAAGCTTGCTTCTCTGAATTTTGGAGGTTTAGCAAACCAGTGGTAGACCATCCAGATGCCACAAACCTTCGGCATTACACCGATTACAGAAAAATCATACCTTAAATGCAACTTCTCATTTAGGTATGCTGATGTCTCTAAAATGCTATTCTAATGACCATGACCAGAGGATCAGAGGTTTTTGTTGCTATCACATCCTAAAATTATGTCATCAGAATACATTTTCTTAAAGTTTTTCACATAAGGATGACAATTTTCATGTCAGATTTTCAGTTCACTTGGCTTGCTATAAATACAGCATAGTCCCAAACCCCTCTGCGGTCATGTAATTTTTACCATACTCAAAAAATGGCAACTGGAGTTCCCGTCATGGCTCAGCAGAAACGAATCCGACTAGCATCCATGAGGGTGCAGGTTCGATCCCTGGTCTTGCTAAGTGGGTTAAGGATCCGGTGTTGCTGTGAGCTGTGGTTTAAGTCACAGACGTGGCTCAGATCTAGTGTTGCTACAGCTCTGATTTGACCCCTAGCCTGGGAACCTCCATATGCTGTAGGTGAGGCCCTAAAAGAGACAAAAAAAAAAATAGCAACTCAGGAGTTCACTTGTGGTGCAGTGGGTTCAGGATCCGTCGTCATCATTGCAGCAGCTCAGGTCACTGCTGTGGTGTGGATTTGATTGTGGCCTGGGAAATGCCACATGCCGCGGGCTTGGACAAAATCATAATAATGATAGCGATTGAGCTGAGGATATCAAAGTGAAAAGGCATGATTTTTTCCCTCTACAGGACATGCAAATCAACAATTACAACTACAATCCAGTATAACAGCTGCAGTAGTGTCAGCCTGCACAGAGGGCTGACAGCATGGAGGGGACCTGAAATCTGGGGAAGAGACAATGAAGGCCTCACAGCATTTCAGCTGAATAAGAATTAGAGGAAGGACAGAATTTTGTTTGGTGGGCAACTGGGGTAGGACACTTGTGTAAGGAGCCTCGCCTGTCGGCCTCTCTCTCCTTCCAGACACAGGAGAGGATTCTATTTCCCTCCTCCTTAGAATTTAGGGAGAGCTATGTAACATTCTGGCCAGGGAGCTGTGGGTAGAAATGGTATGAGGCACTTCGAAGCTGAAACACGAATGGCTAATGCAAAACACTCTAGTGCTTTCTCTCTGCCTTGGCACCTGATGAAATGGTATGTGTCAAAAGGTGTAGCTCTCTGTTGGTAAACCTCGGTCAGCCTGGAGTGACGGTGTGGAGTGGAACCACTTGCTGAATGAACCAGGACAGACATTGTGGCATGAACAAGAAATATGTTGTGTGGCTAGCTATGGAAAAAAATAATCATAATAGCAATTGATTCAGAACCATAACTGAATGGCTATGTATTTTTATATATTTGTAAGAATGTTCATATAATAAACTCAGTAATCAAGAAATAATCCTTTATTCAGAATATGTGCCTTTGAAAATATAGTTATTTAAAATATAGTAATGATTCCAAGTGTACCTATTTTGTTCTCCCAGAAGAGTCTCCTAAGAGATATTGGGAGGAATAGGTTCCAGTAAGGAAAGCATAAGGTGCAAACCATTTGTGTGTGCGCGTGTAAGTGTGAGCTAACTGGTTTGCCCTTGGAAATGTCTGAATATGGGTTATTCCCCAATTCTGTGGGTAGGTCAGGTGACTAGGTCCATACAAGCCCCAGCAGATTGGAGAAGAGCTCTCTACAGGGCCTCACACTTGCTGGTGCTCAGAGCGCCTATCTGCCCATCTTAGTGGCCTGTGAGTGTCCATGGAGGTACCACAGAGTCGTGGTTGATATCAGGGAAACTGTCTCTTGAAACCATTTGGACATCACTCTAATATGTTTTTAGAATGATGTCGTTACTGTGACACATGGTAGCAGAGTGGGAAGAACATGGATTTGGATGTTAAATCCAAACTCAGTACCTTGGTTCTATCTTTTCCATCTGTTCATCTTGCACAAGCCATTTATCTGAGCCTCAGTTTCTGCATCTATAAAACAGGGATAATAATGACTTCATAGTTTTTTAGAGAGGAGTAAATGTGATTCCATTTTTTGTGTGTCTTAAATATAAAAGTATAGGTGTTCCCATTGTGGCTCAGCAGGTTAAGGACCAGATGTAGTCTCTGTGAGGATGCAGGTTCGATCCCTGGCCTCGCTCAGAGGGTTAAGGATCTGGCATTGCTGCAAGCTGCAGCATAGACGCAGCTCACAGATGCAGCTCAGATCCAGTGTTGCTGAGGGTGTCATTTAGGCTGGCAGCCACAGCTCCCATTCGACCCCTAGCCGGGGAAACTCCCATATGCCTTAGGTTTGGCCATTAAAAAAAATTGCATATATATAATTTTAAAAATATAATAAAAATATATGGCCATATGTGTATATATAAAGGTATAACTGCTGTAGAGTCATATTAGACCCAGTCCTTGAAGCAGTGCCATTTTCCTTGAAAGACAACATAGACGAGTACGGGTTCTGAAGGGCTGCAAGGGTGATGTCCACTAAGTTAAGTGGGAACCCACTGGGCATCATGCTAGAGACAGAGAGAAAAAACTAGATTGAATAGACAATGTTCTCCTTGCCACTCCAAATTCTTTCCCACTGGCCTAGATGATGCTTGAAAGTCTACAAGTAGAGTGTAATTCTTTAGCTCCCTAATTAGAATGCCCCTGAGAAAGGAAACACATTCAACCTTTGTTGGTTGTTTTCTCTTTCTGTCTCTTTAGAGAAAGGAATTGATGGAATCCTTTCTTGAGAGTCGTGTAACAGAGAAGAAGGAACACTGGGTAAGAAGAAAACAGAGGAAGGGAAACTCTTTAGCCAGCTTCTCTTGGACCACGTGAAATAGTTAAATGGTCCCTGTGTGCTGGGAATGTTCTCACCGTTAACTGGTAACAAATCCTAGAGCTAGTCCTTTAAAGGAATTGTTGTGTTAGCTAGACTGGGGGATGAAATGTCATTTTCTACAAGTCCTCCATAACTAAGCTGTCTTTTGCTCAAGATGCTGATAGAATGACTCACATCCTAAAGGCTTTGGAAAGATATCCCTGTGAGGTGTTCTTCATTCTTAGCATGGTCATTACATCTAAAGCAGGAGGGCACATCTTTTTTTGCTAGAAACACTTGACAGCAGAAACTGGTTCATCTTCCGTAATATTGTTCAACTGTTCTTAAGACACTGTTTGCTGATACATTCTTTAGTGCTTCTATTTTCCTCTCTTACTAGTAGATCAAGTTGTTCAAGACCCAGGACTCAGGCTGGCTTCCTTCCTCCTGACTTTATCAGGGCAACTGCAGCAGGACCTACAATGGCAGTAGCTTTGATAGCCTTCCCTATCTCTGTCTCTCTTTCCCTAATTCTAAACTCAGATGTGGTCACCCTTTTCCTTTCAGACACACCTATGGGAACATGACAGCTCAGGCTGTTATTTTGCTGTGATGCAAAACTAGATTTTAAGTGTTGCAATAATTCTACAGTATATGAAATTACCATGTTTATATCTCACATATTATGGGTATGTAAGAAAGGCCACCAGGATGAAAGTGATACCTGCTTTAAAAAAAAAAAATCTCTGGATAGTGACTCCAGTTAACAATACTGTGTTGTGTACTTGGAAGTTGCTAAAGAGTAGATCTTAAAAGTTCTTACCACAAAGGGAAAAAAAAAAAGTCAGGGAGTGAGGGAAGAGAGAATTAGAAGATGATGTTCAAAAAGTACAAACTTCTAATGTAAGAGAAATAAATCCTGGGAGTTGCCTTCATGGCTCAGCAGTAATGAACCCAACTAATATCCATGAGGACGCAGGTTCAATTCCTAGCCTTGCTCAGTGGGTTGAGGATCCGGTGTTGCTGTGAACTGTGTTGCAGGGCACAGATGCATATCAGATTTGGTCTTGCTGTGGCTGTGGTATAGGCCAACAGCTATGGCTCTGATTTGACCCCTAGCCTGGGAATGTCCATATGCTATGGGTGCAGCCTTAAAAAGACAAAATAATAATAATAATAATAAGTAAGTCCTGGGGAGGTAACAGGCAGCATGGTGACTAACATGAACTCTGCTGTATGGTATGTGGGTACATAGGAAAGCTGCTAAAGGAGCTGATCCTAAAGCTTCCTAACACATAGAAAAAAAAATTTTTTTTTTTTTTGTATCTACACGAGGAGATAGATGTTAACTAAACATATTGTAGTAATCCGTTTGCAATATATGAATGCCATGTCATCATGCTGTAACTTTAAACTTCTATACTGTTATATGTTAATCATATCTTAGTAAAGCTGGAAACAAATCCCTATTTATTGTCAAATAAGTAGAAATACTAATTCTGTTTATGCTTGACTAGTGATCGGTGTGACATGTTCTCTGGGATATAATCTTTGGCTCATATTTTTCTCATCTTGTCCAATATTTTTATATAAACTAAGGTGACATGGTTTACAGGACAGCTGGAGCCTTTTGTCTAGTGTTCAACTGGGAGCCTAGAATTTACCTCCATTTTCCCAGGGAAGCTAAGAAAGTCGGAATACTAGGGAGCCTAAGAGTGTCACCTTGCCACAGGAAATATGGCAGCCAAAGAAGCCCATACAACTTTGTTCCAAGCTCCTTCTTTCAAATTCCTCTGTCTTGACTCCTGTTGAGCCCTTTCCCTCAGTCACCCAGTTTGTCCTATCTTGGCTCTCTAGAAAATAAGTCACTTTAATCCATGGCCCAGCCACGTCTAGAAACGTCCAAGTGCGTTAGAGACATTTTCTCATTCAAACTGCAACACCTTTAACAGACCCATGGGAAACATAGTTCCATTGTTGCAACAAAGAAGATTCAGTGCACAGAGTCTAAAATATTTGCACATAGCAAGCAGATAAAGTCCTTTGACAAGGACTCAAAGCCTCATCCATTAAAACGTGATCGCCTCATTTCTTTGGAACTCAAGATTTTCGGGGTGTACCATCCCCGTGAAAGTATAAATGAGGCAGGGCTCATCAAAATGAACTTGTCAAGAATGAGAATAAATGCTACTTTGTCAAAGGAAAAAAACTTCCTTTCTGGCAGAATTCAACAAGCATGAGATTATCACAATTAGAATCAGGGATCTTTTCCAAATGTAGGTGACCTTGAAGCAACTGAAGTCTAATTAAACACAAAGAAGCTAAGATTTCACTCAAGAATCAATGTCTAAATCCTAAATTTATTGGAGTGCCAAGGCTCTGCTTACTTTTAACTGAACAACAGAGGATTTTTTAAATGTTGTATGTACACACTGAAGCGTTTGATACGTTCTCATAAAGAGAATATGCAGGGATTTTATTAGCTACTATTTTAGATGTCAAAGTATAAAAGGCTTGAATAATAAAAGTCATTGATAATGAAGGCTACAACCAGTTTTTCATGGCAGAACGAGCCATCTGATTAGATAGGGAGATAGAAATATTCAGTTATGGACTATACCTTGCAATCGTGACAGAGTGGAGAGGTAGGGGACCAACCATGGGCTTTTTAGCCAAGGTCAGCTTAATGTTGGGGACTCCGCGGAGAGGATGAGAATAGCGAGAAGGTCTGGGGAGGATCCTGCATGTTCTTCTCCCTGACCTGATAGGAGCAAGTCAAAGATTCTCCTCAGGTCCTCTGTGTCCCTATTCATCCCCGTTCCTCACATTAAGGACTGTTTAGGCACTTTTTAAAAAAATGACAAGTCTTACACTTACATGGGATTTAAATTTTTTTTTGTCTTTTTGGCCTGCACCCACGGCATATGGAGATTCCCAGGCTAGGGGTCTAATCGGAGCTACAGCGGCTGGCCTACACCACAGCCACAGCAATGCCAGATTGGAGCCACATCTGCAAACTACACCGCAGTTCACGGCAATGCCGGATCCTTAACTCACTGATTGAGGCCAAGGATTGAACCTACACCCTCATGGTTCCTAGTCAGATTCGTTTCCACTGCACCACAGCAGGAATTCCTACGTGGGACTTAAAGTGTTTTCAAAACACTATCTTTCCTCTGTTTCATCCTCACCCGGCCTATTATCTGCATTTACTAAAAGCACACACACAGGCTTCCTGAAATCCAGGCTGCAACATGTTGAGATACAATCCAAAATTAGGGACACATCAGAGAAAAACATCTGTGCCCCACCTCATGCCTGGCCCTCAAAGGCTGGGAGCAGAGCTGCAGCCAGACACAAGGGTCATGAGTGCAAGGTGCTTACAGGGAAGGACAGTCTCCTGGACCTCTGGGTGGGGATTAAGGACAGAGCCTTCTGTGCCCTGCTGCCTCCAGATCCTTCCTTTTGGGGTGAGTTAGATTAAACAGAATGAGGTAGCCCCATGAGGTATCCCCATGTTCCCGCGTGCAGGCCAGCCGCTGCCAAGTTCATACAGAGCAGTCTGATGGCTCCTACAGGACGGGTTGCAGTACACAGAACCCACTAGGACGTCCACCATGAAAAAGTTGACACTGACTCCAAAATGTCCAATAGGGATGAGTTCCACCCTGTCCCAAATTAAAACAAGACACATTCAACACTTTGAAAGAAGCAAACCATGAGTCCATTTACAGATCAAAGAATACCAAGGTAACTTCCAGCAAAGGGATTCAAGAAGCTTCTTTTCGTCTTGAACCAGAATTCACATCTTTACCCTCCTGAGAAAATGGTGGGGTTTGTGGTTTTGTTTGTTTACCAACATAAGAAACTTCTAAGTTTTCTTTTTTTTTTGTCTTTTTTTGTCTTTTTGCGTTTTCTAGGACCGCTCCCGTGGCATATGGAGATTCCCAGGCTAGGGGTTGAATTGGAGCTGTAGCCGCCGGCCTACGCCAGAGCCACAGCAACTCGGGATCTGAGCCTCATCTGCAACCTACCCCACAGCTCACGGCAATGCCGGATCCTTAACCCACAGGGCAAGGCCAGGGATCGAACCCGCAATCACATGGTTCCTAGTTGGATTCGTTAACCACTGCGCCACAAGGGGAACTCCACGAAACTTTTAAGTTTTCTTTAGAAAATTCCTAGGTTTTGGTTGTGGTGGTAAAATGTGACACCGCAGTGTCCGTTGGAAAGACCACCTTGCTTTGGCCCTAGTGTCACTTTGGACAACATCATGTCTCCCAAATGCCCCAGGGAAGTGGTTTCCTGTTGTCTATACAGGTAGATGTTTCTGCCTATCACTGTAGCGTTTTTCATGTTAAGATTTCAGAGCACTTTGAACTACTGTTGTTACCACCATACTTTTACAAAAAGGAAATTAAAGCATGAAAAGAGTCTCTAGCAATTAGAGTCACTTTAGAGCAGCAGTTGTGAAAGTGTGGGTAGAGGATCCCTGCAAGTTTCCAAGGCCTTTCAGAAGGTCCTCCAGGTCTTTCCTTTTCCAGCCACATATCTGTACAAGGCAGGATTTTCTTTAGATACTTTAATCAAAACAAAATATGACAGTGGTGCCAGTGTAGAAGCAGATTGGAGAATCCGGTTGCTTTTTGTTAGTGCTGACATTAAAGAAACTTGCAAAATATAAAACAACTCCATGGGCTTCTCACTGAATTTTCTTTGCCTCCTAAGATATAATTATAGCATAAAATGTCAGTTATTTTAATATGTAATAGGCTCCTTATTGTTACTTTAAAATGAAACACTACGTAAATTTTAAATTTCACAGTTTTGATTTCTAATATGATAAATCGCTATAGACATAGCTCACATAAACAAAAGCTTTTTAGGGTCCTCAAGTTTTAAAAGGATTTTGATATTAATTTTTTTTTTTTTGTCGTTGTTGTCTTTTGTCTTTTTTTCTTTTTTTGGGCTGAACCTGCAGCATACGGAGGTTCCCAGACTAGGGGTCAAATCGGAGCTACAGCTGCCAGCCTACACCACAGCCACAGCAATGCCAGATCCAAGCCATGTCTGTGACCTACACCATAGCTCATGGCAACGCTGGATCCTTAACCCACTGAGCAAGGCCAGGGATGGAACCCGTGTCCTCATGGATACTAGTTGGGTTTGTTAACCACTGAGCCATGATGGGAACTCCTTTTATTTTGTTTTGTTTTGTTTTGTTTTGTTTGATACTAAAATGTTTAAGAACTACTGGGTGAGATAATACAACCCCATTAAAAGAGAAAGTTAAATATCATTATCAAAAATGAATAAGAAAGGAATTCCCTGATGGTCTAGCAGGTTAAGGAACCAACATTTTTACTGCTGTGGTATGGCTTCAATCCCAGGTCTGGGAACTTCCACATGCCGCAAAAAAAAAAAAAAAAAAAAAGAATAAGAGGGATGGATTTGCAATTTATATGAAGAGATCAGTGTTGTAGTTTACAATAGTGAAGACATTATGGAAACAGTCTTAATGTCCACTGATAGAGAAATGGATAAAGAAGATGTGGTAGAGGGAGCTGCTGTTGTGGCTCAGTGGTAACGAACTCAACTAGTATCCATGAGACACAGATTCAATCCCTGGCCATGATCAGTGGATTAAGAATCCGTGGTTGTGTCAGTGGTGATGTAGGCTGCAGACATGGCTTGGATCCCACGTTGTTGTGACTGTGACATAGGCTGGCAGCTGCAGCTCTAATTAGACCTCTGGCGTGAGAACTTCCATATGCCGCAAGTGTGGCCCTAAAAAAAAAAAAAAAAAAGGAAAAATAAATAAATGAAGAAGACCTGGTACATAAATGTAAATGGAATATCACTCAGGCATTAAAAAGAATGAAATAATGCCATTTACAGCAACATGTAATACCATTTACAGCAATACTTACCTAGAGATTATCATACTAGGTGAAGTTAAGTCAGAAAGAGAAATACAGGCATTCCCATTGTGGCTCGGCATGTTAAGAACCTGACACGGTGTCAGTGAGGATGTGGGTTCGATCCCTGGCCTCACTCAGTCAGTTAAGGATCCGGTGTTGCTACAAGCTGCAGCATAGGTTACAGATGCGACTCTGATCCAGCATTGCTGTGGCTGTGGTATAGGCTGGCTTTGCAGCTCTGATTTGATGCCTAGCCCAGGAGCTTCCATATGCCACAGGTTCAGCCCTTAAAAAAAAAGAGAGAAAGAGAAGGAGAAATGCCATATGATACCACTTAAATATGGAATCTAAAATACAACACAAATTAGAATTCCCATTTTGGGTCAACGGTAACAAACCCAACTAGTTTTCATGAGGATGCGGGTTCAATCCCTTGCCTTGCTCAGTGGGTTAAGGCTCCAGCCTTTCCATGACCTGTGTCGTAGTTTGTAGGCTCAGCTCGGATCCCACGTTGCTGTGGCTTTGGTGTAGGCCAGCAACAGCTCAGATTCAAACCCTAGTCTGGGAACTTCCATATGCTGCAGGTGCAGCCCTAAAAAGCAAACAAGCAATCAAAAAAACCACAAAAAACAAAATAAAATACAATGCAAATTAACACATGTAACAAAACGGAAACCAACTCCTACATATAGAGAATAGGATTGTGGTTGCCAAGGGGGAGTGGGAGGGAGAGGGAAGGATTCAGAATTTGGGATTCGCAGAGGTAAAGGTTGTTTTTGCTTTTTTAGAGCCTCACCCACGGCATGCAGAGGTTCACAGTCTAGGGGTCTAATGGGAGCTACAGCTGTCAGCCCACACCACAGCCACAGCCACAGCAACGCAGGATCCGAGCCGAATCTGCAACCTGCACCACAACTCAAGGCAACGCCAGATCCTTGACCCACTGAGCGAGGCCAGGGATCAAACCGGCAACCTCAAGGTTCCTAGTCGGATTCATTTCCTGCTGCGGCACGATGGGAACTCCAGCAGAGGTAAACTATCATGTATAGGATGGATAAACAACAGGGTCCTACTGTATAGCACAGGGAACTATACTCAATATCCTCTGATAAACCATAATGGAAAAGAATACAAAAAAGAATATGTGTATGTATGACTGAGTCATTTTGCTGTAGAGAAGAAATTAACACAACACTGTAAATCAATTACACCAATAAATTTTTTTAAATGTTGTATTTAGAGCCCAAAAGAATTCAGAAAGAAAAAGATATTTTCTGTAAGATTAAGAAAAAAATGTTTTAGGCAAAAGATCCATATGCCAGGACCAAAGAACATGGGAAAACAAAATTTAAGCAATGGCCCTCTCCTTTTGAGACTTTTATGGGTATTTCCTTTTGCAAGGGAATTTGGGTGTTTTTGTGCTAGTGAGCTGATAGCAAAATCACCAGGAAGGAAAAAAGGGGAGTATTGTCAGCAGTGAATGTATTGATATTTGTAAACCTAAGACTTGTTAGCTACATTTACAGGAGATCTCAGGTGGCTACATGAGTTGATTTTAATTAAATGACAAGTCAGGATACAATTTAAATGTTTAAAAATTGTGAGCTGGTTAAATAAATGAATATATTTTTATGATGACATGTTCATAATATGGCAAGTATATTTCATGACTTGGAAAAATGTGCACAAATCAAGAAGCAGGTTATAAAACAATATTTGGAAAAATAGAAGTGTAGAAGATAGGAAGGCTATAAACCAAAAATGTTAATATCCTCTCTGAATGAGGGAACTATGGGTAATTACTATTACCTTTTTTTTAATAGTTTGTTGTATATTCAAAATTTCCCCAAACAATGACATTTTGTTTTGGCAGAGCTACCTAGCATTGTTTTCTTCAGCCAGTCCCAATTTGGAGCTATCTCTGCCCAGATAAACCACACCCATTGACTCCTCCCTTATTTTAATGAATAGCCTCAGGAAGTTGGTCCCTTCCTTCCCCTTACAAGGGCCCCATTGCACTCCGGACTGGTTCGGAATTCAACAGCTCCAGCGTGTGCTAATTGATTTTATTCTGCGAATTTAGAATTAGGTGGTTTGGATCAGAATAATGAAATCTCCCTGAAATAATGAGTGCAAGTTAACGTGATACAGCCCCAGGATTTCCCGTAAGACTCTTCTATTACAGTGACAGGAGTTTTTACAAGTACTTATCATAAATAATTTATTGCCTTCAGTGGCACGCTAGATACCTTGCGTGACTGTTACTATGGGAACATCAATGTCCATATAGAGTTTAATTCTATTCCCAGAAGCTGAAATAAAAGTCGGCGTTATCTTAATGTTACAGATGTGAGGATTTAGGCATTCAAAAGCTAAGTAGCTGGCCCAGATCCAGCAACAAATCAGAGGAAGAAGAGCTGGCACTAATTTGCTAACACCCAAGCCAGGACACTTGGGCTAGCGCTGGAAGCAGGGTACTAAAGCTGGAAGCCTCTTTGAATCATGTAACTGCAAGCTTGGTTTGGCACAGACTCTTCAGTACTAGGATGATACAAGGACTGTTTATGGCAAGCTCAGGGTGGGCACTGAGAATCTTGTTACCTGGAAGCCGTTACCAGAGGAAGAAGAAGATGCAACTCCAAGGCTCTGCATTACCCTTTGGGGTGAAAGCTAGCAAACCCAGGCATTGAGTGTGTGCAGTGACCCTTGCTTTGCCCAAGGAAGAGAAGCCAGGGCCAGCAGGAAGGGAAGGAAATGAATACGTACATGAAACAGACAGAGTACTGAGAAACATAAGTAAAATGAGGGCTGTCTCACTGTATATAAATGTGGTACAAGGAAGAAGTGCAGAGCATATTTTTTTATGTTATAGTTGACTTACAGTGTTGTGCCAATTTCTGCTGTACAGCATAGTGAGACAGTCATACACATATATACATTATTTTTATCATATTATCTTCCATCATGGTCTATCCCAAGAGACTGGATAAAGTTCCCTGTGCTATACAGTAGGACCTCATTGCTTACCCATTCAAAATGTAATAGTTTGCATCTACCAACCCAAAACTCCCTGGCAGAAATTATCCTATCTACAAAACAGAAACAGACTCACAGACATAAAGAGACTTGTAGTTGCGAAAGGGGAGGGCAGAGCATATTTAGATGGAAAGACTAAGAGATTTTTAAGTAGCAAGCATCACAGGGCAGGAGTGACAGCAGGTACCTTCTCTTCTGTCTTCCCCTTTGTCACTGAGCATATTGGTCCTTCTCCATGTCATCTTCTAATCCGCTATTTTTGGTACAGGCAAAAAAAGAGAAGAAAAATCCCAGAAAAGCTAGATAGAGAAGGTCCATATTTTATGTGGAGGTTACAGTCTGGGAAAACAAAGTTAAAGTCAAATGACTTACAAAAGAGGATTCTTTTCTTACCAAAATTGATACAAAAAGTCTATCCTCCCACTATCCACTATTTTTTATATTCCTTAACCCTGCTTAACAATCATAGTACATAATAACAATGTTTTACATAAGTACAAATTATTAATTAAAAAGACTCTAATGGGTACACCCTAAAACTGTTTACTGGTCTTGATGAAAGAGTTTTAGGTCACTCTAAACCGAGGTCAGCAAATATTTTCTGTAAAGGGCCAGATGGTAAATATTTCAGGCTTTGCAGGCGACACAGGATCTCTTTAAAAAATGTAAACATCACTCTTAGTTCAGCGGTACAAAACATAATTTGCTGCATAAAACTACTGAAGCAATTATGAGGGCCATGGGGCAGAGGGGCAGAATGGAGGTCATCCATATCCATTCCATCCTCTGCACGGCTTTGGTCCATCTTGTCACATTGTATGTCCAGCTCCTAGAACAGTGCCCAGTGAAATTAGGCCTAAATCCTTGATTGTTGATTCAGTAAATAATGGCTAGATTCACATGGCTGGAAAGAAGTTGTAATTTGTTGAAAAAATTTCAACTCTTCCTCCCTTCATCCTTCTTGGGCAAAATTTTAAAAAATAATTTGGCGTTGCTTCTTGTCTACTATGAATCTTAGTGTTGAGAATCCACAGTAAGTAGTGGATTCTCTTACTGGCCAGTAAGTGTCTAATCATAATGAAATGACTGGAGTTCCTGTCGTGGCTCAGCAGAAACAAATCTGACCAGCATCCATGAGGATGAGGGTTCAATCCCTGGCCTCGCTCAGTGAGTTAAGGATCCAGGGTTGCGGTGAGCTGTGGTGTAGGTTGCAGATGTGGCTCAGATCCTGAGTTGCTATGGCTGTGGTGTAGGCTGGCAGCTAAAGCTCTGATTTCATTCCTGGAACCTTCATGTTCTGTGGATGCGGCTATGGTGTAGGCTGGCAGCTATAGCCCTGATTTCACTCCTGGAACCTTCATATGCTGTGGATGCGGCCCTAAAAAGACAAAAAGTAGTAGTAAAATAATGATAATAATAATAATGAAATGTCTAAATATCATGACTTACACATTCTGCGTATTTGAGCATCTAAATGGAAAACAGTATTTAAAGGGAGTTAAACATGTAACTGCCCTGTTTTCTGTGCAGTTATCCTGGAGAGAGGGACATGGGTATTTCCTGGTTGTGTAGAAGGAAACTAACAAACAGTTCCTGAGCCAACTTTACACTAATGTGTTTAACACGTTGTTTAATATAATCTACATATGGCATTACAAGGTAGAGAATATTACATTTCATCGGTAGAAAACTGCGGCTTGGGGAGATGAATTACTTGTTCAAGTTCCAAAAATTAGTAAGCAACAAACCAAGATTCAAATCCAAGCCTGTCTGTTCCCAAACTTATTATTTTATACCTGACTATGGTAGAGGATATAATTCTAGCTTTATTAACAATTCACCTTGCCATGTTTGATATGATCACTCCATTCATTAAACACAAACATAAACAGCTACCCACCTCTCAGGGAGTTGAAAGAACTCATGAGCGTTACAAAATACAGCACATAATAGCAGCTTGCCCTCAATAAATATTTGCTGAATTTGAATTTTGTTGAACATCTGAATTGGCTGACACTGATGAGAAAGGAGAGAAAGTATGTGTAGGAAATGCCTAATTTATCTCCCCCCCCCTCCCCCGAGAGGGAGAAGAGAAAGAACTATGAAATGCAATTAAATGATTGTGTAGTTGGGGATATAAATTCATCCCAACCGGCTACAGAGCAGGATTCAGAGAACAGAAGTTGGGTTTCAAGGAGAACTAACATAAACATTATGTCAATGATTTTCAAAAAATTTTTATTTTTGCTTTTGTTAGCGACAGAGCCTTTCTTCAGAAACTTTATTTTAAATCCTAGTATAGAAAACAAATACAGAGCTATTCTTAATCCTGGTTTCTGATTTCCATGGTGTACCCTAAGAAACTGTTATGGAAGCCCTCAGCCTAGTTCAGGGCACAGTTTGAAACTTCCTGTGCTTATATCTGCCTCTTTCTTCAACACCCAATCAACCACAGTATATGTATTTAATGAAGGGGGCTATTCTCTCTCCCACAACAACAGCTTATATACCTACTCTGTAGAGTGTTTTTCGGTTGATGGTTATCACGCTCAGAGGCTGAGATGACTTTAGGCATGGTTGGATTCAGGCTCTAAACTGTGGGGTCAGGAATACCTATCTCTACATTTTTCTATATTAAACCCTCTGTGAAGCCTCCATTCTCAAACAGGCTCTCTCCACCTGTAACAGAGATATCCCACAGTGGTTGCTCACTTCGATCATCCTGAGTCTCTACAATCTCAGGAGGAAGTGACTCTTGCTTAATAGCACAAGCCCCCTTAAAGGACTTGATTGACTCACCACCAGTCATGTGCTCATTCTGATTTAATGACTATGGTTAAAGTCATTCAGAATATGGTTGCCCAGGCCTGGTTCGTCGTCCCACCCTTGGCGCCAGGGGGAAGCCAGTCCTACCAGAACACATGGATCGAGAGTGATGGGCATGAAAGATGATGCCCAAAGTGATGCTGAGCATGGAAGAACCCACATTTGTTCTAGTGCTCAGATAAGATCATGATGCGCCCAAGACAAGGAGGTCTAAAGACCAGGGTGACTGAAGTGATGATGTAAGAAAAAGGTAGAAGTAGGAGTTCCCATTGTAGCTCAGAGGGTTAAGAACCCAATTAGCATCCATGAGGATGAATTTGACCCCTGGCCTCACTCAGTGGGTTAAGGATCCGGTATTGCCACAAGCTTCAGCGTAGGTTGAAAATGTGGCTTGGATCCATTGTCATGGCTGTTGCATAGACTGAAGAAGCTGCAACTCCGATTCAGCCCCTAGCCTGGGAACTTCCATATGCTGCAGGTGCAGCCCTGAGAGAGAGAGAGAGAGAGAGAGAGAGAGAGAGAGAGAGAGAGAGAGAAGGAAGGAAGGAAGCAAGGAAGGAAGGAAGGAAGGAAGGAAGGAAAGAAAGAAGGGAGGGAAGGCAGGAAGGAAGGAAGGAAGGAAGGAAGGAAGGAAGGAAGGAAAAAAAGGCAGAAGTAGGAGTCAGGAACAAAAAGGAAGCAAAAAAGATGGTAGTGTCCTATTGGTAGTGTGGACTCATGCTTCCGCAAGGAGAAAGAAAAGACTTTTAGTCCCTGGAGGAAAGGCAAATGGATCATGAAGCCATCCAAAGAACTATCTGTCATCAGGAGAAGATGAAAAGTAAGCAACAAGGGCCTGCAGGAGGATTTTGTGTGGGAACTCAGAATGTAAACTCACTGGGGAAGACTTCAAGAGACATTTCAGTTGCCAAGGGTGAAAGAGCAGAAAGAGCAAGACTTGAGCCTAAGAAGTAGAGCAATTTCTTATTTATTTTGGACACAGTATCTAGAGAGAAAGAGTTAGAGCTGTTGGCTGGACACAAATAGCACTAAGATAAAGACCATTTCCATGGTTGTATAGCATCATGGTTAGATGCTCACCCTCTGGAATCAAATAGATGTAGGTTTTTGGGGATTTGTGTGTGTGTGTGTCTTTTGTCTTTCTAGGGCCACACCTGTGGCTTGTGGATGTTCCCAGGCTAGGAGTCTAATCAGAGCTGTTGCTGCCAGCCTACATCACAACCATAGCAACGCCAGATCTGGGCCACATCTATGACCTACGCCATAGCTCACAGCAACGCTGGATCCTTCACCCACTGAGCAAGGCCAGGGATCAAACCCGCAACCTCATGGTTCCTAGTCAGATTCATTTCCACTGCACCATGATGGGAACTCCAGATATAGGTTTAAATACCAACGTCTCCATTCATTGGTGATGTGACCTCGACAAGTTGTTTGTTCTCCCTGTACCATGGCTTCCTCTTCTGGAAAATGGGGATGATAATTGTTTCTAGTTTGTGGGCTTTATATATATATATATATATATATATGTTTATATATTATATATAACATATTTATATATATTATATATATGCATATATTTTATATGTACTTTTTTTTTCCTTTTTATAGCCTCACCTGAGGCACATGGACATTCCCAGGCCAGGGGTCAAATCGGAGCCGCAGCTGCAGTCCACACAACAGTCACAGCAAAGCCAGATCCGAACCGTGTATGTGACCTATGCCACAGCTTGTGGCAATGCTAGATCCTTAACCCACTGAGCAAGGCCAGAGATTGAACCCACATCCTCACAGACAGTATGCTGGGTTCTTAACCTGCTGAGCCACAATGGGAACTCCTTGGGCTTCTGTAATTTAGGATTAACATAGATAACATTTGCAAGGGACTGTGTACAGTGCCCAGCACATAATAAGTGTACATAAATGTTGGTGTTCGTATGATTTAGAAATACAATGGTTGATAGAAACAATGTATATATTGTATAAATGATATTAAAATATGTAACCTAAATCAACTGAGTGAAAAACTGCATTACCTCAGAGAAAAAAAAAGTCAGATAGGCAGAGAAGAATATATCAGAATACCTGAATGTTTCACTTGAAATAGAAATAACTTGTGGCATTTTTTTTTCATTTATTCTTCATTCATTCATTCAAGAACTTTCTGTTAAAAGCCATTAAATGCCAGGCACTGCATACAAGGTTCTAGAGAGAAAAGGGAGATAAAACTCCCAGCCTCACAATCTAGGAGAAAGGGGGCAAAAAAAAAAATAATTTTGATCATTTGTTCTAACAAATAGAACAGTGGGATGAGAACTACCTTCACAGAAGTTTGTGCAGAGTGTGTGATGGAAACAGAGCAGTGAACAGCTGATTCTGCCTGAATATTCTATGATTTCAGAGGGCATTTGAATACAATCTGCTTCATGCTTGCAGGTTAGAGGGAAAGAGGAGTTTAATAATATATAATCTTAGAAGGTCACACCTATTTATTTTATTTAATTTGGTCTTTTTTTAAGGCCCCATCCATGGCATATGGAGGTTCCCAGGCTGGGGGTCAAATCAGAGCTGCAGCCGCCAACCTACACCACAGCCACATCCATGCGGGTTCCAAGCCATGTCTTCGAACTACACCGTATCTCATAGCAATGCTGGATCCTTAACCCACTGAGTGAGGCCAGGGAATCAAACCCGAGTCCCATGGATACTAGTTGGGTTTGTTATAGCTGAGCCTCCAGATGGTCACATCTAGAAACAAAACTGTCAAATGTTGATATTTATTGAAGCTAGGTGATAGAGATTCTATTATTCTCTCTGTTTTTCTGTATCTTTGAAAATTTGAATTTTTGAAACAGCAAATGAAACTAAAACTTTTTTGAAATGGCAAAGGAAACCTAATTTCTCAGAGCCAGAAAGGAGTGAGGCAAAAAAGCCCTTGGCAGCAGCCGTAACTAGGAATGCACAGAGGTTTAAACAAAAGGAAAAAATGGTGCCTCACTTAATATGGATGGAAGAGTAAATAGAAGAAAGTAAGGTGTAGAGGCTTGAGAAAGATCACTCAGGGCAATGAGAGCAAGGGGAAAGAAATAGAAATGGAAAGACAAATGAGAGCAAAAAAGGGGAAATGTAATAAGAACCAGAGGAGTTCCTGTCGTGGCACAGTGGTTAACGAATCCGACTAGGAACCATGAGGTTGCGGGTTCAGTCCCTGCCCTTGCTCAGTGGGTTAACGATCCGGCATTGCCGTGAGCTGTGGTGTAGGTCACAGACACAGCTTGGATCCCACGTTGCTGTGGCTGTGGTGTAGGCCGGAGGCTACAGCTCCGATTCGTCCCCTAGCCTGGCTGCTAGAGCAGCCCAAGAAATGGCAAAAAGACCAAAAAAAAAAAAAAAAGAACCAGAAATTATGAACACCCACTCAAAAAAAAAAAAAGGAAGAAAGGAAAGAAAGAAAGAAAAGAGCAAGTATGATCAAAGACGACTTAGATGAAAGCATGATGGTGAAGCTGAAAGACAAACATTGCGGCACAAGTGTTGCTGGAAATTTGTCCTCTGTCCACCAGTGCTGAATAGAAATGCAGAGACAGAGTTTTGAGTGAAGAAGAATAATTTAAAAAAAAATAGCTTTATTGCTTTGCCAGGTGAAGGACACAACAGCAGGTTAATGCTTAAAGATTGTCTGCCTTTGGGATGGAAAAGGAAGGGGTTTTATAGTTTGGGAGTGGAAAATAGGGCCACAGATAAGGAACAGGGCAGAGCTTCTGTTCTTCTTTCAAGTTGGTATTTAGTGGCCCTGGGACTGGTTCTGGTGGTCCTCTTTCTTTATGGAATGAAGACTGCTTCTCAGCATCTTTCATCTGGTGGTGGGTTTAGTTCTGCAGAAGAACTCAAAGATATTGTTATGTGTATCCCTTGAGGAGGAACCAGGACCCTGCCCCAAGGCTGCACTATTGTTTCTTGACTGCTCCTCCCTGGTCTCTGCATCCCTTCCCTTCTCTGATTAGCAGCTGTTTGAACCTATGCTTTGGAACTCAGGGAAGACCATGGAGGCTGAAATTTATTCCCTAAAAACAAGAAATGGGGGACACAGAAAGCCTTGTACCCAGGAGTCCCACAGGGCCCTGCTCAGTTTTATAACCAAAAAAAAAAAATACTGTCTGGAATGAAAAGAGATTAAGACTCCAATGAGGCTCCAAATGAGGAAGAGGGAAAGAGAAAACAGAAAGAAGCTCCATGAGGAAACCTAGTACAGAGGGAGAGTAAAAGTCAGCTCTACAGCAGGATGTTGATTCAAGGTGTTACAGTTTTGAAAACTGAGATTTTCAAATTGAGGTAACAACTAACTTTTTGGGAAGATCCACATATATACCTCCACAAATTCATTCTTTCCTTTCTTCATTCATTTCAACAAGTAATTATTCATCTTGTTCTCTGGCAATAAACCAGAAACTAAGATGGACGTATAAATCATAGTGCCTTGAATCTAGCAGCAGAGACAAACAGCTAAACAAGTAATTATGATAGAGTGTGGTGGTTCCAAGACAGGTGAGTGGCAGGACCTGGCAGGTTCTCACAGGGCTGCCTTCCTTTCCATTTAGGGTGTTCCCCCAATCCAGTGACTGACCCTTGGGCTTTGTAGATGCAGAAACCTGATCTTCTCCCAAGCCAACATCCATCTCTTGGGGATGGACTCAGGCTTAGCCAAGTTCACAAAGACATAACTGAAACCTAAGCACCTCTGACTCGAACTCAGCCCAAACCCAGATTGGGACTTGAACCCATGTGGGGTTCTGTTTTTAACTAGGATCACTTACCTGGTGTATGGACTTACTGAGCCTCAGGTTCTTTGTGTCTCAGTGCAGAAGGAATTCAATGAGAAACAAAGGCAAGAAATAGATTTATTAAGATAGGATGCTCGTGGGAGATGCAAGTGGGCAGCCAGGGAGACTCTGCCCCCAGAATTAGGCAGACTACATTTTTATAACCCAAGGAAAGTGGGGAGGGGGAAAAGACCACTTTCTCCCTCATTCTTCGAGTAGACATCAGGGTTACTTCACTAGCTCCTCCTTCACATCGGTAAAAGAGTATTGACCCTATGAGGGCAAACTAGGACTGTCATGGTGCTTATTCAAATCAGCAGAAGAGTGGTAATATATGCTAAAATATGTTGAATCATCTCAGGTTTCCATATGATGAGTGTCTCCTATTTTAGAATGTCATCTTTCCCTTAAATTCCTGTCTTTGGTTTTAAGGATCATTATCTTGCTGAACTTGAATGCAAGCCTCATTTTATTTTTCACTTAATGATCAGAGGCATATCTCATGCTTTTATTTATGGTTTTATAGTTAAGCAAGTCTGCTTCATTCCAAGGCGTTCTGATAGCTTTCTTGAGTGATTATTAACTTACAGTGATCTCCCAAAGTTCCCTAGGCTTCCCTCTCTATCTATGGTCTCCTACTGGGACTTTTACAACTGCCTGTGTAACTATCCTACTCCATCCCTGTCATAACCACCAGAAGGCCAATTTATTGATGGATAGTAAGAGAAATGAATATGAAAGACTTGGAGATTTGTAGTCTCTGATGAGCACATTCTTTCATGGGAGATTAATGAGACAGGAAGGCAGGGGGCAGGGACAACCTTTAAAAGAAGGAGGAGGGGAACACAGACCTTGAGGGAAACTGAATATAACAAAAACTGGTTAGAACCAACTAAGCCCATGATGGTGAAAGATCTGACTTCCAGTAGACCTTGAGCCCCACTATAGGCCCATTGCAATACTTTAGCTAAATGACACACCCACCAGCAAAAGGACAGTTCCAAGTCTGACCATAAAAGACTGCAAAATGGGCAGTGGCCCAGTTGCTGAAAATTCCCCACCTCTTCTCCAAAATAGTTGGAATAATTCTCCCACTTGTTAGTGTATAATTACCCAGCCCATCAAAACGAACAACCCCATACCCCAGGATCCTCTCACCTTCTGAGATGGCCCACATTCCATCCATGGAGTGTATCATCTCCCTGAAAAATCCACTTTCACTCTACTTGAGCTCTCACTTGAATTCTTTCCTGCATGAAGCCAAGGACCCTCATTGGTGGCCCATCTCAGGGAGTCGCCCAAGAACTAGGATGTGCCCATCTGCTCACTTCCCTGTCTCCCACAACGTTAGCATCAAGAGATTGCTAAAGAGAATGGATCACAGCAAAGGAGCGTGAGATGGATGCCCTTAGTGCCCAGTGCCGTGGAGCTGTGATACTGGTGCTTTCATCTGCCCTCACCAGTCATCTGCCTCACAGAAGATACTGGTGTTCATGGGTCAGGGCACCATCTCTCTGCTCACTGCTGGAGAAGCTGTCATATTCTATCTTTCTCTATATCCTTCTACTGACACATTCATTCTCTTAACACAATACAATACAATTAACTAAATATAATTTTCTTAGACATAATCATCATTCAATCTTGCCCCCCTAAAGTGATCCAAATTACCCAGATTATATTTGGGCACTAGCAATCTGTTGGGTCCTCTCTATGTAGGTGTGGTTTTATCTGTAATGTTTTCATTATTCCTATGTTCATGTTCAAAGTATAATTTTAATCCCGTTTAGGGGTGTGCTGCCTCTTTTCCATTTGTTAGATCTACTCTCTAGCCAGAGAAGGCTGGGCTTTACCAATAAATGGGACATTGAAGATCAGAAAGAAGAAGGAAATCAGGCTGGGATTATTTCTCCTCCTTCTCCCCTTTTGGTGTCAGGACAGTAACAGTTCCCTGGTGTTTCTAGTCCTAGGACTGTGCACTGTCCCTTGTTGGTTTCCCTAAGTTCTGTCCATACCATTGTAAAGTTTCTTTGTTAAATTCTCCTCAATTATCTCCTTTGGGCAGGGCATCCCTTTCCTACAGGTTGATGTTGACTTTAAACCCATATATTACCAATGGGAGGTAAAGGTAAGCAAGACGACAGGAGTCCCCTTGTGCCACAGTAGGTGAACAGTCCAGCGTTGTCACTGCAGCAGCTTAGGTTGCTGCTGTAGCATGGGTTCAGTCCCTGGCCTGGGACTTCCATGTGCCACTGGTTCAGCTGTACAAAGGGAAAAAAAAAAATTCTCCTTTTAAGAGATAGAGCTAGATTCCTCTCTTCTTGAGTGTAGGCTGGATTTACTAACTTGCTTCCAATGAACAGAATATGGTAAAAGAGATAGTGTATCACTTCCAAATCAAAGTCACATGCAAGATAATGTGACTGCTGCCTTGCACTCACCCTAGGACATTTTCTCTGGGGCAAGCCAGCTGCCATATTGTATGGAAACTCACGTACCCCATGGAGAGTAACTAGCACCAACAGCGCATAGCCCTCTGAGTGCACCATCTTGGAAGCAGACTCACCAGCTCCCACACAGCCTTCAGACGACTGCAGCCCTAGATAACAACTCGAATTCCATCCAGAGCAGGAACCATCCCTCTGAGCTTCTCCTGAATTCCAAACCCACATAAATTATGAGATAATATTTGTTGTTTTAATATTTGTTGTTAAGGGTGGTTTGTTACATAGCAATAGTCAATTAATAGAGTAGAGAAGGGGAAGGAAGGCAGAGAAAAGAGAAAGAGTAATCAGAAAAAAATGCTGCTTATAAAACACTCTTGCACAGCACAGACAAAAAAAATGTTCAGAGAACAACTAAAAACCACAGACGCCTGATGGGTTAGGGAGGTGCCAAATCAACATATTTGGAGCACAAAATGTTATGGTTTCTATAGAATATATGAAAAAAATGGTTTACAATTTAAAAACTTGCAAAGTGCCATTCTGATCAGATTGATCAGATCATGGTCTGTACAAGTCCAATATTCTATTTATGACGGTGGGACAGGATTTCATGGGAGCATATGATTACCCTCTATGGCGCTCATCACTGAAGTCAAGAGACAATGCTCATTATTTCTAATTTCACTCACATACATAATACACACACATACGTATATATATTTAGAGAGAGACTTTAAAAAATATATACTGAGTTCCCTGTCATTTTTTTTTCCTTAAAACTGCCTCCAAGATCCAAGAGTTACTCTTTCCATCTAAAATCCTTGTGACAGTATTTGTGGAAAGATCTGAAAGGCTGGGGTAAAGGAAGTTCTGCTAGTTCAATAGTAATAGTTGGAGAGGGGGAGTTCCTGTTGTAGCTCAGTGGGTTAAGGACACGACATTGTCTCTGTGGGTATGAGGGTTTGATCCCTGGCCTCGTTCAGCAGCTTAAGGGTCCGGCATTGCCGTAAGCTGCGGCATAGTTCACAGAATTAGCTCGGATCCAGTGTTGCCATGGCTGTGGGGTAGGCCTCAACTGCAGCTCCAATTTGACCTCTAACCTGGGAACTTCCATATGCCACAGTTGCAGCCTTAAAAAGAAAAGAAAGAAAAAAAAGATATATATATATATTTGGAGAGGGGATGGCTATCAGTGATTAGTAAGCCTCCATAAAATAACCAAAACTACAGTCATTACCCTTCTTAGCAAAAGATTTGATCTCAGTGAAAATTAGTTGATCAACTTGCCAATTAATTCTATGGTTTGAAAATAAATAAATAAATAAATGAAATTATTTTAAAAGGGAGGGAGTTCCCATTGTGGCTCAGTGGAAACTAGCCCAACTAGTATCCATGAGGATGTGGGTTCAATCCCTGGCCTAATTCAGGGGGTTTAAGGATCTGGCATTGCTATGAGCTGTGGTATAGGTCAGATGCGGCTCAGATCCTGCGTTGTTGCAGCTGTGGTGTAGGCTGGTGGCTACAGCTCTAATTCAGCCATTGGCCAGGGAATTTACATGTGCCACAGGTGCGACCCTATAAAGCAAAAAATAAAATAAAATATATTTGGGGCCTTTGTGAAAGATACAAGACCATCTTGCTAAGTATAAATGCCTCCCGATGAACCTCTCTCATTGTGGCTTTAAGTTACATTTAATACAGGATGAGGGGGCCCTCTGAACTTTCTTTTTTCTTTTCTTTCTTTTTTGTCTTTTTGCCTTTTCTAGGGCCGCTCCCGAGGCGTATGGAGGTTCCCAGGCTAGGGGTTGAATCGGAGCTGTAGCCGCCAGCCTACGCCAGAGCCACAGCAACTCGGGATCCAAGCAACGTCTGCAGCCTACACCACAGCTCACAGCAACACCAGATCCTTAACCCACTGAGCAAGGCCAGGGATCGAACCTACAACCTCATGGTTCCTAGTCGGATTCGTTAACCTCTGAGCCACGACAGGAACTCCTCTGAACTTTCTGCTGATTCTGATGCTTGTGGATGTTGCTCATCCCTAAGTGTGGATTATTTCTTTTCTAGTCTTTGATTTCTTTGCATTCAGCTTTCATTTTTCAGTCTCAACCATGGACCAACATCAGAGAAGAAAAGCAAAACTCAAGAAGAATAGATATCGTAAAAAGCAAAGTGGAATTTTTTTCAAACAGTGTCTTCTGAAAGATAATAACTCGCTCCCACACAAGCAAGGACTCGTAATAAAAGAGTAGCTGCGCTTTATGCTTAGAATCAGAAGAGTGGCTGAGTAAAATGCCTGGCCTAGCTGATGTAATATTGGTGAGTGGTGTCAGATTGTGAGACAGAGATGGGAGGAGAAGGAAGAAGACAGAGGGAAGTGGGCGGGGGGGGGGGGGGCGGTGGCTGCATGGCACCAGGGAGGCAGCCAAAGGAGTGGGAATGAATCCAGAAGGGGAAACCACTAACATTAAAGAAAAACTGAAGCGTTCCTGTTGCGGCTCAGCAGGTTAAGAACCCAACCACCATCCATGAGGATGGAGGTTTAATCCCTGGCCCTGCTCAGTGGGTCAAGGATCCAGTGTTGCTGCAAGCTGCAGTGTAGGTCACAGGTGTGGCTTGGATCCATGGGTGTGACTGTGGCAAAGGCTGGCACCTGTAGTTCTGATTGGATCCTTAGCCCAGGAACTTCCATATGCCACAGGCTCAGGCCCTTACCAAATGAAAAGAAGAAGAAATGAGCAAGCAAGTTTGGGAAAGGTGAAAGAGGCTACTGACTCAAGCTAAGTTTTACTGAGAGACAGATGACTATAAGTCAGATGGAGAAGAAAATGGTCCTTGTTTCTATAGAAAGGTGGATAAATAAGAAAGTAGTAAGTAAATAAATATCAGTAAAAAGAGAAGATGAATACAGTAGGAGAGCCTACCTCATGGGGTTCTTTTTGTTTTTTTGTTTTTTCCCTCCAGAGAAAAGAGAAGGCTGCAATAACTTGTGAGTGACAGCGAGACTCCTAGGGAGTGATTAATGTCCTGCAGTCCAGCCCTGAAAAGACAGCCTCTTAGGATTATGCAAGTATTAGGGGATGAAACAGAACTCCTTCTAATGCTCTGGGATTGTACTGTTTATTTTCCTAATGGGAGACTGTATTTTCAGTGGCAGAGGCAAACGTCTGAGCGTTAGAAAGCATAATAAAGTTCAGGAGGAAAAAGAGAGTTCCTGGAACAGACTGGCTCACCACTGCATTTGCTAATAATTCCCCTACTGTTAAAACAAGCCTTTGGCAGATGGATTTGGTTTGCTTCTGGAGAAAAGGGAAATTAAAAAAAAAAATCCATGACACCAGAGCTTTTGACTCTTTTATTTAAGGAAGGTAACAAAAGGATAGCGGTAATTAGGGGCTCGGTATGCTTGTATTCAGATTAAATTTGTTTCATAATTTTACTGCACAAACTAGTAGTAGCAAGTGAAAGAATAACACCTCATGCCTAAAATTATGCTACCAAAAAAAGATGATGGACTAGACTTTCCAGTATCTTAAAATCAATACAGAATGGCCAAAAGAATTTGAATAGTGCCTTTGTCTCAGGAGACAGTCATCAATACACTGAGACAGAAATCTTTTAAAAATAGAGCCAACATATGGGTTGCCTTCTAATTGTGTGAAACAAATAAAAATGCTAGGAAAATGTGATTACAATTCCAATACATTATGGATAAAGCTTGAAATAAGGCAAGCATATTCATGCAAACCTCTTCAATATGCATAACAATAGAAACTCTGAAAATATACTCCATGGTAAAATGCTAATGAAACATTAATAAGCAAAAATTTCTGTGCATAATCAGTGAAAATAGACAGTCATTAAAGATTGGAAATCTCTTATTTATGGAAGAGAGCAGCTATATAAATAAAGAGAAAAGGATTAGAATTGGTAAAACCAGTTTGTTTGGTGGATCAAAGGATTGACAGAAAATAATACATAAAGTGTGATCCCAAACTTGTTTTAAAAAATAACAGCTGTTGTCTCTGGATATAAGTAATACGGGAAATTCTAATTTTTTTCTTTGCATTTGCTTGTTTTTTAAATAATCTTATGTATTATTATTTAAAATATTATTTTTAAAAATGTGCTGCAGATTTAAGTCCGGTATACTGTATAAATAAGGGAAAGAGCATATGTAAGTTGTAACCTACAAAAATAATATTATTATAAGGATGACAAGAACAGATGGATTCTGTTTTCATTTTGGTGGCAAATACAGAGGTCTAGATTCAGTGTGAGCAACTATAGCATGATTGAGGCAGAAAAGAGGAAAAATATTTCAAGAACGAGAAAAGAAAATTAAATTTTCATTAGAATCTTAAGAGTGAGGTTTTTCAAAAAGCCAAAAGGAGGCATTCCCATGTGGCTCAGCAGAAACTAATCTGACTAGTATTCATGAGGATGCAGGTTCAATCCCTGGCCCTGCTCAATGGGTTAAGGATCTGGCATTGCTGTGAGCTTTGGTGTAAGTCACAGATGCGGCTCAGATCTGGCATTTCTGTGGTGGTGGCGTAGGCCAGTGGCTATAACTCCAATTCAACCCCTAGCCTGGGAACCTCCATATGCCAGAGGTGCAGACCTTAAAAAAAAAAAAAAGATGAAAGGAGGCAAAACAAAATTGGAAGATATACTAAATAAAGAGAATATTAAACAGATGATTTCTTATAGAGTTTAAAATTATGACACATTGTATAGGATGCAAAGTATTTCTATTGAACCATTCATAGAATTATAGGATTTTAGGCCTGAAATGAATCTTAGAGATTTTTTTTTTTTTTTTTAGGGCCTCACCTACAGTGTATGGAAGTTCCCAGGCTAGGGGGCAAACTGGAGCTGCAGCTGCCAGCCTACACCACAGCCACAACAAGGCAAGACCTCCATCACAAGGTCCAAGCTGCATCTATGACCTACACTGCAGGTGGTGGCATCCTTAACCTACTGAGCGAGGCCAGGGATCGAACCCACATCTTCATGGATACTAGTCAGGTTCTTAACCTGCTGAGCCATAACAGGAGCTCTCTCTAATTCCTTCATTTTGTAGAAAAAACTAAGACCCAGAAAGGTGAAGTGACCCAAACCTAATCTTCAGCATTCAGTGCACATTTTTTTTAATTTTATGATTTTTTTCCATTATAGTTGATTTATAGTGTTCTGTCAACTTCTACTGTACAGCAAAGTGACCCAGTCACACTCTCTCTCTCTCTCTCTCTCTCTCTCTCTCTCTCTCTATATATATATATATATATATATATATATATTATTTTTATCACTTTATCCTCCATCATGTTCTATCACAAGTGACTGGATATAGTTCCCAGTGCTACACAGCAGGATCTCATGGCTAATCCATTCCAAAGGCAATAGTTTGCATCCACTAACCCCAAGCTCCCCATCCATCCCACTCCCTCCCCCTCCCCCTTGGCAACCACAAGTCTATTCTCCAAGTCCATGATTTTCTTTTCTTTGGAAAGGTTCATTTGTGCCATATATTAGATTCCAGATATAAGTGATAGCATATGGTATTTTTCTTTTTCTTTCTGATGTACCTCACTTCATATGAGAATCTCTTAATTCATTCATGTTGCTGCAGATGGCATTATTTCATTCTTTTTTATGGCTGAGTAGTATTCCATTGTGTGTGTGTGTGTACACACACACCATATTTTCTTAATCAATTCATCTGTCGATGGACATTTAGGTTGTTTCTATGTCTTGGCTATTGTGAATAGTGCTGCAGTGAACATACGGTATGTATCTTGCCATATCTTTTTCAAGGAAAGTTTTGTCCAGATATATGCCCAAGAGTGGGATTGCTGGGTCATATGGTCATTCTATATTTGGTTTTCTGAGGTACCTCCATGCTGTTTTCCACAGTGGTTGTACCAATTTACATTCCCACCAACAGTGTAGGAGCGTTCCCTTTTCTCCACACCCTCTCCAGCATTTGTTATTTGTGGACTTGTTAGCAATGGCCATTCTGACAGGTGTGAGGTAGTACCAGTGCTTGTTTTGTCTGGTTTTACTGTGGTTTATGCCATATGAGAGTACTGCAGTCCTCCTCTTGCAACTTCCAGAAAAGAAAAGGAACATTCATTAGAGCTGGGCCATGACACAATAATGTGTATTTTAAAGGGATCTGTTCAGCTTTTCTCAAACTGATGACGATTGGATAACAGACGGGGAACTTAAAGAAAAGGTAAACTACTTGTAATTGAATGGAGAAAATAGGGGGTGGTGGGATGGGCAGCAGGGTGTCAGTGAATTCAAATACAACTTAGGAAGCATCAGTAAAGGAGATGAGCCCCTGGAGACTGATCTTGAATCAGGGGAGGGAATGAGCAGAATGCGATAGTCTATAAAAGAGTGATGGCTGCTGAAAACAATAACATCGTGGATGTTTAGGCTCCACATTTGCAGAAAGATAGATAGACTCAGAAATAATTGTTTTTTTCATTTCTAAAAGTTTTATCAAAGTATAGTTGATTTACAATGTTGTGTCATAAATAATTTTGGGGGTAAAGCCCCATAGCAAAGTTTTCTGGAAATCATGAATGGAGAACAAAGGGTTAATAGGCTTCTTCTATTCCGGGAACTATGACTTAAATAAAAAGTAGGAAGCAGAGAGAGCATAGATCAATCAGGAGATGTGTGACACAGACCACAGAACACAACACAGAAATAAATTAGATTTAAGGAATTATTTGACATAAAATAGTGCATCCAAGTCTTAGGAAGAAAATCCTGTCTGAGTAGAAATAAATATACATAGAAACCAAAAAGAAAAAGAAAAAAGTACAATGAGTGGGTGGAGATATTTAAATTTAGGTTTCTGTTACATTAACAGTTAATAAATCTGCACTATAAAAATGAATAAAACTTCAGGAGTTCCCACTGTGGCACAGTGGGTTAAGGATCCAGCATTGCCGCAGCTGTGGTGGAGGTCACAGATGCAGCTTGGGTTCAAATCGACCAGGGAACTTCTGGCTGGGGAACTTCCATATGCTGTGGGTGCATCTGGAAAAAAAAAAAAAAAGAACCAAATGAAAATTCAAATAAAAACGAATAGAATTTCATAGAAGAAACCCATCAATATATAAATAATGAAAGGAGAAAAGATTAGCTTTGGGTAAATATTACAACCACGAGTATTTCAAGTTTCTTCTCTTTTTATAACACCAGGAAAATCATTTTAAATTTAAAACATCTGGAGTTCCAGTCATGGCACAGTAGAAACAAATCCGACTAGGAACCATGAGTATGTGGGTTCAATGCCTGGCCTCGCTCAGTGGGTTAAGGTCCTGGCGTTGCCGTGAGCTGTGGTGTAGGTCACAGACATGGCCCGGATCTGGTCAGCGGCTACAGCTCTGATTAGACCCTAGCCTGTGAACCTCCATATGCTGAGGGTGCTGCCCTAAAAGGACAAAAGACAAAAATAAAATAATAAAATAAAACATTTATGAAGTTTTATGACTAAAGCATTAGCCAGGTTTTTAAAAGTAATAATAAATAAGTATTTTTTTTCTGACTGATGTTGACCTGTTTGTCCTACTTCCCATTAGAGTGAGAGGCTCCTGCAATTATACAGTAAAGCCAGCTTGGGGGGACTGGACAGGGTCCCTGCACACTGTGGGAAGATGCCATTGTGGGAGGTGGTTTTAAGGAAGATGGCTATATTTTGCCAACTTCTGTCTTGGAGGCGTTAGCTCTGAGCCAAGGATCTGCATAACATTATCAGCTGCTCTTGCTCTGGCAGCCCAGCCCCTAATATCCTCTGCTTCCATTTAATAGCAAAAGATGCAGTGCCTATACCCAATTCTAGCAGTTGACTAGGAGGATGCAATTCCACTCACTTCCAAATTAATTAGGCTTCCCAGTATATATGCTCTCAGATGCCTCTTGTATTTCTTCATAATTATGTAATTTGTGTTCTATTTATCTGTGTAATATCAGTCTCTCTAAGCAGAATGTAAGGACAGAAAACTTTTACCTCTATCCTAATTGCCCTTTTTTGTCACCAGAAGTCCTAGCACAGTGCCTGGCACTGAATAGGTGCTTTAAATAATATTCACTTCATGGCTGAATTCTCTCAGAGAGCCACTACAGCTGTTAAAGAAAATGTTCCTTAATCTATGTCAGCCAGGTAACTTGCCACATTTTTAAATCCTGAAAAATGGTTGCATTTCAAATATCTTTCAAGGCTTATTCTTATTCATTTTTGCTTAATGCATCTCTCAGCATTAGTATTTTCGATTCACTGGGATGTATCCCAAAAATAGGAAATCAAATCTAAATATATAAATTGGACCAGGAAGTAGCCTCCTGGAGGTATTATTATTCTTACTGATGATAAACTGTCTTCCCAATAGCTTCCCATCCTCCCTGGATTATTTCTTACCCAAAAAGGCATGCTTCACTGAGCTCTTCGTCCTTTAAGTGGCAGGTTCTTTTGTTTTGTTTTGTTTGTCTTTTTGCCGTTTCTAGGCCGCTCCTGCGGCATACGGAGGTTCCCAGGCTAGGGGTCTAATCGGAGCTGTAGCCACCGGCCTACACCACAGCCACAGCAACGCGGGATCCGAGCCGTGTCTGCAACCTACACCACAGCTCACGGCAACGCCGGATCGTTAACCCACTGAGCAAGGCCAGGGATCGAACCCGTAACCTCATGGTTCCTAGTCGGATTCGTTAACCACTGCGCCACGACGGGAACTCTCTAAGTGGCAGGTTCTATTTAAATCCAAAGATAAGCTTTGTCAGGCTGTGCTGCTATTGAGGACTAGTGTAAAGAATAACTGCAGTTAAAACAATACTTTTGGTAGCTTTCCATATCCATTCAACCCTTCCTCATTTGGGGGGAGACCCTGTGAGCTTAGGGCCTGCCTTAAAATAATGTCTTTTTAAAAATTAAGAACTAAGCAACAGCTAGAAACTCCACTGTAACATGAACACTATCATGCATGCAGGTGTACACGAGCAGTAAATACATTTGATTTCCCAATTATTGCATGATCTTACTTTGATATAGTCTGAGAAATCATGGGTAACATAGTCTGAGCCCAAATCTTTGCTCAGTCCTTACATTTTATAGAGTTTGTATGATTTTTAACTTGTATCCAGCCTTTTTTTTTTTTTTTTTTTTGTCTTTTTGCTATTTCTTGGGCCGCTCCTGCGGCATGTGGAGGTTCCCAGGCTAGGGGTTGAATCGGAGCTGTAGCCACTGGCCTACGCCAGAGCCACAGCAACTCGGGATCCGAGCCGCATCTGCAACCTGAACCACAGCTCATGGCAACGCCGGATCGTTAACCCACTGAGCAAGGGCAGGGACCGAACCCGCAACCTCATGGTTCCTAGTTGGATTCGTTAACCACTGCGCCACGACGGGAACTCCTATCCAGCCTTTTTGAGGATCCTTGGAAAATAGTACTTTTCCTGAGAAAATGAAAACTTTCATAGTTTCGAAGTCCAAAACAGTGCTTGGAAGAAATGACTTAAATTTAACCTTAGGGAGTTCCCATTGTGGCTCAGTGGGTTAAGAACCCATGAGGATGTGGGTTCGATCCCTGGCCTTGCTCAGTGAGTTAAGGATCCAGCATTGCTGTGAGCTGCAGTGTTGGTCACAGATGCAGCTTGGATCTGCTGTTGCTCTGGCTGTGGTGTAGGCTGGCAGCTGCAGCTCCAATTTGACCCCTAGCCTGGAAACTTCCATATGCCAAGGGTATGGCCCTTAAAAAAAAAGATTTAAACTTAGGTGCTCTCACTGAGTTATTATGATTTGTTTCAGGTGTTATCTTCATTTTCCCAGTATCAGGGCAACATCTTAAAAAAAGATAAGGTCACTAAGCTGCTCTGTAAATACATTTTTTTCCAGTTGTTACAGTTGAGATGCATACATGTGTGTATCTTGCTGATTCTGTTTCTGCTACTAAATACCTGGGAAACCTTGGAAATATCATTTCTGATCTCCATCCAGCCTCATTTTTCTCATTTACATAGTAACGGAATTGCATAAGATAAATGGTTTAAAACATTTGGCAACAAAACCCTTTCTTCAAATAAAATATTTTCTCGAATCCTGAGGTATGGAATAGAATATGGCTTCAATTAACACAGCTGACAATCAGTGATTTTAAAACTATCTTATGTAGGTTTAACTATGAAATATTATCATTCCCTTTGATAGACTCATGGTTCATATTAATGAATATTCACTGACTACCCATAGGTATTAAGCCCTGCAAGGATCTGGCCTATGCAAGCCAGGCCAAGACCAGTTTCTCCAAGCAGACTGTTTTCCAGAGGGAGACCACATAATTCCACAAATAACATAAAAAGTTATCATACAAGTAAAGAAGGATGCACAAAACAGGGAGTGGTTACTTCTGGCCAGAGGGTCAAAGAAGTTTTCATATGGGATGGCCTATGACCAAGAGGTAGGATTTCTAATGAGAAGATGTGTAAGGGTTTCCAGGTGGGCAAATACAGTCAGTGAAGGTGTGGAGGCAGGAAACTGAAAGGAGCTTTAAGAGAAAGGCAGGTGTTCCAGACTGGTTGTGGTATAAATGGCATGAGGAGCAGCTCTGAGCTAAAGCTGGGAAATTAGGTTGGAATCAGATTATCAATGTCCTTCGATTTCATGGTAATGAGATTTGCTTTTATTCTCCAGGAAATAAAAAGCCATTGGCAGGGGGTTTTTTGTTTTGTTTTTTTGTTTTTGTTTTTGTAAAGTGGAAAGTGACATAAACAGCAATGTCCCTAGAAAAGGTTTTTCAAAATAAAGTGTAATAAGAAATGGGAAAGAATGGAGACAGGAAGGTGAGTTAGAAGACCCTTGTCTGGCAAGAAGTGATGAAGACGTTGCTCGGTACAGTGTTATGGACTGAAATGTGTCACCCCAAAATGTTTATGTTGAAGCCCTAACCCCTCTGATGTGACTTATTTGGAGACAAGGCTTTTAGGAGGTTATTAAGGTTAAATGAGGCCATGAGCATGGGGTCCTAATTCAATAGGACTGGTGGTCTCACAAGAAGGAGAGATCATTCCCTTTGTCTAAGCACACAGACTGAGAAAGGCCATGGGAGGGCTGAGTGAGCAGGGGGTTGTCTATAAGCCAGGAAGAGAGCTCTCGCCAGAACCTGACCAGGCGGGCATTCTGATCTCAGACTTCTACCCCTCAGAACTGTGAGAAAACAAGCTTCTGTCGTTTGTCACCCAGGCCGTGGTATTTTGCTATGGCAGCCTGAGAATGCTATGACAGAGATATTAGAAATGGCAGAGAGAGGACAAATGACAGCAAGATACCACAAAAATAGAATCAACATGATTTGACAACTAATCCACTTTGAGATGTGGGAGGCAAAGGTCAACAGTAATTCTAAGCCAGTGACTAGAAGGTGTTATGATGCCACTTACAGATAAAGGGAACAGAGCAGGGAGAGCAATTCTGAGGGGGCAGAGCTTAACTTTTGCTTCTGACGAGTTTGGTGATTGAATTTGAAGTGTTGGCAATATCGCCATAGAGATTCTTCTATCAGGTAAAGAAAATTGTGGGTTTGGTGGTTAGGAGAGATGCCTGAACCAAAAATCTATTTCATTTTGGAGTCATCTGCAGAGGGATTGCATCAAAGACTGTTCCTGGATAAAAACATTCATGCACAAAAAGATACGAATGATCCTTAGTCTATCAAAAATGATACCTAGCTCTATGTTTGCCATGCAAGCCTGGCTTACCTGTGTTTTTACAAATTCTAGAACTTGGGCAATAAAGGAGAGTTGGAAAATACAAAAGATCTACCTTTAACATGGTAAATAAAAATGCAGTTTAAACACCTCCAAGAATCCCCATTCTGTTCTGATACATGCAATTTGTTTCTGTTGGCAAGAAAAGATTCAACTGGAATTTACTTGACCATGAAGTTCAATAAACAAAAGATGCTACGACCCTGAAGCAGGGCAAAGGGTAAACTGTTCTTCAAATACAGGACACATTAGCTCTAAGAGGACTGAAAGCAAAAATGGAGCATTTGATCCCGGAGGGATGCTGATTAGCAAGAGGTTTCTACACCTGGGAATCGTGGTTCTTAAAATTCGCAAGTAATGATGGAGGCACTAAACTGGAGATAGAAAACAAGGAACCAAAAAAAGTAAATAACTGAAGTAGAATAAGGTATTATAAAACAAAGGAAAATTTCATAAACATTCAGCTAAGTGAGATAATAAATAGGATATTTAGAGAATGAATACTGGGAAGGTCCTTCCCTGTCAAAAGTAGCCTGGAGTTCCTGTCGTGGCGCAGCGGTTAACGAATCTGACTAGGAACCATGAGTTTGCGGGTTCGATCCCTGCCCTTGCTCAGTGGGTTAAGGATCCGGCGATGCCACGAGCTGTGGTGTAGATTGCAGATCCGCAGCTTGGATCTCGTGTTGCTGTGGCTCTGGCATAGGCCAGTGGCTACAGCTCCGATTCAACCGCTAGCCTGGGAACCTCCATATGCCGTGGGAAGCGGCCCTAGAAAAGGGAAAAAGACCAAAAAAAAAAAAAAAAAAAAAGGTAGCCTACCTGTCTTAGGAGCAGCCAATTTCTAAAATTCATGGAACTTGATGCAGGCGTGGGATTTCCCATGATATGTTTAGCCTACTAAATAAAGACTGGACAATTGCAGCTATATGGTCCCCTGAACCCAGAAAAAAAGAATTATATGACTTGTGGGGATCCCAGTAACTTAGCACCTGCCATAGAAATTAGTATACTTGGATGGTACCTGCACTCCTGTGGTGTAATGGGGTTGGTGGCGTCTCTGGAGCACTGGAACACAGGTTTGATCCCTGGCTCAGCATAGTAGGTTAAGGATCCAGTGAAGCTCAGATCTGATTTCTGGCCTGAATTCCATATGCTCTGGGGTGGCCAAAAAAAAAAAAAAAAATCATACTCTTTAGATAAAGTAATATGTGTATGTCATTCCCAGTTCCCAGAAACAACCACTTGCAGTTATTTTAGGTATTTATTTTGTTACATAATGACATATTTCTAAATAATAGATATGAGTCCCCGCTATGTCTCAGTGGGTTAGGAATCTGACTGTAGCAGCTCAGGTCACTGCAGAGGTGCAGTCTGATCCCTGGCCTGGTGCAGTGGGTTAAGGATCCAGCATTGCTGAAGCTGTGGCCTAGGTCACAGCTGCAGCTCAGCTTCAGTCCCAGGAACTTCCACATGCCGTGGGTGCAGGCATAAAAGTTTTAAAAAAAAAAATTAAAAATAAATAAATGTATGTTACTGTTTCTTGATTCTCCAATTAGATATTTCTGTTGATCTTGTGTGATAGAACCTCAGAACCGAGTGCTCTTATTCCACGGACCCAAAACACAGAAACACACATAGACACACTCTCCTCTTTTCTCTTTTTCTGCCTGATGCTGTCATACTGCACTCTTTGAATCAGTACTTACATTGTCATTGTTAAGTCTACATAAATATTGCTCATGGCTAAGTCACAGAGTGTCCTTTGATTTTATTTCCTGTCTCGTTCAACCTTCTCTTTTTCTCTGGAGTAGACATGTTTTCTTCAATTGTCTAGTTTTCTCTTAAACGATCATTCACTCCTTTCCCAAACGCTTCTGTTCACTGCTGTCTTTACTTCTCTGACTTTATTTTGCTAGTTCACTTATTTTGGTCCCAGTCTTTCATACTAAAAATTTGCCTTGGAAATCTGAGGAGTCCCACCTGAATTCATGTTTGTGAGGTGTGTAGGGGTAGGGGTGGTTATGGACTGGTTCACAGTTATGGACTGGTGAACTTCAACATGGGGTGAAAAGACAGCTGTTTTTCACTGAGGGAACCTCAACTGTCAGCATCTGTAAGTCTTGTTTAGGGGGGTTGTCAGTTCCTTAAAAAGGAATCCTCTGATTTCCTCTCTGGGAGCGTGCAAATCTGGTTCTCAGACTTTGAGGAGTCTAGTTGGGGAAGGAGGCTACTGATAAGTAGTTCACCAAATCAGAATCAGTCCCCTTCTTTTCAGGACTGTAGCTTATCCTGACAATCAGCTGTGTCCACCTCTACAGAGAGTCAACTCCTCCTGCTGGGAGTCAAGGAAAGCAGCTGTTCGCCTACATAGGACAGAGGAGGGCCCAGAGGGTGGACAGTGTTGTCCGTGCCTGTTACAGACATTTCACTAACCCTGGCTCCTTCTCCCCTTCAGAGGCCCCCAGGGTCTTCAGATTCTGGGCTTCTAAGCCCTGTGATACAGCAGCCATCTCCCTCCTGCTGGCTTCCTCTCACTGCCCCTCACCCGAGCTTACCTTCCAGGGCTCTCTAGTTCACTAAGTTAGCTCCAAAATTCTAGCAGACAACTGCCATCTGCTCTTGTCTCTTCTTTTTTCTTTTAATAAAATGTTTTTTTTTTTAAGTTTTTAATAGTGGTAAAATACACAGAACAAAGTTTACCGTCTTAACCATTTTTAAGTCTCTAGTACAGTGGTGTTAAGTATATTCACACTGCTGGGTAACCAACCCCAGAATGTTTTCATCTTGCAAAACTGAAACTCTTTTACCAATTAAACAACAACTCCTCATTCCCCCCTCCTCAGCTCCTGGCAACCACCATTCTGCTTTCTGTTTCTATGAATTTTGAGAGTTTAGATAACCTCCTATAAGGGGAATTGCACAGTGTTTGTCTTTTTGTGACTGGCTTATTTCAGTAATGTCCTCAAGGTTCATCCACGTTGAGGCATGTGTCAGAATTTCCTGCCTTTTAAAAGCTGAATAATTAACATTTTCTTATTATGATTTAAATTTTTATTACGGTTCTCTCATTCTTTTGCCCTTAGGACTTGATCATTTTGTTTTATTTTCCCCATTCCTTTAGCTATTATTTCAGTGGCATTTCAGAAAACAGATAAACTTGTGAGTCTGATCTAGTCCTTAATAGGAAACCCACATGCTGTTTACCGAAGGCAGCATTTAAGGACACATTCTCTGTTGCTTTTGAGAATCTCTTTATCTTCACAAGACCCCTTAAAGGAGAACAGAATAAAGAAGTTGCTTCTAGTCCTCCTTTAGCCAAAGAAAAACCTATGCTTTGACATTAAGCAAAGTTATTTCAAACAGTTGTTTTTCTCTGTATGCATACAGTATGTGTATAAACTCTTCCCTGGGGAATCTAGTGTAGCGGATCTCCACGTGCGGTCCCTAGATCCTCAACATAAGCATCACCTGGGAGTTTGAGAGAAATGCACATTCCCAGGTCCCACCTCCCAATGTTTGCGTCTGAAAACTGGGGGATGGGAGTGTGCAGTCAACAACTGTTTTGTAACAAGTCCTGCAAGTGCTTCTGGTGCATCCTAAATTTTGAGTTCCATTGGTCTAAATTTTGAGTTCCATTGCATCTAGAGATGAAACATTTTATTTAGTCTCAATGCAAATGTCTACTGCAAGGTTTTCAGGCCATGAGGTCATCTTCTAGCAGATAAGTGTGACAGTGCCCAAACAGGATAATGCCTGTTTGGGGGACTTTCCTGTTGCTGAAGAGGCAGGCTTTGTCATGTGTTTTTGCTACCTGACCCTTGTGCCAAACCCTATTGGCCACACAGACTGAACCAGGAGAGAACCTGTCACTCAAGCTAGTCAATGCCACTCAATTCTCTCTCTCGTAAATATCAACTAGAGACACCAAACCTGTAGTCAGTGCTGAGCTCTTAAATGTATGTAAGACTGAAAGGGACAGCCACAGAGGCCCCTGTGCAAACACAGCCTCTGGTCCTTTCAATTTGCCTATTTTTTTTTTTTTTTGCCTTGAGTGGGTATATATTTCTTGCACCAAAGAGGCTTGATCAGAGTACATCTATTGATGCATTACATAGTCACTAGCTAATATATTAATTATTGGTAAAAAGTGCTGTAAGGCTGATTGGCCGTAATTACTTATTAGCCATTGTAAAGCTTGCCCTACCTACTGGCTTGTCCATGCTGCTGTCCTGTTTTAGCTGCAGCATATAAACAAACTCATGTCTCTGTCCAATATCTGTTTAATTTTCCATGTGTGGAAAGAAATTTGGTAGCACTTTTATTTCGTTCCAGTACAGAACTCCTGGAGTTCTTTTGCTGTTGCTTCTGATTCTCTGAGAAACTAGTGTAAATTGCTTTGTAAATCAACAACCAAAAAATCAATATCAGTGATGTTCTTTTAAAGAATTCAAAGATCAATAGGCCCCGCGAGTCACTGTCACCGCACTCCAAAGTTCAAAAGGAAATATTCTGAAAATAAAAGCAAGGGAAATCATACAATATTAGCAAAATGGTTATGGGGTAGTGGATAAAAGCCAGAATATGATTTGAGATGTGAATGTTTGTTCTGACAACAATATTAACATAATGAGAATATCAGGCTCAAGCTTTACTTTTTCAGGTCATGGGTATTGATTTAAGAACGATGCAAACAAAAATTGTCATCAGAATAGTTCCCACTGTGGCTCAGTGGTAATGTTCCTGACTAGTATCCATGAGGACGCAAGTTCAATCCCCGGCATTGCTGTGAGCTGTGGTGCAGTTTGCAGATGCGGCTTGGATCCCATGTTGCTGTGGCTGTGGTGTAGGCCCTCAGCTACAGCTCCAATTCAACCCCTAACCTGGGAACCTCCATATGCCATGGATGCAGCCCTTAAAAAAAGGCAAAAAAAAAAATGTCATCAGAGAGCTGTTTGCAAAGACATTTTAAATCCAATGTGTCTTTTTTTAGTATTAAACTCTTGTAGAATATCCCGGGATGGGAGAGACCATATAGGTTATCTAATCCAATTATGCATTTCATGCCTGACTCACTTCTATACCCCGAAAGAAATGACAGCCACATGACCCTGCCATTGTGGTTGGTGACCGAGCAATCCACCATGACTTATACAGTAAATACACAAAAAGGAACAATGGCATTTTGAAACACGAAATGTAGAACGCTACTTTGAAATATGGCTTGTGTTAATGTTTGGGAAAGTAGTGCTTTTTTCTTCTGTCATTCCTGGGGGAAAGGGTGTTAAGCACTGTGGCAGACACTGATTGCTGTCACCAGAATTGGTTCTCCTTCATCTCCAATGTTTGCTTGGCACAGGACGGCTCAAAATAAAGCTTACATTCCCCAGCTTTCCTTATAGTCATGCATTTTAGTTGCTATTGCTGTGTCACAAATTACCTCAAAACATAGAGGCTTAAAGCAACCTTTTTATTATGCTCAAAAGATTTCAGATGGGGCCTCACAGGGCTGCTTCTGTCATGCTGGCATGACTTCTATCAAAGCAGGCAGAAGCCCACCCAGATTCAAGAGGAGGGGAATTAATATTTCAACTTTTTTTTGGCCTTGCTTATGGCATGTAGAAGTTCCCTGCACAGGGACTGGTCCCCCACTGCAGCAGAGACCCGAGCCACATCAGTGGCAACATTGAATCCTTACCCTGCTGTGCCACAAGGGAACTCCAATGCTTCAGCTCTTGTCTAGGGAATGGCAAGTTCACAATGTCGAAGAGCACATGGGACAGGAGACATTTTTTTAGCTACTTTTGGAAAATGCAGTCTACCCCAGCACAGGTGTGACCATTGACTAGGTTCTGGCCAAGAGGATAAAAGAGGAATTGGTATGTTTAGGGGTGTGTGTGTGTGTTGGGAGGGGGCTTTTCTTTTCCACTTTCCTCTTGGGTGAAATGTGGATGAGTAAACTGGGGGTAGAGCAGCAATTTGGACAACAAACTGAGGATTACAGAGCAACCAACTGGAAGGAGGCTGGGTACCTGATGTCCTAGAAGCAACATACCAGCCCTGAACTGTTTGCATTTACATTACAGAGAAATACACTTCCTTTTTGTTTAAGCTACTTTATTTTGCATTTTCTTGTTAATAAAAACTATCATCATAAATGAAGACAGATGATACAAACTTGTCTTAAAATGCTGGATCTATAAAGACAATAATAATATGCAATGTTTATATGGTTAGAGTTGACTAATATTGTGGGCCATGGTATTTTTATAAACTGCTTATTCCTTAAAATGCTTGACTCTTACCATTAGAAGTAACTTACTATATTTCAAGACAACATATTGTGAGATTAAGAAATGAAAATAGAGGGAGTTCCCGTCGTGGCGCAGTGGTTAACGAATCTGACTAGGAACTATGAGGTTGCGGGTTCGGTCCCTGGCCTTGCTCAGTGGGTTAACGATCCGGCGTTGCCGTGAGCTGTGGTGTAGGTTGCAGACGCGGCTCGGATCCCGCGTTGCTGTGGCTATGGTGTAGGCCTGTGGCTGCAGCTCCGATTAGACCCCTAGCCTGGGAACCTCCATATGCCGCGGGAGCGGCCCAAGAAATAGCAACAACAACAACAACAACAAAGAAAGAAATGAAAATAGAGAAAACATCCCCTCATGGAATGACTACAAGTTGTATTATAAACAAAGAGGTAACACCAACATGTATTTTTATAAAAGGGACTAGTTTGCTACATATTGATTTCTAGACTTTGAATTTTCTAAGCCATGTATTAACTTTTTTTTGTGGAATTTTTTAGAAGAATAAATGATCTTGCTTTTGAGATATTTTATTTACAATGATATAGTCATGGTAAAAATGATGTATTTTAAAATAGCATTTAATTGGCAAAAAAATAATTTCCTAATTCAAACTGTAAATATTTGCAGAATAAGCCTCCTTTTAAAGTCAAGAACTTCTCTAAGCACACACATTTCCAATTCTGTTTTTCTTTTTTGCTTTCTTTTTTTTCTTTTATAGGGCTGTACCTGCAGGGCATATGAAGTTCCCAGGCTAGGGTTTCAATTCAGCTGCACTGCCACCTATGCCACAGCCACTCCAGATCCTAGCTACTCCGGATCCCAGCCGCGTTTGGGACTCTTCGCTGCGGCTTGTGGGGGTAATGCATGATCCTTAACCCACTGAATGAGGCCAGGGCTGGAACCCACATCCTCATGGAAACTCGTCAGGAACCCGCTGCATCACCACAGGAACTTCTGTATCTCCCACTTTACTGCTCTTTGTATGGAAGTACGTATTCCTATTTTGGGAAATATAATTCAAAACCACTCGAAGCCTAAGGGGAAAGTTTTAAAATAAACAATAACAGTTTAACCAGGCAAAGCTTTTTTTGCTTGAGGGCCTTCTGACTTGACAGTGACATTTTATTCCAATTGCTGCGCTGTCCTGTTTAAAGACCATCGACTAACTTTGGTAAGTACCTCCCAATAAATGGTGCATTTGTCTTAACAAGTACTAATTGAATAGACTGGACAAAGGGAGAGCATCAGTGAAGCAAAACAATACAATAGGACAGATGGAGAAATGCTGGATAAAATGTTGCATTATTTCTTTGTGCAAAAGAAAACCAGTACCACTATATGACTTTAAACAAAAGACATCTTCTACATTTATCAATTCAACTAGATTCTCGAGAAAAATAAAATGCCAAGGTGGAGGCCGAAGTTTCAGGGCAAATCGCGCGGCACCACCTCGGCGTGGGCTCCAAGTGGTGAATGAGGCGTGGGAATTCGGCTGAGTGGCCTGGCAGCTCTGGCATATGCGGACAGGTGGACAGCGAGAAGCGCCTGGGCGGGGTGCGGGTGTGATCCGTCTAGTCTCGGGTGGTGGGGCCCCTGCCTCGGCCTAGCCCCTCCGAGCGCGCCCCGCAAACCCGCCGGCACCTGCCTGCGTCTTCATCGGAACCGCTGCGGGAGCGCGGAGCCAGCGGGCGGAGGTTGCCATGGTTTCCGGGAATCACGTGGGGCGCTCCGGAGGCCCCCTCCCGCGCGCCGCGGCGGGGGCGGGGCGGCCCGGGCGGGGGGAGAGGAGCGGCAGCGGCAGGAGCAGGAGGAGCCGGAGATGCTGCCAGCCCTCCTCGGGCCGCGCTCGTTCAGCCGCCGCCGCCGCCGTCGCCGCACGGAGCAGCCGCGCGCCAGGAGCCGCGGGCCGGGCCAGCCGGGCCGCCAGGGCCCAGTGCGCCGCGCTCGGTGCCGGTAGCGCCGCCAGCGCCGTCCGCGCTCGCTCGGTGGCCGCGGGGCCCGAGGCCGGTCCCGGGAGGGGGCGAGGGCGGCGCCCGGGTGCCCGCCGGCAGGGGAGGCAGGATGAGCATCGAGATCCCGGCAGGACTGACTGAGCTGCTGCAGGGCTTCACGGTGGAGGTGCTGAGGCACCAACCCGCGGACCTGCTGGAGTTCGCGCTGCAGCACTTCACGCGCCTGCAGGAGGAGAACGAGCGCAAGGGTGCAGCGCGCTTCGGCCATGAGGGCAGGACCTGGGGGGACGCGAGCGCCGCCGGCGGGGGCGGCACCCCCAGCAAGGGGGTCAATTTTGCCGAGGAGCCTATGCACACCGACTCGGAGAACGGAGAGGAGGAGGAGGAGGCCGCGGACGCAGGGGCGTTCAACGGTGAGGATCCGACCCCCCGCCCCCCGCGCGCGCGCGCGCCGCTCCCCCTTAGCTCTTCGGTCCGGTAGCTCGGCTCACCCATCTCTCCTCGCGGTCCCCACCTTCCCTACCTTCCCATCGCGCCCACACCCTCAGCATCCATTTCTGTCTCCCACTCGCCCACCTTCCTACTCAGCGCTCTAGTCGTGCCCTCCCCCTCGTCCCTCCCTCTGGAGATGGGAAGTCGGGAGGTGAGGCTTCTCTGCCCACCCGCCCCTTCTCGTCCTGGGCTCGGAGGCCGAGGCCGGCCAGCTTGCGGTGGGCATCTGAGAGATAACTTTGACTAGGGTTGGAGACATTTCGCTCGACGGGTATCATTTTGCATAAAGGCAGCTGGCCCACTTGGCATCCTCTTTCAGCCCTTATGTTTATTAATGGAGTGTCCAAAGCGAAAAGGCGAAGGGTGTTCGGTCGGATTGCCTTTACTGTTGTTCGGACTGCAGATTTACTAAAAGGAGCGTGGAATTGGATTCACGAGGCAAAGCAAAATTTATGGTGATAGCTTTGGCCTTCTTGGAAACAGAGTAATCTATTATTTTCCAATTTACCAATGCGGCGTTGTAGTGTTTTTGGACTCACAACAAAGGATCCTGTTTAGCCTGCCACCCGAGGGGTCTTTGGAATGAGGAAACGGGCTAATGGTTTTCTTTTTATTTTAAACAACTATTGAATTATTTGGTGCTTTAAAAAAAAAGTGTGTGAAAAACACTGTAGGAAGTTCTGAAAGCTTGTTGGTTGTCTTTAGAATGAAAAGCCAGTGAGTAATTGTAGGGACTGTGCCAGACACTGAAGCTAGAAAGAATGAATGGGAAAGAAAAAGGGATTTTCTCAAATAGCTGCTCCTGGCAGGTCCCACCCCTTGTGCTTACAACCCTCTCTGACACACACAGACACAACATGCCTAAGTCCCATCTTTATGGCATCCCAGCCTAAAATATATGGGGGTGCAAATGTGCAAGTGCTTTTCTCTTTGTGGTGTAAGACCAAATGTTCATTCAGCATCACACTGCCTTTTATTTATTTACACTCCCTCTGGTTTGTGTGTCCAGAGTGCATTCCATATAATGAAAACATTTTCCAGTGTCATTTCCTTGTATATGTTCCTAGGAAGGTGTTCCTTTTCTTTGCAGAATTGTTGAAATGTGTTATAAAATTAATGTATTTTTAGCATGTCTGAAGCAATCACAAAAAAAACGTGGAAATGAGTGCTCTCTGAAGGTGAAAGGAAAGATTGCTACTTTAAAAATTTTAATTTTGGACTTTGTGGTGTTCTAGGGCTACGATAGTAATAGTCTTCATTGTTCATTTTGCACAAGAATTTGATGGAATGCTTTTCCTACCTGAAATGAGAAAAGGATAAAAGAGTACATATTTTAAGAAAGATGGGCAGGAGAAGCCTATGATTGATGACACAGAAAGGGCAGAGGCATCTAATACATGTTTTGTACTCCTGAGACACATGCACACACACAAGTACATTCACATGCGTGTGTACACACACACACACACACACACGAAAGAACTCATTTCCCAGATTGAAGAAAACCTAGGGACTAAGGGCACTTGGTAAAAAACCTGTATTCATTCTATTCATTATGTTGTTAGTTATAACTAAAATATTTTGTTTGTATAATGCTTTTGAAGTACTTTGCATTGATGACTTCGTTTTCTCCTGACAACAATGTCTATTGTACACAGAACAGATTTGATTGCCATTTTGCCGTGAAGAAATAAGCCATTAGCTTCTGAACAGTAGGGATCTTTTTATATGGTTTTAGACTCTCCAAAGCATCTTTATTGTAAAAATTATTCAGTGTGAGTTTTAGTAAATACTTGTTAACGAATTGCCCTGCTTACTCCCCATCGCACCCACAAAGACTTTTTTGATTGCATCCAAATGCAATTTGATCATCATCCAGGGCACACATGTGCATACGTACAACAGAAACTTTGGCAGCAGTACTTCCCTTTTCTATGTGCCATAGAAAGTATCTATTAGAATATCTTTTATTCTAATCAGGTCTCTCTTAATTTTTTAAAAGTAAATTGTGTTGAGATCCCCAGTTTAAAAACAGTTATAGGGTTGGCAGACTTGTTTGGAAAGGGCCCAACAATAAATGTTGTAGGCGCTGTGAGCAACATATGGTATCTGAATATTCTTCTTTTCTTTAATCATCCCTTTACATACATGTTCCCTCTGGAGACTAGAACTGTACAAAACTGGCCATTGATCAAGGCCATAGTTTGCCGATCTGCAGTCACAGGAGGAAAAAGAGTCAAAATAGTGCCATGGGGAGCGGGGTGGGGGGGAAAACAGGTGTGAGCCTATCAGTTTAAGGTCTAAGTCCAAAAATGTACCAGAATTATAAAACACCAGATACTGGGTAATTCTCCTGGCATAATAAAGAATAAGTACCGGAAGACAAGGCTTAATTTATTGTGACATGATGCAAGATCAGCTGGATCAATAATTCTTTTTTTTATTAATTAATTTATTTTTGGCTGTGCCTGTGGCATTTGGAAATTGCCAGGCCACAGATCTAACCCTCAACACGGCAGTGCCCCAAGCCACAGCAGTGAGAAGGCCAAATGCTTAACTATTAGGCCACCAGGGAACTCCTGGATCAGTAATTCTTAAATTTTAGTAGACATCTCAAGGAAGTTTGATTCAGAAATGAATATTACCTGGTACTGTTCTTGGAGAGCTTTTTAGAATAGATTGGAATGGGACAGGGAATCTCTTCTTTACAGACACCCCCAGGTCATTCTGATAACCACAGTTCCCTGACCACCCTTTGAAAAATACAGATCAGCAGATAGTGGTGATTATAAGATCCCTTTCTCTTATTAGCAGCCTAAAACTAGCTGCCGTTTATTGACATTCACCGTGTACGAGGCACTATCTAAATGCTTCAATTCATTATCTCAGCTTAATAAGAAAGATGAGACTGTCACTTGCCCAGTGTTTCATAGCTAGCGTGCTACAGAGAATGGAACACAGGTGGGACTGGCTCCATCCCTGTGCTCTTAAATCCCAAGTTTTTTCTCAGGAGGAGGGTGGGGCTGGCCTCACTGGAGCAGCCCTTTCATGTCAAGCTCTCTTTGAGGCCCTTAATATGTTTTATCTTTAAGGTTCTGAAAAATTAACCCATCCAAAGTCATACATAGGACTAGTAAGTAGTAGAGCCTGGTTTCTCACTCACATCTCTCTAACCCAAGACTGTAAGAGGTTTTTTCCTTAGTGCGATTCGTATAACGGCCTGACTCACAGGTCAGGTCTTCTTGGTTATTTCCCCAGTAAAGATTTGCATTGATTGATTCATACTCTTATGAATCCTTTTAGGACAAGCGATGGTATGTGTAAGAGGCTGGGCCAAATAGCAAGGTTTTGACCGTGAAACTGCTATCCATTGACACACATAGAGAGATCAAGCCTATGACCTTGAACTCAGTGTGGTGGTTGACTCAAGTAAGTGAACCCAGGTTTGGTACCATAGCCATTGATGGCCCTGGGCCAGAAGTCATATGGGCGAAGGTGATCTTGACTTTTCTTCTGCCTTTCCAAAGGACCCCTTCCTCTGCTGATAGCTTTCCCATCCCCCTCCTATTCTCTTCTAATTTTATCACCTCTGATGTTTACTTTCAGTTCGGTGTCAATTCTGGTTAAAAGGGCAACCTTCCCGAGAGAAGCTATAATGGAGATTATGCCTCCCTCTTCCCCATCCTACAGAAAGCAAATAAAACTTGACTTGTCACTTCTGCAAGGGCAGTGTCCCTAGGCTTGGATTTTATTAGGAGGGTTTACAGTAGGCCAAAGAATTGGATCAGTACCAATGTGGAGTGGAGTCCATGGTAATTAATGGTTTTATACAGACATCATTGTAAGATCTTGTGTTGCTCAATTATTTCTTCAGTGAAATGGCTGAAATTATAAAAGAAGTCAATAAAATTCCAAATTACTCTGATAAATTGACAAGTGGTTAGAAACGAAACTAATTACATGTGGGCAGGTGAAGATCAATCAACCTGGAAGAACAATAAACCAACATAAAATGTAGAAGAACTAATATTCTGTATTGTGGAAGGAAAAAAATCTAGACTTCAAAGTGGATACCCAAGGCAAAAATATAAAACCATAGCTTATAAGTAAGCTTGTCAAAGGTATATAAATAGAAATTTAGCATGTAAAATCTATGACTTAATCCTCTTAACTCTGATTGACGTCACATCTTTGTTGGAGGACTTTACCTTTGCTTTTTTACGATTTAAAGGGAATGTGGAGAGTAGCAGAGATCTTGAAAATTATGCAAAATATTGGAAAGTTGAAGCTTCGAGTGGGAGATGATGAGAACAAAGGTATTTATCATGAGAGTACATGGTTGCAGGAGAGTTGAGAACAATGTTCACATGTCTGAAAAATTTTTCTTAGAGGATTGTGAGCAAATATTCTTCATCCCTGCTAGATACTGAATTTGAGGAATTAAGCTTCATTGTCACTTGGAAGAGTAAAAGTCAGCAATTCATCCAGCTGAAAGGGCATATATGGTCTTCCTAAAATGAGATGGCAAAGCAGTAAGGGCGGTAGACAGATTGACTTCCCAAGAATCCGCTGTGAAAACGTTCTTAACCGTGTTCATACTGGGAGTGAAAAAGGATGTTGGCCTATTGCATTTATGGCCTGACAGCAGGAAAGTGTAGAGCAGTAATCATAGCCTTAAAGAAGTATTGCTTTGACCAATTTTTTAGCCTCACATCTATGGGCCCTCATTTAAGAACTTGCTCTCCCGGTGCTTCTAGAGACTGTTATGAGACAAAGCAGGCAGTCCTTAGCTCTTGCCTTCCATTTTATGTAGCTCTCCACATAGGACTAAAGAGATTTATTTTTGCAGTGGTACCTATGCAGTGGACTGAAAGTTCAAATGTCTCTTCAATGTGTTATCAACCTCTTGAATCCATTTAATTGGTTTGAAAAATGTTCGTGAAAGTCAAGTTTGGGGAGTTGACTTTAGATTCTGACCACATTTATTTTCTTGTGTGTATGAAGTGCTGTGCTAAGCATGTTGATGTGTCACTGTAGTCTTAGTACCTGCCTCCTCAGGTTGTCAGGAGGATAAAGGGAGTCATGTTTGTGAGGCCCCGAGGACAGGGCACACAGCAAGCATGGGTTGCTTGCCAATCAAGTGATCTCATTAACATGAAGACTTACAGAAGTGGAAACTGTTCTTTCAGAACAGCAACTTCATCATGTTTGGTGGGAGTGAATCTACTGTGTGCACTTTTTAGAGAGATGCAGTAGGAAATGAGTTTACTGGGTGGTTCCGCTTAGGACTTAATGTGAAGTTATGGTGTGTAGTAATAAAACCCACATCCTTTCAACTCACCATGTGGAGCTAAGTGCTCCAGGATTTTGTGATTAATGAGACTTTATGGTCTTTGGCTATTAGACATTTATATAGCAGTTTTAAATCCTCCTGAAATGGACTACATCATTCATGACAATAGCACAAATATTGAAGCCATGATTTTAGTTATGAGCATAAAACATTAGGGGAGTTAAAAAACATTTTTGAGTTAGGATGGCAATTGTGATTTTTCAAAGTAGAACGGATAAGAACATTAGTCATTTTGATAGTAGTAGTAAATGGATTGCTTTAGGGATTGAAATTGGGTAATCAAAGGACAAAAGAGTGTTCTTTCTCAAACTCTTATCCATCTATTACTTTAGACTTTGGGAAAAGGAAGCCATGGAGGGATGGGAAGAGAGAGAAGGAGGAGGAGAGAGGAGTAAAATTGGTTGGAACTTGTGAAGGGTTCTTTGAGTAACTGACACTTCTGAAGCGATGGCATAGAATGCAAACGCCTAAACAAAAAACTGAAGCATTGGATACTTTCATATGTTTACCTATCTTAAAAATCAAATTGTTTATCTATTATTAAATGTACGACTGTAACAAGTTTTCCATTTGAAGTCATAAAAGCTTTCCATTTGAGGTCCCGCATAAAGTGAGGTAGTGTGTCTGGGTGGGACAGAGTCAATATCTAGTGGTTATTGATTGTTGCAAATCTCATTCCATGGATTTCAGATTTTGTTCTTGGTTGGGTCAAAAAACAAATGTGTTTCTTTTTCCACTGTGTAAATACTGACAAGAGGCATTTGAAATCATCAGGGAGCAGTTTATTTGTGATCTATTTAAAAAGTCCTTTAGTGAGAGTAACAGCAATAGAGAAGGCCTGTGGTGGAGGCTTAGGCTGATGGAATATTTGGGGTGAAGGCTTTGGGGACGAGGACTGCGTGACTGACCTTGAGGTCTCTCTCAGGAGTGTCTGCAGTCATACAGGAAAGGGGCTGAGACCCGGGAGAGCCTGTTAGGAGGAGTGTGTGTACGTTGGGAGAGAGGATGCTGTGCTCAGTCACTCAGCACAGATGTATTTATTGAGAGCCACCTCCTCCTTTTTTTTTTTTTTTTTTTTTAGCAAAAAGAAATAATTACTCTCTTAAGTTTACTGTCTCTGTATTTGAGAAACAAGCAATCTTTTTGTCGGAGATTATCTCATAGATAGTATATGTGGTCTGTTTCATTTAACAGATGGAGCAGCTGAAGACCAGAGACGTTCCGAACTCACGTTTAGTCGGTTCCGGCCTCTTTGTTCATGGAACTATCAGTTACATTGTGTGTGTCATTTATATTAACTTACATATTACGAATCCTTTCTGTCTTCCACTAGGGCGATAGATAATAAGGTTTAAATGGCTAGGCTAGAGAGAAGTACTACTTTTGTACTTTTGCCTTCAGGGTTACCTTTTTTTTTTTTCCTCTTTGATTTTTTTCCTTGCAGTGAAATCTTAGATTTTTATTTTTGTATCAGTTGTTTAAGAAGAGGCAATGGAAAAACAAACAAACAAACAACAACAAAAAAAAACATGCAGTGACTTTTCTGAGTTGGATGAGTTATTATGGTGGTTTTGGTCCTGTTCTTATTGTCCTCCCAGCCTTGTCCATGCCGTTTAGTTGTTGAAATAGTTGCCGAAGCCCATATACAAACCACACTATCATGCTGATCATTATCTTTATTTTATGGGAGTGAGTTTTGTGTTTCGGAAATTCAAAATGACTCAGACTGTTCCATTATGTAATTATTTTGTGGAAAGAATCTGAGCTAAAATTTTCAGGTCACGGCTTATATGAAAACAAAACAATCTAAAAAAAATCAGAAATATAAACACAGTTGGTGTAACATTTTTAAATGTTTCAGCAATAGTCTCCGCCATGTGTAGCTTAATATGTTTGGAAACTAAAAAAAAAAAAAAAAAAATCGTTCCAGTTGCTGCTGTTTAAAAAATGTTTCTGTGTTTTAAAAAAAGACAAAAGGTCAAAATATAAACACATGTTCTACATAACAGGGAAACCAAGAAGATATACTCTGTACAGTCATTCCGGTATCTATTTGGCTAGGGACTGACATTGTTTAATTTATGCTAGCTGTTCCAAGACAAAATAGTTCATGGGAATGATATTGAGAGGATTTTTTTTTTTTTGATAAAAAAGAAGAAGAAAACTTCCATTTGTTTAAATACATTTTAGTTAGACTCAAAAAACATCCTTGTAAAAGGTTCTGAATTAAAACATGACTCAGCTGTTTCATTTCACTTACCATAGAAAGCTAATGTTGGAGTTCCCATGGTGGCTCAGTGGTAGCGAACCCCACTAGGATCCATGAGGACGAGGGTTCAATCCCTTGCCCGGCTCAGTGGGTTAAGGATCTGCTGTTACCATGAGCTGTGGTGTAGGTCGCAGATGCAACTCAGATCTGTCGTTGCTGTGGCCGGCACCTGTAGCTGCTATTCAACCTCTAGGCTGGGAACTTCCATATGCCACGGTACGGCCCGGAAAAGAGTTTTTAAAAAAAAGAAAGAAAGAAGGCTAATGTTTGTTGATTTACATTCTTTTTATTTAATCACCATTAACATTTTTGGCTGCTTAAATGCCAGACACTGAAATAAAGGCTATTGATACATATCATTCAGCCTTCCTCAAGTTTAAGTGGTAGAGTCAGGACTTGAACCTGACAGTCTAAATTCAGAGCCCTTCTTCTTAACCATGGTACCTGCATTTCATTTTTAGTAACTCTTATAGCAGTAACATGGTTGAAAAGAACCATATATCAAAAAGTAAGCTCCCTGCTTTTCCCTCAAAAAATTTAGTCTAGCCCAGCAATTGATCTGTCCCTTTTACAAATTTTTCTCTGTTCGTTCTACCAAAATTAGCACTTTATACACTTTAGAAACTCAATAAAATGTTTATTTTTAGAGATGAACACCTCATATACTGAGCTGTTTAATTCTCAAAACTTTTTTGATTATGTACCCTAATCTATTAGATTTGAGTAGGCATCCCCCATGTATGTCTCTATACATTTTGTGCATGTCCCAGAATATTAATTATTATGTATGTGGTAAAGCATCTCATGATACAAATTTTGAAAGGAAGAAGTAAAAAGTAGTTGTAAACAAGGTCTAATTTTTTTCCTATACCCTAAAAGATTGCCTCATACTCTGCCTTGGGATACATTAATTCATTTCGGAGACCACAATCCTAATAATACAACTTAATCTGATACTCTATTAGTAAAGCTAGCCGTAGTCAACTTTGACTTCCTCTTTTAAACTCCTAGATTATTAAGAACCTACAGGTAGGCAGAGTCCGTGTGTGTGTGTGTGTGTGTGTGTGTGTGTGTGTGTGTGTGTCTTTTTGTGTGTGTGTTTTTTGTTGTTTTGTTTTGTTTGCTTTTTAAGGCTGCACTTGCGGCATATGGAGGTTCCCAGGCTAGGGATCCAATCTGAGCTACAAGGCTGCTGGCCTACACCACAGCTACAGTAAGATCCGAGCTGAGTCTGCGACCTACACCACAGCTCACGGAAACGCCAGATCCTTAACTCACTGAGCAAAGCCAGGGATTGAACCTGCAACTTCATGGTTCCTAGTTGTATTCGTTTCCGCTGCACCACGATGGGAACTCCTCTTGGTTTATTTATTTGGTCTTTTTGCCATTTCTTGGTCCGCTCCCGTGGCATATGGAGGTTCCCAGGCTAGGGGTCGAATCGGAGCTGTAGCCACCAGCCTACGCCAGAGCCACAGCAACCCAGGATCCTAGCCACGCCTGCAACCTACACCACAGCTCACGGCAACGCTGGATCCTTAACCCACTGAGCAAGGGCAGGGATCGAACCTGCAACCTCATGGTTCCTTGTCGGATTCGTTAACCACTGGGCCACGACGGGAACTCCCCTCTTTGTTTTTTTAATAGACAGTCATCACATAAGTTAATTAATTAACTGAAGTTTGGTGGTATAGAGATGAAAATTCTATCCTGTAAAAAGGAAATCAGATCATACTGCCTGAAAAATAAGATCCAGGGTTTTTCTTTTAAATATGTATTCCTGTCTGCCTGCCCCTTGAACTCCAGCCTAGATTATGGGGTGCTAATGTCCTTGCTGCATGTTTTGGGGGTGTAACAAACAGAATCATACCATATTATAGATGTCTAGGTAAGAATCACTAAGTCATGGAAATGACAATCAGAATTAGAAGAAAATCTCAAGTTTAAAATATTTAAAAAGGAGAGTTCCTTTGTGGCACAGTGAACGAAGGATCTGGCTTTGTCACTGCAGCAGTTGGGGTAGCTGCTATGGCGTAGGTTTGATTCCTGGCCTGGGAACTTCTGCATGCCACAGGCTGCCCCCCACCCACCCAAAAGAGATTAAAAGAAACACAATTACGTAAAGTATCTCTGAAAGGAGGTCTCTGGAGAAAACAGTTGATTAGGAGGGAGACTTTGCCATTTTCCCTTTTTATAACTTGAAAAAAATGCTTATTATGACTTGGATGACCTATTAAATACATTTTAAGTGAACAAAGACACACAAAAAAGGGATTCTTTCATAAACATCCATTGAGTAGTGAATATACACTGTAGAGGAACCTACTTCAACATTGATGGAGACAAATATTCTCTTGGTCCTGAGTTCTCAGTCCTCTTTCCTTCATGGTCTGCCAAATCTACTCTTTCTCCAAAGGTTAGCTTGTGTTTCACACGACCAGAAAAGCCTTGCAAGATTCTCTGGTTGACATGAATGGTGTCAGTATGGCAGGGTGAACGTGCCCTACATCAGAGTAAGCTCGGTGGGTGTGAGATGTGCCCACCGAAGGCAGGCAGGCAGGCAGTCAGGGATATGCAGGAGTATGCTGCCTCGCTCTAAGACTTACTTTCCCGCCTGCACGCACTTTGCCCACAGTAGGTGCTCAAATACACTTTGAATATTGAATATCTAATAATAGTAAATGTCTGTGAGTGGTATGTTTCCTTTTTTTATTTTTTAAATGATTTTTATTTTTAACATTATAGCTGGTTTACAGTGTTCTGTCAATTTCCTACAGTACTGCAAAGAGACTCAGTCACCCATACATATGTACGTTCTTTTTCTCACATTATCATCCATCATGCTCCATCCTAAGTGATTACATATAGTTCCCAGTGCTATACAGCAGAATCTCATTGCTTATCCCTTCCAAAGTCCATGGGTTTCTTTTCTGTGGAAAGGTTTATTTGTGTTGTACATTAGATTCCAGATATAAGTGATATACAGATAGTATTTGTCTTTCTCTTTCTGACTTATTTCACTTAGTATGAGTGTCTCTAGTTCCATCCATGTGGCTGCAAATGGCATTATTTTGTTCTTTTTTACAGCTGACTAGTATTCCATTGTGTATATATATCACATCTTCTTAATCCATTCATCTGTCGATGGACATTTAGGTTGTTTCCATGTGTTAGCTACTGTGAATAGTGCTGCAGTGAACTGGTGCATGTATCTTTTTCAAGGAAAGTTTTGTCCAGATATATGCCCAAGAGTGGGATTGCTGGGTCATATGCTAGTTCTATGTATAGTTTTCTAAGGTATCTCCATACCATTTCCATAGTGGCTGTACCAATTTTCATTCCCACCAACAGTGGGAGGCTTCCCTTTTCTCCACACCCTGTGAGTGTGTATTTCTAAAGTGATTAAAACCTTGGGCCTGTGAATATTTAAAATAGTCTCCTAATAATCCTTTACATGAATGCATTTTTTAAACATCTTCATGAAACATAAAAGCCTTCGCCTGCCTTTCTTCAGTTTCATAGGTTCAGACTTCATTATATTAAAAATGAAGTGGCATTATATTTTGACCTGATATTTGGTCACTGTGTAAAATATGAAGAAGCCAAGCACTCGGACTGGTTGGGGCTGAGGATTGCACATTCTCATCAAGGAGATGTTCTGACCCTCCTCCCCCAAACACTGTGTCAGTGCTTCTGCCTCTATGAGCCCATGCGAAATCCCAAACTCATCTCTTCCTCTGAACCTGCTTTGTCCTTTCTTCCCTCTCCATCTTGCCTCGTCCTTGTAATCACCATGAAGGCAGGCTGCTTTCCTCCCTTGATTGTGTGAATCTAGCCCACCCCGAAGGGCTCACTCACCGTTTGGAGCCCTCCAGCTTTAACTCTAGCTCCAGCGCTGGAATCCAGCTAAGATTCAGGTTGACAGGTCTACCTACTTATCAGCCTGCTCCACTAGCATCTTTTTCAGGCACCTCCAGATAAGTTTGTCCTGAATTGAATGTGTTATCATCTACCTCAACTTTTTTTCTTTCCTATACTCTCATTTTTTTCCCCTCCACTAATTTGATAAACATGGTCAGTAGAGCGCCTTTCCTTTGCCTTGTACATCTTAAACCTGATAGTTTATGGAAAACAAAACAGATTGCTTTTAGTGCTGAAAATTTAAAAGTAGTGCTGAAAAATCAGAAACAGTGGGAACTTTTAAAAATCTATGACTTCACTTTGGCATAGGTTTTGGCTTTGAATTCTGACTCTGCCGTTTATAACCTTTGGAATCAAAACCACCTGTGACTCAGTTTCTTCATTAATGAAATGGGAATCATGATGGCACTTACCTAAGTGCTGTGGTAGGAATTAAATGAGTTAACAGTGTCTGACATAAACTACGCCTTACATATGGGTTTGTTTAAAAAAAAAAAAAAAAACCCAAAAAACAGAGAAAGGCAGGAAGAAAGAAAGGGAAAGTTTTAGAAGTCAGAACAAGACAGTTTTTAAAAATGAAGTTTGATTGGAAATGTCAGAAACTAGACATTGCTTTCAAGGCAGTGTAGTAATAGTATTTTTAAAGAAGTTATCAATAAAAGAATATAAAAGTCAGGTCTTTAGATCTTTCAGTTAAGTGTTTCAAACTTTTTAAAAATGCTGCTTTTTTAATTCTCAGCTCCTTCTTGAATTCTGTTGCATGTGTAAGGTAAATAGTCTGACTCTAAAAAAATAAGTTTTTTAAAAAAAGCAATGGTATAAAGCTTTGCTTTGTTTTCACACCCATCTCCTCCCTTGAGAATCGGTGTTTAACTGCTAGAATAAATAAATTTGTGTGAGCAAAATCTCCAATTTTGTGGTTTTATTCAAGTTTAATACGTCCTTTTAAAACAAATTGGGAAAGATTAGGTAGGGGTATTTAAAATACTTGGATTTAAATGAGGCATATGCTTATGGTAAAAACATGAATACGTGCCTGAAATATAAATTAATTGGAAAAAATAAGCTGCATTAAATTGACAGCTTGTTGCCATTTCCACATGTCATAATATTTATGAAAGTAAACTCATGATGGGACACATTTTCACACCTAAGTTTTACATTAGAATGTGGTTTTATTCTGAAAACCCATAATCCTATACTTGCTTCATTACAAATTGCTGTCTTCACAGATTTTTTAGAAAGGAAAAGAAAAAAGACCAATCCTTTTGGATATCTTTGTTTTTACATGACATGGAGTTGTTCACAAGTCTTTAGTATCTTATTTGACTGTCATTAATGGCACTTTACCAACCTAGCAGCATTAGGACCTGTGATTGCTAATAATTCCTTAAAACAATATTTCCTTATAATTCCTTAAAAAGAGTTCAGAAGGTATTTTACTGTTTGAATTTTAAGAAAAACACATTTGTAGAAAGGATATTTTGGAAACTGTATTTTGGGAGCACATTTAGCACAAAAAGGGTACAAAGCTTCAGTTATGCAAGATGAAAGAGTTCTGGAGATCTAAGGTATACAGCCTGATGACACCATGACTGTATCATATGCTTGAAATTTGCGCACGTGTCTAGTAGAGGTGACGGCTAAATTGTTTAGCTTGATTGTGGTGATCTTTTTACACTGTATTCACATGTCAAAACACCAAATTGCACACCTTAAGTATATACAGTTTTTATATATTTTTATATGTCAAAGATAATTAAAGAAAAAAAAAGGCAATGTGAGCTAATCTGGTTGGGGAGAGAGTGTTAGAGCACACCGAGACTTTTTTTTTTTTTTTTGCTGTTTTAGGGGTCACAGCTTCGGCTTATGGAGATTCCTAGGCTAGGGGTTCAATCAGAGCTACAGCTGCTGGCCTACACCACAGCCACAGCAACGCAGGATCCTAGCCACATCTGTGACCTACACGACAGCTCACACCACACTGGATCCTGAACCCATTGAGCGAGGCCAGGGATCAAACTCGAATCCTTATGGATCCTAGTTGGGTTCCTTAACCGTTGAGCCACGACGGGAACTCCCCGAGAGACTTTTATCTGCCAAAACCAAGAAGAGCAAAAGTTTTTTCCTTCTCTCTTTTTAAATTGTGAGATATTTCCAGTATATAAAAATGTACAGACACTAAATAAGGAATTCTCACATAAGGCATCCCCTGTGTCTAACAAATTTTAACATTTTAGCACTTCAGTTTTTTTCTTCTTTTAAGAAAATATCACATATATAGTAGGAGTCCCCTTGTGTACCCCTGTTTTATTCCATTCTCTTAACTTGTTCATTGATCACCATCACTATGATGAATTGGTGATTCTGTTTCCTATACGTGTTTTTTTTGGTTACATGCACAGCATGTGGAAGTAACTGGCCAGGGATTGAACCTGTACCACAGCAGCAATTTGAGCCACTGCTGTGACAGTGCCAGATCCTTAACCCATTGAACCACAGGTGAACTCCTTCTATGCATGTTTTTGTACTATTAGTACATAGGCCTTTATTCATTCATTAGAAATAAGGCTATTTTTCATATATTCAAAGTTTGTATAAATTGTGCCACTAGAAAAGTTTCATTTTTATAAATTATCCTTCAACTTAATTTTGAGAACAGTGTTTAAGACAGTGTTACATTGATTCATGTAGCTTTTGTTTATTTTAAACTATTGGTGTATATATATATATATGTGTGTGTGTATATATATATGTATATAAACACTTTATCCTTTGATAAATATTTTGCTTGTTTCTTTTTTCTTTGTCTTTTGTCCTTTTAGAGCTGTACCCGCAGCATATGGAGGTTCCCAGGCTAGGGGTCTCATCAGAGCTGTTGCTGCCAGCCTATGCCAGAACCGTAGCAACCCCAGATCCCAGCCACATCTGTGACCTACACCACAGCTCACAGCTGAATCCTTAACCTACTGAGTGAGGCCAGGAATTGAACCCACAACCTCATGGTTCCTAGTCAGATTCGTTTCCCCTGCACCATGTCTGGAACTCCCCTGCTTGTTTCTAATTTGTTGTTTTTATAGTGCTATTGTGAGCATAGTGTATGTGTGTGTGTGTGTGTGTGTATGTTATGCAGCTGTCCTAGAGTTTTTCATAGTGTGTTCTGGGGACTCCTAGACGACCATTCTCCTCCTGCTCCTTGGCCTTTTCAAGAATCTATAGAGTGAAAACTATAATAATAACAATAAGTTCTTTGCCTCTTTCCCCCTTATTCTCTCGTAAGTGTGTAATGGAGCTTTTCAGAGGGAACATAATATATGATATTGCAGCAGATTGAATGCAGAAGCAGATTTGAGAACCCAGCTGTCTTCTATACAACAGATTTGCAGAAATGTAAAACAGAATCATTCTTTTTGTTAAATTTTTTTGTTTTGGAAAATAAGTTATTTTCATAAAAAATGTTATGTACGATAGCCTATAATTGTATTGGTGTTAATTTTAAGCAAAATGACATTTTAAAAGCAGTTTTAATTCCTAATACAATACATATCGATGGCTCTAACCCATGTAAGCAAACAATTGTTAAGCGTGTGGGAGTTCCCGTCGTGGCGCAGTGGTTAACGAATCCGACAAGGAACCATGAGGTTGGGGGTTCGGTCCCTGCCCTTGCTCAGTGGGTTAAGGATCCAGCGTTGCCGTGAGCTGTGGTGTAGGTTGCAGGCGTGGCTCGGATCCCGGGGTGCTGTGGCTCTGGCGTAGGCTGGTGGCTACAGCTCCGATTCGACCCCTAGCCTGGGAATCTCCATATGCCGCTGGAGCGGCCCAAGGGATAGCAAAAAGACAAAAAAAAAAAAAAAAAGAGTGTGAAGAGGTTCTGAGACCATGGAGATTGTGGACTACACGTCAGGGTACACACCTAAGCGTGCGCAGGCTGGCTGTCGGGAGTGCGCAGCACCCACGGCACCTTCTGTTGCTGTGTTGACTCTGCAAAGCTGTTACACCAGTTTACACTTGCAGCAGTAGTATAAGGGTTCCCGGTTCTCCACATTCGTGCTGCCGCTTCATATTGTCAGATTTTAACCAGCTTTGCTGATAGGCTTGAAATCTCATTGTGAATTGAAAATTTGCTTTTCCCTGATTACTAGGGATCTTGAACATCTTTTTGTGTTGGTTGATCATACTGAGAGTTCCTCTTCTGTGAAAAAACTTTTTTCTCCCCATTTTTTTCTCTCTGACCAATTGTGTTTTTCTTATTGATTTTTAGGAGGGTTTTTCCCTTCCCTCTGCTCCCCTCCCACCTACCCTTCCTTCCTTCCTTCCATGTCAATTTTAATTTGATTTAAAAAATTGGAAACATGGATCCTCGTGAAATCCTCTTCTCCACATTTTAATTAAAAAGTGCCGTTGCTTTCTGCACTGATCATCTTGTGAAATTTTTCATTATTTTTGTTGGAAACTAGCATCTGGGTTACATTTTTATAATTATGGGGCATAAATGGGAGTACTTTTCTGCTACTTGTACAAAAAGCCAAAGGCCAGTCAAGCTCTACTGTTTTTTTTTTTTTTTTTTGTCTTTTCGTCATTTTCTTGGGCCACTCTTGCGGCATATGGAGGTTCCCAGGCTAGCGGTCCAATCGGAGCTGTAGCCGCTGGTCTACACCAGAGCCACAGCAACTCGGGATCCAAGCCGCGTCTGCAACCTACACCACAGCTCACGGCAACTCTGGATCGTTAACCCACTGAGCAAGGCCAGGGATCGAACCCGCAACCTCATGGGTTCCTAGTTGGATTCATTAACCACTGAGCCATGACGGGAACTCCAAGCTCTACTGTTTTTTTTGTTTGTCTGTTTTGTTTGTTTTTTGCTTTTTAGGGCCATAGTGCAGCATATGGAAGTTCCCAGGCTAGGGTTCGAATGGGAGCTGCAGCTGCCAGCCTGTGCCACAGCCACAGCAATGTGGGATCCGAGCTGCGTCTGGGACCTACGTACGACACAGCTCAAGGCAACACCAGATCCTTAACCCACTGAGTGAGGTCAGGAAATCAAACCTGCATCCTCATCGATACTAGTTGGGTTCATACTGCTGAGCCACAGTGGCAACTCCAAGCTCTACTCTTTTTAAGTCTATTTTATGTTTCTGCCAATACTGTATTTTAATTTATAGGTTTCATAAATGTATATATATATTATGTTATCACTTACAATTGTCCAAATAATCTATGCATACCAAGAAATACCCCTGTTATATTAATTGTTTGAAATATTGTTCATTCAGTATTTTTTGAGCCAAATACATGTTATATCAAGCATTGTTCTAGGAGCTTGGGGATATCTTAGTGAAACAGACAAGGAAAGACATGGTCCTCTCAGTAGCTGGGAGGAAACACACAGTAAATATAATACACTTAACTACTCAGCCATAAAAAAGAATGAAATAATGCTGTTTGCAGCAACATAGATGCAACTACAGATTCTCATACTAAATGAAGTCAGTCAGAAGGAGAAACATCAAAACCGTATGATACCTTTTATATGTGGAATCAAAAATATGGCACAGATGAACCTACAGAACAGAGACAGACTCACAGACGTGGAGAACAGACTTTTGTTTGTCAAGGGGGAGGGAGGGGGAGTAGTACCAACAGGGAATTTGGGATTAGTAGATGCAGACTATTACATTTAGAACAGATAAGCAATGAGGTCCTGCTGTACAGCACAGGGAACTGTATCCAATCTCTTGGGACAAACCATGATGGAAGATAGTATGAGAAAAAAAGTCATACGTGCATGTATGACTGGGTCACTTTGCTGTGCAGCTGAAATTGACAGAACATTGCAAATCAACTACACTCTGATAAAATAAAAAACACCGTAATACACTAGATATCTTCAGAGAGTGCTGATCGCTTGGAAGAAAAGAAGCAGAATGATGTGATTGAAAGGACCTGGAGGGGGCTTCTTTAAAATGGGTGTTCAGAAAAAGGTTTCTTTAGGAGGGGACATTTGAGCTGAGGCTAGAATAGCAGGCAAGGGGGAAAATTTGAATATGGTTATTTTCTATAACTGTACTTGAATGATTAGGCCAACCTTAATGACCTCCCCTGACTGTTTACTCAGTTGGTCTTCATTCGAGAGCACTTATATTTTTCTTAATTTCCCTTTTCTGGGTCTGTTTTATTGTGACTTTAGGGATGTGTGACACTTGGAACACCCCGAACTTTTGGCTTTCCTAGTGGTCTCGTCGGGATTGTTCATTCTACCAAACAAAACATTAGTCTTCATAAATCTGCCCTTTGCACGTGCTTGATCACATAGGTTTAGAGGAGACAATTTAAGCACATGTGGAAGCGGAGATTGAACTGGTGGAGTTTTGACAACGGCTTTTCCTATCTCCTACTTTTTTTTAGAGACCGCGTTTTAAAATCCTAAAATTATATGGGAGCCTTTTTCTTGACATTGTTATTACATCAACTCTGTGTCCGGTTTTAGAAGCTTCGTTACCTTAGGATTTTCTAGCTGAAGTGATATTTTTCTTTCTGTTCCTAAGAGGGCATTTTTGGTAAAGTCCTCATGAATTAAAAAGTGGAGCATCAAGTTCATTCATGAGCAAAGTAAGTAGGAATTTTTTTTCCCCCTAGAGTAATCATTTTGTTACCTTGGTATTTTAGAATATGTTATATTTTGAGGAGTTTGCTTTATGAATAGATAAAATGAAACTGTGCATCTTTTTAGGGGTCTTAAAGCTGGCACATTCTAAAGGCTTAACATTTCTATTTCATCTCACTCTGCCCCACCTCCAGCCATGCTCCATTTGTCCTGCCTGATCTCATGCTGTATAATCACAAAGGAAGAAGGAAATTGGTCCCCCAGATGCCTGCCTCTGAATAGTTCCATCATGTTTGATCGGAAGGACTTTGAGGGGATTATGGCTCTAACAAAAACACGGAAAATACGATGGTCCTTTTCAATGTCAGAAATGAAACAAGTATAAAAAAGTTTGAAGATTGTGTCTGTGAGGTTAATGAGCAAAATATTTCAGGTTTTGTTGTTGTTGTTTATTTGCGTTTGTTGCCCTTGATCTTTTCAAAAATTTATTTCTTCTTTGACTGAAGGGTGAGCCTTATTTCAGTTTTAATTTTTGAAGCACAGGCATAAGAGAAATTAATTTACTCTGAGCTAAGTATTTATTCTGTCAAAAATAATTAGTGAACATGGTTTCAATTTACATAATTTTTAGTATCTTTTATTTAGACAGCAGATTCAGGAAGCATTTGTTGCTCGAAAAGGCTACTCATAGGAGGATAGGGATGTTAAATGTTCCACTGATTGTTGTGTACATCTCACTTCAGAGTACACGAACCCTTTTCTCCAAAAGTCCGTTTAACCAGTGTGGCTCCCACATACAGTGGCTGTGTGTGTGTGTGTGTGTGTGTGTGTGTGATGACCATAGAGCACAACTCTGGGCCCTTTCTTTCTTTCTTTCTTTCTTTCTTTCTTTCTTTCTTTCTTTCTTTCTTTCTTTCTTTCTTTCTTTCTTTCTTTCTTTCTTTCTTTCTTTCTTTCTTTTTCTCTTTCTTGGCTGCCCCAAGGCATATGGAATTTCTGGGCCAGGACTCAGATCTAAGTCATAGTTGCAACCCACGCCGAAGCTGCTGGATCCTTTAACCAACTGAGCTGGGCCAGGGATCAAACCTGTGTCCTGGTGTTGCAGAGACCCCATAGATTCCGTTGCAACAGAGCAGGAACTCATCTTATTTAACTTGTAGCTTTTCTCCCAGCATTTTGCTCAGAGGCGCAGACCATCTGCACTACTGTCAACCTGGCTTTCCTTTTCACAGACTGAACTCATTGGTTCATGCTTTCTCCTGACTGCTTTTGTTTTCATAGAATTTCTTAGGCTAGTCCTCTACAGAATTTTTCTTTCACCTTAGTTTCTCTGTAAGGGTAGCTGCTCGCATGATATAAGCCCTTGCAGTCATTGTATTTGAAAATACCCCCAGACTCGATTGAGCTCTCCATTGGCAGGGACTCTTATATTTCCAATGTTCAGTACCTACACTCCCGAAAGCAGTAGGATAAGTGGGACAGGAAGACTCACTCTGTTTACTTCACAGAGTTGATGGATGTACCCACAGCTACCTACTCAGCGCCTCTTATCTGCCTGGCACTGCTTGTCTTGGGCTTAGGGCCTGGAGAGGTGAGGAGGTAAGAGGGTACTGCGGGCACCATTGGGGAACCCAAGTCACAGGTGTAGGAGGCTCCTTTTACTGCTAGGACTAGAGAGGCCCTTTCAGCCACCTCAAGTGATGGAGTGTTTTTCTTGTCAGGATCCTCCAGGAGGAAAGATGACTCGCATCCATTACCCTTCTGGATCTCCTGGGAGCAGAGGAATTCGAACTCATCCAGTTTGGGAACTGACGGGGTCTCTGGGCAGACAAGCATTAAGATACTCAGAGGAACACAGGACTCTCCCTGTTCCTCTGGAATGGCACTTGGAAGAAAGTCAAACCTGTATAAACATTCCCCTATTTTTCCTTGAGGATTCATTAAGATGTCAGGTCATCTCTCTTTAAAATATTAGAGGAGTTTAGAATATTCTTAAATCATATGTTTCCTTTTTTTTTCCTTCTATATTCTCTTGGTCTCTAGTAGTTTGCGTGTGTGTGTGTGTGTGTGTGCGTGTGTAAATATACTTACAGAATATCCATAAAATAGCAAAATTTAAAAGCAGAAACCAAGAGTTTGAGAAACCCTAATTTAACTTAGTACATCTTAAAACATCATCTAACTTTTTTGTGTGAATTTGTGCTGCTGTTTGCTTTGTATATTTTAAAAAATGGTAGTGTTAAAATTGGTACACCAGCTCACAATAAATAAACATCGATCTCACATTTGATTAGAAATTTATAGTTTACAGGCACTTTTGAACATAGTTTTTCTTTCTTCATAAAACCTTGAGTTAAGGAGGGCAGACCTGACTTTGCATGTTTTTAAAATTGAGAATTTTAAAGTTGCATTCATCCACAGATTCACGGAAGGTGATGGGGCCAGCCGTGGAGCCCAGGCCTGCAGACCCCACTCGGTGCCCCAGTGGTGCGTCCTTCTTCCCCTTCCTCCTGCTGCCTTTCCCGGTGCTTGTGTCCCTGAGCCGGAAAACTCTTTGCACACTTTGCCCATGTGCACGTTGCTTTGCTTCCAGCAGGGCCTCCACCCTGAAGCTCAGCCTTCTTCCCCATTTTGGTAGCTAGACTGAAAAACTAGAAAAACTGTGAAGGTTACTTGCTAAAGTTTGTGTAGGAAACACTTGTGTTTCCTCCATGCCAGTGGATATGAAAGGATATGTTTATGAGGGATTGGATTTTTGAGAATTGTTGTCAAAACCCAGTGTTTATCTTGATGGCTATGTACCACTTGCCTGGTGACCCCATCATCTTAACTGTCCAATCCTGTGTCCTGGTGACTCCTGAGAGATGGAAGTCAGTCATATAACCTTCCTACTCACAACTTAAAAATTAGTAATAATTTTTAGCAAAAACTTAAAGTAATTCATAGAAAGTAAAATGTGTTTCAGCAGATATGGACTTACATGTGCACAGGAAGACATAATATAGTTAGATTTTCCCACTGACATGTAGAATCACTATGTGAATGCTGCAAATGTGGTCTGATCAGTTTTGTACTGGCCCTTCACATGCCCCAAAGGGCATTACCTCAGTGACATGATTCTTTGAAACCACAAAACAAATATTAGTAAAATTCCAAACAAAACAAAATATCCCTCTCCAAACCCCTTTGATTTATGTCACATTTGTGCTGTGGAATATTTGACATGTATTAAAACTGCATATATATATATATATATTTATTTATTTATTTATTTATATATTTATATATGAGCAGCATATATATTTGTGCTGTGGAATATTTGACATGTATTAAAACTGCCTGTAATAATTGTATTTATATATGAGCAGAGCTAGAACTTAGGCTCAGATGGTTATAAGTTGACTTGGTTGCCAACATGAATGTCCAGTGGGATATGTGAAAGTAGTATAGGACAAAATTATGGGATTCAGGACAGTTCTTTGTTGCATAGGACTGACGTGTACATTGTCTGTTGAATGCCAAGGATGTCCTCTAAATTATTGTGGCAATCGAAAACATTGCTCCCACAAATTTAGAATACACCTCCTAATTGGCGAGGCTACCTTGTTGAAAATCTCTGCTTTGAACACTTAAGACAGACACAGAAGCCTAAGGGACTGCAGAGAAACAAAGATGTCCCAGCATTTCAGTTGAGAATTGAGAATCACATAGGGACTGAAATTTCATTGTCTAGAGAGTCTAAAGGGACAGGCCGATGGTGTCTGCTCTATTTTTGCCTCAAGGCTGAGGTAGGCTTTGTACCTTCATCCTCCGTTGATCAGCCTGCAGTGTCTATTCTGTGTTCCTGTGGTTGCACACTCTCCTTTCTGACTAGGTTCTGAAGGAGTTGTGAAAAGGGGGGTTTGAAAGTATTCAAGAAGGCCGATGGAAGTTGTTTTTTGTGTTTTTTTTGTTTTTGCTTTTTGTTTTTAGTGTGGTATGTAACATATATAGACAGTTTACCTGATGGAAGGCTTTTATGTAAGTAATTTGTGACTTTGCAGCTATATGGCTGAATTATTTTGGTATATAAATAGTGAAAAGTTGATCTCTCTTGGTCAGTTTGGAGATGTAATTTTGCTGTCCACTACAGTATTTTAATAGTTGAGTTTGTGAATTATTTCACAGAATTAATCTTTAATAACAGCAGAGTTCAATATGGAAGGAGATTATTTACCTATTACTGTGTAATTTCAGGAATCAGTATTTTTGCTTTGTGTTTGATGTATTCCATGTGAGGCAGCCTTTTGGTGCTGGATGTGCCTGAGTTCAGATTATCAAGCTCTGCCACAGGGTGGCTGTGTGATCTAAAGCAAACTAATCACTATCTCTGAGCCTTACTGTAAAAATATCATCAGTAATATGGCAGGGCTGATACTTAATAGCATGGTTGCAGGGATTAGTGTAAAACATCTGACAGAGGTTTCTTCTAGTGCTTGTTCCTAGGCCTCTGTGTGTGTGTGTGTGTGTGTGTGTGTGTGTGCATGCGCACAGTATAACCTAATGCCAACAAAAATTTTGTCTTATTTTTTTTGCTTGTATTTTTTACTTTATTTATTTCCATAGTGTGAACAATTTTTATAATTATTGCTTTAAAAGTATTTAAGTAGGAGTCCCCTCATGGCTTAGCGGGTTAAGGATCCAGCATTGTCACTGGACACAGGTTCAGTCCCTGACCAGGGACTTCTTCCTGTGTATATGAACCATAAACTTACCTGCTTCTCTCAAGACATAAGGTTTTTAAAAATCTCATTTCTTGAGATAAGTGGAAGCAAAACCAAGATGAAACAGCAGAGCCACGTGCAAGGAGTGGGCCAAAGTTGGCCTCACCAGCTGAGCGATGCCCTCCACACACTAGCCTGAAATTACAGCCTTTTGTAGACAGATTTACATGCTGTGGACCTTTGGGCCACACAAAAATTGTCAAAACCACAGATATTTAATCTGAGACTATCAAGGATATACCATTCTTCACCTAATAATGATTTTAGTATACATGGGCATTTTAGTTTTGCTTTCTGAATTTTTTCATTTTAAAAATGAGCAGTTGAATAGATGTGTACATATGTTACTTTTTCCTTCTCCAGTAGTATTTCTTGAGGATAAGTCACTTGAAAGTAGAGTTACTCTATTAAGGGAGACATACCTTTATGGCATTGGATGTAATTGCCAATTGTTTCCAAAAATATGGATTTATACTGTCTATAAGTGATTTCAGCTGTACGTAACTAGGGATTTTTTACTTCAAGTGTTTTGGGGGGGATGATTTAACAGGTGAAATATTGCTATCAATTCGTATTTCTTTGGCTACTAGTTAATTTAAATACTTAATTTTTATATACTTGGTATTTCTTCTTGCATTATTTATTCATTCGTATCCTTCTCCTGTTTAACTTACGAGATCACTTAACAATTTAGGGCCTTTTCAGGGTTTTGGATAAATTAGAATTTTATCTAATCATATTATTCTGCTTTTCTCTTTCAGCTCCAGTAAACCGATTCACAAGGCGTGCCTCAGGTAAGTCCGAGTGTGGATTTTGCTTACTAATGATGACATTTTAAAAATGATGCTAGTATTGGACAAGAAGTTATGAAAAGAGTAATTGCTCAGAGTAATAATTTATTTGTTAGTCATTTTCTGAGAAAACACAACCATCTGATAAAATCAAGAAGCCAGGAGGTAATTGGAAATATCCTCAAATGGCTAAACTTAAAATCACACTGTGCCCCGAGGCTAATGTATGAAGAATCTTATCCCAGTTTGTTTATTTCTGCTCTTGATAAATGCTGTCTGCATGGTTATCTGATTTATCAGCCACGATTTAGATACAGTGGTTTAGAACTTGGGTATAGAACATCCTGGAAACAGTGAGGATGAGAGTTTTAAATAAGGGAGGAGAAAACTCAACATGCAGGTGTAAGAACTTGTCATCTTGGAGCCATTTAGAATAGGAGCAAATTGCTTTGTGTTTATAAACACCCTGGGGCTATGGCTGGCCTAGAGATAACAAGTCACCTCCTGCAGAGTCACAGTGGAGGACCTTAGCAGTATACTGACAGGTGCTCAAATTCCATTTGTTGTACTGTATGATACTGGGAAGAACAGGACACAGTTGACAGCGTTTAGGTCCTAAATGGTGTAAGGAAAGTGAATTTGGGCATTGAAGTGCATAAACTTTATTCGGAAAATTCCCCTCTGTGGAATACCTTCTTCTCAGAAGTGAGAGGATAATGAAGTGCTGTCATGTTTGGTTTGAGAAAAATGACTGTTTTAACTAGAACTACAGTTTTTTGGGTTGAGACACAAGATAAAATTTCAAACTGATCATCTTTGATGTCTGTGTAATACAAATGACTCATTTATTTCATAAAATGACCTTATTTCCATCTGCGTTGTGTTATTCCTAAATGTGTTTTAAGGTTGAGTTTTGTTTTTAATTTGTCAGCCGTTTCTGGTATGATTTGCTCTTACTATATTATGACCTGGTCTCTAAGGAGAAAGAGAGGATCTGGAACATATGCTCTGTGGGGGTGGTATCTGCTTTATCCTCCTGAGTTTTTTTGTCATGTCAAGGCATAGCTATCTTAAATGTTGAGAACAAAGAGTAGATCATAATGCCTTTTGTGGAATGAGCGAGTGTGATTATGTCAGTAAGGCATCAGACTTCAGCTCAAGGTAGAGCCATCGAGGGTGATAGTGTTCTGGCGTAATTTGTAGTCATTTATGAGCAGCGGTGGAAACAGAACAATAAGAGAGAATCAGTGTGATATCTTGTCTTCGTGATGTAAGATTCTTACCATAGAAACAGAGCTAAGACTCAGAATAAATGATCTCCTTTTCTGCCTCAAACTGCATGACATGAGGCATTTATTTCTGGGCAAATGCCACTAATATTTGTTGTTCAGTACACTTAACATCCGTGGATGGGTCAGGGGCTCTAGTGTGTAGGTTTGCTTTGAAACACCATTATTTTAGTCCTCACTGCCACCACTAAATCTGTGTCCAGACTTGGCTGGAAACGCAGACATACTGGGATGCCAGCGGAGAAATACATATTCAAGTCAAATGTTGTTGCACTTATTCTGAGAATGACAGACAGTAGGAAATGCCAGTGAAAACAGCAGGAAGAAATGTGAGCTAAAGAAAAATAAAGTGATACCAAGTTTAACAGTCATGTTGTATCAGCTCTCTTTAAAACGTGTAAATGTTGTTACCCTAATACTTAACAGTCTGAAAAGCACTATGAGAATGACCTTTTTTTTTTTAAATTTTATTTTATTTTCCCACTGTATAGCAAGGGGATCAAGTTATCCTTACATGTATACATTACATTTACAATTTTTTCCCCCACCCTTTGTTCTGTTGCAACATGAGTATCTAGACAAAGTTCTCAATGCTATTCAGCAGGATCTCCTTGTAAATCTATTCTAATTGTGTCTGATAAGCCCAAGCTCCCGATCCCTCCCACTCCCTCCCCCTCCCATCAGGCAGCCACAAGTCTTTTCTCCAAGTCCATGATTTTCTTTTCTGAGGAGATGTTCATTTGTGCTGGATATTAGATTCCAGTTATAAGTGATATCATATGGTATTTGTCTTTGTCTTTCTGGCTCATTTCACTCAGTATGAGATTCTCTAGTTCCATCCATGTTTCTGCAAATGGCATTATGTCATTCTTTTTATGGCTGAGTAGTATTCCATTGTGTATATATACCATATCTTCCGAATCCAATCCTCTGTCGATGGACATTTGGGTTGTTTCCATGTCCTGGCTATTGTGAGTAGTGCTGCAATGAACATGCAGGTGCACGTGTCTCTTTTAAGTAGAGTTTTGTCCAGATAGATGCCCAAGAGTGGGATTGCAGGGTCATATGGAAGTTCTATGTGTAGATTTCTGGGTATCTCCAAACTGTTCTCCATAGTGGCTGTACCAGTTTACATTCCCACCAGCAGTGCAGGAGGGTTCCCTTTTCTCCACAGCCCCTCCAGCACTTGTTATTTGTGGATTTATTAATGATGGCCATTCTGAGTGGTGTGAGGTGGTATCTCATGGTAGTTTTGATTTGCATTTCTCTAATAATCAATGATGTTGAGCATTTTTTCATGTGTTTGCTGGCCATCTGTATATCTTCCTTGGAGAAATGTCTATTCAGGTCTTTTGCCCATTTTTCCATTGATTGATTGGCTTTTTTTGCTGTGGGGTTGTATCAGTTGTTTATATATTCTAGAGATTAAGCCCTTGTCGGTTGCATCATGAGAATGACCTTTGACGTTGATTATTGGAAGGAAAAGAGAACTAACTTAGAAGTACCCCTGATGGGTTAGGCACTGTGCTAATAACATGTGCTAATAAGCATTTTATACACTTTTTCAGGCTTTTAGGCAAGGAAGGTAAAATTATATTTACTACCTTAGGAAAAAAAAACACTGGTCTTCGTTTAAAACTTTTTTGACAAGGGAGAAGACGGAAACAGTCCTAAGATATCTTGAGGAGGAAATTCTACAGTTCTCTGTTAATTTAATTTAGTGGCTAAAAGTAATTTATTAAATGAGAAAATACTTCAGCTTCTTTTAAGGAGCATTTCATGAAAATAAAAAAAATATCTACTTAATACAGAAATTAATACTTGATAATTAAATATATTTCTTAGGATATATTTTCTGATGAAGTTTTAGTTTAGAAATACTTTCTTTTCAGAAACAAACTGTATGTTTAAATTTGTAATATGAGCTCTGTAGTGTAAGGGAAAAAATGTCAGGTAAAATCAACCAGAAGTATAGGATATGAGTTTGTTTCTTATTCATCTGTTTTTAAATAATAATTACAACAATAAATACTGCATGTGTACGTTACAACAGTAAGTATGTTACATACAGTGTTAGATGTTCAGTCACTGATTGAGTAAAAATTTAAGAATAGTATGTTATGATATATTCCTAATCTGACTGGAGTTTCCTAAATCATTGAAGTTTTGACTTTTGGTATTTATACCACATCTATCAAAATAAATATTTCAACCTGAATACTTCAAAGAAACATTTCTTCCTTTTATATAAGCCTTTTCTTTTTGTTGTGGTTCATAAGGATGAGAGGAATGTTTATATTAAGACTTTGTTTAACAAGGCCCCAGTAGCTCAGTGGGTTCAGGATCCAGTGTTGTCACTGCTGTGGGTGCAGGTTTGATCCCTGGCCCTGGAACTTCCACATGCTGTAGGCTTGGGCCAAAAAAGAAAAGAATGTGTTTAACAAATATGTTATTTTGGATCATTTTTATACTTTTATATTTTTATTACTTAGGATCACAGAGTCCTGTGAACTCTCCTCCTGTGTCTTCAGTGCCTGCCCACAAACCTGTTGGGTTGGTTGGTTTGTTATTTTTTGTTGCACTAGCGGCATATGGAGGTTTCCAGGCCAGGGATCAAATCCGAGCCCTAGCTGCAACTTTTGCCGCAGCTGCAGCAGCACCAGATTCTCAGCCCACTGCATCACAGTGGGAACTCCTGGTTTTAATTTCTTTAAGCCAAGGGGATCAGCTTCACTCGGTATTTTCAAAAAAAAAATTCCTAGAATTTAAAGAGTTTGTAGAGGTTTCTGGGTTATATAAGCTAGTTTTCCACCTGGTTCAGGAAAGAAAGGCATATACTGGAGTGTGACTAACAGATTAAAAACGGATGGGCATTGGAAGGAGGGCATCTTGCCTTTAGGTTCGATTGGATAAATTCTATAAAACAAGATGAAACTGTCAGACTTATCTAAAATATATCTCTGTTATTTCCCTGACACACACTCCATAGCCTTGGTTTGTTTACTTCTGTGTTTATTGAGATGTAACTGATGTATAACTTCGTGTATGTTTAAGGTGTACAGGTGTTGATTTGATACATTTATATATTATAGTGTGATCACTCATAACCTTGTTTTTAAACAGCACCCCCATAATCCTATTCTTAAAGAAAAGAAAAAGAAATACTGCCTTGTTCTTTAAAAACCGTTTCTTCTCTGGGTAATCACTTCTTATCAGTATGTTTTTAAATACACAGAAGTCATACACATAATTTATTTGGGACTTTTGATAGAATTAACACTGACTGGGGTTTAATTTTTCTTAAAGCTTATATGACTTTCTGTTTTGGAAAATTATTCTTTTGGTGGAAAAATGGAAATATACCTTATATTGTTATAGTTATTGTTAAAAGTTAGTGGTAGTAGTAGAGGTAGGAACTGAATAAATCTTTGAAGAATAAAGCTTTGAGCAGACAACAGTTCTGTCGCTTTGTTGTTCGTCTAGCATGTTATATGGGAAAGACCTCAGGGCTTAGAGTTGCGCAGACTTGAATTGAAACCACTCGTTTACTGTGTGAATTGCATGTAGGGTATTTACCTCATGGAGTTTTACTTTCTTATTTTCGTTTCTTTCAGTTGGGGATCACAACAGCTAGAGTCACCTTTGTTAGGATGGTTGAAGTTAGATGGTTTTTATAAAGCAGGCTCTCAAAAAACTTCAGTGGTCAGCTCTTTCTCTTGAACATAGTTTAAAACAAGCAATAAAAACTCTCAGGTCTGTGCCTTGGTCAATCATCAGAAAGCCTCAGAGAGTCATAACACTGTTTGGTATTCACATATGGGCCTCACTTTTTATTGTTTGCATATTTACAGTTTTTCAAAATACTATAATAGTTTTCCTCTGTGGTTTTTGGCTTTGAATTGAAAAACAGATTGAAATGACCCATTACTCTTGAGACAATACCTTCTCATGAGGTCAGCCCGCTCTCTGAATTTTTTTAACCTCAGGATTTTGTTTTGAAAAAAGTCAAGCTTATACAAGAGTTTGTAGAATGGTTCAGTGAACACCTGTATCTAGATTTCCCAGTTGTTATTATCTTGCCACATTTTCTTTTCCTTCCTTGCACACACAAACACACTGTTTATTTTTTACTGAGCCTTTTCGGCTCACATGTATCTCCTAAGAACAAGGACATGTTCTACATACTATAATACACAAAGAATTTATCCTTGCTGCAGTGCTGTATCTCATCTGCAGTCTAGAGTCTATTTCCGCACTTGCCTTACTGTCTCCTCGCCTCCTTTCTTGTTGATGCTCCGTCAAGGATTTTATATGGCATTTATTTGTCATGACTGCATTTATCTTATCTTTCGTAAATTGGCTCCCTGAAATTCTGGAATCTGTTTTTTTAGAGTTCTGACAGTCTCCCCAACAAGGCAGTTCCTCACATCGCCTCTTCCAAGTTTTCAGACTGCAGGGGCATGTCCGCTATCTGGTCACAGTGCCCCACCCAAGGCCATGACATCTTTGCGTTGACATTTAGTATTGCTTCCACAGACTGCTGCTGAGCACACTTGCTCCAGTATGTAATTATTTCTCATTATAGAAGTGAAAATGGAACTCCAGATTATGAATTGGCTAATCTTCTTTCTCCTGTAGATAATTAGTTACTCTTCAATTTTTAGCTATAACATGAACAGTGAATTTTGTTGAATATTTTTAAAAGAGCTAAAATCTTATAATTCCCCCTAAACTAGCATTTGGAATAATTCTGAGGTGAAATTAAGTCTTTAAATCGCTTGCACCCACTGTGTAAAATGGCACATTAAAAATTCAGTAAAATCATCCCAAACAGAAAATGATTAGTCTCCAAGAAAAGTAGTGAAATAGCAGAAGTTCAGATCTTGTCTTGAATCTGATTCAGGGAACATATGCTTCCTTGATTCAGGGAACATATCCTTTTGTTTTATTGTGGAAATATTTTGTAGCCTTGGTGTTCATTGTTTTTGTTTTAAAGTATTTGATGAGAGCTTTTAACCCCCAAATTATTTTTTCCAGAGGTCATTCTCATATTTTCAAACTAATTGCTGGTATGAATATTTTTACATTTATATTTGTTTTCAGAAGTTTGTTTCATGCTTGGTCATCACCAGCACTATACAATGCATGTGGGGAGAATACTACGTAAATTATTTTACTAATTCATTCAGCAAACATTTACATAGTCTTTATTTTGTGGCAGATACAGTGCCAGGGCATGCAAGAAGAGTTAAGATAGGGGCTTTACGAAGTTCAGAATCTAATGGGGAAGCTGGCTGTGACTCATAGTGTGCTAAATACCACAATATCCACAGAGTGAGAAGGAGAAAATGTAGTTTTTCTAGGGCATGCTGCTCACAGAAAGGGTGCCTTTGGGGCTGGTCTTTAAGGTTTGTGATGTGGGTTTCAACAGAAGGTAGGGGGAGTATTTGTGGTGTTATCACTAGTAGCTGGCTATTTTTATTATAAAGTCCTTTTTCTTTTTTTTTTTTTGTCTTTTTTGTTGCTGTTGTTGTTGTTGCTATCTCTTGGGCCGCTTCCGAGGCATATGGAGGTTCCCAGGCTAGGGGTTGAATCGGAGCTGTAGCCACCGGCCTACGCCAGAGCCACAGCAACGCGGGATCCGAGCCGCGTCTGCAACCTACACCACAGCTCACCACAACGCCGGATCATTAACCCACTGAGCAAGGGCAGGGACCGAACCTGCAACTTCATGGTTCCTAGTCGGATTCGTTAACCACTGCGCCACGACGGGAACTCCTCAAGTCCTTTTTCATAGTAAGCTGCTCTGCACTTTATCTCCACCATCAAGCATTTGTGGAGTAAGCAGATGCTTAAGGCCAGGAGATATTTCTGTCTTTCACTTAACCATTGCTTCAAAATGTTAGCGTCTCTCTTACTGGGGGGGGGAGGGCAGTAGGCCGTGGATTCAGTAGGCCGTGGATTCAAGTTGGAGTACTTGCTCTGCTCTTATGTGTCCACTTATTAAAAGTGTGTGTGTGTGGAGGGGGGCTTAGCTACCTTTCTAAAAAGGCTCCATTTCTCAAGATAGGAAATGGACACAATACCTATCTCACAAGATGAGTGTGGTGTTTAAAACACTGGATAACCCATGCAAAACACTTTGCACAACATTCTCCCCAGTTTGGTTTCGCAGGCTCAGCCTCTTGTCCACATGGGTCTCCTGGATGTTGAAAAAGAATTGAATTGGCATGGACATTGATGTGTGGCTGTGTTGATGGCCAAACTGGGCAGTGGCAAGAAGACAGAACTATGGGAGTTTCCCATTGTGGCTCATTGTGTTACAAACCCGACTAGTATCCAAGAGGACGTGGGTTCGATCCCTGGCCCCGCTCAGTGGGTTAAGGATCCAGTGTTGCCATGAGCTGTGGCTACAGGTCACAAATGCAGCTTGGATCTCATGTTACTGTGGCTATGGCATAAGCTGGCAGCTGTAATTCTGATCAACCCTTAACCTAGGAACTTCCATGTGCTACAGGAGTGGCTTTAAAAAAAATTTTTTTTTTTTTTAATATATTCAAGGAGCACATACAGTGTATTTGGCTCTGGTCTGGGCCAGAGGCTGACAAGCACAGTTTAGGATTTAAGTTGCATTGTTTATTAGCTGTGTGACCTTGGGCAATTTACTTAAACCCTCTTCTATAAAGTCAATTGTTGTAACTCATGAAGAGAATGTAGGCAATGCTTTTTTTTTTTTTTTTAAAGCACTGTGCGTGGCATTTAATGAGTGCTAAATAAGCTTTTATATATCATTAGGCTCGATTTGTCAAATGTAATCTAATGAAAATGCTGCAATATTAGTATCTCTGTTATTTTCACCACTAATCTATCCCACTTAATTTTAGTTGGCCAAAGTGCATAATTCTGTGTGTCCTTCTAATTCCCTTATTCCACATTTGGAGTAATTTCACTTAACACTGTGTTGATATTTGTGGGGAGAGGGGAGAGATTTCTCTCAATGTAAACATACTTTATTTAGCTTTTTAGATAAAAAGCAACTTCAGTCTCCTGTAAATTATAAGCTGTGTTTGTAGATGGTTATTTTGAAAATAAGTTGATCCGCTTTTTAAGATTTAACCTTAATTTGAAACGGGTGTATGCACAGCCTCCTCCCCTCTTTAATCAGATTGGAGCCAGCTGGCTTCTTGGAGCTGATTACAGGAGAATGTTACTGTCACTGGGCTCTGAGACTCTGAGCGCCCAACAGTGTCTTTCATACTAGCTAATCATTTGATCATGTTTCTGATATATTTAAAAAAAATAATGGTACAGTGGAGTTCTTGTCATGGCTCAGCAGTTAAGGAGCCCAACTAGCATCTGTGAGGATGAGGGTTCAATCCCTGGCCTCGCTCAGTGGGTTAAAGATAAGGCATTGTCGTGAGCTGTGGTGTAGGTCGCAGATGCTGCGGCTCGGATCCCATGTTACCCATGGCTGTGGTTGCAGGCTGGCAGCTGCAGCTCCAATTTGACCCCTAGCCTGGGAACCTCCACATGCCATGGGTGCAGCCTTAAAAAGACACACACACACACACACACACACACATTAATGGTAATGTACATTAATGTACATCTAAAACCACAAAACGTATCCAGGTCTTCTTCTCTTACCTTGTCAGTAACAGCCAGGTTTCAGCGCCTTCACCACTTTCCTATCTTCAGTCTTGTGTTATTAAAACCAGAGAGCATTGATTTTGTTGTTATGTTACATAAGATAGTATAATTGAATTGCTAAACAGTGAAAACAGATTGATGATATATTGTTTCAGGGTGGTAGAAAAGAGGAGCCTTTATTTGGAAGATTAAACAGCTTCAATAATTGTATCAGGAGTTCCCATCGTGGCACAATGGTTAATGAACCCAACTAGGAACCATGAGGTTGCGGGTTCGATCCCTGGCCTCGCTCAGTGGGTTGAGGATCCGGCATGGTCCGTGAGGTGTGGTGTAGGTCGCAGACGGCAGCTCAGATCCTGCGATGCTGTGGCTGTGGTGGAGGCCGCGATTGCGGCTCTGATTGGACCCCTAGCCTGGGAACCTCCATGTGCCGCGAGTGCGGCCCTAGAAAAGACAAAAAAATTTAAAAAATAAAAAAATAATCATATCGTTATGCCTGTTTCAAGGAATTGTAAATGTTACCATCTTTACTGATCTCCATCAAAAAAAGGTGAAACTGACCCTCTCCTTAGATATTTGAAAACATTTTCCAAGTTATAGGTCCTCTTTAAAAACATCTAGATAGTTTGATATGCTCATTGCATAACATAAAGTAATAGTGTATCAGACACAAAGCCCTCCACAAAATGTAAATGGCTTTTTATGCTGTGAGGTTATTTTCAGAGCTGGTTTTCAACAGGTTGCTGAGTGGGTAAACTGCCAGTAGAAACTGAAAATTTCAACTTAGCATGTCTACTCTTGTGGCTTTCTAAAAATAAAATGCTACTTTCAAGTTACTTTTTTTATTTGGTATTTCCACTTTATTCAGATTTTATGGCCCTATGACAGTGTTGCTGTTCTTTTTCTTCTCTTCTCAGAATTAGAATAATGAAAAGGCTTATAATCCAAAATTATGTGTTTTTATTGATTAAAAAATAAACATTCATGTTGTATCTCCTAGGCAGTTAAATTAGAAGTTAAATAAAATCAAGTTTGTCTTTAGTTAAATCATCCTTTTGGAGGGATTCTTTTTCTTAAATAAATTTTATTGAAGTATATAGTTGATTTGCAATGTTGTGTTAGTTTCAGGTATACAGCAAAGTAATTCAGTCAATACATATATCCATTGTTTTTCAGATTCTTTCGCCATATAAGTTATTACAGAATACTGAGTCGAGTTCCCTGTGCTCTACGTAGGCTTTGTTGGTGATCTGCTTTAGGTACGGTAGGGGCGTATAGGTTAATTCCAAACTCCTAATTATGCCCTCCCCCATGCTTCCCTTTTGGTAACTTTAAGATGGTTTTCAAATAGAAGAGATTCTTGATGTTAACTATTGGGCGGAAGGACTGAAGTCCTCTGGATTGGTTGTAGCTGTGGAGAATCATCCTGTATGTCTCATCCTGGACAGAGTTCAAGGCCGAGAGGATTCTATGTTTTTGAAGGTAGCCGGTGAGTCCTGTTAGAAGATAAACTGAGACATATTAAAACCGGAAGAATTTTTCAGAGCAAGATTGGTTCAGTCGTGCACCATCCTGTCTAGCAGATAGAAAGGGGCTCTGAGGAGCTGTGCAAATGAAAGCCTTTTTATAGGCAGAAGAGAGCAGGAACAAGGAAGCGACGCTAAGCAGAGAAGCTAATTGGTTATTACAAGGTCACTTCCCTTCCAGTCACTTCCCTGCTGGCAGGGGTCTGTCAGCAGATGACCTGCTATGCTGACCAGGTGACTCCTGATTGGCTGGTTTAAGATTCCAGTTCTGGGGGAACGGAAAACTGTAATCTAGTCTGTTTGGTGACGTGAGGCTTAGTATAAGTGACGACATTTGGGGCTTGTAGTCTTCTAATAGTCCTAGATGTTTTTCATGAATTTATAATTCCCAGAGCTTTCCCCTTGCTTTGTCAAAGAATACGTTTCTATAATAAGAGAAGTTGCTCAATGCTTGACTAAGGATCATTTATTTTGGTTTTGACTCCTCCTAGTCTGATTTTTGAAAGTAGATGTGCTCATGGGACTGCAGTGTGGACATGGGGACTGTGCAGGCTCTGCCTCTGACCATTTTCCCCATGACGACCCACGGGAGTCACTGCTGCTGCCTTCAAAGGAGGTCTTCCTATTGTCTCCATGTTTCAGGTGTGGAAACTGAGGCGCGAAGAGGTTAGCATACCTGAGGTCATGTCATTTTATTTCAAAATCTGATTAATTTGTTCTTTACAGTGGAATCAAATTAGTTTTTAACTGTTTTATTAAATGGGAATCACAGGCCAGTGGAACTATAGAAATCTTGGATGCTTCACAGACAAATGAGGCACTTGTTTGTGAGGGTTCTGGAATACACTAAGCCAAATGACTTCTATCTAGCTCTTTTTTTTTTTTAAGTGATTTTTATTTTTTTCCATTATAGCTTGTTTACAGTGTTCTGTTGATTTTCTACTGTACAGCAAGGTGACCCAGTCACACATACATATGTACGTTCTTCTCACGTTATCATGCTCCATCGTAAGTGACTAAATATAATTCCAAGTTTTATACAGCAGGACCTCATTGCTTATCCATTCCAAATGCAATAGTTTGTATCCATTAACTCCAAATTCCCAGTCCATCCCACTCCCTCCCACTTGGCAACCACAAGTCTGTTCTCCATTGCCATGATTTTCTTTTCTGTGGAAAGGTTTATTTGTGCCATATATTAGATTCCAATATTAGTGATATCGTATGGTATTTGTCTTTCTTTTTCTGACTTACCTCATTTAGTATGAGAGTCTCTAGTTCCATCCATGTTGCTCCAAATAGCATCATTTTGTTCTTTTTATGGCTGAGTAGTACTCCATTTTGTATATATTCCACATCTTCTTATCCATTCATCTGTTGATAGACATGTGAGTTGTTTCCCTGTCTTTGCTACTGTGAATCATGCTGCAGTGAACATATGAATGCATGTGGTTTTTTCCAAGGAACGTTTTATCCAGATATATGCCCAAGAGTGGGAATGCTGGATCATATGGTAGTTCTATGTCTAGTTTTCTTAGGTACCTCCATACTGTTTTCCATGGTGGTTGTACCAATTTACATTCCCACCAAGAGTGCAGGAGGGTTCCCTTTTCTCCACACCCTCTCCAGCATTAGTTGTTTGTAGACTTATTAATGATGGCCATTCTGACTGGTGTGAAGTGGTATCTCATAGGAGTTTTGATTTGCATTTCTCTAATAATCAGTGATGTTGAGCATTTCTTCATGTGCTTGTTGGCCATCTGTATATGTTCTTTGGAGAAGTGTCTATTCATGTCTTTAGCCCATTTTTCAGTTGGGTTGTTGGCTTTTTTTACTGTTGAGTTGTATAAGTTGTATATTTTAGAGATGATGCCCTTGTCAGTTGCATTGTTTGAAACTATTTTCTCCCATTCTGTAGGTGGTATTTTTTTTTTAATGGTTTCTTTTGCTGTGCAAAAGCTTGTTGGTTTGATTAGGTCCCATTGGTTTATTTTTGTTTTTATTTCTGTTGCCTTGGGAGACTAACCTGAGAAAACATTTGTAAGGTTGATGTCAGAGAATGTTTTACCTATGTTCTCCTTGAGGAGTTTTATGGTGTCTTGTCTTATGTTTAAGTTTTTAAGCCATTTTGAGTTTATTTTTGTGCATGGCGTGAAGGTGTGTTCCAGTTTCATCAATTTACATATGCTAGCATTTTTTCTGTTATGATTTTATCCTGAATTTTGAGATTATGTTAAAAGTTTTATACGCTAAATTCCAACAAAGTAGAGAAAAGGCAACAGTTCAGAGTAATTTCTGGTGCCAGCATTGCATTTCTACACATACTCATGAAACATTTATTGTTGTTGTTTACTAACACCCAAGGTATTCTTTATATGTTAATCACATTTTCTGTGCCCCAAATTACGGAATAGTTTATATCCTGATGCTTTTAGCAGTCGAATTTGAGTGATTTAGATTGTTTAGTTTTTGTCTTTTTTTTTTTTTTCTTTCTTAGTACCAGAAAGGGTTATTAGAAAATCCTCACCCTGGAGTTCCTGTTGTGGTTCAGCAGTAGTGAACCCAACTAGTATCTATGAGGATGTGGGTTCGATCCCTAGCCTCACTCAGTGGGTTAAGGATCCTGAGTTGCTGTGGCTGTGATGTAGGCTGGGAGCTGCACCTCTGACTCAGCCCCTCGCCTGGGAACTTCCATATGCCATAGGTACAGCCCTAAGAAGTAAAAAAACAAAGAAAGAAAATTCTCATCCTGAATAAGTATGGTGTGGGGTATTACCATTCACTAAAACCGACTTTTCCAATTTTCCAAAGTGATGCGTATACACCATGTAAAAAAAGCAGTTCCTGGTGCAACTTATGCTCTGCCTCTGCCCCTTGACATCTTGATTCAGATTAATTTTGATATAAATGTAAATATTATCTCCTTTCCTATTCAGCTAGATATCTGAAAATACTATGTTGCCACCCAAAATAATGGATAAGTATTTAGAAATATTATAAACGGTGGTATCTGTTTATACATGGAATTAACTGCATTTCTGGAAATGGTTTGCTTGCAGTTTAGTGAGGTTTATTATTTCTCTTTGCTTCTCCCTGGAGGGGGGGCAAAAAACCCCTTCATATTTGGAAAAATCAATTTAATTTATATTGTCATGACTATCATTTATATATGCTTTTCAGATGTCTGTAAATCAAGCAGAAGAGTAATGATGCAGATATACCTAAGGAAGGGGCCAGGAACTGATTAAGTCCTGTTTGCTTGGTTTGTAGGATTGTAATAGTGCTTGTGGGTCCTAGAAAAACTAAAAAAAATCGAGTGGCATGTGTTTGTGTAGACTGGAAACCAATGAGTCCAGTATTCTGAGTGGTCTGAAAACAGTGTGTGAAATGCTCCCTGGTGATTTGTAAGGGAGAGGGCGAGAGGAGGGCCAGAGCAGTGGCCATGGGTGAGGCGAGGGCTGAGAGGTGATGGTTTGTTCATTTTCTTTGTGTTCCTTTGCAGTCCTTGCCTGCTCTCCCCCATCTTCTGCAGTAGTAAATCAGCATCTTTTTTTTTTCTTTTTTTTTGGCCTTTTTAATGATGAGTTCTTTTCCCACTGTGTATTAACTATTAAAATCTTTCTAACATGTGAATCAGTATCCATTTTTAAATAGTTGTAATCAGTGTGTACATGTACTTTTTATATCATTTAAAGATTTTTTTTAAATTATAAATTGGTATGTGCTCATGGTGAAACATCAAATAGTACAAAGGGTATAAAATGAACATTAAAGGAGTTCCTGTTGTGGCGCAGTAGTTAACGAATCCGACTAGGAACCATGAGGTTGCGGGTTCGGTCCCTGTCCTTGCTCAGTGAGTTAACGATCCGGCGTTGCCGTGAGCTGTGGTGTAGGTTGCAGACGCGGCTCGGATCCTGAGTTGCTGTGGCTCTGGCGTAGGCCGGTGGCTATAGCTCCGATTCGACCCCTAGCCTGGGAACCTCCATATGCCGCGGGAGCGGCCCAAGAAATAGCAACAACAACAACAACAGAAAAGACAAAAGACAAAAAAAAAAGAACATTAAAGATGCCGGTTTCTCCTGTGGTTCCTAGTCCTGGAGGTAACCACAATTAATGGTACTTTCTAGACATTTTTATGCATATACGTATTAGAATAAAAGTTATATCTAGCTTTACATGTTGCCTTTTGCACTTAACAGTATGCCATTACTACTTTTCATGTCCTTAAACTAGAGGTACCTCATCTTTTTTTTTTTTTTGCTTTTTATGGCTGCACGTGTGGCACATGGAGGTTCCCAGGCTAAAGGTTGAATTGGAGCTACAGCCACTGGCCTTCACCATAGCCACAGCAATGCCAGATCTGAGCCTCGTCTGTGACCTACACCACAGCTCACAGCAATGCCAGATCCTTAGCCCACTGAGTGAGGCCAGGGATTGAACCACATCCTCATGGATCCTGGTCAGGTTCATTAACCGCTGAGCCATGAAGGGAACTTCCCTTCATCCTATTTTAATAACTGAAATGTATTCTGTTATATAGATGTGTTAAACTGTATTAATAAGGGTATTCACATTTAAGTACATGTGTCTTTGCATAATTGTGCAAGTGCATCTATAGGATATATTTCTAGAAGTGAAATTGCTTAGTCACTCGACCCACCTGTGACTTGGGTGGAGATTGTGGTTCGGATCTGATCCCTGACCTGGGAATTCCATATGCCATGGAGTGTCCAAAAAAGGGAAAAAAAAAAAAAGGTATGAGCATGTGAAACTTGTAAGACATTTTCAAATTGCCCTTTAAAAGAGTATACTAGGGAGTTCCCGTTATGGCTTAGTGGTTAATGAACCAGTCCAGTATCCATGAAGATGCATGTTGGATCCCTGGCCTTGCTCAGTGGGTTGAGAATTCAGCAAAGCCGTGAGCTGTGGTGTAGGTCACAGACCCGGCTCGGGTCCTGCATTGTTGTGACTATGGTGTAGGCTGGCAGCTGCAGCTCCGATTAAACCCCTGGCCTGTGAATCTTTATATGCTGCAGGTGCAGCCCTAAGACAAAAAATAATAATAAAAAAATATAAAATAAAATAGTGTATCAATTTATACTCTCATCTTATGCTTAATGTATAATTGCAGAATTTTAAAATATGTATCAGTGTGATAGATCAGTATGTTTTAGTGTTTTAAAAAATTTGAGTAAGGCTTGGCATCTTTTCATTATTTTTGGTCATTTGTATTTATTTTTCTGTTAACTACATGTTCAATTTTTTTTCCTTTACTGATTTGTTAAGTATTTGAGCTCTGAGGTCAGATGGCTTTGGGTTCAAATTGCAGTTTGCCGTTTATGAGCTGTTTGCCCCTGAGAGGGTTATTTAGTCTCTTTGAACTCAGTTCATTATGGTGGTAAGAGGACCTGATTCATGAGGTATTGTTCGTTGATTGATGAGATAATGTAAAATACTTAACACATTTCCTCAAGTATAAGAAGAAGATAATATGTGTTTGCTAGTAGCTAGTGCTACTGAGATTTTTTTTTGTCTTTTTGTTGTTGTTGTTGTTATTGTTGTTGTTGTTGCGATTTCTTGGGCCGCTCCCGCGGCATATGGAGGTTCCCAGGCTAGGGGTTGAATCGGAGCTGTAGCCACCGGCCTACGCCAGAGCCACAGCAACACAGGATCCGAGCCGCGTCTGCAACCTACACCACAGCTCACGGCAACGCCGGATCGTTAACCCACTGAGCAAGGGCAGGGACCGAACCCGCAACCTCATGGTTCCTAGTCGGATTCGTTAACCACTGCGCCACGGCGGGAACTCCGAGATTTTTTTTAATTAGAAATATGGCAAGTGCCTTCATAGCATTCATATGATCACTTGTTTTTATTTTTTCTCTTTTAACAAAATGATATGCTAAGTTGTACTAATAGACTTTCTAATATTGAACTATCCTTTTATTCCTAGAGTGAACACTGTTTGGTCCTAACATTAATTATTAATGGTCTTCGTAAAATATAACTGATACATACCAACTATTATTTTACTCCAAACCCAAACACATTTTTTAACATAGAATCAAGCTTTGAATTTTAGGTATATTTCAGAGAACATTGTCGAATATACTTTCCCATTTTAGATGAATAATTAGGGATCAGAGCTAGAAGTTATCTAGAAATTTATCTGGAAATTATCTAGAAACTTGGTTGAAGCACCTAGCGACCCCAGCAAGAGGCATTTATTATGACTGAGATGTACTAGTCAGTATATATAAGAAGCAACCATTGTTCCATCCAGACTCTGGAATAAGAAATGGCATAGGAAAATGACATTTTGTTTCTGTCTCATATTTTCATATTTATTGAGAGTACATATATTTCACAACGTTTAAAATAATAATCACAATGTAATTTTATAAAACTGCAAGAACATTTTTTCATACATAGGAAAGGAGTATGTGTTCTAATGTGCCTTTTAAGGACATATGCAGCTCTAAAATAGTATGTTACATTGTTTCAGTGACTCAAATCCTGTTACTTAAGGTTAATTTTAGATTTGGAATCTAGCAGAGAAATGAAATACATATATAAGGAACATTTGTGCAAACTGCTTCTCATGGTTTTCCTTCCAAAACTTGCATTTTCATCTCTCCAATACTGACTTCTTTTTTTAATTCTTCCTTTTTAACTTCAGAAGTGTTAAGGGCATCAGAAATGTGATATGCCTGAGGTAAAGATATTTTATATTGAAAAAGTTAGAATTTGGGTTCTGTGCTACAGGTCCATTTTGTGTACAAACTTACTCGTGCATAATTAGAACCTGGAATTCCTATGAGAAACACTTTCAATAATAATAGCTACTATGTATTAAGGGCTTATGAGCCAGGAACTGTTATGAGTGCTTTGCACTTATTAATTCATTTTATTCTTAAAAAACCTCTGTGGAACAGGTACTGTATTGTTCCAACCTTACAGGTGAGGTCACTGATACACAGAGGTTAAACCCTAAGGTAATAGCGACAGAGGGACAGATATAGGATTCAAATTCAGACGTTCTGTCTGCCAACCCTGAGCTCTTTAAATACTCCATTCTACTGACAAAGATGAACTACTACCAACTGTTCTATAAAACTATAGAAAATCTCCTACTTTATACACGTTTTCTAGTCTTTAATAATTTTCAGTGAATGATACAAATGTAGGTGGAGAGGCTAAATTGAGTTCCCTGTAAATGATGATTAATTTTTTTTCTCACCAGAGTGCATGTTTTTCTAAGTCAAGTAATTTTTTGTTTGAAATCATGATTTAGGAAAATGTTGAAGAAAGTCAATATTTTCCCAATAACTTAGACTTAATATTTGTAAAAATATCTTAAGTATCAAAAAATGCATCTTAACAGATTGTTTTCTCAAAATTTCCATTGGTATATTATATTAGTGTGCTAGAATTTACTGCTGTATTCTGTACCATAAAAAAATATACTTTAGGAGTTCCCATTGTGGTACAGCAGAAACAAATCCAACTAGTATCCATGAGGATGCAGGTTTGATCCCTGGCCTCACTCAGTGGGTTAAGGATCCGTTGTGGCTGTGAGCTGTGTATAGGTTGCAGATGTGGCTCGGATCCCGTGTTGCTGTGGCTGTGGTGTAGGCCGGCAGCTGCAGCTCTCATTCTACCCCTAGCCTGGAATTTACGTATGCCGTGGGTGTGGTCCTTAAAAAAAAAAAAGTAAATGTATTTACACACACACACACACACACACACACACTGTAATTTCATATTGCTTCTTATGTGCTAATACGTAGTAATACCCACATCTCTTTCATTAGAAACATTTGTATCTGGTATTCAGTAACCTAGAGTAATGTGATAATCAGATTTTATTGTACTGTTGTGAGATTTTGATAGAAACCATACCTGTTAAATTGTTACTGCATACACTTGAGAATCTTGGCCTTGTTTTCTAGTCTGTCACTGGATTATCTCTGACTTTTACTCTTGGTTTTCCTTTCTTTCTGTTTCTCTTGCCACCATACCACTTAAAACATCGGTAGGTTGCTATGGCAAAGCTAGGTAATCTCTCTTGTTTTAGTCCTCCTCTTTTTTTCTAATTCATCTAACACATCTCTGTCATAATATTCTATATATCACACATGGTAAAGTCTCTACATTTTAAATTAATATTAGACTCAAGGCCCTGAGAAACTTAGACTCAATACCCCGTAACCCTGTTTTCTGTTACCCTAACAGAAACCTTCCCAGCCAATCAAGTTGTGGCTGCCTATTGTATTCTGAATATTCTTTGACTTAAAATATGTCATGTAATCCTCTTATCAACTTTTTTTTTCTTTTTATGGCCATAAGCAGCATATGGAAGTTCCCAGGCGAGGGGTCAAATCCAAGGTGCAGCTTCCGGTCTACACCACAGCCACGGCAATGCCAGATCTGAGCCACATCTGCGACCTACTCTGCAGCTTGCGGCAGTGCTGGATCCTTAACCCACTGAGCAAGGGCAGGGATAGAACCTGTATCCTTCTGGATACTAGTTGGGTTTTTAACCTGCTGAGCCAGAATGGGAACTCAACTTTTTGAGTAAGATATTATTATTATCCCCATCTTACAGACAAGGAAACTGAGGCACAGAGAAGTTAAATAACTGGTTCAAAAATCTTCAGCTTGTCTGGGGAGCAGATAGAGTTGTGAGTTTCCCTTCGAGTGTGTGTTCTTCAGCACAGACTTTCTTAGGGACTAAAGGCCCACTCAGATGTCATGCTGAATAAGAATCTCTGGGATGATTCAGTTCTTCATTGAGTGACACATGACGCTTAGTGACATGGGGGGGGTGCCTCTCACAGGAGGTGACATTTTCCCCAACAGGTGAGAGGCACAGGATGTTGGGGCTTGCTGAGGGGGAGCATTGCAGGCAAACTGTGTGTGCACAGGTCTGGTGCTCGCTCCCATTCACAGCAAGTATGAATATTTATCTAGTCTACTTCATTCATATGTCTTTATAGCTCAAACCATATATATCAGTCTATTTTCAAGGTTTATACTTCATGTGATTGCTATACAGCTGGCATTTATTTAATCATAGCAAGTCTGTGAGGTGGTTCTTAATAGCCACCTCTCACTGTTGAGAAAAATTGAGGTTCATAATGCTTAGAAATGTTCTGAGGTCACACAAGTAATAAGTGACAGGAAAAAAAATGGCAGAGCTGGGATGCCTCAGTTTGTCTAAATCCCATTCTCTTGGTCAGTCACTCTTTATATGACCACAGGTAATTTGTGCTTCTGCCTTAGATGAATTAACCTCCCCATACCAGGTTTATAAACTAGTAGAATGTAGGGACACTGTATAGTACTTTTATTGTCACAGACATCAGCACAGCCTTACAGATAGTTAATAAGTAAGAGTTTCCATGTGTTAGTTTTGCAAAAGTTAGAGTCATTTTTCATACAGTAACACAAAACTTCAGTAGTTAAAAAATGAGTTGTAGAAGTTTCCTTGTGGCACTGTGGGTTAAGGATCCAGTATTACTGCAGCTGTGGCGCAGGTTTCATCCCTGGCCTGGGAACTTCCACATGCTGAGGGCATGGCTAAGAAAACATTTTTTTAAAAAAATGAGTTTCCGTTGTGGTGCAGCGGAAATGAAGCTGACTAGGAACCAAGAGGTTGTGGGTTCAATCCCTGGCCTTGCTCAGTGGGTTAAGGATCTGGCATTGCCATGAGCTGTGGTGTAGGTCGTAGACGTGGCTCAGATCTGGCGTTGCTGTGAGCTGTGGTGTAGGCCGGCAGCAACAGCTCCTATTAGACCCCTAGCCTGGGAATCTCCATACGCTGCAGGTGCAGCCCTAAAGAAAAAAAAAAAAAAAAAAAAGACTTGTTTACAGAGTGCATGTATCATTTTCATAAAAACAGTAGAACTATTAGAACTACCAGCTAGTGGTTCTGAAATCCATGACACATAAAAACTGAAATGAAGACCGGAGGCCAACCTTATTTGTTCTGCAAGACAGTTACATTTGGTGGAAGAGAATTTCAGTTTTGCAGACTACCTTTGTCATTTACATTCTCTGACGTCAGAGGTGAAGAATCACGTGAACCCCTGTCAGAGCCACACGTGGTCCCTGAATTATGTATCACTCACTTTTACTGTTACAATTCCATGGAAGAGTTAAGTTTGCATTTGGTGTTTTACAAAATACTTATTTCATCAGTGACCACTCTGTGGTTTTATTTTGTAATAATTGGTTGAACTTTTTTCATCTTGTTTTCCTTGTTGTTCTGATCTTTTTGAACCATCATTCCCCTTAATTTTGGATGTCTCCTTGATTGGGAATGATGGAAATGCACATTGAATCCCATCAAATGAAATTGGAAAATTTACTGAGATAATGGTGAGGGTGGGGTTCTCACAGAATCATCTGCCCATAGGAAGTGCAGGAATGCAGCTGGACACCTGCAGCCTGGGTTTTGAACACTGGGGAGGGATCTTTTCATCTCTTGCCTTTATTCTCTCTCCTGCTCTAGGTTGCTTTCTTCATATGATGGGAATGTGACTACCACAGCTCCATACTTTATCGCAGTAGCCACCAGAAAGAGACCCACCTGACGTTCCCTTTGATTCAAGCCCCCCAAAATCCCAGGAAAGGGTTCTAATTAACTATCCCAGCCATCCTGGATTGACCTGGAAGTTGTCTTCTTTGTCTGTCTGGGGTCTCCTAGGGCTCAGAGAACTCTGACATCATCTGGGACCAATTCTAGCTGCTTTATTTTAACAAAAATTTTTTTTATATTTAAATGATTTTTATTTTTTCCATTATAGTTGATTTACAGTGTTCTGTCGATTTGTACTGTACAGCAAAGTGACCCAGTCAAATGTACAGTAGAAATACATATATATATATATATTCTTTTTCTCACATTATCGTCCATCATATTCCATCGCAAGTGACTAGATATAGTTCCATGTGCTATGTAGCAGGATCTCATTGCTTATCTACTCCAAATACAATAGTTTGCTCTATGAACCTCAAATTCCCAGTCCATCCCACTGCCTCCCTCTCCCTCTTGTCAACCACAAGTCTTCTCCAAGTCCATGAGTTTCTGTTCTGTGGAAATGTTCATTAGTGCTCTATATTAGATTCCAGATATAAGCGATATCATACGATATTTGTCTTTCTTTTTCTGACTTCATTTAGTATGAGAGTTTCTAGTTCCTTCCATGTTCCATCCGTATTGGTGCAAATGGCATGATTTTGTTCTTTTTTATGGCTGAGTAGTATTCCATTGTGTATACATACCACATCTTCTTTATTTTTTTTAATTTTTTTAATTAATTTATTTATTTTTTGTCTTTTTGCTATTTCTTGGGCCGCTCCCGCGGCATATGGAGGTTCCCAGGCTAGGGGTCGAATCGGAGCTGTAGCCACCGGCCTACACCATAGCCACAGCAACACGGGATCCGAGCCGCGTCTGCAACCTACACCACAGCTCACGGCAACGCTGGATCGTTAACCCACTTAGCAAGGGCAGGGACCGAACCCGCAACCTCATGGTTCCTAGTCGTATTCGTTAACCACTGCGCCACGACGGGAACTCCGACACATCTTCTTAATCCATTCATCTGTTGATGGACATTTGGGTATTTTGGATTATTAGAATCCTGTCTGATAGCTGATTCTTAGGTTAGACCGGCTGCCCTGAGGAAGGTCTCCATCTTTGTCAAAGGCAGCTTCTCTGATGGGTCATGAACTTCCTTTACAGCCTAAGGGGACATGTATCCTGAACTCACTACCTTTGCAAATCAGAGACAGTTGATGAGCCCTGAGTTCTGTTTGTGAGGGATGCTCCCTCACTTTTCACCACCTGCCTATTTGACTGCAGGTGACTCAATTGGATCTGTCCTCTTATGTTGAGAAACATTACCATTTTATGATAGACTAAAGCTTAACACTTAGAATGACAATAATAACAATACCAGGCAAATGTTGCTTCTCTACAAAAGAATGGAACTTTTATCTTGCATATCAGTTCATCTAGATACTAATGGAAAAGCCCTGAAGAAGAAATAATACTTTACATTTATGCCACACAGTTTTCAGAGAGATAAAGTGGGAGACTAAAGGTCACTGTAATTTTCCTCTCACAAACTTTGTTGATATTATTTCTTCAGAACATTAAGAGCAACCAACCACCTGGCTCCCTCATATTATGCAAAATTACTGCATTTTTAAATCTGCTTGGATTTTTTTTTTCTCCTAGGCTTGCAGGTGTTTTTAATTTGTGAGAGAACTGCTTTTTTTTTTGTGCAAAAAAAAGTGTTTGTTTTTGGAATGCTTATACTCTAATAGCTGTAGAAGAGACAGCTTTGTATCTGGTTGGTTGTGCTGTCACTTAAGTTACATTAAAAAGCATTTATTGTGAGTTCCCATTGTGATGTAGCAGAAACGAATCCAGTGGTATCCATGAGGATTCAGGTTCAATCCCTGGCCTCACTCAGTGGGGTAAGGATCTGGCATTGCTGACGTGTAGGTCTCAGATGAAACTTGGATCTGGCATTGCTGTGGCTGTGGTGTAGGCTGGCAGCTGCAGCTCTGATTTGACCCCTAGCCTGGGAACTTCCATATGCCACATCTGCAGCCCTAAAAAAAAAAAAAAAAGCATTTATCATGAACTCAGTTGCAGGACACTGTTTAGTGAGATTGCTAAAGAAGAGTATAATAAGGGAGTTCCCGTTGTGGCTCAGTGGTTAATGAATCCGACTAGGAACCATGAGGTTGCGGGCTCGATCCCTGTCCTTGCTCAGTGGGTTAAGGATCCGGTGTTGCCGTGAGCTGTGGTGTAGGTTGCAGAAGAGGCTCAGATCCTGAGTTGCTGTGGCTCTGGCGTAGGCCGGCAGCTACAGCTCCGATTCAATCCCTAGCCTGGGAACCTCCATATGCCCTGAGAGCGGCCCTAGAAAAGGTGAAAAAACAAACAAACAAAAAGGACAGTAATAAGATTTAGCTTGTACTCAAGCCTGGGTAAGCGCTGACTCTGTACCCATGACTGTCCTGCCAGACAGTTGTAGGACAGCACCACAGAGTTGCCATCACTCTGATTCCACTGCACATACACTCTGCAGAGAGCATGCACTCAGAAGAACAGATGGACAATCCACTCAGTAAGTTTGTGCTCTCAGTGGGTGAGGGGACGGTAGAGATCCACCCTTCCTGCTGGCTTGCTCAGTTCCTGTATGCCTCTCTGAGTAAGCGTTTCTAGGTTTGAAGGTATTCATTTTCCACACACCATGGCTTCTGAATGTAAACCAGCAACTTCTGTTGCTCACCTGCAGAAAAAGCAGTCTGTTTTTAATGCTGGAGGGAAGACCCATTGTTGTGGACTTAGTGCCAGACCATAAGACTGTCATCAGCAGTGGCTTCCTATGCGATTTTCACGAATAGCATTGACTGGAGGAGACTTTAGCCTCATATGTTGTTTTTAGAATTTAGTCCCCACATAGTATGTGATTACACCCAAATGAAGATACAATAAGGTGTGTTCTGTTTGCCTGCATAGAAGGAAACGTTTAATCCTTAATTTAACTTGTGTACTTAGGGAAAGTGTCAGGGAGGATGTGGCGTTTGTGCAGAGCTTTGAGGGAGAGTAGGATTTTGATAGGTGGGGCTAGGGAGTGGAAGGGATGAATTTCCAATGTAATAATAATGGGTTGAGATAATAGTGAATGGTCTAAAAGGTTAGAAATGTATGGGTTTTATTTATTTTATAACAGTAGGAGAGCAGTCTCAAAAAATAGATTTGGATCAGATCATGGGGGACCCTTGAAAGTCTTGGTTAGATTTGGGCTTTGTTCTGCATATTATGCAAAGCATTACAAATTTTTGAACAGAGATCTGTCATACCCAAGAATGGTCAAGAGAGAATCCTGATGTTTCAAAATAGGTCTTTATTGTCTTCCCCACCCCTTCACCTTGGTATTACCTAGGGACAGACTAAGAAGAGGTAACCTCTTCCTCAGTTTACCCACACAGGTAGTGGTTCAGACTGCGTTACTCAGGTGTGTGAACTAGGAGGAATTGAAGGATGAGTTGGACTGTCAGTGCATTATGCTGTTACTGACATATGTATTACATGTGTTACAAAACCAACAATTTGGTCTTATAATTATTGCTTTATGCACCCTTGTCTTTTAAAGTAAAAATTAAGAGGAAAAAAAAAGCAAAAAATATGTATTCATATACTCTTTTCTTTCTTTCTTTCTTTATTCACTTTTTTGTCTTGCTGTCTTTTCTAGGGCCACACCACGGCATGTGGAGGTTCCCAGGCTAGAGGTCTAATTGGAGCTACAGCTGCTGGCCTGCGCCACAGCTATGGCGACTCAGGATCCGAGCTGGGTTTGCCACCTACACCACAGCTCACAGCGATGCTGGATTCTTAACCCACTGAGCAAGGCCGGGGATCAAACCTGTAACCTCGTGGTTCCTAGTTGGATTTGTTAACCACTGAGCCATGACGGGAACTCCGTGTCCACCCAAATGTTTTATAAATTTACCCACATGTTGCCCTTTTTTGGTGCTTATCATTTCTTCCTGCTGATTCAAGTTAGCCTTTGGTGTCAATTTCCTTTCAGCCTGAAGGGCTTCCTTTAGTGTTTGTTTTAGGACACACCTGCCAGCAGTAATTTTTTCTACTCTTTTTTTATCTGAGAATGAATTCATTTCACCTTCATTTTTTGAAAGAGAGTTTTGCAGGATATAGAATTCTTGTGAGATGGTTTTTTTCTTTCAATTTGAATATTCCATTGGTGCCTTCTGATCTTCATTGTTTTTGATGAAAAGATGAGAACATTAACTGTTTTATTGTTTCCTTGAGTATTATAAAGCTTTTTTTTCTGTTTTGAAGATTTTCTTTGTTTTTGACTTTTAACAGTGTAGCTAAAATGTGCCTGTATGGGTTCTTTTGTGTTTATTCCAGGCTAAGGTTCCCTGAGCATCTTGGATCTGTACATTAACATTTTTCATAAAATTTGGGAGTTTTTTGACCATTATTTCTTCCTTTTTTTTCTTTCTACCTCTTTCTTTCTCTTTCTGGAACTGCCATTATGTGTTGGTTAGTATGCTTGATGTTGCCTTCTAGGTCTCTGAAGCTTTCTTCGTTTCTAATCCTTCTTTTTATTCTCCCTGTTCTTTAAATTGAATAACTTCCATTAATCTTACTTTAAGTTCCTTGATTCTTTCTTCTGCCAATTCAGACTTGCTGAACCCATCTAGTGAATTTTTCATCTCAGTTATTGTGCTTTTCTGCTTTAGAATTTCATTTTTTTAAAATAATTTTTACCTCTTTATTGAGGTGTTCTATTTGTTGAGTCTTTGTCATCATACCTTAATTTTTTAAACATGGGTCCTTTAGTTCCAAAGCATCTTAATTTGCTTTGAGGTCTTTGTTTGAGAAGTCTCACAGCTGGGCTTACTCAGAGACAATATGCATTGGCTGCTTTTTTCCTGAGTATGGAATATGCTTTCCTGTTTCTTTGCATGTCTTACAAGTTTGCTGAGACTGGCATTTTTAGATTATGTTTTGTAGCAATTCTGAATTCTGATTTATTCTATCTCAGGCTTGCTGTTGCCTTTTTTTTTGTTTCGTTTTGTTTAGTTTAGGAACTTTGCTGGGCTAAATCTGTGCATTTTGTCTCCACCCTGGTGTATGGATGGCAGTGTCTCTGCTTTTTAAAATTTTTTAAACATTTATTTAAAAAAATTTTTTGGCTGCATCTGCAGCATGCAGAAGTTCCTGGACCTGGGATCAAATCCACACCACAGCAGCTACTTGAGCTGCTGCAGTGACAATACCAGATCCTTAACCTGATGAACCATAGGGGAACTCCTAAATTTAATTGAAAAAAAAATATATAATTCTGGCTCCCCAGAGGTAGTCCCTGTGTCTGCATGGCTTAGTGGTCAGTCAGTGATTGATTAGAGGTTATAGTCAAAGGCTTTTGAGCTGATGGATCCTTGTGTGAGTTGGGGAGCATGTTCAAATCGCAGGTAGCTTTTTTTCCTGACAACCATCAGACTGTTCTCTGTATCTGTGAGTTGCTTTTTTTGTTTGTTTTTTAAAGATTCTGTACATGTGAGCTCATATTTCATTTGTCTTTCTCTGTCTGCCTTACTTCACGTAGCATGATGGCCTCAATGTCCATCCATGTTGTCACAGTTGGCAAAATGTCCTTCTTTTATGCTGAATTATATTCCATTGTAAAAAAAAACAGTAACGATATTCCATTGTATATAAATAGCGCATTTTCTTTATCCCTTCATCCATTGATGGTCATTTAGGTTGCTTCCATGTCTTGGCGATAGTAAATAATGCAGTGAACATGGGAGTACAGATATATTTTTGAGACACTGATTTCGTTTTTTCCAGGTAATTACCCAGATGTGGAATTGCTGAATTGTATGGTAGTTTTATTTTTAATTTTTTGAGGAACTTCCATAGTGTTTCCAGTAGTGGCTGCACCAGTTTAACAATAATGCACAAAGGTTCCTTTTTCTCCACATCCTCCCCATCACTTGCTATTTCTTGCCTTTTTGATAATAGCCATTCTGTCAGGTGTGAGGGGACTGTCTTATTGTGTTTTTTTTTTTTTTTCTTTTTGGTCATGTCTATGGCATGTGACAAGTTCCTGGTCCAGGGATTGAACCCACACCATAGCAGTGACCCAAGCCACAGCAATAACAATGCCACTTAACTCACTGAGCCACAAGGAGGCTCATTTTCCTGGTGATTAGTGATGTTGAGCATCTTTTCATGTCTCTGTTGGGCATCTGTATGCCTTCTTTGGAAAACTGTCCTTTCAGATCCTGTGCCCATATTTTAATCAGATTGTTTGTTTGTTTGTTTCTGTTAAGTTGCTTCAGGTAGTTTAAAAGGCTATCCCAGCTCTGCCATCTTCGTCTTCTCTGTATGCACAACAGCCTCATGGGCAGCCGTGGGTGTGTGAATAGCTTGGGGCCTGTCCAGTTTCTCTTGCATGCCCACACAGCCTGCCAGTGGGCCGTGGTTGTTTGGAGAGCATTTGAAAAGCTCTTCTGAGGTTGTCTCGTTTTTTTAAACTTCTAGTTAGTCTGTTGGTCTGATGTTGCCTGCAGCCAAGACCGCAACCTCCAGCCAGATATCCTCTAGCCTTCGTGTTTATCTGCCACAGAGATCGTCATTACCAACTGTGTTGCTGGGCATGGATTTTTTTGCCCTCTCTTCTTAATCAAGTTAGCCTCTTGCAGCAGCAAATGGAACAATATTACTGCAAAATTGAACCCTTTCTTCCAGGGATTGAAGCTGTGTCCTCATGGATACTAGTCGGGTTTGTTAACCACTGAGCCACGATGGGAACTCCCATATTGTTTTCTTTTTTCATTAAAAATTCTTTAAAATCACTGTCATTTACTGCCTCACAAATTGTGATTTTTTTTTTTATTTTCCCTTTAAAAAATAGAAATGGAATTTTTCTTTTCTCAGGATTAATTTCTTTTGGCTTTAAATAATGAATAAGCTGGACTGAATTGTGCGTGTGTGTATATATACACATTATATATTACAAGTCTTTGGATGTTAATATGCATTGTTTTGTTAAATTAGATCATATTTTTCTAAAATAGCATCGAAATTCTTATTAGACTTCTGATAATTACATAGAGAGACTTAATTGAAAAATATTCCTGTGATGCTTACATTTAATTTTATTACTAAATCTGGACAGTGGGAATTGACTAAATTATATTCCTATAACTCTAGCTATATTTAAGTCCAGATTTCATATCCATGAATCATCTAGTCAAATGATATTGGCTCTAGAAATTTATTAACAAATTAGAATAATGTAGTTTGTTTTTTTCTTCCTATATTTCTTTTAGAGGTACATGCTAAGAAGTGTTCGTCTCAAAAACAGTTAAAAAAATTATTTTTAAGCTTACAGTAGCTCTATTGCATATGAAGGGAAAAATTATATTTTGATAAATGTGAGTATATCATTCATTACCAGCTAGAATTTGTGTTCGTGTTACTTTAATGTGATTCAAGGTCTCAACCAAAATAAAATGCCAAGAGATGATCACATTAACTGAACAATAGAGCATTTGCACAAACTCTTGGAAAGGTATTTCTTGGCCATTTAATCGAAGGATCAGAATCCAATTTTGATTTCTTCTTGGCTGTTAGTTTCTGAAAACTCACAGTATGCATCAAATATGATGCTCAGCAATTTCCCTTAGAACCATTTCAGCAAAGAATAAATGTAATTTCTCTTACGGTGCTGTCGTCTGGTACAAACAGATCCACTTGCTGTGTGCTCTTAGTGGTTCTAGAGAGTATTATCGAGGAATTACAGTGACCAATAGCGAACACATACATAGGCTTTAAGGTATTAATGGTATCAAAATGTGTGCTTAATTATTCTTAAGGCTTTCTATTTATCTTATGCTTGGTCATGTGTAAGTTTTTATACTTTCTTTTTAAAGAAAATTTATTTCTTTAAAATACATTTGTGATTTGGCATATGTGATCTGGAAAACTGGGTCCCTTGATTACTTTGCATTTGACCTTTCTTGGATCTTGTTCATTGCTCCTTTTCTTATAGAAGGAAAGCTGCTGGGGGACCCCTGTTCCATGAGAGGGAATGAGGGCTTATATGGTATTTCCTCCATTCCCGAATCCCACAGGCTACTCATGGCCTGTGACCAGTGGTGTTCTGTAGAATATTTGAGTCTGCCCTGTCCTGGATTCCTCCTCACAGAAGTATTTCATGTTGACACGATTCTTTTCATAAACCCATTGTCCTCTTAATTGTGCCAGAGTGCTTACAAAAAAGTTAATTATTAAAAGAGGTGGGAGTTCCCGTTGTGGCGCAGTGGTTAACGAATCCAACTAGGAACCATGAGGTTGCGGGTTCGATCCCTGGCCTTGCTCAGTGGGTTAAGGATCCGGCGTTGCCGTGAGCTGTGGTGTAGGTCGCTGATGTGGCTCGGATCCCGCGTTGCTGTGGCTGTGGCGTAGGCCGGTGGCTACAGCTCCGATTCAACCCCTAGCCTGGGAACCTCCATATGCCATGGGAGCAGCCAAGAAATGGCAAAATAAGTAAGTAAATAAATAAATAAATAATAAACAAAGTAAAAGAGGTGATGGGTATTTTATAGACTGAATTTATATGGGTTGAGCATGTGGTGGAAAGAAAATGGATTGAGGATAGATTCAGTGATTGAGGCTACCCACTTCATATCTAAAGTTTTTAAATACTTTGGAACTCAAGTCTAGAGTAAAAATTTACTTAGCAGATATATATGGGTTCTGACATAGTCTACCCTTTGTTTTTTCTTTGGAGGCAGTTTTGAAGAAAAATTCATATTTAAAAATATATATAGGAAGTTCACTTGCAGTGCAGTGCATTAAAGACCTGGCATTGCCACAGCAGGTCACAGTTGTGGTGTGAGTTCGATTCCTGGCCCCAGAACTTTCTTGTGCCATGTGTGTACCAAAAAAAAAAAAGAGAGAGAGAGAGAGAAAAGAAAAGAAAGAAAGAAAAAATATATATATATATATATAAATGATGTACAATATTATGTTAGTTTGATATTTGCTACACGATTTGCTATTTGCATACATAATGAAATGGTCACTGTGATCATTCTTTTTTTTTTTTTTTTTTTTGTCTATTTAGGGCTGCACCCATGGCATATGGAGGTTCCCAGGCTAGGGGTCAAATTGGAGCTATAGCTGCTGGCCTACACCACAGCCACAGCAACCTGGGATCTGAGCTGCATCTTTGCCCCACACCACAGCTCATAGCATTGCCAGATCCTTAACCCACTGAGCGAGGCCGGGAACCGAACCTGCATCCTCATGCATGTTAGTCAGATTTGTTTCTGCTGAACCACGATGGGAACTCCGATAATTCTAGTAATCATATGTCCCCATACAGTGTTCTTGTAATAATATTAATCATATTCCTTATGCTGTATGTTACATCCCTGGGACTTAGTTATTATATAACTGGAATTTTGTACCTCTTAATCTCCTTCACCTATTTCATCTCCCTTAACTCCTCTCTTATGGCAACAACCTGTTTTCTGTATCTGAGTCTGTTTTTGTTTTGTTTGGCTTTGGTTGTTTTGTTTCTTAGATACTCCTTTTAAGTCAGATTATGCAGTATTTATCTTTTCTCTGTCTGACTTATCTCACTTTGCATAATACCCTCTAGATCCATCCATGTTGTCACAAAGGGCAAGATTCCATTTTTATGGCCATGTAATATTCCATATATACATTGAGCATACACAGCAGGTTTTTTATCCATCTAGCTATGGAAGGACACTTAGGTTGCTTCCTACACAGTGAAAACAAAAGATTAAAGAATGTTTTGGTTACTGTAGCTTTCATAATAGAAAAATAGCAAGTGATAGGCAAATTCCCATTTGTTTGAAGTTCTCTGTTGCTGCTGATTTATGTATCTTAGTGACACTGATCTAATAGTGATCTGAACATGGTGGTTTACTTGTGAAGTATGAATGGTTCTTCTTTATCTTTTTTTTTTTTTAATGGTCACATCTGTGATATATGGAGGTTCCCAGGCCAGGGATTGACATCTGACCCACAACTGAGGCTTGTGCTGCAGCTTCAACCTATAGCCCAGGTGTGGCAACACCGGATCCTTCAACTCGCTGCACCAGGCCAGGGATCGAACCTGTGCCTCCACAGCAATCTGAGCCGCTGCATTTGGGGTCTTAACCCCTACTCCATAGTGGGAACTCCAAGTGGTTCTTGATAGTACAGTCACTTAAAGAGGAACAGCATACAGGTTGGAGAAGTTTTTAGAAACATAAAAATAGAGAAGACTTGGTAAATTATGCAGTCTGATACCTAACTCTCTTAGTAAACACAAGAATGGTTTTGTAATGAATCAGGGTGATTAAGTGAAATGTTTAATATTTCTCAAATGCTTATGTGATAGTAGAATATTTTCCAGTGAAAGTAACAGGAAAAAATTTATAGAATTTTTTTAGGATTGGTAATTATATGTATGTGATGATTTAGAAACCTGCCTGGATGAAGGTGTAAAACGGAGTTTTATAGAGAACTGGAAAGTGGTTTTGAGGGGCTGATTCTTAACCTTGGGGGGAGGTAAAACTAACTGGATTAAGTGGAAGCTATGTTTCTATCATTTCACCAAGGCATATTGGCTAAAATTTTCACAGTAAAATTTTCCAGAAGTGCCCTTAACTGAGCTTGGGATTATTTATTCACTTAAGTACTGCTTAATGAATCCTGCCCATGTTTTTGCAAGGCACAGGATGTATTTATATTGCTCTTTTTGTAGCTGAAACATAGGCAGTAACATAGTAGATATAATGACCTTTTAATATTTTGATGTAGGAAATAGTAAAATGTTAAGTTATATGTTAATTAGCTCAGTATTCAATTAATCTTTGAAAAGCAGTTTTAAGGGCGTGGTAATGATTGTCCTCAGAGTTTGTGAGCCTTATGCCTTATGATTTTCAAGTGAAATTTTTTCCGTTTGCAAGGTTGATTTCAATACTTCCCCCACCACTTCTAAGCCCATAATAGAAGGAAGGAGAGGAAACTTTGGGTTTGGGCATCAGCTTGTATTCTCTCCACTGAGCACATAGTAAGATGACACTTCCCTGTCTCCTTGAAGTTAGGAAATATCACATCACTTGTCCGGTGAAATCTAATATGTATTCCTTCTTGGCAGAGGTGACATGTATCACCTCCAGGCTGAAGCTTCGGGAGTATAGGGGAGGAAAAATTCTCCTGTACCCTCTTTAGGTCTCTGGCTGAGTTTAAGAATTAAACTGACATAGGGAGTTCCCACTGTGGCTCAGTGGGTTAAGAACCCGACTGTTATCCATGAGGATGAGGGTTTGGTCCCTGGCCTTACTCAGTGGGTTAAGGATCCAGCCTTGCCATGAGCTGTGGTGTGGGTTATAGATATGGCTCGGATCCAGCATTGCTGTGGCTGTGGTGTAGGCCAGCAGCTGTAGCTCTGATTCGACTCCTAGCCTGGGAACTTCCATATGCTGCAGGTGTGGCCCTAAAAAGAACAAACAAAGAAAAACTAATATAGGATTAACAGGAGAAAAGCTTACGAATTTTATTGCATTTTTACATATACATAGCCTTCACAAGAAAATGAACACTTGAAGAAGTGAGCAGCCCAAGAGGCTTTCATATCTCTCACACAAAGAAGCAATAAATTTATGAAAAATTGACGACACAGAGGGGTTTGGGCTGTGCGTAGTAAATGGTGAAGGAGTATTAAGGTTTGTTCATATGGCCTTCTCTGCCCTGGTGATAAGAATTTCTCCCTTCCTCCTGGTACAGGGAGAAGGTACTTTTACCTGGGAGGTTTATCTCCTGCTTTCAGGAAAGAAGGAGGAGAGTAGGGAGAGGTCAGAGCGACCTTCCTGCTTCTGGCATTTTCTCAGACCCCTTCAACCTAAGATAGTCAATATGCCAAGGTGTCATGTTTTGCGGTGCTGTGTTTTGGGATACTGTGTCTTGAGCCCCTTTAGGAGTCAGTGATTTGCCGTTGTCTTGGGGACTGGTGACATTCTAAATGGTGGCAGCTTTTGTCAGCGTGCAGCCCTCTCTGAAGACCACATGGGGCAGAATACCCACTGTCCTGCGATAGACATGCAGTGTAGGCAGGAAGCAGACTTCTGTTGTTTTAAGTCAGGATGATTTAGGGATGCTTGTTACTGTCATGTAAGCCAACCGACTCTGACAGGTGCAGTTTCCATAGGTCTAAGTGTCCAGGAAGTGAGGCTAAAGTAATTATTCATTTCTTCATTCATTTTTGTTAACATTTACTCTGGGCCATTTACTCTTCCAAGTGCTGGAAATACAGCAGTGAACCAAACAATCTCCTCCTCTCTCAGGAATCCTTTTTCCAGTCTTCATTAATTATTTAGGGGGTCTCTTTCTGCAAAGCCTTGATCTCTGAGCAGCAGGTCACCCTTTCTCTTCTGTGCTCCTATGTACTTGATACACACCTTCATTGTGGCACATAATCCTGGTTATGCGATTTCTGTCTTGCTTTCTAGGCTGTGATTGCCTAGAGAACAGGTGGTTTATTTACTGTGCATAGTTATAGGTCATAGTCAAAGTAATAGAAAATATGTAGATGAGGCAACTTATGGGATACTGTAGATACTTGCATCAATCTAAGACTCTTTGTTATCATCCCCCATATTTCACATACTGTTGGTTTTTGGTTTTTTTTTTTTTTTAATGAATATACCAGACTTCCTATGGGTCCTTATACTTGAATGTGATTTGGGATCAAAACATGAACTTCTTCTGTATTTTGACCTACTTTCCAAATGCCTTACAACTTAAGATGATCACTGATGTGCCAGAGCAGATAGGCACCAAATTATGTAGGAAGAAATGTGGGGAAAGGGAAGATCATTATGCCTCTTCCCTTTACTTAGTTATACCTAGCACATCTCTATACCAGTATGCTGCTTAATCTTATTTTTATTATTGCCTTTCCCCTAAGTCTTTTAAAGCTATTTCTTCCTAACTGCCCCCGATGAGATTTTAATACCACAGATATACTGTATATCTTGTTGTGTTTTGTATGTTGTGTATGTGTACTTTATATTGGGGAAAAAAAGGTAAGTTTTTTTTGGCCTCTTCCCCCATTTAATCTTTTTGTTTGAAAATGAGGGTCTAAAAAACGAAAAGAAAAAAAAAATGCATGCCTTAAAGTAGTATTTGTAAAAGGTACATTTTTCCCCCCTTTGTAGGAGGACATTTCCACTTCAATAAGCTAAGTTTAACCATATTGAATCAGAACTCTGTTGTCTAATACACCTGTGCTTTTATAATAGCTTTATTTTAAGCTGATTATCATTTAAATAAATATGCTAAAATCTTCGCACATTGAGAACATTGGCAATGTAAACTTTATACACTTTTGTATACTTTTATAGAGTCAGTTTTTTCTCTGGGTTTTAGATCCCTAAACCATGCAGTCTTTCTATAAAGGCCATATTTGCTTTTGATGCCTTCAGCAAATATTTATTGAGGTTGTACTGTGTGCAGGGCTCCGTGCCAGATGTTGAGGCCCAGTGGCTCAGGGAGCCGGGCCTGCTTCCTTTATTCTTTGTGAGCTTTGTCAGAGCTAACAGGTTATGCAAACTTGTCCAAGTCAAAGTTGCTTTGACTGTGCTGATTTTTATCATTACCAGCAAAGGACGGTGGGCCCTTGCTGAAAAACCCTGAGAGTTGGTGTAATGCCTTGTGTGGTGTAACAGGAAAGATACTTGGTCTTTGTCCCTGTGCCTGGCACAGAGCTCCTAAAACCCTTGGGCTCCTCCTGAGTTGCCCTGGTGTACCCACTAGGTGATTCTTAGCTGAGGGGCTCCTGGATGGCTTCAGAATGGGGGCTGGGCCCAGAAAGACCAAGCTTTGATTAGAAGTTTGAAACTTGCAGCCTACCCTCGGAGAAGGGGAGAGCGACGGGAGATGGGGTTAAGCCCCAAAGGACAGTAATGTAATCAGTCATGCCTGTGTAATAAAAACCTCTGTAGCAACCTCCAAATGACAGGGTTCAGAGAGTTTGCAGACTGAGGAGCACATCAAGGAGCTGGGAGGGTGGCACAGCAGAGAGGGCGAGGACGTGCTCCATCTGTTGCCATATCTTACCCTGTACATCTCATCTGTTTGGCTGTTGTGGGTTTTTTTGTTTGTTTGTTTAGGCCTACACCCTCAGCATGTGGAAGTTCTCAGGCTAGGGGTGGAATTGGAGCTGCAGCTGCTGGCCTACACCACAGCCACAGCAATGCAAGATCCATCCTCATGGATACTAGTCAGATTCGTGACTGCTGAATCACAATGGGAACTCCCTGTTTGGCTGTTTGTGAGCAGTATCCTTTATTATAAACCAGTAAGAGCGAGGAAAGCACTTCTGAGTTCTGTGAGTTGTTCTGGTGGATTATTGAACCTGAGACAGGTGTCATGGGAACTCACAATTTATAGCTGGTTGGTCAGAGTAGGGGCAGCCTGGGGATTGCAGTTGGTCTCTAAGGGGAGGGAGAGTCTTGTAAGACTTCATCCTTTATCTTGTGGGATCTGCTGCTAGCTTTGTTGGATAGCTAGCAGCAGACAGTGTTGGAATTGAACTGAGTTGTTAGACACTCGGTTGCTATCAGAGAGTTGAGAAGTGGTATTAGAAAATGTATTTGGTGTCAGGAGGAAAAAGAAACCCTTGTCCCTTGTCTGTCCCATCATGTATGCGTGTGTGTACATATGTGTGTATGTGTAGTTCATGAGAAGATTGAGGGCCAGGCCCCAGAAGATGCAGAGCCAGTGTAGTTCTCACTTGCCTCTTTTGTCATGCAAACTCTCTCCATTGTCTGGCTGCTCCAGTGCCCATTATACTGTCTGCAATGTGGGAAACTGCTGAAATTTTTGGAACGTTCTAGATGGCTAATGTATTGTCCAAGTACATATATGCAGAACATAATAGGGAAAACTCAGTGTAGATTTCACATAAAGAAAATCTCACGTCTGTTGCCGAACAGATTGCAGCATACAGTTTTAGGCTCAATTTCAGACTGCCCATGAGAGATGCGGTACATTTCAGAAAAAAAAAGTACGAGGCAGTTAGGTTTTCTGGAGGCTTTGGTTTGAGGGTCCATCCAAACTTAGAGTCTTTCATCCATTTACAGATATTTACTGAGTTCCTAATCTTTGCTCTAGGCCTCTTGGTGAACAAGACAAAATGTCTTCATTTTCCCTCATTTTCTCTCTCTGCCTCCATTTCTTGGAGGAACAGTGTAGGATTTTTAACAAAGAAGAACTTTATTTATTTATTTATTTTTGTCTTTCTGCTATTTCTTGGGCTGCTCCCATGGCACATGGAGGTTCCCAGGCTAGAGGTCGAATCGGAGCTATAGCTGCCAGCCTGCACCACAGCCACAGCAACATGGGATCCAAGCTGCGTCTGCGACCTTCACCACAGCTCACGGCAACACCAGATCCTTAACCCACTGAGCAAGGCCAGGGATCAAACCTGCAACCTCATGATTCCTAGTCGGATTTGTTAACCACTGAGCCCCGACGGGAACTCCAAAGAAGAACTTTACATTCCTTCATTCATTTATTCATCCGTATGTTTTAGTCGATAGTACAGGTGGACTATTGGAAGACGTTTAAAGGGGATATCAGGTTTGCTCCCAAGGCCCTTCAAGCTTGTTTGTTCATTAATCGGCCATTAATTTAAAAAAAAAAAAAGTGCATTGAGGAGTTTCTGCTGGGGCCCAGTGGGTTTAGAATCCAGCTACAGTGGCTTGGGTCACTGTGGAGCTGTGGGTTTGATCCCTGGCCCAGGGCAGTGTGTTAAAGGGTGTGGCGTAGCCGCAGTTGAGGCATAGGTCACAGCTGGGGCTCAGATTCAATCTCTGGTCCAGGAACTTCCATATGGTACAGCCATTAAAAAAAAAAAAAAAAAAGTTTATGGAGCCAGGCAGTGTGCCAGGTCAGTGCCTGAGAAATATACAAGTGAACAAAGCACACAAATGAACAAAGTCTCTGAAGGGCTACAGTCCCAGCCTGGAGAGGCAACATCTTTGGTAAAGTGGGGTCAGTGATACTAATGAGTTCTGCCCACACTCTAGGGACAGTGCAAAGGGGACGTAGCATCAGGGTGGCTTAAGTCAGCTCTGTAGATGAGAGGTGTGCACATGACTCTTTTTAAGAAATTTTTACTTAAAAAATTTTTTATTTTGGTTGACTTACAATGTTCTGTCAGTTTCTGCTGTACAGTAAAGTGGCCCAATAAACACGTGGCTCTTGATCTGACTTTTAGTTGGGGCTGGAGGGGCGGGATGCCTTAGAAAGGCAGAAGTGGAGGAGTACCCATCAGAGGAGGCTGTCCTCCGTGTCAGTGAAGATAAGGAGGTGTGAGGCACACAACTGCAAATGCTGTGTTTCGATTTGGGTGTAGGGGGTGGCAGTAGATGAATTTTAATACAGCGAATTACACATCAGTGCCAAGGACTAAACCTTGTAATATTGGCACGACAAATGGGTCAATGAAATGATAGCCCAGAAATTGTCAATAAACAAACATGTGATAAGGTAGGTATCACAAGTCAGAAGGGTGTTAAATGGTAAATATTACAGGGACAGTTGATTATTGAGAAAGACGATAGATTCTTACTAGTGAGAAATTTTAGTCAAGAGTTTAGAGGCTTGGAGTTCCTGTCGTGGCGCAGTGGTTAACGAATCCAACTGGGAACCATGTGGTTGCGGGTTCTATCCCTGGCCTTGCTCAATGGGTTAATAATCTGGCGTTGCCGTGAGCTGTGGTGTGGGTTGTGGATACGACTTGGATCTGGTGCTGCTGTGGCTGTGGTGTAGGCTAGCGGCTACAGCTCCGATTAGACCCCTAGCCTGGGTACCTCCATATGCCGTGGGAGCGGCCCCAGAAATGGCAAAAAGACCAAAAAAAAAAAAAAAAAAGACAGAGAGAGAGAGAGTTTAGAGGCTTGAAACTTAGGTTTTAGGGAATTAGGATTTGCCTCTGGGGATTAACATTTAAGATCAGCACCGACCTAACACTGAGACAACCTTAAAGGATATAGTATCTTACCTACCATATCACCTCACTGGACATGTAGAGAGCCCTGAGAATGGCTGGCTTCACAGGCCCCACGTTCACCAGGGCTTTTAAGTTTGGTTTAATGTTCTGCTCTCGCCCTCTTGAAATTCTTCATTTTTGAAGATGGGCCTGTATTTTCATTTTGCCCTGAGTCCTGCACGTTGTGTGTCTGTTCTGCCTGTGTGGTTGGCCATTCCTTGGAAGAAACCGAAAGCTACGGAACCAAGCTTTAGAAGTGGATGTTTCCCTGGGCTTTTGGGGAGTTGCAGTAGCACAGTCAAGAGTCCGGGCCACATTAGCAGGGCCATCTGTGTCGTGTATGGATGCCTCGGGCTGACCCACACGGATGCCATTAAACATTCAATTTGTTTGACAGACTCGTTCTTCCTCCGGTCTCCTTCTCACTGAACAACCTTTGAATTGTGATTTGGCTTTTGCTGTGGGCTTCCTGCAGGGAGAGAGCTGGCCTGTCACACTGACTCCATACTGCTTCAGGAAGTTTGTCACTGAGCTGGCATTCTGGGTGATAGGCATCAGTGAGGTCCTTTAATGGGAGCCTGTCTCCAGGAGAAGATCTCCTTCTATTAAATTTTTTAGAGGAAAGACTGAGATCCAGGCATTGTGCTGGCAAGTTTACCAAAGCTGGCAAGTGCAGAACAGTGGTTAAGAACAAGGCCTGGAGTTCCCGTCGTGGCTCAGTGGTTAACGAATCCAACTAGGAACCATGAGGTTATGGGTTCGATCCCTGGCCTTGCTCAGTGGGTTAAGGATCTGGTGTTGCCGTGAGCTGTGGTGTAGGTTGCAGACGTGGCTCGGATCCCGCGTTGCTGTGGCTCTGGCGTAGGCCAGCGGCTAGAGCTCTGATTAGACCCCTAGCCTGGGAACCTCCATATGCTGGGGGAGCGGCCCTAGAAGAGGCAAAAAGACCAAAAAAAAAAAAAGAAAGAAAGAAAGAAAAAAGAACAAGGCCTTTGCATAAAAAGCAGTCAAGTTCCAACACCTGATGACTTCATGGTTCAAGGTGGATGAACCATGAAGTCATCATGCTAAATAAAGAAAGTCTGTCACAAAGGAACAGCTATTATATGATTCCACTTATGTGAACTACCTAGAATAGGCAAATTCATAGAAACTGAAAGTAGATTAGAGGTTACCAGGGGCCGGGGGCAGGAAGAATGGAGAGTTATTGCTTTATGGTTTCAGGGTTTTTGCTTAGGGCAGTGAAAATGTTTTGGAGATAAATAGTGGTGACATTTATACAACATTGTGAATGTACTTTATGCCACCTAATTGTACACCTAAAATAGCAAGTTTTATGTTATATCTACTCTTACCATAATTTTTTAAAATTAATAATATACCAAAAAGCATTGAATGTATACTTTATGTAGGTGAATTGTATGGCATGTGAATTATATCCCAGTAAAGCTGCTTTCTAAAACATTAAAAAAGAAAAGAAAAGAAAAGAAAAGAGTTCCCATCTTGGCTCAGTGGTAACAAACCCAACTAGAATCCCTGAGGACATGGGTTCAATCCCTGGCCTCACTCAGTGGGTTTAGGATCTGGCGTTGCCATGAGCTGTGGTGTAGGTCACAGATGCAGCTCGGATCCTGTGTCGCTATGGCTGTGGTGTAAGCCGACAGCTGCAGCTCTGATTCAGTCCCTTACCTGGGAACCTCTATATGCTGCGGGTGTGGCCCTAAAAAAGATCAAAAGAAAAAAAAAAGAGAGAGAGAGAGAAATCAAGGCCTTTTGAGTCAGCCAGACGGTCCTGGAATCAGGGGATCAGGTATAGGTCCTGTGACGTTGCAATGTGTGATCTTGGCCAAGAAACATAACCTGCTCTATTCTTTCATCTGCCAAGTGGTGATATGACACCTGTCTTAAGGTTGTTTTGAAACTGAGGAAGGAAATATTTGGTAGGTCAGGATTTTTCCACCTCTGCCCTGTTGACATTTTGGACCAGATAATTTTTGGTTGGGAGGAGGGAGAGCTATTCTGTGCATAGTGGGGTGTCTAACAGTATCTCTGGCCTCCCGTGGTAGCTTCCCCTTAACCCCCCCCCCACAGTTGTGACAGCCAGAATGGCTCTGGACATTGCCTCATGCCCCCTGGGTGGGGAGAATTGGCTGGTTAAGAATCATTCACTGGTCTAGGTGTATAGAGCAGAGCCTGAAGAAAGTTTCCGGCAGGTTTTATAACAATAATGACAGTCATTGTGCTAAAGATGATGAAACTCCTGAGGCCATCCTGAGGCCCCTGGAAAGACATTTGTCAGCCTTTCACCTGACCTCTGCTCTTTACATTCCTACATCCACGCCAGAGTAAGGCCCACATGGACTGAAAAGTAAATGCAAAAAGGTCTACCTTTACAAACTGAAGGAAAAGAGAAATAACTGATCTTTAGACTTGCAAATAAAGAAGATTTGCAAATACCAAACTCGAAAGCAGTGGTATTTTTGTGATGTTTATCTTTGGGTTTAAGTCATATTACAGAATAGCACTACATTAAATATCACTATAATAATCACTACATTAAAAATAAACAAGCATGCGTAATTGTTGTATACCTGATAATTATAGTGAAAAAGCAAACTGGAGTTCCCTGGTGACCTAGTGGTTAAGAATCTAGAGTTGTCACTGCTGTGTGGCTCAGGTCACTGCTATGGTGCAGGTTCAGTCCCTGGCCTGGGAATATTCACATGTGTCAGGTGCAGCCAAAAAAAAAAAAAGCAAACTGGATAGAATGATTGTAAGAAATATGACAAAGTGTGGTGTTAAGAATTAAGAAACTGGAGTTCCCATCATGGCTCAGTGGTTAACAAATCCAACTAGGAGCCATGAGGTTGCAGGTTTGATCCCTGGCCTCGCTCAGTGGGTTAAGGATCCGGTGTTGCCGTGAGCTGTGGTGTGGGTCACAGACGTGGCTCGGATCCCGCGTTGCTGTGGCTCTGGCATAGGCCGGTGGCTACAGCTCCAATTGGACCCCTGGCCTGGGAAGCTCCATATGCCACAGGTGCGGCCCTAAAAAAGACAAAAAGACAAAAAAAAAAAAAAGAATTAAGAGACTGGTGTAAGTCAAAAAGAAACCAAATACTGGAGTTCTGTCATGGCGAAGTGGTTGGCGAATCCGACTAGGAACCATGAGGTTGCAGGTTTGGCCCCTGCCCTTGCTCAGTGGGTTCAGTATCTGGCGTTGCCCTGAGCTGTGGTGTAGGTCGCAGACGCGGCTCAGACCCTGCGTTGCTGTGGCTCTGGCGTAGGCTGGCGGCTACAGCTCCAATTCGACTCCTGGCCTGGGAACTTCCATATGCCGTGGGAGCGGCCCAAGAAATGGCAAAAAGACAAAAAAAAAAAGAAAGAAACCAAATACAGAAGTAAATTATTATAAACATTTGAAAATTGTTCAAATTCAATAATAATTTTTTAATAAAAGTTTTTTCATTTACATTGGCAAAGATTTTGAGCAGTAATATCTGCCTCTGATGTACCATTTAGAGGACTCTCCTTACAGTCTTTGTAGGACACTGTATGGGTACAGTCTCACTGGAAAAAAACTTGGTGATAAGTATGCCTTAAAAATTGTCATACCTTTTAGTCCCTAAATAACATTTGGAAATAATTCCACAGCAAAATCTGAAATGTAGACATATATTAATGCGTGAAGATGTTTACTGCAAGGTTTTAATAGAAGCCAGCTTTGTGTCTAGCATTAGGGGAGTGGTAAGTTATGGCTTATGATAAATAATTAGCAGTCCTTAAAATAATATTAACAAATGTGTCTCATGGCACGAAGAATTCTTACAGTATTAAATGAAGAATGAATTTTTTAAATTGTGTATCCAATATAAACTTAGCACAGAATAAAGACTTGAATATGCAAAATGTTAATAGCATTTGTTCCTGGAAGATTGAATTGTGGGTAATTTATGAAAGTTACTCATAACTGTATAATTAAATTGATCACCTCACACGTGTGTGTATGTGTTTATGTGTTTGTTCTTTTAGGTAATTTTTTGATCTTATACATTTCTATAGCTTGGAAATGAAGGTATAGAGGTTAAGCTACGTTTTTCTGAATAGGAGGGGAAAAAAGCAATTATCAGTGTCTTAAAGTTACAGCTTTATGTTTTAGTAAATTCTTTATAAATTGAAATGGCAAACTGGTTTTGGGTAGAAGACTGCTTGCCCTGGATGAGGTGAATTAATGTTTTATTTACACCACAGTATTCTTTTTGTTCATCACTTTTTAAAGATTTTGTAACATGTTTTTTAATGAAAATCTTTAAAACATCCATTTTTATTTTTATAGTGTGTGCAGAAGCTTATAATCCTGATGAAGAAGAAGATGATGCTGAGTCCAGGGTATGTAATTTACGGAATATATTAATTTTAAATAAAACTCCTGTCCTGGATAAGGAAAACAATAATAGAAAAGCTGTTAACAGGTAGATAGGTTAACAGGAGGCATAATGGAATTATTCCTAGTCTTATCTCTGATAGCTTTCTTTTACTTCAAGTTCTGTATAATTACTTTGATCCACTTTGGATAAAAAGAAAGATGAACGTAAAAACTTCCTGCAGTTGTGGTTTTATTTCTCTTGCAAAAATATAGTCTCTGATGAACATATTTTTAGCTCTCTTGCCCATAGTGATAATGTTATTTTTCTTAGTATTTCTAGCAAAGAAAAATACTAGGAAAAGCCTTCTGCTCCTACTAATTTATCACAACAGAAGCTTATTCTAAAACGACCACAACAAAATCACAATAAAATTACATCTAAAATGTCAGTACAGCAGTTATTATTTTTTAAAATCTGAGTCTGATAGTTTGCTCAGAAAATGGTACCTTGGAGGACATATTGTTTTTGCAAGAATTTGTCCAGTTTGGTTTGAAGCAGTTTTTAAACTGTGTCCTTTAACTCTGTTCTCCTGTTATTTATTTAGTAAAAAGTAAACCAAGTAAGAGATGACTGAGCCTGGAAATGGAAAGTAATCATTTACTTTTTTTTTTCTGAGTACATACTTTACAAAAAAGCTCCTTTTTTTTCTGTCTGGCCTTAAAAAATAAAAACAAAAATCTTTTTCCATAGCTCTGAAAAATACTTCAGTAAGATGGGGTTTTAATGTAGGAAAGCAGATACTGTGTCCCTAAGCCATTACATCATTTTGCTCCCTGAAATATAAGTAAAATCTAGTGGTAGGACTATCAGGAGCCTTAAATGACACAGAGGATTTTGGAGGAAATCCCAATTCACTCCTGTCCCTGCGGGGATTCCAGCACCAGGTACTCATTTCTTGGTTCGAGAACTTACATATTTTGATAAAATCTATAAATTCTAGTCTGAAATTACATTGCCTTAGGATCAGGGTATCTTTACTAATGTGTAATGTGCTATTATGACTCCACGTGGTCTGAAAAACAGCCCCTCCCCCCTCTACCCTTTATTTATGTATCTTGCAGAAATAACAGGCGACTTTGAAGACAGCATTCTTTGTGTATAAATGTGTATGATAAAATTTAGTAATTGAGATGCTTGATAAGCCGTTTTAACTTAGTAACAATCTAAATTAAAAAACATCTAAAAATGCAGTTTGGAAAAAATATACAGTGTTTCATGGACTTGAAAACTCTTAGCTACCATTTGATGCCTGTGATAAAGTGGTTTGGCTGGATCACTCTAACGGATTTCTAACCATCTTGTTGGGAAGGCTCTACCAGTTAAGATTCATTTGGTCGTGGGAAAGAACCCAATCATATTGAGATAAAAGAAAAAAGAAAACATGGGGGAATTACTGGACATATACTTGGAAATCTTATAGAAATCCTGAGAGTGTTAAAGAAAACCCCACACTGTGGGCAGGAGCCAGCCCGCCTCTGGGGTCCTTACACAGCAGTGGTGCAGCACTCAGAGTTTTGTCATTGGAAGGGACTCAGCTGCCAATCACTCTGTGTCTCTCTCAGTTTAAAATCCTAATTTCTCTGTGGAGACTTTCTCACAGACCTGACTTTGGCTGGGGGGCCAGGCCAAGGAGTTTCAACTTGGCTGTGGCCAGTTATAAGTGAGACCATCCTGCACCCCACTCCTGGATGTATATCCAGAGAAGATTCTTAATTCAAAAGGACACATGCACTGCAGAGTTCATTGCAGCACCATTCTCAATAGCCAGACATGGAAGCAACCTAAATGTCCATCCACAGAGGAATGGATAAAGAAGGTGTGGTATGTATCTGCAACAGAATATTACTCAGCCATAAAAAAGAATGAACTAATGTCATTTGCAGCAACATGGATGGAACTCAAGATTATCATACCGAGTGAAGCCAACATCACTTATATGTGGAATCTAAAAAAAAAAAATTAAAAAATGATACAAATGAATTTATTTACAAAATAAAAATAGACTTGAAGACCGAGAAAACGGTCTATGGTTACCAAAAGGAAAAAGGGGAAGGGATAAATAAGAAGTTTGAGATTAACATATACACACTACTATATATAAAATGAACAACAAGGACCTACTATAGCACAGGAAACTATATATTCAATATCCTGTAACAACTTACAATGGGAAAGAATCTGAAAAAAAAATCATACGTATGTGTGTGTACATATATAACTGAATCACTTTGTTATATACCCAAAACTAACACAACATTGTAAATTAACTACAATTTTTTTAAAAAGGTTAAAAAAAATAAGGTCAGTTTTGGAGAAGAAGGCATCTTTGTGGGTTGGGCATTCACCCAAGTTGTCCCCTGTAATATCCTTCAATGTGACTTTAATAGTTTTTGGTCATTATTTTATTAATGATGTATTAATCATTATAATAAAGTATCTTGGACTCTCCATTAGGTTGACTTTTATCTAAATATGTTACTATAAACTATTTTTTGTCTTAGATACTGTAAGGCAGTTTGTACCATAGCCCTTGGAAATGATTGGTACAGATTTCAGAATTAATTGTCTCTAAACAGGTACTAGAAAAAATGTAAAGAAAACATATAATGTATTTTGAGAAACTAACATTTCATTTGGACATTTTATCTTATTTCAGAGACTGTTTATATTATTAAATCCTTAAATCTCAGGCTAGTGTAAATAGGTATTCTTTGATATGTATTCAAAGAAAAATAATTTATTTTTAAAGTTTTTATTAGAATATAGTTGACCTAACAGTGTTGTATTAGTTTGAGGTGTATGGCAAAGTGAATCAGTCATACATATAAACATATCCATTCTCTTTTCCCATTTAGGTTATTCACACTATGGAGTAGATTTCCCTGTGCTATACAGTAGGTTCTTGTTACAAAGAAAATTTAAATACTTAAGCTTGATTTTGGAAAATAGCAGATTTTAGTTGGAGTGCCTTTAATAAGTGAGAATGTAAGGGTTATGTACATCTAGCACGTAGAAGCTTGCAGAAAAGAGCTGGTGAATTTAAGAGTGGAGCATTTCTTTGTTCTGTTACTCAGTGTTTGGAGAGGGCCTTCTGCCTACCTGGCCAGGTGCTGGGTGTACAGCAGTGAACGTGGTGGAAAAGCCCCTGCCGTCTTGGAGCTTAGTGTCTAATAGCAGAAGCTGACAACAGCCAAGTTAACCAACAGTCATAAATCATGAAGTGTTAAAAGGACAGTGTCACAGGGTGTGGGAATTAAAACCAAATCCAAACCCCTAAATCACCTGGGTCCCTAGTTAAATGGAGGAGTTGAAGAAGGCTTCTTGGACGTGAGACCAGAAGGATGGACGTGGCAAGAGTCTTGCCAGAAACCCACGTCCATCAGCACGGAGGAAGGTGGAGACTCAGTGAAGGTAGCTGTGGTTGGGGCTGAGTGGCTGAGGTGAGGGTAGCAAAGGAAAGGAGTGGGGATTTAATTCTCCGAAGCCGTGACGGAATCCATCGAGGTTTTAATTTGGCGAATGGGGTGTTCTGATTGAAATTTTTAAAAGGTTACTTTTCAGCTCTGTGTGGAGAGTAGATTGGACAGATAGGAAAATACTTGTACAGACTTCCCTTGATTAACAAAATAGATGGGGTGTTTAAAGAAAATTGTCGGTCTTATTAATTAGTTTTTAAAATTTTTTTAGTTGAAATGCAGCAGAAGTTTATAGCAGGAATTGGGACTTTCCCTGTAAAGCTTTTATTTCTTGAGAATTTTACCTTTCTTGGATAATAAATACTTTAGGCTTGGGGGGGCTGTACAGATTCTGTCGCAACTGTTCAGCTCTGTTATGATAGCTTGAAAACAGACATAGACAATACATACATGAACGGGCGTGTCTGGGACCTTTAAAACTTTATTTACAGAGAGTTCCCTGGTGGATGGTGATTAGGATTTGGTGCTTTTACCACTGTGGCCAGGGTTTAATCCTTGGTCTGGAAATAGATTCCCCCATCAAGCTGTTGCTTGCTGCAGCCAAAAAAAAAAAAAGGACACTTGAATTTCATGTAATGTTCACGTCAGGAAACAGTATTTTGATTTTTTTTTTCTTTTTGGGTAGCCCCAGTCATTAAAAATGTAAGATCATTCTTAGCTCAGGGGTCATACAAAAAGAAATCTGGCCTTTGAGCCATGGTTTGCTCACCCCCGTTTAAGTATAAACTCGATGGCCACCCTACCTGGGATGAATCCCAGCTCTGCAGCTTCTGAACTGTGTGACGTTGAGAAAGTTACTTGGTCAGGTTAATTTTCTTAACTCTTCTCGCTTGAGAGAGCATATGGTGTTTGTCTTTGCCTGACTCATTTCACTTAGCACTTAAAATTCACCTATTTCATGAGATCTGTTACTAGGATAAAACTAGTCAATATTTAAAGCCCTTAAACAGTGCCTGACACATAGTAAATGCTACATAAATATTTGTTTAACCAGTAAGATTTTTTTTTATCCTGAAATCAGAAATAAATTCTAATAGAAAAGAAAGTAGCCTCTAGGATAATAAAAATCACATTTGGAGAGTTCCAGTGGTGGCTCAGCAGGTTAAGAACCTGACTAGTATCCATGAGGATGCAGGTTCGATCCCTGGCTCAGTGGGTTAAGGATATGATGTTGCCAAAAGCTGAGGTGTAGGTTGCAGCTGCAGCTTAGGTCTGGTGTGGCTGTGGCTTTGGTGTAGGTCGGCAGCCGTAGCTCCAATTTGACCCCTAGCCTGGGGACTTCCGTATGCCACAGGTGTGCCCCCCCCCCCCCAAAAAAAAGTCATGTTTAGGTACCCTGCTGAAGCGTTGGTTATCCAGATACAGATCTCATCTGTGGGGTCACACCAAACCCAACAGAAGGAAACAAGTCTTTGGGAGCAGGAGACCATCTTCTGAACAATTGGGTGATACAAACTTTAACAGGGCATGAAGCAGGCAGTCTCTGTTCCCTCGGGTCCAGAGACCTGCAAAATGGAGTGGAAGGCAGAACGCTCTTTATAGGGTCAAGAATAAGGAACAAGGAAGAGAGAACCAGAAAACGAATAAGGAACAGGGAAGTAAGTTTGGAGCCCAGAGTTGGCTTGGCTTTGGGGGATTGACTGGTGATACACTGTGTTTCTGATGAAGTGGAACATTTATAGGGACACAAGAGTTATCTAAGCTTTGATTTTGCTGCCGTGGTACCCTGGGCAGAGGCGGCTCCACCTCGGACCTAGGAAATTCGTTCAACGTCAGTGACGTGGTATCCTCAACCTTTCCTCTCTGAGGATAGAGCTTCTCAGCAGGCAGACATTTGTGACTGCTTCCGTTTGATGTTCTAGATGGATTTTGTGACCCGGGAAATAACTTTTTGTTTTATTCTGTTTTCCTGTGTTAGGATTCCTTCTTTGAAGGAGGCAGAAGTGAATTTTGGTTGGCATGGTTTAGTTCACATCTGGATTTTTAAAGTTTCTTGTATAGCAGCGAGTTCTTAGGCACCGGGATCTGCTCTATCTGGATCCATATGCCATCACTGGATCTAGTTTGAGACAGTGTTGATTAGATGGGAAATGAAAGTTTGCACATTCCTTACCCTTAGAGGAGAAGCGGCAGTGACTTCCTCTCTCACTGGCTAATAAGACTGTTTCGTAGTGTATAAACAGCCCGCATAAACATAAATAACACAGCTACACTGTCCATTTCCTCACTTCTTCTTGGGCCTGTGATATTTAGCCATCTGAGATGGGTTTGAAAAGCTGATTTTAATTCCCATTGTGAGTTTTAATCTATTCCTGGGCACAGAACTCACCATGGCCCGATCCTGGTTCTTGTGGAGGAGGGGAGCTACTCTGCTTGTCATCCTGACAGTCTGGTCTCTGTGCGCGTGACCATTAGAACAGGAAAAGGGGGTGTGTGGGTCTCTGGGAGACCGATGTGATGTCTTCCGCTTTTTGGACCGTCTCTGACCTCTCTCGCTCATCTTAGAGTTACATGCTGCCCATGTTCACCAAAGAATGGACCTTTGGGTCCATGTTGCTTAAGCCTTCTGCTAGAGGGGAGGCTGAAGAGTCAGCCCCTTACAGAGGGCACTCTCTTGGCCTTCGCCCTCTGGAACAAAAGTTTGGGTGCATATGGGAGCATGGTTTTCTTTGAGCTCTTTCTGAAACGAGCACACCAGGATGGCTGGATTCATCTTTCCTTGGAGCCACGCTCTCTTGGTGCAACAGCGCTTGAGTGCCTGCTCCCTGGGGGCTTAGTTACATAGGTTGTGCGCAAGAGCACACAGGTAAGACTTTACTTGCTTTTAGAGACGTTTATCAAGTTACAAAGGGAACTACTGCATCCTGAAAGAGTATTGAATTCAGTGGTAAAGAGTATAAAACAGTGTTAAAGAGTGGTAAAGAGGAGTTCCCGTTGTGGCACAGTGGTTAACAAACGATGAGGTTGCGGGTTCCATCCCTGCCCTTGCTCAGTGGGTTAAGGATCTGGCATTGCCGTGAGCTGTGGTGTAGGTTGCAGACACGGCTCGGATCCTGCATTGCTGTGGCTCTGGTGTAGGCCGGTGGCTACAGCTCCGATTAGACCCCTAACCTGGGAATCTCCATATGCCGAGAAAGCAGCCCTAGAAAAGACAAAAAACAAACAAACAAACAAACAAAAAAACAACAAAAAAAACAAAAGAGTAGTAAAGAGTAGTAAAGAGAATGAAGGCGATCTAGCAGAGCTGCTGTACCCTCGTGTCCTTTTGTATGTCCCTGTGGCCTGGAGCTTTGACGTCTCAAGTGATTAGCCAGTCCAGACCCTTATAGAATGAACTTGCTAACCTAGGAAAGACACTACTTTGACAAACATTCAAGTGCTGTATTAAGGAAATGTGCACCCTGTTCCTGAGATAAACTGTATTCCTTTCCCATACTTCAAGCTGGTAGTTAATGTCTTGTCACCTAAAGTGAACCCCTGCACTCATGATTCATCCTTGTAATGTCCTGCTAGGAAATTTTACCCCTTATGAGTCAGGTGAGTAAACTAATAGTTTGTTTGTTAATTTTGGTGTCCTTTTAGATTATACATCCTAAAACTGACGATCAAAGAAATCGATTGCAAGAGGCCTGCAAAGACATCTTGCTGTTTAAGAACCTGGATCCGGTAAGATAAATTGCAATTTATGGAAATGGTGTTTTCCAGTGTCAGTGTGAAGAACCGTGCAGGGTCTTGGATCTTACCCTCTTTACAAGCTAACATCACCTGGGTCATGTAAAGGACCCGCTGTGGATGCTCACACAGGCAGTGGGCTGTGTTCTGGGAGCTGGGGAGGTCACTGCTATCAGAGCAGGAGTAAGCTCTCCTGCCATTTGTCCAGGGAAGACTTTATCTCATCCTTCAAGGTTACTTGCTGAAAATGCAGCCCTGTGAAATGGCCCATGTATAAGCAGTTAAGCCTTTGTCCACTCTGCAGGAACATGCAGCAGTGTTCAGGGCTCATGGGGGAGTGCCTCTATCACCAGCCATTAATAGTAATTATTTTTAATGCATAACTTTTGTATTATACGTATTTTATTTATTTATTTTTAATTTTTGTCTTTTTAGGGCCACATCCATGGTATATGGAAATTCCGAGGCTAGGGGCTGAATCAGAGCTGCAGCTGCCAGCCTACACCATGGCCACAGCAAAGCCAGATCTGAGCCACGTCTGTGACCTACACCACAGCTCATAGCAATGCTAGATCCTTAACCCACTGAGCGAGGCCAGGGATCGAACCCACACCCTCATGGATACTAGTTGGGTTTGTTACCACTGAGTCACGACGGGAACTCCCTTATACTTAACAGTTAAGTTTTACTTGACTTTAAAGGTAGACGGATTTTTTTTCTTCTTCTTCTTTGTAAAGATTTTGAGATCTCTGGATCTCTTGGTTTTGGGTGTATTTCTGGAATCCCCTCTCTCAGGCTGAGTGACCATGCTGTTTAGACTTTGCCATGCTCTCTGGCCTAAAAGCTTTTTGCTTCCTTCATCAGAGATGATGCTTGTTCTTGGCTATATGGTCCTTTGGGAAAGAACTCCTGCTACCATGTTCTAACTGGGAAACCTGGCTGAACATATTTAACTTTCTTCGGTTCCTTTTGATCAAACTCAGTATCTTATGGTCTTCAGATTGATGCCCTAGAAAAGAAAGCATTAGATCAAGACCCACTCTTTTAAGATGAGGTCTTCTTAAAAAGGCCATTTTTATAAAAAGGAAGGTCCTGCGTTACACCGCGTCTTCTATGCTGGGTCGTATTATACCTGAAGTTATCTTTTAAAAGCTCTTCTGTTTATAATACCAGTTATGTTTATATCATGTCCTTTAGGATCACAGATTATATTTTGCGCCATTGGAGATGTTGCTTTAGCACCACATAATCCAAGGTTTGTCCTGTTTGATCCAGGTCCTCCAGATTGGCAAAACTCGGAGCTCTAAAGAATGGGGTTGCTGGTTGTTCTAATAATGGAAGAATAATACATGGAATTAAGCTAGAAAATTTGGGAGTTTGGTTTATGAATGGAAAATTTTCCTGGTAGTATTAAATAGTAGAATAAGTGACTAAAAGGAACTTGTGAAATAATGGGCTTTCAGATTATCTCAGATTTCCCTTATCTAGAATGATAATGATTTTGTGAAATAAAGGACATGAAACTATGTGATGTCTCATGATCTTCCATCAAAAGGAGTCCAAATAATTATTAGTGGAAAGATACAACTGCGTGTGTGTGCGTGTGTGTATGTGTTAGATGATAATTTTGGTATTGGAATTAAACTAATTTAGTATTTTTAGATAAATAGAGTTTTTTTTCCACTTTTTAAAACTAATTTAGTATTTAATGCTTTTGCTCCAGATACACACAGAAGACAGCTGTGAAATTAATCCTTAGGTTTTTATCTTTAGGGTATGCTCTAGCCAAGGAGATTCTTTTCCAGGCAGAACTTTGCCTGGGAGAATTTCAGGGTCACCAAAAACAGTGTGCTTCTTAAGCTTTAAGATGCCCATATGTCATCAGAGGATCTTGTTGAAAATGCAGATTCTGGTTCAGTAGGTCACTTGCGGAGCCTGAGAGTCTGGATTTCTCTCAAGCTCCCAGTGATGCTTTCAACCTAAAACCATACTTTGAGTAGGAAAGACCAGAACCCCTTGTGAAAACGCTCTAGTTCCATATATTGGTACTGCCACAAGTTATTTGCATATGTTCATATTTAATTCAGCTGGTATTTTAATGGTTCAGCAGTGATATTCTGGTGTCTAAAAGCTAAGGGTCGAATAGGCATGTGTGAAATAATTGGCACTTACACTTTCCTGAGATGCTGCCTGTTCTATCCCATCCTCTAAATTAAATTGATTTTTCTTGCCATTTCAACTTAAAACGCTTTTAAAGCATTATGAAAATTTGGTTGTGTTTAAAATAACTTAAAAAAAGAAAAATTTTTGCTGGTGTATTCTGACTGGAACATCTTTACTTCATTAAAGTGGTTATTTTTATAAACATGGGAACTTTTGTAGACTTCTTTTGCCACTCTGTCGAAGGTCTTCAGTATATGTATTTTAAAGGCCACAGTTCATAATGACAAAAAAGGAGTTCCTGTCATGGCTCAGTGGTTAACAAATCCGACTAGGAACCATGAGGTTGTGGGTTCAATCCCTGCCCTTGCTCAGTGGGTTAAGGATCCTGCATTGCCGTGAGCTGTGGTGTGGGTCACAGACGCAGCTCAGATCCTGCGTTGCTGTGGCTCTGGTGTAGGCCAGTGGCTACAGCTCTGATTGGACCCCTAGCCTGGCAACCTCCATATGCCGAGGGAGCGGCTCAAGAAATGGCAAACAGGAAAAACAAAAAACAAAAACATAATGACAAAAAGGAAAAAGTCAGTTCCTGAAAATACCAAATTCATGAATTATGCTTATTAAATGTTTTATAGGGAAGAAATAAAGGTATTTCTATAGCTGTTTCCAAAAGATTTTTTTTTGAATTTGAGTTCATATGATCTTGATTTATTTCCCTACTTCTCCCTTCTAGGAATGATACACAATATAAATGAAGCAGTGTATAAATAAGTGAACATTAATTTTTTCTCAGCATATTACCACCCGGAATAAGAAATTATCCCCAAACATAGCAGATTGAGGATTTTAAGTTAAGCTCAAGTTTTAAACAGCTTTCTAGTTTTTTTTATTATATGCATTTTTTGCCAAATGTGTTTTAAACTGAATAACATTTTCCACTTATATAATCGGCTTATCCTATAGCAGCTCCTTTGAGTTCAATTCCTTGACCACCCACCATGTTCCAGGGCTTGTATAAAGCGTTGGATGCCACAAAAATACTTAGACATGGTTCTTGTGCTCTTGGAACTTATAATTTGGTGAGAGATTCAAATGTACCTACAAATCGATTTTGTAAAACATGATAAATGCTGTACTGCAGGACCTTATGAGAGAATGTGATCTCTTAGCCTCTCCTGAGGATCCAGGAAGCTGGAGAGGCCACCTGAACTGAGCCTCAGAAAAGGAGTTGGATATCACCAGCTGAACAAAAAATACAGAGAGCATTAACCCTAGAGGCTAAAGCAGAAGATATCCAGTGGTTGCTGCTCAGATGTGCATGCTCTAAGGACCAGTGTGGAAAGTCATACCACAGCAGCAGACACATTCTGGAGGCAGTCGCATTTTAAGCAGAGAAGTTAATAATGTGTGTCTGAGGTTACTAAGGTGGCATTGTAGAGGGTGGAGTTTAAGGCATGAGAGGGACAGGTCAGGAGCAAAGGAATGGAGCTCAGAGAGGAAACTGCACCATGAAAAAAACCCAGCTCAGCTAAAGAAGAAGGAAAGGGCATGATTTCATAAAATACTCAGGATGAGCCGGAGTTGGTACTTGGTGATTGAATGAACCAGGACCCTGAGAGAGTCCTGGATGATCCCCAGTGTCTGGCTGTGGAGGTGGTACCTTTTCCTAAAATGAAATAACTTGGAAGGGGAAGCAGTGATTACTAATTAGCATGAGGAATGATCTTGGCTTTGCATCTACGATCTCATTTGACTTGCCTAAAGGCATTGTTTAGCTTGAAAAATCTAGCACCTCCTAGGCCTCAGAACATTTTTCCTTGGAGTTTTGTATATTCATACATTGAGCACAGCATTTATAATTATTAACCTCTTTGAAGATATCCTTTTCATGAATATTTTAATGCTCAACTCAGTAGGCCATTTTTCTTCTAAAATATTTCTAATTTGAGGCAAACTGAAATAATTTACCTATGCCATATGATAGGTTCTTTCATAAATGGAGAGTAAATTGTTATTTTTTTTAAGGGAGTCAGAGCCCTTTTCCTGAGCTCTGTCTGGAATTTGCATACCGTAGGAGAATAAAATGTGGGTTTCCTACAGTAGCTGTCAGTCACTGAGATAAGCCTCTGCATATTAAATATTTCCTAAGTTCTTTTCATTCTGTGCATAATTATGGGGAAATTACGTTTTGATTGACTAGAACAGACATCTGTCACATAGAGACGTTCTAAAAGAAATAATTGTTCGGTATTTTATCAGAGACCACTTTTTCATATATCCATATATGAATTCTTAAGCTTTAAAATGTTTTTAAAGTGCTGCTAATTCTGGAGATAACAAAAATAATTACTATGGCAATATAGTCCCTCTTCTCCATTTGATATTCAGGGCAGAGCTAATCAATAAAGCCGATATTCCCCCTCCATCTGCCCTAAACAAGTTGAAATATAAATAGTTAGCAATAGTAGTAAACCGTTTAATCAAACTTAATAATTTTGATAGGTGACCATATGTTGCCTGGGTTGATGAACTTATTTGGGTAGCATGGTCCCCGTGAGGCCAATTAGCATCACATCAACAAAGCACTGCCTTACTGTTCCATTGGCTTCATCTTCAGCCCTGGTTGCTGTCTCATAAGTAGGGGTCAGAGTTCACACAGGGACCCAGGGAGGGGATGAAAGCTTCCTCCTGCAGACCCTTCACCATCTTTCTTCCAAAAGTTTTTTTTAGTCCACATCAAGAGGCAATATTATATTTTCTGTTTAAGTAGAGAGTTTGTATTAATCACCAAAATACATAAATAGCTCGTGTGGCTCAAAAAAAAACCCAAAAAAAACAACAATCCAATCAAAAAATGGACAGAAGATCTAAATAAACATTTCTTCAAAGAAGGCAGACAGATGGCCAAAAAGTACATGAAAAGATGCTCCTCATCGCTAATTATTAGAGAAATGCAAATCAAAACTACAGTGAAGTATTACCTCACAATGGTCAGAACGGCCATCATTAAAAAGTCCACAGATAATAAATGATGGAGAGGGTGTGGAGAAAAGGAAATCCTCCTATACATTGGATGTAAATGGTTCAACTACTAGGTAGAATGGGATGGAGGTTCTTTAAAAAACTAAAAAGAGAACTACCTTGTGATCTAACAATCCCATTTCTAGGCATATATCCAAAGAAAACTGCAATTGGAAAAGATGCATGCACCCCAGTGTTCATTGCAGCACTAATTACAATAGCCTAGACATGGAAGCAACTGAAATGTCCATCAACAGATGAACAGAAGATGTAATACATATATGAACTGCATATTACTCAACCATAAAAGAGAATGAGATAATGCCATTTGCAGCAACATGGATGGACTGAGAGATGATCATCCTAAGTGAAGTAAGAGAAGGACACATACCATATGATATCAGTTACCTGTGCAGTCTAAAAACAAGTGATACAAATGAACCTATTTCCAAAACAGAAACAGATCACAGACTTTGGAAGCAAATTTACGGTTACCAAAGGTGAAAAGTGGTGGGGTAGGGTGGACTGGAGGTTTGGGATTGGCATATACACACTGCTATATATAAAATAATCAGCGAGGACCTACTGTAGAGCACAGGGAACTCTACTCAATATTCTGTAATAACCTATATGGGAAAAGAATCTGAAAAAGAATGGATATATGTATAACTGAATCACTTTGCTGTACCGCTGAAACTAACACAGCATTGTAAATCAACTATACTTCAGTATAAAACAAAAACTAAATTGAAAAATAGAGTTTTTGATTAATTAAAAAATGTAAATCCGTATGTGTATACAATTTACAAAAATTCAAAAGAGTTGTCAGTGAAAAGAAATCTCTCTTCCATTCCTGTCTCCTAGCAATCTAGTTTCTCAGGAGCTGAGTTCTTTGAGCACTACCATGTGTATTTTTCTAGTGTTATGCTATATATATATATATTCTTTTTAAAATTTTGGTGGCAGCCAGCTATACAGTGTTCTGCCTAGGTTGGTTGGTTTTTTTTTTTTTTTGCCTAACAGTAAATCTGTATTTATAGAGATTCCATATTCTTTTTTTTTTTTTTTTTTGGTCTTTTGTTGTTTTAGGACCGCAACCCTGGCACATGGAAGTTCCCAGGCTAGGGGTCAAATTGGAGCTACAGCTGCTGGCCTCTGCCACAGCCACAGCAACATGGGATCTGAGCCGCATCTGTGACCTACACCACAGCTCACAGCATTGCCGGATCCTTAATGCACTGAGCAAAGCCAGGGATCAAACACGGCCTTGTAAACGAATTAATTCGTTAATCATGGATACTAGTTGGTTTTATTAACCACCGAGCCACTATGGGAATTCCCTATATTCTTTTTAAAAATTATTTTTATCAGGAGTTCCTGTCATGGTGCAATGGAAACGTATCCGACTAAGAACCATGAGGTTTCTGGTTTGATCCCTGGCCTTGCTCAGTGGGTTAAGGATCCGGTGTTGCCATGAGCTGTGGTGTAGGTCACAGACTCAGCTCAGATCTGGCGTTGCTGTGGTTGTGGTGTAGGCTGGCAGCTGTAGCTCTGATTAGACCCCTAGCCTGGGAATCTCCATACGCTGTGGGTGCGGCCCTAAAAAGCAAAAAAAAAAAAAAAAAAAAATTATCAGTATTTATGAAAGTTAACATTGGCAATATTTATGTATTATAAAACTAAATCATGAAAATACATTTCATTTAGCTGTTGTCTAATGTATTAAACTATACAAGAAGAGAGGCCCCAAATTGTCAAAATGATACTGAAAAACAGAACAAAGTTGAAGGACTCACACAAACATCAAAACTTTTACTACAAAGCTACAGCAATCAAAATGGTGTGTTACTGGCTTAGGGTTAGACCTATAGAACAGTGTAATAACACTGAGAGTCTAGAAACAAACCCACACAGCCAGGGCTGTTTGATTTCAACAGAAATGGCAAGATCATTTACTGAGGGAAATAGTCTTTTCAACAAATGCTGCCAGTACAGCTGGATATCCAGGCACAAAAGAACACCATATACAAGAACTAACTCCAGGTGGATCAGAGACCTATAAAACTCTTAGAAGAAAACACAGGGGCAGGTCTTTATGACCTTGAGTATAGCAGTGGATTCTTAGATAGACATGGAAAACAAGAGTCAGGAAAGAAAAAAAGATAAATTGGACTTGATAAAAAATAAAAAGCTTTGTGTATCAAAAGACATTATCCAAAAAAGCAAAAAGACAATGTACAGAATGGGAGAAAATATTTGCAAATTGTGTGTGTATCACATATAAATGATAAGGGCCTCATATCCAGACTATAAAAAGAACTTTTGAAGCTCAGCAATGAAAAGACAGATAACCCAACTTAAAAGTGGGCCGAGTACTTGAATAGACATTTCTCCAGAGAAGGCGTACAAATGACCAATAGGCACATGAAAAGATGCTCTGCATGGTTAGTCACTAGGGAAATACATGTCAGAACCACAGTGAAATACCACTTCACCGTCACTAGGGTGGGTATCATTTTTTAAAAAAGGAAAATAACAGGTGTTGGCAAGGATGTGGAGAAAATGGAATGCAGCCTGTGCTGGTAGTCAGGTTTTTCAAGCCCTGTGGAAAACAGCTTGGCAGTTTCTCAAAAGCTAAGCATAGAATTTACTATATGACTCAGCAGTTTCACTCCTAGATATAGATCCCAAAGAATTGAAACAGGTCTTCCAGAGAAGACTCGCGTACGAATGTTCATAGTTGCAGTATTCACAGTAGCTAAAAGGTTGAAACAACCCAAGTTGTCCACTGACAGGTGAATGGATAAGTAAAGGATGGGGGGTGTGTGTGTGTGTGAATATTATTCATCTATAAAAAGGAATGGAGTATATAACATGTACTACAATGTAGAGGAACCTCAAAAACTTGATAATGAGTGAAATGAGCCAGATTAAAAAGGCTGCGTGTTCTATGACTCCATTACATGAAACATCCAAAATAGGTAAATCCATAGAGACAGAAAACAGATGGTGGTTGTCAGGGCCTAGTGAGGAGGGAGAATGGGGGTGGCGGCTTAATGGCCACAGGGTGTCCTTTCGGGGCGATGAAAGTATTTTGAAATTAGGTGCAGGTGGTGGTTCCACCACTTTATGGCCACACTTGTCCACTTAAGAATGGTTAATTTTCTGTTATCTGAAATATCCCTTCACTAAAAAAATTGTATGTAAAATCCATCCAAACGTGGATTTTCATTAGTTTTAATATTGAATGGTTAGATTGGAGTTCCCATCGTGGCTCAGCGGAAACGAATCTGACTAGGAACCGTGAGGTTGCAGATTTGTTCCCTGGCCTTGCTCAGGGGGTTAAGGGTCTGGCATTGCCACGAGGTGTGGTGTAGGTCACAGATGCGGCTCAAATCTGACACTGCAATGGCTGTGGTGTAGGCCAGGAGCTGTAGCACCAATTAGATCCCTAGTCTGGGAACCTCCCTATGTAGCAGGTATGGCCCTTAAAAAAAGAAAAGACAGCAATATTTAATGGTTAGAATACACCTTAAGGATGAATTTGGGATTTAACATATACATACTACTGTATATAAAATAGATGACTATCAGGAACCTACTGTAGAGCACAGGGAACTCTACTCAATATTTGTAATAACCTATATGGGAAAAGAATCTGAAAAAGAATACATAGGAGTTCCCGTCATGGCTCAGCAGAAACAAATCTGACTAGTATCCCTGAGGGCGCAGGTTCAATCCCTGGCCACACTCAGTGGGTTAAGGATCCGTCATTGCCCTGAGCTGTGGTGTAAGTCACAGATGTGGCTTGGATCTAGCGTGGCTGTGGCTGTGGCCGGCAGTTACAGCTCTGATTTGACCCCTAGCCTGGGAACCTCCATATGCTGCAGGTACAGCCCTAGAAAGCCAAAAAACAAAAACAAAAAACAAAAAAAAAAACCAAAAAAAAAACCAGAATACATCAGAATACATACAAATATACACACAGACACACACACACACATATATATAATGAATTACTTAGCTGTACACCTGAAACTAACATGTTGTAAATTAACTATACTTCATTTTTTAAAATGGTATTAAAAATCAGCTCTTCACAGAATTCATCACTGAAGCACCTCCACAAAACCTCTGGGTCCCAGAATACACAGTTTGAAAAACACTGAGCCCCACTGACAGCATGTGGAGGGAAGGAGACCTGCCTACCTGGACAGGGCAGGGAGCACCTCTCTTTGCGAGGCAGGCCCCGTCGCTGCTAGACAGCTCTCCTTCCTAGGCAGGTCTTTACGTTGTTCCAAAATCTCCAGAAACGTCCATCCAGAAGTCACAGTCCTGGCCTCTGGGGTCACCAACATCATCAGTATGACAGCAGATAGCAGGTGTATTCACTCCAGTTTCTCTCACTGGAATGCTTCCGGTTCCCTGACGGTTCTTCTCCCTGCAGGGTTCACATTTCCTGGTTGCCCTTTTTTGAGTGTTCTCGAGCTTGTCAGCGACTCCAGTAAAAGATCAGGGTCTTAACATTTCTCATATTTGTTTATAGCTGCCTAGCTCTCCAGCGTATAGATGTGCCAAACTTATCCATCGCTCTGCAGACAAACTTAAGTTTTCAAATTTTTGTTGTGACGCACATTTTGCAATGAAAAATGCCTGTGCACGTGTCACTTCACACATCCCTAGAGAATAACTTTCTGAACAAGGAATGGTGAGGTGCAGGGGTAGCGTGTTCGGAATGTTATTGACTGCTGACAGTGTGCCTTCTGAGGTCTGTTTGTTTGACTTCCCATCAAGCCATCTGCCAAAGAATGCCTCCTTCCTGTGCCATCTCCAACAGTGTATTCTAACACTTCAGTCTTCCTGAGTCTGACAGGTGAAGAAAGGTCCTGCATTTCAGTGTGTGTTTGCATTCCTGTTTATTGTGAAAGAAGTTGAACGTCGAGCTCCTTCCCCTTTTTCTGGAGGTCTCGAGGGTCAGTTCTGTGTCTTTGGTGTTCTGAAAACTGCATTGTATGTGGGTGTGGTGGATCCGCTCATCAGTTGTGCCGGGCCCTTGAGGGAGCCCTTTCAGTCTGAAAACCTACATCCTTTGCTGCTGAAAAGTTCATCCCATATTTCTTTATCATCCCCTTTGTTGTCTGTCTTAGCACTTTCTCTGAAAATCTGATCTTTTCATTTCTCTATGGGCTTCCTTTGAAGTTGCTGGTTTTAATTTACCTTCTTGGTTCTTTTTTTTTTTTTTTTCATTTTAGGGCCACACCGGCAACATATGGAAGTTTCCAGGCTAGGGGTGAAATCAGAGCTGCCGCTGAGGCCTACGCCCCAGCCAAGGCAATGCCAGATCCGGCCTCCATCTGTGACCTACACCACAGATGGTGTCAACACTGGCTCCTTCACCCACTGAGTGAGGAAGGGCAGGGATCAAACCTACATCCTCACGGACACTGTGTGAGGTTCTTAACCTACTGAGTCACAGAGGCAACTCCTACCCTCTTAGTTCTTTGTTTCCTTAAAAAAATTCCATAAGGATGGGTATATGTCATTATATATTTGTCGAAACCCACGGAGTATACAGCCCCAAGAGTGAACCTGAATGTCAGCCGCAGACTTGGAGTGATAATGACATTGATGTCAGTTTATCACTTGTAGTAAATGTACCCTCTGGTGGGGGTTGTTGATAGTAGAGAAGAGACTGTGGGAGACACAGCAGGCAGGTGAGAACTCTATATGTTTTGCCCCATTTTGCTGTGAACCTAAAACTGCTCCAAAAAAATATTTAAAGGAAGAAAAAATTTTCATAATTGCATTGTCATTGTTCACCTTACCCATTTTTCTCTAATTGGCTCTTTCTCTAAATATCCCCTTTTTCATCCCATGGCTGTAACATCCTCTTGACCATCTCTGGGCATATAAAGTTGCACTTTCTGAACGCTCGTCACTGCTCCTGAATTTTCTAGCTCACCTGGTGTTAGTTTGCCATTCGTCTTAGTCATGTTGGCTACCAGAGAGCAACACAGAGCTGACTTGGAGCCCTGAATAAGTAGGGCAGGCCTGTCAACCCCGTGTCCTGTGGGCAGAGTGGCAGGGATCCAGCAGTTAACCTGGGGGACCCCCTCATCCCAGCAAGCAAGGGTCCTCTTTCCAGGGCACCAGTCTTCACAGGAGCTGTTGGAGTTCTCTCTCATTGATTTATGTTTCTACCAAGAACATGACCCTGATCTTTTGCCTGGGAAGACTGGTTAACACCTGGTTGCTAGGCGTCGTGGGTTCAGGGTGGAGGCCTTTGGAAGGAAAGTATTGGCTGGTTGTGGAGGACTTTGAGTCAGTGCCCTTGTCTTCAGCGGTGTCTCAACCCCGTTCTGCCAGACCAGGTGTTTCCCCATCTGGAGCCTCTGGTGCTCTGACAGGTGGTCAGCCCACCTGCCTTTCCCCAGGCTCCACCTGCCTTTCCCCTCTCCCTACCACCTGCCATTACCTTCCCTTTGCTCTAGAAATCTCTCCTCCAGTTTCCGCTTCCTATTCTCATGGTTGTGGAGTCACTCCTTCATGTTCCCTCTGCAGTGTTAATGGGATCTCAAAACAGGAGAATCGCACGTGGCCTGTTCATGCTCTTGATCCAGGATATTTTGTGTTTCCTTTTTTTTTTTTTTCTTTTTGCCATTTTCTTGGGCCACTCCCACAGCATATGGAGGTTCCCAGGTTAGGGATCAAATCAGAGCTGTAGCTGCCGGCTTACACCAGAGCCACAGCAGCACGGGGTCCGAGCCACATCTGCAACCTTCACCACAGCTCACAGCAACGCCAGATCCCCAACCCACTGAGCAAGGCCAGGGATCGAACCCGAATCCTCATGGTTCCTAGTCGGATTCGTTAACCACTGAGCCACGACGGGAACCTCCAATGTTTTGTGTTTCTTCAACTTGTGTTTTCGACTTGCATTTCCCCCCTCTGATCTATCTTCAGTGCCTTAATCTGTTTATAGTAATACTTGATGTTGGCCTGGGAAGTTGGGTTGTACCTTTTTTTTTTGTCTTTTGCTATTTCTTGGGCCGCTTCCGTGGCATATGGAGGTTCCCAGGCTAGGGGTCCAGTCGGAGCTGTAGCCACCGGCCTACACCAGAGCCACAGCAACGCGGGATCCGAGCCACGTCTGCAACCTACACCACAGCTCACGGCAACGCCGGATCGTTAACCCACTGAGCAAGGGCAGGGACCGAACCCGCAACCTCATGGTTCCTAGTCGGATTCGTTAACCACTGCACCACCACGGGAACTCCATGGGTTGTACCCTTTTTATACCCAGAGAGGGTAACCCTAAACCTTTGTACGACTTCTGACTTTGCTTTTTAAAAAAATTTTATTGGAATATAGTTGACAATTTCAGATGTGCAGCAAAGTAAATCAGTTATACCTATGCATATATCCATTCCTTTTCAGATTCTTTTCCCATATAGGTTACTACACAGTATTGAGGAGATTTCCCTGTGCTATACAGTAGGTACTTGTTACCCATCTATTTTATATATAATGGTGCACATATGTTCACCCCAGTCTCCTAACGTATTCCTCACCCCCTTGTTTCCTCTTTGATAAACATAAATTTGATTTTGAAATCTGACGTTTCCATTACTTTGCATCATCCTGTTGCTTCATATCCATTTTTATGACTATTCAAAGATCTTTGAATTGTTCCTGTCCTTGTTGGGAGGGGAGATCTCTTTTGCCTCCTAGTTTATTCTCACTTAATTTAAGGTTTATCCTTAAGCCCTATCAAGCTCACTTTAGCGAATAAAAGTGTTAAATAGGCTAAGTTTGATCCATCCTCGTAAGGTCCGTGGTTGCTTCTTGAAGAGAACCTTAGTGACAAAAAATAGTGATAGACTATTTGCCACAATCATTTTTGGTTTTGCTTTTGTTCTTGTTGTTGCCGTTCTGTTTTGTTTCGGAGCCTAAACCAAGAAGGATTGGAGTCAGGTAAATGTTTAGGTAGGTAATCTCTACATAAATTCTAGTGATGACCAAAATAGGGACGTTTTTAAAAAGTTCAGTTATCTTTAAAAGACATTTGCTCTAGTTCTTTATTATCCTGGTTATTTTAGTTGCTAAGATTATATTTCACAAGGTATATATGATGGTTTGGTCATTAATTTTTCATATTGAAAGTGGTGATAGTTGCAAATATTCTGAAATAGACTAATTGTAATTACTTTTATTCAGAAACTGAATATGAGAGAAAATATATAATCATCTCATTCATATGCGGTGAAGAAGACTGTCCTATGTATTTTTTAATACTTAATGGCAGTGATGATATTTCCATTTCTTTGAGCTTGTCCACAGAAATATAAAGCTAATTACGGTTACTTAAGAAAACATGTTCTAAATAAACAAAGATTCTGTCTTTTCTTTTTGAAAAATAGGAGCAGATGTCTCAAGTATTAGATGCCATGTTTGAAAAATTGGTCAAGGAAGGGGAACATGTAATTGATCAAGGCGATGATGGCGATAACTTTTACGTAATCGATAGGTAAGTTCTGCATAACTTCACTGCTGAAATGCAGTGAAAATCCTAGTAGTTATAAGTAGGATCAACTTATGATAATGGCTCTTGCCTCTTTATCCTTATTCCTGCATCATGGGCACCCTAAACCTGCTGTGAGCCCATCCAGTGACACCGTGTTAGAGCAGGAAAAGAGACATAAAGTACAGAGGAAGTTGGGGTCTTTTGGTTCATCTGTGAATCTCAGCCATTTACCTGGAGCCTCCTCATGTGTTAACTTGTACCTGAGAGGTAGTTATGTCTGCTACAGGGTTAGTGATGCCTGTTGCGATAGAGAATACAAGTGTAGCACACCATCTGGATGTGGAATCCATACCATTCAGTCTGTTATGTTCTCCGAAAAGGTTCTTTATTGTTAACTGTGAAGTACAATATGTGCCTGGTTAAAAAGTCAAATATTTCAGAGGGGCCTAAGGTGAAAGGTTATTCTTTCTTCCCACTGCTTTAACATTGTCTGACCAGCAGAGTGAGGGGTCTGTGCATCCTTCCAGGAGTTGTGTATGCATTATTATATTTGTTTCTTAAAAATGCTATAGAGAAATTAAGTAAAAAGGCCTGCATTTATATTGGAAAATCTAATTTCAAAAAACTGAAGTCGTGCTTGACTTCATCATAGAAACATTGTGCTTCATGAAAAGATGCTCAACATCGCTAATTATTAGAGAAATGCAGATCAAAACTCCAATGAAGTACCATCTCACACTGGCCAGATGGCCATCATTTAAAAAGCTACAAACAATAAATGCTGGAGAGGGTGTGGAGAAAAGGGAACCCTCCTACACGGTTGGTGGGAACGTATATTGGTGCAGCCACTATGGAAAACTGTGTGGCGGTTTTTTCAGAAAACTAAAAATAGAACTACCATATGATCCAGCAATCTCACTCCTGGGAAGATATCTGGAGAAAACTCTAATTCAAAAAGATACATGCCACAACATTGTGAATCAACTATACTTCAATAAAACTTTAAAAAATGAAAAAAAATATGTAGATAATTCATGAAAAAAAGGAATAAAAATTAAAAGAAAAGATATATGCGCCCCTATGTTCATAGTGGGAGCATTCACAATAGCTGAGACATGGAAACAACCTTAATGTCCATCAACACATGAATGGATGAAGAAGAGGTAGCACATGCAGACACATGCATGCACACTTGCACAGAGTGGAATACTACTCAGCCATGAAAAGAATGAAACAATGCCATTTGGAGCAACATGAGTGGACCTAGAGATTATCAAACTAAGTGAAGTAAGTCAGAGAAAGACAAATACCATATGACATCACTTTTATGTGGAATCTAAAATATGACACAAATGAATTTATCTATGAAACAGAAGAAAGAGGCTCGTAGATAGAAAACAGCCTTGTGGTTGCCCAGAGGGAGGGGCTTGGGGAAGGAAGGATTGGGAGTTTGCGATTAACAGATGCAAACTGTTATATAGAACAAGTCCTCCTGTATAGCACAGGGAACTATATTCAATACTCTGTGGTAAACCATGATGGAAAGAACATGGAAATGATTTTATATATGTATGTATGTATAGCCAAATCACTTGGCTGTATAGTAGAAATGACCAACATAGTAAGCCAACTACCCTTCAATAAAAAGTAAATGAAAGAACAGTGTGCTTTCAGCAATAATGAAGTAACAGACCTAAAATGTGCTTGGAGAGCAGTCTAAACTGAGTCTTCATTTCCTCCGAAGAGCAGCGATGAAGTGTTGATGAGACATTCGGCACCCTTACCCCCGCCCATTGGTGCGGAACACAGACCAGCTCCCAGCCTGATTTGGTGGATTGCACTGGGTTGAGTTGTGTTCTCCTCAGAGGCCTTTCTGTCTGTCTGTCTGTCTGCTTAGGCCTTGTTTCCTGATCTGGGCTCTGTGAGTGTCACAGGTGCCCTCTGAGCCCTTCAGGCCCTCATCCCTGAGGCCTTGGTGACCTGTGGGCTGCACTAGCCAGGGCTGAGGGGACACTATGATTTTAGAATTTTCCCACATATAAATTAAGGTCATGATTTTGGTACCATTAACAGCCTTCATCAACAAAAAGCCTCAGAAATTCACTCAGCTCTTTCATTGTATTAAATTATAGGGGTACATGAGAACCCCGAATACAGCACAGGGATAATTTTTGACTAGAAGAACTCCATGCATTTGTACACAGTACCCTCCCTTTCCAGCTAGATCCTCATCGCATCGAAGTGATGCGAGGTCACCCAGATGATGGGTTTGGCGCCAGTTCAGCGTGCAGGTCTCTTGACCACCGTGTGTCCCCTCTCCGTTGGCCCTGCACTGCCCAGGGCCTCACATTCTCGGATAAGAAATCTGTCTGAAAAAGCAGCACGCAGTATTTCAGCAGTTTTAGACTGATGTGATTTTAACAGGACTGATCTGTGACTATCCTTCTCATCAGGATATTTGTTGTGTATTTTATCCTATTCAAAGCAGAAATGTGGAAAACCATTTTAGAGCAAAAGTATAAAGAGAAGAACAAATCTGTACTCAACAATACTATGCATGAAACAAATTCTGGAAGCTATCTCTGAAACAACGCTTCTAGCCATGAATTATATTTAAAAAACCAGTTACTCTCTTTTTAAAATTCGAATTCTATCAATAGCTAAAGCATTTTTATTTTTAATTTTTTTTTTTAAAATAATTTTATTTTGGGAGTTCGTGTCGTGTAGTGGAAACAAATCCGACTAGGAACCATGGGGTTGCAGGTTCGATCCCTGGTCTTGCTCAGTGAGTTAAGGATCCCATGTTGCTGTGGCTGTGGCGTAGGCCGGCAGCTGTAGCTCTGATTAGACCTCTAGCCTGGGAACTTCCATATGCCTCAGGTGCGGCCCTAAAAAGCAAAAAAAAAAAAATTTATTTTATTTCTAAAAAGTTTTTTGACCATGGTGTGCAACAGCTTGATGTAGGCTCTCAGTTTCCAGGCCAGGGATTGAACCCAGGGCTGAGTGAAAGCACCAAGTCCTAATCACTAGACCACAAGGGAACTCCCCAAACCAATTATTCTTATTTTTGAATACCTTTTGTCTAATATCTTATGTTTTTGCTTTTGTTTTACCTCTACTGTTTGTAATCATTCCCTTAATCTTAAAAGCTCTCTGTGTTTTGTCTTTGCTAGGGTTTAGCCACAGAATAAAGCCACAAAATTTTGCCTATCTGCCCTCACAGGTGTTTGAGCAAACCTTGAAACCTTCTCTGATAAAATACAGTACCTGGAAAGTGTTCTCCAGAGGAAGAATGAAGTTTATGGAAACATAGGATCTGGATGATATGCAGTGCAGTGATCCAGAGTTTTATTTGCCTAGGAAAAGAAATGCAGTTAAAAGATAACCATGAAAATACCATAAAAAGACCAGGATTAGATATTTAGTGTGCATTTCTATCACTTTTTGCTTTAGTTTGAGGGTCAGTCTAACAAAGGGCCAGATGATCTAAAGAGCCAGGGAGTAAATTTTGTAGGGTCCGCAGGCCATGAGATCTATGTTGCAACTGCTCAACACTGCTGTCTAGCATGAGTCAGCTACTGATAATGCAGAAACAGCTGGTGTGCTTGTCATTCCCATAAAACTTGATTTAAGGAAGCAGGCAGCCTGCTTTGGGCTCCCGTGTTCCAGTCCCTTATTTAGAATGTAAAGGACCCTGTGAGTCCTATATAGTTGTGGCTGACCAGATTGCTAGAGCAGTATTATTTTTTTTTGGCTGCCCTGTGGCATACGGAGCTCCTGGGCCAGGGATCAGATCTGAGCCACAGCTGCAACCTTTGCCACAGCTGCCGCAACACTGGATTCTTAACACACTGTTCTGGGCCGGGGACTGAACCTGCAGGATGCTGCCAATCCTGTTGTACCATAATGAGAACTCCTTCAAAACGTTTTTGCTTCATTTGCGGCATGTGGGAGTTCCTGGGCCAGAGATTGAACTCATGCTACAGCTGTAACCAGAGCCACAGCAATGACAACACCAGATCTTTCACCCACTGAGCCACCAGGGAACTCCAAGCTATTCTTCTGTTCTCGCAAGTCATACATGTTTGTTAGAGAAACAAAGGCTCTTTAAATGAATGCCCCTAGAATCTTCCGTGATTCTTAGGCTCAGAGGTCACTGCAGTCAGTAGTTTTGTACATGCATCCCTTCAGATGGCTGTCTTCGCATTTTCTGTTTGGTTGCATTCCTCATTATATTTTGATCATGTATTATCTTAAATATGTGCAGTTTAGTCTCAGTGGCCCCAGCAGGCACAAATATAGGCCTCACCTTAGTCCCGTTGATGGTCTTATCTTTCTGCTTGTCTGGAACTGGGGTGGAGGAATCTGTGTCACACACTGATGCCCTTTTATTATGGTCAACAGAAGAGAAAGGACAATAAGAGCCCAGCAACAACTGTCACCCATGGATGACAATCTGGGGAGGGTTCCTATTACCCTGATGTGCCTGAGGAGGGGCTCCCTGGGCATGCCCCCAGCTACTGCTGCTCCCCAGTGGGAAGACCTCTGCACGGATGTGGAAGATGCTGAGAGCAGCAGCATTTCTGGGCGGAAGTTGGATGGCTGGGCCAGGGCAGAAGGGAACCTCTTACTGTTTACCCTTCCAGACAGGCAAATGTTTCATGACGTCCAAGCAGCAAGACTAGCGATAAGTGATGTTAAAACAAAACAAAACAAAACAAAACAACCCAGAAAGATGGAGATTTTATTGCCCAGGGCTTGTGTATTTTGCAGTGAGATTTAGCTTGAATTACTTTTACGTCTTTTCTTCCACCTGTCCAACAGAGGGACATTTGATATTTATGTGAAATGCGACGGTGTTGGGAGGTGTGTTGGGAACTACGACAATCGTGGGAGTTTCGGCGAGCTGGCCTTAATGTACAACACGCCCAGAGCAGCAACGATCACCGCTACCTCTCCTGGTGCTCTGTGGGGTTTGGTGAGTGGAGTCTTTCTTTGGACTGAACGTCTTTTGTAAAAGTTGTTATGACAGAAGCCAGGCAGCTGCCGTATTTCAGTTCTCATAGGTAGCTTTGTTTGGGGTTGATTAAGCAACTGCTGGATGCTGACCGTTTGGGCACTAAGACTGTGCTAATAAGTTAGCCTTCTGTTTCCCAGTCAAGTCTGGAGTTGAACCTGCCAACCAGGTGAAAGACAGATCCAAAATGCTTCTCCCTCTCTCTCTCTCTTTTTTTTTTTTTTTTTAACCACTCCTAAAAACCAGCCAGCTACATGACCAAAGCCTTCGGTGCTGTTTTTTTCAGATCGCTCTCTGTGGTATTATAATCTGTGGTTCTCAGAGCGTGTGGGTCCCCTGACGTGTCACATCTCCATCACCTGGGAACTTGCTAGAAATGCAGATTGAGGCCCCACTTATGGATTCAGGCCCGTTGACTCAGAAACTCTGGAGGTGGGGCCGGCAGTCTGTACTTGAGCAAGCCTGTCCATGCTTGAGAAACCACTGTCATCTGAGCCGCTCCTGTGGTGTAAATTGATTGTAACAACTCTGCATTGACAAGCAGCCCTGCAGAGAGAAAATACTTGATTCTTGTGCTTCTCACTTACTACACATCAGAATTACTTGGGGATGTTTTAAAAAAGTCCTCTTAACTAGGCCCCACCACTGAGAAATGTAATCAGACTCTGAGGGTTGGGTCCTGGTGAAATAAATTTCTTTTTCTTTTTTTCCTCTTCTCTTTATAGTGCTGTACCTGCGGTATATGGAGGTTCCCAGGCTAGCAGTCAAATCAGAGCTACAGCTGCCAGCCCATGCCACAGCCACGGCAACACTGGATGGAAGCCACAATTGCAACCTACGCCACAGGTTGCAGCAATGCCAAATCCTTAACTGACTGAGTGAGGCCAGGGATCGATCCCACATCCTCCTGGTTACTAGTCAGGTTCTTAACCTGCTGAGCCACAATGGGAACTTCCCCAAATAAATTTCTTAAAGGTGGCGTGTCTACAAGACTTGAAAGTTGACTTAAAGACATTTGGGTGAGGGGAGGGAGGGAGATTCTTTTCATAGGTGATATTAGGATGCATAGGAGCAGACCCCAGCAAAGCCGATTCTGAAAGACTGTTTAAGCTGATGCTTAAGGATCACCTGGGGATTTAGTTAAAAGGCAGATTCTGATTCATTGGGTCTGGGAGGAGGCGGAGCCTTAGAAGCCCCCTGGAGACAGCAGTGCTGCTGGTGCCCAGATTTAAACAGTCCTGATTAAGGGAAGGTTGACAATATTTGTATTCTCTTTTAACATTGTCAGAGACATCACACACTATATATGTACACTTTTGTCTTTTGCTTTTTAGGGTTGTACCTGTGGCCTGTGGAAGTTCCCAGGCCAATGGTCAAATCAGAGCTGCAGTCCCCAGTCTGCACCACAGCCATAGCCACAACAGCGCGGGATCCGAGCTGCGTCTGAGACTTACACCACAGCTCACGCCAATGCCCGATCCACGGAGCGGGGGCAGGGTTCGAACATGTATCCTCATGGATACTAGTTGGGTTTGGTACCACTGAGCCACAACGGGAACTTCCCACCCTATAGTTTTGACATGCATCTACTCAGTTATTTCTGACAAGTCCTTTTAAGGAGGCGAGGTGAGGTAACAAGAAGTACAGGACTGCAGCTTCACAGGAGTTACACATTATCAGTCACCACTCAGTGTTGGACTCGAAGTGGATTCAGTTGATAGAAATCTCTTGATTGGAAAAATGAGATGTATTGTGCATTTCTTCTTTTTTTTTTTTCTGTCTTTTTGCCATTTCTTGGGCCGCTCCCGTGGCATATGGAGGTTCCTAGGCTAGGGGTTGAATCAGAGCTGCAGCCACCAGCCTACGCCAGAGCCACAGCAACTCTGAGCCGCATCTGCAACCTACACCACAGCTCACGGCAACGCCGGATCCTTAACCCACTGAGCAAGGCCAGGGATTGAACCCGCAACCACATGGTTCCTAGTTGGATTCGTTAACCACTGAGCCGTGATGGGCGCTCCCCACCCTTTTTCTTTTTGTCTCATTTCTTCTTATTAAAACCAGGCAGTTACTTGTTTACTTATTAAAAATGTGATGAGTCACTTTTTAAGTGCTGGAAGAAGAATTGGAATTGTTTCCAGTTGGAATTGGAATTGTTTCAGGCTCATCATCTGAAGTGTTTTAAGGAGGATGAAAGATCTCAGTACCCAAAGCCAGCAAAGTTAAAAACTCAAACCTGAGTGAACTTGGCCCCTAGGAAGTGCTTACCTGCCCTGTCTTGAGTTTCCTTAAGGAAGGTATCACTGAAAATTTAATCATCCTGATGGGGTTGCTATCCAGAATCAGATTGTCGCACGGAAGCCTCCTCTCTGCAGTTCCTCTGAACAAGGTCACATATTTAGCTAGTTGGCCTTTTGATTCCTGATAGTTTTCAGCCCTGGCGGGAACCCTAAACTACTGACAAAGGCCCAGCATTTCCCAGGGTGCATGATACTTAGGTCATTTTGAGAGATTTTTTACTAATCTGTACATGTTTTAAACTCTACAAACAGTGGCACAGTGGGTTAAGACTTCAACTGCAGCATCTCGGGTCACTGTGGAGGTGCAAGTTCAATCCCCAGCCCCAGTGCAATGGCATAAAGGATCTGGCATTACTACAACTGTGGCGTAGGTTGCAGATGTGGTTTGGAGTCAGTCCCTGGCCTGAGAACTTCCTATGCCATAGGTGCAGCCATTAAAAAAAAGAAAGTGGACAGTTTGTGATGATCACCTTGGGGTGTGTGCATAAGTGCAATAGCTGCTTTTAAAAATCATCATAATTAACCTAATCAGTTAATACTTCAAACCTGCTTTCTTAGCAATTCACCTAACCAGCCCCCTTCCGGAGAAAGTTTTAAGACCAACAGATTGGAGCGCTGCCGCATCAGTGCAGGTATAAAGATAAGCAAATCTCAAGAGAAAAGTCCTTTGTAGAAGAGTCCAGCTTTGTAAATAAGACGAGGTCACTGTTAGCCCTGGGGAATTAACTGATCTGCAGGACTGTGCTGGCGATTCAGAGAGGTGAGGACTGAAATGACTAGGATGAAAATCTTTGAAATGGGACTTTCTGGATTTTATTTTTATGTCACAGTGGGTGTGAAGAGGTGGGCCACTAATAGAAATTTTTTTCTGACACACATTGCTCATTATGATTAATTTCTAAATTGCTAACCTCTTTCTAGGCTTCTCTGTTTTGCTGTAAACTCTTCTTCATAAAGTGGTGTGCAGCCAGTCCCCAGACCAGATTACGTAGCAGAGTCACTTGGGGAGTTTTTACAGAATACAGATTATTATATATAGAGTCCTGTGTGCCAAGATTTTGAGTCATTAAAGTGTGGGATCTTAGGAGTTTCCGTTGTGGCTCTGTGTCTTAAGAACCCGACTGGGATCCATGAGGATTCAGGTTCGATCCCTGGCCTCACTCACTGGGTTAAGGATCTGGTGTTGCCATGAGCTACAAAGTAGGTTGCAAACACGGATCCCTCGTTGCTGTGGCTGTGGTGTAGGCTTGGCAGCTGTGGCTCCAATTCAACCCCTAGCTTGGGAACTTCCATATGCCCTGGGTATGGTCCTAAAAAAAGTAAATAAATAAAAATAAAGTATGGGATCTTAGAAACTTTTTTTTTTAAAACACCATTGCTGATTCTGATGCAGAGCTAGACTTGGAAATTATTTCAATATTTTACAATTATCTTAAATTTTTTTCTCTTTTTAAAAAATGACTAAGTCTAAAAAGGGTTATAACCCTTTTAAAATTATAATAAACAAAATTGGAGAACAAGATGTTTAGTTTCCTAGAGACTTAATCCACACTTGCATTTTTTCCCCATCCTATCAGTTCATTTAAATTCAGCCTTAATATGTTGGCACAGTAATTTATTAAAGAACGTATCCCAATTAATTTTACTTTATATTAAACGGTATTGTTGTTTATCAGTTTATGCCAAACTAACGTAATTCTGAGGACTCTGAGAACTAAAACAATGTTTGGTAGGAATTTTTATAATATAAAATTTGTAGTAAAGCCATTTTTAGAGCCATTGGCTTTAAAGTTTTCCCTGGTTCCTTATTTCACTTCTGTATCCTTGAGGTTAAGTAGTATAAACATAGGAACATTTTAGAATGATGAGCATGATAAACACTGTCATCAAACTCTCCTCAAAGAAGTCGTAGTTTCTCTGTATATTTTAAAAAAGAAACTCTGGTATATGGATGTGATAAAAAGCCTAGTCAATAATTTTTCTATATCTCTTTACATTGTAAGTGCATGATTAAAAATTTTTCCTAATACTGTTTTCCATCGTTTTTTTTACTGCAGTCCACAAGAAACACATCAGGAAATGTCACACCAGTGCATATGTTTGTGTGCCTTTGTGTATAATGGAAATAAATATATAACCCAACACTTGACTAAAAAGGATGCCCACAGATTTTTCTCTTTTTTTTTTCTTTTTTAAAGATGAAAATGCCGGTCATGGGTCAAGGGGGTCAAAAGGTACAAATTTCTAGGTACAAATGCATGCTGAGGACAGAGTGTACACCACGGTAACCACAGTTAATAGTAACAGTGTTGTACATTTGAAATTTCTCATCACAAGAAAAAAAAAGTGGTAGCTATGTATGGTGATGGATGTTAATTAGAGTTAATATGATCATTTCACGATATATACAGATACTGAATCATTATGTTGTACATTTGAAACTAATAAAATTTTGTGTGCCAGTTACACCTAAAAAAATGCCAGTCATGTCCCACCGAATTGATTTCATAACACTCTAAGGCTGTTACCTGTAGCGAAAGAACTCACTTGCTGGTTTCAATTCTCAGAAACTAAGTAGGATGATGCGGTTGCCAGGGGCTGAGGGTGGTGGGGAATAGGTAGGTTAAAGAGAAAAAACTTGCAGTTATGAGTAAGTTTTGAGGATCCGGTGTAAAACGTGATGATTACAGTTAATAACAGTATATACTTGAAAGCTGCAAAGAATCTTTAATGTTCTTACCACAGAAAAGAAATGGTAATTATGTGAGGTGATAGAGGTATTAACCATCTGTGGTGGTAATCATTTCACAGTGTATAGGTATGTCATATCAACGTATTGTTTATACCTTTAATGCATACATCATAAATCACTTTTCTCTCAAAAGGGGAGGGGGGTGGGGCAGGAAAGAACGAGGAGCTTATTAAGTGGTGCGACAGCGCCACCTTGTGGTGTAGCCCGCCGGTTACACGTTGGTGCTTTCTTTAAAAAACCTGAAAGTCACGTTTTATATGGTTCTACATGTGTGCTTAAAGAAGTAATCTGAAATGAGTTACATTAGAAGTATAATGATGTTCATCTTTTATTTCAAAATCTTCAATTATTGTTTGTTCTTTATAGGGAATAAATTCAAACTGTCTCTTCAAACCTTCTTTCCCCATAAACTCTACCTTTTAACTGTCTTCGTATTTGACATTCTGCCTTTAGGACAGGGTAACCTTCAGGAGAATAATTGTAAAAAATAATGCCAAAAAGAGGAAAATGTATGAAAGCTTTATCGAGTCACTGCCATTCCTTAAATCTTTGGAAGTAAGTATATGTTTGTGCTTTTATTTTGCTTTAAAAGCTTTTGTTTTGTTGGAAATGCTTAGTTCTATTGGAAGTTTCTTTGAATAATAATCTATCCATATTTTCATTTGAGAAGATTATATAGCGTTTGTACAGCTCAGCCTTTCTTTTCCTGCCTGTAGCTGCATTTGTTTTGTCGTATGTAAGCAATAGACTCCTAGGAGCATCCTTGGCAGATCTGTATTTGGTCTTTATCTGAACGCAGACTTAACCCCACAAATGTAGGCAGTGGCCGCTTAGTTATGCCTTTATAGGATCAGATTATCCAAATACAGCACATCCTCACTGGCCTCTCCTCCTTTATTCCTCTTCTCCTTTCTCCTAAAATTGGCATTTTAGGGTCTCTTTTTCTTTGGCAGGCTCACCCTAACTCTCTTCACATGGTGAACTTGTCAAATCCCCTGGCTTATAAGTCTATTGTGTTGATGCCTCTTAGAATTGTTGTTACTGGGCAAGGCCCCGCCCTTGAACGCCAGGCTCATTTATCTAACTGCATATTTAACATTTTCTCTGGGGTGTCTGATAGAAAGCTCACACCTAATCTGGCCCAAACCTCCCCCCCCCCCCCTTTCCCATTTTAGAGACAGCACTGCCATCCTTCCAGCATCTTAGCCACAGTCCTTTGGACTGACGAACTCATGGGCGGATGTGACTCTCTGTTGGCTTGAAGTAGTAGAAATTCAGGCCACATTTCAGAATGCATTTTGGGCAGCTGATCTTTTCCAGCAACAGTTCTCTCTAAATAAAAATAGCTCAGGGGTTGGAAATGCACATGCCTTAGAGTTAACATATTGAAGAAAACCAAGCCAGGATGGGACTTTGGTAAACTGGAAAACATGTGCTCCATCTAAAGAAACAGCTGCTAGTCTAACAGAGTTTATTTTTGCAATTTGGAGATATGGGCTGACTATTGCTGAGTGTCTCGATTTTTCAAGAGAAGCTGGAAATTCAAGTTTTTATCGAAAATTTATTTTAAAATGTGGTCAATTAATACAGCAAACACACACACATACAGACCCACACATTGCTCAGTTTATTTGGCCTATAGGCTACCATTTTTAAAACCTTGAAACAGTTAAGGAAGATCTGTGGGGCAGTGGATTGAGGATCCATCAGTGTCACAGCGGTGGCTTGGGTCTCTGCTGTGGTGTGGGTTCCATCCCTGGTGTGGGAACTAACATGCTATGGGTGTGGCCAAAAAGGAACGAAAAAACCTGAAATAGTTAAGATTACCCGATCAGGCTGTTTCATATAGTCTTGTCCCTCAGTATCTGCAGGACTGTTTCCAGGACCTTGGTGGATGCTCAGTCCCTTACAGTTGGCTGTCCCTATCTCCTGGTTCTGCACCCATGGGTGGGAGTGGGGGTGGGGGGACTGTTTATTGAAAAAATCTGCATGTAAGTGGATATGCACAGTTTAACCCTATGTTGTTCAGGGGTCAGCTCTATAATCTTCTTTTCCTTTGTAGGTTTCTGAACGCCTGAAAGTGGTGGATGTAATAGGCACCAAAGTGTACAACGATGGAGAACAAATCATTGCTCAGGTATAATACTGTTTATGGAATTCAGTTTAGAGTTATTTTCCGAAAGGCTCTTAGACATTTTAAGGCTTGCTAAATGCTTCATGTGTGTGTGTATAATTAGTATGTAGTGATTGATTAAATGAATATTACTTCTACCAAATGATTTGTTAAAAATGGTTTAATTTACAGCCATTAAGCTATTTGAATATTTGTATTTTTGTAATTAACTCTTAATGAATATGTATTAAGTCATCAAATGGATTTCTGCATCATTTTATATTTGTACCTGACATGAAAGCCATGTGTATATAAAGAATAAGAAGTCATTTATAAGAGGAAGAAAATGGTAATCGTTCCATGAGATTTATTAATAAGGACTCAGAGGGTGCACTGGAAGATAGAGAGTTTTTTGCACCATCCGTTCAGTCTCCTGGGGCTGCTCCCTGATAGAATTAACCAGGAAGGGAACTCACTGCACCATATTTTGTACCGGCTTCCAGGCACTAAATGGGACCAGCATCCTGTCCAACCCCTAATGCTTTTCTAAGATCCCAGTTGGAACCAGCAGCCATACATATGTACCTTGGTTAGAATAGAGCTGCCAAGAAACAGGATTTGTGAGGACAGTTGAAGTTCACAGCTAAAGCATACCAGTGATAATACCTTTTTTTGTAGTTACATTTTTGAAGCATTGAGGGAATGATTTAAACAGATTTTTAACCAGGTGTGTGATTTTTATATTGTGATGTTATACTGGATTATAATCTTTATTTAAAATACTGTCTCTTGATGTATGTGAAACAAGACATAAGGTCTGTGAGGCTAAGAAAAGAATAATTACTGTAGAAGGCAGATAAGCCGGTAACTGAGTGAGTGCCCCCTGCCCCTCCATACGTAGGGATCAGCACCTTCAGGGATCTGGATGACACAGATCCAATTAGAGAACAAGGCCAAGGTTCTGCGACAGAAACGGAAACATTGTAAAGTATACTTTCGAAATGATTTTTTCAAATAACTGAAATAACTACAGATTCACAGGAAGTTGAAAAAAGAGAAGTCCCACTCACCCTTCCCCCAGTATCTGCCAGTGCGTCTTTGTGTCACTAGTACAGCGTCAGACTAGAAAACTGACCTTGACACAGCCCACAGAACTTAATTCGCTAGTTTCGCATGCATTTCGAAAACAAAATTTACTTGCAAATTAAAATGAAGCTCTTAGGAAAACCTGATACAGAAATGTAAGGGAGAGGTTATAGGTCCACTAAGAGTTTATTAAAGGTATCTTTATTTATTTATTTATTTATTTTTAAAAAAGGTATCTTTATTTGTTTTATTTTAATGATTTTTATTTTTTCCATTATAGCTGGTTTACATTGTTCTGTCAGTTTTCTACTGTACAGGTATCTTTCGCCATTAGTTGCCTTTTAAGCATTTATAAACAGACGTGTGGGCACTATACTGTAATCTAGACTCAGCATTTATTTTTGCAATGTAATCTGATACCACATTTCTTTAACTGTATTAAAGAATTTTTGCTTTTGTTTTTTTGTTTTTTTTTTTTACAGGGAAGGTTGAATTTATTCTTTAATAAATTGATACAGAACATATAAAAACTTAAATATAATTCTAAATCTTATTTTAACATTCAAAGATTATATTTTTGTGTTTCTTCCTGCGCTGTACCGCTAATAGCTAAACATACTGAAATTGTTCTACAAGTGTTTATTTCTTGCTAATTAAAAGTGCATCAGTCCATTCATTTTCTCCTATGGGTTCTCACAGTTTTCAACTATTTTTTGATCTGTTCGAATTACTGAACTGTACTAAAGAATTTTGAAATGCCTAAGTTTCTCCAAAAATCACTTTGAAAGGCTCAGAAGAGTCTGTTTTCTTTCGTATTAATACAGTTTAATTCAGAAGGCATCACTGTAGGTCATGCCATTTGTTCAAAAGCAAGAGAACAGGGCTCTGTTGTCAGACATGGCAACTCCTTCTTTTAGAAGTTTTTCTGGGGCCTTGGGGTGGATTGTGGGTAAACTGGCTTCTGCAGTTTGGTCCCCTGTGCTGCAAACCCACATACTGCTTCCTAGGAAGTCTGCCTGCTTTCTCAACTCTTTGGCAGCAGCTGGTTTATCTGAGCTCGCCACGGCCGAGGCGTGTTAGATTAGGATGGCACAGGGGCACCTTTTAGCGCTTCTTGAGCAGCAGTGCAGGAGCCGCCCACGGAGGAGATGCCACCAGGGAAGGGGACTGCCGTTTCTGATGCCGTATGTGCCTTTTTCCAGGCTGCACTTTGGGCGAAATTTTTACCACAGGGTTATTTGCCATATTGTCTTGGCTAATTGTTAGCAGAACTGCTGTGGTAGAGAGTATATCATTTCAAATCATTTTACGAATGAAATCGTTATGATATAATCTTCTGTCGTAACCCCATGATTTAGAAGGGGAGGTACACCTGTTCCTGTGGGTTTCACCTTTCAGGCAGATCATCTGTACTCTGGGGTCGGATTGATTTCAGGGGGATGATGGGCGGCAGGATTGCTGTCAACTAGATTTGCATTTTCACCCCCTGTTTTTGCTTTATTCTGATAGGGAGATTTGGCTGATTCTTTTTTCATTGTAGAATCTGGAGAAGTCAAAATTACCATGAAAAGGAAGGTAAGTGTCCATTACGTCCTAAGAAATCCACGTACTATTAGCAAGAAACAGGATATTCTTTCTGATGTTGAGACTCAGGTGAAGTTGTATTTTTCTTAAGCCAAGTAAACGTTAAGACTTTCAATTATCCCATCAGGGGAAGTCAGAAGTGGAGGAGAACGGTGCCGTGGAAATTGCTCGGTGTTCCCGGGGACAGTACTTTGGAGAACTTGCCCTGGTAACGAACAAACCCCGAGCGGCTTCCGCACACGCCATCGGGACCGTCAAATGTTTAGGTAGGATGTTCGGCCACCGGCTTGCTTCCCCTGGTTGAAATTGTTCTGTCTGTATTGTACATATTCACACTGCATGGATTCTTTTACTGGGTTCACGGGTTTTATGGTCCCTGCAAAATACAAGGCTAAGATTCATCCCATTAGAAAATCAGTTTGTGGGGAGTTCCCGTCGTGGCGCAGTGGTTAACGAATCCGACTAGGAACCATGAGGTTGCGGGTTCGGTCCCTGCCCTTGCTCAGTGGGTTAACGATCCAGCATTGCCGTGAGCTGTGGTGTAGGTCACAGATGCGGCTCAGATCCTGCGTTGCTGTGGCTCTGGCATAGGCTGGTGGCTACAGCTCCAATTCGACCCCTAGCCTGGGAACCTCCATATGCTGCGGGAGCGGCCCAAAGAAATAGCAAAAAGACAATAAATAAATAAATAAATAAAATAAAATCTTTGGAAAAAAAAAAAAGAAAATCAGTTTGTGGAAGCCACTTTTCTTTAAAAATTTCCACAGCCTAGGGAGTTCCCCTCATGGCACAGCGGAAATGAATCCAACTAGTATCCATGAGGATGCAGGTTCAATCCCTGGCCTTGCTCAGTGGGTCAGTAATCCCTCATTGCGGTGAGCTGTGGTGTAGGTCACTGATGCAGTTCAGATTGCCTGTTGCTGTGTCTGTGCTGCAGGCCAGCAGCTGTAGCTCCAATCGGACCCCTAGCCGGGGAACCTCCATGTGCCTCCAGTGCCGCCGTAAAAAAAAAGAAAGCAAAAAAAAATTTTTTCACAGCCTATCTCGTGTTCTTTTTTATAGGCATGAAATAACACCTTATTTTAGTATGTCATTGAGTACCAAATTTTATATCTAACCTTTCAAATAACCTGCACTGTGTTCCTCAAAAAAGAAGCCTCGGGAGTTCCCGTCGTGGCTCAGTGATTTAATAATCCGACTAGGAACCGTGAGGTTGCAGGTTCCATCGCTGGCCTTGCTCAGTGGGTTAAGGATCCTGCATTGCCGTGAGCTGTGGTGTAGGTCGCAGGCGTGGCTCGGATCCCGGGTTGCTGCGGCTCGGATCCCTGGTTGCTGTGGCTCTGGTGTAGGCCGGCGGCTACAGCTCTGATTCTACCCCTAGCCTGGGAACCTCCATACACCATGGGTGCGGCTCAAGAATGGCAAAAAGACAAAAAAAAAAAAAAAAGCCTCAAACAGTATATTTATGAAGTATTCTAAGCTCTACAGGGAAAGTTGGAATTTCCCTAGCATACTTCTTGTCCTAGTACTACAGAACAAAGGTTCAAGTTTGTCAGAGCCAATAAAATCTTGGTTAGCTGTTTATTACATCCGTGTACCACATATTAGCTTGGCAGAAATGCCATCTTCAGCCGAAAGACATCTGTTTATAGCTGAGATTTTATATATGAGAAATAACTTATTTTAATACTGAAAAAAAAATGACAGTTCCCTTGTGGCGCATTAAGGATCCAGCATTGTCACTGCAGTGGCTCAGGTCCTTACTGTAGTACAGGTTCCATCCCCGGCCTGGGAACGTCCACATGTCCTGGGCACGGCCAAAAATAATTTTTTTGAAATTAATAATGAAAAAGATAATTCAGAAGATATCAATCTAGATGATATTTTCTTTAAGAAAACTCATTCAAAAGTAATCAGCCACTCTGTGCTCTTTATTCACAGTCCCATAGAATAAATTGAGCTTTCAGTGTTCTTACGACTTGCAGGTATCCTCACAATTTTCCTAGAAAAGTTGCTTTTAAAAGGTCTGAAGTATAATATTAATCAAGTGTTATACGTGGATAAAAAAAAAAGAAGACAGTTAGAAGCTGAGAGGTAGTTTCCCTGAGGAGAAAAATTAGACAGCAGGAATAAAGGGGATGTGAGTGAAGTCCCAGTAATTTTTTTCTATAATAAATTATTATAGTCACATTAAATTTGAGAAATACTGAAAAGATAGGAAAAACTAAGTGTCACCAATACCACCCCCACCCCTCAGCGGTTTCCACATTCCTGTTGTAACTCCTTCTCATCTTTTTTTATTTGTATGGGTTTTCTGTTTCTAAGGAGTTTTGTAAACTGCTTTTTTCATTCATTATTGCTTACACATTTTCTCCTATTTATTACATCAAATTGTAAGATTAGGTAAATATATACAAATTTTGAACCTCCAATGTTAAATATTTTGGGTGTTTTGGCTTTATTAGGGAGGATGAGGTAGTTTTTTGGCATTTGTTTGTTTGGCTGAGGCACGCAGCAGCTTGATAGGGGCTCTCGATTCCCAGACCTGGGATTGAACCTGGGCTGCAGCAACCAGATCACCAGGAAACTCCCAGGAGAGGGCTTTTTTGTGTGAGTGTATGCATAGATCCCTTTTCCATGTATAGGATTTTTCCTGAGAAATGGTTTTTGGAAGTGGGTTTTCTCTTACAGTTTTTGATACATATTGCCAGATCACTTTTATTTGTACTTATTTACATGCTACCAGCGGTGCAAGAATGTCCATTCACTCTGTTCTTGTAAACATTGCCTTTTCTCCTTCTGCAAATTTGAAAGGCAAAAGAAAAAGTATTTTAATTTGTATTTCTATGATAGTATGATCGTATTTTCATGTGTATATTATAAATTCAGTTTAAAAAATGCTTGAGCCAGGTGAGCTAAGCAACATAGAGCACATACCTATAGAAGTGGATAAAATCATTATTTTGGCTATTTTGAATTGCCTAGAACATAGTGTAAAAAAGTAAAAATTATAAAAGATTAGTAACATTTGGTCTTCACAACGTAAACTCTGAAAAGGGAAAATAGGACCGAAAACACTCCCTTGCCACCTTTAAGGAGTTCATATTAATAACTAAGATTAGTGACATCAAAACTATTTTATTTTTAAAATTCTGAGGCCTTGGAGTTCCCATCGTGGCGCAGTGGTTAACAAATCCGACTAGGAGCCACGGGGTTGCGGGTTTGATCCCTGGCCTTGCTCAGTGGGTTAAGGATCCTGCATTGCCGTGAGCTGTGGTGTCAGTCGAAGACGCGGCTCGGATCCCGAGTTGCTGTGGCTCTGGCGTAGGCCGGTAGCAACACCTCCGATTGGACCCCTAGCCTGGGAACCTCCATATGCCGCGGGAGCAGCCCTAGAAAAGCAAAAAGACAAATAAGTAAGTAAGTAGGTAAAAATAAAATTCTGAGGCCTTGCTGTAACAGTCCCTCCTTCATTCTTTTAACCTGGACCAGGAACCACCCACCAAGCTAGAATTGCACAACTTATTGCCAAAGGACACTGGCTGCTTCCTTTTTGAAGTGGAATGTTTCTGTCTTTATGCACATTCTTGTATTTAATATGTATCTAAAAATGCCACTGCCTCATTGACATATGCAGAATAGGTACCATTAATGACTAAGAAATTCTGCAGATTTGCAAAGAACATTTTTTTTCTTTTTCTTCTCCCTTCTTCTTAGCCATGGATGTGCAAGCATTTGAAAGGCTTTTGGGACCTTGCATGGAAATTATGAAAAGGAACATCGCTACCTATGAAGAACAATTAGTTGCCCTATTTGGAACAAACATGGATATTGTTGAACCCACTGCATGAAGCAAAAGTATGGAGCAAAAAGACCTATAGTGACACAGTTACACAGTAGTGGTTAGTCCACTGAGAATGTGTTTGTGTAGATGCCAAGCATTTTCTGTGATTTCAGGTTTTTTCCTTTTTTTACATTGACAATGTATCGGTAAACAGAGTAGTGATTTAATAGTCAGTAGACTTTAACATCACTTTCTAAAAGAGTAGATCAAAAAAATATCAACATACTGATAAAATGACTTTCTACTACTCCACACAATTATGATTTGACTGAAAGGTTTATTCAATAATTGTAATATATTGAAAGTATCTGTGTTTAAGAATGCAATTAAAGGATGTTATCATAGGCAATGTGTGTTCATTTTGACGTACTTGGATTGATAGGTTATGACTACGCCCATGTAAGAGAGAACTTGGCAGTGAACCATGCTATACAGCATGGCATTACATTCTTTTTACAACTCACTGTATGTAGTAAGTACAATTTAATCATTTTTGTTTTAGAGTTTTCCTGGCTTGATAAGTTATATCCCGGCCTTGGCCTATTGGTGAAATGGTATAAAACATCATATGCAATTTTAAAACCTTTTATATTTTTGCAATAAAGTACATTTTGACTTCTTTGGCATAACGTCGGTAATCTACATATTCCAGTGGTTTTAAGGACAGGCAGTTTAGTCATGATAATAGCGAAGAGTCTTTTTAGATGAGAGGTCATTATTTTCCTCATATACCTGCTTCCTTTTTTCATTTTGTCATTCTCTGTATTCGTTATCTTTAAAAATTTGAGTTTGCCATTTAATGTGACCAGTATTTTAAAATGCTCTTTAAATTTACTTGTCTTCTAAAAGCCTAAGATCTTATTACATATGATGAGAAAAATGTCTCCTATAGCAAAAATATTTGGGGTCCTTATCAACATGCCTACAGGATATTTCTGGGTTCTCCGCTAAGCGTACATAATACATTCCTTTGCAGACATCTACCCCCGCGGGCTTCCAAGGTGGGAGAAATAAATGTTTGTAAGCAAAACAATGTATAAATATAAATGGAATTTCTCCCCATTCCAGATACAGTATTAGGCCTTGCCATTTGCGCTAATGTAGACTCTCAGAAATGCAGAGTGAACCCAAATGCATAGGTTTTTGTTGACAATTGATATAATTATTCTGCTACATCAAATGAATGTAATGACATTCAGCCAAATCAGTATACTCTTATGTGATTTCTAGGCCTACATGACCCCAATGTCGAGTGAGATTATTTCTAATCCGTTGTTCACTTTTAAATGAGCAATTTCACTTTGGGAATCTTTTCAAAGAAATATCTACATGAGTAAAAATATTCTGAGGCTAGTGTGATCTTATGAGAGAATGTTTATGGTCTTGCTTGTGTAATGAAGACGTTAAAATATGTTAAAACGGATAATGTCTATAGAAGAAGCATATAAAGTATACCTTCGGGCCACATTTTAGAACACTTCAACAGTTTTCCAGACTTTCCCATTACCTGGAAGTAGGAAGAGAGCCTACTAGGTGAAGAGGACTTGTTTTCTATTTCAGGTTTTAAAAGCCATGTCTGCTAAACAAGAAAAAAACTCAAAGAACCCCATGTTCCTGGTTCATTATTCTGTATTCTTAACTTTATTCACTTTTTCAAGTTACCTATTTCGTTGCATAAGCTGATTGTTAATTACAAATGCCTGTTTAATAAAGAACTCTGACCAAGACTGTAAATGCCAGTTACATTATTTTCAGTATTATTGGTTATATTTAAATTTTCCTTATAATAAAGCACACTTTTATAATAAAATTTTTTAATGAGGTGGGGTTTTTTTTTTGTTTTGTTTTTTTGTTTTGGCTTACTTCCATAAAGCACATTATACATGTGAAAAGCATGACAGAGATATGGCATATGTGAAAGCTCGGCCCCGGGCATCATGCAGCAAGGAAGTATGGCTCTGTAGGGCAGTAGGTTTTTGAAAATCTTAACTCTGGGCCATGTGCGATATAAATAGCTGTGGTATGTTGCAGACTAATTTGGCCATTCAGAATAACCAAATAAATCTGGTTTACTAGGGAATTTACGTGTTCAGTGATTAAAACACCTCAAGCGGAGTTCCCGTCGTGGCACAGTGGTTGACGGGTCCGACTGGGAACCATGAGGTTGCGGGTTCGGTCCCTGCCCTTGCTCAGTGGGTTAACGATCCGGCGTTGCCGTGAGCTGTGGTGTAGGTTGCAGACACGGCTCGGATCCTGCGTTGCTGTGGCTCTGGCGTAGGCCGGTGGCTACAGCTCCGATTGGACCCCTAGCCTGGGAACCTCCATGTGCCGCAGGAGCGGCCCAAGAAATAGCAAAAAAAAAAAAAAGACAAAAAAAAACCCAAAAAAACACCTCAAGTTTGAGTTGTGGACTTCATTGTTTACCAAGAGTCCTTACTATTTGGAAATTCTCTGTTGATGGTTCATTCCGGGATGTGTGACTAAGAATTCTGGGAGGACAGTCTTTCACCACCAAGGTGCTTCCCTTTGTTTTATGTAAAAGTATAGAGAATGAGAGAGAGAGAGAGAGAGAGAGTGTGTGTGTGTGTCCCCTTCTTATCAATATGAACTAGAGCTTGATGTGTATATATTAACATAAACACTAACGGTGATGCACATTGTGTGAATATATTTGGTTTATTGTTACAAACCCTGGCTAGCTAGGAAACTATTTAAAATGCTTAAAATTCTGCAAGTGGGGTTCCCATGGTGACTCAGCGTTAAAAACCCAACTTAGCGTCTGTGAGGATGCAGGTTCGACCTCTGGTCTGGCTCAGTGGGTTAAGGATCTAGCATTGCCACAAACTGCAGTGTAGATCACAGATGTGGCTCAGATCCAGTGTTGCTGCTGTGGCGTAGGCCTCAGCTGCAGCTCTGATTTGATCCCCAACCTGTCAGTTTGCATATGCCTGCTGCAAGTGCAGCCATAAAAAGAAAAATCCTTCAAGTGAAACACAGGGCACGAAGCAAAGAACTTCAGATTTTATTGAAATATGTAGGATTAAGCATGGAGTCTTTCCTTTTTAAAGCATCTTTAAAATATGGATGTAATTTTTCTAACTTTTAAAAGAAATGTCACATTAATAGCAAGTACTAGATGGCCTTCGGCATTCTTAAAGAAAATTAAGAATATATAAGCCTAGTGTGGTAAGTAATACATCTGGATAAGCTGTGTTATCCAGCTTCAATAGCTGAAAAAGGGGTTCTCCTAAGTAAAATGTTAATACCTAGAGCAGAAACAGAGATAGTAACACACACAGGAGAAAAGGATTATTAATACATAAGAGAGAAACCGAATGACAAGGAATACCGGCTTCTAAAATAAAGGAGTGGGAGAGGTACAGCCTCATGTTGACTATCAGAATTGTGACGAGAAGAAGTTGGATCAAGAGCTGTTCCAGGGTGCATTTCAAGGAAGCATAACTGGTTGAGCAACTGACACAGTTGTTGGTCTTCACAGGCAGTAAAAAAAAAAAGGAAAAAAAAAGCCACCTTGAGAGTAAAATGAATTACGGAAATGTGAGCAATAACATGTATCAGGTATTTGCAGAGCACCTGGGTGCCCAGCAATACCTATAGGAAAGTTTATGTCAGTTTCATTTGTATAACAGAAAAATCAGGACTCCACCAAAATCACTGATTGTGAATCTGCGGCGGAACTCACGGGAAATTGAGATCTCTTGGTGCAGCCTGCCAACTGTGGGTCTCGCAACATCAACTGAATAAAAAGCCCCACACAGCCTAAAAGGTGCCAGTTATATTTTATTCAGGGATCTGATTGAGGACTGTTGCCTGGGAAGCAGCCCCTCAGCTCTGAAGAACTTTTCCAGAGGTCAGGGAAGAGCCAGGCTACACCGTGGTTTTTGCTGGCGGGGGAGAGGGCAGCAGCCATTGAACATCAAAAGGTTCCTGCTACTCACAAAAACCAGGCATCTCAAGTTAATGATTTTAGTGCTTTTCTATGTATGGAGCAATGCAAGAGTCTGGGCTCACTGAAAGTATTCCTTTGATAGGCATCTTAACTATCCAGGGCTGGTATCCTATTTTTCTCCATCCTGAGTTCCCCTCAGGCTGCACAGTCAAGGGTGGCTGCAGTGGCTGAGGGCTTGATGACCAGCAACATTCTTCGTTTACTGAAATGTCAGGCAATGTTTTTTCTTGTCTACACTCATATTCTATTAATCACGATGTAATTGAGCCTAGTATATGGAAACGTGTTGTCAAGTTCCTAATGTGGATAGTAAGACTGATTTGAGAAGAAAACTTTATTTGACCAATAGATCTAGGTCTTCCTGTCCCTTTTTATGCTCCAAGTTTGTAACTCTTATGTTGTCTAGGAAGTCCTGAAGACGCATGTTAACGTTTATATATGAGAAGATGGGATGACGGATGATACGGAAGCAATTGTCTCCACCATAAAAATGAAATGCTACCTGTTTAGGTAGGTGTTTTTTCTCACCTCAATAGATTTTAACCGCAGCCTGGGTCTGCTATTTTCCAAATAAATAAATAAGCCACTGCAAAATGTAAATACATGAAATGTTTTGGTAACACCAATTACAACTGAGCCATTGTAGTAAGTAAATGCATTGTTTACTTCAGCCTTGTAGACCTTGCCTGCGTTCCAAAGGGCAGATTCAAGCAGTTAGTAATTCGGGAAGTGAGGGAATATGGAAACAAAGGAAAAGCCATCCAGAAAGAGCAGCACAGCCATGGGACAGTGTCCTGGTGCCTCCTGAAGGGATATACATAACTGATGCACGTCTTTAAGCTCTTCTAGAGGAACTGAGGTGTTTCCCCCCCACTCCCCCACGGGTGGAGGATGGCAACTTGAGGCTGAGCACAAGATTCCTGGACACCACCCTCTTACCGCACACCAATCAGAAGAAAGCCACACACCCTGAACCGGCACCCCCAATTTTGCCTTTAAAAAGTCTTCCCCATCCTGTTGGGGAGTTTGGGGTTTTTGATTATGAGCTGCCCAGTCTCCTTGGTTGGCCCTCACATAGATCTTTCTCTGCTCCAGACTCTGATGTTTTGGGTTGTTGGGCCTCAACGGTGAGTCAGGCACTTGTGTTCAGCAACGATTGGAAAAACAAAGTGGCTTTTTTTCCCAGGTGCAAGGGGGTGGTTAAGTGTGAGCTAGAAATGGACTCTCAAGTGACAGAATCTGCCTTGACTCTTCACTGCCACAACCCGGAAGTGAAACCCTCAATGTTTTCATTTCAGCAAATTTCCATTGCAAGTAGAACACTCGAATGAGTTTATGAGCTGTACACATGACCAGGCAAAATCTTGGATAAAGTTGGCTTCTAATTGCTGGTTTTCCATCCCTGCCCTGAAACCTCCCACTGTCCTGCTGAGGAACAAGAGTCTTGTACCCCTGGAATCGCACTGCCTGTTTTAGGCTGAAGATTGACATTCAATACCTCCTTTTACGATGTGACTGGACTCAAAATGTTCACGAATGACGTTTTTAAAGCCAAATAATATTTTAATTATCTTAGGCAAAGTGCTCACTCTAAAGACATCTTTGGCAAATCTTTTCCTTGTAAATGCACCTCCTTAATCCTGAACTTCAATATCCTCATTTTTATTACTATGGAGAGTATTGTGACATGCTGTGTACCCTGAAGGAGCTGCAATTTATTAGACAAATATCATCTGCCTTTGACTGGCAATCAAAATGAATGACAAGGTAGTGCTTATTTTATACAGATAAGGTGAGACCTGTTCTCAAAAAACAGTGATGACTATATTGATCAAGTGACACTTAAAGCACACGGAAGCTATTTAATGAGTTCAGTGTTCTAAAGAGCATATGAATACAGCATAATATATAATGTGCCGTTATGTTAATAAGAAAATTCATACTGCTTATTTTCTCCTTCACTTTATCTGTCCAGAAGATACTTACTGATTGCTCAGACAGAATGATGCCTGTTGGATGGACCAGACAAAAAGATGCCTAAGAAATACAGAAGAGATAAATGTGAATTCGAGGGGAGGTAAATGGAAGCAAAAATATATTAAGTGTAGCACATTTAAGTATATATTATTCCTATGATCTTAATTGCTTTTTATCAGAATTGTCTCTAAAATGAGCTACATTTGACTGGCAAAAAAAAAAAAATATATATATATATATATGTATGTATGTAGAGAAAGGCCTAGAATACCAAACATAACATGAAAGAAAATGTGTGCGAGTTTGTTTTGGGTTTTTTTCCTTCTCCTTTTTAGGGCTGAACCTGTGGCATATGGAAGTTCCCCAGACTAGGGGTCAAATCGGAGCTGCAGCTGCTGGCCCACACCACGGCCACAGTAAGGGCAAATCTGAGCTGTGTCTATGACCTATACCACAGCTCACAGCAATGCTGGCTCCTTAACCCACTAAGCCAGGGCCAGGGATTGAACCACATCCTTATGGACGCTATGTTTGGTTCTTAACCTGCTGAGCCATGAGGGGAACTCCTGTGTGTGAGTTTGTGTTGTGGAATTACCTAGAGAACTTGCAATGAAAGACACGTGAACTTTGAGCAGATGAAAACCTTCATATTGCTACTTTTTTTGGCCACGCCCAAGGTCTGTGGAAGTTCCCAGGCCAGGGACTGAACCTGTCAGAGCAGTAACCAGAGCCATAGTAGTGACAATACCAGATCCTTAACCCGCTAGGCCAGTGGGGGACTCCAAGACATTTTGATTGTACATAACAACTTCTTGACACACTGGACACAGTTTATGTGTAATATGTCTGTGTGTATATATGGTATCTGTACTAACCAAAAGTAGGTGCTATTTAAAGAAAACTGATTTTTTTTTTTTTTTTTGTCTTTTCCAGGGCTGCTTCCCGAGGCATATGGAGGTTCCCAGGCTAGGGGTCGAATCGGAGCCTCAGCCACCGGCCTATGCCAGAGTCACAGCAACGTGGGATCCAAGCCGCATCTGGGACCTACACCACAGTGCAAGGCCATGCCGGATCCTTAACCCACTGAGCAAGGCCAGGGATCGAACCTGCAACCTCAGGGTTCCTAGTTGGATTCGTTAACCACTGCACCATGATGGGAACTCCCCAAGTAAACTGATTTTTTAATGTCAATTTTTATCGTGCAAGTATCTTATTAAATTTATATATACTAAAACAAACATTTTATTATACTTTTACATACAAATATATAATTGATATAAAAATTCTTTAATTATATCTGTTTTAGTGAAAGAGTATAATTTACATATTTAAAGATTTCTAGGGCGATCTTAATGATTTTGTACTTTGATCTTTGTTCTGGTTTATGAGTTGGCTGGTTTTGTTAGTCATTCAAGAGTGGATGTTGTTCCTGTTAAATATACATAAGGTACTAAGTAGGCATTTAGCTTCCCAGGAGAGTCAGAAGACAGGACTAATTGTCTACTTAAAGGTGTAGAGATTCTAATACTGATATTTAATCAGTTGTGACTGAACTATGGGGATTTTACTCTTCTATTTAATACTTGGACAAAAATGAAGTATGTGAAAATATTTTTATCTCTGTATTCGTATCAACTAACCATGGTCAACCAAGAGTAGTAACTAAATTAATTTTTTTTTTTGTCTTTTTGCTATTTCTTTGGGCCACTCCCACAGCATATGGAGGTTCCCAGGCTAGGGGTTGAATTGGAGCTGTAGCCACCGGCCTACACTAGAGCCACAGCAACGCGGGATCCGAGCCGCGTCTGCGACCTACACCACAGCTCACGGCAATGCTGGATCGTTAACCCACTGAGCAAGGGCAGGGACCGAACCCGCAACCTCATGGTTCCTAGTCGGATTCACTAACCACTGTGCCACGACGGGAACTCCTAAATTAATATTTTTGAATGAATGAATGAATGGAAAACCTTTACAGTGCTATTAAAATATCACAATTTATAATACTGTACAATAAGATCTGAAGTTGAAGTTATTGTTCCCACAGTGTCCACAAATAAAACTATCTCCCCTAAGGTTTCGAGTAAACACTTTAAATAGAAAAATTTTAAAAACAATTTGATAAACTTTTTCTTTTATTTATTTATTTTATTTTTTCGTTTTTGGCCATCCCAGGGATACTCAACCCAGTGCGCCAGGCCAGGGATTGAACCCATGTCCCAGGGCTCCCAAGATACCACCGATCTGGTAGTGCCACAGCAGAAACTCCAAAATTTTTATGAGCTAAATTCAATTATTTTTATTTATATTTTCTATTTGACTTTTTTTTTTCTAAATTAAAGTGTGGCTGATATAAGTGTTGTGCCAATTTCTGCTGTACAGCAAAGTGACTCAGTCACACACTTACTCTTTTTTAAAATATTATTTTCCATCATGGTCTATCCCAGGAGATTAGATATAGTTATCTGTGCTATAGGGTAGAACTTTGTTGTTAGAAAACCTTTTAAAATAAATTAAGGGTCAGGGAAAATAATTTCCTGGTGTATGCAGTGAAGAGGGGAGAGGAGTGGCACAAGTTCATTTTTTGGGAGAGGGAAAGCTTTTAGTTTCCTGGAGGGAATTAGGCATAAATAGCTCAGATTTTAGTTTTAAATGATCAGATGAATTCCATGGACTTTTTTCTTTTTGTCAAGAAATTAATCACTGATTAACAAGAACCTCCTGTATAGCACAGGAAAATCTACTCAATAGATTGTAATAACCTATACAGGAAAAAAGAATGGATATATTTATATGTATAACTGATTCACTTTGCTGTACACCTGAAACTAATACAATGTATGTTAACTATACCCCACTAAAATTAAAAAAAAAAAACTACTATGAGATATCATCTCAAAAAAAAAAAGATATTAAACACTGGAGTTCATATTTTCGAACTTTACAATTCTGAGTTCCAGTGATCCTCCCACTGTTTAAAATAAAAAGGGAAGGAAGAAAAAAAAAATACACAAAATAGCAGGGCTATTTGGGATCACTCTATTAATCTCTGGAAGATGATAAATACAAATCTTGTCCTTTTAACTCAGGGACAAATTTAGGCATTTTATTGATTCTCTAAATTAAGAAACAAAAAAAATGTTTGATTACTATTTGTGAATACAGAAAGTAAATCTCAGCTCACAGGGTGGGGAGGACTATTCTATAATTTCATTTGAGGAATTCAAACAGGGAATCCCTAAAAGAATTTAAAATTTGTTTCAGTATAGGAGAGTTGTTCTGTAATTCTTGATTTGTTCTGTGGCTTTCGGGTAGATTTAAAAATTCAAGGAATGTAGGGGGTGTAAAGGAATAATCAGCTAGGATTTAAGGCTCCTTTTCAAATATAGGTTTCTCACGAATGTAATTTTTCCTCAATTTTAAGCATGCATATAGTCATCTAAAGATATAGCAAAAAGACAAAATAAATAAATAAATAAAGATATAAAGCCTAAAGCGTAGCTGCAATGATTAAACACTAAAGGTTCAAAGGAAAAAAGCTTAATAATGTTTTTGTAATGGGAATGGTAATAACATCAATTACAGACTAGGGACTGTGGTGGACCGCCTTGTTTAAAGTGAAGGTAACTATAAAGCCAGAGAAGTCATCCTCCTCCTCGGCTGAGTCAGAGCATTAGTAACTTAAGGAGGAACTCTGATGGACACGAAGTGGGAAGTCATTCATCTTTCATCAATGGGAAGCCCCCTGGAGAGGAAAAATGGTTAAGAAAAACTCACCGGAGAAACCTAGAAAATGATTTACAAAATAAATCACTTTAAGTCATACATTATAGCCCCCTCTGTATTACCTTAAACAACCCTCAAGCGATTCAGTACGCAAAACACCGCTTTGATTTCGCTCAATACCAAAGTCAACAGCAAATCGCCCCCACTTCCGGCCCCTTAGACCTCTGTAAATTCTCCAGACGCTGAGCTTCTCTCTTTCTGTTCATCTCCAAGCCTCTCAGTGCCTGGCACGTAGCCGGCATTCAACAAATCTTGAGAGAACTGAACAGAGTTGGCAGAGAAGCCTCAAGCTGCTGTCCCGAGAGTGGTGAGGCTAGGCGCGTTGTAAAGGAAGGCTGTCCTCCGACTGGAGCTCAGCACCGTCTTTATTATCCTCATCAAGCCTGGGGCCGTGATTTGTGGGTGACTGGGTCCCTCGCTATGCTGCACTGCTTCCGCTTGTGCAGTCATCTCCTTCCCTTCTCTCTAAAACAATACCTTGGCCTCCTGCCAAACTTTGAGCCGCGAGCGACTCTGGCTGTTTATGGCCCGGAATGGGTGCTGCGAGAGACGTGAGGCTGCTTTGAGTGCTAGGAAAGGCCCAAAGGAAGGGAAGAGGCCAAAGCTTTGAAACACTCCCTTCCTCCGCCCCCTCCCTTTTGTCCCAGACAGCAAAACAAACGAGCTGATACACGTGTCCCTATGACTCTTGTTTACTATCAAGACCGCACTCTGCAGGCAGTCTTGGGAACTGTAGTCCAACGTTCCTCCGACCTGCAGGTTCCGAGAGGCATGAAACTAGGATGAGACTACGAACCCACAATCCTTTTCGGGTGCAAAGTTTGGCTCGCGTCCCGGGAGTCTCGGCAGCAATCCAATCCGAAGCGCTCATCGTAGTGATTGACACACCATCTTCTCCAGTGAACACAACACAAAAGTCAATACAAGCCCGCCCCGCGAGAAGGACCACGGTATCACCCAATGGGAAAGGGAAATGGTCGAATGGCAGTTCCTCAGACCAATAATAGGGCGAAGGAACTGCTCGGAGGCCCAACCCCCGGGGGTTGAGGGGAGGGGGAAGACGAAGCTTGAAGACTTGGTAATGGCGACGGGTTTGGTAAGTAGGAAAGTTTCGGTTGAGAACTAAGAGCGGCGGCGGGAGCGGTAACGCGTGCCAGGGAGGCCGTCGTCAGTCGGAGAGGGAGTATGGGAGCTGCCTGTGGTGCTGTCGCGGCCAGGGGGGCCCGAGCCAGGGCTGCCTGCACTCCGCGACGGGTTTGTTGTCTTTCTGTTCGGGAAGGGGTGGGGGTGGGGAAGGGAGGGGCAGGATCCCGAGGGGATCCGGCCGCCGGGCAGGCTTGGGTTCGCGCTCCTCTTCCTCATGGTGGGAGCAGTTAACCGACCGATACTTGCCCGCGGCGAACCCCCTGGAGTGGCGCCTCCCGCGAGCTCACCTGAGCTTCGCGGCCAGCGGGGGTCTCGGGACTGAGGCTGGGAGGCGTTGGCGAGGATGACGCCCCGGGCCGGGTTGCGCGGTGGGTGGCCGGGCCGGGTGGGAAGAAGGGGCAGGCCTAGGCGGGGGAAGGGGCCGGACGCGGCAGCGGGGCTGCCCAAGAAAGTTTGACCTCAACTCCTCGCGTGTGGGCGGGGGGTCGGAGGTTGGCCTGGGGTGGGCAGCTGGCTGGGGGTGGGGGACTCTAGTGAGGCACCGCCTCTTTCGGGCAGAGAGGGGCTTTGGGCCGAGCTGGGAAGCTCGCGGAGCTGCTGGGCCCCGGAGCTCATTGTTACGCAGTTCGAATGAATGGGCTCCGTGGCGCCTGCGCGGTGGGGCTGAGCCGAGGGGAAAAACAAGCCTGGAGTCCAGGCTGCGGTCACATGATGGGGGGAGGGGAGGGAACGCGATGAATGGCGAAAGAGGGTGGGGGATGGACTTGGCGTGAACCTGGAGGCAGTGCCTCCGTTTGACCCGGAGCCGAGGTTTGGCAGGAGATTCCAGTCTTCTCCTTCCAACCTATGCTGTGCCCCGGGCAGATTAAAACAACAAAAAGAATCCAGGCGAAATCGGCAGCCGGGGCCGGGTTTTTGTGGTTTCTTTAAACGCTACTTGCTGGCTAGGGGATTTTACTCGCCGTTGGGCATTCTTCACCTTCTGGAGTTCATTCTTTAGGAGTTTTCGGCAACAACCTTCTGTAAAAGAAGCGCTGAATGCGGGGATATATTCTAGAGCCTTTAGCTCTGGGAGCCACTGATACTAAGAAGGGAGGACGATAGGGAGTTGTGTTTATATTCGGAAGTGTTGAGTTCCACCAACAATTCCGACTAAGTGGTTTATATTTATTTCCCTCTAATTAGGAGTAACGAATGATTCCATCAGTTACCTTTGAGAATTAAACTGACCTTAACCTTTGTAAATACTTTTATTGTTTAGCTATTGATAGTGACTTACATTTGTATTGTACTCGTAGGACTTTCTGTCTTTGCTTTTTGTTGCTGTTTTTGCTGTTGTTTTCTGCTTTAGCTTGCTAGCGAGAGTGTTAGGGTCAGCTGTTCAGTTTCCGTGATTAAACCACTCAGTTCTTGCCGAGTAGGCAATAGTTGGCAAAGTTTTAAGGAAATCTGAATTATATTCAAAAGAATGAAATATACTCGTTAAGCGTATTAAGTAAAAGAGCTACTTTATACTTTTGAGGAGGCCGTTTTACCACGTTTTCAGCAAAACACCAGTATTTATGAAATGAATCTTGATTTTCACTTTCTAGTTTCCATTTTATTTAGTTTCATAAACCGAATTACCTTTTTCAGCCTTTAAAACTCTTCCCCTTTGTTTACTTTTCATACTTGTACCACATACATTATTTTAAAAGTTACCTTCTCCCGGGTTTCCCCACAAATTTCCATGCTTCTCAGTGCCTACCTCTCAGACTTAAAACATGGTACTGTCGCTTTAAGGGTTGTCTCCTCCACTGTATTTTAATTTCTTTGGACTTTTTCCTCACTATCCAAATACTCAGTGATGAAGGCAAATGGCCTGGGCTTCATGAATGAATAAACTGCCAGCCACTGAAGGTGCTTGAGGGAGAATTGCAAGCTGGTCTCTTGTGTTTCTGTTTCAAATAAAAATACCAGTACCTTTTAAATTTTTTCTTCCTTAAGCTACCATAAGAAGTTTGTACCATGTTTATTAGATTATGCCAGGTATTTTACATGTATTTTCAGTATGATAGTGAATATATATCTAGTATGAGAAAATAAATCACAACAAATTTTTTAAGCTGACAAAATTCAGGAAAAATGATATTCTTTATTAACAGTGATACTCTTGTATATTCTTTTTTTTGGTCTTTTTGCCATTTCTTGGGCCGCTCCCGCGGCATATGGAAGTTCCCAGGCTAGGAGTTGAATCGGAGCTGGAGTCACCTGCCTATGCCAGAGCCATAGCAACACGGGATCCGAGCTGCGTCTGCAACCTACACCACAGCTCACAGCAACGCTGGATCCTTAACCCACTGAGCAAGGGCAGGGATCGAACCCGCAACGTCATGGTTCCTAGTCGGATTCGTTAACCACTGCGCCACGACAGGAACTCCACTCTTGTATATTCTTGTTTATGCCTGACTTGTCAGTAATGCTCATATTCCTTCATATTTTGATCTACATTTACTCTGGTACTTCTTATAATTTATACTGAAATCTTACTTAAAGTTAATCATTGTAACTGTTTTAGGAGGTTTCTGATAGCTCAGTGGGTTAAGGATCTGCTGTTGTCACTGCTGTGAACTCAGGTTGCTGCTTTTGTTTGGGTTTGATCCTTGGCCTGGAAATGTCTTCATGGCAGGGGTGCAGCCGAAAAAAAGGAAAAAAAAAAAAAAGATAAAACAATACCAAGAAATAGAGAAAGAAGGAAAGAAAGAAAGAAAAAATTCTAAAATAACTGTAGTTTTTTAGTTAACTGCATTAAGGCCCCCAAATGTTTTTGGTATAGAAAGTTGCACTTACAGTTTTTTATGGAGGTTCATTTTAGCTTGGAATTATGTAATCCATTTAAAGTACTAACTCAATTCCCAGTGTTAGAGGTAGAAAGTAATTGCACATTACTTTCTCTTCATCCCCTCTTCGCCAAACAATTTGCGCTTGATAGAGAAGTCCTTTAGGATTGGAGGAGGGCTGTAGATCACTTTCCTTGATATCCATAATGAGGTTTGAAAGAAGGATTCTGGGAGGAATAGACTCTTAAAAGTAGATGTGCAACCTATGTTGGTCTTTACCTTTTGTCCTTTTTCTCAGGTTTTTTTTTTTTTTTTTTTTGTCTTTTTGCTATTTCTTTGGGCCGCTCCCGAGGCATATGGAGGTTCCCAGGCTGCGGGTCCAATCAGAGCTGTAGCCATTGGCCTACGCCAGAGCCACAGCAACGCGGGATCCGAGCCGTGTCTGCGACCTACACCACAGCTCAGGGCAATGCTGGATCGTTAACCCACTGAGCAAGGGCAGGGACCGAACCCGCAACCTCATGGTTCCTAGTCGGATTCGTTAACCACTGCGCCACGACGGGAACTCCTCAGGTTGTTTTGATTTGTTTTTGAAGGGAAAATGGTCCTATTCACTTGCTAGAGCCCTGTTTTTCTCATACTTTGTTCAGAGCTGAGATGAAGTATGTGGAAATGCTCAGCACATAGTAGGTAAACATTTAGTAAAACCTCATTTCCGTCTTTCTCATTCACTGAAACTTAGCTATTAGTTTTCCTCTCCTTTCTCTCAAGATTTTGTGGGTATTCACTTCTGAAAATTTACAAAACAAGGACAATAGGGCTTTCTCACCCCAAAAAATTTTGTAATATTGAACATGACATTTTAAAGTACAACTGCTGGAGAGTTTTATTCTTTCCTTTTGAGAATCACTGATACAGTGGAGAGTGGATGTGTGTAGAGTTAAAACACAAGATAAGCTATGTTGAATCCTATAATACCAAAGCAGTATACAGAAGCATGAATGAACAATAGTGTTAGCCCTACCAGGAGAAATTTGAAAGAGGAGCTTGTTTATTTATCAAAATGAATGTTTAACTCGTGTATGTGGGGGAGTTACTTTTGAGTACAGACTCTCTGGTGTTCCTTTACTATATCAAGGCCTTGCTTCCCCCAGATACTTTGACAGAAAACTGAGAGACAAAAAACTGAAAGTTTGTGTATGGGTTTGACTTTTGGTTTCATGTATTTAATTCTCACAGTAGCCCTGTGAAATAAGTAAAGGTACCTTGGGGTTAAGCACCTTGCCCAGGTTACTTGGCTAGTGGGTCAATTTCTAGTCTGAATTCGAAGTCTAAGCTCCAAGGAGGTTTACAGAAGGAAACCCTCCACTATCTCAAGACCAAATTTTTGATAGCCTTGGACAGTGAGAGGTGCATATAAACATACAGAACTCAAGTTGAGCAAGTATTTATTTTGTCCCTTTTGTCATTTGTTTTGAAACTAAAATGTTTTTCCAACTTGATTTGAGGAGTATTGTGATGGGATGTTGATAGATTCTGAGACAAAGTGCTGAAGAAATGCTGGGATTTGCAAGGAGATGTGAGTGCATGTGAATGGGCGCTCAGGACCTGTGGAGGGGGAATAGCAGAGCTAGCTGCAGAGGGCCAGGAGGGACCAGAGGGACTGCAGCTCTGCTTCTGTGGATCCCAAGAGCAGCTTTGTTTCGTATCCTTAAGAATAACTCTGAGGAGATCTGTATGTATAGTCACTCTGAATTTCATAATAAAGGGGAAAAAATGAGAAAAATTTCAAGTTTAAGATTGCAGCTCGAGCCAGCTTATACCAGTCATGTCGGTATATGAAGTACACACAGTAGATGTTCATTCAGAATTTGAGTCATTAAGTTTGGTTAAATTGTGTTCTCCATACTTAAGATGTTGGAAAGTTTTCCATGAAAAGAGTTCAAATCTGTTATTTAAATTTAATATCAACTGTTTTAAGAACTCACATGGAATTTCTAGTTCTTCACATGTTTTGGGCATTTTAAATAAGGACCCTACACTGACACTACCTATTACCATTTCTTTTTTGAGCACCCTGTCAAAGAAAGCTGGGAGCGGGTGGCATAGACAGAAATCGGGAATGTGAGTATGCTGTTTTTTGTTTTGTTTTGTTTTGTTTTGCCACATCTGCGGCACATGGAAGTTCCTGAGCCACAGCAATGACAACACGGAGTCCTTAACTGCTGGGGAACTCCTGAATATAGTGTTTTTAATACACTTTCCCTTAAACATTTGTTACAGGTATTCTTGCAAACTCATATTGTGTTGCAGTAGAATTTTTTAAGTAGACTGAAAAAAATGTTTAAAGGATAGCTCTGATTATGTGAGACCTTTGTTCAAAAATTTGCATGATTCTCCTTGTCTGCTAGTTAGTTGCTGACAATAATTCTGGCCACTCTACTTTGAGAATTTGCTCTGTTAGGCACTATTGTTAGTTCACTGAGTTTTACGACAACCTATATAGGTGCTTTTATTATTATTTCCATTTTACAGACAAGGCATAAAGATTTTAAATGAATTGTCCAGAGCACACAGTTAGTAAATAGCAAATACAATATATAAACTCAGTAGTCTGACTTCCAAGTACTTACCCTTGTCTACAAAAAAACAACGGACCAGTTTCTCTAAACTAGGATTTAGGATTCTGATGCCAGTCTGCCTTTCCAACCTTAGTATTTATGACCACAAGACACACAGGCCATGGTACCTTCTGGCATCTATGTTCTTCTGAACTCATCCAGTGCTTTGCTAACTGAGTTTGCTCATGTGAGTTTCATTGGAAGCCTCCCCTCCATTCATAGCCTAGCCCTACAGAACTATGGTCATTTGCTTATGTCTTTGCACTAAAGTGTAGTTTTCTTGAGAATCATGATAAACTGTTCATCATCAAGGTTCAGCATTGCACCTAGTATAATATAATGCCTTGTATGGAATATGTGTTAAAGAAATGAATATAGGGAGTTCCCATCATGGCACAGTGGTTAACGAATCTGACTAGGAACCATGAGGTTTCAGGCTCGATCCCTGCCCTTGCTCAGTGGGTTGACGATCTGGATTTGCCGTGAGCTGTGGTGTAGGTCACAGACGGATCCTGCGTTGCTGTGGCTCTGGTGTAGGCCGGCGGCTACAGCTCCGTTTAGACCCCTAGCCTGGGAACCTCCGTATGCCACGGGAGCAGCCCAAGAAATGGCAGAAAAGACCAAAAAAAAAAAAAAAAGAAAGAAAGAAATTAATATATACACACGTGTGGATTTATTTTAGTTAATTTATTTATTTGGCTGCATTTGTGGCATGTGGAAGTTCCTGGGCCGGGGATGGAACCCATGCTGCAGCATTGACCCAAGCCATGGCAAGGACAATGCCAGATCCTTAACCTGCTGCACCACAAGAGAACTCCTGTATACACATATTTAGATAAAAAAGGGATGTAGCAGTCATTCTTAACCTGTTGGTTCTCGTGATGCACCAGGGGTTCTTTTGAAAGAAAAGAAAGAAAAACCAGTGCACAGGTTTGTACCCCAGACCAAGTAAATCACATTCTCTAGAAGGTGGGGCCTGAGCATCATTGGTTTAAAGCATACGTGGTTCTGTGTGCCACAAGGGTTTGAGAATCACGGATCAAGATAAGTTTGCTTGGCTTTTGCAGTGAGAAGGTATAGGCTCATAATCAAGGTTTGGGCCACTTATGCTTGAAAAATTGATTTGTATTACTAGCCATGTCCCTTATAGCCACCAATTTTGTAGGAAGTTAATTGCTACACCCTAGCAGATTTGCTGTAACTATATAATAAGATTGTGATTAATTACTATACGATGGATTGTAATTACTGGAATGTTCATTTCTTGAGAATGCTTCAGATATCTTTTAGATCAACTTTGATTTGCTTAAAAGTAATGACATGATATGTGCCTTTATTGAGATGTGTTGGAAAGCTTATATTTCCTAGGGAGGAGATTTTTGAAGCTGAATTGCTAGCTATCTGGTCTCCTGTTGTTAGCTATTTTCAGTAACTTTTCTGTTTAGAACATTAAGTGCCCAAAATATAATACTGCCATATTGTCAAGCTAGGGGTAAATTTTTTTTTTTTTTTAAGAAGTCATTTTTTCAAGTTCATCCTCACAACTATTCAAGGAGGAAATGAGAGCAGGTGTCATTAGCCCTGTTTGCAGGTGGAGATATTGAGTAAGTAAGAAGTTTGGTCACTTAGATCGTAGATTTAATAAGTGATCAAGCTGGAATCAAACCAGTGTTTCCTTATACTTACCCAGTGCCCTTTTCACTACTCCATAGTACATCTTACAGTTGGTATTGTGTAAGGCCCTAGAGCAGTGCCCAAGAATTGGGTAATGTTTGAGGGGTGCAGGCAGAAAGCATCTGAAAAAAAATTTAGAAATAAAGTAAAAGGCAATAGGCAGTTTGGCTGTTTGTGTCAGGAACCTTAAGAAGATGTTTAATTGCCATCCAACTATTGATCTGTCTCTGGGAAGCTAAAGAAATAATCAGGAGTTCCCGTAGCAGCTCAGTAGTAATGAACCTGGCTAGGATCCATGAGGATGTGGGTTCCATCCCTGACCTCACTCCGTGAGTTGGGGATCCGGTATTGCCGTGAGCTGTGGCATAGGTTGCAGATGCCGCTTGGGTCCCTTGTTGCTGTGATGTAGGCTGGCAGCTGTAGTTCTGACCTGACCCCTAGTCTGGGAACTTGCATTTGCCCTGGGTATGGCCCTAAAAAGCAAGGAAGGAAAAAAAAAAAAGAAATAATTGTATGTAAACAAATACTTTGTAATGTTATTTAGAAGAGTGAAAAAACTGGGAACATGTTTAGCAGTAGGCGGGATAGGTAAATTTTGGTACCTCCTGATGATGTGTATTATTTATTTAAAATGGATCTTTGAAAAAATTAGTGACCTAGGAAAATGCTTATGAACTTATGTTAAGGAAAACATAAAGTATGAAGGAAAACAAATGATTGTAGGTATCTGCATGAAAAGGGTTGGATTGTACACCAAAGATAATACACCAAAATATAACAGTATCTAAATCTAGTTGGTGGGATTAGAAATTTTTTCATTTTTTCCCACAGTGGTCATATAGTTTATAGTCACGATAACATTTCATAATTTAAAAATTCATGAATAAAGACTTTGTAGAAAAAAATTTGTTGGTGATTATGTCATAGCTTAGAAAGCTCTTAGAAAGCTTTTTCACTGCATTGTTTGATCAGCTTGGGCTAGGGTTCTTAACTTTTAGTGACTTTTAGCAGCAGTGTATTTTCTTGTTTTATTTTGAAAAAAAGGAATGTTAGAATTTTTTGTGTATTTCATATTAGTTCATTAGAACATTTTTGAAAATTGAGCTTGTAGAGCCTGAGAAATCAGGGAATCTTCCTGGTGCTGTTGCTCATGCTAAATGATTAATTTGATAGTTGCCAAAGGCAAGAGTGTAAGAGTTAAAATCACATTTTACTGTCATAATGAAATTTAATTGGTAGATTTTGCTGAGAAATTATTTAGGTGTATTAATTCATATAGTTTTCTTTTTCATTACAACTGTAGACTTAATATAATGATAGATTTACTATTTGTTTTGCTGTTTCCCATGATTATTATTCATCTTTCTAGAAATAGTAGCCTATTCAGAAGGACATGTATTTTTTTTTATTATGATTAGGTTCTGAATTCTCATTAAGAAAACATGTTTATGAGAAGTATAATATATGGCCATTTTAAGCAACTCTTTCTTTAATGTTCTTTAGAGAATGTAATTTTAAGTTTGTTAAACTTGCTCACTTTCAGATGAGAAAACAAAATAATGAACACAGTTAATAAGTAGAGAAATTAAAATAGAATCTTCACCAGAATGTGCAAAATAGAATAGTCCGTCTGTCATCCATGTCTAAAAGTTTTGAGAAGAATGCAAGTAGCAATGTATGAATAAGTTAAAGCTATAACATTGTGATATGTCTGATTTTATATCATTTTCAAATCACGATTTGACTTTTTTAAAATTTTTGTTTTAAGTCGGAGCACCATAACATGGTGTGGGAAGTAAAGACAAATCAGATGCCTAATGCAGTACAGAAACTCCTGCTGGTAATGGACAAGAGAACTTCAGGAATGAATGACTCATTGGAGCTGCTGCAGTGTAATGAAAATTTGCCATCCTCTCCTGGATACAACTCTTGTGATGAACACATGGAGCTTGGTAAACAAAATTGAATCTCAGCGAGATTCAGATTAATTTTCATGTTTAGCTAGCTTTTCCACCTACCTAGAACTGCTAAAAAAATCATGTGAAGTTTTTGTATCATAGTTTTCAGTGTTTTCTTGTTATTGCTATAAAATATTACTTAAAGCCAAGATAACTTTGGGCTATTTATAGTTATCATAGAGACTCATTTACAAATTATCAAACTAAACAGGCCTTGTGGCTAAAGTGGAGTCTTTAAACACCTTAGTTGTTAAAACCTTGCTGTGTGGCTTTTCAAAACGTCTTTCTTTTGAAACATTGATGTGAGCTCAGCAAACTGCCTGGCTACTCTTCATGCCTGGCTCGTTGATATGATGAGAAAATTACAGTGGAGCTTTGAAACTTGAGGATCTGACTTCTGTGATTATCACTACTACTGAGCTACTCCAAACATACGGGACCTGTAGACGTGTGTAGGTTTGTTGAGGTATGACTTTGAATTGCATTGCTTTGAGGCCAGTGTTGAAGAGAGTAAGCAACTGATGAGTGACCTTGGCTTGCTGCCCAGCTTTTCTTCTTGGTTTTGTCCCTGTTTAATATGCAGTTTTCCTTGAGTTCAGAAAAGCAGTGAAATGTGATTGTTCTCATTTTACAAATGATGAACTAGAGGAGGTTATGTGCTCCAGTCCCTTTGGGAATTTGGAGATACTGAAGGTCTTGGGATATAACCTGTTTGAATGCTAAAGGCTTGTGGGTCCAGATGGTCATTGAGTAGTGGTTGCTGTTTAGCAGGATGCACCATTTCAATCAGGTTTTTGATTCTCCATCATCACATTTTAGGTTTCAGAAGGATCTGGAGGTCAAAAACATGTACTACCCCTATGCCTAGAGTTTAAAAGTAGTTTTCTTAACTTGAAAGACAGAGATAAACTCTTCACAGTAAATAAAGATGTGATAGTTAAGGGCTGACAATGAGAGAATGGAAACTACTACAGTACCATGAGAATTATAGAGAGTGACTATCTTTAAGTTGGTATGATGCTTTGGCTCCTCTGAAAAGGGGGATACTTTTTAGTCAGTTTTATGAATCGATATCCTAAATTGGTACTCGTAAGACATTTCAGTTTTAGGAGCTATTCTGGGATATTGCCCTGAATAGGAATTACGAGTATGTCCTTTTATAGTGACAGTTTAGGAGAATTCCCCAGACTAGAAGAATTTCTTGACCTAAATATTGAAGAGACCTGGGGATCTGGAGTTTGTTAGGTATGTGTTTCAGAGCTTTTTTTTTTTTTTTTTTTTTTAAAGGCCTGCAAGATATTTTTCTTCTCTTCCTTTCTCTTTTTTTAATTCAGTTTTTTAGAATTCAATTTTCCTTACAGTGTTCATAGCCTTGGTGTATAGTTTTCTTTCTTAAATAACTCAAGAGTCTGGCATGAACTCACCTTTTGGAAAAAGTAATTAATAAATATTACTGGGTTCAGACTTTCTCATTAAAATAATTTAGCATAGACAGTTGAATAAGTAGTATCTAAAAATTAATAACATGATCTAAGTTTCATCTTTGAAAATTGTTGGTTTCAGGAGTTCTCATTGTGGTACAGTGGAAACTAATCTGACTAGTATCTATGAGGATGTGGGTTTGATCCCTGGCCTCACTCAGTGGGTTGGGAATCCCATGTTGCTGTGGCTGTGGTGTAAGCTGGCAGCTACGGCTCCGATCAACCTCTAGTCTGGGAACCTCCATGTGCTCCGGGTGCAGCCCTAAAAAATAAGGAAAAAAAGTTGTTGGTTTTGTTTATTACAGTAATCTTGTATAACAAGTTAAAGTGTGTGAACAGTAATTTAATATATGCACACATAAAATGCCTTTTTCCTCATTAATATGGTAACATAAAAATGTCTTTGTGGTATGTATGGATTATTCTTGGGTGAGCTATAAAAAACTTGGGGGGTGTGGAGTTAGAAACCAGTTTGTGAACAGTTGTGGTAATTACATGGTTTGGATAGTGACCTCATTAATATGTTTACATTTATTAGGCTCTCTTGACCCTTAAATGTATAAGGTGTCAGGTTTTTTTTTTTTTTGATTGAAACTTGTTTCATTCCAGAAAATATTTTGAATTTACACTTTTCCTCACAAAATTAACTAGCTACATTTGAGGAAGAGCCTTTCTTCAATTGTCATTATAATATTGTTCCCTGTACTAGTAATTTCCTTCTTAAAATTTTGAGTGTGCTTATTTGCAGATGATCTTCCTGAACTTCAGGCTGTTCAAAGTGATTCTACTCAATCTGCCATATACCAGCTGAGTTCAGATGTGTCACATCAAGAATATCCGAGACCATCTTGGAACCAGAATACCTCAGACATATCAGAAAATACTTACCGTGAGAATGAGGTGGATTGGCTAACAGAATTAGCAAATATCGCTACCAGTCCTCAGAGTCCTCTTATGCAGTGCTCATTTTACAACAGGTGGGAATATTGGCTGTACTTTAATTGAAAACTTCTATCATTGCAAAGCACTGTTTTTTTTTTTTTTTCCCCTAGTTTTAGCAATAATAATGCAGAGTTCTCCTGTGGCACAGCAGGTTAAAAGATCTGGCATCGTCACTGCAGTGGCTTGGGTCACTATTGTGGCACGGGTTTGATCCCTGGCCCAGGAACTTAAACATGTCACAGGCAAGGCCAAAAAGAAAAAAAGTAATAATGCTATTGACCATCTAATGAGTAGCTTATTAAAGTTATTAGATCCTCATTTAAAAGTTATTTCTGAAGATTCTTTTGTGACTCAGCAGATTAAGAACCCGACCTAGTGTCCATGAGGATGCAGGTTTGATCCCTGGCCTCATTCGGTGGGTTAAGGATCTGGTGTTGCTGCAAGCTGCAATGTAGGTCGCAAATGCAGCTCTGATCCAGTGTTGCAGTGGCGTATGGTGATTTATGGTGTGGTGATGTCTTTACTAGTTTTGCATAGGTGTCTTTATGTAATAACATTGGTGTTGTGAATATGTACTTCTTTTTATCAAAGGGAAAGCTCTATTTTAAGGACCTTTGCTTTATAGCTAAAATGGCTTCTTTATTTTAGATCATCTCCTGTACACATCATAGCTACTAGCAAAAGTTTACATTCCTATGCACGCCCTCCACCAGTGTCCTCTTCTAAGAGTGAGCCAGGCTTCCCTCATCACCACTGGAAGGAGGAAACACCAGTCAGACATGAAAGGGTAAGTTTATTCATGAGATTCAGCTTTTACAGTTTGCACAGCAGCTGACATACATTAACTTTCCCTCTCTAAGAAATTCTTTTGCAGCACACACAGATGGGAAATAGCATCTTTCCTTGTTCTGCTTGTGATCTGGATTAGATTTTATGTACAGCTCTGTTAACTGTTAGGCAAGTTTGTTAGTAGTGGGAACAGGCATTTATTAGCTAAAGCTTCCCAAAACTTCAGTTCAAAGGCAGTTTTTTTTTTTTTTTCCCCTAAGAATAAGTTATCCTCTAATAAGAGAGGCTAAAGATGCATATTATATTAACAAAATATATTTTAAAAATAAAAATTAGGTTTATAATGTGTTTTTTCACAGGCAAACAGCGAGTCAGAATCTGGTATTTTCTGCATGTCCTCCCTCTCAGATGATGATGATTTGGGATGGTGCAATTCCTGGCCTTCAACTGCTTGGCACTGTTTTTTGAAAGGTAAAAGAAGTACTTGAAATTTCTGTAGTTTACTTGTGTAGCACAGTAGTCACATATCTAATTATTTGTTTTTTAATTAAACTTTAGGCACACGACTGTGCTTTCATAAGGGAAGCAATAAGGAATGGCAGGATGTGGAAGATTTTGCTAGAACCGAAGGCTGTGATAATGAGGAAGATCTCCAGATGGGCACTCACAAGGTTGATTTAAAATTCTTAAGGCTTTTCCAAGTCTTTCACAAAGGAGCATAAAGTTTACTATTAACCTATAGGAGTATCCTTCCTTTACTTTTGTATGCAAATGACATCTACATTTTGGGAAGAGGTTTTGTGACTACTCTGTTGCTTAGCCTGAGGAGCAGTGACTTTAGGTTTTACCTTTGTAACAAAGCTTTCTTAGGTGGGAAAAAGTATTTCTTAGCACTTTTTATACATTTTATTTTAGGGAAAACTAAACTGTCATTAAACTTAAAATGAATAAACAAACAAACCAAAGCTTTTTATTAGGTAATCTACAAAATTCCTGTATGGTTAATTGAGAGTTGATGTTAAATTACTTTCAAAATAACCCCATAAAATACTGGCATTTTCTAAGTCTATAAGCAAAAGCAGTAGTGGGCAGCAGAAGGATAAATATTGGTCGAAACCTTTATCTTTGAAACCTTTAATTTCTCCATCTCCACTGTGGGCAGAGAAATTGGGCAGGTGAAGTGTGCTTGTTTAAAATTCCTGTTTTACTGGGGGAAAAATGTAATTGTAATGTATACATGTAAGGATAACCTGACCCCCTTGCTGTACAGTGGGAAAAAAAATAATAATAAATAATTAAAAAATAAAATAAAATAAAATAAAATTCCTGTTTTGATCCTGCTGTCACCTGTTACTGAGCCTCTTGAGAAAAATAGTCCCGACTTGGCTGCCTTCAGTTTCCCCCTCTTGCTATTAGCTTCAAAGTAAAGTTTACTCTAGCCTGACTTTAGCCTCAACTGCTCTACTAAAATTGTCCCAGAGGTTACTAGCTTAATTCTGATTTCTAAAGAGATTTCTGCTTGTTCTGTCTGACATCTCTGTAGCCTTTGGCGCAGGGGACTGTCTCCTCTTGGTTTGTGTAGCATGGCAGTGATGTGATTCTCCTACTGGTGTCTTGACTTTGTTGATGCCTGTCTTTACCACTGCTCTGCTGATACCACCTAGCTCCACAGTGGCCTGTGGAGACTGCTCTTCTCTGGAAGTCAAAAGATCTAGACCCTCGAGCTCGGCCAAATATTTGCATGGCTGGCCTCGGGCAGACTATTCACCCCACTGGCACTGGCTTCCTGATCTGTAAGATGGGATTTGATTAGTTTTAAGTTCTTAGATCTCTAAGAAGATTCTGTAATTTAGTTATTAGGATAACCAACACTGGACTCACCCTTTTCTTACCCCTCCAGGCCTATTTTTTTCCCCTTTTCTTTTAAAAGTGTTATATCCTTCTTGATTGCCAGATTCAAACCCATGAAGTTGATTGTTTCCTTCCTTCATAGTCAGTTAATTCTGTTTCCGTAAAGATTTCTTTGCAGTTATCCTTTTCTTTCATTAGTTATTCTGAATGGATACTAATAGCTAGCTATTGGCATGTCTGTCTCCTTTGTTTCTCTCTAAACTTTAGGGTAAGGATCATGTGTTGTTTTCAGAGCCTAGCCCCTGCCTGGCATGTACTAAGTGCTCAATAAATATTGGCCAAATTTAAGTTTAGCTTGGTTCTACCACCACTGCAACTTGTCAGTTCAAGACTGTAATGGGTTTTCCTCATTATATGTTCAAATAAATTGAATACTAGAGGTACCTTTTATCTTTAGACTTTATCATCATCTTAAAATTGATAGTCATATTAATAAAAATATATTCATTCACTTCCCAATATCTTCTCAAAGGAAAGTTTAAGCACTTTGCCTCTCTTTAAGATCACATTACTTACTAACTGGGCCTCCCTTTGCAGTCTCATTTGCCCCAACAATGAATTAATCTTGAGTTTTTAGCATATACTCAGCACTCTCCAAAGAAATTGTTGGTTACAACCATTCCTGGTGTAAGGCATGTTCTACCTTTCTAAATTTCTTTCCTCTTTTAGATTCCAATTCAAATGGGAATTGAAAGCCCCCCTAATCTTTCTTTTGGGGTTATCATCTCCCTTTATTGAACTTCATTGGCCTTATATTTATGCTTGAAGTGCTTGTTCCAGTCTGCTTTATATTGTAGTAATTCATATTTCTGCCTTTCTTCACCGCTGGGTCAGAAGCTCCTTAATGGCAGGAATCTTGTCCTAGTTTATTTACCTTTTCTACAAAGTCTAAAAAACATAATAGGAACTTCACTCCATGTTGACCTGAATATTGCCAATTTATTCATTCTATGCATGTATTTCCAGGGCTATGGTTCTGATGGTCTAAAGTTGTTATCACATGAAGAAAGTGTATCATTTGGCGAGTCTGTACTGAAGTTGACTTTTGATCCTGGTACAGTAGAAGATGGTTTACTTACTGTAGAGTGTAAACTGGACCACCCTTTCTATGTTAAAAATAAAGGTAGGGCTTCAATTTGAATTTGTAGTAACTTTTTAAAGAAAGCTTCTTAAATCTATAATTATGTCTTGTGGCATAATTCTTTGATGACTAAGAAAAAAATTTTTCAAGGGAAAACTTCTTTCAAACTAAATAAAACTACCAGAGGAAATGCCTTATAATAATACCTAATGTCATTTAGGTGTCTTAGCAGTAGTCAGGTGGAGCTCTACTTTCTGTGGGTATAAACTTTTTAGATTCATGTAGCATACTATAATAAGTTCTCTGCTGTCTTCATATAGTTTGGGGAATGGAGTATTCTGGTAATTCCATTTTGGTTTAAGGTTTAAGCCAAATACGCTTTATACCTGAATCATGTTTCAAAGCCTATTACAGTAACACTATGTCAGACATAATGATTCACAGACTATTTCATGGTCTCAATCATCATCATTTATCACATACTATTTTTGCTCTGTGGCCAAGATACATGACTTGTGTTAAAAATCTCAGTTTAATAACTTTTTAAAGACTCTGAAGTGATATGTCTGTTTTATAATAAATAATTCAGGTACTTTCACTCTCCATCCTTTCTGTAACTGTGGTTTGATTTGACCTTAGGTTGGTCTTCATTTTATCCAAGCTTGACTGTGGTGCAGCATGGCATTCCATGTTGTGAAATTCATGTTGGTGATGTATGTCTACCTCCTGGACACCCCGATGCCATTAATTTTGATGATTCAGGTGTTTTTGATACATTTAAAAGGTAATACTTTAAAAAATTTTTTTTTCTCTGTTAAAGTTTACCTCTAATCTTCTTCATGATCGATGTTTAGGAACCCAGGGGTAAGGGACACTGACTCTCCACGCAGTCAGAAATCCATCTATGACTTAGAGCCAGCCTTCCGTGTAGGCAGGTTCAACCAAACATGGACTGAGTAGTATTTATTTTTGAAAAAAATTCACATCTAAATGGACCATGCAGTGCAAACCCATGTTGTTCAAGAGTCAACTGTATATGATTAAATGGAAAAATATTCAGTAATTTAAGTAAAATAATAGTTCAAGAGGAGTTTTACAAAGAATGAGATAATGCCATTTGAACAACATGGATGGACCTAGAGATTATCATACTAAGTGAAGTGAGTCAGAGAAAGACAAATATATGATACCACTTATATGTGGAATCTAAAAAAAATAAGAACTTACAAAAGAGATGTAGAAAACAAATTTATGGTTACCAAAAGGGAAGAAGGCAGTGAGGGATAAATTAGTAGTTTGAGATTAGCAGATATAAATTACTGTATATAAAATAAACCAGGTTCTGCTTATAGCATAGGGAACTATACACACACACACACACATATACACATTTTTTTTTGTCTTTTTTGCCATTTCTTAGGCCGCTCCTGCGGCACATGGAGATTACCAGGCTAGGGGTCGAATTGGAGCTGTAGCCGCTGGCAGCCTATGCCAGAGCCACAGCAACGCTGGATCCGAGCCTTGTCTGCAACCAACACCACAGCTCACGGCAACGCTGGATCCTTAACCCACTGAGCAAGGCCAGGGATCCCGAACCTACAACCTCACGGTTCCCAGTCGGATTCGCTAACCACTGAGCCATGATGGGAACTCCAGCTTAGGGAACTATATTTAACATCCTATAAAAAACCATGATGGAAAAGAATCTGAAAAGTGTGTGTGTGTGTGTGTATGAAATTGAATCACTTTGCTGTACACCAGAAACACAACATTGTAAGTCAACTATATATACTTTTTTTTTTTTTTAAAAAAAGAGCCATTTTACTCTATAGAGTAGTCATATAGAAAAAGTGATTTCATAAAACATTTAGGATTAGATTAGGAAAAAAAGTACCACATCATGTGACTAAGAATTAAATAGATCAGCTGTGATAGTAAAAAAAAAAAAATATACTAAATCTGGCCAGTTGTTTTGAGCCAGTTCATAAGTCTCTTAATTGTATCTTTTTTCTTTTCTTAACTGTGTTTTTGTTTAATATTCATTTTGACCAGGGCCGTTAGTTGCATGGATTAACAAATCATAAAAATAGCAAAAACTTGACTTTGGAAAGACCTAAAAAGGAAAGTAATTTTCCTGAGACCCCCTGTTAATAAGCAGCAGAACAGGACAAGAACCCTGTGTACTGACACGTGGGAGAGGGTTAGACAGCTGTTTGCATTTATAAGGGGCTTTTCTGGTTTTACACTAATAGTCCTGCATCTCTGGGAACCTCTCACTCAGTTCTAGGAGAATGGAACAACTGGTCACCCTCCTCCCAAAAGGACACCAGAAAAACTCTGTATGTAGTATCTGGGATTTTAAGACCCATTCTTAATTTAATTATCAAATTTATATGCATTAAGTAGAGAATTCTTGAGTTTCTGCTGGCCTGTAGATTTTATTTCATTCAGTGTAATAAAATAAAAGGTTAATATGTTTTTATTTGAAAGAGTGAGTGAGATGTTAAAAACAGAAACAACAAAAAAAGCAACCAGCACATGGGCTGGCATAGGCTATATGCTTAATAAACATTTGCAAGATTGGAATCTGAATGCTCCTTGACTCTCTCACATACACTCTTTGGAAAACAAGACAGTGTTAAGGTCTGATACTCAAGAGTATTCTTAGCGTGTAGATCCATGATGCCTTTAACACTGAGATTCAGCAATCCCACTTCTCTGTGTATACAGCCTAGAGAATGTGCTTGCATGTCCTTGCAGACATGTGCTGGGAGATATACAAAGTTCTTATCTGTGATACTTATGATAGCACAGATGTGGGAACAGTAGCTAGAGAGTGAATGCATATATTGTGCTACAGTCATACAGTGGAATTCTTTTTGTCAGTGGAAGATGAGCCTTAGCTACATAATTTTATTTAATTTTTGGCCCCACCTGAGGCATGTGGAAGTTCCTGGGCCAGGGATCAAACCTGAGTCACAGTAGCAACCCATACCACCGCTGCGGCAATATCAGATCCTTCAGCAGCTTAAGGATTCAGCATTGTCACTGCTGTGGTGCAGGTTTGATCCCTGGCCCGGGAGCTTATGCACGCCACAGGTGTGGTCAAAAAGGGAAAAAAAACAGAACATGAATCAATTTTCAAAATGATGTTAAGTAAAAATTAGTCTCAGAAATTTACTGTTATGATTCTGGTTTTTTTTTTTTTTTTTGATGGAATCATATGTTTGGAAATATATCTAAAACAAAATTACATTAATACAATCCTTCTATAGTATATAAAATATACATTAGGCAGTTATGTTTTGCCAGGGATCCTCAAGTTCGCTCCCAGGTTCAGTGATTTACTGGGAGGACTCACAGGATCCAGTACCTAGTCATATGCACTGCTGTGATTTCTTACAGCAAAAGAATATAAAGCAGAGTCATGAAAAGGAGGGATGTGGGCAGAAGTCCTCTCCCGGTGGAGTCACACAAGACAAGCTTATTTCTCTCAGCAATGAGTTATGACCACATGTGTGAATTGACACCTATTGGGAAGCATATTAGACACTCTGTACCAGGGGGTTTATTGGAAGCTGTTGCGTAGGCTGCCTCTGCCTGGCATGTACCAAAACTTCCATAGGGAAAGTAGGTGTTTAGGGTAAACTGTACAGTTTGTACACACAGTTTAGAAACAGCCACTCTTATCAGTTGAGGGGGCGATGGGAACCCTCCTGAAATCCAAGTTCCAGATGCTGGTCAGGACCAGCCTTGTATGTAAGCCTTTGAAAAGATAGCAGGTCTGCAATGTTAATTTTCTGTACAAAAGAACATTATATATAATGTTAATAAAATAATTGCCATTTTAACATAACTAATGTAACTGTAGTTTTTGTCATTTATGAATGTACTTTATAATATTATTGGGAAAGTAAGGGAATAATAATTCAGGAGAATGGTTATCTCTGGAGGTGGAAAATGTGGAATTTAAGTGATATTAGAAATACCTTTTTCTATATATTCTATTTCTTAATTTAGATTATGGGTTCATTCATATTTAGTTGTATGCTTTTTAACTTGTTAAAATGTTTTATACATGTTTTATATATATTTCATTGTGCAAAACTTTCCCTTTTTAAGTTGTTGGCTGTCTAATTCCTGTTTTTATAAGATGGCAAGTTCTCACCACTTGGGCCCATTAAATTGCACTCACTTTTAGGATGACTTTGGGCATTAGTCTTACTTCACTATGGAGCGAAAGCAACTCCTTTCCTTTTCCCCTCATGAAGGAGTGGAAATGGGCAGTTTCATCCAGGAGAATCCATGAAAAAGTTGAGAAGCATGAAGTTGACTAAATTTTCATTGTGGATTAGGTTATGACTTGGCAAGGCTTACCTTACCTGGCATAAGGAGGTCAAGAAGAGAAAGAAAGGCAGGAAGAAGAAACACTTCGTTCAAGAGGAACTCCGGAATAAATTCCCAAGTACCACTTGGGGATTGGGATAAGCTCTCAGGTCATGCTGACCAGGGGAGGGCATTGAGTAGACTTTGGCTTGCTGAGAACCAGAAGTCAGTAATAAATTGATGAGCGCTGTAACAGTTTGCAGCTCTGGAAAGTGAGAGCTCCAAGTGAGAGCTCGATTTGAAGCAGCCCATGTGAGAGTGGAAATGGAGGCCAGTCCTCTAGGCCTCAGGCAGGTTTAGGACAGTCGCTTCTCAAGTGGGTGTTTCTGTTCAAGTAGTGCACTAACTTACTGGGTGCCTTTTACGTACGGGGTACTGTACATGTGTTAATTTATTTAATCTTCACTATTCTCTTAGTATTCTCATTTTACAGAGAGAGAACTAAAGCTGAGAGTAAGGAATATATGCCCAGAAGAAAGCTGTTAGTGTCAAAACTAGGATTCAAGTTTTTATCTTAGAGAAATACAAATTTAATACTTCATTTCCCATTCAGGGCTACTTCTGCAATAGTAATTGGTACTCCAGTTGGGTACCTACTACGTGCTGGCCTCTGCCTTTAGTGTTTTATGTAAATTGTTCTCTCAGCTATGCAACGTTGCATAGCATGTTTTAGCTTCATTTTAGAAGTAACCTTGAGACTGCAGGGTTTGTTTAACCTGCCCAAGGCATATTATTAGTAAGTGGCAGAGGTGGACTTTAAACCCAATTAAAATTTTACATTGTCATGCTCTCCAGAATTCCTCTGGGTCAGTCATCAGACATTTTGAGAGCCTAGTGTGTGGTGGCATTGGGGGATTTAAAATTGTTGAAGACACAGGCCTGTCTCCACTTGCTATCTAGACAAGAAGATGAATTAGTCTGTGTGTACAGTGTGGTATGTGCTGGTTGAGAGGCAGTGTAGCCTGGTAGGAACATAGTTCTGTCTGGAGCTAACTGCCTGCATTCAAGTCCTGGCTCTGGATAGATTTGCTGTGGAAACTGGGGTAAGTTAATTTTTCTTTGGGTCTTCAAAAAAGGCTGTAAAAGGAGGATACTATTGAAGGGAGAGTTAAATGAGTTAATACTTGTGACATGGTTCATAGATACTACAGTGCTGTAGAGTTTTGCTGGGAGGGTAATAGACCGTGACAATGGGAAAGGGCATCTGAGCTTGAGGAGAGGCATGCAGAAAAAGCAAGGTGTGCAACAGGTACATTTTCAGGACCTGCAGATAGTGAAGAGAACAAATGCTGAGTATAGCAGATGAAGCTTTTTTTAAAAGATATTTTATGGAGTATCATGTATAATGCTGTAGTCATGTCAAAATCCTGAATTCTGTGATTATGCCAAACTACTTTAAATTTTGTCCATAATGGAAATGGATGATGGTTATATTTGTACCACTAGTTGGTGGAGTTTTCAAATTTCAGTAGTCAGCTTACTCTATTTTTAAATCTTTTGGTGTTTCAAATTATAATTAAATATTTTCCTTCAGTAGAGATTAATATTTTTTAGGTTATAATGCTTACTGAAGTTGCTGTTTTTCTAAACTATATATGAGGGGGCTTAAGATAGCAAAAATTGTTTCTCTGACATAATATTGATTGCTAAGCATTTATTAGATGATTTTGGAGTTATACTTTACAGGTATTTCAGGTAAAAAAAGCAAATATTGGGAGTTCTGGTAGTGGCTCAGTGGCATGAGAACTTTTTATAGTGTCCTTGCAGATACTGGTTTGATCGATCCCTGGCCTCGCTCAATGGGTTAAGGATCTGGCATTGGCGCAAGTCATGGTGTAGGTTGCGGATGTGGCTCTGATCTGGTGTTGCTGGTCTAGGCTGGTAGCAGCAGCTCTGATTCGACCCCTAGCTCAGAACTTCCTCATGCTGCAAGTGCGGCGGTAAAAAAGAAAGTGTGACTTAAGTGTGTGACTTAATTTGGTGGAAGTCCTTTTTATTGTGTGCAGTGAATGGTGTGGACCGCACTCACATAGCTGTCTCCAGAATGTCATAGTGCTTTACCTGTAGGCAGATACTGTTCTGGTAGCTAATATCAACCCGTGTTGATGGATTGCCAGAATTTGTTTCAGGGAGAGAAGTAGGAGTTGGGTTTAGAGTAAAAGATTTTCTGTTAAGATAACAAGTGTAAGTAGTCGGGTTAAGAGAGTTGAAATGAGAATTCTTTTGATAGGTAGCTCTTCCTGCTGTGATCTACAATAGCTCTAATTTTCTGGTTATGTTTTCAATCAGTCTGATCCTCGAGGTTAGCCAACAGAAATGCTGAGTACCATGGTACTGGTGAGAAAGCCTGGGGCTTTGGAGGTGGTCAGACAGATCTGGGTTTAGATTTCTGTTGGTCAACAGATGATCAGATTTGTCTCCCCCAAAAAATAAATCCTAAGTAGGAATAAGTGAGTTGTATGGGATCTGAAGGAGGTACTTGCTATGAATAAAGCAGGTAGATTATTAACACATTCCTTGGGGTGGGGACTCGAAGTCTTTACAGTTTTTTTTTTCCTTTTTTTGTATTCTCTTTGGATTTAAAAAAAAAAAAATCTTTTTTATTTTTAATTAAAAAAAATTTTTTTTGTCTTTTTGTCTTTTCTAGGGCCATTCCCGTGGCATATGGAGCTTCCCAGGCTAGGGATCTAATCGGAGCTGTAGCTACCAGCCTACGCCAGACCCACAGCACAGCTCACTGCATTGCCCGATCCTGAACCCACTGAGCAAGGCCAGGGATCGAACCCACAACCTCATGGTTCCTAGTCAGATTGGTTAACCAATGAACCACGACAGGAACTCCTGGATTTAAAAAAATTTTAGAAGTTCCTGCTGTGGTGCAGTGGGTTAAAGACCTGGCACTGTCTCTGTTGGCAGCACAGGTTTGATTCCTGGCCCAGCATAGTGGGTTAAGGATTTGGGGTAGCTGCAGCTGTGGTATAGCAGGTGTAGCCGAAAAAGAAAAAAAAAATTTTTAGTAAATACATACATAAGCTTTCATCTTACAAGCATCTGTCAGTGGTGAAGTCGTTCAAAGTAGTGTTGGGAACGTTATATAAGGTAAATAAAATATATTGAAAATTCCAATCAGATGTTAAAGTTTTTTTTATCCTGTTTTTTTTCAAATTAGATGATTAATTGAATTAAAACCCTGTTAATAAATTTATTTTTAGCTATGACTTCACGCCTATGGATTCTTCTGCAGTCTATGTGCTAAGTAGTATGGCTCGCCAGCGTCGTGCATCTTTGTCTTGTGGAGGACCTGGAGGTCAAGACTTTGCAAGATCTGCATTCAGTAAAAACTGTGGCTCACCTGGACCATCACAGCTCTCTTCCAGTTCTTTGTATGCAAAAGCTGTCAAGAACCACAGCTCAGGGACTGTGAGTGCCACTTCTCCTAACAAGTGCAAAAGACCAATGAATGCCTTCATGCTTTTTGCCAAAAAATACAGAGTTGAATATACTCAGATGTATCCAGGGAAAGATAACAGGTAAAAAGTGGTGATTCTGATTATAATAATTGAGTGACACTTTAGTGCAGTTCACAGGAACTGGGATGGCTGAGTAACTTATTCTTCAATAGCTTTTATTACTGAATTCTGTTTTTTAGAGTGACTTTAAAGGAAAAGTTTAAGTGGAATTTTTAGAGTCGTGTTGTCACTGTTTCATATCATAGCTAGACAGGGTAGCTAAGAGGTAAGGATCTGCCTTCTAAGATAATATTGACTGTCACTTTTCTGTTAGAGGACAGAATTTTTTTTTCCCCGCTTTTTAGGGCCGCACAGGCGGCACATGGAGGTTCCCAGGCTAGGGGTTGAATCGGAGCTACAGCTGCTGGCCACCAGCAAAGCCAGATCCAAGCCGCGTCTGCACCCTCTACCACAGCACCGTGGCACCGTGAGGCCAGGGATCGAACCTGCAACCTCACGGTTGCTAGTCGGATTCGTGTCTGGTGCTCCATGACGGGAACTCCAGAGGACACAGTTCTAACAGCTACTCTCTCATCTTTACAGAAAAGCTAAAAGACCAGCACCTTCTTGAATCAGATCTCAAGATGTACTTATTTTACACACTATGGTGTGTGCAGACATTGACAATGTGTGGTGATGGTCAGATTTGGCCAAAGACTAAATTTAGAGGCGTCTTTAACAGAGCTCAGGAATAAAAGCTAACACCAGGAGTTCCCACTGTGACTCAGCAGAAATGAACCCGACTAGTATCCATAAGAATGTGGGTTCCATCCTTGGCCTTGCTCTGTGGGTTAAGGATCTGGTGTTGTCCTGAGCTTTGGTGTAGGTCGCAGATGTGGCTCAGATCTGGCATGGATGTGGTTGTGGTGTAGGCTGGAAGCCGTAGCTCTGATTCCACCCCCTAGCCTGGGAACCTCCACATGCCATGGCTGCAGCCCTTTGCAAAAAAAAAAAAAAAAGAGCTAAGCCAACACCAGTCCATCCTACTGTTTGTACCTTTCCCTCATCTCTTAAAATCCTCTACTGCTCACTTCTTCTCAAACCAAGTTCTCCACGAGTTAAAATTATCGTTTTCTAGTCTTCCTAGTTCTCTTTACTCTTGATATCATAGTTAAATGATTATGCATGTAAAATAATTCAGTTTTGAATGACTCATGACCTCAATTTATATATATGTATATATTTGAGATATAATTGACAATGATATTAGTTTCACGTGTACAACATAATGATTTGCTATTTGTATATATTAAGAAATGGTCACAAAAAGTTCAGTTAATAGGCATCACCATATATAGTTATGAGATTTTTTCTTGTGATGAGAATTTTTTTTTTAGGGCCACATTCGTGGCATATGCAGGTTCCCAGGCTAGGAGTCAAATTAGAGCTGTAGCTGCTGGCCTATACCACAGCCACAGCAACTCAGGATCTGAGCCAAAATCTGTGACTTACACCACAGTTCATGGCAATGCTGGATCCTCAACACACTGAGCGAGGCCAGGATTCGTTAACCACTGAGCCACGATGGGAACTCCAGGTATTTGCATTTTAAAAAGCTTCTTATACCACATGCATCGCCAACGTGGGAACTGATACATATTTGAATATTTTTAATGAATTTAGTAAATTTGTCATCATTATATAGTATCTTTAACCCGGAGACTATAAAAACTGGTTTTTAATAGTAGTACAGTGTCTAACTGCATTGACTTATTGAAAAAAATAACACACACAATTTACTACATTATTTAATTTCTTTTTAAGGAGTTAAGAGCCTTAGGTGACTTTTGTTCTAAAGCTTACATGTTCTCTAGCTTCCATATCAGCCATCGGGAGATCTTTTGTTCACACTTCATCAGTCATTCTGGACCTTCTGTTCTGTATGAGTGACGTGATATTAAGGGTTAAGAGCTCTTCAGGGAAAGAAAGTGGCTTGTGTCTGTCTGTCCGGAATGAGATGATTTTAGTAGGTTCGGAAGCAGATTAAGAAATACAAATAGGAAATAGCTTCAAATTTCTGCCATAAGGCATCTTCCCAGTTTGACCTGTCCCCCCTTGAGTTTATCCAGTTTTCTTAAGTGATAACTACAAATACTGCCTATGGTTTACTTGGTGTTGCCCAAGGAAATACGAGCGAAGTGTACATGGTTAACACCACCACATTTTCACTGTGGTTGCATGAAGGAAAAAGACTTTGCAAAAGATAGCAGGTTATGGGCACAAAAAGGTTAGCTTTCAATACAAAGTGAATAAATACTTTATGCCACTGATACTGAACATTGTCTGCCTTAATATCTTAAACATCTTTGAAAAACTGATGTACCCAATGGTAATTTAAACCATTTGAAATATTTAACTTTTTTCTTCCAATCTGAACTGTGTAAAATAACCACTTTTCAGCCATTTTAGATGTCCTTTGACAAGTGGAAATATTGGCCCTATACCAGGAGGCTTTAACTGCGCCAAGCTTCTGATGAATGGGCCATTATTACTTAGGATTTTACTGGCAGTGACTTCTATAGCCTTGACCTTTCCCCTTCTCTGCATTGGATGATATTTTTGTGTTTCAACTTTATATTTTTTTCCTTAAGTAGCAGCACTGGACATGAGGTTTTTTTGAAAAATTCTTGCCTTCAAAACTGTGTAAATGTTTATTTTACAGAGCCATAAGTGTGATCCTTGGTGACAGGTGGAAGAAAATGAAAAACGAAGAGAGAAGGATGTATACATTAGAAGCAAAGGCTTTGGCTGAAGAACAAAAACGTTTAAATCCTGACTGTTGGAAACGGAAAAGAACCAATTCAGTATGTTTCAACAAGTAATTGCTTAAAATGATCTTATCTCCAAAATTGTACTAACATAGTGGAACAGTTGTTAAAACCTTTAAAAGAGTGTTAATGCTGTCTCTCAGCCTTTTTATCTTTCAAAACCTAATAGTGTTTTTACATCATCATATAAGGGCAGGGCGCCTTTCATCATTAATGCCGTTTACTTTTAGCATGGAAAGTAGGAATGTTTGCTGGAGATGCTGGGATGGAAAAATTTGGAATGCAGTATTTCTAGCTGGGTTGACACATGGGTGTTATTAATTCATTAATATCATAGTAAAAAATTTTTCTAATTTGGGGTGGTATGTCTCAACAGCCTTTGCTTAATTGGTGATGGGCTAAGGAGGATGGATGTACGAGGGTAAATCAGCCAACTTTCAGGGGCACTTCTGACATGCGCACAAAAATTCTAGATTAGAAATCTCAAGAAGGAAAAGAGAAAGTCCCAGGAAGGCTGATAAAAAAGTTTGCAATGTAATAATGCCGTCTTGGATAAACTTGATTCTTTGAACTTGTCCATTAGTAGACGCATAATTTAAGTAGTTTTGCTGAATTACAAGAAAACTTCACATGATAGACTAGAATGAGCTCAATTTGAAATGCCATTTAAAAATAAGAGGAAGACATGAGTACTCTGCAGCAGGAGGACTGGCCAAGGAGGTCCTAATTCATTCTGTATATTTATGCCTATTTCTGTACAGTAACATGCAGTTCACATCTGCTAAAGAATTCCTTTTGAAGTAGTCAGTAGTCAGATTCCAGTACGGGAGGGTGGCTGAATGCAATTTTTGGAGTTATTGTTCCCTTAGCATTCCATGTGGTAGGATTTTTGCCTCAGTCCCCTTTATGTCATCCTAGTCCATCTCTCTTGCCTCATCATTTTCATAAATTTTCTGGATGGTTGAACCATCAATATATTAACAAACTTAATAAAATCACACCTTTAAGAAGGTGATCTTTTTTTTTAAACAGAAAAGTTATAAACATTATATGACCCATCTTAGCTTTCATTTGTAGAATCACTATATTGATTTGTAAACATTCACTGAGTTTTAATTTTTATCTCCACAGGGCTCACAACAACATTAAACCAGGATGATTATGTTCTTAAGTCTGTATTTGCATAAACATTGACTGTCAGTGGAAAGACTTAAGAAGATCAAGGTCTCACCGTATGTCCTGAATCTGTGTGACCATAAGATACTGACAGCATTGAGTCTTGAAATGATTTAATAATAAGAGTGAGGATTTGCTTTCTCCATTAGAGCATTAAGTAAGCTAAAACTATCAACATTGTAAACCAAATTGCCTTATTTTTCTTCCAAACTTCATATATGTCTATCAGGTAATATAGGCTTGAAAATTGATATCCTGTGGTGCTAAAGTACAGTAGAAAGAAGTGTATACATGTTCTATTTTAAATTGTACAAAAGGGGAATTTAAAAATATGTAACTGCTGTTTATACATTGGCTCCTTACTGCTTATTAATCTGTATTGTACACATAACGGAATGAAGCAGAAGCCGGGAGTTGGCCTTTCCTTGAGCAGCCACCACATGGCTCAGCGTCTGTGCCAAACACGGAGGCTCCTGGTCTGGCCAGTGCCAAGAGGGTGCCAGAACACGGGGCAGGTGAGTGGTGTCAGTGTCCCAGCCTAAGAGCCACCTGCTGCAGCCCCAGGGCCCACGGAGCAGATGCACCCGGTGGCGGCACCCATTCCCTACATCGATGGAGACCTGCCCAGGCCAAGGTAAAGTTAGTTAATAGCATTGGGATATAGTCACTGTAATGGTGCTATTAACAGTTGACACCATTGTATTTTTAACTTTGTGTCCTCTATCTCCTCAGCCACGTATCTCAATATCGTATTTGTCATCGTATCTCTATGGTGGGGGCGGACTTTGCACTTAAGCAGTGCAACACTTGCACTTTACTTTCCTCCAACTGTCTACAATGAGAGCAAACACATTGGTAATACAGCTGCTTTTGCTCTGAGCTACAATCATGGCTTTTCATGTTACTTACCAAGTGGTGTTTCTGGTTAAGAATCACAGCTGTAAAATTGATTTCAGTTCATTACACTTCTTCATGATGTTGCCCCTAAATTTTGCACACTATATTCTTGTATATTATTTCAAATAAAATGAAAAAAATTGTTTATCTGACTTTTGCTGATTGATCCTGACTGAACATTACACATGAATAACAGGTTCAAGGGATGGGAAATAATTTTAAGTGGCTTGTGGGATTTTCAACACGAAATTTAAAATGTTAATGATGGCATGGGCAATAGTTGAAAAACAAGGATCTAGATTGTCTACTATTTGTAAGAATCCATGTAAAGTAAAAATACTTAACTTGGCAGCTCTGTTATAAAGTTTGAAGAGCCCCCAAAAGTCTGCTTTTAATAAGATGACACACAGGATGTGAAGACAGCCTTGCTCTCTTTTATTAAAGATGTAGTATGACACATTCACACATTTAGCCCTGCATCTTAGCCTTGCGATATGGCACTGGTTCTCGAACTGTTGCATGTTGGAAAATGCTTGATGCTTTTAAAAAATACGAATGCCTGGCCCCTGCCCCCAGACGTCTTAATAGGGAGTACAAATTGGGCATCAATATTTTTTAAAGCTACCAGTGATTCTAATGTGCAGCTAAATGTGGAAACTACTGGGCTATGACCTATCCAGTGAAGGAGAATACGTCATACTTTACTTACTAACTTGATCATCTCTCTAAGCAGCATTGTGATGGGAAAGACATTGTAGGTAGCCTCAAAAAAACCTGGAAGGAGAGAAGAGTTTCTGGAAAAATCAGATCCATAGAGTTTGAAAATGAATGAATCTATTTTGACATTTTATGCTACTGAAGGCAGAAGGGATTAAGAGGTAAACAGGAAAAGACCAACAGGCAATACAGAAAAATCAACTATGTTTTCAAAATAGTAGGTAGTAGCTGTCTTTTAGAGCATGTCTTTAGTTGCCAACCTTGGATGGGTTAACCCAAAATGGAGATTAAGAAATATTGCACATTATTACTGAAGCGTAGACATAGCTTTCTGGAGCAGTTGAACCATTATGGGATATACTGGTGCAAATTCTTTGCCTTCTCTGCTTCTTACTGATTGAACATAAGCTTCCAGCGCGCCTCTGAAAACCAAAATGAAAACAGTGTCAAAAATTATATAAATAATAGCCTGGAGGATGCCAATACATGAAAGAAACACATTTCTGGAACTGTTTTGCCCAGTTGACCAACAGCCCGCAAAGTCTGTTGGTAGTGTTCCTGTGGTTAAACTGTAAAGCTGCACATCTTCAGTCTGCATTGCACTTAGGATCTAATCACATAACTGGAGGCCCTCTGGCGGCAGAGCTGCTCAGTTTCTCTCTGGTCTGCTTTCCTGTTGTTGAAGAGATGTGTGCGGGATTGGTGCAGCCTGTAGGTCTAGTGACTGAGCACAAGAGGGCGCCCTGCACCGCAGGGAGCGTGGGCTGCTGGAGGCCTCGAACAAGCTGATGCTAGCAGGCGGCACTCACTACTCCTGCTACTTAGAGAATGGGAACCCATGAGCAGGATAAATTGGTGCCGGGGCTCTACGTGTTGGCACATTATGTGACAAGGCAATCTGAATTTAGCCAAGGGCATGATGATGATATTCTCATGAATCAGATCAAAGGGTTAGCAAACTAACCCACAGGCCAATCCAGCCCTGTGCTTTTCATTGGTGAATATTTTTCATTATTGGTCTATTTAAGTTCCAAGCAAAAGAAATCTTTGTCACAAAGTTCCACACTGAGATCCAAGCACATCTATAAGGATGTAGGTAATCCCATTACGTAGCTCACATATTTATCTCAAAACCCATCTAATATGTAATTCTTAACTGTTTTGTTTGTCCCCAAACACAATCTTAATCCTCGGTCAGGTTCGGTCATTATTTTCATTTAACTACAGAGAATACGCTTGCTGGGAGTGTGTCCAGCTCTGCGCTCACACTGTGATGGCCTTCAATCCCTCTGCCCACCGTAATGTTTCATACGAAACTGAGTCTCCAATCTCTCATTCCAGGTTCTGGCCTCCCTCCTGATTTCTGTGTTCATCTTCATTTGATTTCTCCCAGGTATGCCTCAAACTCACCTGTCGAACCCTGGGGCCATCCACCAACTGTAAAAAATCGACCACACTGGAGGAGTGGGGGCAAGGCATGTGGAAAATCTGTACTTTCTCAAATTTGCTGTGAACTTAAAGCTGCTCTAAAAACTATCAAAAAAAAAAAAATCACGCTAAGGGTAGTGTTCTTTCTGCCCCCTTCTTTCAGCAAAGGATAGGATCTCCTCAGGTCTATATTTAAATTCTCTTTCAGTCTTACACCTGGCCAGTTAGCAAGTCCTGTAGAGTTTACCCCACATATTATTACATTGGACCCCTCCCTTTGCTTCTATTGGAACTGTGCCATTTTGTGCCCCGATTACTTTAGTAGCCTTGTAGGTGCTGTCGCCCTGGTGCTGTCAGCGCTAGAGGATCTGCCACACCACAGTGAGAGATGCCTGAAGTCCATCCCTTGCTGTGCCCTCTTCCCACTGGGATGGTGTCTAAACGCACAAGCCCAGGGAACTCCAGCTTCACCATCAAGCTTCCCCAGCTTTGTGCTACTGCTGGGTTCTAGACCATTTGCTGTGGCCTAAAAAGACCCTCAAACCATTAGTTTCCATTGTGTTACGGACACATGCAGAGCAGTGGCTCTTAGCCCAACCCCAGTGTCTGCCAGGGAGAGATCGGGATGCCAGTGCAGGTATTCGCCTGAAACAGATAAGCCTCTGCCTAGGCAGGTCAAGCTCCACAAGGGCCTGTTTCCCTTCCACCAACGGACTGTCTCATGACCCCAGGCCTGCCTTGTTACCATCCCGATCTCTGGAACGCCCTTGCCTGCTTTCTTCCTTGTAAAGCTTTTATTTAGGACCACGGCAAATGTGTTGTTTAAAATAAAACCTTTCCTAACTCCAGGCAGCACAAAATAACCGAAACCACCCTGGAGTCACACGAAGCAGCAGAAAAACTTAGGACTTTCCACTGGCTCCAAGCAAAGTAAATGTACTCCTCACACGGAAGTCACAACTAGGAATCCGCTGTGTGGAGGGCCTGGCGGGCCCTACTTTCGGAAGCACAGGTGGTACGTGGGGCTCTGCCCCCTCTCCTAGCTGTGTGATCTGGGTGGGCTATGCTGTGAGCCTGTGTGCTCGTCTGCAAAGTGGGAAGAATACTCCATAATTTAGTTACGGGAGGTAAAAGATTACACTGAAGCACCTGGCTTTATTCCACGTACAGCCACATCCCTACAAAGCACTCGAAAACGGTTTTCCCGACCATCCTCCTGAGGGCCTCAGATTCTCCACGGAAGGAGCAAGCGATTTACCCTTGCTTCGAACATGCAGGCTCGTGGGGGAGGGGGTGAGGATCAATTTGTGGCAAGGTTCCCTCTTAAGAGGTAACAATTGAAGGCTGGGGTTGTTTGGTTCACTTATGTAGCTCCAGAACTTAGTGCTTGACAAATGCAGGGTGAATGAATTTAGAAAATGAATTACAAGTACAGAAAGAACTGTAATGAGAAGTAAAGACAGGAGTTCCCGTGTGGCTCAGCACTAACAAACCCAACTGGTGACCATAAGGATGTGGGTTCGATCCCTGGCCTCGCTCAGTGGGTTGGGGATCCAGTGTTGCCATGAGCTGTGGCATAGTTCGCAGATGCAGCTCGGATCTGGCATTGCTGTGGCTGTGGTGTAGGCTGGCAGCTATGGCTCTGATTCGACTCCTAGCCTGGGAACTTCATCAGCTGCGGGTTTGGCCCCTAAAAGGAACCCCCCGCCCTTCCCCCGCAAAAAGTAAAGACAAACTCACAGAAGAGAAACCTGAGTGTAGGGATCCTCAAAAGTACAGGCATGCAAAGTGGAACTGAATGTCCTTAGAGAACAAAGTCTTTGAGATGCCTTAGTTCATGTCAGAGCTGAGCTTAAACTAAATGTTCCTCGATGAAAAAACTTGCTTCTTTCAGTAACACCATTCGAGTTGCTGCGCAGTCGCCCCCCTCCCAACATGTAAGCCCTGGAGATTCAGACACAGCAGCGAAATCCCCAGGGCCTCGGCTGTCTTTGAGACGATGGTGTATATGCATCAGTCTAAGAAATGAGTGCACTCAGATTCACAGACACTGTAATCATTCTGCAGTGAATGGCTTAGACTCATGTTATCTAATAAGTGGATAAAAATCTGCTTTAAAAGGGAAAGACATTACATAAACTACACAGTATGTGGAAGAAAGTTGAGAAATAAGTTTGGTTTAGTGTTTATTCATCAAAAACACCATCAGAACTATGAAGAGAAAAAAAATTAAAGCTGCCATCATCCCACGTAAAATCAGAGCAAGATGTTTAAGCAATTATCATATTACTCCATTTGCTTGAGCAAAACATCACCTTTCTTGGAAGTCAGGCCAAGCATTATATAAGAGTCTCAACTCTGATTTGTATCCAAAATAGGAAGATTATTAAAGTTACCCTTATTGACAAAAAAATTAGTACAGGAATTACGCAAACAATTTGTAGAGGAAGGGCTTGTGGTAACACAGTAACACTGCCCAATGTGATATTAAGTAACCAAGGGGAGGTTTTATGGAACACAAAATGATTTTTGTCAGGTATTAAATATCAGTGTGCTTGGTACTGAAATACATAAATACCTCAACCACTGCGAGGTGCCTTCATAGGTCTTTCCTGGCTCCACCCTCCCCTTGGTCCCATCTCAGGGACCCAGTTCCCAGAACCGGTAGGTGTCTTGTGCCAGGGGAACACCACGAGGAGAGGCCACACCTTACCCTCCATCAGCAGGGACCGTGTGGTTCCACAGAAGCACCGAGGAGCCAAGGGAACGGTGCCCAGCTTGTGGGCCCTGGACAGGGCAAGGGGTCCAAGAATGCACAGACTGAGAGCTGTCTGAGAACTGTCTGGATGAAAAGTGCTAGAAAGCAAATAAAGTCTAAGCAGTTTTGACACCATAAAGGTCTTCTGCTCAGACTCAGGAGAAGCAGAGGGTAAGGAGGCCACAGTAAGAAGAGTTGCTGCTCCACTGCCAATACCAAGAGTCAGTCCTACCTCTTCCGCAGTTCGGCATCAAAACCTCAGTCTTCATGTTTGCTGAGAACACGTTCAACCCCTGCAGACCCACAGGTGCTGCCCAGGCTGCCCTGCCCACCCCCGCCCCGGGCCAACACGACTGGTGGGGTGGAGGAGGTACCACCTTCCCCACCAACCCCACTTGGCCCCAGGATCAGTGATCACTCTGCTTTGAAAAATTAACTTCACGAGCATCCATTCAAGCTCCAGAGAAATACCTGGTGTCAAAAGGAAGCAGAGAGGAAGGCGGAGGAGAGTCCATTACTTGCCATTTGTTCCACAGCAGTGGCTGCGCCCCCAAGGACCTGCCCTACTTAAGACAACATGTCCAGCCGGAAGGAGCAGAGGCGGGTGCGGCAAGGGCTGCCCCCAGAGCCAAAGCGACTTGCTGACATTTAAAGGGCAATACTCACCCGGGGTTTATCTAGAGGGGCAAGAAAGTCATCCAGCGGTGCTTCGGTATGCAGGGATGACGTCAGTTTTGCAGTAACAGATAAGAAAGAAGACCCTCGAGGACAAAGCTCCCCTCCTTGCCAAGAGCCGGGGCTGTGGCGGGAGCCCCGTGTGCTGGAATCCCCGGAGGAGGGCTGAAGTGGCTGCTCAGGCCAGGAAGGCTCTGAGAGCAGCCCTGTGTGGAGTGAAGGGCGGGCCTTATTCAAAAAGCCTGGGAGTATTTCTAAGCTTTTCGGTTGCTAAATACAGGCTTAGCAACAGCACGGCTGATCAAATCACTCAGGAGACATTTTTAAAGAGAAGCAAAAGAAAGAGATTTGTGATAGGCCCACAGCAGGACAACTGCTGCAGATGAACTCATTCCAACTTGTTAAGAACAGAAATGAACCCCGTTCAAGTAACTGAATCCTGAGTCCTCATCCATTACCAAGTGGGCTGCAGCTGAGCGCGTCTGTGGCACTCTGGCAAACCCAGACACTCACGCCCCCGTCAGCCCCACGCAGCCGCTTAGCCACCCCCAAAGCCTTTCAGGACAGGTTCCCCGGGGGGCCCTCCCCATTTCCTGGTCGGACCCTCACAGCTGGGAGGGTAACAGACGAGGGAGAGCAGGGTCTGGGCCACTCTCCTCTTTATCCGCACAGGCGCCAGGGGGCCAGGGGCTCCCCTGGACTCTGATCACCGAACCTGAGGACTCAGGGCCACTCCCAGAATCGGAGGGGCTGGTGTTCCTCAAGGACCTGCCAGCTTCCTTCCTTGGGGGAGCCCCTCCCCTGGCAACCAGGGCTCAGCCTTTTGTGCTGTGGAACTGCCTGGGCCAAGGTGAGGAATCCAGATGCTGGGTCCCAGCCCCGGAGATTCCCAGGTAGTCAAGGGTGTGGCCTTGACACCTGGATTTTTCCGGACTCTGCGAGTGAGCCCCACACTAGCTTGGAACTCGTCCTTCGCACTTGGGCTCAAGCAAAGGCTTGTCTGCAGCTGTGATCCCCAGATCAATGGCATTAGGATCCCCGGAAGAGCTGAGAATGGCTTCAAGGGGGATTTAAGAGGCACAGCTGACAGGCTTTGGAGAATGAGGGTGACAGAAGAGCTGAATGGTGGCTTAAAGGTTTTCAAGCTTGGCTGGATATAGGTGACAGTGACACCCCAACCAGGACAGGGAGTTTAGGAGAATGAGCGGGTTTGAGAGGAAAGATGATTTGTTTTTAACATTTGGGGTTGCGATTTCTGTGGGACTTTGAGTGGTGATACAGGACAGCAAGTGTGCTGGCCTGAGGCCTGGGGCGACCAAGGTGAATGACAGACCTGGGAGCCAGAATCATGGGTCTGAGTGAGCTCACCAGGGACCCAAGTCCAGACCAAATGTGAAGGAAAAGGGCCAGAAACACTGCAGGAAATGAGGACATTTCAGGAGTGGGCAGAAGAAGACAGCCTGGCAAATGAGACTGTGGGAGAAAAACGGCCACTGAGGTTAGAAGAGACAGACGACCCTGGTGTCGGGGAAGACCCAGGAGGGCAGGGCCACCTTGGTCTGCTCGTGTCCTCAGGGCCTACCTGGCCCACAGCGGAACTCTGTAAACATGTGTGCACTCAGTCACTGGCTGAGGAGGTTTGAGAAGGCAGTGGTGTCATCTCGAGACAAGCTGTACCCAACTTTTGGATTTGGAGGCCAAAAGGTCTCTGGAGATTTTGAGAGGAATTTCGGAGGAGAATGGTGATGGAAATCATATGCCTAAAAAGTCGTGTGTGGCAGTGGAAGCATCGCACCCCGAGCACAGTGTGTGTGTGTGTGTGCGCACGCACATGTGCATAAATGCACTTGAGAGGCACCGGGCTACTGGGTATCCTTGTTTTCTACAAAGAACTGTATCACGCTGACTCACATCTGTGCTCCCCCACTTCAGTAACTGCCCCGCGTGGAAACAAAGCAGAACGTGGAGCCAAGATGTAAGGCAGCAGGACCGTGTGAGGCCTTCCCAGAACACAGCCCCACCCGTGCCCTCTGCCTGCCTTTTTTTTTTTTTTTTTTAAAGTACAGTTGATTTATAACATTGTGCCTTTTGTCTGCAGAAAAACCTTAGTCAAAGAATAAATTTAATCAGAGAAGTGAGAAAATGCAGAAAGAAAGGAAAACAGTCAAGCCAAGACAAAATGATAGTTTGGCCAGGCAACAAAGTCAAGGACCTTTAGTTCCTCCTCAAGGGCTACGTGCTTGGAGCTGTTCTGCAGCTACTGGAGCCCCACCAGGTGGAAGAAGTTAACTGTACGCTGCCCACAAGCACGACTGGAACCAGAAGGTTGGATGCTGACTCTCAATTACCGCAGCCCCAACCAATCAGAAGATGGTCCACAGCAGACCACATCCTGCTCCTTGAACACTTAAGATGCCTCGCTGTCCCCTCCAGGAAGGGACACAGTTTTGAGGCTATGAGCATGCTATGGCCCCCTTTGCCTGGCAAAGCAATAAAGCTATTATTCTTTTCTTCACCCAAAACTGTCTGTGGGATTTAATTCAGTGCCAGTGTACAGAGGCAGGGTTTTGGCAACAAAGGCAAGGTGTCTTTTATGGCTGAGGTTTACCAAACCAGAAGTGCATGGTTCTCAGGGCTGCCTCCAGCCGGGAACACCACGAGAGGGCATGTGAGAGACAAAGACAACAAAACCCGGCTGCCCAACAGCTCCCCCTTCAGCACACCCCCGCCCGGAAGGAGCACCCCACAGGCACCCTACTCCTTGCTCCTCCCATGCCCTGCCCTGGGCTTCAGGGCTCAGGAACATGTGGCTTTACCTGATGAGGAGGAGCCTGTCCTTTTCAGAGGGATGATCATCCAGCCACTGGGAGAAGCGTGCGTGGGACCACTCCGCCCTCTGCAGGATGAGACCCAATCAGAGGAATGAGCACCCCAGGGTTCAGAGGACAGCCCCGGGGTGAGAGGACCCCAAACACCTGCCCTGGCAGCCCTCCTCACACCCTCCTGCCTCCCAAAGGGCCTTCCCGATGTGCCAACTGAGGGTGGGTCACCCCACCTCCGTCAAAAAAGCTTTAGGAACACAAACGACTCGTGTCACTATTATTGAAAGGGCTAATTTTAGATGCCTCAGATGATTTTTACTCTGCGGAGACAGTAGCAGCTGGGCAGTGGGATTTTCCTTCCTTAATCATTCACCGCCCAGATTAAATAAGGCAGGAGAAGGCCAAGGCACCTTCGGCAAGTAGGCGCCGCACTACTAGCCTCAGAGGGAAGATGCCTACGAGGGTTCTGGCTTCACTTCTTTACCTGGAAGGGAGATTTCAGCTCAGCAGGTGCTCTTGTGAACAAAAACTGAATAATGATGCTGAATGGAATAACATCCCCCACTGCAGGACTGCTGGCCATGTGTTCACTGGTCTGGAAGAGCAGTGGTCTAAAAGAAGGAAAGACAGAAGTTATTTCATGCTGTGCAATACGGAAAGAGGTGATTTGGTAGAAGACAGCCTATGAGTAGACTCTAACTGCACAGTAGGGGTATAGCAGCGTGCTATGCAGTAGAAGGACAAACGCCACCATTCTTCCTAGACTGGCTAATTCTCAACTGTTTCTGAACCCCTTGTTTAATCCAGACACACACAGACACACAGACACACACACACGCAGGCTGACCTGCTAAAATCAAAGCATACCCTTAAAGCTTTCAAGCAGTTACAACTAAGGGATTCTTACGGTGGTCAAAACTTTCAGCTTTCATTTTATATAAAATGCTTCCTTGGACTATAATGTGGGTAAATTCACACATTTTCTACACAATGTTCAAAGGGCACTTATGTCCTTGTATCTATGAAATCACTACCTCACTGAACATCCCTTCATACTCGTACACCGTGTGTCTGCGTAACCCCATCCATGCAGGCACGCCTCATTTTATGGGGCTTTGCAGATACGGTGGGGATTTTTTTTTTTTTTGTCTTTTTGCCATTTCTTGGGCCGCTCCCGCGGCATATGGAGGTTCCCAGGCTAGGGGTCAAATCGGAGCTGTAGCCACTGGTCTACGCCAGAGCCACAGCAACTCAGGAACTGAGTCGCGTCTGCGACCTACACCACAGCTCACGGCAACGCTGGATCCTTAACCCACTGAGCAAGGCCAGGGATGGAACCCGCAACCTCATGGTTCCTAGTCGGATTCGTTAACCACTGCACCACGACGGGAACTCCTGATTGATTTTTTTTTTTTTTTAACAAATTGAAGGTTTGTGGCAACCCTGCATTGTCAGATGATGGTTTAGTATTATTTTTTTTAACAATAAAGTGTTTGTTTTATGTACAAGTGTTTATGTACAATTGTTTATTTTAGACAGAAAGTTACTACACACTCAGTATAGTATAAACATAGCTTTAATGTGCACTAGGAAACCAAAAACTTTGGACTCGCTGTATTGTGATAGTTGCCTGATTGCAGTGGTCTGGAACCAAACTGGGGATGTTTGTGCCCTTTATGAAACCTGCAAGCAAATCTACACTATTACCAATCACCTTGTCAAAAGGCTAGCAAGCAGAATTTGACGCTTTTATTGACCCCTCCTTGGCTGTGGGCTCAGAGGGATAAGAGTTAATTACAGGCCAAGTTGTAGAGGCTGAATCTCAAGAGGTAAGACGGCGGCCACGTCTCCTGACAGAGCAGCAGCGACTGTGAAGCGTGTAGAACAGCTCTGCACCCTCTCTCTTCAGCCCCCGATACTCACTCCAGTCTACAGCAGAAGGCCTGCACAAACTGGAGACCACTTCTACGTCACACTGATGGTACGGTTTGATGCCAAGAGTCGGGAGTGTTCTCAACAGACAGCTGGTTCTGGTTGGATCCAGAATATTACCAGAAAGACTGTCTTTATATGAACTATTCTAAAAGTAAAACTTATCCTTGGTGAGGACTCTTCTAATTGCAACTGTTTTGTAAGATAACATTATTCAATAATTTATTGCCTTTAGCGACAGTGGGCACATTTCAGTTCGCCAGTGTTGCCTGCCACCCACCAGCCATCCAGGCGGCTCGGAAGCAGGTCCCCCGTGAGAGCGCGATGAAGGCGCCCTATGGCTGCCTGTGGTGCACCTGCCAGGCCAGTCATCTCAGAAGCTCTTCCATGCGGCAGAGCTTCAGGCAGTGCATCGGACACCTCATCACGGAGGAAACATTGCTGAGGGGGTTTGGGTTTTGCCTGCAGGCATCCCTGCGAGTCTTTCCCTGGGTGTGGATGGCCCTGTTTCCATCTAAGCAAACCTCCTAGTTTTAAAAACCGCAGCAAGGGCTGCCACAGACATATGGCCCTTACAGTATGCCAGGCATTGCTTTAAAAGCTTTATAAATGTGAACTCCAAACAACCCTGTCAGGTAGGCACTGCTACATCCCCATTTTAAAGATAGACAGACGGAGGGGAAGAGAGATTCAATAAAGGCTAGGAAAGGGCACAGCACCAACTCACACCTGGGCAGCCTGGCTCTTCATTCTGCCAGGCCATCATCTGTAGCAACAACTCATCCTGTTTTTAGAACAGACTTTTTTCTCGGCGAGAAACAAACACCCCTGGAGAAAGTACAACTTCAAACTGTCAACAACCCCTACAGGAAAACCTATGGGAAAAAATGAATGTTTCCAGGACACCATCTGAAGGCCATGCAGCTGGGAGTTCCCTGGTGGTTAGGACTTGGTGCTTTCACTGCTGCGGCCTGGCGTTCAATCCCTGGTCTGGGAACTGAGAGCCCACATCAAGCTACATGCCATGGCCACCCTTCCCCTCCCCCCCCGCCCCCCGCAAAAAAATGTGAAGGCCATGCAGTTATTATCTCTTTAGGTACCCCAAATTATCTCCTTGGGTCAAGGTGTCCCCCTAGTCGCCTCTGTACTTGAACATATCATCCCAGCCTCTCTTGGAGATATATTCACCCGGCATGACCAGAAGAACCTGTGGACCAAGGAATGGCTCTGTCTTAAAAGCTTCTGGACGCTGACTCTGGGTGAAGGGGATGAGGCAGTACCCAGCTCCACTTCCCACAAACTGTCCCAGAGGAGACGGTGAACACCTCAGAGCCCAAGGTCCAGATTCAGCCCAGGGCCAGGCACCCACTGACGTGGCTGCACCCATGTCTGAGCTCTATGAGGGAAAGGGCTGTGGGGGCTGGGGCTCCTCCTAAAGGCCTGGCTGGCCTGAGAGGCCACCCTGAGGGATGTGGGGGGACGGAGAACTCATGCCTTCACTTGTCTCCTGGCTGTCCCTGGTCCTGTGACACAGTAGGATTCATCTTGAACCCGAATTCATGACATGAGGAGACGCGGGGGGAGGGGTCAGCCCTGTATGGCAGCCCTCAACTTACTGAAGAGCAGCCATATGGTATCCTTTCTGCCTTGATGACAGCAAACTGCCGAAAATTTCTGTCCCCAAACTCTCTCAGTGCTCCCTATATGAAATCCGTGTACATATGCCTTAGATGAGTTACTAAGAAACACTGAACTTTTTCCTAAGAGTTGGTCTATTTCCTTCCTCCTGAAAATGAGAATTACATGGCTAATTCTGTTCCTCTTTCATCTTTGGCTTTAGGAAGTTTAAAGTCAAATCTGAAACTTACGTATAGCAATTAAATTAGCTTTATGGCTTGAATATTTGTGTTTTTCTTTTTTTCCTTCTTTCTCTCTCTCTCTCTATATTTTTTATTTTTGGCTGCACTCACAGCATGCAGAAATTCCCACACCAGGGTTCAAACCCATGCTGTAGCAGTGACAATACTAAATCCTTAACAACTAGGCTACCAGGGAACTCCCTCCTTCAATATATTCTTTTTTCTCAACTTTTTTTTAGGGCTGCACCAGCGGTATATGGAGGTTCCCAGGCTAGGGGTCCAACCAGAGCCGCAGCCACTGGCCTACGCCACAGCCACAGCAACTCGGGATCCGAGCCGTGTCTGCAACCTACACCACACCTCATGGCAACACGGGATCCTTAATCCACTGAGCGAGGCCAAGGATCGAACCCGCAAACTCAGGGCTGCTAGTTGGGTTCACTAAGCACTCAGCCATGAGGGGAACTCCTTCTTCAATATATTCTTGATGAAAACTGCAAAAATACAAGGGCAGAAAGGGGAGAAGGATGGAAAAGAGGGAGGGAGACGGTGGGAGAGAGGAAGGATCTGTGACGCCCGGCAGCCCAGCTGAGCTACGCAAGGAGCCTGCCCAGGACAGGCCTGGTAGAAACCAGCTTATTTTGAAATAGGGTCTTTTGATCAATCACCTGTCCATCTGGAGTTCTGAGTCACAGCTGTTACTTTTCTGCCAAGACCAAATCGTCCACTCTAGCCGCTAAGAGGACCGCCAAAAGAGCCACGGAAAGCAAAACTGGATCTGATTATATACTATGCGTCGCTGACATAATTACTTATGCACATCAAATGCAGACATTTTGCTTCTGGTGCCTGTTTTAATAGGCTGAAAAAACAGAGCATGAAAACCTCCCTTCTCCCTGATTCCAGGTGGAATCTGAAATACCAGCAAGTTAAAAAAATTAATCACCATCTGAAGTGATACAAGGAACAAAAGGAAATTAAGGTGCTATGAAACGCAGATACCCCAAATGCCACAAAATCATTCTTAAAGACCAATACTCAAAATAGCAACACTTTCAAGGTGAATCTTTACAGGCAGCTGGTGGTCTTAATTAATCAAGTATTAGGCCCCATCAGAAAAAAATTCTATTTCTAGTCGGAGACCTCCACATTGAAGTGAGCCACAGCTGTGGAGCTGGCGGGCTTCTGCCAAGGCCAGTTATGAAGTGAAGGAAGAGTAGAGTCCTTCCCGGTCTGCAACCAGCATCAGTGGTGACCTGCACCGCTGGCCACTACCTCTGCTCCGAACCTGGGGGGCAGCCAGACCACTGAGAATGTGCCCTGAGATCTGGAGTCAGCAGAGAAGTGAGGGGGGCAGGGTGGAGAGGGCCCAGGACTCCCCCCTGCACTGGACACAGTGGGGCTTCAGAGAGAAGGGAAGAGGCCCCGATATGGGGGCAGGAGCGGCCGTGGGTGTGCCAGAAGGGATGGGGAGGAGGCTGGTGACCAGGGATGAATCAGGGCTTGGGACAGGGGTGAGGGCCCCCCAAGATGCCAGTCCTGGAGTCCAGGCTGTCGGTCCCAGTGGACCAAGGCGGCTTCAGGCAGTCCTCTTCCAGGAATAAGAGGGCACATCTGGCTCAAGATTCCTGAGGCATCTCCCGGAAGCCTGTGGGCGGCGGAAGACAGGGAGATGGGGCGTTTCGTAGCAGGAGGTCACCACCACAGTGGGGAGTTTAGATTCTCTTCAACATTTTCTGACCTTTTCCTGAACGATTCAGTTAAGGACTCGCAAGCTGCTCTAGGAACAGCTGAGTGAAGACGAAGGGGAGCTTCTGGAATAAGCTGTCCAGTGCAGGGGTCAGGAGCACAGGTTCTGGGGTCAGGCAGCCCTGGGTCTGAAACACAGCTCTGCAACTCTCACACATTTTTCAGATGTGCAGCCCTGAAAACTCGGCCCCCTCAGCCTCGACCCCTTCCTGGGGGTCATCCATCCCAGGCTCTGAGCTGCACTTGTGAGGGCAAACTGAGAAAATACCAGCACAACATTGAGTGCAGGCTTAGCAAAATAAACCATCACATCATGACTGCTGGAATGAAAACGCTAACACACGAAATCTCCTGTCCTCCTAACTGACGCAGGTGCTCCCAGCACTGCCTAAGAGGAGGCAGACAGCAAAGCACACCAAGCCCCAGAGGTCGCCGCCTCTGGCCTCAATGCTGACATCAGAAACTCAGCGTTAACCACGCAGAAACCTTGGGGAAATCATTACTGCAGGGGCTGGATGAAGTGGAAAGAAAGCACTGAGAGCACCGGAGGGGAGCTGAGTGCAGGAGGTGCTCTTGGGGGAGCGGCAGAGATGCGCGCCCTGCAGCCCTGCAGGCAGGGTCAGTGCACCATTTGGAGCAGCGCCTGACTGCGGCTGTCAACTGCAGACACGGGAAACGCTCAGAGTCCTATAGTTAAGGTCGCCTTCCTGCTGGCTCTGGTCTCCCAGCGCCCCTCTCTCCCTAACATCTATCACAACAGCCCAGATCTCCTGAACTCTGGTGCTCTTTCATGACATCATGAAAAGGAAGCTTCTGGCAGAGCAGGCGGTGGACATGACTTGGGGATGGGGGGCTGGGGGGGGTGGGGGTGGGGGAGGTGAAGGTGAGAGGCCTCCCGAAGGCAGGGTCTGGCTCTTCCTGTCCTCTGCCCCACACCCATCTGCCCTGACAGGGGGAGGCAAAAGTAACCTCCATCCCTGACACTACCTGGGGGACACTGTCCTGCTGCAGAGGGGTGGACAAGGAGGGGGCCTGGTGCGTCTTGTGTACAATGCAAACCACACAGGGCCAAATCCCTAAGATCGAAGCCTTCCAAAGGTGCACTCTCTCCAGCATAAGAAAAGATTCCTGCTGCCTGAGAAACTCTCAGTAGACAGTAAAATGTAAATATATGCAAGACGCTTGCTGGCCTCATTAAAAGAGAGTCCACCAACATTGCCATCAAGGAGAAGTGCTCTGCGACAGATGGCTGCCTGATGGGGGAAGGGCAGGCTGCTAAGGTTGGGGTGTCCCTGTGTGTGTGGGAGGGGCGGGGGCGCAGGGCTGCACCTGGGGCCTGGACTGGAAGGGTCCCTGCCTGGCACTGTCACTCTCTCTGGCACTGGGTCCGCTGCCTCCTCCTGCAGCCACTGCCTCTAAAGTTCTGGGTTTTGGTCATTTGGCTGCCTATATTTCTTGCCCCCCCACCCCACTGTATCATGTTTTAGCATATTTTATATTATTTTTAGGCTCCGCTGTTATTTTCAAATAGGAGAAACAATGCAAGAGGGATTGTTAAATATATACAAATATAAAACAAATATACAACAAGCAAAGTACCAAATATAAAACAAATATACAAAAAAGTACAAATATAAAACCAAAGTACCAAATTTGAAAAATACAGAAAACCTCTGAAGGAAAACTCACTGGTAACAATGCTACTCTCCAAAGGTAACATTCTGAGGTTTATCCTTCGCTTTTCCTCTCTCCACATACACGTTACTGTTTTTAAATCAGTCAGGCTCCATATCATACATACTGTGGAGCAGCCTGTTTTTCCATTTTGTGATGCAGTAGGAAGTATTTTTCATATTATGAGATATTAAATAACAACATCAAGTTATGTTAATGGCTGCGTACATATATTTTTTTCTTTTTTTAGGGCTGCACCAGCGGCACATGGAGGTTCCCAGGCTAGGGGTCAAACTGAAGCTGCAGCTGCCAGCCTAAGCCACAGCCACGGTAACATGAGATCCGAGCCGTGTCTGTGACCTACACCTCAGCTCACAGCAATGCTGCATCCTTTAATCCACCCAGCGAGGCTCACGGATACCAGTCGGGTTCATCACCCACTGAGCCACAACGAGAACTCCTGCAACTGCTCAGGACTAATTGTGGAGAAGAGACAGATCTTGTAAGAAGTTTTTGCAGGTAGCAAATTAAGGGCCTAGAAATGGGTTACTGGAATAAAGATGCCTCTGTACTGATTTTCCCCTCTCTCTAGGAAGGAATTCTGGAGGACCTCCACAGGGGTAAGAGTTCTAAGTCAATTCCCCTCTTGGGTTAGGACAACTGCAGAGAAGCTGGCAGGGCCAGGGCCTTTCCCGGCAACATTTACAGCAGAGGCAGCCTTACCGGCATCCCTCTTCTCCAAAGATAGGGCCTGGAACCTTTTGAGACTAGGGCTAGGTTTGAACCCCAGAAGAGACTATGCTTTCATTTTATTTTCTGATCGATTTAATCCTAAAGCCTGTATCAAATAGTTGTCTAAGACCTCTCAAACAACTGAGAAAGTGCTAGAATCAATCCAAGAGATTTCTGAAGGTTCAGTATCTTTGTGGGAATATACTGGTAGATATAAATCTCTGTCAGAATTTTTCAATGAATTCAAGATATGGAGAAAGCAAGACTCGATGACTCTATATATGTGCCAAGGCCTTGGGAGTTGAGGGTCTGCAGAAAGAGCTCAGGGTACCAGAGTCGCTGGATAAAAAAGCATAAATCTTTGTAGGTAAAGGAACAAAACTCTGTCTTCCTTCCTCACCACAGCAGCTGAAGTTCGAGTCAAGAGCCCTCTGAGAAAGGTGTGAAACTGCTGGATGCCAAACATGAGTGGGTTGTGAAACCAACTGAATGGACTCAAATAACCAATGAAAAATATCAGGGAATATCACATGAAGAAAGAGTAATTACTTTTAAATCAACTATAATAAAGAAAAAAAGAGTAATTACTGTTTCATGGAATACATGTGGGTTGGCATGGGTTTAAGTGTGTATCTATGCAAGTATATGCAGATAGTAACATAAAATATCTCTTACTGTAAGTCATGGTCAAATTTTTGAAATACACCTAGATTGACAATTGCCTCATGAAGAAACCAGCTATAAAGAACACAGGATTTTAAAGAATTATACACTAACCAATCATTATTTCTTATTCATTAAATAGATACTAGAAGGTGTCACTATTCAAAATTTAAATACTCCCTTTTTTTTTTTTAATTGTTATTTCCCCCAGCATACATCCCCCTCCTCCACTGTACAGCACGGGGTTAAATACTCCTTTTAGGATCGTTTTTTTTTTCGTGTGAAAATTGAGGTTGACAGAAAATTTTAAGTGACTTAAAATAGAATTGTTCTTATGTGAAACCCTCAGAATGTGTAGCTGCATACTGTGACACAACTTTAAAAGTACTTGGATAAAGGCCATCTCGCCTCAGCAAATGGGAAGATAAGTACTATTTTAGTACATACACAGAATAAACAACTAAACATGGGAGCCAGGACTATCAAAAATAATAGCCTATTCTTAAAAGAGCAAATCCCAAAGCACAGCTTTTCCCATACCTTTTAAAATAACTAGGTGGTTAATATTCTCCAGCTCACTAAGATCCTCAGGGCAGAATTTTATCATCTGGGACTGCCGTGTTACCATCTTACTCAAAGTAAGTGACTTTGCAGGAGTTTTATTAAGGTTATCTTTACGGTACATACAGAGGACTGGTGGATCAGTAACCTCAGTATCCCTTAATCCTTCAACCTGTCCATATTTCATTGTTCCAAACCTTAAGAGTGCAACAAACTATTTAAATACTTTATAAAAGGTTTGAGCTCATCCAAAGAAGGTATCTGAAAATGCCTGAGATCCCACTTTCAGTTTTTTTGAAATCCAACTCTGTACAGATGGGCATTTGAGAAAAACAATTCAGTCTCTTATGTTGGAATTAAACAAACAAACAAAACAAACAAACAAACAAAAAACAGCCAACTATGCCAATTACAGATAGGCAAAGTAAAAGATAAGCCTCCACTTTCGATCAACAACCCTGGGTTCTTACATTTCAAGAGACCTTATATCTGAATTTTCTACCAAAAGCTTGGATGACTTCAGGTGTGACGCAATCGTTTAAAGAACATACGGCTTACTCCTCTAGCTTCTAGTACCAAGAGAGTCAGTTTATAGAAAGTCACATGCCTGGACTCTCTTACCTGCCTTTTATAAAGAAACTTTCACAAACCGTTAGGCTCTTGGATATTACAGGTAAGTGAAATTAAGGCTTCCCATCTGGTAGGGTATGCTCAGAAAATGGCCATAAGTACTGCGTCAATCCACCAGGCCCTCGGGGATGGTCATCTTTTTGTGTGTATACATTTGCTATGTGTGTCCTGATGTGAAAAAGTTTGGGAAATCTGGCCTATGGAATAAATAGCCATTGAAAAATATCTTTTTATCTTCTAAAATCTTATGCTTAAGACCTGGTCATTCAGCTTTTTAATATTCTTTAAAATTTTGGTCGGTAAAAAGCTTATCCAAGCATTGAACACCGAAAAGGATTTTTCTGTTAAATTTAGCTCATGAGTTTGAATTAACTCATTCTTTTTCTTTTTGAACTAGTTTCTAGGAAGCTCAATCCTATATTCTGTGCTCAACTAACATTAGCCATCTTTTTTTTTTTTTTTTTGTCTCTTGTCTTTTTGCCATTTCTTGGGCTGCTCTGGCGGCATATGGAGGTTCCCAGGGCAGGGGTCTAATCGGAGCTGTAGCCGCTGGCCTACGCCACACCCACAACCCACACCACAGCTCACAGCAACAACGGATCCTTAACCCACTGAGCAAGGCCAGGATCGAACCCGAAACCTCATGGTTCCTAGTCGGATTCGTTAACCACTGCGCCACGACGGGAACTCCTACATTAGCCATCTTTAACCTAAGTCATATAGTCATTCCCTGAATACCTTAATAGTTTTGTTATGGAATGCAACCTATAATCTTTTGAGAAGTAGACTGGGTTGGATACAATAAATGAACAAGTAAAATTTTCAGAAAAATATGTCTGTGTAATTATGAACTGCCTGGTATTCAATATGCTCAATATATTTCGATAAAAATGGAGGACTTTTAAAAAATCCCCCTAGAGAGAGCATAATAAAAAAATTTACCAGCTCAATCTTGTGAACTGTCACACACACAGACACATCACTGCATATAGTTCTATATAAGTTTCTGGTTTTATTTTTTTGTGCCGGGGGTGGGGGTGGGATGGGGAGAACCTGCAGCATACGGAAGTTCCCAGGCTATGAGTCTAATTGGAGCTGTAGCTGCCGGCCTACACCAACAGCCACAGCAAGGCCAGATCCAAGCCACATCTGCGACCTACACCACAGCTCATGGCAACGCCGGATCCTTAACCCACTGGGCAAGGTCAGGGATCGAACCTGCATTCTCATGCATGCTAATCAGATTCAATTCTACTGAGCCACAATGGGAATGTCCAAGTTTCTGGTTTTAAATAATAATTTTTAGGATAAATCATATGAAAATGCCATTGTTGTATGTCACGAAATGGTTGAATAATGGCAAATTCGTATAGTTCCCCAAGAATAGGAGCGGGTTTATCTGCTAATGGGATATGGAGATATTTACCGTGGTAACAGAACTAGGTCTTACCTGAATGACCTGAGCATTCGATAGGACTTTCCTAAATCAGATACTCTTCTGCAGAACGGACCCACAGCCAACTCCATCTGAAATATTAAGAGATACCCCAAAGCTTTATAAGTCAGAACCTTGAAGTAAACTGGGGGCACACCTGGATCACAGAAAGTTATAGTGTGTAGTAAATTAAATTTTGTCTATACTATGAGGCAAGTTTTGAAAGTCAAGTTTATTAAAAGGCAAGAACTTGGATAACTTTCACAAAAAGATGAGATAATTCCTTCAAAAAAATAGAAAAACATTTTTTGTTATGTAAGTGGAGAAAATTTAGATTTTTTTTCTTCCATTGAAAATCAGGAAAAGGAAGGTTTTCGAGACTGTGGGCCTGTACTTTAAGCAGGCATCACAAGCCTTTTTACATTAAACATAAATGATGACAGTTTTTACCAGGCTGGCTCAAGTGATAAGGCCCTGACTCTGGAGGCAGCACATCTGTGTCAGAATTCCTAACCTACGATGACAAGTTGTGTGGCCATGGACGCAACCTCTTTTAAGTTGCAAGGTCCTCACCTGTCAAAAATAGGTAATATCTTCCATAAAATTATGCAAATAAATTAATTTCACAAAGCATTAGGTGCATGGCATATAATAAGCACTTGTTAAATGCTGGCAATTATTATCAGTATTTTAGAAACTTTCCCCCTTTTAAATTGTTAGTGAATTAATTTGCTTCCTGACTGAAGAATTTAGCAACTAGTACTTTCACTTCTCTTTATTTTTCTCCTCTGACTGGAAATTTTATTGTCATTAACTGGAGTTTTAGAGGATACCTTTTCTTTGTCAATGCATATTATAAAATGTTTGCATAGTGGTTGTACTCAGATGATAAACCATTTCTCCATACTCGTTAAGATCAGGACAGTGGTAAAGAATAGTTTAGAAAATGTCTGAGAAAAGGCTGCTCCCTGATAAATCAGCATCTTTCTTTAAGAAAAACATAGGAAAAAAAAGGAAGAAAGAAAAAAAGAAAAACCTATGAAAGAAAAACGGGGTTTCTGTCCAACTGGCCACCTTTCTGAAGAACTGCTCACATCTTGCCACTGGAAGACTATACAGACCTAATCTTTCACTTATTTGAGAAACATTTTTGACTCTCAATTAATTTCCAGGTACCAAGCAAGACATGGAGATGAGAAGATGAATTAGATGGTCTTGCCTTCAAGGAGTGCTCCCAAATTTATCCAGGAGGGGGATATATATTTACTTAAACAGTGTAATTTTTTTTTTTTCCCTAAATTGTAAGAAAGGTACGTGTGTACATACATGGGCACACAGACACATTCTGATTATTATTCAGCAAAGTGACAAGGGTGAAATCAAATGTATGAACTGAGTATCAGGGGAGCCCTGAAGGGCTGCTTCCTCCTCCAGGTGGTCTTGAGGGTGACTCGTGACCAGTGACCAGTGAGTGAATTTCTCTCTTAGAAAACTCCCTAAAGTTCAAAAGAACAGGTAAATAAAAAGAGAAATCAGGAGTTTCCTGGTGGCCTAGTGGTCAGGGTTTGGCACTTTCACCACTGCAGCCTGGGTTGGATCAAGCCACTGCACACTGCAGCTTAAGAAAAAAAAAAAAAAAAGAAAAATCTGAGGAATAAAAGTCAGACTCTGCCCAAAAATGCAAAAGAGAGCAGCTTTGAGCCAATGGGTTATGGGCTGTTCCTTGGGACCTGTTTAGTGTACTCAGTGCAGTTTCTGGTTTCCCACTGAATGTGCCATTTGTTTTACAGTGAGCACAGAGTAAAAATGTGATTATCATGTACCTATGACTCTGTGTGTCGGCGTGCACTGCATATGTATAATGGTTTTCTACACACTGCAATTATGTTAAGTATTTTTCATGAAATGTTCTTGGCAATTTTTTTTTTTCACTTACTCTAGTGGGCTTCATCATCTTCAAAGATTAAACCAAACAACCTTGGCCTTAGCATTTGAGCAGGATTGAGCTAATACAAGTAAGTGGCTAGGACAAAATTATGATATCAGAGTATATGACCTTGAATGGCTGTGTAATCTATGGTGACTGCAGGAGACTTCTCCACTATAGGGTAATTTCAAAATGTTAAATGTTTAAAATAAATTTTTCATCCATAAAAGACCTCTAAGGTACTAAAAACTGTTTTCTTCTGCCAGAGTTCCATTAAACAATAAAGGCCGTGTTTCTAAAGGGCAGAAGTGTTCCTTTTAGAGGAGGTGACTCTGCAATTAGCTGTGGATACAAAAATGGCATCTGTGACCGCCTCTCCCCAGCTCTCCTGTTGGAGGGGGTGAACAGGCGGCTCTGCAGGCACGGTGAACTAATTACAGAGCTGCTCCTCACCCACCAGAGACATTTGGGTAACCACAGGGCGTCTCTGGATACGCCGAGGGCACTCCTGCCTGACACCGTTCAAGAGAAAAGGCAAGAGGAATCAGAATCTTGATTATTTGGGTTCTTTTTCCCCTAAATTTATAGTTTCAGGCAAAAAGCAAGACAGATATAAAGGTCTATTGAAAGGGCACTAGAAATAAATAGAAATTCCTAGGCGTACCCCTGAGTAAATTCAATGCCAACGTCAAAAGCCATCCTTTTCCTCAGGAAAGACATGAAATTGAGAGTCAGAGGGAAATGTGTGGTTCAGAGGGCAGTGTGGACAAGCCCCCAGAGAGATTCTGCATCAGCAGAGCCCCAGCAGCCTTGGACAGGCTTCGTGCTTTAGAGCTGCCATGGGATTAGGGTAAACACAGAGACCATGTGGTCACAGTAGGGAATTAATTACCAGGAGGAAACCACCTCATGCCCTGACCTGATTCCTAAGTGGGCTGTATGTAGGCACTGCCCTCACCGCGAACCCTCCAGATGGCACTCGGCAACAGCTTTCTCTTTCACCTGTGCAATGGTGCCACCGGGAGAAGCTAGGATTGTAAGAAATCTTTACCATGTATCATTAGCTGTTTTTGCAACTGGACTTTATGCTACATAATCAGCATTCCGAAACCTCCTCTGTTGGTTTCTTCTGAGGTCTTTCTCTGTTATTTATGCCAGAAGATAAGGCACTTTGATCAAAGAACTCTTTTCAAACCCACAGAGGATCTGTGTATTCTTAATTCCAGGGACCTCAACAGCTTTAATTTCAAATACAAATTAATAGAATTTTCAATAATTAGGCAGCCAAAAGGTTTTCCAGTCCCAGGTGATGCCTGCCATGAATATAAGTGTCAGGGTGGTGCCATTTAAGTGTTTCAACTCACTCCAGAAAAACACTTCCAGCCAAGGATGCAAGCTGAGGTACATTATCACATAATTGCAGTTGTGGGAAGAAACCACAATAAAAAAACCCAAAAAACCCCAAATTCCAATTTAACATTTTTAAGATATGGAGGGATGATGTAACAGCTGGATACTATTTGCCAAAGCCACTGGTCACAAATGCAATTCACCTTAGAAGTGCTTGCACCTGTCTTTCCTGTGCCCACACCCCTTAGGACCAGGGAACCACCACACAGTGAGTGGCACGATGTTCTGAAACAGGAACACTGTCCAGGAGTGAACCACACAGGCTGCAGCAAATAGGGTCACTGCAGGGCTAGAAAATATACTCAACACGGAGGGAAGGCTGTTTGGGTAAATGCAGTTCCTCTATAAAAGAATTGGAAAACAAAGGCTGCCTTGGAGCCTAGGTTAGTCATAATGATTGGTGGCTTTCATTTATCTTAATCGAAGAGACCTGAGAAAAGGTGTGGTTTACTGGGCAACATGGCTTAAGAAAGAAGCAATGCTGACTAAAATTTAAGCAAAGTGGGAGTGCAACCCTGCCCTACTTTGAGCAGGTGCTAGCTATAGAAGCAAGGGTTACAGGACCATGCTCTCCAGCTTTCACACGGAAACATATCATTAAAACAAAAAAACAAATTCAAAAAGGCTTTTTCCTGCAGCGCTCTCATTTTGGCCATCTCCTGCTCTGCTGCCACTCTAATTGGACTTGAAGTGCTGCCTCCAGGAAAGTGACTCAAGAACCAGCTGGAGCAGAATGCAAATAAACTGGTGGGGGAGGGAACCCAGCAGAGAGAAGAGAAAGGAAAAGAAAAACAAAATAAAGGAGGAAAGGGGAAAAGAAGAACAGACACCCATTTGAGTACAGCTCACAATGTTTTTAACAAATAAGAGCAGGTCTTGGTATAATACTGTCTTTTCATTTCGATAAGCAGCCTGTAACCCCAGTAAAAGGTTGAGCTGGAGTTCACCTAGAACAGCAAAATGTACAGATGCCTGAGAATTAAGTTGATAAATAAAGAGAAGGGCAAATGGAACCAGACCAATGGTAACACTTTCTATTTTCTTTCTTTCTTTTTTTTTGGTCTTTTGTCTTTTTAGGGCTGCACCCAAGGCACATGGATGGAGGTTCCCAGGCTAGGGGTCAAATCAGTGCTGCAGCTGTCCGCCTACACCACAGCCACAGCAATAAGGGACCCCACCAGAGTCTGCGACCTCCCCTGCAGCCTATGGCAACACCGGATCCTTAACCCACTGAGCAAGGTCACGGATGGAACCTGCATCCTCATTGATACTAGTCAGGTTCTTTAACTGCTAAGCCACCACAGGAACTCCAATATTTTCTATTTTCATGCTGAGGCTACTAAACACGTATTTCACAAAGGCTCTTTACTCTGACCTAGCAGTCTCAGGGGGTGAAAGTGACTAATTCTAGACCAAGTAATATGCAAAGAGCCCAGTTCTTGAAACATTAGGATATGTATCTGTTCCTTGCTGTAACCATCAGGTATGAGGGAGGGTCCACAACCATCACTCAGCCCTCCGGAGCCTTTCCTCGGAGCAGGAATAATGAACCAAGACTTGCTCCCAAATACACACAGAAGTAAAGTCGACACTTCAATTTGTCTCTGTTTATAAACAGGTAGGATCTGGCACACTACATAGGAATATTCCATTTGAGTAACTATTTAGACCAGCAAAGCTAACAGCTTTGAAAGCCTTAAAAAAAAATGAGCTAACCTTTGACATGCAATTTAAATATGAATTCTGAATCTTTTTAATGAAAGTAGATGTTCGAGGCATTTCTTCTTCTCTGATGTTATTCCAATGCTTTTAAAAAAAAAATCTGTCTACAGAACAAAGAAAAAAACCTTTCTATAAGAGCTGATTATGGTTTTGCTATTTAAATGTTACTCTACCTCATTCTTATTAGACAGCGTGGAATAATTTCGAGGGTGGCCATGCATAAGAAAGGTACTCTTATTTAATACAGGGAGAGCAAATAATTCACCTGGTCCTCTGTGCACATAAATTAATTAGAATGTCCCGGAATGTTGAACTGGCCACAGAGGACTACAGATGTGTTGAAGCTTTACGTGACAACAGACCGCCCCTTTCCACTATTTGAAGGATAAATTTCATGGCCTACATTATTTTCCAGCAACATTAATCAATTATTCTTATCAATACTGATGTGGTGGGACAGTAAAATAGTGAAAGAGCCCCATATTACATAAAATTGGTGAATGTTGCTTTACTGTGGAATGAGCTACCTTCAACTTAATCTTGAAATTCCAAAGATGCTTGATGATTCTTTTGTTAAATACAAAAAAAATCTGATATGAAAGTGTCTTTAAATTCTTTCTTTTTTTTAACCAATTAGGTTTGGATTTACTTTTCTTCATGTTTCAACTCTTTAAAACACTGAAGAATACAGAGTCTTTTATTTAACAGATAATATTGAGGCTGAAACTTTCCTCCCTTTGTAGCTGTGCATCTATTTACCTGTGCAAAATCAGCAGCAAGTCGCATTTTCCCACCTTCACCAAGAGGTCTTATGAGACTGGCATTGCGGATGAAAAGTTCAATGGCTCTTTGGGCAATGGCTTCAGTGTTGTCAAAGACGAAATCCGAGCACTCAAAGTGTTTAAAGTAGTCACTCATAACTCTGGCAATGAAACCCTGAAGCTCCTTCATGTAGAGAGAACAGGGAACATCAGGCTTTTCTGAGCCAGGGGATGATCTGCAAAAGAAAACACCAGCCAGGGCACTTAAAGACACTATGTGACTTTTATCTCCCTTCTTCCTGCTATTTCACTCCTAAGCAATTTCATTCCTCTACAGTAGAAAAGGCATTGTTTATTTTTGCTAAGAGTTAAAGCGCATAAAATAATGTTTAAATTACATTCCAAAGACTGTTTTAGGATGCTAGGAAGATGACTGAAGGAATCTTGGAGTCAATTTACGGACAATCTATGAAGAATGAGACAGCCAGCCATCTGTCTTAGATGATTCACTGAAATGCCTCATGCACTCTGACCTCCCAAGGTTTTTTGCAGCTTACAACTCGCCATCCGCATACATGTGGATGCAAAATGGAATACATCAATAATAGATAGTGAAATAGGATTTTACACTTTGTAGCAACAGAAAAATGCTGCCTTCCCCAAATTCTTGGCAAAGATAGCTCTGCGCTTGTGCTATTTAATCCAATCAGTCCAATAGTAGAATTCTGACTGTGGAACTGGTTATGTAACAATACACATGGTGTGCAATTTTTTCCTCCCAGATGATGTTTGGAAAGGCTTTAATTTGGATCAACAGATGATGCCAGCTGATGCTCCATGAAATACTATTTATAATTTATAAGTGTTTATAATTGCTTTTTAAAGAATATATGAAAAGAATGAGAAATATTTATAGGAAAGAAGAGTTATGCCAAAATTAGAAATCACCTGATATTAATTAGCTAGCCAATGAGCTCACTGGCTATAGACTGCTGAATCTTTTTCAAAAAATAACTGTTTCCATATTCTGAGAATGATGTAGAGAACTGGCAATGGTCTAGGGAAGAACAGCAGATATGATGCAAATGCCCAGAGCAAGAGACTGAGGTAAACTCAATTATTTTAAAATACAGCAATGGTCATTACAAGTAGGATGCTAACCAGAGGTCTTCCACTTCCAGAAAGCAGACAGAAACAGACAAAGCACATGACATTCCGGCAGGAGGAGATTCCATTCAGGTGTAAGAAAGAATGTCCTAACTATGGCCAGGCCATGGAGGAGACACAGTAGAATGCTGCCACCTGCCATTGTCATAAGGTGGGGTGCTGCCTGGTGCAGAGTACAGCAACACCTTAGTAAGTAGTGGGTGGCAATCTTTACATGGGGTTTGGTTTTGCCAAAGTCAGACCATCACGGCTTATCTTTATTCAGATTTTGTCAGTCCAAAAGGCTAGGCACCAAAAATTTTAAAAAGGACCAATCTCTTTCTAATCTTCTTATGCTTTTTCAAAAGCACTGTCATCATCTTGGTACGACTCTGGAAGATTGTTTGAAGAATTTTAATCTGGCCAAGAGATATGACTTCCTTGAGGTTTAGAAAACATACTAAAACAAGTTCCATAAGCATGTGTCCATATAAGTAAAACTACATATTAGACAAAATTCTGAAATACATATTAGTAATTCTCAGTGTGGATTAGAGGCTTGATTTTAAATTTATTAGAATATATTTATTTAGCAATTTTCTTGGCAATTGCTAAAGCTCAGTTTTCCCAATTATGTCAAAGCATTTAGTAAGAGGTTCTCAATTGATGTAGTGCCCGTAGGAAGCTGGGCAGAAATGTGAGGGTCTTTGTAACAAGGGCCCACGCACAGAGGCAGAGGGCAGGACTAAAGAAACGCATGCATGCCAAGTGTCACCAGTCATTCTGGGGTCCTCAGTGAGACTTTTTCATCTTTCAAAAGATACCTTGCTAATGAAATAAATGACATGAAAAATTAAAGGACAGTATAATAATCACATAATTTTTCTACAGACTAATGGCCAGAAATTTAATAAAGCATATCCTCTGTAAAACAACATAAATATACAGGATAGTTAAAAAATAGTTAACTATGAAGTAGGCATATAAAACGCATAGCTACACACTAATATATGTGTGTTTAGCTCTCTAGTATGGCTAATTTTTTAAATCACTCTAAGAATGTGCAAATAACTATTTCAAATTCTTTAGAGATAGTTTTCTAATATACTAAGTCAAAACCATTTTACTCTACTTAAAACATTTCAGTAAAGCCAGGAATTACGATTTTTTTTTTTCTTTTTAGGGCTGCACCTGCTGCATATGGAAGTTCCCAGGCCAGGGGTCTAATCAGAGCTGAAGCTGTCGGCTTAAGCCACAGCCACAGCAATACGAGATCCAAGCGGAGTCTGTGACCTACGCTACAGCTCGTGACAATGCCAGATCCTCAACGAATTGAGTGTGGCCAGAGATCAAACCCAGGTGCTCATAGATACTAGTCAGGTTCGTTACTGCTGAGCCACAACGGAAACTCCAGAACTATGATTCTTATTCTCAAGATACATACGATATAGATCAGCAGTACACACATGAAACAGCTATGGAATACCAGAGTGTTTGTGGCTAGGAGTGATATGACCAGATTAGACTGCTATAAGATCTCTGAGAAAGGAAAGTCATCTTTGGATGAGGTTAGGCAGGATCTTACCCCCAAAGCCAGAGCAGGAATCAGACTAGCAGAGTGGCAGAGGCAGGACATTTTGTACAAGGAATGCCATGCTTACACCAGAGGCTCAAGCATAGGCTATTTTTGAGAAGTGAGGAAAAAGGTAAAACTGCAAAGGGAAAGCGGTACCAAACATCCTGAAGTGCTGAGTCCCATAGATGTTAATGATTCTATGTTTCAATGACAGGAGAGAAATGATGAAAACAAGAACTGAAAAAATTTAATCTGCTAATGGTGCTCGATGAATAAAATAGCAAGATAAGGTTGGAAGCCAACCCCATCACAAGAGGCTCTAATTCGTACAAGGCCCAAAGAGTAGAGGTGGAGGTGGGAATGGAAAACAAATGCAAAAAAGGTAGTGAAGACACTGATTGAAAGTTATTACCCAGAAAAATCTTCTTGGTGCATAGTGATGATGATGGCCTCTATTGCATCTCCCACTGATGTCAGTAAGGGCTGCACAGCGTTTCCCATTAGCACATGGATCGCCTGAAAAGAATGTGAAATTAAGGAGAAGAAAAATTTATTTTCTGGCTGTGTATCTGTGGCGTGCGGAAGTTCCCAGGCCAGGGATTAAACCCAAGTCACAGCAGTGACCTGAGCCACAGCAGTGACAATGCTGCATCCTTAACTGCTAGACCATCAGCAGACTCCAAAACAGGTAAAATTTAAAATGACCAAACACCAAGGAATTGGAGTTGTGAGAAGCACTTTGATTAAACATTTTCTTACTATATCAAATTCAGACTATACACAGTTTAACTCTACTAATGCAACAGAAGTCTGCTCTTCTAACTGCTGTCAGTAATGATCTTTAAGGCTTAAAAAATGTGGAAAGTTTCAACTCCCCCACTTGTCTTAAATTTTTAGCAAGTGAAATGCCCAAATGAACCCTTAGAGAAAAGAAGGGATAGTGCCACTTAAGAAGCAAAGATCAAATTTACACATTTTTAAAAGTTTCCAAAAGAGAGAGGCAAGACCAAAAGTAATTCTTCAAAACTAGAACATCACATGCTTTTGATCAGACTGAATATAATAAATATGTTAGTGATTCTTAGAGGGTAGAACAGCTAGACATTTCATGGATTAGATTTCTGTTTGTAGCATTCTATAGCAGTGATTCTGAACTGGGGGCAATTTTGCTCCACAGAGGACATTTGGCAATGTTTGGAGACATTTTTGACTGTCACAGCTGGGGTGGGGGAGGCGTCTGCTACTAGCATCTAGTGGAAAGAGGACAGACATGCTGCTAAACTTCCTACAATGCAGAAGTTAGGCTCCCACGACAGAACTACCCAGCCTAAAATGTCAACAGTGCTGAGGTTGAGAAACTATTCTACTGTGAGGTATAATCACTGGTTAGGTTATATAAGACCCTAGGCCTTAGGTACGAGGAGTTTTTTTTTTTTTTTTTTTTTAATGGCTGTACCTGCAGCATATGGAAGTTCCTAGACCAGGGACTAAATCCAAGTCACATCTGTGCCAGATCCTTCATCCCACTGGGCAAGGCCAGGGATTGAACCTGCACTTCTGCTGCAACCCAAGCCACTGCAGATGGATTCTTAACCCATTGCACCACAGCAGGAACTCTAGTATGACTTTTCACTGTGAAAATTAGACTGGGTCTCTGTAAACACACAAAAATCTAAATTTTATGTATATTATATATGCTTCAATGCTGATTACATATAAGGAAAATAGATGACTTTTCCTTATATGATTACATATAAGGAAAATGGATGGCTCATACGGTTAAAATCAATGAGAGAAGGTTAAATAGGACCTTTACTCATTAAATTCCTAAATGTCATCTCCAGCCCTAAATCTCTGGTAAAAATAAGCATATGTATATAGGACTGAGAGAGAAAGGTGGGCTCTGCATTTTCTCTTTAACCCCCCTCCCCGCATCCCTCTAGGCTTTCCTTCCTGAAATAAAGGATGAAGACAGACAGAGAGCAGGAGAGAATGTGTGCACACACAGTATGCCTGCCAGGAGCTTAGAATCTAGTGACAACAGATACGCTGTGGTGATATGATGCTGTATAGAGGGCTTTGGGAGAGACCTCCAACTTAGCCTGAGAGGTTTTGAAACACAAAAGGTATTGCTTGAACTGCACTTAAAAGATCAAAATAGGTAGGAACCAAGCGTGAGTTGTGGGGTGGGTGAGGTTGGGAGCACATCCATCAAAGGCAAGGAGCCTGGGGAAGCTAATGCATCTGGGGACCTAAAAAGTGTTCAACACAGTGTGAGGGGCCTGTCCATGTGCAAGAGAGACAGCAGATGCACTCTGTGTAGTCTCCACAGAAGATGGGAATTTATCTTGAAGGGACTGGGAAAACAAAGATGGGTTTTGAGCAATAAAAAAAAGTGGTTAAAGATCTGAATTTGGGGAGTTCACATCGTGGCACAGAGGAAATGAATCCAACTAGGAACCATGAGGTTGTGGGTTCAATCCCTGGCCTCGCTCAATGGGTTAAGGATCTGGCATTGCTGTGAGCTGTGGTGTAGGTCGCAGATGCAACTCAGATCTGATGTGGCTGTGGCGTAGGCCAGCAGCTGTAGCTCCGAATGGACACCTAGAGTGGGAACCTCCATATGCCACGGATGTGGCCCTAAAGACAAAACAAAACAGAAAAGATTTGAATTTGGGAAAAGTCATGCTGGACAGTAGACTGCATGAGTTAGACTAAAGGTTAGGAGTACACCTGCAAAAGTGGTGAGTGCCTGAACCAAATCAGAGCAGCAAGAATAGAGATGACAGACCAGGTGGAGACACTGTGAAAGAAGAACAGCAGGTACAAATTTCCAGGCCACCGTTTGAAACTGTGCCATGACCGTAACCTGAGTTGCTGCAGTGACAGCACTTGGATCCTTAACCCACTGTACCACAAAGGAACTCCTGTCAACACTTTAGGAGCAATACAAAAAAATACCAAGTCTACACAACATAATGTCCACACTGTCTGGGATATATTAAAAATGGCTACATATAAAAAGCTAGGAAATGTTATCAATTCTAAAGGGAAAAGACAATCAATAGCTGACAACTCTGAAATGATATAGAGTCTACAATTATTATGCAGGCAAGAACTTCAGTGAGGTACAGAAAAAAATGCCCCTAATAAAAAAAATAGTAAGAAATCTCAGTTGAGTGACTGAAAATATAAAAAAAGAGTCAAAATGGAAATTTTAAGCCAAGAAAATCACACTACATGAAAGTGGATATAAAGGTACTTTGACAAATACAAAGTTTTATATTCACTTGACATAGTACAATATTAACTCTAAAAGACTGAGTAAAGTTAAGGATGCACACATCCACAGAAAAACTAAAAACAAAAAACAAAAACACAAGCCCTGTAGACGGAAATGCAACAAATAAATTAAAATGAAATTTAAAAAAAAAACCTTTTCAAATAATCCAAAAGAAGGCAGAAGAGGACGAAAAGGGGAAATTAACAAAACAAAACAGAGGGGACAAACAAAATCAAATAATAAAGCCTGTTTGGTAACTGTACTATGTTAATGGACTAAACACCACAATTAAAATACAGAGACTATTAGAATAGACCAGAAGGCAGGACAGCTATATACTGTCTACAAGAGATGCATCTAGAAAATAAAGACACAGAAAAGTTGAAAGTAAATGGATAGAATATATATCAGGTAAACTTTAAAAGACAAGAGACTGATATTAAATTAAGATCAGATAAAATAGAATGCATGACAGTAAGTATTAACAAAACTAAAGAAGGGTATCTCACAATGACAAAAGGGTCAGTTCATCAGCAAGGCATAAAAAATGATAAATACAGATACATAAATAACAGAGCTTCAACACAACTAGTAATAGAGACTCAAAATTGAGGAGCCAAAAATCGACAGAATTAAAGGGAATTAAAGAATTAAGCAAGTTCACAATAAGTGAAAACCGTTGACTCATGTCTTTCAGCAGGAGAACTACATAAAGTATCAGGAGAGGCATCTGAACACATCTCTACACTTTGACTTAACTGGTATTTATAGAATACAATACTAAACAACTACAGATTACATATTTCTGTCAAGCACATTTGGTTCATTCATCAAGACAGGCCCCATGCTGGGCTGTAACACACAGTAAATTTAAAACGACTGAAGTCATACTGAATATGTATTCTGATGGTAAAAGAATTAAAATAGAAATCAGTAATATACTTAGAAAAAACATAAATAATTAGAAATTTTAAAAAAGTCTCAAAAATCTGTGAATCAAAGAAAAAAATCACAAAGGAAATAAAAAATATTTCAAATGGAATGATACTAAAGCACAACATATTAATATTAAAGAGCTTAGAGGGAAATTTATAACCTAATTTTTTTGGGGGGTGGTTAAAATTCAATGGCATAAGGCCTCAAAACAAACAAACAAAAAGCCAAAGAAAATCTAAAATAAGAAGGAAATAAAGACAAAAAAAGAAAAAAAAGACAAAAGCAGAAATTAGTGAAACAGAGTAACAAATAGTAGAGACAATAAAGCAAAAAGTAGGTTCTTTGGAAAGATCAATGAAAATGATAAACTCACAGCTAGACTGATAAATAAAAAAAAGGTGACACCAATCAACAATATAAAAAATGAAAAAAAAGGTTATCTGTATAGTTCCTACAAACATTAAATGGACAGTAACAGAATATTCTCTCCATTATTCTGACAAATTAGATAACTCAGATGAATAGACATATACCTTGAAAGTCACAAAGCATCAAAGCTCATTCAGCAAAAAAACAGATAACCTGGATAGCCCTGTAAATTAAATGTGTAGTTATAAACTATCTCAAAAAAAAAAAAAAAATTCATCCCAACTGGCTTCACTGGTGAATTCTACTATGCATTTGAGAAAGCTACACAAATTTTTTCAGAAGACAGAAGAGGAAGAAACACTTCCAAAACCAAAGAATTATAAAAAAGAAAACTATAACCAATATCCTATATTACTTCAGATACAAACATCTTTAAAAAACTGTGTAAATCAAATCCAGGAATAGATAAAAAGGGTAAGACCATCATGATCTGTAAGATATTTCGTTAACAGCATAAAGAACTAAAACCATATAATTTTTTAGGAGTTCCCATTGTGGCTAACCAGAAACAAACCCGCCTCGTATCCATGAGGATGCCGGTTCAAACCCTGACCTCACTCAGTGGGTTAAGGATCCAGCGATGCCATGAGCTGTGGTGTAGGTTACAGATGTGGTGTAGGCTGGCAGCTGGAGCTCCGATTCCACCGCTAGCCTGGGAACTTCCAAGCGCCACAGAGGCAGCCCTCAAAAGAAAACAAACAACAAACCCATATAATTTTTTAAATAGACAAAGAAAAAGCTATTTGATGAAACAATGTCATCTATAATTTTAACAGGTCCCAGTAAAACCAGGAATAGAAGTTGTTCAAGCTGATAAAGGCCACCTAGGAAAACACTCTACTTTAAATGGTAAAATACTGAATGTTTTCAGGAACAAATTGACCAGCCCACTCTCACCAGTTCTAGGCAACATGGTACTGGAGGTTCTAGCAGGTCAAACAAGGCATGGAAAAGAGGCATCAAGCTCAGCACAGAAGAAATAAAACTGCCTCTATCTGTACATGGAAACGATGGTGTACACAGAAAACTTTACAGGTGGGAAAGGTTTCCCACTTAGGGAAAATATTAAACAGAAGAGAGAGCATTGCACGGAAAGCCTTCATATAAAGGATGGGTAGAGGTTAATAACTGCCAAAGTGTGAAATAACTAAGACTGCAAAAAACCTGAAGCCTCAGCAATCCAGAATATTCCCTTGTATAGAATACCAAACCTACACAACAAAGAATCGTCAAACATAAACTTGCAATATAATCACTATCCACACAAGACAATCTCAGTAATAAACGGATCAGAATTACTGGACTAAGGTGTTTAAATGCTACTTATAGATAAGGTGGTTAAAATGATTCTAAATGTATACTCATTAATACTAACTACACTATCCATGATACAGTATACAGCGCTTGTAACATGAGATGATGACCTTCAAACCTAAAATAACATTTAATTTTGGATAAAATCTCAACAAGGTAGAAAAGAAAAGACTGTTATGTGTTTGTACCCATACATTTTAGTAAATGAAAAGTGTGTTTTGGGAGTTCCCATCGTGGCACAGTGGTTACTTTTTAGTAAATAAAAAGTGTGTTTTGGATGAAAAAATGCTCAACATCATTGATTATAAGAGAAATGCAAATCAAACCTACCATGAGATACCACCTCACACCACTCAGAATGGCCATCATTAATAAATCCACAAATAACAAGTGCTGGAGGGGCTGTGGAGAAAAGGGAACCCTCCTGCACTGTTGGTGGGAATGTAAACTTGTACAGCCACTATGGAGAACAGTTTGGAGATACCTTAGAAATCTATACATAGAACTTAGCCCCATAAGACCCCACAACCCCACTCTTGGGCATATATCCAGATAAAACTCTACTTAAGAGAGACACATGCACCCGCATGTTCATTGCAGCACTATTCACATTAGCTAGGACATGGAAACAACCCAAATGTCCATCAACAGATGATTGGATTCGCAAGATGTGGTATATATACACAATGGAATACTACTCAGCCATAAAAAAGAATGACATAATGCCATTTGCAGAAACATGGATGGAACTAGAGAATCTTATACTGAGTGAAATGAGCCAGAAAGACAAAGACAAATACCATATGATATCACTTATAACTAGAATCTAATATCCAGCACAAATGAACATCTCCTCAGAAAAGAAAATCATGGACTTGGAGAAAAGACTTGTGGCTGCCTGATGGGAGGGGGAGGGAGTAGGAGGGATCGGGAGCTTGGGCTTATCAGACACAACTTAGATTTACAAGGAGATCCTGCTGAATAGCATTGAGAACTTTGTCTAGATACTCATGTTGCAACAGAACAAAGGGTGAGGAAAAAAAATGTAATTGTAATGTACACATGTAAGGATAACTTGATCCCCTTGCTGTACAGTGGGAAAAATAAAATAAAAAAAGTGTGTTTTGGGAGTTCCCGTCATGGCGCAGTGGAACCATGAGGTTGTGGGTTCAACCCCTGGCCTTGCTCAGTGGGTTAAGGATCTGGATCTGGCATTGCCATGAGCTGTGGTGTAGGTTGCAGACGTGGCTCAGATCCTGTGTTGCTGTGGCTCTGGCGTAGGCCAGCAGCTACAGCTCCGATTCGACCCCTAGCCTGGGAACCTCCATAGACCGCGGGAAGAGGCCCTAGAAAAGACAAAAAAAAAAAAAGTGTGTTTAGTATCTTTACTGTCAAGAAATAAAAGCATATAGATTTTTGGTTCTTGGGCTGCAGTCATTTATGCTTTATAACATTCTACCCTAATTCAAAGTGATGTACTTAAGTTTCCTACAGTTTGATAAATACAAGATTCTCCTTTGTTCTTTGAGTCAGAGGGTTTTGTTTGTTCTGCAATTTTTTTTTTTTCTTTTTAGTGCCACATCCGCAGCATATAGAGGTTCCCAGGCTAGGGGTCGAATCAGAGCCACAGCTGCCGGCCTGCGTCACAGCCACAGCAACATCAGATCTGAGCTGCATCTGCGACCTACACCACAGCTGATGGCAACACCAGATCCTTAACCCACTGAGAGGGGCTAGGGATTGAAACTGCAACCTTATGTTCCTAGTCAATTTGTTTTGGCTGCACCACCACTGGATCTACTGTTCTTCATGTAGTATGTCATAATGATTTTTAATAAAATTTAACTAAAAAGCAAGGCTAACACTATTTCATTGAAGTCTGTTAACACAAGCAATTCAGTTTCTAATTAGCAGGGACACTGCAGGCACTCTTTTCTTTTTTTTTTTTTTTTTCCTTTGGCCCTGCCTGCAGCATCCAGATGTTCTCAGGCCAGGGACTGAACCTGCGCCACTATAGTAACCAGAGCCATTGCAGTGACAATGTGAGATCCTTAACCAGCTGAGCCACAAGGGAACTCCATGGCACTCTTTCTTAACCCACAGAATGGACTTTCTCAAACCATGAGTTGTGATCATTAGGGGTCAAAAAATCAGTTAAGAGGACCAGTAATAGAATGTTTTAAAAAGTAGTAGATGAGTATATAAAATAGAATAATCACACAAAATAAGAAAAGTACTGTTTTCTGAAATCTTTGTTTCAATTATAGAAATGTGTATAGATGCATATTCTTTACATATGCAACTATATATGCATATGCATTTATAAATGCTATGTATTATGTAACGAGTACAATGTAAAATGTATTTATCTTGGGTAGTGATCAAAAAATGTTTGACAAACAAATGAGACCTAATTAAACTTAAAAGCTTTTGCACAACAAAGGAAACCATAAACAAAATTAAAAGATAACTCACAGAATGGGACAAAATCTTTGCAAACAAAGTGACCAATAAGGGATTAATCGTAAAAATATATAAATAGCTCATGCAGATCAACACCAAAAACAGAAAAAACACAAAGCACAACCCAATCAATAAATGGGCAGAAGATCAGAGTTCCGTTGTAGCACAGCAGGTTAAGGATCTAGCATTGTTACTGTAGTGGTGTGAGCCCTTGCTGTGGTGTGGGGTTTATCCCTTGACCAGGAACTTCCACATGCCGTGGGTGTGGCCAAAATAAAAATGGGCAGAAGAGCTAGACATTTCTCTAAAGAAGGCAGACAGATGGCCAAAAAAACACATGAAAAGATGCTCAACATCACTAATTATTAGAGAACTGTTAATCAAAACTGCAATGAAGTATTTTCTCATACCAGTCAGAATGACCGTCATCAAAAGTCTACAAACAATAAATGCTGGATATGGTGTGGAGAAAACAGAACCCTCCTACAACTGTTGGTGGGAATGTAAATTAGTACAACCACTATGGAGAACAGTATGGAAATTCCTTCAAAAACTAAAAACAGAACTACCATATGATCCACCAATCCCACTCCTGGGCACGTAGCCAGAGAAAACTATGATTTGAAAAGATACATGCACCCCAATGTTCATACAGCAGTACTATTTACAACAGCCAAGGCATGCCCATTGATAGAACAATGGATAAAGGAGACATGGCACATATATACCATGGAAATATGAATGAAATACTAGCCATAAAAATAAATGAAATAATGCCATTTGTAGCAACATGGATGCAACTAGAGATTATCATACTAAGTGAAGTAAATCAGACTAAGATAAATATCATATGATATTGCTTATAGGTGGAACCTAAAAAAAAGGAAACGAATTTATTCACAAAAAAGAAAGTCTCACAGACTTTAAAAACAAACTTATGGTTACCAAAAGGGGAAGCGGGTGGGAGGTAAATTAGGAGTTTGGGATTAACATAAACACACTATTATATATAAAACACATAACCAACAGGGATCTACTGTAGAGCACAGGGAACTCTACTCAATATTCTGTAATAACCTATATGGGAAAAGAATCTGAAAAAGAATGGATATATGTTTATGTATAACTGAACTGCTTTGCAGTACCCCTAAAATGAATACACTGTAATCAATTATACTCCAATATAAAATAAAAATTAAATTGAAAAAAGAATATTTGACAGCTACAGCTAGAAAATAAAGACAAGATGTAGAGCTGTACACAGAAACGAAGACCACATCTATTCGCTGCCTGGAAGCAAGAACATTAGGACCTTTGGTCTGTCTTACTGGCTTGATTTTATAGTATCTATTGATTATCAATAAACTGAACAACTCCTACTAAAAAATTACTCTTATTACGGCAGCTTTATCATACTTCATCCTAATGAGATAAGCACACCTGGAAAAAAGAAAAAAGATACAGAGAAAACATCCAAGCATACTTTTACTATGTTGGGGGAAAAACAGAATGTCTCCTCCTACCTCATACATGAATTTAGTGTCCTTAAGTTTTGCGGCCTGTTAAATCCCCCACCTATGTCACCTACGGACAGAATCTGACTTCAGAAGTCCCCTTCTCCTTTAGGATTTGTGACATCATCTCTCCCAATTTTCTTCTTCACTCTCATTGTTCTTTCTTTGCATTAAATATATCTCCCTGGAGTTTACTGGTAGACCATCTCTCTTTTTCTCTCTCTCTCTTCACTGTACCCAAGCGACCTAAATTCAATCTAATAGTTGACACTTATTGCCTTTGTGAAGGTATACTGTAGCACTTTTTAGATGTACAAACTAAGGCAAGAGAAAACTTACTAACTTGTCTGAGGTCATTAGATAAATAGCTCTATGAAACAGAGACAGGATTCATATATAAGCAGCTGAGCTCCAGACTTTGCTTTACTATATGCAAAGTTACTTATATATTTAGCTAGTATTAAACAAGTATTTAATAAATGAATGAATGGATGATGGTGGCAATGGATGATGTAGTAATAAACAGGATTCTTTTGAGTCACTGAGATTTAGGTTCCCCAGCTATATGACTTTGAGCAAAGTATTATTTCTTAGATGTATAAAATGGGGATAATAATACCTAACGGCTGCCTTCAATATTGTTTTTATAATAGCTGTCTTGATAATAACTTGAATATTGAATATTTCAACATACTGCATGTGACTGGCAAGTGGCAGGTGCTAAATAAAGGGTACCTATTACTATTATAAGAATGAATTGTCTGCTTCTTTTTAAAAGAGTTACCTATTGTGAACTCTGAATCTCCACTGTGGCTCTGAATCTGAATCTCATGCCAATATTATTATTATTATTGTTATTACTTGTCTTTTCTGGGCCATACCGGAGGCACATGGAGGTTCCCAGGCTAGGGGTCTAATCAGAGCTACAGCTGCCAGCCTACACCACATCCACAGCAACGTGGGATCCAAGCTGCATCTGTGGCCTACACCACATCCACAGCAACGCGGGATCCAAGCTGCATCTGTGACCTACACCACAGCTCACGGCAACACCAGATACTTAACCTACTGAGCGAGGCCAGGGACTCAACCTCATGGTTCCTAGTTGGATTCTTTAATCACTGAGCCACAACGGGAACTCCCCGATATTATTTATTATTATTATTCATCTTTTTTGTCATTTAAGGGCCACACTTGTGCAGCATATGGAGGTTGCCAGGCTGGGGGTCTAATCGGAGCTGTAGCTGCTGGCCTACACCTCAGTCACAGCAACGCCAGATCTGAGCCGCGTCTGCATCCTACACCAGAGCTCAGGGCAATGCCGGATCCTTAACCCATTGAGTGAGGCCAGGGATGGAACCTGCAACCTCATGGTTCCTAGCAGGATTTGTTTCCACTGCGGCACAACAGGAACTCCCCCAACGTTATTTTAATTTAACTCCCTGAGTACTAGAAAGGGAGTATATTTATGTTAGTACATGTAAAAATGGGAATTGTCCCTGGTGTCACACCTTACAGAAACACATTAGAGCACCTTGGCATTACTGACATTTTAGTCCTGATAATTCTTGGAGGGTTGTCCTGTGCACTGCAGGATATTTAATAGAATTTCCAGCACTAGAGGCCAGTAGCACCTGATCCCTGGTCATGACAATCAAAAATGTCTCCATATATTGTTAAATGTCCCTTAGGGGACAAAATCACCCTGGTGGAGAACCACTGCGTTGCTGGGATAATTGGGCTGTACTTTCCTAAGGTGCAGTGAATACTTTTAAGATTCTTGCCTCTCTAGCTTATGATACAAGGATCATAAGTGGAATACTGTCTGCAGACATCAACACGGTCTATTTTTAAATTCAGAAGATGTAAGCACACATGTAGCCTCTCTTTATAGGATAATTATCAACATGCTACTTTTGGCAAATGTAGAAGATTCTGAACTATTTTTAAAATGTGACACTTCCCACTCATCCAAACAAATAATTCTAAAACCCACTCCCAGAGTCAAAGATTAAATTCCTTTACCTTTAGGGCCGAAATGATAGTTTGCTCAGCTGCTGGTGGGAATGAACTCTGACTGGAAACCACCTAGAATAAATCCAGTTATAATTTTATTCATTTTTATAAACACTAGTTTTGATCAGAACATGATAAAACTGTTTCCATAAGCCACATATAAAATACTATCATTACTTGAGAGTAGTATCTCATACATGTTTTAAAAATTCATTAGTATTTAGTAGTTAGGGTAAGTTTAAAAGTATTTTCCTACATAAAGCAAAGATCTACTTCAAATAATTGAAACATTAGGAATTCTAAGAGGTAGCTTTCCTTTATGCACTTAGTTTTTCATTACAAAGTTTTAACCTGAAAAGGTCAGTCTAAAGCCATATTTACTTCTTTTAAAAAACTGAGACTCACTTTTTTGAGGTTGATTATAATTTTTAACGTCTTTAAAATACAAATGTCAAATGTTTCCCTTTTTTACAAATCAATGCCAACATTATCAAAATTCTGAAAGTATCAATAAAGGCATTTAAATCAGGCTAAATAAATGTAAATTTTCATTGCTTATGGCTCTTTACAGTAATTAAAGGAAATAGAAACTATATCATATATTCTTTATTTACTTTTGTTATTTAGTTTTCTGAGATTTACCTGATTATAACTTTTAAAAATAGATTTTGTTTAGCATGCAAAAATACACATTTTTGGAAATCCATAATTGATAAAAGAACTTGTTAAAAATTTTAAGTAAATCAAAAATTGTTATAATATTCTAAGGTACAATCTAGCATATAAAAAGCTCGTATTAGAGGTCAAATTTTTTAACATCCTCTAATCTTTGGCTTCTAACCATCTCTGTACTTACCAAACATTTTGAAAATCATTAATAGAGAGAAAACACAAGTGACTAAAGAATCAAACGTGGGATGGAAAGTGCTGTTTTCCCAAAATTAAGTTTACAGTTCATCTTAGACATAATATATGAAGGCAAACAAGTTAATATCCAGTCATTTGAAAAAAAAAATTAGCAGAACAACAGAAAAAGAAAATTTCTACCTACAAGTTGTCTTCAGTGATTATATCATAAAAGTTCACTGTTTTTAATGCATCTCCTCCCCCATTTTGGGGGGCAAAGATAGAACCTCTCTGACATGTTAAAGGGATTACGAGTTCTTGTCGTTACCAGCTTTACTGTAATTTACTACCATCCATAGGATATTAAATTATGTTTTCTAATAGGTATAAAGCATGTACAATTCATCCTTAAATCATTTGTTCAATAAACTTGACTACACCAAGCAAACTTGAGGATCTACAGTTCATGTGTTTTAAACTAAATGTATACACAAAAAGCCATATAAATAGTAAGAATCAGGATCAAATATTGTTTAGAAAGAGTTCAAGCCTCAGGGTATTTCACAATCATCTTTTCATTGTATTCTCCTGCAAAAAATTAAATAGTAATTCACAGTGGTTTAAATCGGGACAAGAAGAAAGAACTTACAGTTAAGTCACAAGAACTTAATTAAAATAAAGGTTACCTTTGTTACCGACTGGTGCAACTTATATAGTGAATTCACTACTGCCACGTTTCTTCTTTGCCCTTCTGTAAGAGGCCCAATCACCTGACTTGCATCTCCTTGTGTGGAGAGCTGTAAGAATGCAACACAAAAAGAAATGACCAAAACAAAAGTTCATATTTAACTGGGGGAAGTTTATGGTCCCCTGACAAAGTGAATCCTAATTGGAAATATTCAGGTCAAGCTCTGGACCTTAGGCAGAGCCAAGAATCTCTGTAGAGATGACACCATGGGTGCGGAAGCCTAATTAGTCTTGCGCTGGAAGAACATCCTTCATCAGTCCTTCACATCTGATGCTCTCCTGAGGGAAGTGCAACCCCAAAGTCCAGTGTGTGCTGTTATTTTGATACATAAGCACAGAACTTCTGAAGGATACCTTCTGCCAAGAGTCTTTTTTCTACTCAAAACCTTGGAAATAAGCCGCCCCCCCCCCCAAAAAAAAAGAAAAAGAGGAAGAGAGGGAGAAAGAAAGGAAGAAATAAACCTAACCTGCAAACTATGTTCATTTGACAGTCATCATAATATTCCAGTGAAATGAGTGGTGAAAGAAGGATATTATTCTTATTTTTCATAGGTTAAAAAGGAAGTTGGGAGTTCCTGTCACGGCTCCGTGGTTAATCAATCTGACCTGGAACCATGAGGTTGCGGGTTCGATCCCTGGCCTTGCTCAGTGGGTTAAGGATCTGGCATTGCTATGAGCTGTGGTGTGGGTCGCAGACGCGGCTCGGATTCCGAGTTGCTGTGGCTCTGGTATAGGCTGATGGCTGCGGCTCCGATTGGACCCCTAGTCTGGGAACCTCCATGTGCTGTAGGTGTGGCTCAAGAAATGGCAAAAAGACAAAAAAAAACAAAAAAATTTAAAATAAAGGGAATAATCCTTTGTTAAAGTTACAATCCATGTTGACGGGCTTTAAATCAACAAAGCTTTTTGATATTAGGTCAAATAACTCCAACTTATTTTGCCTTTCCTCATGGACACAGATAGTCACCAACCTATAAGTAAGTTGTGTTCTTAAACAGTCATCTGTAAGTTGGTGGACTGAAAAAAAAACCTGTACTTTTCCTACAGAAACTATGTTAAAAATTAATGGCTAGTTCTCCGATGAGCTTAAAAGTCCAATTTAATCTATAATGTGGTGAACCAACACGAACAGAAGATCTGAGCCCCCAGGAGAAAGAAAGCAGATGGTGGGCTCTGCACTATGCTGAGGAAGGGAGAGGCTCTGAAGGCACTCTGGAGATTACAGTGGCAATGATGCTTATGGTAGACGCAGGGGGTCAGATGCTAAATATGTATCTGTCTATCACGGAATTTAGAAGTTATGATTCTAGCTGTGCCTTTAAAAATAAATCCAATCTCTTACTTTTCTTGAGATTCTTTCCGAAAAACTTTGAAGTCCTCAGAAAGAAATGGGAAGACAGTTTTTCATATCTTATTTCCACTGATTTTATGTATTCCACATTTAATTGAGACATGCTCAGTGCTAGAAAAGGGTCGAGATCATTTTTTTTTTTGAGATCACCTTATTAATGAGAACTGATCATATTGCAAGGTTTAAAAGCATAGAAAGGCCCATGTTAAACCTATTAGGAGGCTACAATAAAAAAGACAGATAATAACATGTTTGCCAGGATGGAGAGAAACTGTGCATTGCTGGTGAGAATTTAAAATGGAGTAGATGCTCTGGAAAACAGTCTGGTAGCTCCTCAAAGATAAACAGGGTGAGTATATACCCCCCAATGTGACTTTTAGTTACATACACAAAAGAAATAAAAACACATATTCAGACAAAAACGTGTATACAACTATTCACAACAACATTATTCCATAGCAAAATAGCCCCAAATGGAAACAACCTAAATGTAAATCAAGTAGCAATGGATAAATAAGACGTAGTATATCCATACAATGGAACATTACTCAGAAAAAAAAAAATTAAATCCTAACACCTGCTACAACACGGCTGTACCTTGAAAGTAAAAAGAAGCCAGTTACAAAAGGCCACATATTAAATGATTACATTTACATGAAATATCCATAATAAGCAAATCCACAGAAACAACAAGCAGATTAGTAATTGTTAAAGGGGAAATTGGGGAGTGACTGCTAATGGGTAGGAGATTTCTTCTTGGGGTGATGAAATGTTCTAAATTTGACTGTGAATATGCTTTAAAAAAAAAAAAACTAACCCAATGATCTGTACATTTTAAATGAGTGAATTATATTTTAATAAAGCTGTTTTTAAAAAAGTACAAAAAGGAGTTCCAGTCATGGCTCAGTGGTTAACAAATCCAACTAGGAACCATGAGGTTTCGGATTCGATCCTTGGTCTTGCTCTGTGGGTTAAGGATCCAGCGTTGCCATGAGCTATGGTGTAGGTCACAGATGCAGCTCAGATCCCGCGTTGCTGTGGCTCTGGCGTAGGCCAGCAGCTACAGCTCCGATTCGACCCCTAGCCTGGGAACCTCCATATGCTGCAGGAGCGGCCCAAGAAATGGCAAAAAGACAAAAAAGTACAGAAAGAAAACTTCCCACACTACAAGGGTTATCTGAAAACCCTCTGAAAACTTTGAAAGCCTGTGAAAACTAAGGTTAAGATAATAAGATGGCTAAATTCAATTCACTCACAAAGTTCAGTGGAGTTCCCGTCATGGCTTGGTGGTTAATGAACCCAACTGGTATCCATGAGGACATGGGTTTGGGTCCCATCCCTGGCCTCACTCAGTGGATTAAGGATCCGGCACTGCCGTGAGCTATGGCGTAGGTCACAGATGTGGCTTGGATCCCGTGTTGCTGTGACTGTGGCTAGGCCAGCAGCTACAGCTCTGATTCAACCTCTAGCCTGGAAACCTCCATATGCTATGGGTGTGGCCCTAAAAAGACAAAAAAAAACACCCCAAAAACAAAAAAAGTCCAGTGAAGAAAATATTACAGCTATAAGAGCAAAACACTGACACTATGAAAGAACTAAAAATGAAGTATCACTATACCAAAAACAAGGAACGAACTATAAATATCAAGGTGAAAATGTAACACGAGAAGACTGAAAACTGAAAGATAATCTGACACTTATCTTGGACTTACAGCAGGACAGAATCAGTCCAAAACCTTAACTAATTGAATCATCCTGTGTTTCTTTCCAGCACCACCCGTGCCATCATCTTTTTGAAGAAAATAATTTCAAACTTACAAAATATTATAATAAAAATAATGCAAGGAACCCGGTTTACCTACTGTTACAGTTTACCCCATTTGCTTTATTATTTGTAGTCTCTCTCTCTCACGTGTATATCATACATATGTTATGGTCCTTTATCCCTAAATATTTCAGGGTGTATTTTCTAAAGTGGGAATATTCTCTTATAAAACCTTCGTTCACTAATCAGCTTCATAAATTTACACTGATACAATATTTTTATCTGGAATCAGCCATGTTCCCAAAGAAGCCCTGGTTTCTTTTAGTGGGAAGTGGTATTAGACACCAAGATCTGGGCACTAGGTGTCCTCGATGCTACTTACTCCTGTAATAACTCTAAATTAATTCCATTTATAGATTATTTTTTCAATACCCTGACTGGACTTTTTTTTTTCCTTTTTTTTCTTTTAAGGGCCACACCCGAGGCATATGGAGATTCCCAGGCTAGGGGTCCAATCGGAGCTACAGCCGCCAGCCTACGCTACAGCCATAGCAATGCAGGATCCGAGCCACGTCTGCGACCTACACCACAGCTCATGGCAACACCAGATCCTTAACTCACTGAGTAAAGCCAGGAATCAAAACGCACAACCTCACGGCTCCTAGTTGGATTCGTTTATGCCGCACCACGATGGGGATTCCCTTGCATGGACTCTGGTTTAGTTCCCTGTCATCTTCTCCATTAGATTTTAAGAACTAAACAGTGAATCCCATATACTGATAACCCAGATTTTACAAATGACATCTTACAGTTGGTTTTATATACCTATCACTTATCTTCAACTCATTTTATATTTCTGAATCATTTCAAAGTAATTTTTAGATTTCAGTATGCTTTACCCTTTTACCCCTAAACACTTACGCATGCATAGAATGAAGTGGAATACGTTTAAACATTTTTTATTTGTAAGGTAAAATTTATGTATAATGAAATGCAGACATGAAGTGCACAGTTCATCAAGATTTGGCAAATGGTTTTACTTGTGTAATTCTAACCACATCACTGCAGAAGGGTCCTTTATCCCACTTCTCAGTCAATCCTCCCTTTCTGGCTTGATAAGTCTTGGCTTTAAGTGCAGCTAGATTCACAGACAATATGGAAAGATATTTTTAACAAGTTCCAAAGACAGTATTTCACATATCATTCAGTCTTTTACCAGCTCCTGCTGCCACTGTGTTCTTCTTGGGAAAGTTTTTTTTTATAAATTTTTGCTCACACATATTATTTTCAAAAACACTATAAGTTAACACACTATTTTTTCTAACATTTTATTACAAACACTTAAAAGACTTGTAAGTAGAAACCCATCTACTGACCACTTAAAGTCTATAATTAACATTTCATAATACTTGCTTATGTTATCCATTCCTCTATCCATTTTATATTTTTGATTGCATCTCAAAATAACTTGTAGACAAGATTATATTTGTTACCAATGACTTCATCTCACTGATTAGTTTTGTTTATTCTATATCTTTATGTAAAGTTTTTTATGAATGTGAATATAAAGCTTTTTCTCTACCACTGGCTAGGTGAGTAACTTGTGGCCTCAATTTCTTCATCTGGAACATGAAACTAATAACACAGTCGATACCAAAGTATCCTTTCTAAACTGTAAAATACCTTAACAATGTAAGGTATTATCATTTTTACCTCCAGCCATTCTAGGTCTTGTTCTCATTTTCTTCTCACATCCCTTTTGCTTAGTCCTTTTCCCTACTACCCACTTCTCCAAGCTCCAGCCTATGACAGGACCATGGGTACAGATTAGGACTGAGGAATCAGAACCAAAGGCTAATGAAGCTGCTGGTAGGTAGAGACTGAATTTTGGCTCCTTTTTGGTTGTGGTAATGAAGTTCTTGGACAGAGCAGGCATTCTTTTTTTTTTTTTTTTTGTATTTTGTCTTTTTAGGGCCATACCCATGACATATAGGGGTTCCCAGGCTAAGGGTCAATTCGGAGCTGTAGCTACTGGCCTACACCATAGCCACGGCAACATGGGATCTGAGCTGTGTCTGCAACCTACACCACTGTTCATGGCAATGCTGGATCCTTAACCCACTGAGCAAAGCTAGGGATCGAACCCACCTCCTCATGGATACTAGTCGGGTTCGTTAACCACTGAGCCATGACAGGAACTCCAGAGCAGACATTCTTCATTTCAGCTTCCACACTTCTTCAGCTGTTAATAATTTTCATTGTTTCAAGTTATTTCCTTCATTTGAACTTCTTAAGACTGATTCTTCACTAATTCACATACATTTTCAGCAAGGCATCTTAAAGCAGAAGATGCTCTACTAGGTATCAGGTCAATGACTGGAGGACCAGAGTAATGGTTTCCCATTGTTGTTCTTTCAAAGGCCACCTCATTTGAGATGAGTAAAATTAAATGGAGGTGAATAAATATAGCTTTTGCTATAAAGTATCAGCAACTAGGAGACTAGAAAGTTAGAAGTAGTAAAAGATTCAAATGTCTAAACTATTAAAAATATACATACTGGTCAATCAAGTTATACTACTTAGTAAAGTATGGAAAGATGTTGAAAACCAAAAGAGCTGCATTTGAGTTTTAAAAATCACACACCCCTTAGTATGAGAGTCTCTAGTTCCATCCATGTGGCTGCAAATGGCATTATTTTGTTCTTTTTAATGGCTGAATAGTATTCCATTGTGTATATATACCACATCTTCTTAATCCATTCATCTGTTGATGGACATTTAGGTTGTTTCCATGTCTTGGCTATTGTGGATAGAGCTGCAATGAACATGCAGGTGCATGTGTCTTTTTCAAGGAAAGTTTTGTCTGGATATATACCCAAGAGTAGGATTGCTGGGTCATATACCATTTGCAGCAAGATGGATGGAACTAGAGACTCTCAGATTAAGTGAAGTAATTCAGAAAAAGAAAGACATACCACATGATATCACTTATATCTGGAACATAATATATGGCACAAACAAACCTTTCCACAGAAAAGAAATTCATGGACATAGAGAACAGACTTGTGACTGCCAAACGGGAGGGGAGGGACTGGGAGGGACCCGGAATCTGGGGTTAATAGATGCAAACCATTGCCTTTGAAATGGATAAGCAATGAGATCTTGCTATACAGCACTGGGAACTATATATAGTCACTTGCGATGGAGCATGATGGAGGATAAGTGATAGAGCATGATGGAGGATAATATGAGAAAAAGAATGTGTGTGTGTATATATATATGTGTCACTGGGCCACAATGCTGTACAGCAGAAAACTGACAGAACATTGTAAACCAGCTATAATGGAAAAAATTAAAATCACTAAAAAATAAAATAAAAATAAAAATTATATACCCCCACGTACCTACCCCACCCCCCGACATACACATGGAAAGAAAGGAAATCCAAAGGGTAAAGAAATCCTTAACAATTAAGAGGGTTCTGATGACAAATAACAAGACATATTATTCCTTTTTAACTATGTGAAGAACATACTTTTCAGAAATTCTAATTCTGTACATCAGCTCACTAGGAACTTTGTGTGAATTCAATGTATAAGAAACAACTGAGATGAAATTCTTGAAACAATGATAAGCTATGTATATACAGTTTAACATGATAAATGTTTTTATATAATTGTAAATTTGTAAATGAAATGACCCCAAGATCGCCCTAAGATCACATCTGAGGGCTACAAGAAATAAAACTGATAATTCAACAGATGAGTTGGATGAAAGCTTTAAACTTCTATTCAGATAATCTAATGAAAATTACTTTTGGGGAATTATAAAGTTGGTGACTCAGAAGAATGTCTAAAATGAACAAGAAAATACATTACGGATTAGTTATGAATTACAGAAGGCTAAGTTACTTTCCAGATATCATGAAAATACCACCAGTGTTCTATTTATCTATAATTTCCATTACTGCTAAGGAAATGTCAAGAGTATAAGAAAACTCCTTATGTGAATTTGGTCATACTTTTAAAAATATTTCTTTGCAATCACATATAAAACAAATGAGGAAAAGAATATTATTATGTATTAGAATTTCATAGATTTAAGACAATGTGAAACATATACCAATCTACATTGCTTCCTGCATGGAAACAAGACAGAACATTGACATTTTTATGTTAAATCGGATTTTTTTTTTTGTCTTTTCTAGGGCTGCTCCCATGGCGTATGGAGGTTCCCAGGCTAGGGGTTGAAATGAAGCTGTAGCCACCGGCCTACACTAGAGCCACAGTAATGCGGGATCCAAGCCACGTCTGCAACCTACACCACAGCTCACGGCAACGCCAGATCCTTAACCCACTGAGCAAGGCCAGGGATTGAACCCGCACGCAACCTCATGGTTCCTAGTTGGATTCGTTAACCACTGTGCCATGACAGGAACTCCTAAATGTGATATTTTTAACAAAAACTCTGAAATAAGTTTTGATGAACCTTCAATTATTATTATATCTATACTTATGTTTCTCAAAGTGGTGAGCATATTTGTATTATAGCTACCAAAATAAAAAAATTTAATGTGAAATTTATATTAAGACATTCTTTTGGGAGTTCCCTTTGTGGCTCAGGGGTTACTGAACCCAACTAGGATTCAAGAGGATGCAGGTTCGATCCGTGGCCTCTCTCAGTGGGTTGGGATCTGGCCTTGGCATGAACTGTGGTGTAGGTTGCAGATGCAGACTGGATCCCGCATTGCTGTGGCTGTGGTGTAGTCCAGCAGTTGTAGCTCCAATTAGATCCCTAGCCTGGGAACTTCCATATGCCATGGGCATGGCCCTAAAAAAGAAAAAAAAAAAAAAGAAAACTTTTTTTTGACTTAATACATGCTTTCTATCCAATTTTGGAGTTCGTGGTTAAAACAAAAACAAACAAAAACAAAAAAAAACAAAAAAAAATAAAAAACTACATAGAAAAGGTTATTCATATTATTATTTATATTATTTTAATGGAGTGTATAAAAGGTAAATATCTAGCTCTCAGATTGTCACATCCCCCTCCCACACATAGAAGACTTCAGTAATCAACTCTGTCCCTGTTATGGTCTTGTAACACAGCGCTCCAGGCAGTGACTACAAATCTCTTAGGCCCAACATAGGAAAGGGATATTTGTAATCCCTGAATGACATTGTATCAGTTTTTCTGGACATATGGGTCAATAATTCTAAGTATATTCTATAGTTCACCTAAATGCTTTCTGGGTCAAGAGATGCTGATGAGTATATATTCCCATAGCCTCAAAATAACTGTATTCTTACATAGTCCCCATTAGAAATGTATCTTTGCAAAAAAGAATTCACATATATATGAGTCACTTTGCTGTACAGCAGAAATTAACACAACATTGTAGATCAGCTACACGTCAATAAAATTTTTTAAAAAGAAATGTATCCTAAGAAAATAATAAAGCCATATACACAAGAATAATGCTACTTATAAAACAGAGAAAATGGAAAGCCCTACATGTCTAAGAATAAGAGAATAGCTGGGCATATTAGGCAATTCACATGCTAGAACAAGTAACAGTGGGAAATGCTTATGTTACAGTGCTAATTGTAAAAAAACAAGCCAAAAACACCAATTTGTCTGTGCCTAGCAGTTTGCTCTCACAAAAGACTAGAAAGAAATGAAGCAAAAATGTTAAATAGTATGAAGGATTACATAATGTAGAAACTTACCAGAATGCTAGTAAAGGGCACAGTGGAATTCCATCGTCTAGAAGGCTCACTTGTAGAACACACTTAGAACTTGTTATACAGGAGTTCCCGTAGTGGCTCAGCAGTAAAAAAGTCGACTAGTGTCCATAAGGACATGGGTTTGATCCCTGGTCTCATTCCGTGGGTTAAGGATTCGGAGTTGCCCTGAGCTGCGGTGTAGATTGCAGGCATGGCTTGGATCTGAAACTGCTGTGGTTGTGGCATAGGCTGGCAGCTGCAGCTCCAATTTGACCCCTAGCCCAACTGCACTGGGATCTGATCCCTGGACCAGCTTTAGGGCAGCCAAAAAAAGAAGAGAAAAAAAATGTTCTTGGGAAATATGGCCTCTTGTGATCTACTAATCCGTGACACAGATGAAAGTAATTTTATTTATATTTACTTATCAAATGCTTTCATCACAGAATACTTGGTTCAGAGTAAAGAACATAAGGAGTTCCTGTTGTGGCACAGTGGAAACGAATCCAACTAGGAACCGTGAGGTTGCGGGTTCAATCCCTGGCCTCTGTTCAGTGGGTTAATGATCCAGCATTGCTGTGAGCTGTGGTGTAGGTCATAGATGTGGCTCAGATCCCATGTTGCTGTGACTGTGGGGTAGACCAGCAGCTGTAGCTCCGATTAGACCCCTAGCCTGGGAACCTCCATATGCCACAAGTGTGGCCCTAAAAAGCAAAAAAAAAAAAAAAAAAAAAAACCAAAACCATAATAATTATAATATTATTTTACTAGAAATGCCAATTATCTTATGATATACACACACACACATATATAGACACACACTCACAATTAAGTTATCTAACATCCCTAACACTAAATACAGTTTGTAATACATTAGAAATGTATTACACTGTAATGTAATACATTAGAAATACTGTATTTGGAATCCGGACATAGGGCATGTTTCTGCAAATGTATACAGAAAAGGACAAATCCACAGGTTTACGTAGCAACTCTTCATTTTCCTGGCATGTCAACCTAACCAAACTTTGCTGATAAATAACATTTCCTTAAGTGTTAAAACTTTCAGAAAATACTTTCATGAAACTCTTGCTATAGTGCATGTTGACACTTTTCTGGTTTCATGAATAAGATACACAGAATATATACCTTAAGAAGGCTAATTCTACTTAAATTAACCATGCACATGTTCATTAGTGAAGGTGTTTTCATGCTATTACACATCTATGTTTTAAAAGTAACTGCATCAGAGCTCCGTACAGTGTATATGGCTGCTTGCTCCTTCACTCACTAAATGGCTTTAGATTACTATATCTTTTGAAATTTTGTGTTTTTCCCTTTTAAGTTTTGATGATTTTAACAATCTTTCTCTTATTACCTAAGAGAATCAGGTGTCAGTTTCCTTTTGATCTTATTCCCCCTCATCTTTATCTAATTTGCTTTAAATTAGGAAACTAGGGGTCTAACCACATGAAAGCTGGGAGATTTCTCTAAGAATTAAGTTGCTACTTTAGTGCATGGACATTGTGATATCAATTCTAGAAGTTCAGAGGACGTTTTTAGGTCCTTCCTGGTTCTTCTTTATATTTCAGACTGTTAAATTTGTCAAGTATTTAACTACTTAACAGTAATAAAATAGAGGTGTTATACTACACATCTGTTTAGCTAAAAATAAGGACAGGTACATTCAATCATAGAACAGATTCAATGGTAATGTTACATCTTGACATCAGACTAAATCTTCACATAAATCTGACAGCAAAGAGATGACAGCTTGAGATGCTTTCCCTTTGGACAGTAAACATGTAACTGAAAAGCTGGAAACCAAATCTTGTTTAAAGCAGAGAGATGAATAAAACCAACAGAGGAATCAAATACAACTTTGTAATTCTAAGCTGTATTGCTCAGACATCCTGTATACTGTTTAAAAAGACCTGTTATCAACCTCCTTTAGATCTTCTCCCCCATGCTCCTGTTCTTTAAGTCAAAAACTTTACCTGGCACGTGGGATTTGGCAACCCCATGTGGGTGGAAAGAAAACACAATTTGCCAGGAATGGATCACTTGGAGTTTTTACTTTATTTTTCTTCAAAGGACCTAAGGCTTTTGAACAACAGATGCAGTTTCCACCTCCCCATGACCAATGACTGGCTCCTAAAACGCTGACCTTGTTAATTAAATTTAGAGTCATAAATTTGCATATTTTAATTCTTTGAAGAAAAGAGAACGGTTCACTGTCAGGTCTACTGAACTTTCCCCATCTTCCAATAATGAATTCTTTTTTTTTTTTTTTTGTATTTTTGCTATTTCTTTGAGCCGCTCCCGCGGCATGTGGAGGTTCCCAGGCTAAGGGTCGAATCCGAGATGTAGCCCCCAGCCTACGCCAGAGCCACAGCAACGGAGGAGGATCCGAGCCGCGAACCTACACCACAGCTCACTGCAATGCCGGATCCTTAACCCACTGAGCAAGGCCAGGGACCAAACCCGCAACCTCATGGTTCCTAGTCGGATTCGTTAACCACTGCACCACGATGGGAACTCCCAATAATGAATTCTAAGGCTATTAATCAACAGAAAAAACCTTGACATATAGAGAATGACCTCTTTGATTTAGAGTAATTTACCTTTAGTACAGACTGAATTTCAAACCACAGAATTTCCAAAAGAAATTAGGTTTATTACCCTTAGGGACACAGAAAAACCAGAATCCCAGCACCCTACTATTAAGGCCAAAGTTAGCCAATAAAATTTAATAAAAAATAATTAGTAGTTCACATATTTGTAGGTAGACTAGTACTTTGGCAGTTTTTGAGAGATATAAGTTCCAGTATAATTAAACCTATGATCTTGTATTCATTATAAATTTTCATAGCAAAGAAGTTCTTTATATATAAAGATAATTTTCAATTTAACTGAAGTCTTACTAATAAAAAAATGTACAATTGAGCTCCAAGCTAATGAGGCACTCATTATAATAGCAGTATTTATAAGATCAAACCAGAAAAAAAAGGTTAATTACCTGATTGAGAGCAATGACTATCTAAAAAATTACCAATTTCTTTTGCAAAATCTGGCAATGTCATTCTATGTTTGCCATAAATGATTATATAATTGAGGAGTCTTAGGAAGTAGTTCTAAAGAGTATCATTCTACCGTGGCCTCACTGACCTTAACACCACAACTTTCCATCTTGTTAGTGGATTTGTCAATTTTTCTCTGAAATTCCAACCACTTTGTCTTATTATGTTGTAAGGTGTATCAAAATTCTCATACCTTCCCAGTAAATTGTTCCCTTTCTCATTTTATGACACCTCTCTCCCCAACCCTTAATGATGCTTTTTGCTTTAGTCTATTCTGCCTGATGTTAATAGTTATATCAGCTTTTGTCTAATTACTATTTGCCTGAAACATTTTTCCTCCACTCCTTTACTTTTCTTTGTGTCCTTATGTTCTAGGTATATTGCATAAACTAAAAAATTTAGTTATTAATTCTGTTCAACTTAAGACATGTCACTGGGCAGTTTACTGTGATCAATGATATACTTGGAATCCATCTTACTATGAAATTTCTATATGATTTTTTTGGCATTTTATTATTTTTCAGCTTTTTAGGGACCTGGTACTTTTCTTTTTTACCCACTTTCCCTGTTAATTTATATATATATGTATATATATGTGTATGTGTGTGTGTGTGTATATATATATATATATATATATATATATATATATATATTTTTTTTTTTTTTTTTGCCTCACCTGAAGGATATCGAAGCTCCCAGGCCAGAGACTGAATCTGGGCCAAAGCCATGACCTATGCCACAGCTGTGGCAACAGTGGATCCTTAACCTACTGCGCTAGGCTGGGGATTGAATCTGCTCTGCCAGAGAAACAATGCTGGATCCTTAGCCTACTATGCCACAGTAGGAACTCCCTGGAAGTTATATATTCTATTTCTATTCTTTCAGTGGCCATAATTACATTGTTATAATTTTACTCAAGTCAATTATCTATGGCTTTATAATCCTCCTGAATAATACAAGCATTTTAGAATGCTTTAAAATTCATTATACCTTCCTTACTCTAAACTTTAAAGTGGACTTGTATTTTAGGTTTTTTTTTTATTTACGTGCTCCAAATTAGTCACTATTATTTATTTTATACAACTAAAGCTTAGACTTACCTACATACTTACCAAGTGAGTATGCTTACAATATTGTTCTTGTATTTCTATTTTTTTACTTTTTAGGGCTGCACCTGCAACATGGTGAAGTTCTCAGGCTAAAGGTCGAATTGGAGCTACAGCTGCCAGCCTACGCCACAGCCGCCGGATCTTTAATTCGCTGTACAAGGCCAGGGATCGAACCTGCATCCTCATAGGTTCTAGTCGGATTCATTTCCACTGCACCACGATGGGAACTCCCCTTTCTGTATTTCAGTCCTTCCTTTTGAGTTAGATTTCCTCCTTCAGTATTCAACCATTAAAGAGTTTCCCCTCTCAGAGTGAAGGCCAAGGCCCTCAGATACCCTACAAGGGCTGTTGCAATCTAGAACTGAGGCTACAGCTTCAAGGATATTAGAGTGGATCATAGGAATTCTAGGAAAGCCAGAGCATTTAGTCAGTTTCTAGTCTTCAGTATCCAGGAGACCAGGCATATGAGCAAGGCTGAAAGAGTAGATTGCTTAGAACTAGGGGCCCTGAGCTCAACGTGCCACTTCAGGGTGGTAAAACCAAAGTCCACAACTAAAACTCCTTCAAACAACTTTTAGACTTCTGCTGGATTTTAAGCTACTTGTTCCCGTCTCCTCAGCCCCATTCAGTGTGACCAATCCTTTTGGCTACTAATTAAATTACTTCTTCTGTTTAAAACTTGCAAAGAGATAACTGAAAAGTATAAACTGAAAAACAGAAGTTCTCTCTGCACATCCATAGACCAATTCTCGAGTCTGACAATAATAGGTCCTTGTGGCCTTCTATTAAAAAAGGAAAAGGAAACAGAAAAACCATAAAACAGCATTTATTTCACACATCTATTTCACTTACAGGTGGGATGACTAAATGTACTATTTTCAACTTCTTTTTCTAGCCTAATAATATACCTTGAGACTTTTCCAAGTCAGCATGTAGAAATCTTCACAAGACTACAAAGCTATTCTCTCACTGATTTGTAACTGAACTCCCAAACTATCAATATTTCCTTGAAGGATTTTCTTTGGATGTTTGGGAAAGGAAGGAAGGGGATCTCAGCTCCCCAGGGTACAATATTCTTTGTCATTACTATTACTCTTTCAAGGTTATTAGAATGATTGCTGTTAGAAATTAGATTTTAAATAGGGTTCTCAGCCATCATGGTGCTCGCATATGTTTTGAATTAACAAAAGTGAAAAATCTATATACTAAGTGAAGTAAATCAGAGAAACACAAATACTGTACAGTATCATTTATATGGAGAATCTAAAAAATAAAATAGTGACTGTAACAAAAAAGAAGCAGACAACAGTTATAGAGAACAAACTAGTGATTACCACTGGGGAGAGGGAAAGAGAAGAGGGAGAGAGGCAATATAAGGTTAGGGGAGTTAGAGGTACAAACTACAAGGTGTGAGCTACAAGAATATACTGTACAACAGGGGGAATATAGCCAATATTTTATAATAACTATAAATGAAGTCCAACCTTTAAAAATTGTAAATCAGTATACAGCACACTTGAAGTTTGTATAATATTGTACAGCAACGATACTTCCATAAAAAAGTAAAAAAAAACTATACTCAAAAAAAAATGCACCCCCTCCCCAAAATTCTAAAATGCAGAGCATATTACATTGTTTTGATTAGTTTATTTTAGGAGGTTTTTAGGTTTAAACTGGGGAGAAGCGAATGGCTGGTGAACTAAGGAAGAACAAAAAGGCAACTCTTTTTCTGAGTTGTGTCCTTTTCCACTTTTTTCCCCTAAGATTAGTTTATTAAATACAAGAGATTCACTAAACAGCTTCCAAAATTTATAAAGTCCTCCAAATCTTTTGTATGTTTTAGAATGAATGACTAATCTATAAAACTAGGATATACCTATGCACCACCTATATCCATCCCTGTACAGTTTTGTTAAGCATTTTTTTTTTTTGTATTTTTAGGGCTGCACCCATGGCATACGGAGGTTCCCAGGCTAGGGGTCAAATTGGAGCTGTAGCCGCTGGCCTACGCCACAGCCACGTCAATGCCAGATCCAAGCCGCATCTGTGACCTACACCACAGCTCACGGCAAGGCCAGATCCTTAACCCAATGAGTGAGGCCAGGGATCAAACCTGCATCCTCATGGATGCTAGTTAGATTCATTTCTGCTGAGCCACGATGGGAACTCCAAGTATTTTTAACTGAAGTATAAAATCAAGATAGAAATTTAAAAAGTCAATGGAATAATAAAGGAATTATCACATATCAAAAACTCTTATAACCACAGATTAAAAATTTAAACATTACTAGCAGTCCATACACCTTCTCATGTGGTTCCCGCTCAATCCCTGTCTTCAGCTTCCTTCTGCAAGGTGACTTCTTCATAAGATGCAATTATTTAGAACACGGTGTATTATTATTATTTCATTTACAGTAACATTATTATGTATATTTATATTTTGCTCTATATTATGATTGAGATTCATTTGAATAGGAATGTATGTAAGCTATGGTTTGTTCATTTTTAAACGATATATAGAATTCCACTAAAGAATACCTCAGAATTTATGTACCCATTCTATTGTTAATTTGTATTTGGGTTGTTTCTAGTTTGAGGCTATCACAAGCAATACTGAAATACATCTCTCATGATGTACATGTGCAGGCATTTCTAGTACGTTTTCCTTTAACATTTTAGATCTGCGCTCCACCTACAATTGATTTTTGTCTCTGGTAAAGGTCAACTTTCTTTTTTTCCCCCATAAGACCACTGAGGAAACACCACCACTTCCTGAAAAGACTATCCTTTCCCTACTGCTCTCCAGTGCCATCTCTGTCACAAATTATATGACCATTTATGTGTGGCGCTGCTTCTTCTTCAACATTCCATTTCTCTAACCTTGAGCTTATACTTCACTACCTTAATAATTATAGGTTTATAATGGGCCTTGATATCTAGCAGAGCAAATCTCCCTGTAGGGATAAAAAGCATACTGCTACATTGAACAATTCTGGAAGAACTGACACATTCATAACACTGAGTGGTCCAAATTAAGAACAGGGTATATGTCATCCTTTATTTAATTCTTCTTTAAATTTCTCTTGGTATAACTTAGTTTTCAGTGTACTCTTGCCCTTATTTTATCGAATTCATCATAGGAATTTGTTCTTTTTTTTTTTTTTAACCCCTTTCTTTTTAGGGCTTTACCTGTGGCACACAGAAGTTCCCAGTCTAGCGAGAGAAACAGAGCTGCAGCCACTGGCCTATACCACATCCACAGCAACAATGGATCCAAGCCATATCTGTTCCCTAAGCTGCTGCTTGTGTCAATGCTGATCTTTAACCCACTGAGTGAGGCTAGGGATTGAACCCGCATCCTCATGGATACCAGTTGGGTTCTTAACCTGCTGAGCCACAATGGGAACTCCTAGGAATATGGTATTTTCTGATGCCACTATCAACAGTGGGTTTTGTTTTGTTTTGTTTTCCTTTTTAGGGCTGCATCTATGGCATACAGAAGTTCCCAGGCCAGGGGTTGAATCAGAGCTGTAGCTGCCAGCCTAGGCCACAGCCACAGCAACAAGGGATCCAAGCTGCATCTGCGACCTACACCACAGCTCCTGACAATGCTGGATCCTTAACCCACTGAGCAAGTCCAGGGATCGAACTCATGTCCTCATGGATACTAGTTGGGTTCATTATCACTCAGCCATGATGGAAACCCCTACAGTGTTTTTTAAAAATAAATTATATTTTTGTTTACAGTTGATAAATAGAAATAGTTGATTTTTGTATAACTTGTGTATAAAGGAGTTCATTACAAGCCATTCCAAAACATCTGCTTTGGTATATTGATTATTTTAAGCTCAAGGCATTTGAAAAACAGCAACTACAAGGAAAGGCTTTCTCTGAACTCACCTTATTTAACTATCTAAAGGCAGATCCTCAGAAAGGGGTCCAAGTATAAGTTCTCCTCCTACAAGTTTCACTAGCCAGGGAAGATTGACTTTTATCACAGGAGAGGAAACCACAAGGAAACATCATGCCCAAAACAAGTTTGTCAAAGTATCGTATCTTCCATTTATCCTTCTAAGACCCCATTCAACTTTTCTAAAAATCATTTATTTCCTCCTAAGTAATCTATACCCCCCCCCACCCCTTATTAAAAGGGGATATAAATGCTCAAATACCATCTCTCTTTAAGGTATTCACTTTTTTCCCCTGTGATGCCCTAATGCATGCACACACTATTAAAATTTTAATAAATCTGTATACTGTTTTTCCTGTTAAGCTGCCTATTGTCAGTTTATTTCATAGATCCAGCTATTGAACCCCGGAGTGCAGAAGGAAATTCTTTATTCTTTCTTCCCCTTCATGTACACTGAGTTTACAAAAGCCACTCTACTAATTCCAGAACAGGCTTTTGGTTTCATTGATTTTTCTCTACCAGTTTTCTGTTTTTATTGATTTCTGCTCTTGTCTTTATTATTTCCTTCTTTAAATCAAACTGCTATAGATTTGTTTTTTTTTTCTCCTAATTGAGGTGGAATATTCAAATAGTAATTTGAGACACCGCCCCCTCCCCGTTTTTTGCGCCCAATATAAGTATTTAATGCTCTGTACCTCCCTAAGTTAATGGCATCCCATGAGTTTTAAGACATGATATATTTTGATATGGCTTATTTACCTAAAATATATTTTTACATTTCCTTCTTTGACCCAGAAATTATTTGAAAGCATGTTATTTAGCTTCCAAATATTTGAGATATTTTCCACATATTTTTTAGTTATTTTGGGAGGAGTGGGTCATAGACCTTTTCGAAATCTGTTACAACATTTTTCCAGAAAAAACTCACACAAAATAACATTTTATAATTTCCTGGGGTACACAAGATGGCTTGAAACCCCTTCACAAACCTCTGAGATGAACAATTTCTATCCAAAGATACTGAAAAATGATTTTTTAAAAAGGCTGCTCACAAAGGAGAAAGAAGACTTTTTGGATTCCTATCACAGAGAGAATTCTTTTCATATGTACCATTTTTTAAAAGTATGTCTCAGGGAGTTCCCGTCGTGGTGCAGTGGTTAACGAATCCGACTAGGAAGCATGAGGTCGCGGGTTCAATCCCTGCCCTTGCTCAGTGGGTTAACGATCCAGTGTTGCTGTGAGCTGTGATGTAGGTCGCAGACGCGGCTCAGTTCCTGAGTTGCTGTGGCTCTGGCGTAGGCCAGTGGCTACAGCTCCGATTCGACCCCTAGCCTGGGAACCTCCATATGCTGCGGGAGCGGCCCAAAGAAATAGCAAAAAAAGACAAAAAAAAAGTATGTCTCAGAAAATACTCTAAATTGGCACAAATTCATACTAGTGACTTTAGCTCAAAAGATAGCTGCTATGTGCTTGCTATAGTAAAGGATAAAGACAATCAACCACTTCTTAGATGCAAATGGATTCTTTCATACTCAACTGTAGTGAATTTTAGTTTGCATCCTAATTTTTCTTTGGCCACACCCACAGAGTGCAGAAGTTTTCTGGCCTGGGAGCAAACCTGAGCCACTGCAATAATCAGAGGGCAGGTAACCCAAAGAGATCAGTGTATTTTTACAACAGCTAAAGTGCATTTAGCCCAAGAGAATCTACTGATACCTTTCTTCTGTTTGCATATAATATAAAAACTCTGCCAAGTGATTTCATATTTTAAAAAATCTTTTATTAGAATGTTAATAACACAGGCTATCACCATATGATATTCTATGAAACAGTATTTTTCAGGTAGATGACATTTAAATCTGCATTTAACAATTCTTTTAAAACTAAAAAAGTTAAACTCATATGCTTTTTTTTTTTTTGTCTTTTGTCTTTTTGTCTTTTTGTCTGTTGTTGTTATTGTTGTTGCTATTTCTTGGGCCGCTCCCGCGGCATATGGAGGTTCCCAGGCTAGGGGTTGAATCGGAGCTGTAGCCACCGGCCTAAGCCAGAGCCACAGCAACGCAGGATCCGAGCCGTGTCTGCAACCTACAGCAACCTACAGCTCACGGCTACACCACAGCTCACGGCAACGCCGGATTGTTAACCCACTGAGCAAGGGCAGGGACCGAACCCGCAACCTCACGGTTCCTAGTCGGATTCGTTAACCACTGCGCCACGACAGGAAATCCAAAACTCATATGCTTCTATATCATCATTTAAATACCAAACTTGTAGGTTTTCTTTCACTAGAAGAATGTCAAATCTTCAAACTACTTATTAATTATACAAAGAATAAAGTGTATATTTACAAAGTTTGAAAAAAAAAAAAAAACACCTACTACCATCAAGAGCTACTGACCCCGTCTTACACAGTTACAGACCTGCACTGAAGTTGAAACCTCCCCTTAAATGTCATTCCTATTATTGTTTCAAATGGTCTGCAAACTAATTAAATGCCAATCTACTTTTTCACAGTTCATAACATTTGACATTTACACTAAGAGTCCATATGTCATTCCTGGAAACGATCAGATAATAGTCATTGTCATAAAATTCCCTAACAATTCACCTTTTAAAAGGAATACTTACTAGTATCTTTGCCTATAACTCTGTCATCACAATAGTTTATAAATTATCAAGGTACCATAGTAATTCCCTTATATACTAATATTTTAATTTCTTTTTTAATACATATGGAACAAGAAAATATTGTTTCCAACTTGTGATAGCAAGGTCTAATGACACTTTCTACTAAAGGTCACATTTCATGACTCTACAAACTACCAGTATATCACCATTAAGTAACCAATTTGTTCAGTTCAATCAAAAACGTTATGACTTATACATCTGTAGGCATGTGTGTGTATTTGGAACATAATATTCTACTTAGCAAATTAATTATAACTTCACAATTGCGGTCAAGACAAATAAATAAGAATTTTAAAAAGAGGAGTTCCTCCTTTCCATAGAAAAGAAAATCATGGACTTGGAGAATAGACTTGTGGTTGCCAAGGTGGGGAAGGGGAGGGAGTGAGTGGGCCTGGGGGCTTGGGGTAAATAGTTGCAGAATGTTGCCTTTGGGATGGTCTAGCAATGGGATCGTGCTCAGGAGCACTGGGAACTCTGTCTAGTCACTTAAAATGGAACATATAATGTGAGAAAAAAGAATGTATACATGTAAGTAACTGGGTCACCATGCTGTACAGTAGGAAAAAAACATATATATAAAAATAAACAAGTAAATAAATGAGGAGTTCCTGTCCGGGCTTAGTGGAAACGAATCTGACTAGCATCCATGAGGATGCAGGTTTGATCCCTGGCCTCACTCAGTGGGTTAAGGATCTGGCGCTGCTGTGAGCTGTGGTGGAGGCCAGCATCTACAGCTCCGATTCAACCTCTAGCCTGGGAACCTGCATATGCCACAGGTGTGGCCCTAAAAAGACAACAACAACAACAAATTTTAAATGGAGACAGTCTAAAATAACACTGACATCATTTTCACAAAAGACCACCTTTAGTATTCATGATACATACTAAATTAAATACACGTTCAAGGAAGCAAACCCTATGATCTATAACTCAGATGTGAGAATTCAAGGCTAAATCCTTGTTATTTCTTTTTTCCTTTCTTTCTTGTTTTGTTTGTTTGTTTGTTTTTTGCTTCTTAGGGCCACACCCACAGCACATGGAGGTTCCCAGGCTAGGGGTCAAAACGGAGCTATAGCTGCTGGTTTATGCCACAGCCATAGCAACACCAGATCCGAGCCGCATTCGCAACCTACACCTACACTACAGCTCATGGCAACACCAGTTTCTTAACCCACTGAGTGAGGCCAGGGATCGAACCCACAACCTCATGGTCACTAGTCGGATTCACTTCTGCTTCGTCCCAATGGGAATTCCAATCCTTGTTATTTCTTGATTAAACAACCAAACCACCTAAATATCTGCTATAGTCTGAATGCTTGTATCCCCTCAATGCATATGTTGAAACGCAATGCTCAATGTGATAGTATTTATTAGCAGGTAGAGTCTTTGAGAGGTTATTAGGTCAAGAGGGCAGAGCACTTATGAATGGGATTAGTGCCTTTATAAAGGAGGCTTGAGAAAGTCCCCTAGCCCTTTCTACCCTGTGAGCTTACAGAAAAAGCTATTTACGAACCAGGAAAGGGGTTCTCACCAAATACTGAATTTGATGATGCCTTGATCTTAGACTTCCCAGTCTCCAGAACTATGAGATAAAAATTGCTATTGTTGATAAGTCACCCAGTTTTGGGCATTTTGTTATAGTAGCCCTAAAGGACTAAGACACTATCCATTAAGAACAAAGAAATAAACTATGATACATAAAGATAATGGGCATGTATTAAAGTAGTAGATACAGCTTTCTATGTCATATGGCAAAAGAATAAATAAATCACAAAACAAAATTACCTAAGTAAAAAGAAAGATGTATTTGTGTTGTACAACAGAGTTTTAAAGCTTGGACTAGACTCAAATCTGAAGTCTCAGTACTAGTTTCAAGGCTTGCTAGCTGGCACTGTACTTTTAGCAGTCAAATTGGGCAGGCTACCAACCTTTGTTAGCCCCTATTTCCACATTTTATGGTGGTAGATATTGATACTTCCATTTCAAGGGTTGTTATGAAATAAACGAGATAACACACTAGAGATGCTTAATAATAGTACTTATTTTTATGATCCTACCCTAACCTTAAAAATGAATTCTCTGGCACAAGAGTCAGAAAAAAGGTTATATAAAGATTTGTCCCTACAGAGCTTTAGGATTAAATAATACAAAACTTTGGTGATTAATAACAAAGAAGATTTAGAAAAAAAAAAATGTATAATGATAAAATAATTTCAGATTATTATAAGCAAATATATGTACTATGTATATAATATATGTTATATTCTATTATATCCTACCCAAAACGCTAAAATAAAAATGTTGAAAAGAAAAAACATATAGCTTTTATAGGCATATGAAAGAATATACACAAATGTACATAGTGAGTTTAGATGGCCATAGGATCAACTTGAAAAACCCTTTCATGATTCCTTTTCCTGATGTGAATTAAAGCCATAGTTAAGCATGATAAAAGATTCTGATAGCCAAGAAAATTCCTCAACCAACCTTTAGGAAAACAAATTTAAGATTCTGGAAAACTGTTCATTCTACATTTTCAAGTTTTGTATTTTCAAGTCACCCTTTTTGAAAACAGTCAAAATTCTACTTTCCTTTATCTCACTGCTTAAACATTCATTAAGGATCTGATTTCTATCACTTTTCAACCATGAGGACTTAAGGCTTACACATTTCATTTATAAAAAGAATTCTCCATTTAGAGACTTAGTTATACCAAATTTCAAGTCAACATTTCCATTTACAGATAGAATAGATTTTCTACTTTAAAATGTGTTTCAATCTTTCTCTCCTTAAAGATTTAATATTTGGCTATTTTTCTCTAAATGTTTTCAGTGAAATAATTATACAGGAAGAATATGGCAAGATCAAATAACAAAACTTGTCAAATTTAAAAACAGAAAAAATTGGCAGAAATAGTGTCATTAATAGCCAAAAAATAAGAGATGAACATTTAAATGTTACTTGGCATTAATCAATAACGTTTTAAAAAATAAAGCATATGATGATGCTCTTTGTACTCTTAAGGCTTAGGCTATCTTTAAACACTAAAATGAAAGTAGAAAAGTAAAACACTTCAAAAAAAAAAAAAGGAAAAATTTAGTTAAAAATTTTTTGGGTCAGTGACTTGTAGGTTTGGTAGGCCTGAGTAATTTAGGGTCACAGACTACTGGACCAACAGCATCAATTCAATCAACTATTTTTCATATACTTTAATTGTGTCAAAGTTTTTATCATTACTGCCTTAACTGAAGTCACATGTTACATTTATTGCTGCCCTCCATGACACAGAAAAGTGAAATACTTTCCAAACAAATGCAGGCTCTTACTTTATAATATTGTCTTCAGGTGAGACCACCTCCAAGGATATTTTTTTCCTGACACTTTCAGTAATTACACTGAATTCTATTGGATGTAGTTTCATTTTACAGCACTAAACCATGTTGTTAAAAGTAATAAACATCTTAATAACGCTTCTATTTAAAAAAGTTTGAGAGAAAAATTAGTCATCTAATTACCTACAAAGAGCTTCCAGGGTCTCTACAGGCCCAGTTTTCAATAAACAAAGCTTAAAAAAAAGATGCTTCTAAATTATTTGTCAAGACTGCAAGAATAATTGAACAGAAAATTACTAAGCAAACAAAATGGGGCCATTCATTGGAACTGAAAGCAGCAAGCCTCATGATACGACTTTTACCACCAAGGATCATTTTATGCAAATTCCTTCAGTTCAATTTGTTAGCATCCTACTCTAAAATTTTTTCAAGAACTAACTGGAACTACTAGGACATAGGTAAAACCAGGTTACTGCTGACCCTCAAACAACGTAAGTTTGAACTGCAAGGGTCCATTTACATGCGGATTCTTTTTAACAGTAAATACTACAGTACTACATGATCCACAGTTGGTTGAGTCCATCTACACCAAAGGGATGATAAGGAGAAACCACCATAGAGAGGGTTTTGTTTTTTTTTTGTCTTTTTGCCATTTCTTGGGCCGCTCCATCAGCATATGGAGATTCCCACACTAGGGGTCGAATCGGAGCTGTAGCCGCCGGCCTACGCCAGAGCCACAGCAACACGGGATCCAAGCTGCGTCTGTGACCTACATCACAGCTCACAGCAACACCGGATCCTTAACCCACTGAGCGAGGCCAGGGATCGAACCCACAACCTCATGGTCACTAGTTGGATTCATTAACCACTGAGCCACAACGGGAACTCCTACACATGGACTTTTAAAAGCAGGGAGGGTAGGTTTCCCTAACCCAAGTTGCTCAAGGGCCAGCTGCACTTCATTCGACAATGTTTCAATTGGGAACAGTCAGAGAGGCCAAAAAAATGAACACATAAACAAAAAACCCCCATCCTGGTTGGCTACTCCTATAAGGACAGTAGAGATACTAAATTTTGTCACATTCTCTAAAATTAGTCCATCAATGACAGCTGTTCCTTGGATTTCGGCCTTGGATTAAAGCCTTGTTCCTCAGATTTCAGTTAGCACACATATGTAACTTTAAAACATTAATGTAGAGAATAAGACTACGATTCAGTTATGCAGCTATTATTTTAAATATATGCAAACATCTGTTTCAAGTAGAGTAATTTTGGAGTTCCTGTTCTGGCTCAGTGGTTAACGAACCCAACTAAAATCCATGAGGACACGGGTCCAATCCCTGGCCTTGCTCAGTGGGTTAAGGATCTGGCGTTGCAGTGAGTTATGGCATAGGTTGCAGACGCGGCTCGGATCCTGTGTTGTTGTGGCTGTGGTGTAGGCTGGCAACTGTAGCTCCGATTTGACCCGTAGCCTGGGAACTTCCACATGCCGCAAATGCGGCCCTAAAAAAAAAAAAAAAGAAGTCAGGTAAAGTAATTTTGGAATTAAGCTTCCATGGTCTAGGGTTAGAACTTTCAGAAAGTAAATCAACACTTTTCTTCTACAATGTTAGGCACTTCACTTCTTCTAATCATTTTCTAATGGTTTAAATCAGTTCCACACTAGGTAACAGCACATGAATGATATCTGGAGTGAGTGGTCACATGAGAGAGTAAATCTGATCAATTTGAAATAATAATGCTTAAATATATATATATATATATATATGATTTAGCCTATAAAGTGGCACATGCATTTTTTAAAGTCTTATAAAACCTACCTGGGAGTTCAGTTCCCTTGTGGCTCAGCAGGTTAAGGACCCGACACTGTCTCTGTGAGGATTCAGGATTTATCTCTGGCCTGGCTCAGTGGTTTAAGGATCCAGTGTTGCTGCAAACTGTGGCATAGGTTGCAGATGTGGTTCAGACCTGGTGTTGCTGTGGCAGAGGCCTGTAGCTATAGCTCAGATTTGACCCATGGCCCAGTAACTTCCACATGCTGCAGGTGTGGCTGTAAAAAACAAAAAACCTGCCTGCATTCTGAAAATGTAACAATGTTAGGAGGGTCAGTTTTTAAAAAGATGTTAACATTTTTTCTGGTTTAAATTCATAGGAAAAAAAAAAGAAAAAAAAAAAGGAGTTCCCGTCGTGGTGCAGTGCTTAACGAATCCGACTAGGAACCAAGAGGTTGTGGGTTCGGTCCCTGCTCTTGCTCAGTGGGTTAACAATCCGGCGTTGCCGTGAGCTGTGGTGTAGGTTGCAGGCGCGGCTCAGATCCTGCGTTGCTATGGCTCTGGCGTAGGCTGGTGGCCACAGCTCCGATTCGACCCCTAGCCTGGGAACCTCCATATGCCGCGGGAGCGGCCCAAGAAATAGCAAAAAAAAAGACAAAAAAAATAATAATAATAAAAAAAATAAATTCATAGGAAAGTTTCAAAATTTCAATGTAAAATTTTCTAGTAAATTAATATTCAGTCAATTCAATATTTATAGTAATTCAAGTACTATATAATAAGTAATTTTAAACAAAGTCACGACAGTTTACAGAAGGGACTATCTCTTACCAGCTGCTCCGATTTTATGCCATACAACTGGATGGTCTTAGCCACATTTTTTGACACAGCTAATGTGAGGTTTGCATCAACAGCCGCTACATTTAGTTCACTGAAGGAAACAAAAACAGACTTTAATTATTAACAACATAGTTCATCAACAAAGTAAAGAGCAACACATAAACCTAAACTCAATAAACAATGTGGTGATTCTTTTTATAGATTTCACTTACTGCATTGTTGCATTTTCCATCCTAAATTCAGCATTAGGAACAAGTGCTCTGAGATGGTTTAGCTAATGACCAGCTTCTCTTTAATAAAAGCATGTCATGTGTGGGTTCAGGCTGTGATTAAGAGAGTAAATTGTGTACAGATTTTAAAAGTAGCACTCTTGTTAAAACTGATAAGTGCAATTAGAGACACTGCATATCATAGACATCTGCAAGGAAATGACAGCTCTTGAATGGAAATGGTGACCCTGGAAGGACACAGGCTAAAAATATAAATTACACAACACATAAAGATAACTCAGTTTCTGCAGGAATTATGCCAATTCATGCTATTTTGATAGAGTGGCTTTTTAAATATATCAAAAGTGTAAAAAGGATTTAATTCGAAGTTTTAAAAATTTGGATTCTTTAAGTATTTTTCATGCTTATTTCCACCTTTAACATTAGATTGAGACATTTGAGCTGACTGCAAAAAAAAAAAAAAAAAGTATAAAGACCATGGTAAGTACACCAGGAGTTAAAAACTGCATGAAAACCCACACACAAAGTAGAAAGCAAGAAAAGTAATGATTGTCTGAAGCAGGAGAGTAAAGCTTGGCACTGACCAGATTCTCTTCATGAAGAAAGCAAGGGACTTTGAAACAGAACTAGTGCATACTATGTGTGACAAAAATGCCCTCTCATATAACAGTGAGACATAATTTTATGAATGTTTACTTTCACATTCTATTAAACAATGGCATAAGTTTGCTTCTTCAAGTTCCAAGTTATAACCAATCACAGCAACATGAAGCTGCATAGGGGGATGGGAGAGAGAGCTCCAACATGTCCACAAAGAGGTCAACGAGATCAAGCTGCATCTACGGCTGTTTTTGTGACTACTGTACTAACCAGATAACAGAGACATTATGGTAAAAAAATCTAGAGTCGGACTTTGGAAAGTCAAGTTAATTGTGGAAAGATTTAGGGTTAAGATGCTGAGCAATTTTGACACTGTACAGATAGGAAATACGCTTATGCATGTTATACCTGGGGGCTTTTTATCCTTACCGTGAAATGCCTCAGAATCACCATCTTCAAATTGGTAACCTAAAGGAATCCAGACTTCTATATCTTGATCCTGTATTGCCTAACTACTACTTTTACTCTTCAAAATGTTCACCTATAAATGTATAGACCTACTGTTCGGACAACTTGTTAGCTATGACAGAAACTGAAACAGTCTCAAAGGCAGATTAACCTGGGTGGCTGTAAAATGTCTAAAGGCAACAGTATGATCACATTGTCTGCAAGCATTCAGGTGGCACCTCTACCAGGACACGTTCCTTTCGAGGAGTTTTAAAAGCTGTCGCATTCACTTAGAAAGCTTAAAATAGTAAACATGAGTAGCCTAATCAGGATTATAATCCTTGTATGCCATGAGGTACTTTCTGGATTTAAGATTTAAAAAATTTATCTCTGTGCTTTATTTAGTTTATCAGTTTGTAAAATTATTTTTATACTTACTTTCCTGTGTAATTTTAGAAATTTAATATGGCATAAAGAATTAGGTTGCCTTACTTTGTATCCTTGACAAGATACAGAATAATTGTAAATTGACTATTTTTGGACCGCATTTAAGTGGTTTTATTAATTGGAATCTAAAGTACTTACTACATGTGTACTCATTTACTGCAAAGCTCTTGTTTTAATTGCCAGACTAATTACTTGAATAATTTGAGATAAATTGAAAATGTACCGCCTTTGGAGTACCCATCATGGCACAGCGGAAACGAATCCAACTAGGAACGATGAGATTGTGGGTTCGATCCCTGGCCTCGCTCAGTGGGTTGGGGATCCGGCATTGCCATAGGCTGCAGTGTAGGTCGCAGAGGCGGCTCGGATCTGGCATTGCTGTGGCTCTGGCATGGGCCAGAGGCAACAGCTCTGATTAGACCCCTAGCCTGGGAACCTCCAAATGCTGTGGGTGTGGCCCTCAAAAAAAGACAAAAAAAAAAAAAAGAAAACGTACTGCCCTCATACATCACTAACTAATGTGGCAGGCATTTTATGATATGTCATTATATAAAAAATAACATACCTTGCTATAGTTTTAATGATACCTTCAAGTTCGTCGGCAGAAGGAGGATTACGACCACCAGGAGGAAAAACCAAATTGATAGGATCAAGGAGTCGAGATAAGGATTTTGACAGGTAAGCAGCCTCGTAGGGTTGTAGTGCGTCTTTCAAAGCCTTTTCTGGACTGTGGAAACAAAGTTTGTTAAAAATGAACTTAAATTATACAAAACTAAATGCTATTGTATCAGGTTGTAAATGCCTTTCTTAAAAACATATCTCCCATATAAAATGTAGCTCTATGTGAAGAAAAGAAAAAAAATGTTTAAAAATGTATAAATATATTTACAAATACATTTCATAAACACTCATTAAGGACTAAACATTTTAATTCATACATAATTTCTAGGTCTAACTGCAAGATAGTATGCACCAGTATCTACTGCAGTTTGTCACTTGAAACTAAGAGAATAGCACTGCAAAATCTTATTAATTCTAATGGGGTCTTGCCTTCATTTAGCCTGTTTTTAACAGAGCAGACAAGAGAGGCCAAGTGTGCAGAGATCTGCTCCTACTGGCTCAACCCATTTCACACACAGCTGCCCTGGTATAAGCTCAGTGTCTGAGAGGGAAGTATACAGGTGTAGGTTTTTACCAGTCTTCAGGTGCCAAAAATGTTACTAACAGAAATGGGGACAAAATAAAAAGTATTGCAAATGTCCCACATAACCACATAAATCACATAAATACTCCCAATTGGAGTTCTACGTTAATTTGTTTTACAACACTGTTCACAAACTAAAACAGCCTAATAAACATTTCTTTCCTCCTTAGTTCTCCCGTGTCTTCACTTATTCCTGCTGATTTTCATTTAGTTGCCCAGCTATCGGATCTGGTATCTTACCTCTGACAACTACTATCAAACACCTATAACCATTTTTTTCCTTTCTGCTTGCTTACTCCTATAATAAACTCTATCTTCTCACAGCACCCCTGTTTATGATCACTCCACTTGCCCTTCCACTGTCTTAAGAAAACAAACAAACCCAACAAAGTCTTCATCCTAAATGCTAATCTTGAAAACATGCGACTTGCTCCTTCAGATCTAGGAAACTAGGCTTTCTCCTTTTCCACCCTTGCCACCCTGCAAGAATATTATGTCCCAGGCCCTTGTTAAGTGCTGGGAAGATAGAGATTTAAATTGCTTTACAGTCTAATGAAGAAACGTTGCAGGTAAAGTACTAACTAGAATAACTTCTGTAAGAGATGAAGACAGAAAGACCACAATGGGAACAGGGAAGAACTAGTGTCTAAATCCGTCTGAGGCAACCCTCTACTGAAGTCCACACAAGCTATTTAAATGTCTTCCCTATTTTTGCTCCTGTCATTTACTGACCCTAAGAAGGCTCTTCCCTCTTCTGCAGAAATTTCAACACTAAATTATAAACCCTAACATTCCTCCTGTTCTCCAAATCTGTTCTAAGGATCCGTGGTGATTATATGAAAACAGACAACTTTTCTAAAACCTGTCCTGTACTAGAAGACTACTTTTATTTTTTTGTAATTCTTTTTTCCTTTTTGAGGTCATAACTGTGGCACACAGACGTTCCCAGGCTAGGGGTTGAATCGTAGCTGTAGCTGCTAGCCTACACCACAGCCACGGCAACTTGGAATCCGAACTGCGTCTGCGACCTACACTATAGGTCAAGGCAACGCCAGATCGAACCCATGTCCTCATGGAAACTAGTTGGGTTCATTACTGCAGAGCCACAAGGGGAACTCCCCCTAATTTTATTTTAGCATTACTTTGTTTTTTTTATTTTCTTATTATTTTTTTGTCTTTTGTCTTTTTAGGGCCGCATGGGCGGCATATGGAGTTTCCCAGGCTAGGGTCTAATCAGAGCTGTAGCCACCAGCCTATGCCAGAGCCACAGCAACGTGGCATCCAAGCTGCATCTGTGACCTACACCACAGCTCATGGCAATGCCGGATCCCCAACCCACTGAGCAAGGCCAGGGATCGAACCCACAACCTCAGGGTTCCTGGTTGGATTAGTTTCCACTACACCATGACAGGAACTCCATTTTAGCATTACTTTGGAGCCTCCATATTTGAGGTGTCATTTTGAACTGCTCCACTTCTAAGAGCTCCAAGCTTAAAGACAACTTTCCACATCCCAACTTATTCCATCTCCTCCCCCCCTTCAAATTCTCTTAAATTTCTACAGCATGCCTAGGTGAGGGAAATGCAGCAATTAACTTCCCTGTTGTCTAAAAGTTTATATGCTAAGAGACACACACACACACAAAAGAAATAACTATTTTATTTTATTTTGTCTTTTTAGGGCTGTACCCGTGGTATATGGAAGTTCCCAGGCTAGGAGTCGAATCAGAGCTGCAGCTGCCAGCCTATGCCGGAATCACAGCACTGCTGGATCCAAGTCACATCTGCGACCTACACCACAGCTCATGGCAATGCCGGATCCTTAACCCAGTGAGTGAGGCCAGGAATTAAACCTGAGTCCTCATGGATGCGAGTTGGGTTCGTAAACTGCTGAGCCATGACGGGAACTTCAGAAATAAAAATTTTAAATGAGTTAACACGGAATACAATGGAGAGTGATAGATTCTAAGAGAAAAATAAGGCAAGGAAGGCGGAGGGCTTTTTTCATCCAATGTTATATAGGGTGAGCAGATCTGAGGGGAAGGAGGGAACATGCTCCATAGATTTCCAGGGTAGGCATTTTCTATGAGGACAGAACCGCAAGCACAAAGGCCCCGAGAAGAGACCATACCTGGCCATGTTTGCCAGAAAGTTAGAGGAACAGAGCACTTAGTGACAGGAGAGCAGGACAACATCAAGTCTAGGAGAAAAGACGGACACTTATGCTGGGCCCTGTGGATCAATACAAGCGTTAGATTTTACTCAAAAGACTCTACTCTGACCTTACAATGATCACTGCTAAGGCACCCTCTGCTATGCTTGTCCTCCAGTAGCCTACAAGGTCTTCTGTCCTCATCCACAGCCAACTACTGCAAGGTGTTCTCATTAACATCCTGATATTTGAATTTATCTTCCTTGCAAAGATCTAAGAAAATCTCATTTAGATGGCCTCTCTATCTGCTGCTAAACTGCCCAAGCATTACAGAGAAAAATCAAATTGTCTCTATTACACATTTATGTAAAAATCTTTAATATCAAGAGACCCAAAGCTCAACACATTCAAATTCTATTTTCATAGCCCTTCACTCTTTGTAAGTGACCATCTGCTTCTATTTTACACTAAGACCAAAACCACCATCAATAACCTTTGTCAGCTTGGTATTTCTGTAATTGTTTTCCCTTTTTTCTTTGTAAATTCATCTACCCTCCGTGATTTTCCTATTAACTCAAGGAAAGAGTTATTAATTCCTTTGTTTATAACATAACCTCTCAGAAAAACTGAACATACCTCCTTCTTTCTCATTTTCTCTTTTTAAAAAACGGGTTTACTGAAATTTAATTTACTTTCAATTCAACCATTTAAAGTGTACAATTAAATGGTTTTCGGTATATTCACAGGTGTGTGCAACCATCACCATGGTCAATCTTAGAACACTTTTATTCTCTCCAAAAGAAACCTCATACCCTTTAGCTTTAACCCTTTACCCCTCTCACCCCATCCCCAGCCCTGAGAAACCAATAATACATTTCACATGTTGTATACTTTATATGATTTTGCTATTCCTTTTTTAAATATTTTGCTATTCCTGATTTTCATAAAAATAGTATCACACAGTGTATGAGTTTTATGTCTGGCTTCTTAGTATAATTTTTTCAAGGTTCAGTCATGCTGAAATATGTGTCAGTACTTCATGACTTTTTATGGCTGCATAGTGTTCCACTGTATGGATATACCACCTTTGGTTACCCATTTGTTTGCTGATGGATATTTGGGCTATTTCTGTCTTTTGGCTATTTTGAAGGTTGCTATAACTACTGGTGTACAAATATCTGTGAGAACATATTTTTAAAAATTTGCTTAATATGCTTTGTTTTTATTATGATAAAACATTTATAACGTGGGTATTGGGCATAGTAAGCACCCATGTACTGATCTCATTTCTCTGAGACTTAGCTTCAGCTAATTGGTAGGATAGAGCAATGCTGTGGTTCTGCTCTTCTTAGGAAGAAAGCCCTCCAGCTGGGAGCTGGGGAGAGAGAGCCAGGTAGAGAGAGCCCTTTGTTTTTGGCAGCCAGTCTGGAAGAGAGTGTAAGCCTTGTTGAGCTGGACAGTGGGAGGGAGAAAAAAACAGTCTTGGCTCTAATATCACAGGTTCTTACAGAATTCTTTCCACTGAACACTCATTGATTTTCTTGAGCAGATGATTCTTCATTTACTGTTTGCTTTTAAAATCTTTTTCAGACGCTTTAAGTTGGTTTTTTTTGTTTTGTTTTAACAGTTTTCACAGGTTCACTGGGGTTAGTGGCCTGGGGAGTGCTGTCATCCCAGAAGGCAATTTCCTATTCTGTCTTCAATCAATTCTAACAGTGCTTTTGTATCTACCATTCCACATCTAGGACCTGAACAACCTTATTTTGCTATATTAAGATGCCAATTTTCCGTCCTAAGCTTCTTCAGCTTTTCAACAGTATGTGACACAGTTAACCATTCCTCCTCCAACTTAAACTCACACAACTTTTAGTTTTCCTCCTATCTCACCATTTTTCCCTGTCCTAGTCCTTCGGGCTGCCACTCCTCTGAACCATCTATAAATTTTGGAGTCCCTATCTTGGGCCAAGGTTCCCTTTTCTCTTTATATAAATCTTCCATATGGAATCTCCTCCAATCCCATGATTTTTATTTTTATTTTTTGTTTTTTCTAGGGCCACACCCGAGGCATATGAAGGTTCCCAGGCTAGGGGTCTAATCAGAGCTGTAGCCTCCAGCCTACGCCAGAGCCACAGCAACATGGGGTCTGAGCCGCAAATATGACCTACACCACAGCTCACGGCAACACTGGATCCTTAGCCCACTGAGCAAGGCCAGAGATTGAACCCGCAACCTCATGGTTCCTAGTCAGATTCATTAACCACTGAGCCACAATGGGAACTCCCAATCCCATGATTTTTAAAGCTCTGTATAGTGATGACTCTCAAATATGTATTTCCAACTGTGACTCACATTCAACTACCTTTTCAACAACTCTATTACAGCTCTATGGCATCTTCAATTCAACGGTTTCAAAAGAAAAAACTTAATTCAATACTACTTGATGAAAGAAACAATGTCTTCCAGCCATTAGTCTTCTCCCAACAGTCCAAGCATATCCTTGATTCATTGTGTCCTCTCAAATCCAATCCACCAGCAAGTTCTACTGGCTTGCCCTCTAAATTATATCGTGACTGTAAACAGTTATTGCCGTCTCATCCATTCATCCTACTTCAAGCCATTATCATTTCTTATATGGATAAACAAAACAGATTCCATTTCCCACTTCTCTTCCCCTGTGGTAACCCTGCCCTTTAGAAGTCCACACAGAAGCCAGAGTGCTAACTCCTTTTTTTTTTTTTTTTCTCCTTTTTAGGGCTTCACCCATGGCACATGGAGGTTCTTGGGCTAGGGGTTGAATCAGAGCTGCAGCTGCCAGCCTACACCACAGCCACAGCAACGCCAGATCCAAGCCACATCTGCGAACTACACCACAGCTTACGGCAATGGCAGATCTTTGATCCACTGAGCGAGGCCAGGTATCGAACCCACACATCCTCAAGGATATTAGTCAGGTTCATTACCACTGAGCCACAAAGGGAACTCCCAGAGTGCATATTTTATTTTTGTCTTTTTAGGGCTGCACCTGCAGCATATGGAGGTTCCCAGGCTAGGGGTGGAATCAGAGCTGTAGCTGCTGGCCTACACCTCAGCCACAGCAACTCAGGATCCAAGCCATATCTTAGACCTATATCACAACTTACAGCAATACTGGATCCTTAACTCACTAAGCAAAGCCAGGGATCAAACCTGTGTCCTCATGGATACTAGTCAGATTCATTTCCACTGAGCCACTACAGGAACTCCCAGAGTGCTAATTTTAAACTGTTTATCTGTTCCTGTAATTCCTCTGTTTAAAAGCAATGGTTCCACTGTTTTGAATAAACTCCAAACTCATGTAGAATAAAGCTCTACATGATCTGACATTTCCCTTCTTCTCTGATCCAATTTTATACTCCTCTCTCTTCCTCACTCATTGTGTTCTAGCTTTCAATTCCTCAACTCTCCATCTTAATTCTCTCAAAGATTCTAAATTTGCTCATCTCTCTGCCTACAAAAATCTGACTCCAAATCTTCCACATTTGATTTCTTCACAGCATTTAGATCTCAGGTCAAATGTTACCTTCTCATAAACATCTTCCCTGACCACCCAACATAAGGCACTCTATCAAATTATCTTGTTTTATTTTCTCTATAGCAAGAAAGGCTTACAAAAATTCAGCACGAATAATCAATGGTAAAAAAAAAAAAATGTTAGCCTGGTTATTTGTGCCTTGATGCCATTCAGATTCTTCTAAGGCCTTGTTCCATTCATTATCTCTTCTTTCTTGTACCTCTTATCTCTTTCTCCACTGGCTACTTCTATCTATAAACACTCTCAACTCTTCATCCTTAAAAACAACAACAACAAAAAATTTCCTTTGGCTCAGGTAACATGGTCAAACATATTTTCTTCTCTGCCTGACTTCTGAAAAGAATACATAAAACCTATTGCATTTGGCTCCTTATTACCCTTATTATTTTTTGGCTTCTTAGAACATGGGTCCCTCCTCTTCCCCACCAACTACTTTACTGAAGTTAGTCTCCAAAAGGTGACAATGATGTCCCACTAGTCAAAACACAGTTGCTTTTTCCTGATTTTTTTTCCCTCCACGATCAATTTACTGCCTTTCTCCCCACCCACACAAGTAACATATGCTCATTTAAAATAAAAGTAGAAAATATAAAAACTCTACCTCCTGAAGATAAAACAGTATTATCTTTTAGTATGTGTACTTCTAGACCTTTTCAGTGCAAGCAGATGAATTTAAAAATAGAACTAAGCCAGAAATAGAATGATATTATATATGCTGTTTTATATGCTTTAAAAAAAACTTAATATAATGTTAGATCTTTCTAGATCAACAGATCTGGGTTCGGTGCTCTTGTCCCCTTCTTGCATTAGTCCTCAGCTAGTCTCCATGCTTAGCATGAAAGAGTAACAGAAAAGAACCATTCCCTTCCTATCACTCTAGTCTACCCTTATGCCACTTATTTTGCAAGTCAAAACATCTACAGCCTATATTTTACCAGTCAGAACTTCATACTACAGTGAATACAATTCAATTTTAACTATTTAGGGGGGAAAAAAACTGAAAGAGAAACAGACATTGAAACAGCACAAATCTAACCCAGGTTTTTCTTACAAGGCAGGTGGTAAGAATCTGCTGTTACTTGAGTTGGTCTCATCTGAATAAATATGATCCTAGTGTTCCATTTATTTATTTTTTGGCCACATCCATGGCATGTGAAAGTTCCCAGGCCAGGACTGAACCTGAGTCACTGCAGGACAACGCTGGATCCTTAACTCATGGTGTCACACTGGGAATTCCATGATCCTAATGTTTAAAGAAGGTGTGCAAGCCAATCAATTGATTTGGTGCTCAGACAGAAATTTGAAAATAATACTCTTTTTCAATTTAGGAGGAAAAGCTGGCTGGTTTAAACCGAATGAGATGGTACACTGTTTCCCAATGTGGCCCATAATTACGGCTACATATACTGTACTTCATGAATAATCCAACAGACTTTCAGGTTTAATTTTGACGGTGCTTAGTTTTCTCCCACAAGAAGATATATTTTCACTATAGTTCCTGAACACATTCCTTTTATATCACATTTAAGTCACTAGTCCATCTATAATGATGCTATCTGATATAATTACAGGTATATTGCAACAGAAGATAAATGATAACGACATGCTCATCTCTTAGCTTCTAGTCACCTTACTTGGCGTTATACTTTACAATGGATTCTAATTAGGAACCAGACTGCTCAACGAAGGATAAAGTTCAACCTTCTTCAGTTAAAAGTGTTATGAAGTCTTTAAGGTAAATAAATAAATAAGGATCATTATGAATCCTCAGAAAGATTAGTGTTTTCCTAAATTCTAAGTTAGAGTACAAATAAAAGACAAAATCTTTAACATGCCAACAAACAAGTTAAACCAACGTACTCATACTCTGGCTTTTTTGGTATGAACACGTCTTGTGTGTCATCTTCCATGTGTTGTAAGTCAGCATAGAGGTCTGCAGTTCCAGTTGAATTAAAATTTCCTTGAATACTTAGGCTGTGTTGTTGAAGACGCTTCCATAAGTCATTATAAAGACGCAATAATTTAGGGTATTCTCCTTCAAATGCATGTTTCAAAAACATAGAAGCTGCCAAGCAAAACAATAAAATGGATTAGATAAAAGATAAAATGTAGCAAATAAAAATTTATTTTATGTATGAAGATGGTGCTACAAATAGCCTACATTATAGGACAAACTGAAGATGTGTTTTAATTAGGCCTTTCAAAATAATGTTAGACTATTTACTACACTTGATATGTGGACCATACACTTAGATATTTAATTTACAAGAAAAAGAGACAAATCGATAATTACAGGTGAAGATTTTAATTCTCTCTTGATAACTTTTAAACAAATACATGGAAAATCAATAAGCATTAAAAAAAAAAAAACTTAACACCAACACCCAAAATTTACTTTTTTTTTTTTTTGTCTTTTTAGGGCCGCACCCACAGAATATGGAGGTTCTCAGGCTAGGGGTCCAATTGGAGCTGTAGCCGCTGGCCTACACCACAGCCACAGCAATGTGGGATCCGAGCCACATCTATGACCTATACCACAGGCTCATGGCAACGCCAGATCCTTAACCCACTGAGCAAGGCCAGGGATCAAACCTGCTTCCTCATAGATGCTAGTCAGATTCATTTCTGCTGAGCCACGAAGGGAACTCCTACTTCACTGACGTTTAAAGAGTGCTTCATCCAAAACACTAAAGTAACCATTATTTTCATGAAACTTTTACCAAAAATCAATGATTTCTGATGCCATGGAACAGCTTGAATAAATTTAAAAGATTTCAAGTCATCCAAAGCATGAAAACCAAAATAATTTTAGATTAGAAATCAGTAACAGAAAAATGTATTTGAAAATTTCTGGATAAATACCCAGAGAGGAATTGCTGAATGAGTTCAATTTCTAAATTTCTGAGGACACTCCATACTGTTTTTCAGAGTGGCTACACCAGTTTACAGTCTCACCAACAGTGCTTAAGGGTTCCCTTTTTTCTAAAACCTCATCAATATGTGCTATTTCTTGCTTTTTTTTTTTTTTTTTTTTTGGTGGGGGTGGAGAGATACCCGCAGCTAGTGGAAGTTCCCATGCCCGGGATCAAACCCACACCAGAGCAGTGACCTAAGCCACAGCAGTGCCTATAATAGATCCTTAACCTACTACACCACAAGGGAACTCCCTATTTCTTGTCTTTTTGATACTAACCATTCCACCACTTGTGAGGTGATATCTCACTGTGGTTTTGATTTGCATTTTGCTGATTATTAGTGACGTTAAGCATCTTTTCATGTACCTGTTGGCCAACTGTATACTGTCTTTGAAAAAAATGTCTACTCAGATCCTCTGCCCATTTTTTAACTGGATAGTTTGGGTTTTTGCTATTGAGTTACATGAGTTCTACATACATTTTGGATATTAACCCCTTATCAGAGATACGATTTGGAAATTTTTTTTCCACTCAGTAGGCTGCCCTATTATTCTGTTGATGACTTCCTTTGCTGTGCAGAGGCTTTTCTGTTTGCCACAGTCTCACTTATTTTTTGTTGTTGTTGTTGTCTTTGTTTTTAGAGTCAAGTCCCCCCCAAAAAAAATCCAAATGATATATGATTATATACCTGTTAGAATAGCTAAAATTAAAAAAATCAAATGTTGATAAAGATAGAGGAACTGAAACTCTCATATACTATTGGCGGAAAGGAAAAAACTGTATGATCATTTGGCAAGAGAGTCTGGCATTTTCTTATACTGTTAAAGATATACCTACCACATGGTCAAACTATACCTCTTCCACATGTTTATTCAACAGAATAAAAGTATATGTTCCTAAGAGTTACACAAGAACATTTAAAGCACCTTTAGCTGTAATAGCTAAAAACTGGAAACCACCAAAATGTCCATCAACAAGTGAATGCATATACAAAGCGTAGTACAGTTGCACAATGGAATACTATCTAGCAGTAAGTACACATTATAATATGAATGAATCTAAATACAATCACACTGCATGAAAGACATATAAGAATAAATAATATGTGCTATGTCATTCAATCTGTACACAGCTCTAGGAAAAGTAAACTAACACATAGTGATAAAAAGTAGGTCAGAATTTGCCTGGGGAAGGAGAAAGGAGATGGCAGGGAGAGGAATTACAAAGGAGTACATGGAGAGTTTTGTAGGTGATAAATATGTTCACTGGTCTTTTTTTTTTGTCTTTTTATTTTTTTTTTTTTTTTTTGCCTTTTCTAGGGCCACTCCCGCGGCATATGGAGGTTTCCAGGTTAGGGGTTCAATTGGAGCTGTAGCCGCAGGCCTACGCCAGAGCCACAGCAATGCAGGATCCAAGCCGCGTCTGCAACCTACACCACAGCTCACGGCAATGCCGGATCCTTAACCCACTGAGCAAAGCCAGGGATCGAACCCGAAACCTCATGGTTCCTAGTCAGATTCGTTAACCACTGTGCCATGACCGGAACTCCTGTTCACTGGTCTTGACTGTTGTGATGCTTTCGTGGTTGTGCATATATGTCAAAACTTACCAAACTGTTCATTTTAATTATATTCAGTTTATTGTACACCAAGTATACTGTAGTAAAACTCAAAAAAAAACCCAAAAAACCCCAAAACAAAACAAAAAAACCAACAAAACTCAGAGAGGACTTCTTTGAAATCCCTATTCTCTGATGAAGAAGCAATTCACCATGCTCCTGAGTTTCCCCACACATTCTTGCAGGGTATGGCAGTAGTGCAAGCCCCTGGTTGCTTTTTTTTTTTTTTTTTTCTTTCCTGGTTGCTCTAATTACACAGTCTGTTTATCGGGTTTGCATTAGCAGTAAGCAACCCTGAAAGATGAGGTAACTTTGCCCTGCTCACAAAGAGCTTATTGCTTAAGGCAAAAGTGGTAAATTTTCCAAGCTTTAAGGTTCTCACCCGTGACGCAAACTCAGAGCATATCAGTCATTCACGTGGACATAAAAAGACCTGGAGGCATGAGAACTGTACAAACAACTACGCCAACACTCATGCAGCTTGTTGTGCTGTGAGTAAGAAAATCCTTCTGCTCTGACCCAGGAGTTTCATGTCTTTTGACAATATTGAGAAAACTTTGGCAGGCTAGTCTTTTTAAGTAGGGCAGAATCTCAGATCCTTTACAGTTCTCAACTCCTCTAATCTAAATGATATTCCTTTTGTTATATTCTATTAACAATCTGTTCTTTGCCTTCTTTGCATTTACCATAATTTCTAATTTCATTTGCTTAAAATATGTTTCCCCAACTTGACTATAAACTCATGAAGACAAGGACAATACTTGTTTTCATCAGTGCATATTTGGTACTTAGCACATTGCCTGAAACAAGCAAATATTTCTTAATGATAAAATAGAGCAAATCACAGCTGAGGGTTTCAGATAGTCAAACTTCATTATCTTAGTAAATGTGAGTGATTAATCAATTCTAAGTTACTTAAGTCAAATATACTTAAAGCTTACAAATAAATATTGTGTGTTAAATCTTTTTTTTTCCTTTTTTTTTTTTAAATCTTTCATCTTTTATCCTTTTAGGGCCGCACCCGTGGCAAACGGAGGTTCCCAGGCTAGGGGTCTAATTGGAGCTGTAGCTGCCGGCCTACACCACAGCCACAGCAAAGCTAGATACGAGCTGTGTCTGCAACCTACACCACAGCTCAAGGCACCGCCAGATCCTTAACCCACTGAGCGAGGCCAGGGATCCAACCTGCAACCTCATGGTTCCTAGTCAGATTCATTTCCGCTGCGCCACGATAGGAACTCTGTGTATGTTAAATCTTGAAGTTAAATTCTACTTTACTTTCTTTTATAAGTATTTATCAAATGTTCACATTATCTATAAACTTGATTATAATCAATCATTTGATAAATGTCTATGGAACACATATGGCACATCTTAATAATCTAAAAAATAACTTCTAGATAGAAAATGACAGGTTACTAATCACATTATTTAGTAATTCATTACTCAGATTATACCCTTGTAAGAGCAACAGTTCTTTTTGAGCAATAACTACTGATTCCAATACAGACACTAACAGGGAGATGAAATTCATCTTTATTCCAGTACCTTGTTTTATAAAGATTTCTTCATAGTAATGAACACTGTAAGAAGTTACTCATTAATCTGTGTTGACTGTCTATGTTCCTCCTTTAAAATGCAATTTTAATGAGAACATGGATATTATTTGACTTGTCTTTTTATTTCCTTTACCTACATACCAGGAATTGAATTATTGAATGAACAAACAAAATGAAAAAATGAAGAAAAGTCTAGAAATGGAATGCATTATTTTCCTAGATTCTAATAGCCTAGGCTTAATTGCCTTACTACTCCCAGACCCCCTGGTTCAAAGGCTTTAGAGGATGGTCCTAATAGTTGCTCTATCTCACAGCTCCTGCCTTAGTCTTGAGTAGTTATACTAAATCCAGTCTGTATCTGTGCTTCTGCTACTCCATCTCCCAGTGGAGTGGCTGAAATACCTCATCTGTAGGCCACTGACTAGGGTCTGGACCAACAATGGGCATTACTCCTTAGAACTCCCACCAACCTTCAGACAACCAAATTCTGGTCAGCATGAAATCTGGAATGCAGATTTATCCACTCAACACATATTTACTTATCATTTATTACATGACAAGTACTGTTGTAAATGGTGCATATATAGTAGTGAACACAACAAGCAAAGATCCTACCCCTAAGGAGCTTATATTCTAGTGAAGGAGAAAGACAATACACAACTCAGTGTATGACATAATGCCAGGCAGTGTTAGGTGCTTTGAAGAATAGTAAGGATTCAGATGGAAGAAAACAGCAAATGCAAAGGATTATCCCAACAGAGGCCACTGCTCTTGTTTTAACAACTTGCCAAGTTTTTTAGATACCTTGGCCTGAGAGAATCAGCCACTATAGCCAGGTTGAGTCCTTCCTTTTTTATAGTAATAACTACTCATTTCTAGTTGATCTCTTTCCTAACTGGTTCAATTCCCAATAAAAACTGTTAGCCTTGCACTTAATCACCTAGCTCTATGAAAGCAAAGGACTTCAGTAATATACTGGGTTTGGTATGTCTTGGAAACTGTTTTGTTTCATAATTGCATTAGGTATTCAATGGTTTGTAATAAGTTGCCACAAATGTAGCTGCTTATTTTTAAAAACACATTTATTATTTCAGTTTCTATGGGTCAGACTTTTTAGGCCCCCTGCTTCAGCATCTCTCAAGCAGTCTGACAAATGCCTACTTTTCAAATACTCATATACTATAGACTTTTTTACTCCTTCTTAGTCAAAAGTTTCATATAAAAATTGTTTAAAGTATTTTTGAAAAAAAAGCCTAAATACACCATAAAAGTAGTTCAGAAGTACAGAATAAAACATGGTTAATACGTTTTCCCATTAGTAATAAAAAGAACTCCTTCTAAGTTCCAGAAATCTATGGTCCAAGACATATAGTAAAAGCAAATCAATGTTTATATGAACTAAAACTAATTATAAATATATTTTATTGAGGATTAATGTCTTTTGATTTAATTCTAAAATTATGAATTAATAATGCTAAATCAGAATAGAAAACAGACCTTTTAAAAACTCCGAGAAACCCCATTTAAGATGAAAAGACAGTAAAAGGCAAGTTTTAAATGGAAAATCTGATCAAAGACTAAAACATTAAGCTTTGAATGGAGAATTTGACTTAAAAAAAACCCCAAAATCTAAGATTAGCCACATGTACAAATTATATATATATATATACACACATAATCATATAAATTATTATATAAATATATTTAAATATATACATACAATATTTGTATGCAAATATGTATATTTATAAATGAGTATATTTTAAAACACACATATATTTACATGTATCTTATATATTCATATAATTATATTTTATACATAAAATATATTTTATACACACAAATATATAAAAATATTTATAAATGTGTATTTATAAGTATATATTTATATATATAAAATTAGGATGGAATGACTGTCTGAAAATATCTGGCTTTGGTTCCTACAAGGTTTCTTAGGTTTTGTTTTGGTTTGGTTTTGTTCACAATAGCAGCAACAGAAAGTTATGGAATCCAGTACCAACTGAGTGTGCATGTATACCACAACCTTCCCTTTTAGGAGGAATATAAACTCTATAGACATTCTCCTCCAGACTCTTCACTAGTTAACCCTGAATCCATTTATGATATGAAGATGGCCCTCCTCATTATCTCTTAATAAAAAATAAAGGGTACAGTAAAAATAAAGGTCGCCTTCAACTTCTTACCCTTTATTCCCCTATAATAGTTCTAGTCTTCAGCCTTCTTCACAGGAACAGGTATCCATTCTACATACGATCAATTTTTCAACTTCCATGCTTAATTTCATCCCATTTCACCTCCTCCAAGACTATTATTCTCTTCTGTATTTTTAGCTTCCCATAAATTAAAAAGAAAAGATTGACCATGCTCTCATCACATAAAAAACTGAAAGTACAAATAACATGGTAAATGCTTCCCACTTGACCCTCTAACAGTTGACTTGTCGTCACTGTCCTGTCCTTCCCTGTAATAGTCATCTACACACATTTCCTTCTCTCCTCCAGGCTGCAACTGACTTCCCACTGCCACAATGCTGCTGAAACTCTTTTGGTAAAAGTTACAGTCCCATTCTGACTGCCAAAACCTGTGGGTGTCTGTCTGATCTCCTCTCACTGGATCTCCTCTCACTGGATCACTCACTCCTCTATGAATCTCACCATAATCCTGTTCTCTCCTGGGTTTTCTACTCTTCTGATCTGTTTTTCTTGTTCTTCTTTGCTGACTTCTTTCTTCTGTCTTAAATATTTCCCTTGATATTTTGAAAAAACTGTTATGTTAGATTTTAAACATATAATAGGAAGAGAACCTCTCCCTATCCATCACTTATCAACTCAATCTTATTTTATCTATATCTCTAGCCAATCCTCTTCCACTAATGCCAGTTACTTTGGAACCAATTTTAAACATCATATCATTTCACCGATAAATATTTCAGCATGTATCTCCGACAGTAAAGACTATTAAAAATAACCATAGTTCTTTTATCACACTTCAAAAAATTGATCACATTTACATGACTGACTTGTGACTTTTTTATGGTTAGTTTGATTTAGGACCCATAAATAGTCCCTATAGTATAATAAGTGGATATATCATCAAGCCTCATCTATAATCCCTCTTTTTTAAATTCCTTTTAATTCTTTATTTAAGAAACTGGGTCATATATCCTACAGAGCACTCTGGACTTTGCAGATCACACTCTCTGATCCCCAAACTTCCTGTGAATTATCAGCTGGATCTTAAACAGTACATTTCAAGCTTGGCTGCACAAACAACTTTGGAAGCTTTAAAATATCCTGATGCTTGGGCCTCACCCTCAGAAACTTTAATGTAATTGGAGCCTAGGCTTTGAAATTTTTAAACACTCTGCAAGTGATTCTAATGTGCAACCAAGTTGAAAATCACTGCAACTGATAAGAGATTTCATCTGATTCCAGGGTCTATAATTTCTGATAAGACTACTACATACGTAGCATCTGAATTTGTGTATTATCTGCCTTTTTATATTAGCTGTCCATTAATAGTCATTGCCCAGATCTACTAGAAGATTCCAAAATGAATATACTGTAACATTCTTTGCACACTTATTACAGATAATATTTTTATAAATAAAAATGCTATCTATTATTTGGCTTCTCTGACATACCATTTGTATAAGAAAAGCAGGAAAAATGTTTAATTTTTCCCCCTTTATCTACCACTTTTCAAAGTAAGGAGTAGGTTACCATGGTTTCACCAAGGATAACCAAAAAGTATTTCTTTATTAGTATCATTATGAACTCATGGATTTAGACATACTGGATGAATTTCAAGCACTTGTGACTGTTATGCTTCTGGATGCTAAATTTATTCCTTCTGGTAGATATATCTATTCAAATTGCTTCCTGAGTCATTAACTCAATCTTAATAGTCTTGGTCTTCATATCTTCTGTGCTTTCTAGTGTATGATGTTACAAAATTATCCTGCATATATCCTGCCCCAAACCCCAAACCAGCCATTTCTTCAAGGAACTGTGATTTCTTTTAATGGGAAATCAAGTTTTAAAACCATGACATCAGAGAATTCCCGTGGTGGAGCAGTGGTAACGAACCCAACTAGTATCCGTGAGCACAGGGGTTTGCTTCCTGGCCTCATTCAGTGGATTAAGGATCTGGCATTGCCGTGAGCTGTGGTGCAGGTTGCAGATGCAGCTTGGATCTAGTGTTATTGTGGCTGTGGAGCAGGCCAGCAGCTAAAGCTCCAATTCGACCCCTACCCTTGGAACTTTATGTGCCGAGGGTGTGACACTACAAAGACAAAAAAAATAAAAATAAAAAATAAAACCATAACATTGGTGTTAGAGGGGTTCAGTACTAATGAAATGGTCATTATTTCTAGGCTTTTTTGATGAGCAAGGCTCTGAAATGAATGCAAATAAAATTATATATTTTTAAAGAAAAATACGTTGTCAATCATACCCATTTTAATATCTTGTTTCACCTATGCTGAAAATCCAGACTCACTATGACAAAAACATAATTATTTACACCACAACACACAACATTCTAACAATAACACTACTATAAAGAATACAATTATTGAAAAGAGTTAATGTATTTTGGGGAAAGCTTTTGCTACCCTGTAAGTATATTTCAGTAGGGCTATGAAGACATATTACTGTGTTTAACAGTAAAATGGTCATAAAATAGATAAACAACCTACTACTACTGTATATCACAGGGAACTAGATTCAATATCTTGTAATAACCTATAATGGAAAAGAATTAAAATATGCATATATACTACATATATAGCTGAATATACATAACTGAATCACTGTGCTGTAACCTGAAAACTAACACAATATTTTAAATTAACCATATTCCAATTTTAAAAAAGTTTTAAAAAGGTAGTCAAACGAGTAAAGTAAAAAATCAAATGAAAGAGTGCCTCTGTGTAGTTGTGCTTCCAACTGGACATATATTTGCATTAAGATTTCCATTCTTTTGATTTTCAGTAATTTCTTCTTTTTTTTCGGTTATTTTTCTTTGGGTTTTTAGAGCTGAACCTGTGGCATATGGAAATTCCCAAGCTAGGGGTCAAATTGGAGCTGCAGCTGCTAGGCTATGCCACAGTCACAGCAACGTGGGATCTGAGCAGTGCCTGCAACCTACACCACAGTTCGAGACAATGCCAGATCCTTAACCCACTGAGCAATGATAGGACCTGCATCCTCATGGAGACTGGTTGGTTGGGTTCGTTACCACTAAGCCACAGTGGGAACTCCAGTAATTTCATCTTTCATTTTAATTTTGTATTACAACTATATAAGCTATTTATTTAACTTCAAAGTTAAATTTCCACAAAAAAGTATATTCAAAGAAGTCTAGCTTTCATCTCTGGATTCTCCAATGCATTCTTCACACACTCCCTCCCACACTACTGGTAAACATTTTTTTTTCTGGATTTTCTGGTTTATCCTTATACTATTTAAAAATATAAGCAAGAACATGTATTTACTTACATCTCATTTTATTTTTTTTGAGTTTTCAGGGCCACACTTGAGGCACATGGAGGTTCCCATGCTAGGGGTCGAATCAGAGCTGTAGCCACTAGCCTACACCACAGTCACAGCAAAGCAGGATCTGAGCAGAGTCTGCAACTTACACCACAGCTCATGCCAGGGACTGAACCTGTATCCTCATGGATACTAGTCAGACTCATTCCTGCTGAGCCACAAGGGGAACTCCTCTTACACCTCATTTTTTAAGAACTTACACAATATAATTTGGAGATTGCTCCATGACAGTATATAAAAATATTCCTCATTTCTCTTTTTATTTCTTATTCCTTTGTATAGCTGCATGGCATTCCATTCTATGGATGCACCATCCATTCTATGGATGCATCACCATTTGTTTAACTAATCTTCTACTTATGAACATTTGTGCTGTTTCCAGTTTTTTCCACATAATGATGCTATGAACAGCCAACTGGGCATATTCCCAAAATATGCCTCTTGATATTTTTGCTAGTGCATTTATGGAAGACATTCTTAGAAGTAGAACAGCAGAGTAAAAAACAACTGCTTGTATAATTTTGTTAGATACTTATATATTTCATTAATTTTCTTAGAAATTAAAGTTGGTATGCTAATTAACAATGTGTAAAATTTTTTTTACTGTAAAAAAAAAATGTGTGCGAGTGATTATGTCCCCCCACCATGGGCTTGACAACAGAGTGTTATCAAACTTTTTTGACTTTTTGCTAACTTGATGAGAAATGGAGTTTCTGTGCACTTTTATTTTGCATTTCTCTATTTCTGAGTGACACTGAGCATCTTTTTCAAGCACTTAAGAGATACCCACAATTTTTTTCTGTACTGTTGTTTTTCTTATTTTAGAAGCTTTATGAATATCAAGGACACTAACTCCTTTGCTTTGATGTAAGTTGTATTTTTCTAGTTTGTTGTCTTTTTATTTTACTTAAAGGTGTTTTTCCTCCATGTAAATTTTTAAGTATAATCAATTATCAATCTTTTCATCATTGTTTCTGTATACTAAATCAGACAAGTTTTCCCTATTCCTAGCTTGTTCACTTATATTTCTTGTAGCACCTGAATGGCTTTGTATTTTACATGTAATTCTTTGATCCACTTGGAATTTACCCTACTATATGAAGTAAAGAGAAGATTTTTTTTTCTCTGAGCTCTTTATTCATTTTCATAACTACTGGAACTCTTCAACTCTGATCAGTTTAATCATTTCCATAACTACTGGATCACATTTATCCACTCAACAAATCTTCACGGAAAATTTAATTATCTTAATCTCCTATTTGCTTTCTTTTACCTCAAAGAAACTGCTTCCTACTTTATAACTGATGATATAAAATGCTCAGGGCAAAAAAGTAAAATAAAGGCATAAGGGCAAAACAAAAATTATGTGACTATTCTTTATCCTATAATAATAATCCTAATATTTTTACACCATGCTTTCACGTACCTGTTTATTATATACATACTGTTTATTTCCTAAAAGTGCTTCATATTTTAGGGTCTCGTTTATCTTATAAATGTTTACTTTTTAAATGAGTATTTTTATCTTACAGGTTGTTTTTTCTTCAGATTTCCTCCTAATTCTTAAAGCCTTTTATATTAATTTAACATTTTAGAGATCCATTTCAATAGGTTGTCTACTCTGTACTGAGCACTGTGCTATGTGACTGGAATATAATGTGGAACAGAGGTACACAGAGAAGCTTTCTCTAGAGCCCAGTGGGAGAAACAGACAAGGAAGTGAGCTATTACAATGCAGAGGGGTGAGTACTAAAATTGGGAACATGTGAGAGCTTTGTGGGAGCAGAAAGAGGATGTCATACCCATATTTGTGTGTGTGTGTTGGGGGGGGAGGGACGAGTTGAGGAACACTCTGTTTCTAAACTGAGACTGGAAAGATGAGAGTGAGTTATCCAGATGAGAAAGAGAATAGAAATGTGTGTTTCAGGTATTTGTAAACACTGAAAAAAGAAAGAGGGTAATTCATTCAAGAACTAAAGCTCAAGTACAGAGATAAAGAAATTTACAAGGGAGAAAAAATGAGCACTAAAGAGATAGGAAAGGACCAGAGTGTCAGGTTGGGGCTGTATCTTGAGAGTAACAGGAAAAGAATGGAGGCAGACCCTTGCTCCCATTGCGACAACGAAAGAGGGCAGATCTATTTTCAAAAATTCAAGCTTGGCCCACACAGTGAACCTCTGGTGGAAAAGGGGGAAACTGGCAAAACTTTTTAGTTCATGGGGCTGGAGTGAATATTTTGAAACAATTATTTTCAACCCATGCATCCTATGGAAGATTTACTTAATTATGCAGCTGCAAGGAAAGCTGGGAACTAGGTCTAGAGCCTCAAAGTGCAGAGATAAAACATCCTTCATATTTGTTGTGAACATATTCTCAGGAAACAAGACCACCTGGGGTGGGGAGAGAACATGCTACAAATAGAAGTAGGTGTTCCTTCTAGGAAGACAGTCACCAGATTCTGCAGCTTCATGTGGTGGGAGGCGAAAGAGCCTGTCTGGAAACCTCTGGATGACAGAGTTAGGTCAACCGCAATTATTTCAAGGCAGAGGAGAAAAAGACCCTCCAACTTCGCAATTAAAAGCTTAGAAGACTGCCTAAGAAAAAGAGAGAACTAGAGATAGACAAAGTCTTAATAAATTGGAGCAACTCCAAACCAACTCAAATTGACATGGTTAGCCAAAGGGAGAGAAAAGAATCCAGCAAAATACTTCATAATATGCAAATAAAACCCTATGAATCAGTAAGACTGACAATTCTATAGAAAATTAACAGATTCTGTAAAAGAGCATATGCAAATGGCCAAAGAATATATGAAAAAATGAATATCATTAATCACAAAGGAAATAAAAATTAAATCCACAATGTGATTTGACTAAACATCCATCAGAAGGGCTAAAACAAAAACCAGAAAGTCCAAGTGCTGCAAGGACAAGAAAAACTGGGACTCATACTGTCAATGGGAGTTTAAAATGGTATAGCAACTCTGGAAAACTTTTTGGCAATGTCTACCAAAACTAAATACATGCATACTCACCTACTATATTCAGGTCCTACAGCTACTGAAACAAATTACTACAAACTTGGTGGCTTAAAACAATGTAAGTGTATTGTCTTGCACTTCTGGAGGTCAGAGGTACAAACTTGGTTTAGTGAAACCACAATTAAGGTGTCATGAGAGTTGCCTTCCTTCTGGAGGTTCTAGGAGGTTTTTTACTTGACTTTTCCACTTGCCTCCACTCCTTGGCTTGTGGTCCCCTTCCAGCAATTGCATCCTTTCGATCTCTATTTCCATGACTCCTCTCCGACTTTCACCTCCCTTGTACCCCTCTAAGGACCTTTATGACTACAAGGGCCCACCCAGAAGATTCAGGATAATCTCTCCACATCAAGATTGTTCAATCACATCTGCAAAATCCTTTCTGCCATGTAAGGTAACACAAGCAAATTTCTGGGAGAGCTATTATTCTGTCTACCACAACTACCTATTTTCCATTTCTGGGTTTATTCCAAGAAAAAAGGACACAATTGCCAAGCATCATTACTGAAAATAGCTCAAAATGGGAAACCACCTCAACACTCATCTATAATGTGGTGGATAAATATATTCTAACACATTCACAGAATGGATTATTTCATAATGCCGAGAATGACTTACAAGTACATGCAGCAATCTCTAAGACTCTTAGAAACATGTAGAGCAAGAGATTTGGACAACAAACACAAGAGTAAAACTGGATGGTTTTATCTATATAAAATAACAGTAATTTTATTTTATTTATTTATTTATTGCTATTTTAGGGCCACACCTGCGGCATATGGAGGTTCTCAGCTAGGGGTCAAATTGGAGCTTTAGCCACCAGCCTACGTCACAGCCACAGCAATGCAGGATCCGAGCTGCATCTGCGACCTACACCACAGCTGACCACAATGCCGGATCCTTAGCTCACTGAGCAAGGCTAGGGACCAAACCTGCGTCCTCATGGATCCTAGTCAGGTTCCGTAACTGCTGAGCCATGAAGGGAACTCCAAAATAACTGTAATTAAAATAAAAAAATCCATACCATCGGAAATTTGTGGTTACTCTTGTTAGGAGAATAGCAGGCAGGAACTAGAAGGCAGCCTAAGGGGGGGCTTCTGGATGTAGGTAACATTCTGTTTCTGGATCTTGATTTTGTATTGAGATGTGGAAAATTCATTCAGGTATATAAGTATGATACTCATACTTTTTTAAATGAGTACAGTTGACCCTTGAACAATATGGGTTTGAACTGAATGCATCCACTTATATGTGGGTTTTTTACAGTACTACTACACAGTCTGCAGTTAGGTGAATTCACAGATGCAGAATCACAAATCTGGAGGGCCAGCAACAGTGACATGTGGATTTCTTGCTACACAGAAGGTGCTCTGAGACACCACATTGTTCAAGGATCCCATGCATTTTACTCTAATGATGATTTTTTAAAAGAGCAATGAGAAATCAATGAAAGTTAGATTCAACTGATTTACAATATTTTATTAGTATGTACAACATAAATTTTTTTTGTTGCGCCCACAGCACACAGAAGTTCCCAGGCTGGGGATCAAACCTGCGCCACAGCAGTGACTAACCCAGATCCTTAACTGCTAGGTCACCAGGGAACTCCCTACAACATAATTTTATCAATGCAATATTTTATCAGAGAATTACATGATCAAATTTGTCCTGCCAAACAAAGTTTTTAAAAACTTGCTTTATGATTAGATTTTTCCTTCAGGTTATATAAACTTTGAGTACTTTCATAAAATACTCCTCTTAAGTTTTCAAATTCTCTTTTTGAGCAAGCTACAAGTTTTCTTCTTTATGTGCTATATATGGTGCATAGTATAGTTCCCTATAAACTCATTAAAACTTTGTAACGAAAGAATGCTTCAGCTGCAGGGATCAAAATGCTAAAAGGTTCTTAAAATGAGGGATGAGATACCCAAGTATATATATTTAAGTTGTACATTAACTTTTAAGAAATGTATCACAGTAAAATCTCATTTAACATGGACACTATTCTACATTTAAAAAAGCTACATTAAATAAAGTATTAACAATTGTATAGCTTGTTTATCCCCCTACTTCTCAAGAAGGTTGAACTCCTGATTTATCAATGTATTTTTGTTTTTTTTGTCTGTTTGTTTTTGCTTTTTACGGCTGCACCCACAGCATATGGAGGTTCCCAGGCTAGGGGTCCAATCAGAGCTACAGCAGCCAGCCTACGCCACAGCCACAGCAATGCAGGATCTGAGCCACATCTGCGACCTACACCACAGCTCATGGCAATGCCACATCCTTAACCCAATAAGTGAGGCCTGGGATTGAACCTGCAACCTCATGGTTCCTAGTTGGATTCATTTCTGTTGTGCCACAACAGAAACTCCAATCACTGTATTTTTTAAAAGAAAGCAATACCGAGTTTTAGCATATAGTTCAAGGCTTAAAGCTTTCTAAATCTTCAAATGTGTGTATCTCCTGTGTATTCTCTTATTCACACTTGATTTTCCAAAGCACTACAGATACATATATATACCATGTTGCTCTCTTAATTGTATGAATCATCTCTTTGACTTGCTTAACAATTTTGAGAGACTAATACTGCACAAAGGGATTTAAATATTTTAAAATAGACTTACTTGTTACCATGTTTTAAGCACATTTCAAATAAGCACTGTTTTTAAGTTTTAAGCTTTTATAAAAGGACAGTGGCATTGTTTCTTCCTTGCTTCCTTCCTTCCAGTCTGCAAGCATTTAATGAAGCGTTACGGTGTGCTAGGTACTCTTTCAGACATTGAAGTGCCTGATCAACACAGTATTCCATGTCTTATAGGGAATTACATGCTAGTGGATGGAGAGAAGGGCCCTGGCATAATAAATAATACAGTGTATTAGGAAGTGATAAGAGCTATGGAGAAAAACTAAGTAAGGGAGATAAAGACATTCTGGGAAAATCTTTAAATTACAAAGAAGAATTATGACGTCAGAGTTCAAAATGATGATGGCATATTTTTCATGTTTTTATTGAGACTTGAAAAAAACGTATGTATCATAACCCAACAGGTTGGCGAACAAACATTATTATCTGGAAACTGCAATAGAGAAATAATAGACATAAAGTTTAGACATTATCTTGGAAATAACTATCAGCCATAGATAATTAAAGCAGAACATTTCTTATATAAGCCATTTTGGATCTTCATGGTGACAAATTCAGGCCCCTTTTCTTTTAAATAAAGAAAATTAATTGTCAAACCCCTAGATTATATCTAGCAGAACTTCTTTTTACTAAGCATGAACATTTATAATCTGAAAGAACATGATCCTAACTAGGAAATTTTCCCTTTAGATATTTTCTGCAAAATATTACTTAGACAATCTGTTACATTGTGTATAACTTCACTTCTGCAGATGGTTGCATTTCCTTAATACTGCCTGTCTATAATTTTAAGAAGTACTACAGTACACTTCAGGGACTGTATGTGCTATATAAATGGACAGTACTTAACCAAAAAAACTTACTTTGGAGTTCTCCCAAAGGAAGTTATTACAGTAATAATGTTAGCAGAAGTAACCAACTATTCTGAACGTAAAATAGTGATGGCATTTTTTCTGTCTAAAAATACTGTGTTTTCTCTCAGAGGCTTCTTTGACTACATCAGCCAGTTAAGTTCCACAGGATTAGAACTGAAAAACATCCAGATTTGGTAATGAAAAGGTAGGGTGGAGTTCCCCAGTGGCCTAGTGGTTAAGGATTTGGCATTGTCACTGCTGTGGCTCCAGTTCAGTCCCTGGCCTGGGAACTTCCATATGCTGCAGGCGCAGCCAAAAAGAAAAAAGATATGGAAAAAAAGAAAAAAAAGAGAGAGAGGTCATTGCTTACTTCAAAACAATTTCAGTAGAATGGAAGATAGTCAAGAGTACACCTAGTTGAGAAACTGACAGTATGAAAATGAAGATAATAAAATGTAAACTACTCTTTGAGAGTAGTTTGAGCACTGTGAATTAAAGAGGAGGGATTGGATAGTAACGAAAGACAAACTTCCTAGTTTTGTTTTAGTTTTTATTATTAGAGGAGGAAAAATCAAAAGAAAAATGGAAATTCAAAATAAAAAAAGAGAATGATGTTGCTGAGAGATAGGGTAAACAAAGCAGGCAGGCAGTCACCTGTAAATGGGTGGCTTTGAAGCAGTTACCTTGCCTTCTAAGGCCCAAAGGGAGGAAAAAAGGCTTTACTTTGGAAAGAAGGTACAGAACACTGAGCTTCCTCATCACATTAACTGTCCTGATGACCCAGGAGATAAGGATATTACTCAAAGTGAGCAGAATGGGAAAAAGAGGGCATTTGGAGAGTGCCAAGGGTTGTAATGGTTAAGGAAAATACGAATGCAGATGACCAATGCTAAGCAAATGACAGTACTATTAAACACACACATTTCATATAATATTTTTAAACATCATTTTAATCACTGTCCTTAAAACTAGATGAGGGACTTCTGCTTCTTTCTAGTAAGATGGAGCAACAGGGACCAGAATTACCCTCCTATCTGAAACAACTAAAAAAACCCCAAAAGCAACAGAAAAAACATGAAATAATGTGATCCTTGAGAGATAGGAAAGAAATGAGCTGAACCCTGTAACTGCCAGCACTAGTTTCCAGGCTAAGACGGAGGAAAGAGGAAGAGACTTTTCTGCCCTTATGGTCTCCAAGACCAGGTAGAGAGAAGCAACTGGAATGCATAGGACAGCATGCCCGAGAAGAGAGAGCGGCATTAACAGAGAACTGCAAAGATCTGCAAATGGTTCTCCTTCAATATTCAACAAGACACCAACCAGCATATGTGTGTGAGGAAACTTCCAGGAGTCTGGGGGAGGTGGGGGCAGTAGTTAGAGCAAAAAGATTAGAGAGACTATACCTGTTCTTCACACAAGAATGGAAAAGAGTGTCTGTTCCTGAAAGAGTCAAACAAAAAAACCCTCATAATTCACAAACTATTTGGTTGAGTAATAAGAGTCTAGCCTCAGTAGTGGGAAATAATTAGCTCTAGAATAACTGCTCAGTTTTTGCCAATAAATCTAAAAAGCAAGACTCAAAAGACCAAATAATTTTTTAGTAACTTTACAATATTTGAGAATAAGAACATTTACAGGAAGACAAAAGTATCTAGCACCAAACAAGGTAAAATTCATGTCTGATACTCAATCAAAAATTATTAGACATGCAAAAAGTGGAAAAAAAGTAATGATGAGAAGAAAACTCTATCAACCAGACCCCAAACTGACACAGAGGACTGAATGAGAGAGAAGGGTATTTCCATTCCAGTCCCACTTCCTAGGGTTAAACTCTCTCAATATTTGTGTGATCCATTAAGATGAACTTTATCTTATAGAATTTCTAGTAAAAAATGTGCTAAATCAACCAATGATAAACACTATTGGAAGATGTAATGGTTATATACAAAGTTTGAAACATTTCAAGTATGCTGTGGGTTTTTTTTTTTTTTTGTACATTCCTGTCATGTTGAGACAAGAAATATGCAAAATGCAAATTAAAGAAAGGAAATAAAATATGGTCTAGAATAACTCCAAGGTGTCTACAAAGTCTTTAAAGTGATAAAGTAAATTTTTAATGAAAACCTGAAAACAGAAACACTCCAACAACTATAAACAGCCTTTGCATTTGCTTTCTTTTATTCTATAAAGTGAAGCATTAATAAATTTTATAATTATGCTTATCTATTTTGTAGGTAAGTTTACATCTTTGTATTTTCTTACTGAATGTATTCCATTAAACATAAGCAGCACACAGTGTGAAAGTTAAACACTAAAAAAATTTCATGGTTCTAATTATTTTCATGAAAAACCATTACTTTTAAACATAGAGCAAGAAACTATTGAAAGGGTATATTTACATAATAATATAGTTGAATATTTGAAAAAACTACCTCCTAAACAGATTCATAAATTGTAAATTTCAAATAAACAGGTCATAATCTAAAAATGTTGATTTAGTTGGAAAACTGTTAACTTGAGTCAAAGGTATGTGTGTGTGTGTGTTTATTTCACTATTCTTTTAATTTTTCTATACATGTGGGGAAATAATAATGTGACTGTGGTATATAAAACTCAGAGATTTGTAACATCAACATTTATATTAAGAAAGAAAAGTTTAAATAAATAATCTGAACTTATTTAGCCTTAATAAACAAGAAAGTGAGCAAAACAAACTCAAAGCAAAGAGAAAAAATAAATAATAAAAAGTAGAAATAAATAATACTGAAAATAAAAAACAGAAAAATCAATGAAATCAAATGTTGATTTCTGAGATGAATGAAATTAATAAACTTTTAGTTAAATAGAAAAAAGAGAGAAAAGAAACTAATAACATCAGGAATGAGAAAAGGAATATCACATCAGATTCTATATACATTCAAAGGGTAATATGGAAGCATTGCAAGCAACTTTATGCCAAAAAATTAGGGAACTTTGATGACCTGGAAAAATTCTTTGAAAGACAAACTTTCAACACTCACTCAAGAAGAAATAAATGGAGTAATCCTGTATCTATGAAAAAAGTTGACTTTGTAGTTAAAACTTCCTATAAAGAAAATTCCAGTCCTAGATGACTTCTTTGGTGAATTCTATGTAGGGAAAAAATAAATACCAATTCTATTCAAACTGCTTGAGAAAACTGAGAAGGAGAAAATAATTCCTAATTTATTATCTGAGGTTAGCATTACCCTTATTCCAAAACTGGAAAAGGCATGACAAGAAACAACAACAGAAAAAAACCCTAAAGATTAATATCTTGTAAACATAGAATCAAAAATCTTAAACTTTTTGAAGCAATTTGAATCCAAAAATATAAAAAGGATAACAATGCATCATGACCATGTGATATTTATCCAAGAATGCAAGATTAGTTCAATAGTGAAAAAAAATCAATGTAATTCATAATATTAACAGACTGAAATAATTAAAATCATTTGGTCATCTAAATGATTGCAGATAATCAATGGAAAAAATCAACAACAGTTCAAAATAAAACTGTCAAAAAATTAGAAGAGAACATCCTCAATTTGATTGAGGGCATCACTGAAAAACCTACAGTTAAGATCCTATTAAAGTTAACTGAACACTTTCTAAGATTGTGAACAAAGCAAAAACCACTTCAATTCTACTTCAATTCTGGAAGTGTTAGTCAGTGTAGGAAGACGACAAAAAAAGAAAGCCAGATTTCAGGAGTTCCCGTCATCTCTCTGCCAAAACAAATCTGACGGGTATCCATGAGGATGCAGGTTTGACCCCTGGCCTTGCCTTGCTCTGTGGGTTTAGTTTCCGGCATTGCTATCAGCTGTGGTGCAGGTCAGAGACGTGGCTCAGATCTGGCATGGCTGTGGCTGTGGGGTAGCCCAATGGCTACAGTTCCGATTTGACCCCTAGTCTGGGAATCTCCATATGCTGTGGGAGTGGTCCTAAAAAAAGACCAAAAAAAAAAAAAAAAAGAAAGAAAGAAAAGGAAAGGAAGAAAAAAGCAAGCAAGCAAGCCAGATTGGAAAAGAAGTACAACTGTCTTTATTTGCCGACTATATGATCACTGATATAAAAAGTACTTAGAAATCTCCCCGAACTACTAGAATAAGTAGTGCAAATAAAGTCAAGGATGCGAGGACAGTACATAAAACTCAACTGTATTTTAACAATGAACAACTGTAAAGTAAAATTAAAAGAACCATTTACAATAGCATCAAAATATATGAAACTGTAATAAATTTAAGATTTGCCAGCCCCGCTCACTAAAAACTATACAGCATTGATAAGAGAAAATTAAAAGACCTAGAGTAACAGGAAGATACATCACATTTGTGGATCACAAGACTCAATGCTGTTCAGATGTGACTTCATCACAAACTGATCAATAGATTCAATGCATTCCTAATCAAAATTCCAGGAGAAAACTTTATAAGAACAATAACCTAATTCTAAAATATATACATATGGAAATGTAAAGGGCCTAGAATAACCAAAATAATTATATATAAATAAATTAGGAGGACTTGTATGTTAATAATTAAGATGATATGGTATTTATACAAACATAGATGTGCAAAAATAAAATGAAACAAGGCAGGGTCAAAAATAGTCTTACACATACATAGCAATATGATTTTCAACAAAAGCTCCAGGGCAGTCAATAGGCAGAGTATAACTTTTTAGATATACATGCAAAGAAAAAACTTTGACCCTTATCTCACATCATATATGAAAATTAACTCCAAAATGAATCTAGTAAAACTTCCAGAATAAAACATAAGAGGAAATACTTATGGCCTTAAGTCAAAGATTTCTTGGGTCAAAAAAAATTCTAATTATAACAGAAAAATTAATAAATTGGACTTTATCAAAATTAAAAGCTTTTGTCATTTGGAAGATAATGTTAAGAACATGAAAAGGCGAACCACAGACGGAGACAATATCTGCAAAGCATACATCTGAGAAATGACCTAGAATCTGGATATTTGAAAATATTAATAATAAATATATAAAGATATCACTAAAACTAAGACAAGCAATAAGCTAAAAAAATTAAATGAAACTAAAATGTCAGTGATTTTGATATTTCCTTTTTTTTTTTTTGGCCACCCCGCTGAATATGGAGTTCCTGGGCCAGGGATCAGATCTGAGCCTTAGTCACAATCTAAGCTGCAGCGGCAACACGGGATCTTTAACCCACTGTGCCTGGCCAGGGATTTAACCTGTGTTCCAGTGCTTCCAAGATACTTCTGATCCCACTGTGCCATGGCAGGAACTCCAGTAATTTTGACTTAACCAAAGAAGATACACAGGTGGGAAATAAAAATGTGAAAACGTGGTCACCACTAGTATTTAAGGCTAATGGCAATTACAACCACAATGAAAATCCACTAACACAAGAATGGCTAAAATTAAAATGATAATGTCATGAATTGATAAAAATGTAGAGCAAATGAAATTACCATACATTCTTGATGGGAATGAAATCCACCTTAGAAAATACTTTAGCAATTATTTAAATATATACTTATTAAATGATCAGGAAATTCTACTTTTATGTAGTTACTGAGAGAATGAAGACATATGTCTACAAAAGACCTTTATATAAATGACTGCAGTAGCTTTACATAATCACCCCAAACTGTAACAACCCAGTTATCCCTCAACTGGGGACTGGATGAACTATATATACACCTATAAAACAAAATTTTAATCAGCAATTTAAAAAATGGACTATTGATAATACGCAATGACATGAATAAATCTTTAACTGTTGGTATAAAAGAACTCATACTGCATGATTACATTTTTAAGAAATCCAGGAAAGGCAAACTTACATATATATATTATTTTGTCTTTTGTCCTCTTAGGGCTGTGCCTGTGGCATATGGAGGTTCCCAGGCTAGGGGTCTAATCGGAGCTGTAGCTGCTGGCCTATGCCAGAGCCTTGTCTGAGACCTACACCACAGCTCACAGCAACGCCAGATCCTTAACCTACTGAGCAGGGATCAAATCCGCAACCTCATGGTTCCTAGTCGGATTCGTTTCCACTGCGCCAGGAAGGGGAACTGCATGGCAAATTTATATTGATAGAAAGCTTATTAGCTATGGGGAGCCAGGAGGTGGGAAGAGGACATTAACTAGTGCATGAGGGACATCTGGGGGATGATGGCAATGTTCTACATCTTAATTGTGATGTGGTCCTAAGGATATAAACAACTGTCAAAATGCATAGACTTTTCAGCTCAAAATTGTGAATTTTACTGTATGTAAAATATATCTCAAAAAAGCTGACTAAAACAGATCGCTAATGCAGGGTATTCTCTGAGTAGTGTGGTTTATACTTGTAGATGGGATGAAACAGTCCCTAAATAAACCCTGGCCACGCATGAAGACCTCCTCTGTACTCACAGATTTACTACATACTTTTTTGAAATCCAAGTAGGGAGGCAGAGAGTGTGGTTATTCAATCTGGGGTTGTGAGGGACTAAGTATTTCCATATACTAGGTACTTTCAGTAAATATGAATAAAAAACTAAACTCAATGCAAACTCTCGAAACCCTTTTAAAAGGTCCAGGAACATCCAATGCTTTTACATTCAGTGATTAGACAAAAACACTTAGAAGATACTAGTTAGTTTGTATATATCACTGCTTAGAACTATGCTGTGCTGTTATTTCATTACAGAAACAAAAATTTTGTTGATATTTGGTTAAAAGCAACTTTAATTCATGATGTAGGTATTTCATCTGTTCCTTCATCAAATCTTCATTTTAACAACAAGGAAAAAGTTATAAATTCTCTGCATTATAATATCTCTGTGTTAGGAATGAAAATACTCTACAGGCATTAACTAAATTCTTCAACATCAAACACTCTTTACATAGGAAAAACGCAGACAAAGTTCTTCTGACTAAATTATGCAGAATTAACTTATTCTTCTGGAGAATTTATTCTACAAATTAAGTATGTTAAAAATATAAAAATTATATACCACTCTTAGAACTGAATATGTAGGTAACATAAAAAATGACAATGAGCCAGGAGTTTTTAAAAAGATATGTTTTATAAATTTTAAAGTAAATGAAAAACTTTGAAATGATTTTGTAAAATAAATACTATACTTACATTTGTTGCTTTATGAAATTGAGAAGAAAGTGCTTGAGTGAGTAACTGAATTCCAAAACGTGTATAAAATTTCAGAGTGTCCATCCTATGACCCAAAATGAGATATATTCATGAAATTAAAAAAAATTAATGGAGAAGACATAGCATTGAAAATGTATTAAAACATATTTAAGTTAAAATTCCTAAGACATCTAACTATCAAATAGTGGAACTGTTAAGTAACTAAGCAGAAATATGTTTATGTCTCAAATCATGTCTCATATTCAGGTTATCAGTCATCACCCTTCTCTGCTACTCACTAGCTATGTGAGTTTGAGCAGCCAAAAAGTAAAACAAACAACAAAAACAAATGGATATTGTGTATCATCAAAAAGTCAAATCAAATCATTGCTAATTTCTTATAAAGTGATGGCAAAACTGATTTTATGCAAAGATTTTATGCAACACGTGCACCGTATATCATACGCATGAGTTTAAAGAGGATCTTTTTCCAACAAAGACTTACTGTATAGCACAGGAAACTACATTCATTCAATTTCTTACAATAACCTATAATGGAAAAGAATCTAAAAACTAATAAATAGAGACAATAGATATGTAAAATGGAATCACTTTGCTATACACCTGAAACTAACACAACACTGTAAATCAACTATAATTTTTTTTTCTTTTTCTTTTTAGGGCAAGCACCTGTGGCATATGGAAGTTCCCAGGCTAGGGATCTAATCAGAACTGAAGCTGCCGGCCTATGTCACAGCCACAGCCACACCAGATCTGAACCACATCTGCAACATTCACTGCAGCTCATGGCAACGCTGGGACCTTAAACAGGTGGGGCCAGGGGATTGAACCTGTGCCCTCATGGATACTAGTCAAGTTCATTACTGCAGAGTCACAACGGAAACTCCCATACTTTAATGGTTTTTTTTTAGTAGATGTTTTTCATCATATTAAAGAACTATTATAATATATCACATTAACAGAATGAAGGACAAAACCATGTAATCATCTCAACAGATGTACAAAAAGCAGTCTGACAAATTCAATACACTTTCATGATAAAACCACTAATAAGGTAGGAATACGCTACATAATTATCTCAACATAGTAAAAGCAATACATGAAAAGTCTATAACTAACATCATAATGGTAAAAAATCTGAAAGCTTTCCCTCTAAGATGAGGAAAATTGGTGGCTGTAGACACACACACACAAAACCCACAAAAACAAACAAACAAAAAAAACCCTAGGTCAATTTTTTTTTTCTTCCTCTTTTTTTTTTTTTGTGGCTACACCAGAGGCATATATGCAAGTTCCCAGGCCACGGCAAATCATAGCTGCAGCTGCTGGCCTACACCTCAGCCACAACAACATAGGATCTGAGCTGCATCCTGTGACCTATGCTGCAGCTTGCAGCCACGCCGGATCCTAACCCACTGAGCGAGGCCAGGGATCGAACCCACATCCTCATGGATACTAGTCAGGTGAAATAAGCCAGCCACAAAAGGACAAATACTATATTATTCCAGTTATATGAAGGATCTAGAATAGACAAATTCATAGAGACAAAAAGCAGAACAGAGATTACCAGGATTGGAGAAAGAGGAAAGTGGGGAGTTACCACTCCATGAGTTAGTGTTTTGTTTTGGTTTGTTTTAATTTATGGCAATACCTGCAGCATATAGAAGTTCCTGGGCCAGGGATTGAATCTGAGCCACAACTGTGACTTAAGCTGCAGTATGTTTTCTACTAGGAGTTTACAATTTCTGGTCTCAGATGCAGGGCTTTAATTTACTTTGAATTAATTTTTGAATTTGGTTTAAGGTAAGGGTTCAATTTCCTTATTTTTCACAGAGAGATCGTTTTTCTGGTACTTTTTTTTTTTTTTTTTTTTCTTAAGTAAAGGGGGAACTGGGGGACTCAAGGTCTCAGGGACCAAGAGCACTGCCTCAAGAAACCACACTGCTTTTATTGTGTTCTTTAGGATTTTGTCAGTGAGAAGGGGGTTGTAGGTGCAGGATATAGGTTATTTTAAGTTATTTTAAAAGTCACATAGCTGGTTGCTGATTGAGCTTTTATTCTGACCTTTAGGCATTTAACAATCATTAGCATTTGAGGGAAGCTTAGTATCAGCTATCTATGCATAGCATCTAGAGAATCACCATTGTGCTTCTGCAGACCACAGCAGCTATCTGCAGCAACCCAGTGTGCCTAGGTTTGCACCTTGGTTCTCCTTGCTAATGTATACCCTGCTAATGACCCCTCATAAACCCTTTGGGGCCATGAGGCTCCTCTTTCTTTTATTCTTAAGAGGATGTATCATGCTGTATCTGGCACCTTTTGTTGAAGAAACTACAAAGTCTGTATGACTTTTTAATCTATGTACTATTATTTGTCTTATTTTATCTGAAATTAATACTGTCCCTATGGCTTTCACTTTAGAAATGTTTTGTCAATTAATTTACTTTTATTCTTTCTATGTCATTTGCTTTTTTGATGTTACTTTGATAACATTTTATTTTTAAACACTTTGTCTTTTAAAAGAAATTACAAATCAAATATGTTTACCTAACAGGTTGCTTTTGCTTTTATCATCTCCTTTTATGCTTTGTTTTTTCTTTGTTATCTGTGTTTGAACTGTGGATTATTTTTGTTTGCTTTTATCTTCCCTAGAGGCTTTTTCTTTGTATTTGTTTTTGAGTATGTCATTATCTATTCCTACAATTAATCATAAAATCATTTGAAGTAAATCATGTTTGTAATTCCATGGAATTACTGAAATAGATTTCTAGAAATAACAGGAATTCCTCAAAGCTTTTTAGAACTACCAAAGTTAATAAGAAAATTCTAAATCTGAGACTTGCGCTGTCCCCCCGCCCTCATTTTTTCTTTTTTGTCTGCACCCACAGCAAATGGAAGTACCTGGGCTAGGGATGGAATCTGAGCCACAACTGAAACCTACACCACAGCTGTTACAACACTGGATCCGTAACTCACTGCCAGACAGAGGATCAAACCCATGCTACCACAGAGACAATGCCAGATCATTAACCCACTAAGCCACAGCAAGAATTCCTAACCATGCCCTTTTGAAAGAAAACACTGAGTCCCCAGATAATCTGGCTACTTCTTTCCTTCTTAGTGAGAAAATCACCCAAAACCTCAAAGTGAAGAAGTAGGTACTTTTAAACAGAGAAAGAACCTAGACAAAGTGTCTACACTCTAGAAATATATTTGAAACTTAACTGAGAATTAACATTTTCTGAATGTCCATTATGTAATAAGCGATACCGGATATTATCTCATTTAAAACTTGGAACAACCACTAGAATATAAGGCTCCATTCATGACAGCAGAGGCCCCCTTTTGTCGTTTTAAATTAGCTTTCTTTTTCTAATTAGCCTTATGGTAAAGCCTCATTCAATCCTCCAGATTTTTTTTTTTTGGTCTTTTTTTAGGGCTGCACCCATGGCACGTGGGTAGGGGTAGGGGTTGAATTGGAGCTATAGATGCTGGCCTACACCACAGCCTCACCAAAGCAGGATTCAAGCTGCATCTGCAACCTACATCACAGCTCATGGCAATGCCAAGATCCTAAAACTGACTGAGTGAGGCCAGGATTGAACCCACGTCGTCAATGATACCAGTTGGGGTTCGTTACTGCTGAGCCACGAGAGGAATTCCCAATCCTCCAGAATTTTTAAGCTCTTGTTTTTTCCATACTCTTTCTTTTTTCTTTTTTTTCTTTTTTTTTTTTTTTGGTCTCTTTTTTTTTCATCTTCCCTAGGGCTGTGCTTGTGGCATATGGAGGTCCCAGGATAGGGGTCGAATAGAGCTGTAGCTGTCGGCCTACACCACAGCCACAGCAACGCCAGATCCGAGCTGCGCCTGCAACCTACACCACAGCTCATGGCATGCTGGATCCTTAACCCACTGAGCAAGGCCAGGGATTGAACCTGCAACTCATGGTTCCTAGTCGGATTCGTTAACCACCTGCGCCAGGACGGGAACTCCTCTTTTTTTTCCTTCTTTTTTAACGCTGCATTCTTGAATAATTTAATCAATTACATATGCCAGGCTGCTAATTTCTGCTAATAATATAAAATATCCATTTAACCTATCTGCTGAAATTTTATTTCAATGATTTTATTTATTTATTACTTATTTTTGCTTTTTAAGGGCCTCAACTGTGGCATAACGAAGTTCCCAGGCTAGGGGTCACATTGGAGCTGCAACTGTCGGCCTACGCCACAGCCATAGCAACATGGGATCTAAGCTGTGTCAGCAACCTACACCATAGGTCAAGGCAATGCTGGAAGCTTAACCTACTGAGCAAGGCCAGGGATTTAACCTGCATCCTCATAGATACTAGTTGGGTTCCTAACGTGCTGAGCCCCAAGGGGAACTCCCTCAATGATTTTATTTTTAATTTCTAAATGTTCTATTTGGTTCTTTTTTGACCTACCTCGTCATTTCTTAACAGTCATTTGTTTCTCACTTTTTATTCCATTCTTTACTTCTAAAATGTATACAGATATTTTAGATTCTTTATTGCTTAATTCTAACATCTGAAATCCATAATGTCCTTCAGAAGTTCTTTAGGAATCTAAAACCTGTTTTCATTGTCTTTATTTTTCCTGGTGACTCTCGATCATAGCTTCTAGTTTATTTATATGACTGGTGATTTTTAACTGTGAGATCATAGTGGCTGACCTTAACATGTGGAGAATTCTGATAGCTAAAACTGGAAATGCTTCTTCTACAGAGGACCTGTGTTTATTTCTCGTGGGAGTAGGTACTGTTGGTACTGTTACCAACCAAGGAACATGTGAGCCACAGTCACAGTTCTCAGTTTAATGCAAGATTCCTCTATCACGGTAGAGCCCCAGCGCCAGTGGCCAGAGAACATTGCTGATGTGGGCATGTGATCCCAGGGCAACTCCAGCTTTTGCAATGACTTCGAGCTCACAAATCTCCACTGCAGTTTCAACTACTCTATCCATTTATGGATATCTATGTATGTATAGGCCCCTCAGAGATTTTCTTACTTTTTCAAAGCCGAGAGTATATTAAAAATTATGCTTTTCTAACATCTAAAGTTTGTTTTATAGCAGGATGAGAGCCTTTAAAAATAAATAGCCCCCAATGGCACAACCTTGTAAATCAACTATGCTTTAATTAAAAACAAAACGAAAACTAGTCCCCATACTGGTAAAGTGAAAATCTTCTAACCCATATGGATACAACTGTTTATTGATAGGATGTGACTTAGAAATGTAACTGGCTTATTGCTACCTGATCTTGTAAATCAAAATGCCACTGATAAAAGTTAAACATTTTTCTCATAATACTAAAAAGATTTCATATTTGGCTGTTCTAAATTTTTTCTGAGTCCTATGTACTATTACCCAATCATTTGAAACGTCTAAAAGGGCAAAATAAATCACATTTTTTTCATAGTTAAAATTCTTCTTAGTACTATAGCTGCTCAAAATGCTGAACACATTCCAAATAAAGCCTAATACATCCTACACACATGATTACAAGATTCTGTTCGATGATAAAAATTGCTGGCTTAGAAAATGAAAGTATCATATCTATACTCCCACATACAGCTAAATTGGCTTAATTCTACAGATGAGAATCTACAACCTTTTTCCAATGTGTGGATCTTGAATTTGTCATAATTTGTACACTCACTTTCAAACAAAGTGTTACATATAGTATTGATAATTACATAGTGATACTAGTTTAACTGGTTTTAAAAAAATACCAAAACTGAATTTTGATGTCTAAAAACTAATTTAAAATGAAATGAGGAGTTCCCGTCATGGTGCGGCGGAAACAAATCCAACTAGGAACCATGAGTTTGTGGGTTTGACCTCTGGTCTTGCTGTGGCTCTGGCATAGGCTGGCAGCTATAGCTCCGATTAGACCCCTAGCCTGGGAACCTCCATACGCCATGGGTGCAGCCCTAAAAGGACAAAAGCCAAAAAGTAAATTAATTAATTAAATTAAGTGAGTACAACAGAAATTGACAGAACACTATAAATCAACTACAATAAAAATAAAATAAAAATAAAATGAATCCATTTTTCCATTTAAGTAAGCTTTGGAAAATATAATATGGAAAAGGGAAAAAAGTATATCCCATGTTTAAATGCCATAAGCAATTAATACGATTGATAGGCATAAAGGTGTGTTTTTTCAGATTACAATATGAACAGGAAATAATGGGCTAAACTTACAAGTTAGAGCATTTATTAAATTAAGCAGAAGCAGCAATCAGTTTTTCTTAATTAAGGAAAACTTTTGAAAGGCTCTTACATCAAAATTATTCTCTTAAGATTTGTTATACCTGATATAATTGGCCCAGTTTTATTTTATACTCAATCCATTTACGCCCTCTTTACATCTTAAGTATTCTTTATAACATGATGAACATCTACTATAAAAACCCTCTGAACTTATAAAGCAGTCCAGAAACTATCATCATGTAGGATCATTTTTCTCCTTTTGTACATTACTATGATTAGACTATGAATTCTATCATCTGAAATCAGACATCTTAAAAACAGCAAGCAGATTAGGCAGTATTATCTTCAAAAATGAAGTTTTTTAAAGTAAATACATTTTTTGTCCTATAAAAGAACAGTAATTTAACAATTCTCACAAGACCTCACAGAATGAAGGAAAATCATTTTCATTGTTTTCATGACTATAAAATTACCAAATGTTAGATCATAAACTCATGATTCCTTAGTAAAGTGAGACATACAACCATGAAATACTGACAGTAAGTCCTTGATACTGTTTTAACGAAGATGACTTCTTAATTTCTGAATCTCAACATGAATATCATTTTATTAAAACCATTAAAAACAACTGACTTTCTCATATGGTAGGGTTCTTTATTATCTTACACACAGTCTATTTGTGACCTTTGAATAAAAGTTTCAAAGATTAAAAAGAGCGATTAAATAATAATCATGATTACTGAGCCAATCTCTGAATTAAGTTTCCATTATCTAACTTTCCCTCAGAATACGTCAGATCTAAGGGTAGAATTATCATCTTTATTTGATATTTGACATTCTGAAAGATACAGAACCTACTCATGGTTGCAGAATCAATGAAGGAAATCTTAGCTCTGATTGATACTAAGGCTCAAGGAGCCAGTTCTTAATCACTGTACTATCCTGCTTTTAACACTACTTGAACAGGTATTCAGAAAGGTGACCTTTCAAATATTTGGCAGTCCAAATGCTAACAATAACTACACTTAATAAAAATTATTCCAGAATATTTTAAGATATTTTAAGCACCGAATCGACTGTAACAGTTGAATATTAAATAATGAGCATGGCAAGGCAGTCCGTTCATTCTCCTACAGATAAAAGTCTTAGAAACTTAACTAATCGAATTTTCCCCATAAACATAATCTTTTAAAAATCCATAAGGAAATACAAATCAAATCAATGAGATACCAGTACATACTTACTAGCATAGCTAAAGCCCAAACACTGACAATACCAAATGCTAGTGAAGATGTGGAACAACACGAATTCTGTTTCTCTGCTGGTGAGAATGCAAAATGATGCAGTCATGATGGGAGACTGTTTGGCCATTTCTTTTCTTTTCTTTTTTTTTTGTCTTTTTTGCTATTTCTTTGGGCCGCTCCCACGGCATATGGAGGTTCCCAGGCTAGGGGTAGAATCGGAGCTGCAGCCCCCCGCCTACGCCAGAGCCACAGCAACTCGGGATCCGAGCCGCGTCTGCAACCTACACCACAGCTCACGGCAACGCCGGATCCTTAACCCACTGAGCAAGGGCAGGGACCGAACCCGCAACCTCATGGTTCCTAGTCGGATTCGTTAACCACTGCACCACGACGGGAACTCCGTGTTTGGCTATTTCTTACAAAGCTAAACATAGTCTAAAACACAGTAATCACAGTCCTTAGTATTTATTCAAATGAGCTCAAATTTATGTCCACACAAAAACCTGCACATGAATTTTACAGCAGTTTTATTCACAACTGCCAAAAAATGGAAGCAACATGTCCTTCAAACAGGTGAATGGGTGAACAAACTAGGTACATCCATATAATGAATACTATTCAGTGATAAAAAGAAATAAGCAATCATGAAATGAAAAGACACGAAAGAACCTTAAATGCATATTACTAAATGAGAGAAAACCAGTACGAAAGACAACTTACTGAATGATTCTAATTATACGATACTCTGGAAAAGACAAAAGTCTAAAGCCAGTAAAAGTGGGGGTAGTTCCCAGTGTGGTGCAGCGGAAACAAATTCGATCCCTGGCCTCACACAGTGGGTTAAGGATCTGGCGTTGCTGTGAGCTGTGGCATAGGTCGCAGACATGGCTTGGATCCTGCATTGCTATGGCTGTGGTGTAGGCCTGCAGCTGTAGCTCCAATTCGACCCCTAGCCTGGTATCTTCCATATGCGACAGGAGTGGACCTAAAAAGCAAAAAAAAAAAAAAAAAAAAAAAAAAGAAAGAAAAAAATCAGTGGTTGCCAGGGGTTAAGGAGATCAGTAGGTGAAGGATGAACAGGAAGAGTATAGAGGATTTTCAAAGAGATGAAACTACTGAACCTCTTTTGTATGATATTATAATGATGATACAAAAAATTATGCATTTGCATAATGCAGTAAGCAGCTTGCACTGATGCGGTGCATTTGTTACAACTGATGGACCATGATTGATGTATTATTGATAGCTAAAGTCCATAATTTATATTAGATTAGCTCGTTGTGTTGTACAGTTATGTTTTGCATAATGAATAACAGATGTTATAATAACCTAATAAATAAGTCATATCTTCTGTTCATTTTTGTGTAAAACTCAAGTTGCTCTAAAAAATAAAGTCCAGGAGTTCCCGTCGTGGCTCAGTGGTTAACGAATCCGACTAGGAACCATGAGGTTTCGGGGTCAATCCCTGGCCTTGCTCAGTGGGTTAATGATCCGGCGTTGCCGTGAGCTGTGGTGTAGGTTGCAGACTCGGCTCGGACCCCAAGTTGCTGGGGCTCTGGCACAGGCTGGTGGCTACAGCTCCGATTTGACCCCTAGCCTGGGAACCTCCATATGCCACAGGAGTGGCCCTAGAAAAGGCAAAAAGACAAAAAATAAAAATAAAGATAAAAAAATAAAGTCCATTAATTTTAAAAGAAATCTGTAGGTACTTAAGTACAATAAAAGAGTAATAATTGTAAAAAGCATTTAACAAAGGAAAATGCAAAGTGATTTTTTTTTGAAAATAAGTTGGCAAGAAGTTAAGTTCCATCCCGTTTTACAGTGAATTACAGAAACATTAGAATCAAATGGCTTATTATTTTATAACTTTGAATACAGTAAATTCATTTTAAAAATCACTATTTTGTATACCTGAAACTAATATATTGGTAATTAACTGTAATTAAAATAAAGAACCAGAGGATTTTTGTAAAAAAGGAGAAAAAAAAAAAGAATCAAATGGCTTAAAAACAAAGAAACCTGGAAATGAATTTCTAACTTTCCTACCTGACATGAGTTAATAGTGTAACTTTGTTTATATTAATATTATAACCCAAAAGAAAATATCTGTTAACTGAGCTTTCAGTGAATTTCAAAATATGGACTTTTCCTTATAAAAATGTAATAAAAAATTAAAAAAATTTTTCTGAAGAATCTGAAAATAAATGTATATATGTGTGTGTGTATATATATATATATATATATATATAACTGATTCACTTTGCTGTACACCTGAAATTAAACACAACACTGTAAGTCACCTATACTCCTACAAAATTTTTAAAAAATGAACTTTTTCTGGTAGATTGCAATCTGATAAAAAGGTATTTGCTACAAATCATCTTTCTAGGAAAACAAAGCATTAATTTCTGAATAAATACTATAGAAAGCATATGACAAATTCTAAATCATTTTATCTTGAATTATTTACGCTGTTTTGATTTTTTTTTTTTTTTTTTTTGCCTTTTTCTGGGGCCGCACCCTGCAGCATATGGAGGTTCCCGGCCTATGCCACAGCCACAGCAAACATGGATCCAAGCCACGTCTGCGACCTACACCACAGCCTCACAGCAATGCCAGATCCTTAAGCCACTAAGTGAGGCCAGGGATCAAACCCGCAACCTCATGGTTCTTAGTCGGATTCGTTAACCACTGCGCCACGATGGGAAACTCCTCTTTTTGCCTTTTCTAGGGCCGCACCCGAAGCACATGGAGATCCCCAGGGCTAGGGGTCCAAATAGAGCAGCAGCCGCCAGCCTACTCCAGAGCCACAGCAACGTGGGATCCTCAACCCACTGAGCGAGGCCAGGGATCAAACCCATACCCCATGGTCCCCAGTCAGATCTGCTAATCACTGAGCCATGGCGGGAACTCCCTGATTTTTTTTTTTAATATATTCAAAGATTTAAAAAACTAAACCACTACTAATTACAAAGAAATTTCAGTACCAGGAAATATCCTTTAAAACTGTAAGCTGCAAAAAAAACTAATAGTGTAAAACATTCTGTTTATAACTTTTTCTTCAAAAAGAAATTACAAGAGGCTCTTGGTCCAGATATTGACCTTCAACGACCCAAGACACCTGATACATGTCATCACCTTTTCAAGTTTAAAGTTTTCTAAAGATCTTAAGGATCATTACTTAGGGCCTCAAATCATCGTAAAAATCCTACACTTTTTAATTTTTTTACAAAGGTTTTCCTGTCATTGATAACTATTTCAACCAAATAACATTCTTACATTGTTGTTTATCATATAATTAGCAAGAGTATGTGTTTACAGCTTTATAATAATGAAAGAGACTATTTGAAGAAATTATAGTGAATATAGTAAAATTTATGTGCTGTCTTTGCAATTTATAATGGATATTTTTCCTAGAGTTTTTTTTTTTACTTTTTTCTTGCCCTGGAATTCCCAAATATATGGAGTCAAAAGTTATTTGGACTTTTTAAAAAACATTGATTGTTTCTGAATACAGATGAGAACAATGAATCCCAAGCCCCAGAAGGACTAAATTTTTATTAATAAATATTACCTTAAAAAAAATTATCAGGAGTTCCTGTCAGGGCCCAGGGAAAAGGAATCTGACTAGTATCCATGAGGACACAGGTTTGATCCCTGGCCTTTCTCAGTGGGCTAAGGATCTGGAGTTGCCATGAGCTATGGTGTAGGTCACGGATGGGGCTTGGATCTGGTGTTGCTGTGACTGTTGGGTAGAGCAGCAGCTACAGCTCTAAATTGACCCCTAGTCTGGGAACCTCCATATGCTGTGGGTGTGGCCCTAAAAAGACAAAAAAAAACACACAAAAAAAACCAACATAAAAACCCAAGCAAAATTAACAAAAAACAGTATCAACTAAACTGTAAAGTTATTTTTAAATTTATAATAAATCTAAATATTTATGTGTGTTGCATATGACTGCATTCTTAAAAAACAGTGTGAAAAAGTAATTTTTATTGGTTTTATTTTAAATAAGATTTTGTAAGTAAATAAAAAGGATGAATGAATGAAAGCATATATCCCTAGTCCTAATAAATCTTTTTAATCAGTTATAACTCACACACATTAAAAACCTGGCCCAGGAGTTCCCGTCGTGGCGCAGTGGTTAACGAATCCGACTAGGAACCATGAGGTTGCGGGTTCGGTCCCTGCCCTTGCTCAGTGGGTTAAGGATCCGGCGTTGCCGTGAGCTGTGGTGTAGGTTGCAGACGCGGCTCAGATCCCGCGTTGCTGTGGCTCTGGCGTAGGCCGGTGGCTACAGCTCTGATTCAACCCCTAGCCTGGGAACCTCCATATGCCGCGGGAGGAGCCCAAGAAATAGCAACAACAGCAACAACAACAACAAAAACAAAGACAAAAGACAAAAAATAAATAAATAAAAAAATAAAAACCTGGCCCATATAAGTTGCCAGTCTTCATTCACTGATTTTTGACAAGAATTGATACACGGGTTTTATGTAGAAACTTTGCCCAATGAAATAATTATAACAAACAAAAGTCTCTTTAAATGCCGTGTTATTTTTAATCTTTGCTTTAGATTCCTGAATATAATGGTTTCATTATAATTGTTACGTTGTTAACAGAATATTAAGTAAAACTATTGAAAAGGAATAAAAACACATACAAGGAATTAGATAGTAAAAGCCTGCAATCAAGCCACTCCATATAAAGATGCAAAGAATTTGGGTAGAAAGATGACCAAAGTCAGAAGAAATGAGCGACATTACCATGTGTAGCTGCTTGCCCATAAAAATGAAGATCTGCTATTAGTGCTCTCAGGCTCAAGGTGAGCGTCTATGGAAGTCAATGTTCCACAAATGCTGTCACAACCTACTGGAGGAAGAATTAAGTGTGTCCTGACTCTAGTAGGAGAGCACTCTTAGAAGCTTGCATTTAGTGTTTCCTTCAGACTTCACCCTATGTACCTACCCTATGTTGATTCTGGTTCAGATACTTTTTCTTTTTTTTTTTTTTTCTTTTTAGGGCTGCACCAGCGACATGTGAAAGTTTCCAGGCTAGGGGTCAAATCAGAGCTGCAGCGACCAGGCCAGCCTACGCCACAGCCATTGCAATGAAGGATCTGAGCTGCATCTGCCATCTACACCAACAGGTAACATAGGATCCTTAGCCCACTGAGCAAGGCCAGCGATCAATCCCGCATCCTCATGGATACTAGTCAGATTTGTTTACCCTGAGCCCCAATGGGAACTCCCAGATACTTTTTTTCTTCCAGTTTTTATTGAGATATAACTGACATGTAGCACTGTATGAGTTTCAGGTATACAGCATAATGATTTGACTTACATACACCATCTATCACAATAAGTTTAGTGAACATCCAGCATCTCACATAGATACAAAATTAAAAAAACAGAAAAAAAATTTCTTTATGGTGAAAACTCTTAGGATTTGCTCTCTTAACAACCTTCACATCTAACATTGAGCAGTGTTAATTATATTCATCATACTACACATTATATCCCTAGCATTTATTTATCTTGACATTGGAAGTTTGTACCTTCTGACTGCCTTCATTCAATATCCTCTCACCTTACCCCACTCCCAACCCTGTCTCTGGTAACCAAAAATCTGAGCTCTTTTTCAGTTTGTCTGTTTTTGCCATATAATTGACCTAAAACACAATGATTCGGTATTTCCGTATGGTTAACAATAATCACCATGAATGTCACCACACAAAGATATTACATAATTATTGATCATATTCCTCAAACTGTATATCTCATAGCCATCACTCATTTACTCTGCAACTAGAAGTCTGTATCTTTAATCTCCCTTCTCTTCTCTCCTCCCTTCCCTCTGGCAACCACCTATCTGTTCTCTGTAACTTTAACTTGATTTCTATTTTCTTACGTTTGTTCATTTGTTTTGTTTTTTAGATTCCCATATAAGTTAAATCATCCAGTATTTGTCTTCCTCTAACTTGCTTCATATACTTTCACTATAATATATTACAGCCACAAGCAGGACTATGTATTGAGTGCTGTGACTCCTCCTAACAAATCACCAAACTTGGGGGTGGTTTTAGAGATCCCCAACACAGGAAATAATATATTTCAAAATGAACTACAAAGGAAACTATCTACACCAGGATGCTGGAAACCTGGAGTCTGGAGCAAACTCATTGTGGCGCAGTGGAAACAAATCCCAAAGTATTCATGAGGATGCGGGTTCGAGTGGGTCGGGGATCTGGCACTATCATGAGCTGTTGTGTAGGTCAAAGATGCAGTTTGGATCCTGTGTGACTGTGGCCAGCAGCTGTAGCTCTGATTTGACCTCTAGCCTGGGAACTTCCATATGCCACGGGTGTGGCTCAAAAAGCACACACACACACACAAAAGATTTAATGATGAATAAAATAATTAGCTGTTCCAGTCATCATTATCAAAAACATATAAAAATGAATCAATAAACTGTAGACTCAAAGATTTCTATGCATAGAAGGAATTTTTGTGGCCTATGAGGCAGTAGATTGGTAGATAACAGAAGGCAGACTTTAGAAAATGAAAAATTAATATAGCAATGTGCTTTATAGGAATAATTAACTGAGTGGATCCTACCATCTTCAGAGAAGACTTTATAAGACAATATAACAACCAATAAAAAAACCTCTTAAATGACAAAATTTTTCATCTTACTCTATTGGGACTTCAAAAAACTTTTACAGTAAATCATTTATATGACAGAAAATGTGAAATTAGAATATGCACTTCAGAAATTAGTCTATAAATAGTATTAGCTAGCATTTACTCAATAAACAAGCATGCAATGAAAACTTGTGGCTGTCAAGACATTTATTTCCCTTTAGCTATTTGATATGTAGCTTCTATGTAAGATAGAAACACAACACTGGTTCAGTATCTTCCTGAATTCTTCAATAAAGAGATAATATTTCCATTTAAACATACCTTAACTATTTCTTCAATGAAACAAATGTGAGAGACAGGATCTCTCTTCTTGGCTAATATTTTTTGTAGATGTTGTACCTAAAAAAGGAAAAGAGAGAGATAATGTATATAATGGAGTATTTTCAAATGAAGTAAGTACAAAGCATTGGCATTAGAAAGAGTAAGGAAAAAAGCATTTTGCTACCACTTTTACATACATTATAATCAGCTAGCGTTGGTAATCTGAATGCTCAGAGATTTTTAAGAAACATGCCCAAGGTCATACAACTTAGAATAACCAGGAATTAACCCGTAATTAATGGCTTTTGAAATCTCTAAAATATCTACCTGGCCACAAACAGTAAAAATATGATCCGCAAGTTTCTCCATATTGGTCCAGAGGGAAGCACGAAACACTGCAGTGTTTCCTGGCGTTGGCATCGTAGATCGTCCAGGACCCCCTGTTTATGTGACAAAATGAACCATGAAAAACAAAAATTTCCAAAACATAACAAAATATATATTACAAAAAGCACATGAAGGCTAAAAACTGAGAAGTTCCTTTTTGACGAAATAATAATTTCTTTTATTTTTCTTTCTTTCTTTTTTTTTTTTTGTCTTTTTTGCTATTTCTTGGGCCGCTCCCACGGCATATGGAGGTTCCCAGGCTAGGGGTTGAATCGGAGCTGTAGCCGCCGGCCTACACCAGAGCCACAGCAACGCGGGATCCGAGCCGCGTCTGCAACCTACACCACAGCTCACGGCAACGCCGGATCCTTAACCCACTGAGCAAGGGCAGGGATTGAACCCGCAACCTCATGGTTCCTAGTCGGATTCGTTGGTTCCTAGTCGGATTTGTTAACCACTGCGCCACCACGGGAACTCCTCTTTCTTTTTTATTAAATGACTGTACACATGGCATATGGAGGTGCCCAGGCTAGCAGTGGAATTGGAGCTGCAGCTGCCAGTTTACGCCACAGCAAGGCAGGAACCTTCTTATCTCACTGAGCGAGCCCAGGGATCAAACCTGCAACCTAACGGACACCATGTTGGGTTCTTAACCCACTGAGCCACAATAGGAATTCCAAGAAATAAGAATTTCTTTTGAGTGATATAATAAAAAAAAATTTAACTTTTTGTGTTTAAGGAAGGGACATAAGATATCTCTCTCTCCCTCTGTCTCTCTCTCTCACAGACACACACACACTACAGCCAGCTAAGATAATACGGAGAACAGAATGAATGAAAAGGGTTTCCTAGAAGGGAGAGCTGGGGTGGTGGAAGACAGTACCGGGGGAAAGGAACATGGATAGAAGTGGTAAGTCTCTGGACCCCTTAAGTGTTTTACATATTTCAAGATAAATTTAAATTTTGAAAGAATGAAAAAACAAACTATAATTTAATACAAAAAATACAGAAACTTATAAAACTAATGGTCAAATAATACAACCACGCATGGGAAAATAATTCAAGTAATTTTAATTTGCAGAATCCTGACTTTAGTAAGATATATTTAGGTGAAAAAAGAATCGTAACAGAGTATTACACGGTACTTAATAGATGTGTTGCTTGAAAGTAATGCTGAAACTAGTTTAGCTATATTTTAGAATGGTACAAACCAAGGCTTTCAGTATCAACTGAATAAAGATACAAATATGTAATGGGAATTAGACGTATTTGCCAATTCTGTTCTCTAAAAAGAGAGAAACGACAACTCTTTAATAGAAAAGAGTATTCTTAATACCCAAATTTTGAAATCCATGGCACCATCCCCCAATAAAAGAAACCAAGGCTCATTGAAAAAAAAAAAAAAAAAGTGATTCCCTATCTGGAGCAGTGAAAACAGAAGATGAACCTGGTACATACTCCACCAGAGAACAAAATACATGTTCAAAGACAAACAGGCAGGGAACTATAGCCAATTACTTGGGATGGAACACGACAGAGGGTAATAGAGAAAAACAATGTATGTACACGTGTAACTGGGTCACTTTGCTGTATGGCAGAAACTGAGAGAACATTGTAAATCAACTACAATAAAAATTCTTTTTAAAAGAGACAAATGGGAATCCCCATCCAAAATAATAATGATGACAATGGTCTATAATATACTAGTTGATTAAAAAGTGTGGGAACTGATGCTTACAGAAGAGTGTCAGTTAATAAAAGCAGAAGGAATGATAAAATTAGAAAAAGCAAATCATCACTTTATAACTGCTAACTAGTAAATAATTGAGGGAAAAATTATCACTGGACACTAAAACACTGGGTAAAATGTTACGGAGAACAGGATATTCACATGGTCTATCAAAATACGACCACAAATTACTTACTAATTACAAAGGAAAGAGTACTTTTTATAAGAAGCAATCTGGCATACACCATAATAACCAATAAGCAATAATGAGACAAATTGACATAATTTTGGTGCTTCCTGCTATGATGTAATGAGAAATATACAACATTATCATCTTACCAGTTTGTTCACCCTGAATGAAATCATGAAGAAACAAATTCAGATTGTGGGGCTCTCCAAACGCGTTTATGCCTTAAAAGGCAAAAAAGGTAGTGGGGTTGTTTTGAATTAAAGGAGAGCAGAGACAAGATAACCAACAGAAAAGTGTAATTGCTGACTGGCTCAAGTTGGGAGGAGGAAAAGCAGATATAAAGAATATTTTGTGAAAATAAGTAAAAAATACTGACTAGGATTACATGCTGAAATAATATTAACCTATGGATGTGAAATTTCTTGAGTGACAGTGATGCCTGAGAACGTTATTGGATATAAGAGATACACACAACTATTTGTACAGATTTGAAATGTTTCAACATAAAAAGAAGTAATTTTAAACTCAAACTGAAAAGCATACATTTCAATCCAAATTAAGCTTAAAAACCAGGCAGTACAAGAGCCCATTAATGACTAGTCTATCCTGCTTTTACAGAGGGCAAGAATCAAGAAAACAAGAAGCTATGTTTGTAAGCTTTTCATTCTAATTTTGCCACAACTCCAACTTTAGAAAAGAACTACATATTCCTTTAGTAAAGTGATGGTATTATTTTTTACTCCGATAATAGTGGAAAGCAATAAAAAAAAGAGACATATAAAGGAGAGAGATATTGGCTTTAAAAATATGAGTAATTCCAGAGTTACCATTGTGGCTCAGAGAGTTAAGAACTGTATCCGTGAAGATACAGTTTGATCCCTGACTTCAGTTGGTCGGTAAGGATCTGGTATTGCTGCAAGCTGCAGCATAGATCATAGATGCAGTTCAGATCCAGTGTTGCTATGGCTATGGTCATAAGTCTACAGCTGCAGCTCTGATTTAACCCCTAGCCCGGGAACTTCCATATGCCACAGGTGCAGCCATGACAAGAAAAAAAAAAATTACTGTTCAAAACTAGGTCTAATTAATTCTTAAAATTATTTGCAATGCTGTACAAGGAATACTAAGGAAAAGAGTACATGGACCAGAGAGCTAATACTAAAACAATATACAATTGTCTCAGGTGGGAATAGCTCCCCACCAGAGCAAAGCCTCCCCCGGAAAATGCTGTGGGAACCAGTGTCAAGGTGGGAAGACCTGAACTGTAACTAATGAATTGCTAGAGCTCAGTGTGGACAACTCTGAGAGTTAAATAAGCAAAAGAGGATCCCACAGTATTGTGAGCTTTACCTTCAAAGGTTCAACTAGGTTACATGATGAATAATGAAGAAAAATCCCCTCAGGCTTCCAGCAGGAGGACGGGGGAAATCATTTTGATATACACCAGAGTACTCTTGTTCTTTTCTTTTTTGGAAAAAAAAATGTTTTTCCTTGTTATGAGTACTCTTAGGATTTGCTCTCTTAACAACTTTTATATATAACACACAGCAGCAGTGTTAATTATGTTCATCACACTACACATGATATTCCTAGTACTCATATATCTTGTTAACTGGAATTTTATAGCTTTTGATGGCCTTTATCCAATTTCCTCTTCCCCTCCCCTCTGCCTCTGGCAACCACAAATCTAATTTTTTCTGAGTGTATCTATTTGTTTTTGAAGTATAATTTACCTACAATATTACATTCGTTCCTGGTATATAACATATACTACTACATATCCAAAATGGTCACCATAAGCCTAGTGACTATCTGTCACCATACGAAAACATTAAATAATTATTGACTGTATTTCCCACACTGTACATTTCATACCCATGATTCATTTGTTTTTTAACTGGAAGTTTGTACCTCTTAATATCCCTTAACCTATCTCTCTCCTTCCCCTAACTACTTCCCATCTGGCAACCATGTGTTTGTTCTGTGTATCTATGATTCTCATTCTGTCTTGTTATGTTCATTTGTTTTGTTTTAGCGACTATACGTAAGTGAAATTGTACAGTATTTATCTTTCTCTGTCTGACTTATTTCACTTAGCATAATACCCTCTAGAGCCATCTATTTTGCCACAAATGGCAAAAGTTTATTCTTTTTATGGGTAATACTCCACTGCATATCACTTTTTGTTTATTGATTCATATATTGATGAGCACTTAGGCTGTTTCCATATCTTGGCTATTATAAATAATGCTGCTACAGATATAGAGGTGCATATATCTTTCAAATTAGTACTTTCATTTTCTTTTGGATAACCCAGGAGTGGAACTGCTGTATGTAGTTCAATTTTTTTTTTATTTTATTTTTTTTAGGGCCACACCTGTGGCATATGCAAGTTCCCAGACTGAGGGTCAAATAGGAACTACAGCTGCCAGGCTATGCCACAGCCACAGCAACTTGGGATCCAAGCAGCATCTGTGACCTACACCATAGCTCATGGCAATGTCGGATCCCTGACCTACCAAGTGAGGCCAGGGATCGAACCTGAATCCTCATAGATACTAGTCAGATTCATTTTCTGCTGATCCACTACAGGAACTCCCTAATATTTTTTTTTTTTTTTAAAGAGCAGAGAGCACTCTGTTCTTAACAAGGCCTAGTCTCCAGAGAAATTAATGAAAACTAATGAGAACCTTACCTGCTAGGGTGTTATCAGATCCTAACTGAGTCGGGAAAGGAAATAACCAACCCCAGCCCACTCTAGTCATCCTTCCCCACCTAAAGAAGAAGAAAATTTTAAACCTGTGTGAAGTTTCAAGTACAAAGGTATAAGCTCACTAAAAGAGTAAGACCTAATAATAGCACCATAAAATGCTTTCCCCTCCCCACACATCTCACTACATTATTAAAGACCTATTTACAGCAGTACCTGTAGAAAAAAAGAACAACTTGCAAGGTATAACAAAAGGTCAAAAACTCAATTTTAAGAGAAAGAACAAGCATCAGAACCAGACAAAGCAGGGGTATTGAGATTACCACACCAGGTATTTAAAACACTCAAGATTAACATGCTAAAGTCTCTAATGGGTAACGAGAGCAAACAGATGAAAATCCCTGTGAAGGAAACAAAAAGAACTACGAGATAAAAAAAAAAAACCCAAAAAACAAAAAACAAAACAAAACACTGTAACAGAAATGAAGCATGCCTTTGACGGACTTTTTAGTAGACAGAACATGGCTGAGGAAGAATCTGTGACCTAAAGGATCTATCGATACAATCCTCAAAAAGTATTTAAAACAAAATGAAACAGAAGAAAATATCTAAAGACTCTGGGACAACTACAAAAGGTATAACATACCATATGATAAAATAAAAAGGAGATGAGAAAAAGGAACAGAAAAAAATATTTTAAACAATAAAGACTGAGAATTTCCCAAAACTAATGTCAAGCATCAGGACACAGATCCATGAAGCTCAGAGTCCTTCAAGCTGGATAAATGCTAAAAAAAAAAAACAAAAAAAAAACCTAAAAAACAAGCAAAACTTATGCATATCATTTTCAAATTAAAGAAAATCAAAGAGAAGGAAAAAATCCTAAGTCAGAGGAAAAAAAAATTTTACATATAGAGAAACAAAGAGTTACATACAACTTTTTAGAAACTGTGCAAGCAAGAAGAGAGCAGAGTGAAATATTTAAAAGTTGAGAAAAAAAAAAGAGCCTAAGATTCTGTACTATGCAAAAATATTCCTCAAAAGTTAAGAAGAAATAAAGAGGGTAATTAATGGTATGAAAGCATATATTTAAAAATAGAAAGATCTAAAATCAATTACTTAAAAAAAATAGAAAGATCTAAAATCAATTACTTAAGTTTCTGTCTTAGGAAACTAGGAAGAGTAAACTGAAGACAAAGAAACAAAAGAAATAATAAGGATATCAGCACAAACCAGTGACAATGCAAATAGGAAATGAATAGAGAAAATCAATGAAACCAGAGAGCTGGTTCTTTGAAAAGATTAGTAAAATTTTTAATCCTATATCCAGGCTAACTAAGGAAAAAAGGAAGAGGATACAAATTACTAATATCAGAAATGAAAGACAACATATCACCGTGTAGATCCCATGTTAACTGAAAGTATGACAAAGGAATACTATGAACAACTCTATGCCCACAAATTTGATAACCCAAATGAAATAGACCAATTCCTTGAAAGAAATCTGCAAAAGTTCATACAAGAACAAAGAGATAATTGGAACAGGCCTATAACTATCAAGGAAGTTGAATAAATACTTAATAGTGATCCAAAACAAAGGCACAGGCCCAGATGGGTCCAATGTGATCTACCAAACACTTAAGGAAGATGTTATACCAATTCTCTACTACCTTTTTCGGAGGACAGAAGCAGAGGGAACATTTTGTGACTCATTTCATGGGAACAGTATTACTCTAATACTAAAACCAGGCAAAAATAACATAAGAAAATAAAACTACAGACAACATCTCATGAACAGAGATGTAAAAATCCTCAACAGAATATTACCAAATAAAATCAAAAAATGTATAAAAAGGTTTTGACAGTATCACCAAGTGGGATTTACCCCAGGTATGTAAGCCTGGTTCAATAGTTGAAAACCAGTTTATGTAATTCATCACATCAATAGGCTAAAACAAACAAACAAAAAAACCTCACATGATCACATCAATACATTTGGTCACATTTGACAAAATCCAACACCCATTAATGTTAAAAACTCTCAATAAACTAAGTATAAAGGAAACTTTATTAACTTAATAAATACTATTTATTAACGCAGCTAACATCATACTTAATGATGAGAAGTGTTCCCCTTAAGATTAGGTACAAGGTAAGAATGACCCCTCTCACCAGTACCTTTCAACATTATAGTGTAAGTCCTTGCTAATGCAATAAGGCAAGAGAGGGAAAGAAAGGAATACACTGGGAAGTAAGACGTAAAAATGCCTTTGTTTGCAGATACACAGATGGCAAATAAGCATACGAAGACATGTGCCACATCATACATCATCAGGGAATGCAATTTAAAAACACCCTGAGATACTAGTACGTATTTATCAGAATGGCCAAAATCTGAAACAGCAGTAAAACCAAATGCTGGTGAGGATATGGGGCAACAGAAACCCTCTTTTACTGACAGCATAAGCACAAAATGGTAGAACTACTTTGGAAGACAGTTTTGGTCGTTTCTTAATACACTAAACATACTTTTACCATACAATTCAGCAACTGTACTCTTTGGTATTTACCTCAAAGAGCTGAAACTTATGTTCACACAAAAACCTGTACACAGATGAAGCTTTTGTTCAAATGCCAAAATTTGAAAGCACTCAGAATATTTCACTAGGTAGATGGATAAATAAAATGTGGTACCTCCATACAATAGAAAATTATTTAGCACTTAAAAAAAAATCTATCAAGCCATGAAAAGACATGGAGGAAACTTAAATGCTTACTAGCAAGTGAAAGAAGCCAATCTGCAAAAGCCACATAATGTATAATTCCAACCAGATAACACTCTGAAAAAAGCGTTAATTATATTCACACAGAGACAATAATAAGATCAGTGATTATGAGGGCTGGGATGAGGGAGATGAATAGGCAGAGGATTTCTAGGCACATGAAAGTATTGTTTGATATTATACTGATGGAGATATGGCATTTACTATAAGTTTGTCCAAACCCATAGACATACAAAGCCAACAGTAACGCTAGTATAAACTATGGACTTTGCATGATTATGACATATCAATGTAGGTTCACCAATTATAACAAATGCAGCACTCTGGTGAGGGATGTTGATAATGAGACAGGCTTGTGTGTAGGGATGAGGGTATGTGAGAAATTATACTTTGCTCTCAATTTTCCTGTGAACCTAAAACTACTTTAAAAAATAGTCTTAAAAATAAAAATTTTAAAAAGGATGAATAAATAAAGTGATGGTCCCTGTATACCCCTTCCTTCCTAGTCTCATTTTCCTTGATCTCCCTCCCTCCCCCAAGCTAATGCTATTTTGAAATAATGATTATTACAATGTATATATTTACACTTTCATTACATATGTATGCACATAAAAGAATATATAGCACAGTCTGTCATGTTCTTAGGCTTTTAGTATGTATCATACTGTATCCTTCTGAAACCTGTTTTTTTCATTTAAGGGTGTTCAGAATTATCTATATTGATAAATTAATTTAAATATTGTATACTAGTCTATTTAGTAACTCCAGTTTATTCATTTTTCCAGTGCAAACGATGATTTTCAAAGTTTAACTATTACGAATAATAGTAAAATAAAAATTCTTATACATAGATGCCAGTTTCTCTAGGGTATATTTTTATAAGAGAAAAGGTAAGATTATAAGGTATACCCATTTATAAAAATTTTTCACCACATCTGTGGCATGCAGAAGTTCCCGGGCCAGGGACTGAAACCTATGCTACAGCAGTGACGTCAGATCCTTAATCCACTGAGCAACCAGGGAACTCCCAAGGTATGCCACGTGTAACCTTGGATATCAGTTTGATAAAACTGACTATAGTGGTTGAAACACTTTATTTTCCAACAATCAGAGTACAGGAGTTTCTGCATTCATCCAATATTTGGTCCTATCTTAGATTTAGATTTTGCCAATTTCATGACTGAGAAATAGCATCTTGCATCATTTGTATTCCCTTCTAACTCATTCATATCCTCTAAAAAGAGGCTGAACATCTTTTCCTGTCTATTGGATGTGTTCTTCTACAGTTGCCTATTTATAGGCTTTATTTTCTCAATTGAGTGATTTATCTTTTTCTTATTGAATTATAAACTTTTGGATACATCCTGGGTAACATGTTTTCCCCTAAAATTATAATAATGTTACTTTTTTTTTTTTTGTCTTTTTGCTTTTCTAGGGCCGCTCCTGCGGCATATGGAGGTTCCCAGGCTAGGGGTAGAATTGGAGCTGTAGCCACTGGCCTACACCAGAGCCACAGCAATGTGGGATCCAGATCCGAGCCGTGTCTGTGACCTACACCACAGCTCACGGCAATGCCAGATCGTTAACCCACTGAGCAAGGGCAGGGATCGAACCCGCAACCTCATGGTTCCTAGTCAGATTCGTTCACCACTGAGCCACTAGGAAACTCCATAATGTTACTTATTTTTAGACGTTTGAGACAATATTAAACATATAGAAAATTTGAAAATATAGAGAAAATATTTTTCCTGAATCATTTGGGAATAAGTTATTGACATGATACCCTATCACCCACGAAGGCTTTAATGTGTATTTCCAACAAAGAGGACATTCTACTACATAATTGACAAGATCAGGAAATTAACATTAAAACTGCCAAGGTAACATTAAAAAAATAACAGTGGTTATTCTTCTTAAAAATAAGAGAGGATTGATGCTTAAGGCTTCAACATTAAATCATGGTATCCACTCCTCAACAGATGATAATAAGGCTTTAAAACTCTTTATCCTTTCAAAGGGGGGGGGGCATACATTAGGACTGACAGCATGAGAATAACTGCTTTCATTTTTTTCTATTCTTGACAATACAAGAGGGAATGAGATTAAACTGCTTCTCGAAAGTTAAACATTATATCAAACTTTCTGAGAATTGCAGGGAAAAGCTGACAGTGAAATCTCCTCTGGCAATTTCTTTTCAAAGCTCTCCTTTTGGGATGGTCTTAATACAGACCTATTCAGAGGCGAGGGCTAACCTTTGAAAATCCCTTTAAGATCTGAGATTCTTTTATCTCTTTTTATCTAGCGCAAATTATTTATGAGTGACATATATCCTGTGTTATTTAAGGCTGTGTTTATATAACAAACATAAAAATAATAATCAATGGTTGCAATTTTTTACGTAGTAGCCCTGTATCAAGAACTGTTATTAATTTTACATGTGTCATTTATCCTTGAGGACAACTCTATGATATTAGAGTATCTTCTTCAATAGAAAAATAGGAAGAGAAAAAAACTGGAGACAACAGTATAGCCAACACTTTGGGGACTTTGTACTACGAAGAAATCAGATAGAAAACTGAAGGAAGAAATGGAGTCAAGATAGATGTGTTTGCCCGTCTTTACACAGAAGATACAATAAATAGCATGACTCTATGTGATGGGAAAGAGAGATAATAAAAGAAAAACCAATGATGTGGCAGACAGAGGGGCTCTTTTAAGGAATGGCTGTGAGGGATGGGATCTAACATAAACAAAGAGCACTTGGTCTCTCCTAGGAGCAAGCCCAGTTCATCCATATTAACTGGAGAGCAGACAGACCATAAGCAGAGAAGTGCAGAGTTTGCATTGCTTAGAAAAATGAGACATACGCAAAAAGTGTAATCTTTCCTGTGTATGAAGTGTGTTACACAAGTGGATGTCATCATCATGCATGTTTTGGCAGGAAAAGGCTTAGGACTGCTACCTTGAATCGACCTACCCCACTGTGAATCTACTACCTTTTGTTTTCTTTAGAGTTTGCTGTAGTTGTAATGTTCCCAAAGCTTTGATCAGCTTCTATCTCCACTATATTTAGCCATTATTGCTCCTGAGTACCAGAATCAGGAGAAAAAGCTCAGAAAGATGAGATAGAGATCGTATTTCCTTAAAAAATATTTTCTGCCTCAGTAAGTACATATGAGGATAAGGATTTCAGAAAGAAAAAAAAATGTTTCTTTTTTCCTTGCATCTGTTTCCTCTGAACTAAAAGAAGACACAGTTTTTATCTAGAAGTTCTGAATATACCAATTGGCCAGTTCAAGTCACTGATTAGACAAAAAAGTTATAAATAAATTCTAAAGCATAATTTCTTCTCTCATTTTCTGTCTACTAAAAAATGAGTCATTAGATTACTTTGAGACTTGAGTGTTTCACATACTATTCAAAGAACTTCTCAGTTATAAATAAATAAAGAAGCTAAATATAAACCACATCCATACCTCTCAGAGCTGACTGGGAAGGCTGAGTCAAAACTTTGATGTCTAACGCACTGTTGATATTTTCTTCTATGGTAGCACAATATCCATCCACGACACTGGTAATAGTATCCTTCAAAGTTCCAAGATTATGGAAAACCTGAAGAGCTGTTCCGACCTGGGTTGGATTCTTTAAAAACGTGGTGGTGGGGTTGGTTGGGAACAGATATAAATAGGAAAACAAACAAAACCAATATGAATCCACAACTTTAAGTGGCACCTGAACAGTTACTACCTTATTTTATTGTTTTACTTTTACTACCATATCTTAAAATTATCACAGCCAAGAGCAAAGGCAATGTATTTGAAACATATATTACTTTAAGTCATTTGTTTCATAAAAGATAAAGTTCAATACCACATGTATGACTTTCTCCCTTTCCCTTTTCCCTGTCAAAAGACAACAAAATCAAAAACCTTTTATGTTATTAGAGCGTATTTAAATTTTATCACCAATCCTTATGAAGACAGCCATGCTGGAACTAAAAAGAGCCCTACATTCATTTACAGAATAAATAAATGAATTCTGCAGTTAACTGAGGACTGAGCCATGCAGACTGATACTATTATTCATTACATTTCTTCATTCATTTATTTATTCAAATCACAAATATTTAAACAGTTCTTACTATGGGTCTATCTTGCTTCTATGTGCTAGAAATACAGTAATAAATAAAACCAACTGAGTAGCTGCCCTCATGGATCTTATATTTACTGAGAAATATGTAAAAAGTAAATAGAATAGCAGCTAGTGATAAATGCCACAAAAGGGAAGGAGTAAGAAGAAAGAATGATATGGAATAATACAGAGGGAAAAGTCAGAGAAGTCACCTCTAGAATGATATATAAACAGAATCCTGCACCCAGTAAGGCAGGAAATCTTAGGAGGATATGAGGAAATACAGATCTGGGCAGAGTCACCAACCAAAGTACAGGGTAAATTGTGCTTGGTAGCTAGTGAAACAGCAATTAGGCCATGATGGTGGCTGGAGCAGAGTGACTGAAGCAGAGAGAGGTAAGTAAAGAGATGGGTAGCAGAAATACTCTTGATGAATAGATTTAGGTCCACGGTGATATAAATAGTTTGCTGGACTTGTCACTAAGTAAATGACTGAATCATCAGGACAGATCTTGTACAGCAGTATATATATCTAGGCCCAAACAGCTGAAATTTCTCTTTAATTTATGATTCAGTGTTTGTTATTAATGGCATATAGTTAAAAAGTTAAGTAATTTCACTAACATTTTCTTGACTGTTAAGTTTACAAATAAGACAAAATGCTATTTCTGAAATCTACTGGTGTTAGTAAGAGTTTATGCTGGCAGGCAGGCAGACACACACAATCTCTCTCAGAGGTAGAGAAGAATCAGCTTAAGGAAAATATCAGGAAACATGGCTGGTGAATACCAATATCCATTTTAGATTTTCTAAAAAATAAGACAAGAAAAAGAAGCCAATGGACATTGTCTCCTACTAAAATAAATTTTAATGAAACAAATTCAATTTGATGTGATTATAATAGAATTTTATCTAGGCTATACTGTCAATTCTGTATCAATGTACTAACAAAGAAAAAGGGAGACAGCTATTTTATACAAAATTATTAACTGAAAATATAGGGTATAGCACTTTGGGTTGCTATTAGTTCCATTCCATCCAGTGATTTTCTTCTCTTACTTTTCAGTGGATATCAAGAATCAAAATTAGAAGAAGGAAAAGAAATTTTTCCTATCACTATTCAAATGTCTACATAGTCTAAAAAAAAGCATTGCTTGAGCAATTTTGAAGACTATTTCCATCTTATGTAACTAGAAATAGAGATACATACAGTAAAATTATATTTATTGCCTTTATTATCCTCAAAGGACCTGAAAAGAAGTTCCTCAACATATAGGGTTTCAGTGATGTACAATTAATTCTGTAACTTCAACAGCTTACAATGAATGCACACTGAAAGTTAAATGTATATTTTTTTGTGGGGAGGGGGGAATTTTTCTGTGTGTTGTTTTATTATCCGTGTCCATGACATGCAGAAGTTCCCCAGACAGGGATCAAACCCTCGTCACAGCAGTGGCAACACAAGATCCTTAACTAACTGAACTACCAGGGAATTCCATGAAAATTATATGTTTATGTTAATGGTCATATTCACTTCAAAGATCTAACTAAAATGGAGTCTTTATAAGTTCCTACTCCAAAAATTAACTAAAACCTTTTCAAAATGGTAACATGTACAATGCATTATTAAAGAAGCATACAATATCAGAATGGCTATCATCAAAAAGACAAATAAATGTTAGCAGTGATGGGGGAAAAAAAAGGAGACCTTTGTACACTGTTAGTCAGAATATAAACTGAGGCAGCCACTATGGAAAACAGTACAGGGATCCTCAGAAAGTTAAAAATAATGCCCTAAAATCCAGTGGTTCCACTTCTGGGTATTTAGCCAAAGAGTACAAAAATACTAATTCAAAAATACATATGTACCTCTATGCTCACTGAAGTGTTATACAACAGCCAATATATATGGAAGTAACTATCCATCGATAGATAAATGGATAAAAAAGATGTGATATATACACTGCAGTATTATTCAACCATAAAAAGAATGAAATCTTGATATTAGCGACAACATGGATGCACTTAGAGGGTTCATACTTAGTGAAATAAGTCAGAAAGATAAATACTCTATGATCTCGTGTATATGTGGAGTGCAAAAAACAAAACAAATGAACAAGCCAAACAAAACAGAAACAGACAGAGTTACACAGAGCAAACTGGTGGTTGCCAGATCGGAGGGAGCTTGAGGGGTTAGGTGAAGTAGGTGAAAGGAATTAAGAAGTACAAACTTTCACTTACAAAATAAATAAGTCACAGGGATGTAATGTATAGCTAGGAAATACTGTCAACAATATTGTGATAATTTGCATATAACAGATGGTAACAAGACCTATCATGATGATCATTTAGTAATGTATTTTTTTTTTTGTCTTTTGTCTTTGTTGTTGTTGTTGTTGTTGTTGCTATTTCCTGGGCCGCTCCCGAGGCATATGGAGGTTCCCAGGCTAGGGGTTGAATCGGAGCTGTAGCCACAGGCCTACGCCAGAGCCACAGCAATGCAGGATCCGAGCCGCGTCTGCAACCTACACCACAGCTCACCGCAACGCCGGATCGTTAACCCACTGAGCAAGGGCAGGGACCGAACCCGCAACCTCATGGTTCCTAGTCGGATTCCTTAACCACTGCGCCACGACGGGAACTCCTAGTAATGTATTTGATGTCAAATCACTGTTGTACTAAAACCAACATGAAATGTCAAACATACTTCAATAAAAAGCATCTAATATAGCAAATTATTATACTATTGCTAGTATAGCAATAGTATAATAATTTATACTACTTAGAAAAATTCTAGACGTAATTTTAAGCTTGCTTTTTCTATTAATGCCAGTTTTTCTATTAATGCCAGTAATTCATACTCATAGTTTAATATAAACATATCATCTGTTAGTTGAGAAATAAATTTATTATCTAAATAATAATTTGAGATAAAATTATTTAATACACATACAGAAGAATTTTTAAATTATATAAACATAGCTTTAAGAATTATCACAAAAAGGGGAGTTTCCATCATGGCTCAGCAGAAACAAATCTGACTAGTATCCATAAGGATGCAGGATGCAGGTTCACTCCCTGGCCTCGTTCAGTGGTTAAGGATTCGGCGTCGCCAAGAGTTGTGGTGTAGGTCGCAGATGCGGGTCGGATCCCATGTTGCTGTAGCTATGGGGTAGGCCAACAGCTACAGCTCTGATTTGACCCCCTAGCCTCAGAACCTCCATATGCCGTAGGTACGGTTCTAAAAAGATGAAAAAAAAATTATCACAAAATGAACACACCTATGTAACTACCACCTATACCATGAAAACAAGTATTAGCAGAACCTATCAATCTTGTATAGTTTCCCCAACTGCATGTCTCTAAATACTATTTTTTTTTTAGGGCAAACATTCCTGGATGAAGTATATTTATTTAGACATAATTCATTGAAACTCTAAACACAACTGTTCTTTTTTTTGAGTACAGTTTCAAGTTTTTAATTTTAGCCATGAGTCAGCCATGAACACATAAATATTAAACTCACTGCCTTACATAAAGGCTCTGACTCCCCTCTTTGTTCCACTCTACATTTTTACGAAGATCAAGTTTCTTTTCATCACCTACTTTTTTTTCCCTTAATTTCCTTTGTTAAAGTATTATTGAAGTACAGTTGTTGTGATCATTTCTGCTGAACGACAAAGTGACTCAGTTATGCATGTACACATATCCATTCTCTTTCAAATTCTTTTCCACAGAGATGATTATAGAATATTGTGTACGGCTCTCTGTGTTATGCAGGAGGTTCCCTTTAGCCAATCATTCCATATACCAGAGTGTGTATCTGCCAATCCCAAACCCCCAGATAGTATGACTATCATAACTTCTAACACTTCATTAGATTGACCTGTTTTTGAATTTTACATAAATAGAGCCATAAAGTATTATTTTACGTGTGGCTTTGTTTAGTCAATATCTTATTTGTAAAATTCATCCATGTCATTGCAGGTAGCAATAGCTGTTATTTTCCTTACTATGGAGTATTTCAGAGTAGAAATCTACCTTAGCCTATCCATTCATCCTCCTGCATTATCATGTTATCTTTGAATAATCTGTATTTCTTCCTTTACAATCATTCTTCATTTTATTGCTTTTTCTTATCCCTTGCTAGGATATTCAGTAACCTGCTGAGTAGAAGTAACAAAAGTGAATTAAGGAAGTTCTATTCTTGGTCTACCAAGAGTATTTTTTTTCATAGACTGGTGCTGAATTTTACTAAATGCTCTTTCTGTATGTGTTGAGATTATCAATTTTTTCTTTATTGAAGAAATTACATTCTAATTCTAAACTAAAGCCATCTTGGTCATGATGAATTATCCTTTTCAGATATCCCAGAATTATATTTGCTAATATTTGTTTAGTATTTTTCAATCAATTTTTAAGATAGCTAGTAATTTTTCTTCCTCATAATATCCTTATTTTGATTTCAAGTTTACACTGGCCTTAAAAAATAATCAGTTAACTGTTCACTCTTCTCAACTCTTGGACCATTTATATGTCACTAGTTTATTTATTAAGTGCATGGATGAATTCACCAGTGAAGCTACCTGTCTTGGCAGTTTTCTATAAAAGTGTTTAATGACTTAAAAACTCAATTTTGTCAGTAAGACTACTCAGATTTTCTAATTTTCCCATTGTTATTTTGGTAGGCTGTTTTTCTAGAAATTTCACAATTTCATCTAAATTTTCTAATTTATTGGTATAAAGCTATGTCTAATATTCTCTTATTAACTTTTTAGTTTCTGTTGGATCTATAATTAGATCAATTCTTTTAATTCTTAGTACTGGTGATCTGCGGCTCTTTTAACAAATAGTTTTCCTCCTCTCATCAGTTTTTTTTCAATGTTTATCAACATATATTAATCTTATCAAACCAACTTTTGACTTTGTTGACCCTTATAACCAACTTTTGACTTTGTTGATCCTATTACAAGCTTTTGTTACTTCTATTTCAGACTTTGGAGTCACATTTAGATCCAAATTCAAGCCCTCACATTTGTGGCCAAAATGGTAGCAAATGACTGAGACTTAGTTTCCTCATCTGCTCAGTGACGCAAATAATAGCATCAGCCTCAGAGGTAAATGAAATAATCTGTATAGCTGATCTAGCACTGAAGATAGGAAGAGGAGCTCAATAAACTTTCATTACCTTTACTTTGACCTGCTGGCATCATAGTATAGTGGAAAGAATGTGGTCTTTTAAAATTAGATAGTCTAAGGACAAAAACCCAGCTGTGCTATAGATAAGTCATGTGCCTTGGGGCAACTGATCACTGATACAATTTTACTTTACATAATTAATGTTTATGCTTAATCAGATTTTAATATCTCTGAGGGAAGGTCCAAGTTTTTGTTCAATGCTATACTGGTAGCATCTAGCACATGCGCTAGAAAGATAGGTATTCAAGAATTATCAGTTGAGGAAGTGAACAAGTAAACTTTCTGATGTAGTTTGCTAATGTATTTGTGTGAATGTTGAAAAGACTACTGAGGTAACTAATATAAAATGCCTGATATTCAGTATCTGAGTAATAGAAAACATTGGTTCTCAGATAATTTATTTTCTTCTTGTCTTTTCGAGGCCACGCCTGTGTCATTTGGAGATTCTCAGACTAGGGGTCAAATTGGAGCTGAGCTGCCAGCCTATGCCACAGCCATAGCAATGCTAGATTCAAGCCATGTCTCCTACCTACACCACAGCTCACAGCAATGTCAGATCCTTAGCCCACTAAGCGAGGCCAGGGATCAAACCCAAGTCCTCATGGGTACTAGTTGGGTTCGTTAACCACTAAGCCATGACGGGAACTCCCTCAGATCATTTATTAATATTCTAAAAAAATTCTTAATGCTGAGAATAGTCTTTGTTCCAGTTCCTAAGAAATTCTTATCACCTCATCTTTAGTTAGCACTGAAATAAGTAAAGTTACCCAATAGATCCTATTTAAGTAACTCTGAGGGACTCAGCTCTCTCCTCCTTATGTCCAATTTATAAATTTAAAAATGATGAGGAATGATGAAAAGAAGGAATCCCAAAGCCACCTGAAGAACTTTTTTTTAATAAAAATGTAGCCAACAAGACCTCAACTCAAAAAATTCAAAGTCCACTAGTTAGAATTCTAACTTCAGATTGAGGCCTGGTTACTGTATTTTCAAAGTTCTTCAGATGTAGCCACCAGGGAACCAACATTTGGTAACCACCCGACTAGATGACTCTGTAAGACTTTGAAAAATAAGAATCATTTATTCATGTGAAGACAGAATTTTTTGGTAAAAGAACACAATAAACAGAGAACTAATAGAGGAAAGCTACAAAGTATGCTTGAGTCATATACAGGTTTTATTGCCTGGAATTTTGCATACATGGAAAAAAAAAGGATAATGTTATTCAGGCAAATAAGGGTCTGGTCACTGACAACCTGGAATAGCATTCTGCGAAATTTCCACATTATACATTGGTATTAGTTAAGTCATTCATGTTTTCTAAATATTATAATCTATGTTATTTGAGGAAGTAAAAATAATTACATTAGCTGAGGCAATATTTCTTTTTTTTAAAAGGAACTATAGCTTGAACTAGGGAGTTACGATGAGAATACAAAGAACAGGACCGAATAAAAGATTCTGAAACACTGAAAAGAAACTGGACACTGACTGACTACAATGGACAGGAGGTAAGAAACAATCTACCATATACTGAAGCTTCAAGTGTGGGAGACTAAAAGCATGGAAAAAGAAAAAGGATAATCCAAAGAGGGAGATCACCTGGGTGAGTGGGGGGGAGAGTGGTGGGATGGGAGGGCGAAAGGCCATTGCTAATCAAGTACTAGCTGTTAGAGACGCTGGGTCCGAGGTGCCAAGAGACATTCTTGGTTGGAAATGAGAACACTTTTGAGATGAATAATCACAGGAACGTAGTCTGAGTAGCAAGCTAAATTGACGTAATACATAATGAAAATGAGGTGTTAGAAACTATAAATCTTTAAGGGAATAAAGAACAGAATTGGTGAGAGGACAGAAATTAGGATGATAGAATATTCTCAGCAAAGTTAAAACTGGGACCATCAAAAAACTGGAAATGAAATAATTTAGTCAAGCTATAATTTAAATGAAGAGCATCTCCTAACAATAAAGAACATTACTGTCCCTTCCGCACCATTCTTCCTCAAAACAGACAAATACCACGTATTTTTGACCAGAGGCTTTTTCTGGACTGTGACTGATAATAAATTATAGGTTTTTAGTTCCCTCATGTGTACACTGAGGGGACTGAACTAGATGAATTCTATTACTCTTACAAATAGTAAAACACAGTGATTTTACTATCTTTCAATGTGTATCATTCACTCCATACTAGCACTGTACAAGACATCAGTAAGGAAAAAAGAAAGCAAATACATCGTTGTCTGACCTTTCAATATCTATGGTCTAATGGAAGATAAAGACATTAAAGCAGCAATTAGAAACTACTATGATAGGAGTTCCCATTGTGGCTCAGCAGAAACGAATCTGACTAGCATCCATGGGGACGCAGGTTTGATCCCTGGCCTCGCTCAGTGGGTTAAGGATCCGGCATTGCCGTAAGCTGTGGTGTAGGTCACAGACATGGCTCAGATCCCGAGTTGCTGTGGCTGTGGTATAGGCCAGCAGCCACAGCTCTGATTCGCCCCCTGGCCTGGTAACTTCCACATGCTGCAGGTGCGGCCCTAAAAAGACCACAAACAAAACAAAACAAAACAAGAGAATCTACTGTGATAAATGAGAGGAGCAGTGGAGAGTTTAATGAAAACACATAGAAGGACAACTAAATCCACTAATCTAACACCTGAAAGAGAACTACACAAACCTAGAAGTGTAAAGTCTGAGTTGCCTTCAAACTTTTGGTATATATAAAAGAATCACCTGGACGAACTTGTTAACTGAAAAGGGAGGCATGTGAAAGACTTGTAAGGTTTTAGTTTTTTTAATCTAAATGCTGGTTATGTACATCTGCTTTGTTAAAAATTCATTGAGCTGCACTTTTATGATGTATGTACTTTTCTGTTGATTATTTTTATTATAAAGTCTAAAGTAAATAATAGGAAATGAAAGAGATTATGACAAAAAAATGTAGATCAGAAAAGGTCTATGCTTAAATAGCTAAAATATCATTCTATAATGCTTCACGGTTTTTTTCTGGGGCAAAGATAATAGATTAAATAAATGACAGATGAAATTTAAACTATTGAATAATCATAAATTTGTGAGATTTTTTCTCAAGGCAATATAAGCAAGTTTTATGTGAATGTGTATGCACAATCATAATTACCTATCACTACTTTTAAAAGTAATGGCCTTCCCAAATATTGCCTAATGTGAAATATGTATTTTGTTTTGTTTTGCTTTTGCTTTTTAGGGCTGCACCCGAGGCATATGGAGGTTCCCAGGCTAGGGGCTGAATTGGAGCTGCAGCCGCTGGTCTACACCACAGCCATAGTAACGCAGGACCCAAGCCGCATGTTCGACCTACATCACAGTTTACAGCAACATCAGATCCTTAACCCACTGAGTGAGGCCAGGGATCGAACCCACAACCTCATGGTTCCTAGTTGGATTTATTTCCGCTGCACCACGACAGAAACTCCTGAAATATGTATTTTGGTTTTGAATTTTGTAATGGACTAAATGTCTGTCCCAGCTCCCTGCTCCCCACCCCCACCCTAATTCAGTGAGGGTCTAACTCCCAAGGCTATGTCAATGACAATATGACAATAGTATGTTGAGGTGAGGGAGCTAATTAGTGTTAGATGAGGTCATGAGGGTCTTCTGGTCTGATGGCATTAGTGACCTTATAAAGAGAGACATCAGAAAGACACTCGTGGACATGGAGAACAGACTTACGGTTGCCAAGGGGGAGGGGGAAGCAGTGGGATGCATTGGGAATTTGGGGTTAATAGATACAAATTATTGCCTTTAGAATAAATAAGCAATGAGATCCTGCTGTATAGCACTGGGAACTCCATCTAGTCACTTACGATGGAGCATGATCATGTGAGGAAAAAGAACATATATATGTATGTGTAACTGGGTCACCTTGCTGCACAGTGGAAAACTGACAGAACACTGTAAACCAGTTATAATGAAAAAAATAAAAATCATTATTAAAAAAAAAGAGAGAGAGACAGACATCAGAAAGCCTGTGCACGCTCCCTACATGTAAGGACAGAGAGAGAAGATGGCTGTCTGCAAGTCAGGAAGAGAGCCTTCAGCAGAACTTGATCTTGGACTTTCCAGCTTTCAGAACTATGAGAAAATAAATTTCTGCTACTTAAGCCATCCAGCCTTGTTTGTTATGGCAGACCAAGATGCCAGATGTTTAAATGCTTTCCAAACAGATTAAATTTTAGAGAGTGTAGTGGGTTGAATACGTCTCCTCAAAATTCATGTCCAGACAACTCTTCAGAATATGACCTTACTTGGGGGCCGAGTCTTTGCAGCTGTATAATTAAGTTGAGATGAGGTCATACTGGATTACAGTAAGCTCTCAATACAATGACTGATGTTCTTATGAGAGAATACTACATGCAGTGAAAAAGGCCACTTGGCAACAGAGGCAGAGAATGGAGTGATAACAGTTATAAGCCACGGGACTACAAGGACTGACTGGGGCCACTAGAGGCCAGACATGATTCTTCCCTACAGCCTTCAGAGGAACCATGACCCTGGCAACACCTTCATTTGGATTTCTAACCACTAGAACTGTGACAGAGTAAGTTTCTGCTGTTTTAAGCCACCTATTTTGTGGTAATTTAATAAGACAGTAGCCCTAGTAAAAATGCATATGCTTGCAACTCAAGTGTTCACTGAATGGATCAAGAAAATGTGGTAATCATGTAATGAAATATTATTCAGGCTTAATAAGGAAAGAAATTATATCACATGCTACAACGTGGATAATTTCAAGCACATTATGCTAGGTAATATAAATCAGTCTCAAAAAAAATACCATATGATTACATTTATGAAGATAGTTATATTTATGTGAAGACAGTGTCTAGAGTAGACAAATCCATGGAGACAGAAAATAGAATGGTGGTTGCCAGGGGCCAGTGGACAGAGAGGAATGGGAGTTGTTTAGTGGTTACAGGGTTTCAGTTCAGGGAGACGAAGAGAGCTCTGGAGATGGATACGTGATGATGCGAACCTACGTAACACTACAGAACTGTACACTGAATGAGGATGATGACGGTAAAATTTTATGTTATGTGTATTTTGACACAATTTTAAAAATACGGGAGTTCCCTTCATGGCTCAGTGGTTAATGAACCCGACTAGGATCCATGAGGATGTGGGTTCGATCCCTGGCCTTGCTGGGGGGGTTAGGATCCGGCATTGCCGTGAGCTGTGGCGTAGGTTACAGACATAGCTCGGATCCTGCATTGCTCTGGCTGTGGTGTAGGCCAGCAGCTGTAGCTCTGATTTGACCCCTAGCCTGGGAACCTCCATATGCCTCAGGTGCGGACCTAAAATAGCAATAATAATAATAATAATAATAAAATAAAAATACGGATGCTTGGATTTCATCTTCAGACAGCCTAATTTGATAGGTTTAGTAAGAAGGCCAAGGGATCTGGATAATTGTAGTAAAAATAATGTTTCTGCTGTAGTCATATAGTAAGGCCCTATTATGAACCAGGCATTATTTTAGCGGCTTTACACAGGTGATGTCTAATCTTTCCCCCCAAAAAAATTCCAAATAGCTACTATTGCTCCCTAATGAAAGGTGGGAAAACTGAAGAGTAGAGAAGTTAGCTGAAGTTCCAAAAGGAAAAAAGAATAAATGGCAGAGCCGGGATTCAAACATTAAAATGTCTGACTTTAAAGTTCAAACATAAGACAAGACACCATCAAACTCATGGAAGAGAACATAGGCAAAACATTTTCTGACATCAACCTTATGAATATTTTCTCAGGTCAGTCTCCCAGAGCAACAGAAATAAAAGCAAAAATAAACCAATGGGACCTCATCAAACTGAAAAGCTTTTGCACAGCAAAGGAAACCCAAAAGAAAACAAAAAGACAACTTACAGAGTGGGAGAAAATAGTTTCAAACAATGCAACTGACAAGGGCTTAATCTCTAGAATATACGAGCAGCTTATACAACTCAACAGCAAAAAAGCCAACAACTCAATTGAAAAATGGGCAAAAGACCTGAATAGAGGTTTCTCCAAGGAAGATATACAGATGGCCAACAAGCACATGAAAAAATGTTCAACATCTCTGATTATTAGAGAAATGTAAATCAAAACTACCATGAGATACCACCTCTCACCAGTCAGAATGGCCATCATTAATAAGTCCACAAATAACAAGTGCTAGAGGGGGTGTGGAGAAAAGGGAACCCTCCTGCATCCTGCACTGTTGATGGGAATGTAAGCTGATACAACTGCTATGGAGAACAGTATGGAAGTACCTTAGAAATCTATGCATACAACTACCATATGATCCAGCAATCCCACTCTTGGGCATATATCTGGACAAAACTTTCCTTAAAAAAGACACATGTACCCACATGTTCATTTCAGCTCTATTCACAATAGCCAAGACATGGAAACAACCCAAATGTCCGTTAACTGATGATTGGATTAGGAAGATGTGGTGTATATACACAATGGAGTACTACTCAGCCATAAAAAAGAACAAAACAATGCCATTTGCAGCAACATGGATGGAACTAGAGACTCTCATACTGGGTGAAGTAAGTCAGAAAGAGAAAGACAAATACCATATGATATCACTTATATCTGGAATCTAATATATGGCACAAATGAACCTTTCCACAGAAAAGAAAATCATGGACTTGGAGAATAGACTTGTGGTTTCCCTGGAGGGAGGGGGAGGGAATGGGAGGGATTGGGAGCTTGAGGTTAACGGATGTAAACTATCGCTTTTGGAATGAATTAACAATGAGATCCTGCAGTGTACACTGAGAACTATGCCTAGATACAACATAGCATGACAATGGGAGAAAAAATTATGTATACATGTATGTGTAACTGGGTTCCCATGCTGTACAGTGAAAAAAAAAAGTGTGTTGGGGGGAAATAACAATAAAAAATAAATTTAAAAAAAGTTCATGCTTTTCCTAAATAACAATTATTATTTGCAAATAATTGTAAGTACCAATTAAGAAAAGTGTGGTTTTCTTTAAACAGAAAAATAAAGTTTAAAAGTAAGTAGGAGAATGACCAATGAATGCTACTACTTTGCTTAGTAAGGACATTTAAGAAAACTATCCACTATCATTACTTGATGAAAGAATGGTTATTTATTTATTTACTTTGCTTTTTTAGGGCCACACCCATGACGTATGTAAATTCCCAGGCTAGGGGTAAAATCAGAGCTGCAGCTGCCAGCAAGAGCCACAGCACTCCAGATCCAAGCTGCATCTGCAACCTATACCGCAGCTCAAGGCAACACCAGATCCTTAACCCACTGAGTAAGGACAGGGATGGAACAGGCATCCTCAGAGATACTAGCTGGGTATTTTACTGCTGAACCACAATGGGAACTACCAATATAGGCTACTTAAATAAGAAAAATAGGGGGTGATTCTCAGAATAAGTCACCTGGTTCTTATTTTGAATATTAATGCAAACTGATAAAACCTCAGCATGAATGCTAGCAATCTACAGGTCATTGTTGGGAGGTCAGTACTTATTTTATCTTTCTGTACAAATAGGCCAGCCAATCTTGCTTGCACACAAGATAAGTCTCCCTGAAAAGTGCCCAGGAAAAAACTCTTTCCTAGTACTCAGGGTCCCTGTGTTCTCTGGGAAGTTTGATGGTTTTAACTCAGCAGTAGACACTTAATCAACTCCTTGCCTCACTTACCTGGCTCCCCATTCTCTCCTGCAAATCACAACTTTTGCACGGTTTAAATCAGAAAAATCACAAATTGTGCTTAATAGGATCCTCTTTATCATTCCACAGATAATCCTGACAAATACACTGTGAATAATTTAATCAGCTACTCAACTTGGAACTGCCTGCTTTCTGGGCCTCTTTTCTCAATGCTTCAGGGTCAGCTCTAGGACTTCTCTGTTTCCTTACACCACCTACCCAGCCTCCCCTCCTTTACAAAAAAAAAAACAGGCTCATCCATTCCTGGCACTCTGTGAATCTTGGGAGGGCCACATTCATTGCACTGCCCACTCTCAACTGTGGAAACAGTGTACTATATGGAAACGCTTTCTCCCCAGACAGTAATGATTAAAATGGCCTTATAACCAATGATTTTATTTTGTCAACACAACATAACTGTGTATTGGAACTGTGTTGCAATAGTTATATTGGAATAACTATTATGATGCTCATTTTACAGTTAGGAAACTAAGATATCAAAAGGGTAGACCCACAGCTGCTAAGTGGCAGGCTGACTCTAGGCCTTGGCCCTATCATCCCCTAATCCATACTCTGAAACAGATCATCCTGTCACCATTTGACTCTACCTTTCCAGATTATATCAGTTTTGCAGGTATTTGTAAGAGATCTCAAAACAGAATAGATACATTTGAAAAATACCGTGCTTTCTAGAAAGAGATAAACTTCTACTGAAAAAGTAGTGATGTCTTCTAGATGATGTCTTCTCTTTAAATGAGAGTCAATATTCTAAGAATAATTTTCTACAAATTGTCACTGTGACCTTCAATAAATCACTTAATCTTATAGGAAATTTCCCAACTTCATAAACTGTAATATAAGATTAAATGAAAAACATGTAATAGAGTAAAAGGCTAATTTCATAAGTAGGTCAAGATAGACTTCTACCTCTTCAAAAACATTTCAGGAGATGGCACAACCATTTTCTTTATTAAACTAAAATTATTCCTTCAGCTTTGGAAACAAATACATATGATGTAATTTTTTCCTTTCTTTTTCAACATCTCTTTAGCATTACATGGGAGGAAAATAAAATCCCTTAAGAATATAGTCAAAAAAGAAGCCTGGTTGTTTAGGATCCCTAAAAGCTTGCCAAAACAGGAACACTGTAACCAAAGCAACAGCTGGCGCTGAGCTAACGGAACAGAGATATAGCAAGACTCTTGTAAAGATTGTTCCATAAAATAGCAAGCAATATTCTAGCATTAACTAAGCTATAGTTAATGAGATGACCTCTGTGAGCATAAATACAGTATTAAATCAAAAGTCTGATAGAATTTTAAAAGCGTCATGAAATTTAAATTAGAAATGGAAAAGGTGACAGAATTTTATTTAATTAGAAGCAAAAATCACATAAATGTTCAAGACCAGGGATGCACTCTTCAAGGACCAAATAACTCTTGTATCGCCAAGACTAACAATCGCATTTTACCTTTCCCCTAATGAAATAATTCTTCAGCAGGTACATTCTTTTTCTTTAGCTTTTGTATATAAAAGAATACAATGAGCTAACAAAAGGAAAAGGACAAATAAAGAATATAAATTTTGCTGCTGCTATTTTGTTTTGGTTATTACTGAGGTTTCAAGACAGAGAAAGGTGGGGAGGAAGAGAGAGGGACGTGACCTAATGGCTTCCTGAAAAACACAAAGGTTATATAGTAAGCAAGATGCAAAGTCACTTCAAGCAAAAATTCAAAGAACAGGTATCTTTCGCTATATAGACGATCCCTACTGCTGGAAAAAAACATAGCTTCTTATTTTACTTTTGATACCATGTAAAGGATACAGACCTAGGAATTTTTATCACAAATCAGGTAATTCTTTAAACCATTCCCTCAGTAGACTATGTATTTAATAAAACTGGGTGGTTTTTAGGTAAATGTAAGACAATAAAAAGCCTATCACCTAAATCATGCACGATAACTGGGAGTTCTAATATTCAAATATTTTATTTTTGAGAGTGGTGCTATTAAATTCACAACCATTTATACACAATAACAATATAAAAGGCCAAAACATTAATGGCAATTTATAATATCTGTGTGCTGTAACATGATACACACACTTGACACTTTTTTTGAAGCTATGACATGTCTGAAACAATGAAAGCTTAATGGAGCCCCATGGGAGATTACAAGGACTAAAGGAAGAGAGAATCACATTAAATAACACAATTTAAAAGGAAGAATTATATTAGCTACCTCGGTTGTGATCCAGAGCTTACCAGTGGCTTTTCTGATTCAGTAGCACACAGCCCACTAATGCTTGATATGTACGTCTCAGCTAACCTAATAGGATTATTTCAGAACCTGTTAACAATCAGCAGTCAACAGCGCATAACCCAAATGAAATTAAGAGACTAAGAAGAACATTTAATAGTGCAACATGATCATATCAACCAGAAATCAACTCTATTATAGCCCTTTTTGAAAAGAAACAGAAAAAATGAAGAGCTATAAAAAGGCATGGGGCAAATAAGAGTACAAAGAAAAAGAAGAGAAAAGAATGAAAGTGAACATGGACTGGAAGTGTAAGGTACTGCAGAAAAGGAGGGTAACAGGGAGCTTAAGAAACAGAGAAGGTAGAGAGATGATCAACATAGAGAAGAAAGTTCTTTTAACATCCGCATTTCTTATTTTTTTATTACTCAATGAATTTATCACATCTGTAGTTGTAACGTCCGTATTTCTTTATAAAATGAACCTGAAGAATGCAGTCTTTATGAATTTATAGTTTAGCATTAAGTAAAAAGTTTTTAAATGATGTCAATACTTAGAATAATATTCTCATTGTATTAGGTAATAGCAGCTATTTCAAGAACACTAAAATTGTGCCCAATAATAAAATGAAAGTTATAGGAAAACATAAGTTATAATGAGACATTAATGTGGCAAGCCCCCAAATCTTACTCTTTTAATATAAATTTTTAACTTAAATGTATATATGCAGCTTTTTTTTTTCTTTTTTTTTTTGTTTTTCCTAGGGCCACACTTGCAGCATATGGAGGTTCCCAGGCTAGGGGTCTAATCAGAGCTTTAGCCACCGACCTACACCACAGCCACAGCAACTCAGGATCCAAGCCACATCTGTAACCTACACCACAGCTCATGGCGACGCCGGATCCCTGACCCACTGAGCAAGGCCAGGGATCGAACCCACAACCTCATGGTTCCTAGTCGGATTCCTTAACCACTGAGCCGCAATGGGAACTCCCCTTTTTTGTTTCTTTTTAGGGCTACACCTGCAGCCTATGGAGGTTCCCAGGTTAGAGGTCAAACTGGAGCCTCAGCTGTAGGCGTACACCACAGCCACAGCAACACCGGATCCAAGGCACATCTGCAAATTACACCACAGCTTGCAGAATGCTGGATCCTTAACCCACTGACTGAGGCCAGGGATCAAACTCATATCCTCATGGACACTACATTGGGTCTTTAATCCACTGAACCACAAGGGGAACTCCTACGGCTTACTTTTAAATAAAGCAATACAACATAATAACTCTAGTCATTCTGTGCTTTACCAAAGACATGCATGGCAGGCGTTGTTAGTTATTCCCTAAAATTCATTTCCTCTTTCTTATTAGTAAAAACCCAGTTTTCCCCAGGGGTGGCGATGTACAGTGCAGGGTAGCAATGGCTCATGAGTAGTTTAAGCCATGCTGACAGGTGTGTTCCTCTTTGCTAGATACTTGCTTTCACAGTCCTCCTAAAAGCAAGGTGACCAGGAGACCCTCATCTGGCCAATGCAAGACCCATATCTGGTCTGCTGGGTGAGTTCTGAAAAAGGATTTTGTAACAATGCCTTTTGGCTGGCAGCTGCAACTGCCCCATTTCCATACCTTGGACATGGACATAATGCCTATGGTGTGACCATCTTGTGACCATGATGTGACAAGCAAGGGGATACTAAGGAAGGCAGAACAGAAAGGCCTGCATGCTGGTGAACCAATGTTAACACCACCCACATCCAGACAAACCCCTATCTGCTTTAGTCACCGTTGGTCTAGCTTGTTGTTATGGCTCTAGTAGTCCCATCCAACACCAAACTGATTAAAACATAATATTCAAAAATGTGAATCCATAATAAGACTTTAAAAAAATTAATGAAAACCAAAAGAGAACACAATTGTGCCTCATTTCCTACCAATGGAGGTGATTCATTATATAAATAACTCATTACTCCATAAATTGGTAATGAAAATGCAAAATTTAAATATTTATCCATCATTTTAAAAAGGAACTGCAGTTCAGGGTAACCAAGTAGCCATAATTAGTGAGTGAAAATTATTCTTTACAAAGAATCACAGCTAACAAATACAGAGTAATAATAAAAATAGAAAATGTTACTCTTTCACAGTCTTTGTTGGAAAAAAAAAGATTTAGGCAAAAATCATCCACAGATGTTAAAGCCATTAGGTGAAAGACTGACAGGCAATTAAATATTCTCAAGGTGCCAAAATATATGCAATTCACAATGAAGTAATTCAAGAGAGAAAAAATAGTCTTTTTCAACAAAGGTGCTCAAACAACTGAATATGTCTATGAGGAAAAAAACGAACCTTACACTGCACATAGAAATTAAACTTAAAACATAAAAATATAAACTTCTGAAAGAAAACACAGGAGGAAAGCTTCCCAATTGTAGGGTAGGCAAAATTTTCTTATTTAACATGCAGATGAATACATGGATGAACTAACCTTTACCAAAACTAAAAAATATGGCTTTTCTATGTAAAGGGGTATTAAAAAAAACATGCAACATTATCCTTAATAATAGTCCAAAACTGTAAACAACTGAATGTCCATCAACCTATCAATATATAAACAAAGTGTGCAGATCTATAGATTGGAACTTACTCTGCAGTAAAAGTGCCTACTTATTATACATGCAACAACACAGATGAACCTAAAGAAGACACTGTGTTAAATAAAAGAAGCTGGATATTTAAGACTATCTGCGGTATGATGCCATTTATATAACATTTTTAGTAAATGCCAACTCTAGAGAGACAGAAAGCAAATCAGTGATTGCCTGCGTCTGGGGGTGGGAGGAGGAACTGACGGCAAAGAGTCAAGAGGGAATTGTTTTGTGGTGACAGATTAAAAAAAAAAAAAAATCTAGGTTGTGAGATGGCTGCACAACTGTATAAATTTAGTAAAACTCATCAAACTACATGCTTAAATGCACAAATGTTATGGTATGTAAATCACACATCCATAATAATGCTAAAAGAGAAAAAGGCAAGCCACAGAATGGGAGAAAATATTTATAATTCACATGTATGACAAAATACTTGTACCCAGAATACATGAAGAATTCTTATAGACCAATAAGAAGACAGTAAAGTCTGTGTGTGTGTTGTGTGTGTGTGTTTGGCCCAGAGTGCAACAGCTTGATGTGGGATCTCAGGTCCCAGATCACAGCGGTGAAAGTGTCAAGTCCTAACCACCAGGGAATTCCCAACATCAAGTCTTTAAATGTTAGCTAAGACCTTTTACTATTAGGCATTTATAAAGTTTGTCACATAGCAATTAAGAAAAGATAAATTAAAACTACACTAAGAATCTACTATATCCCCATTAAAATGGCTTAAATTTAAAAGACTGCCAAGGAAATTTCAATATGGCACAGTGGGTTAAGGATCCAGTGTTGCTGCAGCTGTGGTGCAGGCTGCAATTATGGCATGGGTTTGATTCTTGGCCTGGGAACTTCCACATGCCCTGAGTGTGGCCAAAAAAAAAAAAAAAAAAAGACTGCCAAGATCAGATTATGGTGAGGATCTGGAGGAACCAAAACTCCAATCTACTGATGTGGGAACATGAAATGACAGAACCTCTTTGGAAAACTAGCAGTCGCTATAAAAAGTAAACATACCATTCTTCGCAAAAACTCAACCACTCTTTGCCTTAGGTATTTACTCAAGAAAAAAGAAACCTGTGGACACAAACACATGTAACTGGCTGCTTTATTTGCAGTAGCCCCCAACTGGAAATAACCCAAGTGCTTGTTAATAACTGAACAGATAAATGTAGTTCAAAAAAATGGAACGCTAATTACGACCAAACTACCAAAGCACACAATGCGATTCAATCTCAAAATAATTATGTTGAATGGATAGAGCCAGACACAGGAAAGAACACACTGTATGACTCCAATTACATAATACTATGGAAAATGCAAATTAATCTACAGTGATGCAAAGTGGTTGCCTGGTTCTTCATTTTTTTCTGAATTATCAAATAAAATTTTTAGTTTTTACTATTCTAATAAAAAGCTAGCATAAGATTGTTTAAATTGAGTAAAATAATATAATGAAGAGGCTTTAAAAAATTTATTGGAGTATAGTTGACTTACAATGTTGTGTTAGTTTCAGGTGTACAGCAAAGGGAATCAGTTATTCATGTATCTATTCTTTTTCAGATTCTTTTCCCATGTAGGTCATTACAGATCATTAAAGAAAGGTTTTGAAAAACTCATAATTTTTGAGAAATGGAAAACAAGTACACAAAATTAAAGAATATTTACTGATATTTAACCAGAGAGTAGTGATAGGATTCTATATGAAATACAATGAAAATTTAGTTATTTATTGAAAAAATCATTCATAGGACAGGATGAAGATGAAATGCCATTCAATGAACTGAAAAACTATGTAAAGCAATAATATCAAAAGACCTTAAGGCTGAAAGCAGACACAGTTAAAGAGATGAATCTATACTGAAAGAAAGCAATAAAATAAAAAAGCAACCAATGTTACTGTGGGTTGTTCATGACAAGAAACAATATCAAAGAGTAAGAAAATAACATGACCACATAATTTAGAAATGAGAAAAACATTAATACTTCATATTTAGCATAAAATAAAAACAAAGAGAAATACCATATGATAACTGAAATACTGAAAATGAGGAAACAGTGCTGGGAGGAAGAAAAAGATGAACGAAAACATTAAAGCACTCATCATGAAGAAAACATGATGATTTAAAGCAGGGAACAGCACATTTTTTAATGTCCTTAAAGGGCGAGACAGTAAATATTTTTAGACTTTGGAGGCCACATATGGTCTCTGTTGTATGTTGTTCTTTTTTTTTCCCCAACCATTTAAAAATGTAAAAACAATTCTTGGCATGTGGGCCATACAAAAACAGTCCATAGACTGTAGTTTTGCCAACGCTTGATTTAGAGTTTAAATAAGAGTTCAGGTTAATTTCCACTCAAATTTAAGGATAAAATGGTGAGCACACGCTAAATAAGTAAAAGACTCATTAAGCTTTACGGAAAACATTCAGATGATCAGGTAAAAATCTAAGGAAAGCTAGCAGTGATAGGAGCAAACAGATGAGAGGAGGGGGTGGCAAATTATCTACTGAGGCTAAGTAAAATAAAGAAAATAAAATAAAGATCTGTGTAAATTGAAGAGCCCTCACTATAATCACATTTATGTTTTAAAAACTGAGGTATAACTGACAAACAACATTATATTAGTTTCAGGTGTATAACATAATAATTTGATATTTGTATATATTGCAAAGTGATTGCCACAATTTAGGTCTAGTTAATAGAAAATTTTTTTCTTGTAATGAGAACTTTTAAGATCTGCTCTCTTAGCAGCTTTCAAATACAGAATGAAGACTTATTAACTATAGTTACCATGCTGTACATTATACCCTCATGACTTACTTATTCTATAATTGGAAGTTTGTTTTTGGCCCCCTTCACCCATCTCACCCATCTTCTCAAACTGTTTAATGTGTGTTTAGAAAAATACCTCCTACCAGAGTTGAAAAATTATTGAAACATATTTAGTAAATGGCAAAACCATTGGGACCAAATATACAAAAGGAGTTTCTGTAGATTCAAACAATAAGATCTGTTCTAGAATTCATGAGACCAGCGGGAAAACTAGCAGCTAACAATAGGAAAGCTAGACCTCTTACAGTAGATATGCAGCTTGATAAATCAACTGATGCTAAGTCTACTGCTGCTATTTGTTAGGCACATAGAGGAAAAAAGGACCACAAGAGACTTGTTGCATGCTGAACTATGATAATTAATGACAAAAGGAATCAATGGGTTCAACTTTGCCAGAAAGCTCTTTTTGGAGCTTAAGAATATGCTTAACTCTCATAAATCTTCCATACAACACATCTGAATTGGTACCCTTCCTGTGCTGGAAACAATTCAGAATTTTTAACTACGAAAGTAAAAAGAGTTCAAAACATCAAAATCACTTACTGCATGCTACACAGACATTCATTTAGTGAACTTTAATTCTATACTGTCATCTTAGAGAGAGAGACTCTGTCTAGATCATGCTGTCATAGTACTTTAGCTGACAACTGATAAGCACCAGTACTCTGTGGACCTGAGCACAGAGGCTTTCTGACTCAGGAAAAAGGTATGCTTGTGGATGTTTACCTCCCAGGACTAGCAACAATTCCACAGGGGAGATTACAGCCCAGCATGGAGCTGAAAGATCCTCTTCTTGATGACTTTTAAAGACAAGTGAGCACATCATCTTCCTCCATCCTAGAACCTCCAGAAAGTCCTGGATTTGTTTACTGGAAAAGCCTGTAATTCACAAGTTAAAGCCATTTTTCTAATTAAAATGTCATCCTTTCACTGTGGGGGCCTGGTATCTATGGTGATGCAGGAACTCATCCAAATCAAAATCTCTATCACCTATTTTTGAAAGCTAGTCAGAGTTTAAGGTAATGGAGTTTGCTGCAATCCTGAAAATACCTTAAGATTACTCTCTTTCTTTGGCTTCTTTCAATCAAATATTCTCAGGATCAGCAAAAAAGAGAGAAAGAAATAAATAGGAGTCAAGGAAGAGATGCAGATGGTTTCCATACCTAGCCCCATGTTTGTGATAAAGACTGCGAGTTGAGTCGAATCGAAGATTTTTCTAACGTAGTGATAACGGCATGCTTCACCAGAAGATGTACTCTAGGTCATCAATCCTACTGAGCTTTTTGTAAGGAAATGGCAATGGTATCAATACAAACCTTTTCCATACAGAAATAATACGGTTTTGTGAAATCGGAAGTTTATAGTTTTCCAATGTAGGAAGAAACAACGGTTCCTTAGTATCTAAATAATTTTTTTAGTTTATGGCTACCAAGACAAAAATTTTATAATACTGTAGTGGAGATTTTCTAATACTATAAACCTATTAAAACTTACAAAATGAATATAGCACATTTAGGTAATTAGGGAAAAGAGTAATGATCAAAAACAATTTACCTGCATTTATTTTTAAAATGCTGGTTTTGAAAAAAGAATGCTACCAATTACTCTAATTTTCTTTTAGTAAATTTAAGTTTCATAATTAATTGATACTGAAAATGATGGCCACTAACTACATAATAAAAGAAGATCACTAACATTTTTGAGAAGGTGAGTTAACGTCGGAAATTGATTTTGTTTGGTTTTTTAGGGCTGCACCCACACATATGGAGGTTCCCAGGCTAGGGGTCAAATTGGAACTGTAGCCACTGACCTGTGCCACAGCCACAGCAACACCAGATCCAAGTGGCATCTGCAACCTATACCACAGCTCATGTCAACGCCAGATTCTTAACTCACTGAGTGAGGCCTCATGGATGCTGGTCAGATTAATAATAATATTTAACAATTTCAATGATTTTTTGTAAATGGAAGAATATTTTGAGAATCTAATAGATAAAAGCTGCAGCATCTGTTATAATGGGAAGTGGAGAAAGTATAAAAAGGACATGAAAGCCCTAACAGAGGATGAAACATTGGCAAGTGAAAAACTAAAAGAAAGCTTGTGAGACTGAAAAACAAAACACAGGGGAGAGTGGCATAAAAGATGTATATTTAAATGCTGATGAGAAGAGTAAAAGAGAGATGATGAAGATATGAGAGACAGGAATATAAACAAGATAAGGTTTCCTAAGAAAATGGGATCCAGAATAGAGGTGGTATAAGAGGTACCTCCATGAAATTAAGGCATCTGCCCTCACTGGTGCATGGGGTGAGGGGGGAAGATTGATGGAAAGTGCAGGGTCTAAAGCAGTCACTTTAGAAAAAGAAACAAACAAACATAAAGATGGCCAGAGAAGCACAAAAATTCTGAGGAATACTGAAAAACTGGTTTAGATTATTCATCATATAGAGACTTCCCAAAGAAATCTTTACACTATAAAATCTTTTTCAATATAAATTGTTACACAAATTGCAAATGATTTAAAATGTGTTTATTTAACAAAATTAGAATACACTGCTTTGTCCTATTGAAGAATGTAGGAAATCAGACACTCCAGACTTAAAATGTATTTATTTAACAAAATTAGAATAAACTGCTTTGTCCTGTTGAAGAACAGAGGAAATCATGACTCTACCACTTGCTGGCTAAGTACTATTCAGTTGATTTCTTACTCTTCCCAGGCCTTTGTTTCCTTAACTATAACAAGTGGATAATTATATCTTCCTCACGTATTTGTTAACTGTGATTGAGAATAACAACTAAGTGAAATAACTAAGTGAAATCCTGGCAGAGAACGGGCATTCACTAAAGCTTAGTTTTCGCCTTAATTCCTAAACTGCCTGCTGACACCACTGGATGACACCTCTATCTTGTTGCCTTCTAAGAGGAAAAGGAAAGAGCCTCCAAAACACAGGCTCTTTCCATTCGGGAAGACATCTTGCTTCCCAAGAACATTATCTCAGGGACATCACTATTGATAAGGGTTTAATCTTCTCAGCTCTGCAAAGCCAGAAACCTGACTTTTATTTGTGAAAATAACCCAGAGAACCCAGGTCTGAGGGAGATAGACATACACGACTAAATGTGGAAATAATGATGTTATAAAAATTTACACAGGAGAAATAACGTAAAAACTGTGAAATGAACCAGAATGCTAAAACTGGCAAGTCAGTACATTTTCTCCCTTTCGGAAAATTACGTAGGAAGCCAAATTATATTAAGAAAGTTATTTTGTACCTATGGACTTTAATAAGACAAATGAATTAGAAAATATTAATGGCTAATGTCAATAAACTATGATAATTTAATACATACGGTCTTATTATTTTCCATCCACTGAGTGGAATCTATCCTTCCTCTAAACTACACTGAAACATACAACAGAATTATAGCTCCCTGGTCTCACTCAGGTCATTCCACATCTACACATGTAGACACACAGTATTTAAAAATTTTTCTTCTTTATAACTTAATCTCATTGATTAGATACAGGCCACTTGCTAAACAACAATAGTCACAGATTCATATAATCTTTTGTATAACTTTTCACAGTCTGAATATCTAACAACTCTATCAATATTTAAAATATCTAAAAGTTTATCAGTTTAATTTTAGTTTAATTTTAAAAACTGAAGCAGTCATATTTGACAATATTTGACATATTTGACTTGCTTAGGAACAAGTATCCCAGACAATATTTTCCCACTTTACAGAAATAAAAATACAATAAAAAAATAAGCCTTTAAAAGTAACTATTTCTTTTGGTTAAAATCCCCCATCTCTATTAAAAGTAGCATTTTTTAATTCTACAAACTGGGATACTCTTTCCTTCTGACCATTTTTTATTCCCGGGAATCTAAAATACAGTAAAATATTAAGAACTGCACAAATTAAAGATATATGCATACATGTACATAATACATAGCAATAAAAACTTCACAGGTAAAGAATTTTAAAAAGCATATATATAAATAAAGGTTTAAATCCCTGATGTAGTGATAATACCAACATATAGATGAATACAAAAATCTTGCAATACTGTACGTTCTGAAATGTTAATTGATTCCTTTCTTACAACTAAATGAGCTGGGTTGATACCAATTTTCTTAATTCAAAGGTGACTTGCAATTGCTTGGATATTTCTTTGAGAATAAAGTATCTTCTTTTATTTGATGTAGACAAGTATCTTATTTTTTAATAGTATAAGCATTTTATCTTCATAGTGAAGATCTAGATTTAAAACATAATTGGCAGCCCATGGAACTAAACTCCAGTGTTAGAATGAAAGCTACCTTTGGGAAAGTAGAGAGCAGTGATTGTGAGAGGGAGTGAAGAAAGAGATGCCAGAAGTGCTAGTAATGTCCCATTTCCTGACCTAGTTTTGATTTCATAGGTGTGTTCACACAGCACTATTTGTTCACTTTTGATTATATATATGATAATCAACTTTAAAAGTTCATTTAAAGCAGTAAATGACATTGCATTATTTTTAATTGCAACATTTAAGAATCAGAAGTCAAATAAGTACCTTCCTGATTTAGAGATTAAGAATTGAGTATTTATAAAACTACTTTTGTCAAATACAAGTGCACAAAATTAAATTCCTGGTTTAAAGAAAATGAATTTATAAACAGATATTAATAACCTGTATTTGAGCCCAATAAAAGTGGAGAAAATATCTGGGTGCAATACAAATGCAGAAGAACGGAGATTTCTGTTTAATTCTACTACATCAATACCTTTAGGTTTTTTCTAATCCAGAAAATTAAGCATCCAGGAAAACAAAACCTTAGAAGAAATCTCAAGTTAAGTAAAAAAAAAATTCTGCACGGTGATTAAGGGTGCCAAATTCTGGGATTACAGTGCTTAATGTGTGCTAAATTATACCATTTACTGAATGTGTGATCTTTGACCAATTATTTAAGTGTTCAGCTTTCCCATTTGTAAAATGGCAACAGCAATAATACCATCCTTACGGAGTTGCTGAAAACCTTCAATGAGTACCACTGATTTGGACAAAAGATGCATACTTAACATCTATGAATTACCTATCTACACATAAATTTTTAAAAATAAATTTCATATATACATCATACATTAGAAATCTTAGAATCTATTTTTATTTTATCTATCTATCTATCGTATTTTTAGGGCACACCCATGGCATATGGAAGTTCCCAAGCTAGGGGTCAAATTGGAGCTGTAGCTGCTGGCCTACACCACAGCCACAGCAATGTGGGATCCGAGCCACATCTGTGACCTACACCACAGCTCACGGCAATGCCAGATTCTTAACCCACTGAGCGAGGCCAGGGATCAAACCTGCAACCTTATGGTTCCTAGTCAGATTCATTTCCACTGTGCCACAACAGAAACTCCCAGAATCTATTTTTGGCAAAATAAATATGTATATATTTTTAAATTTTCTTGTACTTACTTTTATGACCTATCTCCAGCTAAACTGTAGATAAGAGTTCCTCAGTGATAAAATAAGGAAATATATTAATCTTTTAAGTACAAAATCAAATATTCATCTAGATAATGACACACTTTTCACATTAAAAAGGTGGCATTGTTTTTATTACCTGAGTTTCCACACCCTGCTCCAATAGGCGCTTAGCTTGATTTTCCACTTCGAGTCGAGCTCTTGCAATAAAAAGTAGATCATTTTCTATTACTTCTATTCCAGAAAGATCTATTCCTTGAGAAAGATAATCTATTGGGAAAAAAAAACACAAACATTTAAATATTTCAGTATAGAATAAATATCAAGGTATCAAAGCATCACATTCAACTTCTTTGAAAGATTATAGATTTGCTGTTGAACACTGTTCTCTTTCAAAATCTAAAAGATTTTCTACTTAAAAATAACTACTTAATAAGTAATTTTACTCTGGAGGAAAATTTTCCAAATATGATAGAACTGGTAAAGCAAGAAAAAATCATGACTATTATAAACTCAAAGTAACATCAACAGCTTACAAAAAAAGTGTGCCAAATTTACTTTAACATAAATAAATACCCTGATGGTCTTAGAAATTTATCAAGTTGCAAGACAGTTTTAAACAAATATCCATAGCTTGGAGAATAATTAATAATGAAAAAACTTTAACATACTGACAGTTTACGTTATCATACAGATAAAACATAGTTATTTACACTGAAGAATTTTCCAAAGAAAATTACACAGACAAATTAACTCTATATAATTATATATAATTATATGCAGTTTATAATTCTATAAACTGTTAATTCTATTAACACAATTATACAATTTATCAAATTATAAACTCTATTTATAGAATTATATATGCAGAGCAAGATATTTACCAAGAAGATAAAGATATTTACCAAGAAGTTAACAACAGTTGTCTCTGCACATTTAAATTTTTAGAAGTTAATTTTAATTTTTTTTTTTTTTACTTTTTGGCTTAATCTTAAGACATAACTAAGGTAACTAAAATGCTACAAATAATGATCAAGGTTTCACTATGCATCTTAGAGCTTTAAATGTCATATTTTCTATCTCAACAAGATAATTTACTTTCAAAAAATAAAACAGATTTAGATAAAAGATGACTGTTTTCCAGTTACTCAACTGAATGTCAAATGTGTTTTTCACTATATTCTCTAATTAGAACTAATGTTTTAACTTTAAGTCTTATAAAAAATACATTTCTAGCACTTAGATATTACTGGATTTTTCTTCAGCTGAATCACAACGTACTGCCTAGGTGAAACTACATTAAAGCATCTAGTACAGTGTTAACTAATCACTTAATGGCACTCAAATATTTGCTGATTAAACAGTATAGTTTTACATAAGAGGACAAAAGGAAACAACATAAAGGGCACCTAATAGTGGTTATTGCTAACTGAGCATTTTTTAAATGCTGAACCACAATGCGAATTCCCCCAAAACCTGCATTTAAATAAAAGAGATACAGGCAAAAAAGGAGCAGAGGGGAGGAAGGGGGTAAAATGAAGTAATACTACCCACCCACTCAGGAGAATGGAGGGATTCCTCTCCTGTTTTTCTGTCACACACAATAGCTATCAGTGTGCCATGTCTTTTTATACCTATTCTTTTTTTTTCTGTTTTGGCCGTCCCGCAGCATGTGGTATTCCCAGGCCAGGGATCAAATCTGAGCCGCAGCTGTGATCCACTCTGGCAGCTGTGGCAACACCAATTCCTTTAACCTACTGTGCCGGCCAGGGATGGAACCTGCATCCCAGTACTCCAGAGACACCTGCCGGTACCACTGCACCCAAGTGGGAACTCCTCTTTACATCTAATTTTTGTGAAGCACATCGAGGGGACTAGTGCCACCAACAAAAAGATGATGATGATTTCAATTACAGTAACTACAATTTCTGGAGACCTGATATGTGGAAGGCACTAAATTAGACATGTGTATTTATTAATTTTATATTATAGGTAATAGTCTCAACAACCTTGCTAGAAATACTACCATATTATGAACAAAATCACCTTGGCTAGTAACCACTAAAGCAGAATTTAAATTCAGGTCTATCCAACTTCAGTCTTCTCACTAGATCACCCCAAGCCAATCCCACAAGTCTCAGAGAGAAGAAAGCTTTGTATTTAGAGGTCAGATAGTATTCCCCCTATAGTCTTCCACTCTGCACAGTAAAAGGGTAAAAATCACATCAGGCTCAGTTTTTCAGGGAACTAAATTTAGCCATGTTAGAACAATGATAGCACTAAATAACCAGTATTCTAAGTTTATTTATTTATTTATTTGTCTTTTTAGGACTGCACCTGCAGCATATGGAGGTTCCCAGGCTAGGGATCGAATTGGAGCTGTAGCCACTGGCCTACACCACAGTCACAGCAACACGGGATCCTAGCCACATCTGCGACCTACACCACAGCTCATGGCAACTGTGGTGAACGAGGCCAGGGATCAAACCTGCATCCTCATGGATCCTAGTCAGGTTTGTTTCAGCTGAGCCACGATGGGAACTCTGTATTGCAAGTTTAATAAAATATATTAATAACATGTAGAAGTTGTAAAATATACAAAATATGCTAAAATGACAAATTTTGAAATATGAGAGCCTTATACTCTAACAATTAAACCCCAATAAATGTGGTGTACACAGCCAGAACTATCTTTCTAGCCACTTAACACTAATACCTGTTGAATCATTTCATGTACCAAAACATGTATGAGGAAATTAAAGTGATCTATTTGGATTTAATGTACTCATCATCTCTTTAGTGAGAAAATTATAAGACTAGTAATTTTTGTGAAAAGAAATGATATTGTTCATCTCTTTGTTTACTTATATGAGAGAATTTAATCTAATAGATTAAAGAGAGAAAAAGAAATTCAACCAAAATATCTAGCAAAGTTATCAAGAGGATGGGTAAAATTTTCATTCAATATAGTCTTAGAAGTCCCAGCCACAGTAATCAGAGAACATAAACAAGTAAAATAAATCCAAATTGGAAAGGAAAAAGTTAAAAACTGAATGTTTGCTGATGACATGATTCCATATATAGAAATTCCTAAAGACACTACCAAAGTTAAAGTTTCAGGATACAAAATTAATACACAGAAACTTCATTTCCATATACTAACAACAAAAGATCAGGAAAATATTAAGGAAACAATCTCACTTACCATTGCATCACAAAGAACAAAATACTTAGGAATAAACTCACCTAAGAAAGCAAAATATCTCTATTCCAAAAACTTTAATATGCTAATTAAAGAAATTGAGGATGATGCAAACACATATGTTCTTGTATTAGAAGAATCAATACTGTTAAAATGACCACACTACCCAAGGTAATCTACAGATTTGATGCAATTCCTATCAAAATACCAATGGTGGAGTTCCTGCTGTGGCACAGTGAGTAAAGGATCTGGCATTGTCACATCTGTGGATTAGGTTGCAGCTGTGGCTCAGATTTGACTCTTGGCCTGAGAACTTCCAAGTGCTGCAGGTGCAGCTGAAAAAAAAAAAAAAAAAAACAACGGCATTTATCACAGAACAAGAATAGAAAAATTTTAAATTTGCATTCAAACACAAAAGAACTCAAATAGCCAAAGCAATCTTGAGAAAGAAAAACAGAGCTGGAGGATCAGGTTCCCTGACTTCAGACTATACTACAAAGCTTCAGTCATCAAAACAGTATGGTACCAGCAAAAAACCACAAACATGTAGATAAATGGAACAGGAAAGAAAGTCCAGAAATAAAACTACACACTTATGGTCAATTAATCTATGACAAAGGAGGCAAGAATACGCAATGGAGAAAAGATGATCTTCAATAGGTGGTACTGGGAAAACTGGACAGCTACACGTAAAAGATTTAAATTAGGACACTCTCTAATACCACACACAAAAATAAACTCAAAATGGTTTAAAAGACCTAAATCTAAGACCAGATACTCTTAGAGGAAAACATAGGTGGAACACTTTAACATAAACCACAGTAGTAACTTTTCAGATCCACCTCCCAGAGTAATGAAAATAAAAATAAGAATAAACCAATGGGACCTAATTAAACTTAAAAGCTTTTGCACAGCAAAGGAAATCATAAAGCAAAATGAAAAGACAACCCACAGAATGGAAGAAAATCTCTGCAAATGAAGCAATCCACAAGGGATTAATCTCCAAAATATACAAACAACTCATGCAGTTCAATATCTAAAAAAAAAATAAAAATAAAAAAATGAGCATAAGATCTAAGTAGACATTTCTCCAAAGACAACATGGAGATGGCTAAAAAAACACATGAAAAGATGCTCAACATTGTTAATTATTAGAGAAATGCAAATCAAAACTACAATGAGGTATCACCTCACACCAGTCAGAATGGCCATCATCAAGAGACTACAAACAATAAATGCTAGAGAGAGTGTGCAGAAAGGGAACTCTCCTACACTGTTGGTGGGAATGTAAATTTGGTGCAGCTACTATGGAGAATGGTATGGAGGATCACACTACTACACCCTACTACAGATATGCACTACTATATATATGCATATATACTATATATATGCACTACTATATAAAAGATTGATAAACAAACAAGATTCTACTATATGGCACAGGGAAGTATTTTCAATATCCTTAATTACTTATGGAAAAGAATCTGAAAAAGTATAAATATATGTATCTGTGTGTGTGTGTATATATATATATATATATAGATATATAGATATAGATAACTGAATTACTTTGCTGTATACCTGAAATACAGTAAATTAACTGTAATTCAATTGAAAATTTTAGGAAACAAAGTTTAATTTTTTTGTTATTAAGAGGATGGGTATTATAAACATAAAATTTTTGGTCAAATGTACTCTACTTTTTGAAACTTAAGATACTAAAAAATGAATTCTGATTTTTCCATTTTCACTGGCCGGGCCTAAAAGTACTAAAATTTTAGAATAAACTTCTTATGCTTTGTTTTGCCCCATGAAAGTCACCTGATCTTAGTGACTATTTATTGCACTATTTCCTGGAATTTCCCATTTCTTTTTATTTCTTTAGTCTTCAACTAAACCTCAATGGCATAAAAATTATTTACAACTAAAATACATGCCAGTCATTTTAAGAGGCTTTCAATGTTCAGGTCATTATTACACATAGCTACCAGAATAAACATTCTCATCATGTTACCCTCCAATTCACAGAATCTATGGCTTTCTGTTGATTTCTTCTTATCTCCTTCCACAAATCCTCCTTTGCAATACAAAGCCTCCTTAATGATTTCAAAATCCTTACTGCCTCTACCTTTACTACTATCCTCTTCTGTTTAAAAGAAAGAAAATCACATTTTTCTAAATGACTCAGCTATGCATTAACTTTTCATAATAACGTTAGCACTGAATTATTTGTTTGGGGTAAAAGAGATGAAGTTGTAAAGTTGGGATTGTGCTGGAAGTTGGAAGAAATGAAGGTGGTTAAATCATGCTTCAAAGTGGGGAGCCAAAGAAGTTAAAAATTAAGAAGTGTAAATACAGGCAGGTGAATTAGAGCTATCTGAGGTAAATATCAAAAGAATCAGCAAAAAAATGATAAAAATGGTTATCACTGAGGAAAAGTAAAGTGAGCAGAAGAAAAGGGCAGAGGATCACTATTTTTAATAATAAACTTTATAGGACTATTTTAATATGTTACACATGCACAGCTTTTAGAGCAAACGGGAAGTCAACAAAAACATAAAAATTAAAATAAGGTGGCCAGATAATAACAAATTTCTACTCTCTAATACTGTTTCTAAAATAAGTAATCTTTAAAAGAAAAAAAAAGTGAATATATTTGAGTAGAAAGGTATTTTCTACAATGGTAACTGCAACAGTAAATACATATATACATACAAATGTTGGTTTGTGTATATGCATGCATGTGCATATATGTGTATATAATATGTGTGTATATAAATAGAAACATTGTAAATGAGATAAAACCACTTTGGAAGCCAATTTGATAATCTGATAAAATTCCATATGAATATCACTATAACCAAAATATGCCATTCTTAGGCATGTAACTCAAAGAAATTCTTCCATTTGTACACCCAAAGACATGTACAAGAATGTTCGTAACAGCAATGCTAAAAACAAAACAAGGCTGTATATGACTGAAATGACCATCAAATGGAGAACAATAAAATACATTCATTCAAAATGCTACTACAGAAGAGTGAAAACTAACAATGACCAGTAAACACATCAATATCGACATCTCCCAATAACGTAACACTAAGGAAGAAGAACAAGTTTTAGAATACATACAGCAAGAGGTAAATTATATTAAGTGATGTAAGATTAATTAATATATTATTTAAGGAACATACACACATTAGCAGCATTAGGAAAAGTTATAGAGATATGTGACACAACATGTTGACAATATCCTAATATTTAAACTTGATAGGTAGTATTTGTAGCTTACACATGTTAGAAATATTTTTGCATTTTTATTTTTCCATTAAATATTAAATAAGTATGAACCAATGGCATAGATTAGAAGTACTATAAACAAGGGCATTACTATAGTTATTAATTATAACTTTTATTTCATGTGTTCAAAACAGAAAAGACCTAAACATGTTAGTAAAGATATGGGTAATAAAGTAAGGCACAAATTGAACTTCTAGAGATGAAAAGTTCCAAAATCTATATGGGATTAATGGAATATGAAGACACTGTAGGCCTGTCTCCTGAAAAGAGTTTAATATCAGCATTATTAACTAGTAACAGAAAAAAGGCTTTTCCTTTTAAAAGTACCATGTTCTAAGAGTTCCTGAAATCCAGAAAAATATTTCAAATAAGGGAAATTATATAATCCCACAACATGGAGGCCACAACTGTCAAGTGGATCACTGGAATATACATGGACATGTCTCAGAAATTTATGATATCTTCAAATCCTCAAGTAATTTCAAAATAGCATATATCCTCCCCCTAGATGTTTATGTGAGAAAGAGCAGAAAAAGCAAAAATTGACATACAGGACTGGGCAGTTGGCTATAGTCACTTACTGATGAAAGTGACTCCCTCCTACATACCAACTTTGCAAAGAGCACAAATCAGATCAGCACTTCAGAGAAATTTCAAGCAACCTTCAGATGTTCCTAAAATACTTAAATCTTGTTTGAGCTTAAAAGTAAAGTTCTACTCTATTACTTTAAATTCTTGCCCTTCTTTTTAACCTACCCATGAGTTATTTTGTTCACTTTTTTGTATTTTACCTAAGCACAGTGTCTTAATGTTGCAACTTAATGCTATAAGCATTCACCCATACCATGATCGTACTTAAAAATACCAGTTTTTGATAGTTGCCCAATATTTCATCAAATAAATGAACAAAATCACTTAGCCATCTGCCTAAATGGAATAAATATTATCATAAATACAATACATATTTAAAATATCTATAACTACACTTCCTTGGGAAATAAAACAGAATTACTGGATTGAAGTAACAATTTTAAGCCTACTGATATCAATTGTGTAAGTACTGTTCAAAACAGCTTTAACACCTTATACATTTTCCAATAACCTATAGGTGTTACTTAACTAGATATTAGGACTGCACTGAATGTTTTATATGCTGCTAGAAGTATGTTCTTAATGAAAGTCTGACATGATTTTTTTAACATGAATTTTTAAATAATGAGGCTGAATAACTATCACTATCTGCATCTCCTTTTGAGAATATCTACATAATTTTTACTCCCTACCTTTTTTAGATCACTCTGTATTAATTATACAATAATACTGTTTGTCTAACATATTTGCTATGAATATTTTCCCAGTCTGTTAATTTGTTAATTTTTAGTTACTTATTTATATATTACTTCCTAAGGCTGTTTCCAGAATATTATCATACAATTACACGATTTATTAAAAAAAAGCTCTACCTCGGATTTTTCTACACAGCACTGATTATTTAGAAACTTTAGACTGAAGCCTATTTTTTACAAAAGCAAATAGCAAAATGTAAGGCTGTGATTTATAAAGGCTTATCTGGCATGGCAGACTGACAAATGATCTAAAAAGGAAAGCTGAATTTGAAGAATCCATTCAACAAAAGTTTAAGTAAAAATAAATAGCACTGTAAGATCAGGGCTTATCACAATGACTATATTTTAACTGGCCTGCAACATCAATCTTCTTTGCTATCACATCATGTGCTTTATAAAGAACACAGCTCCTAGAGAATATTGAGCTAAATAACAAATTTAAATTGAGATAAAACAACCAACAAGCACAAAACAACACCAATCAGCATGGATGATGCAGGGTTATAACACTGATAAAATTAATTTGTCTAGGGAGTGCCTGTTGTGGAGCAGTGGAAACAATTCCGACTAGGATCTGTGAGGATGTGGGGTTTGATCACTGACCTCGCTCAGTGGCCATGAGCTGTGGTATAGGTCACAGATATGGCTTGGATCTAGCGTTGCTGTGGCTGTGGTGGAGGCCAGCAACTGTAGCTCTGATTCGACCCCTAGCCTGGGAACTTCCACATGCCATGGGAGCAGCCCTAAAAAGCAAAATAATAACAATAATAATAATAATAATTCATTCAATCAACAATGAAATCTAAGCATCCACTTACTGAAGGTGTATCATCATCACCATTATCATAATAGCAGCAAAGACAACAACATCATCATCCCAGGATACTTGTGACAAATGGTTAAGTCTAAGATAGGATTGTTTTAAAAATTACCTTCCCTCCTCATTAAAAAAAATTGTTTCACTAAGGAAACCTTAAAATTAAACTTAGAGAAAAAGTAAATGTCAAAAACTGCATAGAGCTCCCAATGTGGCTCAGAGGGTAAAGAATCCAGCATAGCCTTCATGAAGATGAATGTCTTGCTCAGTGGGTTAAGGATCCAGTGTTGCTGCAAGCAGCAATATCTCACAGATGGGGCTCGGAGCCAGTGTTGCCCTGGCTGTGGTGTAGGCCGGCAGCGGCAGCCCTGATTTGGCATGTGAGAACTTCCATATGCTGCAGGTGTAGCCATAAAAAGAAAAAAAACCTCCAACAAAACTCCAATAATGACAATTACATACATATACTGATTTTCATTTCCTTATTCTAGGTACAAAAGTTTGTTTATATTTGACACGCTTTAGTCATATTTAAGTTGTTATCTTGAATCTGATGATAAAACAGGTTTACAGAAAAAATATTTTCAAGAAAAATGTTTATGTACAATTGCAAAATGATTTTAATAATATATAATAAAAATGAAAAAAATGAAATTATAAAATTTTAGAAAGTAAGGTGGCATTTACACAAAAGTAAAAATGATTACATAGAGAACAAAATAACATAGGTTTAAAAGGTGTAAGATTTAAATATATAAATATCAAAATACAACTAAACAAAATAGGAAAAATCATTAATAAAAGCTTCTCAGAATATATAAAACTGATCACAGAAAGAAATTTTAAACAATACAAAATACTTATTCCAACTATGTAGGAAAATAATTCCTTAACCAAATGAATTACAAGAGAAGTTTCACAACTATTATACACACATTTTCTAATTTTTTCTAATGAAAAAATAATAAAATTCGTAAGAGAATAAAAATAATTTGAAATAAATTAAACACATAAAAGTATTACCATTAAAAACACAAAGAATTTACAGTTATCAAAGAATACTCAAAGGATTTTTAAAAACAAGTTTATATAAGGATTAAGTTAATGTCTGAAAATTGACTAAAAGTTTCTAATAATTTTCAAAATTTATCCTTATGTAAAATTAAATAATACATAATCATTGGAGCACTTGTATAATTAATAAAATTTTTCTTTAATTAAAGTCAATTCTATTCTAGTTTAAGATAAAACAGGTACATCCTTTCAAAGACAGGGTATTACAGAAAGAATGTTGAATTAAGAAAAAGAATACTTCAGTGTTATCCTACTCAATATTATGACCTGAGAAAAATCACTTAACCTTTCTGAGATTCCAAAAATAAGGAATAAAAAAAATGTGTTATAGATCTCACAGGATCAAATGAGATAATATGCTTGCAAAATGTTTTATAAACCACCCAAAACATGTAAATAATATTGTTTTCATAAGTGGAATATCAGTTACTAACATCTTTTTTTTTTTTTTGATGGAGGGAAGAAAGAAGGGCCTTGAAAAAAAGATAATCTTAGGAGTGGCGCAGTGGTTAACGAATCCCACTAGGAACCATGAGGTTGCGGGTTCGATCCCTGACCTTGCTCAGTGGGTTAACGATCCAGCGTTGCCGTGAGCTGTGGTGTAGGTTGCAGACGCGGCTCGGATCGCGCGTTGCTGTGGCTCTGGCGTAGGCCGGTGGCTACAGCTCCGATTCGACCCCTAGCCTGGGAACCTCCATATGCCGCGAGAGCGGCCCAAAGAAATAGCAAAAAGACAAAAAAAAAAAAAAGATAATCTTAAGGAGTTCAGTAATACAAAATAAAAACAAAAACAAAACATCAAAATTTGGACTTTAGTAACCAATGCTTAATTGATACTACTGCTTAAACTATGCACAAAATAAGCCTCAAGCTTAAAGAAAACTCCTTTGAGTGAAATCTTTCTATTTCAATTCCAAAGCACTTCTCAGGGCAAGTTGATCCTTCCTTGCTCCTCATAGCCTCATGAAAATTTACTATCAAAAGACTTACTTTTTTTTCTTGGCTCTCACATTAGGGTGGAGAAAACCCTTACTATTAAAAAGGGGGATTAGTTTTCCTTTTCTAAGTCTTACTCTTTTTTCAGCAAACACAAAAAATTGCCCAGGGCCAAACAAAAAAAAAAAAAAGAAGAAGAAGAAGAAGAAGATGACACGCCAGTGTATTTTCTCTAGTTCCTGTTTTTCCTTTGGGCACAGTTGTTTTTTTCTTCTCCTAACTCTCTAACTATGGTGCTGTTGATATGACATTATAGTTCTAAAACATGGATTTATATAAAACCAACCTTTTTTCCCCTCCAGAAAGCTATTTCAGGTGCTTTATTTAGTGCCTACCTTCCAATTTAACCAGAAGTATGAGCTAATACCCCTCCTCTCAGCAACTGAAAAGCATGAGATCAAATCAGCAAGGAATGGAAAAAATAACCGCCACTATAAACCAAGGGAATCTAAGTGGCAGCCACAGAACACTCCGCCCAATAAAAACAATATTCACTCTGTTCAACTATACATGGACCATTAACCAAAAGAGAGCATGTCCTAGGTCATAAAACAAATTTAAAAGAATTGAAATCATACATTCCTATGTTTAAAACATACTGAAGTTCTTCAAATCATAATAGAATCAAACTAAGAATCAATAACAGGAAAATATAAAATTTCCAAACATTCCAAAGTTAAACATCACATTTCTAAATAATCATGGACCACAAAAGATCTCAGAGAATTTTTTTCAAAATATTGAACTGAAATGCTGGAGAAGGTGTGGAGAAAAGGGAACTCTTCCTATACTGCTGGTAGGAATGTAAATTGGTGCAACCACTATGGAAAACAGTACGAAGGTTCCTCAGAATACTAAATGTAGAACTACCATATGATCCAGCAATCCCACTCTTGGGCATATATCCAGACAAAACTTTCATTGAAAAAGATACATGCACCCCTATGTTCATTGCAGCATGATTATCAAGAGTGGAGACATGGAAACAACTTAAATGCTCATTGACAGATGAATGGATTAAGAAGATGTGGTACATATACACAATGAAATACTAATCAGCCATTAAAAAGAACAAAATAATGCCATTTACAGCCTCAATGATGGAACTAGAGACTCTCATACTAAGTGAAGTAAATCAGAAAGAGAAAGACAAATACCATATGATATCACTTACATGTAGAATCTAATATATGCCACGAGTGAACCTATCTACAAAAAAGAAACAAACTCATGGACATGGAGAGCAGACTTGTAGTTGCCAAGGGGGAGAGAGAGGTGGAGGGAGTGGGATGGACTGGGAGTTTGGGGTTAGTAGATGCAATAACTGCATTTGGAATGAATAAGCAATGAGATCCTGCTGTACAGCATAGGGAACTATATCTAATCACTTGTGATGGAACATGATGAAGGATGAGAAAAAGAATGTATAATATGGGTGTAACCGGGTCACTCTGTATACAGCAAAAATTGTCAGAACATTGTAAATTGACTATAATAAAAATTTTTTTTTAAATACTGAACTGAATGAAAATGAAAAAGCAATGTCAAAATCTGTGGGTTTCAACTGGGGCAGGGGTTGGAAGAATTTAATAACATTAAATGTGTTCTTGGGAAAAATGTGTTATTAGACAAAAAGGCTATCAATAACGCAAGCTAATGCCTCAAGATACTAGAAAAAAATGCAAAATAAACTCCCCAAACTCCCTGCAAACAAAAGTATAGAATTGTATAGCTTCACTGAGGAATTATATCAAACACATAAATAAGAATTAATACCTATCCTTCTCAAACCATTACAAAAATCTGAAGAAGATGGAACACTCTCAAAGTCATTCTATGAGACCACCATCACCCTCATAACAAATAGGACAAAGACACTACAAGCAAAAGAAAATTATAGATAAGTATCTCTGATGAACATAAATGCAAAAATCCTCAACAAAACATTAGCGACTAAATCCAACAATACATCAAAAGAATTATTTACCATAAAGTTGTATTTATTCCAGGATCACAAGAATGGTTTAATATATGCAAATCAATTATTATGCATTATTCTTTTTATATATTGTTAGATCCTATTTGCTGAAATTTGGTGAGAATTTTTTCATTTATGCTTTTAAGAGAGATGGTTCTATAGTTCTGTTTGTTTTTTAACGTCTCTATTTTTTTAGCAGAGTAATCTGATTTGGTAATATTTTGAGGATTTTTATGTCTATACTCTTGAGGGATAACGTTTGTAACATTTTTTTTTTTTTTTTTTAGTCTGGGAAGTATTCCTTCTTCTATTGTATTCTAACAGACTGTTCCTTTTTTCCATTATAGGGAAACCATCAGGTTTATAGATTTCTTTTCAGAATGTCTTGAACAGCATGTCAAATTCAATTTCAGATCATTTTTTATGAGTTCTAATAATTTCTTGTAAGTTGTAGAGATATCCATAATATTTCACTATTCTTTTAATGCTGTGAGGTCTGTAGTGGTATCTTCTTTTTCATTTTTTTTTTTTTTTTTTTTGGCTATTTCTTGGGCTGCTCCCGTGGCATATGGAGGTTCCCAGGCTAGGGGTCGAATCGGAGCTGTAGCCACCGGCCTACGCCAGAGCCACAGCAACGCGGGATCCGAGCCGCGTCTGCAACCTACACCACAGCTCACGGCAACGCCGGATCGTTAACCCACTGAGCAAGGGCAGGGATCGAACCCGCAACCTCATGGTTCCTAGTCGGATTCCTTAACCACTGCGCCACGACGGGAACTCCGGTATCTTCTTTTTCAGTCTTGTAATCGGTAGTCAATTATGTCTTCTGTCCTTTTTTCTTGATCTTACTAGGAGTTTATTAATTTTATTGATACTTGCAAAGAGTCAGCTTTCAGTTTGATGGATTTTTTTATTTCTGATTTCAATTTCATTGATTTTCTGATATCTTTTTTAGTTTCCTTCTTTGGCTTGTTTTGGGTTTCTGAATTGGAAAGGAAGAGGTAAAACTATCACTATCTATAGATGACATGATACTGTATACAGAAAACCCTAAAATCTCCACATAAAAACTCTTAGAATAAGTGAATGCAGCAAGGCAGCAGAACACAAGATTAATATACAGAAATCTATGGCATTTCTATGCACTAAAAATGAAATATCAGAAAGCTAAAGTGAAAAAATACTTGTTTAAAAGCATGTGGAAAAAATACCTAAGAATAAATTTCCCAAGGAGATGAAAAACCCATGCACTGAAAACTATATAGCACTAATAAAGAAAACTGAAGATGAAAGAAATGGAAAGATAGCCTATGCTCCTGGATTGAAAGAATTAATGTTGATAAAATGATCATACAATACAGGGCAATCTACAGATTCAATGTAATACCTATTGAATTACCAATGGCATTTTTCACAAAAGTAGAACAAAAATTTTTTTTAATTTGTATGAAAACACAAAGACCCTAAACAGCCAAAACAATCTTTTTCATGTTTTATTATTTTTTGGCTGTGCCCACTGCATATAAAATTACTCAGGCAAGGGATCAAACCTGTGCCACAGCAGTAGCAGAGCCACAACAATGATGCTGGAATTTTTTTTTTTTTTTTTGTAAGGGCTGCACCTGTGGCATATGAAGTTCCCAGGCTAGGGTTTGAATCAGCGCTGTATCTGCCAGCCTACGCCATGGCCACAGCAATGCGGATCCGAGCTGCGTCTGCAACCTATACCACAGGTCACAGCAACGCCTGATCCATAACCCACTGAGCGAGGCCAGGAATCGAATCCACGTCCTCATGGATATTAGCTGGATTCATTACCACTGAGCCACAACTGGAATTCTGACACTGGATTTTTAACCCACTGAAGAATGGAGCTGGAGAAAGCACACTCCCTGACTTCAAACTATACTATAAAGTCACAGTAAATTAAAATAGTATGGTACTGGAAGTTCCTTTGTGGTACAAAGGGTTACAGACCCAGTGTTGCCACAGGTGTGGCCCAGGGCACAACTGCCATGCAGATTTCACTGGCCATGGAACCTCCACATGCCACAGATGTGGCAAAAAAAAAAAAAAAAAAAAAGAAAAAAAGAAAGAAAGAAAGAAAGAGTATGGTGCCGGCACAAAAACAAACATGTAAATCAATGGAACAGGATAGAAAGCCCAGAAATTAACCCATCTACCTATGGTCAATTAATCTACAACAAAGGAAGCAAGAACATACAATGCAGAAAAGACAGTTTCTTCAGTAAATGGTGCTCAGTAGGTTAAGGATCTGGCGTTGCGGTGAGCTGTGGTGTGGCTCACAGATGCAGCTCGGATCTGGTGTTGCTATGGCTGTGGTGTAGGCTAGCAGCTGTAGCTCCGACTTGACCCCTAGCCTGGGAACCTCCATATGCCGCGGGTATGGCCCTAAAAAACAAACAAAAGAAAAAAAAAAGTTTTTGTAGAAAATGCTATATATTCAAAACAACTTCTTTAAAAAAAAACCCTCATGATCAAAGAAGAAATCAAGAAATTATAAATTTTAAACTAAATGAAAACACAATATAGCAGAATTTGCAGGATACTGCCAAAAACAAAACTTAGACGTTTATAGCAGTAAAGACCTATATTAGGAAAGAAGAAAGGTTTTAAGCAGGTGAAACTCTAATCCAACTTAGAAAACTAGAAAAGAAAAACAAAACCCTAAGCAAGCAGGATAAAGGAAATAATAAAGAACAAAGGAGAAATCTAAAATTTTAGAGCATAAACCAAAAATGAAAACCAAAATGAAACCAAAAATTAGTTCTTTTAGAAGATTAGTGCAATTGATCACAGGGAACTATACTCAGTATCTTATAATAACCTGTAATGGAAAAAACCCAAAAAAGAGTATGTATGTATAACTGAACCACTTTGCTATATATACGCTTGAAACTAAGGCAACACTGTAAATTAACAACAGTTCTATTTTTAAAATAAGTTTTAAAAAAAGTAAGACTGAAAAAGTAAAACATAATATTCCTGACCTCGCTCAGTGGGTTAAGGATCTGGTGTTGCCATGAGCTGTGGTGTAGGTGTCAGATGCGGCTCAGATCCTGCATTGCTGTGGCACAGGCTAGCAGTTGTAGCTCCGATTTGACCCCTAGCCTGGGAAACTCCATATGCATTGGGTGCGGCCCTAAAAGAAAAAAAAAAGTAAAATGAGTAAGAAAAAAGAACATATAAATTACCAATATCAGGACTGAGAGAGAGGATATCACTAAAGAAACTACCAATATTAAAAGGTTAAAGAAGGAATATTATGAATAACTTTACCCCACAAACAATATACTTGACTCAAATAATTACTCTGTATTAAAGAAATCAGACTCAAAAAGTGTACATATTATGTGATTCTATTTATAAATGTTAGAAAATGGAAGCTAGAGTGGAGGCCAGGGTTTCCCTCAGGATGAGAAGGGAAGTCTTACATGGAAACTTTGGAAGTGATGAGTGTATCTGTTACCTTGACAGTGTTGATGTCAAGGTTCTCATCATAGAAGTATGTCCAAGTTTACCAAATGGTACACTCTAAACATGCGCAAGTTATTATCTCTTAATTATACCTCCATGAAGCTTTCTTTTTTTAATCATGAAAAACTGCAACAGAAATACAACAAAAAAAATCATTTTCCTTGTTTATCTTACTTATGAAAGACATCAAGAGTAATTTTGATTTCTCTCTCAAACAGCCATTTAAATGTCTCCCATGTGCTAGATACTGCCTTATATACACAGACAACAGACATCAATCCTACCCTTCAAAATGTTTATATTATAGCTTTGCCAATAAACCACAAAACAACTATAATCCTCCTAACCAAAAAGTTTAACAATAAACTTATACATTAAAAGATTTTTGTCCCAGAAAGCTAAAAATAACCGCATAATTCCTAATTGTACATAGTAGAGGGACTTGCTTCTCTGGAGTCATGACAATCCAAAAGATTAAATGTTTGATGGACACTGACTCTACCTATATTAGTAGGTGTTAGGATAAATTTAGGAAATGCTGGGTTAAACATAATATAAAGTAGGTTTCCCTAATTCTCAGAACCACCAATATGCAATTAAATCATCCAAAAGAGGCATATTACAGATAGTATTTCCCAAATCTATTTCTCTCTCATTTTTCCCCTCCAACTGCAGAAGATCTAGCAGCACTAGCACTCATTGAGCACTCTTAGGAAAATACAATGATTACACCATACTGGTTTAGATGTAAAACTAAAAGAAACAAAATTGGAGTTCCTTGGTGGCCTAGTGGCTAAAGATTCAGCATTGTTACTACTATGGCTTGGGTTTGATCCCTAGTCCAGGAACTTTCACAAGGTGGGTGAGGGGTAAATAAAGGAAAAGAAAAGGAGTTCCCTGGTGGCTCAGTAGGTTAAGGATCTGGTGTTGTCACTGCTGGTGCTTGGGTCACTGCTATGGTGCGAGTTTGATCCCGGAGATCTTTGGCATGCCGTGGGCACTGCCCCCTCACCCCCAAAAAATCACCAACAAAAGAAACAAAATCCATATAAATTGACTAATAGAATTCCTTTTTTAAATCCTTTAAAAATCTCAACAAAGCCAAAGGGTTTGGACCATAAGGAAGAGAGAAGAGCAAAGGGGAATTTTGCTGTGTATTAACAACATAACTCTCCACTGTACCAATGTGAAAATGTTTAATAAACATTCAGATTGATTTTTAAAAAACTCAACAAAGAATCTAATATATAATATAAAGCACCAAGACACAATAATATAAAGGATAAGAAGTATACATATCCAAATATCATTTTGTAACTCTAAGTTGACAGGCTAAAAATACTGTAAAATGATTAAACTGGTGAGATTTAAAAATGTCTAAAAGAATTCTGGATCCTTTCAAAGAAGGAGTAAAACAGAAAGATAACCAGAATTTTCTATGAGAAGGAGGCAGTATTTGGAAGGAAATTATGAGAAAAGGTAAACCCATTTAAGAACATCAAGTCTGTGTCTAGGCTACTGCATGGATGTAGGCAAAGTGAGACTGGAAAGGTCTTTCAAAGACAAATTATAAAGGAATTAGAAAATGATGTATGGATTTAAATACTATTCGGCATGTTTATTTTTTTAGAAAGGTGATAGAATTTCATACTTGTCTAATTTTTATAATTGGCAATAAGATGCTTTGTTTCTCCAATTTCTTATGCTAAAACTAATTTAATTTCCTTTAGTATTAATGGAAAAATAACTGTTCCTTTTATTTAGACTTTTATTCCCCAAATAAGATACTAAAACTTAGGACTTCTGTTGTACTTCCAACTATAACAAAATGTTCAAATGTTCACAAGCCCACTTCCATTAAGATAACACTGTTTTACTTCCTAAACTGAAATTACTCAGAAAAGTAAATTCTGAAATTCTGTAAATTGTGGTATAGCACATCAACCAATAAATCCCTGAAAACTTAAAAAAAAAAGTATACATATCCATATATCTTATTCTTGTATAAAGAGTGTTCATTAAATAAACATCTATAACCATAGATCTGTAAATCTTCTTTCCATATATATGAAATATGACAACTTCTAGCCATATTAATTTTTATTCTATATCTGAATTTTATGTTAAAAAACATAATAAAACATCGTATAGCTACATGAAAATCAAAAAACTCACACTATGAAGCATCCTTATGTGGAAAAACAACATGAAATTTATTAGTGATAATTACTAAGGTTTACAGAATTAAATTTTCCCCTAAAAATAGTTACTCTCTAAACTAGATAAAACAAAGCACACATTATGTGGTTCCATTTATTACTTATTTATTAATAAATATTCAGAGTTCCTGCTATGGTGCAGTGGGTTAAGGGTCCTGTGTTGCTACAGATGTCTTTGCAGTGGTGTGGGTTCGATTCCTGGCCTAGCACAGTGGGTTAAGGATCCAGTGTTGCTACAGCTGGGATGTAGGTCACAGCTGCAGCTCAGATTCAATCCCTGGCCCAGGAACTCCCATATGCTGTGGGTGTGGACAAAAAAAGAAAAAGAAAAAACCCATCTATTATAGATGAAACACATTGATGCATAAGATTAGAAGAGTTAGAGCCATAACACAACTAGTTATCAGAATAACAGAGTAATTGGAGTTCCTGTCATGGCTCAGTGGTTACTAAATCCGACTAGGAACCATGAGGTTGTGGGTTCGATCCCTGGCCTCACTCAGTGGGTTAAGGATCCGGCATTGCCGTGAGCTGTGGTATAGGTTGCAGACACGGCTCAGATCCCGTGTTGCTGTGGCTGCGGTGTGGGCCAGCAGCTGTAGCTCCGATTCAACCCCCAGCCTGGGAACCTCCATATGCTGCAGGTACGGCCTTAAAAAGACCAAAGACAAAAAAAAAAAGAATACCAGAGTAATAATTAACAATCATACAGTGCTTACTATGCATTAAGGGTTGGATTGTGTTCCCCTCCTCAAATTCATATGTTGAAGTTATAGACACCAGTACCTCAAAATATGACCTTGTTTGGAAATAAGGAAGTTTCAGATAGAGTTAGTTAAGTGAGGTCCCTAATTTAATATGACTGATATTCTTATAAAAAGGGGAAATTTGGACATAGTCACCAACACAGAGGGAGAATGCCACGTTGAGCATGAAGGGAAAAACTGGGGTGATGTTCCCAAAAGACAAAGAACATTAAGGATTACCACACCACCATAAGTAGGGGAGAGGCACACAACAGATTTTTTCCTCAAAGTCCTCAGAAGAAATGAACCCCACCAATATCTTGATTTTAGACTTTGAGAGGGAGCAGAACATGTGAACCCCAAATGTTCCACCAGGCATGTGGATTATTTTGAGCTTAAGGAAAGCAAGGCCTAACACACTTGGGAAGAGTTTATTATTTTACTTGTCACCTAACTGTCTAAATGAATTTAGGGAGAGAGTCTGTACCAGGAAGACAGCTAATATTAGACTTTTTAAATCATAAAAGCAAGGCTTACCTGCACAGCATGGCAAATATTTACTTAGCCAACATCTGCACTTCCCATTGTCCTGGACTCCTGTCCCCTTCTCCTTAGCTCCAGATGGCACACAAGCCTCAATTGCCTGACGTCTGAGACCTTCTCGTCTGTAGGGTTCCCTTATATATGAAATTAAATTTGTTTTTCTCCTATTAATCTGTTTCATGCCAATTTAACTATTACGCCAGCTTTAAAAACCTAGAAGCAAAGATGGGGGCAGTTCCTTTCTTCTCTAACTTCTAGACTGCAGAACTGTGAGATAAAAAATATCTGTTGTTTAAGCTATCCAAGTTATAGTTTTCCATTATAGCAGCCCTAGCAAACTAATACACTAGGGTGTCCAGACAGCATCTTAAGAACTTGTAAGTTACTCACATAATAAAACAACCCTTTAGTTTGGTATTTGCATCTATTCTACTTTACAGACAATAAAATTGAGGCACAGGGCAGTTAATTATCTTGCCCAAGTTTATAATTACATTTTAAAGGCAGGTTTGGGGAAGTGAAACCAATGGTAGTGTGGACAGAACAGTCCTACAAGTGTGGCAGAATATTTCAAGCATCTGGCTGTTCAAGATCAAACTCTGATTCTTTGGTTTTAGAAAGCTTTGCTCTCTTCATACACTCTAACATCTTTGAATTATTCCTTTCTACTTAAACTAGCAGGAGTAGATTCAGTTGGCCTCAACAAAGAACCTGATTAATAGATAAGGATATCTCCAGTTAGGAATTGGAGTGCTGGCAAAAGGTGAAGTATTAGAATCTGCCAGTGGTCACGGACCCAGAAAAATACCCAAGTGATCTTCAACTGCCACTTGTTACATGGGTTAGGGTTTTGCAGTGAGGTAGTGAAGGGCGTACCTGACAAAACGGCCACAAAAATTAGTTCCTCTGATCTTAAAGCACTTCGTCTATTCTGATCATAAACACTTTAAGACCTCTCTCCAAAAGCAATGCAAAAGCAATGCAAACACAAAGAGTAGAGGGTAGGGAGGAAATAATGAAGGGGTCCAAACTACCAGGGGCTTCAAACCAGGAGACCAGAGATGCGTGGTTAAGGTTTGGCTTTGTTAATACATCAAAACTGACAATGGCCCAAAGTTGGTAATTCTTTCTCTTTCTCATCTTTCATTGCTTTTAATCAAATTCACTTCATGTAAATTCCCTGTAAAAACACTGCACTCACAAATTATTCACAACTTGTTAAATATACTCAAAAACAAAACATACTCTATTATAAATTGAATTGTGCCCCTCAAAAAGACATGCTAAACCCTTAGCCCCCAGGAGTTCCCATCGTGGCTCAGTGGTAACCCAACTAGGATCCATGAGGATGAGGTTCCCATTCCCTGGCCTCACTCAGTGGGTTAAGGATCTGGTGTTGCCACGAGCTGTGGTGTAGGTCGCAGACACGGCTCAGATCCTTCATGCTGTGGCCCAGGCCAGCAGCTGCAGATCTGATTCGACCCCTAGCCATATGCCATAGGTGTGGCCCTAAAAGAGAACAAACAAACAAAAAACCCTTAGCCCCCAATACCTGTAAATGTGACTTTATTTGTAAAAAGGTTCTTTGTAGATATAATCCAACTAAGGTCACACTAGACTAGGAAGGGCCCTACTCCAATGACAGGAGTCCTTATAAAATAAGGAAATTTAGACTCCATCACACATGCAAAGGAGAATACCATGCAAAGACCAAGACCCACAGGGAAGAAAGCCATGTTAAGACAGAGGCAAAGATTTATAAAACTAAGGATTTCCAGCAGCAACCAAATGCTAGAAAAGTCAAAGAAGGATTCTTCCCCTAGAAATTTCACAGCATTGCCTTGCAAATAGCATTGATTTCAGACTCTTAGCCTCCAGAACTGTGAAAGAATAAATTTGTGTTGTTTTAAGTCACTCAGTTTCCGAAAATTTTTTAGATTAGCCCTGGGAAAAACTAATACATCTTTTCTTTGATATATTTACTTTTTTTCCCCCATTTTAAATCAGCCCATTTAGGCTTGAAGCTATAGACCAAAGAACTTCATTGAGAATTGAAGTCACTGAAGGTTCCACAAGCAGAACTGCTACAGGATAAGCCATTAAACCTTCTAATACAACACTCACTGGCCCATTACCAGAAAGTTCCCCGTATCCTCTTAGCTTAAGAGCTCTCGAGCTACTGAATACAGTTTTCACAATGAATTATGACAACAAAGAGGAGTTAGGAAAATGGAAAAAAAAAAACTATCTAGGCCTAAAGCACAGGAATCAGATACGCTGCTAAATAAAATGGAGATCATGAGGTCAATTCCACCATTTTCATTTCTTGTCCTTCAGCTCCATATTACAAGAAAATAATAAAAAATTATGCATGAAAAACCAATTGAACAATGAAAGAGACTAAGTACTAGAATATCACAAAGAGTACTGTTCAAATTTTACCTAAAATACACTATTTCTATAAAAATACAAATATAAATTTTACTACATAGAATCTTTATGGAACTACTACATATTAGTTAAACTCTCAAAGGGATTAAATAAACAAGGATCCTGGTGGAGCTCTGGTAAGCACATTACGAAAGTGATAGCTTTGAAAGAGTTGCAAGGAGGTCTCTAATACATAAATCCTAAAATAGCACTTAGACACTCCTAGGAAAGTCTGGGTGACCAGATCCTACATTAAACCATGATCATATCACATAAACTAGGTATATAAGTTGTTACCCATATAAAAGGTAAAGAAATTTCAAAAACCAAAATATTCTAATGATTCTTCCACTTTAAAAATGAGTATAATAATGGTAGAGTCTCGGAGTTCCCGTCGTGGCACAGCAGAAGCTATCAGACTAGGAACCATGACGTGGCCAGTTCGATCCCTCGCCTTGCTCAGTGGGTTAAGGATCCGGCGTTGCCATGAGCTGTAGTGTAGGTTGCACATGCAGCTCAGATCTGGCACTGCTGTGGCTCTGGCGTAGGCCAGCAGCTACAGCTCCAATTAGACCCCTAGCCTGGGAACCTCCATATGCCGCAGGTGTGGCCCAAAAAGACAAATGGCAAAAAGAAAAAAAAAAAAGGTACAGTATCCAGATGATTTTATTTTGTTTTAAAGTATCACTTTTTTGGAGTTCCCGTCGTGGTTCAGTGGTTAACGAACCCGGCCCCTGGCCTTGCTCAGTGGGTTAAGGATCTGGCGTTGCCACGAGCTGTGGTGTACGTTGCAGACACAGCTTGGATACCGCGTTGCTGTGGCTCTGGCGTAGGCCAGTGGCTACAGCTCCCATTAGACCCCTAGCCTGGGAACCTCCATATGCCCCGGGAGCGGCCCTAGAAAAGGCCAAAAAAAAAAATATATATATATATATATAACTTTTTTTATTGCTCAATGAATTTACAACATTTATAGTTGTACAATGATCATCACAGCCCAATTTTATAGGATTTCCATCCCACAACCCAGTGCATCCCCCCACCCAAACTGTCTCCTTTGGAAACCGTAAGTTTTTCAAAGTCTGTGAGTCTGTATCTGTTCTGCAAAGAAGTTCATTGTGCCCTTTTTTCAGATTCCACAAGTCAGTGAAAGCATTTGATGTTGGTGTCTCATTGTATGGCTGACTTCACTTAGCATGATAATTTCTAGGTCCATCCATGTTGCTAAAAATGCTGGTATTTCATTCCTTTTAATGGCTGAGTAATATTCCATTGTGTATATGTACCACATCTTCTTGATCCACTCCTCTGTCGATGGACATTTAGGTTGTTTCCATGTCTTGACTATTGCAAATAGTGCTGCAACGAACATCGGAGTACATGTGTCTTTGCGAGTCATGGTTTTCTTTGGATAGATGCCCAGGAGTGGGACTGCTGGATCAAATGGTAGTTCTATTTTTAGTTTCTTGAAAAATCTCCATAATGTTTTCCACAGGGGCTGCACCCATTTATAATCCCGCCAACAGTGTAATAGGGTTCCTTTTTCTCCACACCCTCTCCAGCACTTATTGTTTGTAAACTTTTTTATGATGGTCATTCTGGCTTTTAATGTATTGTTGGATGCAGTCTGCTAGTATTTTGTTGAGGATTTTTGCATCTATGTTCATCAGTGAAACTGGCCAGTAGTTTTCTTTTTTTTTGTGGTATCTCTGTCTGGTTTTGGTATCAGGGTGATGGTGGCCTCATAGAATGAGTTTGGGAGTGTCCCTTCCTCTGTGATTTTTTGGAATAGTTTCATAAGGATAGGTGCTAGCTCTTCTCTAAAGGTTTGATAGAATTCGCCCGTGAAGCCATCTGGTCCTGGACTTTGGTTTGTTGGAAGTTTTTTAATCACAGTTTCAATTTCAGTTCTTGTGATTGGTCTGTTCATCTTTTCTATTTCATCTTGCTTTAGTCTTGGAAGATTGCACCTTTCTAAGAATTTGTCCATTTCTTCTAGGTTTTCTGTTTTATTGGCATATAGTTGCATATAGTAGTCTCTTATGATCCTTTGTATTTCTGTGATGTCCGTTGTTACTTCTCCTTTTTCATTTCTAATTGTATTGATTTGAGTTTTCTTTCTTCTTGATAAGTCCGGATAAGGGTTTATCAATTTTGTTGATCTTTTCAAAGAACCAGCTTTTCGTTTCATTGATTTTTTTTCTATGGTTTTCTTTGTTTCTATATCATTGATTTCTGCTTTGATATTTATGATTTCTTTCCTTCTGCTAACTTTAGGTCTTGTCTGTTCTCTCTCGAGCTGCTTTAGATGTAAAGTTAGCTTGTTTATTTGAGCTTTTTCTTGTTTGCTGAGGTGGGCTTGTATTGCTATAATCTTTCCTCTTAGAACGGATTTTGCTGCATCCCATAGGTTTTGGAGTGTTCCATCTTTGTTGTCATTTGCTTCTAGGTATTTTTTAATTTCCTCTTTGATTTCTTCAGTGATCCATTGGTTATTTAGTAGCATGTTGTTGAGTCTCCACGGGTTTGTGGTTTTTTTTTTTTTGCAGGTTTTTTTCTTGTTGTTGATTTCCAGTCGCATAGCATTGTGGTCAGAAAAGATGCTTGATATGATTTCAATTTTCTTAAAGTCACCAAGGTTGGATTTGTAGCCCGGGATGTGATCAATCTTAGAGAATGTTCCATGTGCACTTAAGAAGAATGTGTATTCTGTTCCTGTTTCCCCCAGTCCCGTGGAGCTCCTGCACACAAGCCCCACTGGCCTTCAATGCCAGATGCTCTGGGGGCTCTTTCTTCCAGTGCTGGATCCCCACACGTGGGGGTTTGATGTGGGGCTCAGAACTCTCACTCCTGTAAGTGTGTCTTTGTGAAACAGTTACTTTCCAGTCTGTGGGGTTTCCCACCCAGGAGGTATGGGGTTGCTTATATCACATAATTGCCCCTCCTACGTCTTGATGTGGCCTTCTCTTTGTCTTCTGGAGTAGGGTATCTTTTTGAAAGTTTCCAGTCCATTTGATTGAAGGTTGTTCAGCATTTGGTTGTAAATTGTTGTTTTTATCCATATGGTTTTATAAAATAATCTTATGTATTCTGTTTTTCTAGTTTGATATACGTTACATACCATCAAATCCACCCATTTAAACTGTACATATATATGTAGAATCCATAGAAAGAATATATACATATGTTTAAAGCTATACAGCCATCACCATAATCTAATTTTAGAACTCTGTTTTCACCCCAAAAAGAAACTCCATGCCTATTAACAGTCATTTCCTATTTCTGCTTCTCCCCTCAACCCACTCTGCCCCAGCTCCAGGTAATCATTAACCTACTTTCTGTTGCTATGGTTTTATCTAGTCTGGACATTTCACATAAATAAAATAATACAATTTGGTCTTTTGTGATTAGCTTCTTTCACTTAGCACAATGTTTTCAAGGTTCACTCATGATGCAGCATGTATCAGTACCTCATTCCTTTTTATTGCCAAATAATATTCCACATATGGATAGATGTTTCTTCATCCATTCATCGGTTGATGAACATTTAGGCTGTTTCCAATGTGGGGCTATTATGAATAATGCTGCTATGAATTTTCATGTATAAGTTTTTATGCAGACTTATGTTTTCACTCCTCAGTTACTATGAGTAGAATTGATGGGGTGTATGGTAATTGTATGTTCAGCATTTTGAGAAACTAGCAAACTCTTTTCCAAGTTAGTGCACCACTTTACATTCCCATTAGCAAGACATGAGAGTTTCAATTTCTTCACATTCTCACCAACACTTACTACTGTCTTTTTCATTCTAGCAGGTATGAAGTGGTATTTTCTTGTGGTTTTGATTGGTATTCCCCTAATATCTAATGATGCTGAGCATCTTTTCATGTGCTTATTGGATATTTGTGTATCTTCTTTTAAGACACATCTATTAAAGTCTTTTATCCATTTTTTTATTTGGGTTGTCTTTTTAAATTTTTGAGTTGAAAGAGTTCTTTATATTTTTCTGCATACAAATACCTTGTCATATACATGATTTACAAGTATTATCTCCCATTCTATGGGCTGTCTTTTTATTTTCTTGATGTTGTCTTATCTTTTCACTTTCTTGATGAAGTCACTGATGGACAAAAGTTTTTAATTTCAATCAAGTACAATTTATCTATTCTTCCTTTTGTCATTTATCCTCTTTGTGTCTTATCTAAGAAACCAACTCCAAAAAAATATACATTTCCTTCTAGGAGTTCTTGATTTTAACTCTTATATTTAGGTCTATGACATATTTTGAGTTCCTTTTTTGCATGGTGTAAGGAGGTGCAAACTCATTTCTCTGTATGTAGGTAACCTCTTGTCCTAGCATCACTTAGTAAAAAGACTATTCATTGCCCCCAATGAATTGTCTTCATAGCTTTGTAAGAAGTAACTATAAATGTGACAGTTTATTTCTAGAATCTAAAATTCTATTTCATTAATGTATATATAGTTCCATCCTTACTGCAGCATCAAACTATCTTAATTACTATAACCTTAGAGTAGGTATTGAAATCAGAATGTTTAAGTTCCCCCAACTTTGTTCAAGTTTGACTCATCTTTTTCAAAGTTAAAACTCTGTGCATCAAAGGACACAGTCAACTAAGTGAAAAGACAACCTACAGAACAGGAGAAAATATTTTCAAATCATATCTGATAAGAGGTTATTATTCAAAATATATAAAGAATTCCTACAACTCAAGAACAACAACAAAACACCCAACTCAATTTAAAAATGGACAAAGGGGAGTTCCCACTGTGGCTCAGTGAAAACAAATCTAACTAGGAACCATGAGGTTGCGGGTTTGATCCCTGGCCTCTCTCAGTAGGTTAAGGATCCAGCATTGCCATGAGCTGTGGTGTAGGTCACAGATGCGGCTTGGATCTGACGTTGCTGTGGTTATAGCGTAGGCTATTTGGACCCCTAGCTTGGGAACCTCCATATGCTGCAGGTGAGGCCCTTAAAAGCAAAAAAAAAAAAATTTTTTTAATTAAAAAATGGACAAAGGACTTAAGGAGACATCTCTCCAAAAATGATATACAAATGGCCAACAAGCATATGAAAAGATGTCTGACATTATTAATAATGAGAGAAATGTAAATCGAGTCCACAATAAGATATCACCTTATATCCGCTATGAGGGCCACTATCAAAAACCAGAAAATAGCAAGTGTTGACAAGGATGTGAAGAAATTACAATCATTGGACACTGTTGGTGGGAATGTAAAAATGGCACTGCTGCTGTGGAAGACATGACTGATCAATTATGATATACCAAAAAAGATTCTAAAGCAGAAACTTGAACAGATATTTGTATATTCATGTTCACAGCAGCGTTATTCACAATATTTAGATGGTGGAAGCACACCAAATGTTCGTAGATAGGTGAATGGATAAAGAACATGTGGTGCACAGATATAATAGAACATTATTTAGCCTTAAAAAGGAAATTCCAACACAAACTACAACGTGGATCAATCTTGAAGACATTATATAAGTGAAATAAGGTAGTTACAAAAAGGCAAAAACAGAATCATTCCATACAGATTTAGTACCTGTATGGAAGTCAAATTAAAAAAGACAGAAAGTAAAATGGTGGTTGCCAGCGACTGAGGGGCAAGGAGGATGGATAGTTAGTATGGAATGGGTAGTTTCAGGCTGGGAGATGAAAGCATTCTGCAGATGATGATGATGGTTGCACAACTATGTGAATGTATGTAATTCCATAGATCTATACACAAAAATGGTTAAATTATCATCAAATTTTGTTATGTATGTCTTACCCCAAAAAGCTTTTTTTTTTTTTCTTTTTTGGTCTTTTTAAGGCCACACCTGCAGCATACAGAGGTTTCCAGGCTAGGGGTCGAATTGGAGTTGTAGCTGCTGGCCTACAACGCAGCTACAGCAATGCAGGATCCAAGCCACATCTGTGACCTACACTGCAGCTCATGGCAACGCCAGATCCCCAACCCACTGATCAAGGCCAGGGATCAAACCTGCGTCCTCATGGATGCTCGTCAGATTTGTTTCCCCTGAGCCATGATGGGAATTCCAAAAAGCTTTCTATTTTAAACAGAGTATTAATATTAAACTTATATTGGTTAAGTTTTTAAAAATATTGCTTATTTTTGCTTGCAACTGAAACAAACAAAACTAAATCTGACTTTAACAAAAGGGAGGGGGACTTCATTGGCTCAACTAATGAAAAACTCAATGCGATAGGAAACTACAGTAAAGTTGAATTTACAGGTGGGTCAGCAAATATCAAGACTCATTGTTCCTCCCTTTAAAGATTTTAAAAGATTATTTAATAATTAAAATAAATCATATATCTATAATGCATCTTTTTAAAAAACTGAATGTGCATTTATAATAATATCTGACTTAATTAAGAGAAGACATCCCAATAACATAATTTGTGGTCAAACAGCATGTATTACCCAAAATCCAGAATGCAAGTTAGGAATCAGAGAGATCCCGTCTCAATTTCTTCATTCATAGGCCAAGAAACTCTAGGCAAACAACTTTCTGAGCCTCAGTTTGCTCACTGATTAAATTGGGATCACCTCCCTGGATTAGTATGAGTGTCAAGTGAGATATTTGCGAAAACTTTAGAAAATATTAATGTTTTACAGAAATGCAAGTTATTATAATCAGAAATTTTATTCAATATAGGACATCAAGGAATTGACTGCCACATGATTTCCTTCCTCCTTTATCAAATTTCTTTTCCTCCACCCACTCTGCTCCAAAAAGGTGAGTATCTAGCCCCAGTGAATTCTACTTGACATTAAGCTACTGCATTAGGATTATGTGTGCACAATGTCACTTATTTTAAAACAATTATCTGAAACTGAAATAAGACTTATTATTCTTGCTTATGTGATACTGTCTATCTTCAAGATCCTCGGTGTTGGTGCTTGAACAGAACTGAGTGTGTCTTTCCCTTTCTTGGACAATTATTACAGAATAGCCACTGTGTGACCATTGCTCCTCGAGATCTCACTGTTGAGACAGGAACAATAAGATTTAACATGATTTTATGTGCATATTTGTTTACTTTTATTTATTATGTATTAATATATCATTCATTATATTAAAATCATCATTTTAATGTTTTCTAATATGCTTTTAACAATAACAAATTCAGATATTCCCCATAGAAGCTGCAATTCCTGTTTCCCCATAACAGTAGTATACTAAATACTTGTTAAATGCAAGCTGCCCAGCCAATATTCACTTTTCCCTTCTTCATTACTAACAGAACTTCAGTTTTGTTCAGGGCAGTGAGTTACCCAATCTGTCAAGGATTTCTGGGAAAGTTTTACCTCCTGAGATAGACACAACCTCTTCCTTTGTGGACTTCTTCTTCCCATCTGGAACCTAAATATGATACTTAGAAGTATAGCACTCTTTTTGAGGCCCTCTGGATAAAAGTAAGAGTGGTAGAGTAGAAAAAGAGAAGCTTGGTTCCTTGACATCATCCACAGTTCCTTTACACCATCCCTGAACAACAATTCATAAGAAAGATGCAGCTATTACTTTCATGCCATGGCATGGCGGTGTTTACATTATCCACAGCCAAAGTGTTGATATACAGTACCTGTAAATAAGTAATTACAAACTATGATTTAAGTACTTAGAAATAAAAGGCCATGAGGGGAAATATAATTTAGAAAGTCACAAATAAAATTTGTGAACAAATTATATCTTCTTGTTCCAACTGAAACCTGGCTCTCCTAATCAGATTAAGGGCATTCCCTATTATTTGTTGTTGCTGTATTGTAACATCTGTTACAATATAGATGTTAATATATTGAATAGTTTTACTCTATTTAGACAGTTGTTGTCATTTAAACTGTCAATGTAGGAGTTCCCACTGTGGCTCAATAGGTTAAGGACCTGATGTTACCTCTGTGAGGACGCAGATTCAATCCCTGGCCTCACTCAGTGGGTTAGGGATCCCACATTGCCGCAAACTGCAATGCAGGATGCAGATACGGCTCATATCTGGTTTTGCCATGGTTATGGCTTAGGCCTCTACTGCAGCTCTGATTTGACCTTCCATATGTTGCAGGCACTGCCATAAGAAGAAAAAATTTAACTGTCAATGTAGTTAACTGATTATTTTAATATTGGATTAAATTCACACTCCTCAAATTCAATTTTCTTGTGATGCTATGTCCTTTTTAAACATTGCTAGATGCCTCACTACTTGCCCTCTCCGTCCAAAAGCCAGTGGTTCCAAGATTTCTACCCAAAGGATGGAGTTTTCTGGAATCTCAAGTATCCATAAGTAGGTCATCCAACACAGGCACAACACTGTTCCTTTCCTTTATCCACATGGTTTCCAGAGAGTAGAGGCTATAGAGGTGATACCAGAGAAAATGCCATTATGAGCTCTTAAGCCTTAGTAAAATCACCATGGTGGTAACAGACTGGAAATTGTGAAGCATGGGAGCCTGGATGAGGGTATAGTCAGGATAGACTGTACTTTACCAGAATCTGAAAAACTGGGAAAAAGAGGAAGTTCTGTGCCAAAATGATACATATATGCTGGAAAAAAGCAGGAGAGGGGCAAAGGAGGGATAAGTAGCAGAAACCAGAGGAAGGGGGTGATGGGAAGGAAAAGAATAGAAGTTTAAGTTTGGAGAGTGAACTGCAAAGGGAAGAGACTATGGATGAGGGGACAAGAAAAGAAGCCAGGGCTCTTGCTGGGAAAGAGCTCAGTTTCTAGGGTTGTTATCACCCACACACTACTCACCCCAAGTTTATATTCTCAGCCCCAACCTCCTCCATAAACTCCCTGACAAATCATCTCCTCCTGGGTAGCTAAAATATATTTAGATATATTTAGTATATCTAAAATGAATTATTTCCCCATAAATCTGCTCTTCCCTCAGTATTTTCCACATCAGTAAATAACACCATATATGTATTTACTTATCAAATTGCCCCACAAAACATTCTTATAATCTACCTGAGAGCAGAAATTAGGCTGTTGTATCTCTAGTGCTTAGGGCCATATCTAAGAGAGGGGACAACTTCAATAAATACTTGTTTGAATTAATTAATTACCAGAAGATTAATTCTGGTAAGTTGTTGTTGTTTTGTTTTTTGTCTTCTTAGGGCCACACCCAAGGCATATGGATATTTCCAGGCTAGGGGTTGAATAGGAGCTACAGCTGTTGGCCTACACAACAGCCACAGCAACTCGGGATCTGAGCCACGTCTGTGACCTACACCACGGCTCACGGCAATGCCGGATCCTTAACCCACTGAGCGAAGCCAGGGATCAAATCCCGTATCCTTTTGGATACTAGCTGGGTTTGTTAACTGCTGAGCCACGATGGGAACTCTAATTCTAGTTAGTTTTAATTCCGAACTTTTCCACAGAAATCAGTAAGAGATTTAAAACTTCTGGCAGCTACAACATAGTCTAGTTTTAGTTATTCCTTCTGGTAAAAGAGGCAAAGAGGAATATGTGAATGCATATGCTCAGTACGAAGCAGAGAGGAAAACAGGGCAGAAAAGTAGGAAGAAAATAGCAGTTTCCCTTATTAAGTAGACACACACACAAAGTGAGCAGAAATATATTTGTGGCCATTATCATGATAGATGAGCCAAGAACGGCTTTAACAAGATTACAGTCTTATAGCACACAATTAGAGAGGAGGCTCACCATACAAACACTTCATTCAAGGCAGATTCAGACAAGAAGAGAAAACCCAGCGCTAAAACTAAGGGCTATGCCATTAAAGAGGAGAAAAGATTTGCCTACAGGGAACTGAAGGGTACCAAACTACTACTTCCTTTCTTCTATCTTCCCTAGATTTAGAGCAACCATCTGTTTCAGTTTTTCCAGATTTGTCCTGTTAACCTTCAAATGACCATACGAATGGATCCTAGGCAGGGTATAGTTGCTAATAGATTATTACCAGTCAAGGCACCTGTTTTCCAACACCAAACTGCTTTCCTCAAAGTTCTAAGTGATGGCTTAGAGGAAATTCAACATTTCCCCTTCTTTTTAGTCCCATTCCTCTCCCTATCTTTAAGAGCTATGATCTTCTAATTATGCGTCTTTCCATAATTCTGTGGGGTGACATGTTTCTTCTTGGCTTCCCTCTTTGCAAGTATTAACATTTTAACTTTATGCACTTCAATAATTCAACTACTCCTCATCTATCTGCTTTTCATGTTGCAAAGTTCTTTAATTCCTCTCATCTGCTGTATCTCCTTATGGATTCTTTGTCCTTGTAAATTTATACATTTTAGTCCTTTACTGCCATTTTAGTGAATTTTAAGAACAAGGCAGACATAAAGGTGCACATGCAATCTACTATATTTAACCAATAAGCTAGAGCTTCCATTTTGCTCCACCTAGAATCGTAACTACTCCCCTTTAACCCTAAATGCTTGCACCTTCCCATTTTCCAAAATCCCCTCTTTGGTGCTAACTACATATAACATCTTTTCTACTCTCCCGAACTGTAAATAATGTATCTTCTGAATTTTCACAGCATATTACTTGTATTTCTTCTGGCATTTACTTAAACCATATGTGCTAAATTTTAATGACTAATGCTGAAAAACCTCCCCCACTGTCTAAAGTTATTCACTTCATTAAAACATTTTAAATTCCATCAATCAGGGATTTATTTATATTTAGGAAAATAAGTATACTTTTAAATTCAAAATATTCCTCAAAATGATAAGCCTACTGTTACGTTAATAAGGCTCTTGCCTTATATAGCAAACTATGACCCACGAACTGAGTAAATGTCAATCTGTTAGGTAAGAAAAGGAAATTCTGCACAATTTTAAGGACTAGGGATCCAGCCTCTGAAATAGGAGTAAGCAGGACATGGATGGTTTAGAATCTCTTCCAACTCCAGCTGGCAAAGGGTCTTCACTTTTAAGGGCCCATGAATTAAACTGAGCCCATCCAGACAGTCCAGGGTAATCTCACCATCTCAAGGTCAGTAGTCATACTCATATTATCTAGTGAGTCTCTTTTGCTATTTAATGTAATGTGTTCACAGGTTTGAGGAAATACAACATGAAAATCTTTGGGGGACTATTATTCTGTTTACCACATCCCCAGAAACAGTATGATTTAAGAAATATTTTTTGTTTTAAATTTCTAACTTATTTCAGTTATATATAAAGTTTTCAATATATCACATATATAAATATACACATGAACACCTGGTCAGGCATCATGCTAAACATTTTTCATATATTATTTCAGTAAATTCTGTCAATAATAATATATTATCTACAAAAATGAAAGTCCTAGTAATTGGTAGAGTTTATATTAAACCACTTATTTCAAATCCAAATTATGTTTATGGCACCTCTTTCTGCATCTCCTTTATAAAATTTCAAATTAGAGCATTTTAAGAATCAGGTTTGTATTCTAATTTACAAGTTTTCAAAAATAATTTTCCACAAATTTATTTCACTCTCACACTGTTCCTCCCCACCCCCCCCACCCTGGCCAAACATGAAATAAATGCTTTATAACTACACTTGACACCTGAAATTAATTCTCCATTGAAAGGGTCATATGGAAGACACACCTACACCAGTTTTCACTTGATTACAATGCCAGTGCTTGCTAAGGTCATCAACTACTTTTTTTGGCTAAATCCCAAGACCACTTTTCAATCTTACTTATAGTTTCAGCAATATCTAACAGTATTGACTACTTCTAGGATTAAAATGCTATCTCTTCTTAGTTTCCATCATAGCATACCCTTCCACCTCTCTAGCTATCACCTTTTAGTTTTCTTTTCCTATACCCACCCCTTACATATTATAATTTCTCAGTGATTAATCCTACTTCTACTCCCTTTGGGGGATTCAACTCCATTCCTCTTCATATTTAATCACTGTCTATATGTGGAAATAACTTGACAGATATGTATCTGGTGTCCCTTTTTTTCTCCTGTATTCTAAATCCACAAAAATGGCTCCCTATTAGACACCTACACTTGGGTGTCCAACAAGCATGTTAAATTCAACATGTCTCAATATACACTTAAAATCATCCCTCAGCAAACCAAGCTCTGTAACTCAGTGAGCAGCCCTACTCCTTTGACCAAATCTCAGTGCTTAAAATGCATCTCTACTTTGTTCCATCCTCAATACTCCAATAATTCTTACCACCATCAACTCTTCCCTAACATACTAGGTTTCCCTGTCTCTAATTACATTCCCAATCTTCCAATCCATTTCGCATTGCTATCTAAAGTGCAAGTCTGGGAGTTCTCTTGTAGTGCAGCGGGTTAAGGATCTGGCGATGCCACTACAGAAGCTCAGGTCACTGCTGTGGCACAGATTCAATCCCTGGCTCAACAACTTCTACATGCTGTGGGTGCAGCCAAAAAAAAAAAAAAAAAAAAAGCAAATCTGACCATGTTATTCTCTTACTTAAAAGCCTTTACTGGAGTCATCACTGCTCTTCTGTAAAAGTTCAAATTCTCTAACGTGGCTTGCACGACCATTTACTATCTGGCCCTCTCTCTCCCACTTTCCTGTCCTCTTCCTTTGTTTTCCCTTCCTCAAACTTCTGCTAGAAATGGCTATCTCTTCTGTCTAATATACTTCCACCAATGTGGATCACTACCCATCCCCATGAGTTGGCTTATCCTGAATATCATTCATGTGAGCTTATCTACCGCCTCTGGAAAGCTTTCTTGAAACACCTCCCTCTAGTTTACTGCCCCTGTTCTGATTCCACAGCAACTCATACCTGACCCTTAGCACTGTACTCACTCTATACCATCATGGTTGTATTTGTCTGCCTCTCTTAGTAAACTACAAACCTGTCATTTATCACTCTTTCCCTACCACTTTACATACAACACAAAAAAGGTACTGAACAAATATGTTAAATGACTAGCTGAGATTATTGATCAGACATTCCTATGGTGATTTTGATATTATTTGAAATAACCTCCTGAACAACAGTCATGTAAAAGAATTACAGCTGAAAGTACGAGTAAAATCTTCCATATTAATATAGCACACTCAAAAGATATAAATGATAAGAGCTTCAAGAATTTCCTAGTTTTTAAATATGACTCTTATGAGACTTATATAATATTACTAATGAAAATCAGAAAAATACAGAGAATTGGAGTTCCTGTAGTGGCTCAAAGGAAATGAATCTGACTGGTATCCATGAGGATGCAGATCTGATCCCTGGCCCCGCTCAGTGGGCTAAGGATCCGGCATTGCTGTGAGGTGTGGTGTAGGTCTCAGATGTGGCTCGGATCTGGTGTTGCTATGGCTGCGGTGTAGGCCAGTGGCTGCAGCTCTGATTTGACCCCTAACCTGGGAACCTCCATATGCCGCAGGTGCAGCCCTAAAGAGACAAAAAGAGAGAAGGAAAGAATAATACAGAGAACTAACTAGGATGAGACTGGGTAGGTGGTCAGGATTAGGCTCACACATTAACTAAATGACTCCCTGAACATCAGCAACTCCAACATGTTTCAGACTCTTGTCTCAGTAAATAAACAAAACACTGTGTACATCAGGGAATCCTCCAAATCAAGTGAAAAACATTTAAAACCTAAAATGTTAACTGATTTAATGTTTTCACAAAGCAATTTCCCCAGGTAACATAAATCATTGTGATAACACTTTTACTGATCTTTTTAAAGCTAGTGAAAACAATTTTTAACTTATCTGAAATATCTTCATTATGTCACATGTTCAAAAAAGAGCATCATAGCACAGTACAAATTTTGATTATACTAGTAGAAGAGTTTATCTGTAATTCAACAGATTTAAGTATTTGACAATCTATTACAATATCAATATATTTATGATTCTTTATTCTAGGCTCAAATACACTCAAATACAAGTGTAATGTCAAACATACATTTAAAAAATTTTTTTGGTCATGCTCACAGCATGTGGAAATTTATGGGCCATGGATCAATCCCATGCCACAGCAGCAATCCAAGCCGCTGCAGTGATATAATGCCAGATCCTTAACCCACTGCACCACAGAACTCCTCAAACATGCATTTGAAAATATTAAATTATTGTATTATGAATCTTTTCCATTAACTCAGTATTTTTCTTACTTTTGAATAATTTTGAGTTATATTTACATATCCAAAACATCCAATTCAAATTTTTTTTTTAGAAATTCTCTACTACAGATAAAACACTTGTAAATGATGCTGTTGTATATCCATCAAAAAAGAGGGAGGGACAGGAAAATTCAAGAGTAAAAGACCATTATAAAACTAATCAAACAAGACAACAGCTAACAATTAAAATTTTAAAGACACAAACCACTGCCAAATTGTAGTATATATGATTTCAAAAGATTAGTCAAAGAATAACTGCACCTAATATTATAACTGCTTTATGAGGTAGCCACTTAAGACAACAACCTAACATAATAAATACAGTCCTTGAAAGCTTAAGATGATTTCAAATTTGAATTTAACTCAGAAAATGACATGAAATCTGAAAAGTAAAATCTACAGATGGAAGTCTAGTACTGTGTGTTTTACCTCTGGGAGTTGCAGGCTGAACCATGATTCTATTCTTACATTACAAATCTGTTGTGTGGGGAGCGGGGGAGGAATAACTGTGCTATAGAAAAAAGAATAGAACAAACTGTTGTAAGAACATGTAGTTTTTAAATGTGTCTTATTCTTTACAAGTAACCTTATTCCTTAAAGTTTATCTTTTTGTTTAAATGGACTCATCTATATTTAAAACACCTAATGCCCTTCATGTTTCTAGTATGAGAGTGATCCAGAAGTTGCTAATGATTCACATTATTGTTTTTTTTTTTAAATCCATAATATCGTAAGAAAGATCAGGAAGAGATTCTTCGGTATTTTTTCTTTCCCTATCATCAACCAAAACAACCAATGCAAACCACTACCAAGAAGAGGAGAGAAGAGAGACTGATAGGGACAGCAGCTGTGTTGAATCTCAGAAAGGACATGCGTTGGCAGATTTGTGAAGTGATGCCTGCAACACAATGTGCCTAGATCTAGTTTGATTTCAATTTTTTTTAATTAAAAAAAATCTGTACTTGATGTTTTGCTTTTAGAGAACGATTTCCCTCCCCGTAACAGAACATTTCTGCTTGAGATGTTCTAATTCTATTAGTCTTGTCACTTGGGGGCAGGGGAGCTGTTAATTTATAAAATGAAGACAAATACGGCCGAGATCAACTCAGAATGAGTATGTGTTGTTAAAAACATATTATATCTATGTACTTTATAACAATTTAAAAGCAACTTTTTCATATTTGCAATTTAAATTTAACTAAAAGTGTCTAAGATAAACTGCTCTAGTGGTTTGAATTTTTTCCTTAAAAATCAACATTTTAAGATGTCATAAATATTCAAAACAGCAGGAGAGAGAGCAAATATGCACATAGTCATGGAGTACAGTTGGAAGAATGAAGCAAGACAACATATATGAGAGAAAAATGGAATAAGGTGTAAATGAACTTGGAAAAGGATGAAAGCAGGAATCCACATATTAGGTTTAGGCTTAAATTAAAGAATAGGTATACACACATTCTTCACTTAACACAAATAACTTAAGTCTAGATAGGCTTTGAGATGGCATACATAAGAAGCAAGAAGCTGACAAATTTCAAGCATCTGGTTTTCTCATTTTGTTTTTCGGATTTTTTTTTTTCCAATGGCCTCACCCATGGTATATGGTAGTTCCTGGGCCAGAGACTGAATCTGAGCTTCAGTTGCAACCTACACCACAGCTTCAGCAACACCAAATCCTAACCCACTGCACGAGGCCAGGAATGAACCGACACCTCTGCACCGACCCAAGTTGCTGCAGTCAGATTCTTAACCCACTGTACCAGAACAGGAACTGCCAAGATTCTGCTTTTTTCATTGAAGAAGAAATAAGGTTTTCTGGTAAAAAAAAAAAAAAAAAAAAAAACATGAGAGAGAGGATAAGGTTCCTTGAACAAAGTTGTGCCGGTCTATGTCAAGGGTAATCAAACTAAGGCTCATGGGCCAAACACTCAAGGTAAGAATGATTTTTACATGTTTAAAGAGTTAGTAATGAAAAAAAAAGAAGAATATGCAGATACAGACTGTATGTAGTCCCAAAAGTCTAAAATATTTACCATCTGGCCCTTTACAGAAAAAGCCTGTCAATCCCTTGTCTATCTAATAGCACATGTGAGAAGAGGAAATGACTAGAGATTACAAGAATTTGTGAAAGCATTAATCTCTCTAGCTATATGATCTCTTCTCCAGCAATGTTATCTTTTTCTTCAACTGGGAAAAAAATTAATAGAAGCACTTACAGGAGTTCCTGTCATGGCTCAGCAGTTAGCAAACTGGACTAGCATCTATGAGGATGCCAGTTCGATCCCTGGCCTCGCTCAGTGGGTTAAGGATCCGGCGTTGCCATGAACTGTGCTATAGGCTGCAGATGTGGCTCAGATCTGCATTGTTGTGGCTCTGGCGTAGGCCAGCGGCTATAGCCCCAATTTGACCCCTAGCCTGGGTACCTCCATATGCCGCAGGTGTGGCCCTAAAAAGACAAAAAGACCAAAAAAAAAAAAAAAGCACTTACAAAATAAAATTGTGCAGACAGGTATTACCTTATATGCAAAGAACCTGAATTACATGATATAAAATATTACCAGCCTACCATCAGACTGTAACTTAAGAAATTAAAGAAATCAGGTATAAAAAGTAAAAGTCATCAAAGACTTTAATAATCTTAAGACAGTGATAAAAGGAATGCCACAAGATGGTTCATAATCAATTGCTAAAAGAAATTCCATGATAATAAGTTTTTAAAAACAAATCTGGAACTTCCAAACTAAGAGAATAATTAGTATATAGCACTTAACCTAGCAATTAGAAAACTGGAAAAATTTTATGAAAATACTACTTTCAGATAATGGACAATAGAAAATGCAAGGCTGTGATCCCTGGAAAACAAGTGAAGTGAAATCTATAATCATCCAGGTCTTTTGCCTCAATACACTTCCCCTGCTACGTAAGAGAAAACCCTCGTAGAGCAAAATGATCTAGACATACTGAAGGGATAAATTTGAGTTAAGGAAGGCTGAGGCAGCCAGAAGCTGGCACAGAAAAAAAGTAAGCTAAACAGAGAAATAGTTCCTGAAATTTCTATATAAGGTTTCTTGAGTCTTCAAAGAAATATTATGTTTTGAATACATATGATAAGACTATAGAGGCCAGGCAAAGAAAGCTACAAACTGATCAACTCTCAGAGCTCAAGAGAGAGAGCACTGCAAGATATTTCAGCTTCGGAAGCAAAAAGAAAGAAAAAATGCACACAGGAGAATTTGTTATAGATCTATGGATCACGCCTTAACAGTAAGGCTAAATTAGTCTTAGTGTAAATGTTTCTCTAAAGCTACCCCAACATAGCTTGAAAAACAAACCTCAGAGTTGCTGTTGTGGCTCAGAGGAAACAAATCTGAGTAGTATCCCTGAGGACAAAGGTTCGGTCCCTGGCCTCACTCAGTGGGTTAAGGATCTGGCATTGCCATGAACTGCGGTATAGGTCACAGATTTGGCTCACATCCCGCACTGCTGTGGTGTAGGCCAGCGGCTGCAGTTTTGATTCAACTGCTGCCCCTAGCCTGGGAGATTCCATATGCCATGGGCATGGCCCTAAAAAGGCAAAAAAAACCCTCAAAAGAATCAAGTTGATCCACAAGTAACGTGGCTACCTGAAGGAACAAAGTACAACATTCACTAAAGGAAAACAACAAAATCCATTTACAGTATTCAAACACAATGGTCAATCAGAAATTATTAGAAATACCAAGATGCAAAAAGGTGATCAAAGAAAGAGATAAAGATCTTGAAATATCTAACTATAATTATGTCCACAGATTTGAAGAAAAATATGAGCACAATGAAGAGAAAATGGGAACTATAAAAACTGATAAGAGAGAATGGATATGTGCCTACGTATGACTTTGTTGTAAATTAACTATACTTCAAAAAAACTTTTAAAAAATAAAAATCAAGTAAAACTTTTAGAGCTGAAAAAATTGAACTGAAAAAATTCACAGGAAGGGCTCAATTCAGATCAGATACTACAAAAGAGATGATCAATTAGGGAGTTCCCATCGTGGCGCAGTGGTTAACGAATCCGACTAGGAACCATGAGGTTGCGGTTCGATCCCTGGCCTTGCTCAGTGGGTTAAGGATCCGGCGTTGCCGTGAGCTGTGGTGTAGGTCACAGACGCAGCTCAGATCCTGCATTGCTGTGGCTCTGGCGTAGGCCGGGGGTATGGCTCCAATTCAGCCCCAAGCCTGGGAACCTCCATATGCCACAGGAGCAGCCCAAGAAATGGCAAAAAGACAAAAAAAAAAAAGAGAGAGAGAGAGATGATCAATTAACCTAAAACCGGCGCCAACAAAACCCGAACTAAAACTACAAAATATCAGTGAATAGAGGCTTAATTTTATGTAGGACAATACCAAGAGCCAAAAATACACATTATTAAATACACATTATTAGAGTTCCAGAAGAAGAGAAAAGATGTGAGAAGGGAAAAATACTTGAAAAACAGATTTTTTTCAAATTTGATGAGAAAAACAAAAAACAAACAACAAATAACAGAAGTACCAACACCACAGATCCAAGAATATATGAGAACCCATAGGAAGGTAAACATAAAGAAACCATATCAAAGTACATCACAGTTAAACTGTGGAAACAATGAAATAAAATCTTAAAAAGGGCCAGAGGAAAAAGACAAATTACATAACAATGAACAGAGATGAGATTGATTACAGACCTCTCATCAGAAACTATGCACAGAGAAAACAAAATTTTAAATGACAAAAGAAAAAAGTCAATATAGTTCTTTACATAAAATGAAAATAAGTAAAAAATGAAGACACAAGGAACACACCTTTGACACAAGTAGAAACAACCTGTTGCCAGAAAGCCTGTACTACATAAAAAGTCAAAGTTCTTAATGCCAGAATCTCTGATGTACAAAAATAAAGTATCAGAAATTACAAATATATGTATAATTTTTATCTTTAACATTTAAAAGATAACTGACTGCTTAAAAAATAGTAATGATCTATTATGAAGTTCGTAACATAAGGAGAAGTAAACTTTTTTAAAAAATAGCACAAAAGATGGAAGAAGGCCAAAGGAAGTGATATTATTAGAGTAAGAATCTAACATATATATATATGTGATGTGATCTATTACTTGTAAAAAGACTGTTAAAAGTTATCATAAAATCTGAGACAACCACTAAATTAAGAAATCTAAAAGATATAGCTAATAGGTCAATAGACCATTTGCTAATCCATTTTATTACTCATTAATTACTAAAAATAGTAATTTTTACTAAAATGGAATAGCAGAAGTCATTCAACCCAAAAGAAGGTAGAAAAGAAAAAATGAAGGATGAACAGGGACATAAGCACTTGAATTCAGAGGGAAGAAACACTGGACACCACGAAAAATAATTTAGCTAAAGGATGAGTGTGTGCTAGTAAGAAAATATAGATCCCATGGAGGCCACAAATACAAAGGAAGGCACACCCATTCCAGGTTCTTTGTCAGACATCTCACGAGGTTCTCACCAAAACAGACCAGGTGCAGAGTGAGAGGGCTGAGAAAGCACCCCTCATGGTACAGGCTTGGGGATGCAAACAGCAATCACTGAGAAAAAGGATTCAGGTTCATGAACTTCATGTTCAGCCTGGATCCTTACTACCATCTCTAGTACAGGGGTAAATAAAGGCCTAAAATCACTGAAGGATGTACAACAAACGCTCTTATTTTCAGAATACTGTTGAAAATCCATTCAAGCTAGGAGAAGGAAAAGCAAAACCCCTATACTCCTAGTAAAGGAAAAGGAATTCCACTATGAGAAGAAGTGGAGGAGGGACGTTGAGAAGTCCCCTTTCCTGAAACCCAGGATGCCATGGTTACCCAGTCTACCATGGTGAATATGTTGCTATTTTTGATAATGGGTCCAAGTAAAAATGACAGCAATTGAGATGTACAGGCTTGAGTAACCCAAATTGACTGGTGGCTACAATTTGTTTCCATGGTTTGCAGTCCCAAAGACAGATGTTTTTCATCTATCTTCCAAGTGGTACACCTGAAGGCTGCTATGCTATAGGCAATGGCCCAAGAGTCAGTAAAAATATAACAATGTTAGTCAACAGGGGTACTGGTCAGAGCTATGAGAAAGAAACGGAGATCACATCCACTCTCATTTTCTGTAGCTGACACTGATGTAGAACAGCTGCAGCAGCACAATGGATACTTTTTTTTTTTTTTTTTTTTGGTCCTTTTAGGGCCGTGCCCACAGCATATGGAAGTTTCTAGGCTAGGGGTCGAATTGGAGCTGGAGCTGCCAGCCTATGCCACAGCCACGCCAGATATGTGCTGCGTCTGAAACCTATACCACAGGTCACGGCAATACCATCAAATTATAACCTGGCCAGACCATCAGTGAGCCAGGCCCAAGGATGTTCAGGAACTTCTGTGAATCAAGGGCCCTGGTGAACCAGTGGTTTGCTTCTGGTGGTAGAATGAAAGGAAAGTTTTCCTCAAAAGGGAATGCTTTCATCCCTTCATGCAAAACCAGTATTACACTAAGGCCAGGCCAGCTGCACCCTTGAACAAGCCATTTTCGTTTGATTAATGAAATCTATTGGGCCCTTCCTCATTAGTCATCAAGTTCAAGTTATATCTGCTCCACTCTAAATGGTGACATGAAGCCAGAGAATCACGAGGCATCTATGGGTCAGATGCCTGGTTTTAACAAGACCTTCCCAGTAGGCCTGTTCAAAAGAGGTGCACTTGGTGGCTTGGCCAGGCAGGTGGCACTGCTGTACTAAGAAACGGCCTGAGCACTTTAGCAGCCACCATGTCTGTAACTAAAGCTGTGGTTTTCTCTTTCCTCCTGGGATGATAACACTATGCTGGATCACCAGGGAGGGGACATACAGGAGCCGGGGAATGGGAAACATCTCCTGCAAGTTTATAAACGTTCACAACATAAGCATGTAAAAAACATCAATACCAAACACACATTTGGCACATAAAGCCAGAACAACAGGACATAGAAAAAATACAAAGGCTCCACCCACACTTTAGCTTTCCTTGAATTTGAGTTTTGCCTCCTGCAGGAACACCAACCAAAGAATTCAACACACACACACAAAAGGACTATAACCATAGCTACCGGAGACACCATTATTTGACCAGGACCCTGGGGAGTACAGGGTAGTGGGAGAGGCTAGCTTGCAGAAGAGGGCTGAGGTGGTGGGAGGCTTTTCTTTGCTTGGCTCCTCACCACAGGGTTGCTGCCACTTCCTCCCCTGTACCTCAGAGCTCCAGTAAACCCCTGGGCCTAGGGGCTCTTAATTTGCCCCTGTGCACCCTGTGACAGCTCCACCCTGCAGTCCTCAGTGCCTTCAGTCTTCTTGCCACCTACTATGCTTTCTCCCCAAGCGACCAGGTTGGACGGTGCTTGAGCACTACTATCTAAAAGAGCTATAGAAGTTTGAATTCCTCCCCCTCCCTGAGGTCCCCTTGGCTTCTATTTTAACAGCTCAGGTTAGAGAAGAGGGGGAGAGAGGAGTCAGAAGGCAAAAAGGGAAAAAGCAGCTCTGCACAATAAGCAAGGCTTTGCATTTACATTCAATTTCAAGTGGCTGCCTACCGAGACTCAACAAATGAACTTAAAATGTATTAAGACTACCCAAAGCTCTGTATCCTCATTGCTGACACCTTTTATTTCAGCTCCTGGGAGACTTTCATTCAGCAGCTATGGCCATAATGCCTTCTGCCTAGGCTCAGAGGCTTGCTGCCTCACTGATGTACTAACACTCTTTCTATCTACAGTCTAGAACACGAGCAACAACCAAAGTACCATTTGGGTAGCTCTGTTTAGTTCCCTCACTGCTTAGCTTCTAAAAACTCATTAACATTTAACTCAGTCGGAAATCTACCAGCCGACCACTAAATAAGAGCATTTGCTACTGGATTTCTACTGGATCTCACATTCTCTAAATCAGGCCATGAGGGCCCTTGTCTACTCTTTTGTAGCAAGTTATGTTTCGGTCAACAGCACGTCCTTATTGCCAAATTTGTCAAAAATCGTGAAGGATCTAGGATTTTACCCTACTTGAAAGCTATGAAGCTTGCCTGTTTCTGTCATGTATACTGGCAGAAGACTTAGGATGCCTGGATCAGAAGCAAAGGACTCAAGACACAGCAAGCAGTGTCATTGACAGCTCACCTTCCCCTGCAAGTCCTCTTAGCAGAGAGGCCTAGGTGGATACTCTGAATACAGTGGGTTTGCATCACAACAAGCAGAACCAAGTCTTCTCTTTGGGGAGTCATTACTGCAACCCTCGAGGCTGCCAGATTCAAACACAAACCTGAGAAATGGACCAGGTATAGAGCAGTCGGGTCTTTTCATTTTTAGCATACCCAGCATGCCCTGGGATATTCACGGATGCTTAGGGCCCATGGCAGATTGTTTCTCCTAAAACACTTCTATCAAATCTAATACCAGAGGTCAGTAACATAAGCTAAGAAAAGAAATAAAAGTTCCACATGATTCAGGAAGTAACCCGGGGTTTCCCCTTGTGGCTCAGTGGTAAAGAACCCAACCAGGATCCATGAGGGTTAAAGATCTGGTGTGGCCATGAGCTGTGGTGTAAGTTACAGATGCAGCTTGGATCCTGCATTGCTGTGGCTGTGGTGTAGGCTGGCAGCTGTAGCTCCAATTCGACCCCTAGCCTGGGAACTTCCATATACCACAGGTGTGGCCCTAAAAAGCAACAAAAAAGAAAAGGAAGGAAGGAAGGAAGGAAGGAAGGAAGGAAGGAAGGAAGGAAGGAAGGAAGGAAGGAAGGAAACTGTCTCTATTTACAGACAACATTATTGTCTGTATAGACAACACATTGGAATTCACAAAAAAGCTCCCAAAACTAATATACAAGCTCAGTAAAGCTCCAGGACATGAGGTCAATATACAAAAAACCCTGTGTTTTTATAAACCAAAGATAAACAATTGTGATTTTGTTTCTTTTTAAAAATTAGGTACTACTTTAATAGCACTAAATAATTAGGTACAAATCTAATAAATACGTGCAGGATCTATAAGCTAAATACTATAACACACCAATAAAATCAAATAAGACCTAAAAATGAGAGGTGTCATGCCCATAAATTGGAAGATAATACTGTTAAGATATCAATCCCCCTAAATTGATCCATAAATCCTCTGCAACATCAATCAAAATCACATCAGAACTTTTTGTAGATATTAGCAGGACTTTTTATAGATGGTAAGTCCCTAAATGGGGACTAGAAGGTAACAATAACTGAAAATATATTTTGGTATTTTACTAGCAGAAAGTCACCAGTAAGCACAGACCTTAACTATCAGCAAACTCTTTTTTTGGGGGGTGTGGGGGGGGGGTTCTTCTTACCTTTTCTATGGCCGTTCCTGCGGCATATGGAGGTTCCCAGGCTAGGGGTAGAATCGGAGCTGTAGCTGCTGGCCTACACCACAGCCACAGCAACGCGGGATCTGAGCCGAGTCTGCCACCTTTACCACAGCTCATGGCAATGCCTTAACCCACTGAGCAAGGCCAGGGATCGAACCCGCAACCTCATGGTTCCTAGTCAGATTCGTTAACCACTGAGCCACGACGGGAACTCCAACTATCAGTAAACCCTTAAAATGTATCCATTTTCCCAAATGGATGCCCCAAGCAGTACCATGGACATTACTGAGCTTGTAGCTGAACTCTACCATTTTCTAGCTTTACACATAAAAATGGCTGCCTTCTTAAAAAAGTATGCATCTAACTAGTCTCAACGATAGACTATTTCATAGAAAGCCATTCAGCTACGTCTCCCCCAGATCAAAGGACTCATAATAGCACAGAAAGAGGGGATTTGCCATAGCTTTGTTAAATATATAATCTAGTTAATCAACTAACTTGGTTTCAGAACACAAAAAGGAATTAGATCTTGCATAATAACCTGAAATAGGAGAATTAAATAAAAATGAAGCAGCAACAGAATAGAAAGAGAAATCAATGTGGTTAAAAAGAGCACAAACATTTTGTATAATTCTATGATGGAAATATAAGACAAAAACATCAATAAAATCCATATTTAAAGATGCAAAAAGGGATATAAGGCAGTCAAAAGAGCCAGAAAATTGGGGGCAGGGGTGGAAATAATCTGGACAAAGCTCCAAAAACAACATGCCAAGAGGAGGACAACAGACGGAGATTAAAAAGTACTAACAGTCACAGGGTCCAAAATCGAGGGATGAATGAGAAAAATGGAAAGAAATGCCATTATTTTTACAATAGTTTCTGGCAAATGAATTATAATCACATACTGTGAAAAATGAAAATGAACAAATTTAAATGCCCTCCTTAGGTGAGGTAGGGAAGGAGGGGAGGAACACATGGTGGAGTTTTTTGGTTGAGAGTATACAGTTCTGATGCATGTACTTTACCCAGTCACAATCAGTTTTCAATTATTCTCTTTTACAGATAATGAATCACTAATGTTGTTGACTCTCTACTACCCTGGCTACTCCCCACTTAATGGAGGTTTCAGCAGATGGTCCATTTCTATTTTTCTGGTAAAAACACTTGTTGTGAAAAAAATTTAAAGCTGAGAAGCCAAATGAAATTTCTCAATTGGCTTTAAACTGAAATAATCCTTTCTACCTTGGTCTCCAATATGAGAGAGAATTAAGCATTAACTATTAAGTGCTCATGAAAATGTACCCTTTAAGCAATATAATTTAAAAAGTGATTTTTTTGACAATTAAAAACTGCTTTTGCATATATATCCTTTGATAACAGTTTCAAAGCACCATCAGCTATAGTTAAATCCAACACTTCACAAAGTTGAGTTTTTCAATTTACAAATTAAAAATCATCAAAAACGTAGCATCAGAGCCAGACACAAGCTAGATAAGAATGATATGATACGAATAGTGAATTTAAATGTGAACAATAAAGTACTCTCTCATGCTCACAGGTGTCCAAACTTAAGGGGGCAAATATAAAAAAATTTAACATCAAAGACTCCCATATCAGGAAGTTTAGAAATTTTAGTTCCTAAACTAAAAAAAGTCACTCAAAATATTTATAACTAAAAGCAACATACAACTTATGAAAAAGGATTTTAACAGAGACATCTGAGGGTAAGATTCGTATCTACTGCTTAGTTATCATTAGGAAAGTTAAATTGCTTTGCCAGGTTATTAATTAACTAATTGATAAGTAATCTACAAAATGATTTTATAGCATCTGATTTCAAACACTAATTATAGCATTTTTCAAAATTAGTATCCTATAGGAATACAAAATACATTACATGCAAATTGTGGAAATCTGTTGCTATGGAAATAGGAATCTTGGTAAATTTTGACATTTATACTTTATTAATTTTTTCCTGAAAATAATATACTCTGATTCTCAATCCAGGGGTTCAGATATTTTCATCTTTGTTAAAATTAAAAGCAAAGGAATTCTGAATTATCCTGCTAAGAAGTCAGAGAAACTTATAATCACCAAACCAATTTGGGGTTCTTATAAAGAAAACTAAACTAAGCACTGAATGAAGTAAGAAGTAACTATTACTTGTGACATATTGTCCAAGTCACAGGAATAAAACGCAATGCCTAGACCTGAACTTTTTTTGCTGCCAATATTTCTTACAGAGATCCCAGAATTTATTTTTTCAAAATAGTTTTAGTATATAACTTGGAAATACTGCCTCACAGAAAGCTGAACAGAGCACAGAAGTATATATCAGTTTAAAAAGTCAAAGCTATATTGTGACCCAGAGAATACCTGACATGCCCAAAGTCAATGACTAATAAGTAGTGACTGAATCCAAATCATCCAACTGGTACAAGTCCCAAGTACCTTCATAACTTTTCTAAAGAGAGAGGGGCTTGCTACAGTTAGAGGGGGGTTTGCAGAATTCTAACCCTGGCTCTGCTGCTAACTCACTTCGACTGTTTCAAGTCATTAAACTTCTCTATGCCTTTGTTTCCTTTACCTCACAGGGATATTTTGATGATAATATAAGCGAATACTTAAATTCTCCAGCAAAAAAGCACTGTATGTCTTTCACTTTGTTAATAACTTCTCATCTCTACCACAAGTTTCAACTGATGCTATCTTTTCTTTGGTTTTAGTTTTAAACTTCACATAATATTGTATATGTGCACACATGCATGTGCTATCTTTCAACATGAGTAGCATTCTAAGATCCTTTTTTTCAACTTGCAAAATGCATAAAAAGTAGTGCAATATTTTAATTTTTATCATTACTCAAAGTCCTGTCACCCAATGCTGTGCAGAAAATTTTAGAAATTCACAACAAAATTTTCCACCCCATTACTCTCAATTTATAAGAAAATGCAATTCACAGCTCATATACTATACAGCCAGGCCCCTATGAAGCTTAAACACAAGCAGTGGAAGATTATTAAAATGCATACTGATTTCCAAAAGTTATGAACAATTCCAACTACAAAGTAAAAACATAGCATACATTTTTTAAAATGCAGATGACAAACATTAGAAATAATAATGGAAATAGGTAATCCATGGAAATAGGATGAAAATGGAAATAGGTAATCAATATTCTAGTAATTCAATGAATTGCAATATGCCTTCTATTTTATTAACAGATACAAAACACAGACAGTTTATATACTCAAACCTAAAAAAGTTTCCTTGGTAAAATGTGTTCCTCAATACTGAAAATTACTTTTAAGTTACCAAGGTTAATAGAAATTTTATTTTAAAGTAATATTTTAAGTTACTTATACCACTATTTTTATTCTTTTATAGCATATGTATCCTAAAATAATTTAGCTCTGTAACTTATGAAGATATGTAATTATATATATACCCAATAATGTTAGCATATAGCTGCATATAATATTAAGGCATAGCAATCCACTATAAGCGGATTTAACCCAGGATAAAACAGAAATAGCCAGGTGAAATAAAATATTATGACACATGATTGGTATTTATCTACTGAACAAAACAGATTACCAGAGGTGAAGACTGAGTAGTAATCTCAAAAGTAATGCACAGGATTAAATCTTCACATACTGAGACTATGCTAACTGCAATGCATTAAAAAAAAATATTTTAGGGTATAATCACCTTAGATCAAGCTCTATTAACATTTTCAATGAATGAATGAAATGAATGAATACCTGAACAAATGAATATTTGCAGTCATGACAATGTTTTAACACCTTGAGATGTTCACAACAATTTTGAGCACACAGAGAAGATGACTTGAATACAAACAAACTAGTTGAAATTCAATGTGGTTCACAATAAAGATGTGGTGGCTTTCTATTTGTAGAACAAAGAATCTCAATCCAAAACACATATACAACCAAAATACTTTCAAGTATTATCCAAGGCTTTAAAAAGAATATATATATTTTGCTATATAATTCCTTCTTGCTCCCCCTCCTCCTGCCACCTCCCTATATTTTTTAATGTTTGGCATATGTGAACAACAAACCAGAATAGAATACATTTTAAAATATTAATTTACTCATGCTCTATTTAAAAGCAACATACAACCACTTATAAATATAGCCTTTTAAAAAAGCATCCTTATATAAAACAGGAGGGGGGGGGAATCCCTGCTATACATATGAAGCACAATTTAAGCCCAATACAACTGACCAATCAAAATTAGTGAATGCACTGCATCTCTCTGCAGTGGAGAGAGCGACAAGGTAGGCTGTCATTCTGCAAAAGCTGCCCAGAACAGGCTTTCCTCTGAAAAGCAGTGCCATTCCTTTTGAGAAAGACTGAATCTAAATGTTGTCTCTGGAGACAAGAAGCCTTCAGTATGTTAAATTACTTTCATTATGTATTTTCAGATGCTTATTGATTCCACAGTAGGAAGAGTGAGAGACTGCAGCAGCCTCTAAGCAGCACTCCATGTACCATACATTAGCAGTACTGCTGAAACAATGGCACAGGACAGTCACATATTTTCATTAAGGTCTGTTTCGAAGAGGTGTTTCTGAGTCTCTTCTCCCAGTCCTCTACTAACAGGTGAACAAAATGAATCAATCAAAACTGGAAACGCTTCAACTACATCAAGTCTTTAGCAGAGGTAAGATGTGTTCCTTGTCACAGTATACAGCTGCTTTTGAACTGGCAAGTGGGGTAAAATACTTTGAAAAATTTCAGCCTAAATTTTAAGAGTTATTTGCTTATTTTTACTTATTGCTAAACATGTACCTTTTAGAGCTATTTAAGACATGATTATCTTTTAGATGTAATTAGGATGCAATGTTAAAAGAATTCTTTGTTGAATCACTATGAAGATATCAGCTTTTAAATCACTTTAGTTATATTAAATATCTAAGGTCGTCGGCACTCTTTCTTAAGCATTCAAAAAATGCTTTTATTTCTTGAAAGAATCAGGTTTACTATTTAGATGTCATTTATTACTCAATTTTAGGTTAAGTTTATTATTGGGCATGTTCATTGAAAATTACTGAATTTGCAGTTACATTTTGTATTACCCTTTACATTTCAATTACATGAACAGTTCATCAGTGGAAATTGATAGTATTTTATCATGGAATCTGCTTTAATCAGTTAAAATTCAAACCATGTGCTAATAATTAAGCTACAGTATTTTATAGCAGGAAATATTTTTAAATTTATTATAAAGAAGAAGTGACAGTATGTTTAATGTAAGCTAGTTGCTCTTAAGCTCTGAAAATACAGGTTGGCTTCTAAAATGAGAACAGAAATTAGTTTAAAAATATACAGCTCTTCTCTCATGATAATATTTGTAACATTAACTCTGTTACTAAATAACAATATTTACAATCTTTGTTAGCAAAAAGAATATTTTATTTAAAGAAACCCCTAAATTTATGCAGAAGCTAGGGCTCTCATCATACAGTTTGCTTACTTTAATAACAAATTCTATGTATGGTGTTAAAAAAAGAAAACTAAAGTAACTTTCAATTAACTGGAAATTAGTAGGAACCCTATTCCTTAACGAATTTTTTTCTTTTTTCACAAGGGTCCAAAGCAGCTAATTCAGTATTTACAACTGACAGTATGAAGAATGCATCTGACTGATCATCTCCCTAGCTGTCTAAACCACAAACTGCAGGATATTCTTGCAACACATGATTTTTAAGACATCAAGGAGTTAAAACCAGAGAATATAGGTCTACATTGCTGCTGGGATATAACATCGACGGTAATCATCCTAAGAAGATAGTATATAAAATAGCCACAAAATGAAAAATAACATAACTGTAAAAGCCTGAAAACAAAATGGTGAGCATTTTTCAAGGGGGAGTTTATACTTTAACATAGCAGAACCGTGGAGCCACCGATTCTTGAAAAAACAATGCAACATGGATTACCAAAAGAATGACACTCATTACCAGCAGGCTAAATGAAGCTGAAGCAAGTATTTTCTGCACTAAATATTCTGATATTTGTATCAACTGATACTACTAAAGGATTTTTCCAACTGAGTTTTATGGCCAATTATGTATCCTCTTCTAATGAAAACAAACCAAATTAAATAGCGGATGGTTTTTATCAAGAGAACATGGACTGGATTTATAATATAAAGCAAGTTATGTGATCAAGAAATCATTTCAAAATAATGAGGATTGCTATAGAAAGAGATTTACATTTGTTAACAAAGGATGTCTAAGTACATTTTAGAAACTAGACACCTTATGTTTCCTTTTTTGTTTTCACATGATCTGGAAAATAAAGAGACACCATCATATATTCTCTCAAAGGGAAACATAATGCCTATCATTTGAGGAAGTTTCTCTTGGTCGTGACTTTTTAAGGCAAAACAAACACAAATATTTTGTGCTGGTCTTTAGAAATCCATCAGCCAACTAAATCTCACAATTCATGCAGTTGAAGTATTGGAGAGAAAATGAAAGCATTCCTACAAGACATGAAATAAAACACAGCTACTTCACTGTTGTCAGGTAAAAATTCATGTCAAAATCTGTCAATTGACATCACGTATCATACTGTGAAAAACTGCTATAGTGAGCCAAAAGGCCCATAAGGCAACAGCAAACAGGTAGGTCAGAAGATGCATGCGCCCCACACCACTGTTTAACATTTACAAAAGAAAAGACCTTTGCTCTAGAGTAGATGCATTTTCCTTAATCATCATGTAACTTGACATTTCTGCTTTATTTAATTCTAAATCTAAGTGATGTGACAAAGACCTGATTAATCTGTCAGATCAGAAAATTTGGCACATTTTAAAATTTCCCATTTGTATAGGATTTCAGTGCTGGCTAAGACCTTCACCTACTCAAATATATGACTCCAGTAATGTTTTATATCAAGTTGAAAAGAAATTAATAATGTTATTTGTGTTTCTGAAATACTACCTCTAAAACAGTATGCATAAATAAAACTGTATTCTAAAACTTGTTAAAGGTTACATCAAGCAAAAGGCTAACATGAATCCTGAAAATTCTGAAATTAGCTTTTATAATTTATGATTTTTCAGTCAAAATGCTGTACGTGAAATGTGAAATATAGTTGGTTGTATGATTTTATCTTTAACTAATATACTAATTACTGACATTTTAGCCTATAAAACAAGACATTATTTTATAAATTAATCTTCTATATATTAAAATACAGATATGCATGAATTAGCAAGAGTTTGTTTTTTTTTTTAATTTCCCTCAAAATGATATACACTGGGTGATTTGTACAAAAGGATTCACAGGGAATGTGTAACTTTAACAGATTCTTCAGAAAATGGGTTTCAGATGCTTCTTTTCCCTAAAATTTCATTTTTCACTTTAAAATTTGTTTAAACTAATAAAATCAATTCATATACATTCTTTTCCATCTCAAAAATGGCTATTTCTTAATATATTAAATTTCAATTTTCTCCTTTCACAAGATGCAAAAGGGCATGGTCACAAAATTAAGTCATTCATTCATAGGAGTGATTAGTGCTCTTTTATCAAGGTTTGTGGCGTTTTTACTTCAAAATGTCCCTTTTCTTCCAATTTTTATAAGCTGACTTATTTCAATGTTCAGTGAGCACTTTCACTTCGAAATATGAGATATTTATCATCTGCCTACTTTGGTGGGAAATAACTCCAGGTATCCCCAAGTACACTGTTGACTTCTGGATATGAATTTGAATTAAGGACATGGACAAAGTGATTTAAAACAAACTAGTGCTCTGTGCCATTTACCATTTTAAATGAGTATTTGTCCTGTTCATTTCAAATCTCATGGGAATAGTAACACCACACGAATTATGCTACAACATAGTAAAATAGCATTTATTTTCCACCTGCTAACAACATTTTAAAATGAAATCTTAGAACACTGGGCTAAAATTAGTTTTGCATACTGGGTAGTTTCACTCTATAAAATTATACTGTATCTCGAATAATAACCTTGAAAAACCCAAATAAGAAAATCTTTTAGTTTATTAAATAATTTTCAACTATATAGGAGTAATCCCCACAGTTATTTCTTCAAATGGGGAACCCAATTTCCTTTTACATCAAAACAATGCAACCTCGATGTTTCCTAATTCTACATTTTCCATTAATAGTTTACAAACTTAAAAATTAAACCAAGTACACAAAAAGATTTTTTACAAAGAACACAGGTTTTATACGTCATTTAAATTGCCAAATATCAAATAGTTTATTCTATTTCACTTTCTAGGGAAAAAACCAACTGCTCCAAAAGAATGTGTTTTTCTCCCATTCTGGAAATCAACATGCAGTCTGAATCTAACATTACAGTGCGAGATGACATTGATGACATCAACACCAATATGTACCAACCACTATCATATCCATTAAGCTTTCAAGTGTCTCTCACCGGATTTCTTATGTTAGAAATTGTGTTGGGACTTGGCAGCAACCTCACCGTATTGGTACTTTACTGCATGAAATCCAACTTAATCAACTCTGTCAGTAACATTATTACAATGAATCTTCATGTACTTGATGTAATAATTTGTGTGGGATGTATTCCTCTAACTATAGTTATCCTTCTGCTTTCACTGGAGAGTAACACTGCTCTCATCTGCTGTTTCCACGAGGCCTGTGTATCTTTTGCAAGTGTCTCAACAGCCATCAACGTTTTTGCTATCACTTTGGACAGATATGACATCTCTGTAAAGCCTGCGAACCGAATTCTGACAATGGGCAGAGCTGTAATGCTAATGATATCCATTTGGATTTTTCATTTTTCTCTTTCCTGATTCCCTTTATTGAGGTAAATTTTTTCAGCCTTCAAAGTGGAAATACATGGGAAAACAAGACACTTTTGTGTGTCAGTACGAATGAATACTACACTGAACTGGGAATGTATTATCACCTGCTAGTACAGATCCCAATATTTTTTTTCACTGTCATAGTGATGCTAATCACATACACCAAAATACTTCAGGCTCTTAATATTCGAATAGGCACAAGATTCTCAACAGGGCAGAAGAAGAAAGCAAGAAAGAAAAAAACGATTTCTCTAACCACACAACATGAGACTACAGACATGTCACAAAGCAGTGGTGGGAGAAATGTAGTCTTTGGTGTTAGAACTTCAGTCTCGGTAATAATTGCCCTCCGGCGAGCTGTGAAACGACACCGTGAACGACGAGAAAGGCAAAAAAGGGTCTTCAAAATGTCGTTATTGATTATTTCTACATTTCTTCTCTGCTGGACACCAATTTCTGTTTTAAATACCACCATTTTATGTTTAGGCCCAAGTGACCTTTTAGTAAAATTAAGGTTGTGTTTTCTAGTCATGGGTTATGGAACAACTATATTTCACCCTCTATTATATGCATTCACTAGACAAAAATTTCAAAAGGTGTTAAAAAGTAAAATGAAAAAGCGAGTTGTTTCCATAGTGGAAGCTGATCCCATGCCTAATAATGCTGTAATACATAACTCTTGGATAGATCCTAAAAGAAATAAAAAAATTCCCTTTGAAGATAGTGAAATACGAGAAAAATGTTTAGTACCTCAGGTTGTCACAGACTAGGGAAAAGCCTAAGTTTCACCAAACCCACATTCAGAAGTTTTAAATTTAAATTGTAAAAAATGAAATTACTGCCAAATATAAGAAAAACATTTTAAGTACTGGTTATGTTGTAAATTTTCAATGTAAATGTCAAGATTAGATTAGGTCATATATATTCAATTTCATTAATGTATTTGTTGCATGGCAGTTTGTTAAGATAATATCGTGTATATTTTGTCAATATTATGTCCATCAGAAGATATTCATGTAAGTCATATTTTCTAAAGAATAAATACATAGCCTTAAAACAGTGTATAACTTTAAAATAACTGACACAAGTATTCTTGCTTTTTTTTTAAGTGTATTGTTTCTAGGCCACAAACTATATTTATATGCTGAGAAGCGGAATAGCATTTTAACAGAAAAACCAAAATTATGGGTTCCAAACAATCAAAATGATCTAGGATTTTCTATACTACTATATTAGTTTCCCTAGTATGTCTACTTGCTGCAGTATTTGATATATCAAAAAAATGAAATTTTATCCTTTTTAGAATACAGGAAATTGTAGATGTATCAGGATTTTAAGAACCAAAAAACAACCCTGTATGTGCAAGAGAGGGAAACTTTGAAACTGAGGTATATTATGAAAAAGAGATTGATTTTTCTAAGATTGAGGGCACTATGCTGATCATACACAAATAAACTGACAGTAAGAGGAAGGAAGAAAATTAAAGCCTCTTTTCTCCTTCCTCATTTTGGTTGTGTCTAAGCCAAATGCTCTGGATTAATAGAGTATATCAGTAAAAACCAGTGCATTAAAATAAACTAACATCCTAACTGTATTCATGTAGGACTTTTTGGTTAACAGAGGTTAACTATTAAAATCTGAATACAAGGAAGGGAAAAAAAAAGACTTTATGTATCATTTTAGAAAAGCCAACTATTTCTAATTTTAGATACACAGCACCATTACACTAATACAGTTTACAAAATATTCTTACACTATCAGAACTGAGTGTCTCAAAATACAGTAGTTCTTTGAACTCTGAAAATCATTAAAGTGGGAATAAATATTGTGGGTTTTTTTTTTTAACTCTATAACACTTAATTTAACTTACAAAGCATTTTGTCTCCAATCCTCAATTCATGTCAGAAAACTATGAAATTACCAATCTGAACCATAGATATCAGGCTTGAGAATTTCATATCAAACAAGTATTTTCCAATTATTATAATCCAGTAACCTATCAGTGAGTACTAATTATCACTATATCTGAAAAACAGCAATAAGTTTTTTAAAGTAGGCAAATAGTTGCTACCTTATAACTGATTAATTGGACAATACTTTATTCTTTTTTTCATACTGTATTCACTAAAGCAACTCATTTTTAAACAAAAAATTTTTATGTCAAATAACCTAATAATATACCACTTTTGTATAAATAAATGAAATTCCTCCAATCTAGTTTGCTGAATACTTTAGCCCTTGGGGAAATGAGCACCATGCACTGAATTCACTGAAGTTACATGACAAATTTAATAGTGATATATATTTGATAATAATGTTAACATAGTGTCAAATCTTGGCAGAGAAGCATTTTCCTTCTGCCTTACTCTGTGCTCTTTTATGGAATTAAAGAAATGTTTCAATTTGACAAAATGTAGCATTAAGTAAGACTTACTTTTTGAAACCCTAAAGAGAAATCAAGACTCCATAAAAATACTAAGAAATTTTTCATTTGATTAATTTATTTGGTACAGAATATCTTCTGACAATAACATTTTTAAACTAATTTTATACTTAGATTTCTTAGCTTAATTAAAGTTTTAATATCTAGTTTTATAATCTTAATAAAAATTAGACTGTTTTTAGAAAAGTTTCCTTTTTTCTTTTTTGGCCACACCCACAGCATGTGCAAGTTCCCAGGTCAGGGATCAAACCTATGCCATAGCAGTGACATCACCAGGTCCTTAATGTCCTAGGCCCCCAGGGAGCTCCCTAGAAAAGGAGTTTTTCACATTAAGAAAAATCCTTTGTGTTTTAAATATTTTTAACCTTTAAGTCTATAAACGTGCTGAAGAACTCAGTTAAAAAACATTTTTCTTTGCTTTGTTTTGTTTTGCTTTTTAGGGCCACACCCGCCACATAGGGAGGTTCCCAGGCTAGGGGTTGAATCAGAGCTGTAGCCACCGGATGCCACAGCCACACAGGATCTGAGCCGCGTGTGCAACCCACACCACAGCTCAGAGCAACGCCAGATCCTTAACCCACTGAGCGAGGCCAGGGACTGAACCCACGTCCTCGTGGATACTAGTCGGATTCATTTCCGCTAAGCCACGGGAACTCCTAAAAAACATTTTTCTAATAAATTTGCTTAAACTGTTTTCATGCCCTCTTGTTCTCTGTAATAAGAAATATAACAAAATAAGGAATAAACGGCAAATGTTATACAACTGTCCTTTAAATTGTTACTACTTCCACACTTGACACTGAAACAGACAAATCAGCAAGATTTCTGCCCTATATGTAATGATCTTTTCAATAGACAAAAGTGCGCCCACCAGATTTACAACAAAGAACATTCAGTTTACCAGATAATCTCTCATAAGCTTTTTAGTGTTAAATAATATGTAACACGTAAACCGAAATATTTCTGTTAAAATTCAGCTTTTAAAAACAAGTCACAAATATGTTTGCAATTACTGATCCCAGCTGAAAGCAGCTCAGAGAGAGAATGAGACGTTCAAACAACTTTTTAAAAAAATGTTTGTTCAATGAAAAGGTGAAATATGTATATTTTTCTTACGATGGCCTTTACCGCAACATGTAAATTTTTACATGAAATAATTTTACCCAGAAAAGCATTAATGCTAATTTTTCATGTTGGAAGGAAATTTTTTAATGCAAAAGCAACAGAGGTAACAGTAATTCAATATGGTATCATTCCTAAAATTTTATTTTTCTACCCATCTGCCATAAATCAGATATAGATATCTATTTCTATACAGTTACTTGAGTTAGTTCTTCAAAACTATAGAATTACTATTATTTCTTAAAGACTAAACAAAGATGAGCTCAACAAGAACTGTTATATTCTCTTTTATTTTGTAATTTAAGGAACTTGTTATTCACTCTACCAATTAGTACCCAACAGATGTTCGAACATAGTATAAAAAGATTTATAATTATGCCATTATTTAAAATGCCATTCATAATTATTCTGTACTTCTCACCCATGATAAGTCAACTTTTAGGTAAGTGATCTATTTTTTAATCCCCCAAATAAAATTATACAAAAACCTCAGTTATTCAGACATTAAAAAAATAAAGCTCTTCTTTTCACTGAGATTAGATTTAAAGGTAAAAATCTAAGAAGTATAAGAAAGCAAGTGCTTATTAGTAGGGATTTATTCAACACAGTTATTTCAAGACTACTTCCAAAGTCAATAAAACTTTTAATTTTATCATATTTTATGAATGTACACTTAAGTAATAAGCTTGGTAATTCAATTAACATTTGAATTCTTACAAAGTTAAAGGCATTACGGCAGATACTTATATGTCAGAAGTTCATATATTACCCTCAGAACTTAAAATCTAGAATCAAGGTAGTAAAAGTATGGTAATATCTATTTAAAAAGTAGAACGTGGCAAATATTATTTGAAAGGAGTAAAGTTCTTAACAGACTTAAGAATTATGTTGCACTTAAGAACAATGTAAACAAAAGGGCTGTTGAGGAAAGCCATTAAAGCACATTTTGGAAACAGTATATTGTTCTCTTTAAAAGAAAATAGAGTAGTGAGAAGTTGATCTGATAAGTGAAATTAGAACCAAAAGACAGAAGGCCTCAAATGCCAGCACAGAAATCGGAGTAGGGGAATAACAAAATAAGAAATGAGCTTAGGAGTTCCCTTTGTGGCGCAGCGGAAATGAATCATGAAGTTGCAGGTTCCATCCCTGGCCTTGCTCAGTGGGTTAAGGATCTGATGTTGCCCCGTGAGCTGTGGTATATAGGTCGCAGACATAGCTCGGATCCTGCGTTACTAAGGCTGTGGCGTAGGCTTGCAGCTACAGCTCCGATTAGACCCCTAGCCTGGGAACCTCCCTATGTGGCGGGTGCAGCCCTAAAAAAGCCAAAAGCCAAAAGCCAAAAGCCAAAAAAAAAAAAAAAAAGAGCTTAAATAAATACATAAACAGCAATTTGTAGAAAGAGTTGATTGAGCAATACAAAGAAATGGGAAGCTGAGAAAGCAAATTATTGGCTGGGTAAAACAGGATGGGAAGCTGCTGATATCACCCTGAAAGGTAATTAAAAGCCTGGCAAAAAGTGCTGGCAGTAGCTCTGCAAAAGAGCGTACAGACGTGAGACGCAAGGTGAGGGTAAAATCATTATGATATGCCAACTGACTAGTAAGACAACTGATATGAGATTAAAAAATTAAAAATGATGCCCATAAAAAGGATCACAAGAAATCAGACTATCCTCAATATTCTAAGTACTTTTTCACTACACTTTGTATTGAGTACATGGATAACAAAAAGAATTTCTGGCAAAGCAGAAAATTCAATTAAGTAAAATAAGTAACATTATTCTTCTAGTTATTACAAACTATTGAAAATGAAAATGAAAATTTGATGTTTTAATTTATATTTTACATATTAGTTTATTCGATTTTTACATTAAATGTATTTTCTTCTTTGGCAATTTTTCTCTCCTATTTAACAGCCTCACCCATGGCATAGACAAGTTCCCAGGCTAGGGGTCGAATTGGAGCTTCATCTGAGGCCTACACCACAACCATAACAACACCAGATCTGAACTGCATCTGTGACCCATGCTGCAGCACTGACTAAGGCCAAGGATTGAACCCACATCCTTATAGACACTGTGTCAGATTCTTAACTCACTGAGCCACAATGGGAACTCCTAGTAATTTATTAATTACAAAAAATTATGAACACTTAGTGGGAAAATTCCAAGGTAACATAAAAAAATATAAATATCACCCTTTGTTTCTTTCCTAATAATTTATTATAAATATCCATCCAACTATATCTCCTTCATTCTTCGTAATGGCTGCATAAAAGTAATTTTCAAAAATTAAAAAAAATACAGCAAAGTTCACAAAAAATAATACTGATAAAATATCAAATACTTAAACCTTTTACTATTCTACTAAATAGCTTCAAAAAGGTAAGAAAGGTAATTTGTCAAACTGTGAAGCAGGGTAGTTTGCTAAATGGAGTTTAAAAGCAAGAGCAAAACCATAAAATAATCTATTTCTTTTCTTTTCTTTCCACTCAGTAAGATGAGAAAGTTAAAAACTAGGGAAAACTTCTGGTGCCCATTTTCTTTACATCTCAAAGATGGATGCCTGTGTGTACTCCTGAATGTGAGCCCCCTATGGGGAACTCAAGAAAGCTAAACATGAGATGACTAGTAATAATGTTAGGGAAAAGGAAGATCAGATCCTATGGTAAATGAGAACTACAAGATAATTAAACTCCAATAAGACACGAAAAGGATCTAAAATATTCAGAGATACTCAGCTCTTAGAGAAATACAAAGAGAACACAGAATTGTGGGTTAGAATTCACAGAAGAAAACTAATTTGAAGACTGACTTTTTCTAAAAAGCATTCAAAACAACAAAAGGATTAAAAAAGAAATCCAGTCAGCAGACTGGTCAGATCAGTAATATGATAATATATATGACATTATAAGAAGTAGAATAAAATAACAGTCTAATAATTTGCAAACATCTGGAACAGAGAAGTACTGAGATGTAGAAAATAATGTGGGAAAACAACTCTAAGTATCTCTACCCTTCTATTCACACATTTTTTACAGACCTCTACAAGCTGTATCCATGGCTTTCAGGCATGACAGCTTTGTACTTCCACCAGCGAGTGGTAGAAAGTGCTGTCATTCTTGTCAGGGCCACCAGTATCAACGCTATAACCATTATCAAACCCTGAAACATCAAATAAGATAAAAAAGGAGAACTGAGTCTGTCTGGGATTGAGGTCATTTTCCTCACGCTGCTTCCATGAAAGCAATTATGTCATATATTTCTGAGAGGTATTAAACAAGGCACACTACCAATACACATCCACCAATTTTTCAGGGAGAAAAGAAAAAGGAGCAAGAGAAGATAATAAGGTTTTGATGAAAAGAATGAAAAAGTTAAATTAAAAGTAATCCCAGTATAAAATAAAAATGCAAAACACTTATTAAGTCTTAAATTCTTACAAGAAGTGAGTCAAAAATTGTTCCTTATGTGTTCTTTTAGGTCAGATAGAAAAGGGGTTGATTACATGACTCTTAACAAATCAATAAAATATACATCCTCTAGCTCTTTCAACGTACAAACCATTCTTTCTTTCTTTCTTTTCTGGCTGTGCTCAAGCTCACAGAACTTCCCAGCCCAGGGATCGAACACACGCCACAGCAGTGACCCAAGCCACAGCACTGACAAAGCCGTATCCTAAACCCACTAGGCCACCAGGGAACTTCAGTACAAACTAATCTTAATACTGAGACCAGAAAGCATTGCCTTTCATGGATCTTCTCAGAAGGTATAGAATATATAAGCAATGTTTCTATAATAACTTTAAAGAGAATCAAAGTCTCATACGGTTGTTTCTTAGGTCCTTCAAGATGCAAAAAACACAACAACCTTATAGAAAAAGACAAGGATTTTCATAAGGCTGATCATTATAATTTTCCTCAATGTATAATAATGCCATCAAACTAAAGGAAAAGTCAGTAAAAGAATTATAAGGGAATGAGTAATACAGTACTGTCCAGGTACAAAAACCCCTATAATTCTGGTTTAATCCAAGGATAGATTCTAGAATATTACAACAGTGAATTGTAACCATTTTGAACACATCTATGGGGCTGATCAGACTGGTTCCAAGAGAGATAAGGCACTTCCAACTGACAATAAGACAGGGTTTTGTTTTGGGTTTTTTTTGTCTTTTCTAGGGCCACACCCATGGCACATGGAGGTTCCCAAGCTAGGGGGTCTAGTCAGAGCTGTAGCTGCTGGCCTATGCCACAGCCACGGCAACAGCAGATCTGAGCCACGTCTGAGCTGAGGCAAAGACCAACATCTGGAAAATGGGATTCCGCCCTTGCACAGAGATGGTTGTTAGCAAACTCTAAAATGACAAGTTATGGAGTTCCCGTCGTGGTGCAGCCCTAAAAAGACAAGAGGACCAAAAAAAAAAGAAGAAGAAGAAGAAGAAGAAGAATGTGGGAGTTCCCGTCGTGGCGCAGTGGTTAACGAATCCGACTAGGAAACATGAGGTCACGGGTTCGGTCCCTGCCCTTGCTCAGTGGGTTAACGATTCGGCGTTGCCGTGAGCTGTGGTGTAGGTTGCAGACGCGGCTCGGATCCCGCGTTGCTGTGGCTCTGGCGTAGGCCGGTGGCTACAGCTCCGATTCACCCCCTAGCCTGGGAACCTCCATATGCCGCGGGAGCGGCCCAAGAAATAGCAACAACAACAACAACAAAGACAAAAATAAATAAATAAAATAAAATAAAATAAAATGACAAGTTAAAGCACTCAACTTACTTTAAGATAAATCTACTTTGCCCCAAATTTCTAATCCTCATTAAGTCATCTAACTACCAATGATTCAAAGATACAGTCTGAACTGATATAATGAATGAAAATGAAAAAACTGCTTTCAACTACATGATAAAAGACATCACATAAATATTTTATCACTGTTGTTAAACACAAGGGATTAGAAATGAGAAGCTTTTACTTTTATTCTTTTATCAGTATCATTTATATTAACGAACACACTCACTGGTTCTACAACACAACTAACTCCTCAAACTACAGAACTGTTTCTAAAAACTTAATGAATAACATGTGTCACAGGACCTAGTAGGCAGATCGCAAAATGCCCAGATGAAATTGTAGAGGAGTTAATAACCATAAAATACTAGTTACTACCATAAGCAAATGTGTTATCATAAAAGCGCTTTTATAAGGCTCATTGTAATAGCACTTAAGCCCTCACTTGCCCAAATTTAAACGTTTCATAAAAGGTTTGGGTTGTATGCACTTACAAAAGTGGTGGCAATCTGTCAACATCAATATCACAAGGCAAAATATAACTACAGGAACAGCAGATATGAAAAGCACTGGACCTCAAAGGAAAAGGAGCACATACCCCCAGAAAAGCTGAAGAAAGGAAACAGCACTTAAAATCAAACAGTAAGATTAAAAAAAAAAAAAAAAAAGCTGGGAATCATACTTACAGTTTATAAAGTAAAGCTAAGTTACCTCTATTGCATAAAAAATACACACCTATAGTCAGGTTTATTCCTAGGTATTTATTTTGGGGGGTGCTATTTTAAAAAGTATTTTATTTTTATATTCCTTTCCTAATATTTCATTGTTAGTATACAGAAATGCAAATGATTTCTGAATGTTAATCTTGTATCCTGCTACTTTGCTGAATTCACTGATCAGTTCGAACAGTTTTTGTGTGAAGTCCTTAGGGTTTTCTACATGTAGTATCAGGTCAACTGCATCCAGTGACAATTTTACCTCTTCTCTTCCAATTTGGATACCTTTTATTTATTTTCTTTTGTTTACCTGATTACTGTGGCTAGGACTTAGAATACTATGTTGAATACAAGTTGTGAGAGTGGGCATCCTTGTCTTGTTCCAGATTTTAGTGGGAAGGCTTTCAGCTTTTCTCCCCTGAGTTTTATTATTGACTGTGGGTTTGTCATAAGTGGCTTTATGTGAAAATACCCTCCCAGTAAGAGTTTTTATCATGAACGAATGCTGAATTTTATCAAATGCTTTTTCTGCATTATTGTGATGATCATGTGGTTTTTTACTTTTCTTACATTAATGTGGTGTATGACACTGATCTGCATATGGTGAACAATCCTTGTGAACTTGGAATGAATTCCACTTGGTTGTGGTGTGTGATCATTTTTATATGTTGTTGGATTTGGTTGGCTAAAATTTTGCTGAGAATTTTTTGTCTATGTTCATCAAAGATACTGGCCTATAATATTCTTTTTTTGGTAGTATCTTTGGGTTTGGTATCAGGGTGATGGTGGCATTACAGAATCTTTGGGAGTGTTCTTTCTTCAGCCTTTTGGAAAAGTTTCAGAAGCATGGATGTAAACTCTTCTTTGTGTGTTTGGTTGAATTCACCTGTGAAGCCATCTGGTCCTAGACTTGACTGTAGGGAGGAAGTGAAAGACTTATATGCTTAGAACTATAAAACATTAATCAAGGAAATTAAAGACGATTCAAAGAAATGGAAAGATATACCATGCTCCTGGATTGGTTGAACTAATATTGTTAAAATGGCCATACTACCCAAAGCAAATTACGGATTCAATGCAATCCCTATCAAATTACCCATGACATTTTCCACAGAACTAGAACAAACAATCCAAAAATTTATATGGAACCATAAAAGACCCAGAATTGCCAAAGCAATCCAGAAGGGAAAAAACCGAGCCAGAAGCATAACTCTCCCAAACTTCAGACAATATTACAAAGCTACAGTAATCAAGACAGTGTGGTTCTGGTACCAAAACAGACATACAGACCAATGGAACAGAATAGAGGGCCCAGAAATAAACCCAGACACATACAGTCAATTAATCTTCGACAAAGAAGGCAAGAAGGTAAAATGGGAAAAAGACAGTTTTCTCAGCAAGTGGTGCTGGGGCAACTGGACAGCCTCATGTAAATCAATGAAATTGGAACACACCCTCACACCATGCACAAAAATAAACTCAAATGGCTTAAACATTAAACATAAGACAGGACACCATAAAAGTCCTAGAGGAGAACATAGGCAAAACATTCTAGGACATTATCCATACAAATATTTTCTTAGGTCAGTCTCCCAAGGCAACAGAAATAAAAACAAAAATAAACCAATGGGACCTATCAAACTTACAAGCTCTTACACAGAAGGAAACCTTAAAAAAAGAAACAGAAAGACAACATACAGAATGGTAGAAAATAGTTTCAAATGATACAACTTACAAGGGCTTAATCTCCAAAATATACAAACAATTCTTAGAACTCAACAGCAAAAAAACCAACAACCCAATTGAAAAATTGGCAGAGGCCCTAAACAGACATTTCTCTAAAGAAGATATATGGATGGTCAACAGACACATGAAAAAATGCTCAACATCACTAATCATTAGAGAAATGCAAATCAATACTACAATGATGGACCACCTCACACCAGTCAGAATGGCCATCATTAACAAGTCAACAAATAACAAATGGTGGAGAAGGTGTTGAGAAAAGGGAACCCTCCTTGACTGTTGGTGGGAATGTAAATTGGTACAATCACTATGGAAACCAGTATGGAGGTTCCTCAGAAAACTAAATACATAATTATCATATGATCTGGCAATCTCACTCCCAGTATATATCAGGACAAAGCTTTAACTGAAAATGATACATGCACCCCCTATGTTCACTGCAGAACTATTCACAGTTCCTGAGCCATGGAAACAACCTAAATGTCCAACAACAGATGTATGGATTAAAAAGATGTGGTACATATACACACAATGGAATACTACTCAGCCATAAAAAAGAAAAAATAATGCCATTTATAGCAACAATGATGGGACTAGAGAGTCTCATACTAAGTGAAGTCAGAAAGAGAAAGATAAATACCATATTTTATCACTTATATGTAGAATCTAATATATGGCACAAACGAACCTATATACAGAAAAGAAACAAACTTGTGGACTTGAAAAAGACTTGTGGTTGCCAATTGGGAGGGGGGAGGAGGGAGTGGGATGGCCTAGGAGTTTGTGGTTAGTAGATTCAACTATTGCATTTGGAATAGATAAGCAATGAGATTACTGCTGTATAGCACAGGGAACTATAACTAATCACTTGTGATGGGACATGATGGAGGATAATGTGAGAAAAAGAATATATACAAATATGGATGGATGACTAGGTCACTTCTGCTGCACAGCAGAAATGGACAGAACACTGTAAATCAACTATAATAGAAAAAATTAAAATCTTAAAAAAAAAACATACCTATAAACCAACAAAGCAATAGGAAATGGGCCAAGAACAAGTAACTCAAAGTGAAAAACAAAAGACAAACACAAAACTGTTCAAACACAGCAAAAACAAATGCAAATTAGAATAAGTTAAAAAAAAAAAGGTCATTATATTGTTTTTCACATGTGACTGGCAAATAATTTTAAAATGCTCATGTCCATTAGTTATGACAAAGTTGTAGGTATTTTCTCATTCTGAAATAAGCAAAATTTGAAATACAACTTCTGACCAGGAAATTCAACTTCTTAAATTTATCCTAAAGAAGCAAGGGAATAATTATGCAAAAGTGTATCTCCAAGCATAGTCATCAAAGGATAGCTATATTAGTAATTAATACATAAATGGTAAAATTAACACTAGACTATTCACACAAATTATTGGAAAGTTTTCAGCTGAATATTATCCAGCCATTAAAGTGATACAGATTTATGTTTATTAACATGGAAGGATACCCATAATATAATATTAAGTGCAAAAGTGTATGTATCATAGATTAATAAGGTACAAGAAAGCAATTGGGAGGGTTCTCAAAATGAATCCATAGGAGATAACTAAACCTACACTGTCTAGTTTTCAGCAATTAATAAATACCTGAATTTCCTAGTTTTCACAAGTAGCATATTGTTAGAATAATTTTACAAATTAAGAAACTATTTGAGTTCCCGTTGTGGCGCAGCAGAAAACAAATCCAACTAGGAACCACGAGGTTGCGGGTTCGATCCCTGGCCTCACTCAGTGGATTAAGGATTAGATGTTGCCGTGAGCTATGGCGTAGGTTGCAGACACGGCTTGTATCTAGCATTGCTGTGGCTGTAGCTTAGCCCAGCAGCTACAACTCTGATTAGACCCTTAGCCTGGGAACCTCCATATGCCACGGGTATGGCCCTCAAAAGACTACATACAAAAAAAAAAAAAAAAGGAAGGAAGGAAGGAAAGAAGGAAAGAAAGAAAGAAAGAAAAACTATTAGGAGTTCCTGTAGTGGCTCGGCAGTAACGAACCCAACTAGTATCTGCACAGTGTCCACAAAGATGAGAATTTGATCCCTGGCCTCACCCAGTGAGTTAAGGATCCAGTGTTGTCCTGAGCTGCAGTATAGGTAGCAGACATGGCTCAGACCTGGTGTTGCCATGGCTATGGCGTAGGCTGACAGCTTCAGTTGCCATCTGACCCCTAGCCTGGGAACTTCCATATACCACAGGTGAGGCCCTTAAAAAAGAAAAAATCATATTATTAAATGAAACCTAAATATAACTGAGCCTCTGAAAGTCAAATTAACTGGTCACCAAAATATTTTTAAAACAGACATTTTCCTCATAGATACTGCCCAGGCTGAGATAATTTGTCAATATCCAGGTCTTGTTTCTCTTTAGTTTTATGTCACATTCATTTATGAGCATACTTTTTCTTAAAGGCCCACACCTATAGCATATGGAAGTTCCACTGAGCCACAGTGGGAACTCCTTATAAGCATACTTTATGAACTACTCATTCCTTTGCCACAGTTTGTAGATTTAAAAAGATTAAAAGACCATAGTTATTTAATTTTTTTGGCTTACTTTAAACTAGCATAATGGTAGATAGCATTTTTCTCATTTCTTCATCCAACATTCAAACTATTGCATTTTCCCAAAGTTAAAATGTTAAACATGGAGTTCTTGTCGTGGCTCAAAGGTTAACAAACCCAACTAGTAGCCATGAGGATACGGGTTTAACTCCTGGCCTTGCTCAGTGGTTAAGGATCCGGTGTTGCCACAAGCTGTGGTGTAGGTCACAGATGCGGTTCAGACACCATGTTGCTGTGGCTATGATGTAGGCAGCAGCTGCAGCTCCAATTTGACTCCTAGCATGGGAACCTCCATATGCTGTGGGTGCAGCCCTAAAGAGAGAAAAAAAAAAACGTTAAATACATGAAACTTAACATTTTTCATTTAAAAAACCCGGGGCAACTCCAGAAAGATGGTACATTAATTGTGCTTTCTTCAGCCTTTGGTAGGTTCCTTTTTAAAGTTTTCAACTATTATCTTGTACTTTTAATTCGGAAAGGCAATCAAAACTAAAAAAAAAAAATTATTAAGCTGTATACTTAGAGATTGTGCATCTTTTTACACTTCAATAAAATGTTAAATTATGAGGTCTATTTATTATTATTTTTTTACGGCCACACCCACAGCATATGGAAGTTCCTGGGCTAAGGGTCAAATGGGAGCTGCAGCAGAGCTGCACCAGTGACCTACACCGCAGGCTGCGGCCACACAGGATCCTTAACCCATTGAACAGGCCTGGGATTGAACCCACATCCTCACAGACACTATGTTGGGTTTTTAACCCACTGAGCCACAACTGGAATTCCGAAGTCTATTTAAATAATGCTGATTTAATACTCTTAAATGTTCTCTAGAATATATTTAAATAATCAGAAGCAAAATACAAACCCCTATCTAAGGCATATTTTTATTTTCTTGGAATACTCAAAATGAACAATTTAAATCCTAAACCAATCTCTTATCTCAAAAGAAAAATGCAGTCAGCATCAATGGAGGAAAAGAGAAACAATTATATTAAAATTTTTTTTTTTAAGTTTCATGGGTCTTTCAACTTCCACTAACAAGTAATATTGTTGGCCTCTACCCCAATTTGCAAAAGTCCCAAATTCACACAATTCTTTAGTCTCATACTTTGGAGCTCATTAGCATCTGCACTAGGTACAAGTGAAAGAAATAAATAATAATTGCAAGTACAAGTCTACTTCTTAATAGCTGTGTAATCCTGGGACCATGATTTAATCTCATCCAGATTCTGTTGCCCCATCTGTAAAATGACTGCATCTACCTCAGGGGACCGTGGTGAGGCCTCAATATACAATGTGGAGCATAATATTTGCCACAGAGCAATCAATAACAGCTTTTATCATTTTTCTAAAATTTTATTTAAAACATAATAAGTGCATTTTCAATGCAGTTGTGTAATAAAAAAAAAAAAAACCACTATGGATTGATTACTCTAGTTCCTTAAAGAAGTGTTTTTTTCTTGTCTCAGTATCTGAGACTTGATTTTCACTTAAATGTGTTTATTCTACACCAGCACCCAAATTTAACTTGAAAATCTTTATAGTAAGATTTCAATATTGTTACCAGAAAAAAATGCATGAGAAATGTACTTTACATCCTATGATTTTTTTAAGGAAAAACAAAAAAGACAGCATTTTTGCACACATAAGAACACACAACCACCAATGACAATGTATAAGCAATGTGACCTTCAAAATAGTATGTAAATTCATCCTTCAGTTCTATTTCTAAAAAAAAAGAGAATAGCAACATTTGGGGGACCTACTATATACTAGGCATGGTCAAAGACAATCTATAAATTTGTCTCACTAAATCTACCCAGGGGTTCTTTGAAATCTCAGAGAGAATTTATCTTGTCAAAATTCACAATTAGTAAGAGGGATAAAAACGGGACTTAAACTCTAGAGGGCTTCAAAGCCTATGCTCTCCTGTCTCTTAATTACAAACTACAGAGCAGGAACAATTATGTTGTTTTACGGTACAATTTTATAATGTTTTGAAGTCTCTAAGTGTCAGTAAGGTGAATATTACTTAGACAAAAGGAAAATTTGTGAATATTGTGTTGCTCTAGTTATTATGTTAAAATGACTAGGTTCCAAGTGCCCAGTCAACCCGATTTGTTCATTAGGTCATTTACCATCACAAGTCTTCCCAGCTACTTCCATTCAGGTTTTAGTTTCATTGCTACAGCCTAACACCCTCTACAATATCTACAATATCTACAACTGTTTCAGATGGCAAGTTTCCACAACAATTAGATGGCTATTCTTAAATATTCCCAAACCACATTTAACAAACAAAAAAACAAAATACCTTCTCTCTTCACCCTCCATCCAGCAATTACCACAGTTCAGTATTTAAGAGAGGACCAAGCAGAATTCCTCAGGATACAGTTTAAAGATAAATAATATTTTGAACTACTTAACCCTATCTTAACCTTACTAGGAGATTGTACAAGAAATGTCTATGAAATCCTGACTAAATACTATTCTTATTTTTGTTAGAAATTAAGTATGGCTTATAACTAGGTTCCATCACATGTCTAAACCAGATCTGCACATCCAAGTGTCCCAAAGATCACAAATGGTCTTTATAAATCAGGATAACTCTAAAACAGTCTTAGAGATAAGCACATAATAAGCTTTTAAAACATATCAGCACAGAAATGAATATGCAAACCCGATTAGACTAAAAAATAGTTTCCTTTAGGAGTTCCTGTCATGGCTTAGCAGTTAGCGAACCCGACCATGAGGATGAGGATTCGATCCCTGGCCTCGTTCAGTGGGTTAAGGATCTGTGAGCTGTGGTGTAGGTCACAGACATGCTCGGATCCCACACTGCAGAAGCTGTGGCAGCCAGCAGCTACAGCTCTGACTGACCCCTGGGAACCTCCATATGCCGTAGGTTTGGTCCTAAAAAGACCAAAAAAAAAAAAGTGGTCTTCTTTAACAACCAAATTATTTACCCTTACAAATCTTTGATGTGGCCTGAGGCTATTCATTATCTGTTTCTTAAGAGCAAAAGGGAAAAAATATATCATTAGCCATGATATCAGAAGAGCAGGCAGGATATTTTATAAGCTCCACCCCATTATAGCTGTTTACTTTAAAATCATCAGTTAACATTTCATATCTCTGTATAACAAAGGTATCTGTTGGAGTTCCTGTTGCGGCTCATATATCATATTTGTCATGACATATGGTGTTAATATACTGCAGTTTAGCAACTAAATTACAAAACTCAGGAACAGATACACACAATAAAAATGAAGAAAATACTTTCTATCATATCCAACTGCTTGATTAAAATTTATTGCTTGATTACACTTCTAAAAAATGATCTTTAAATGATAATTCAATAAAGCTTTGACACAGAATGTTAAGTCACTAACAATTAACCCACAACCACAACACAGAATACCCTAAGTGTGATTTAAGTATGTCATCTTAACTAATGCTTACAAAAAAATGTTACCAATTTGTAATAAGACTCACCTAAATTTTCATCTAGTCTCAAATTTAATGAAGCCATAAATCAATATGATACAATAATGAAATCTGCACTATGTATTTTTATTTAATCATTACATACTAATAATCTGCAATTAAATAATTTTTATTCGGTCAATAAGACACTAGTATGATTTTATTTTATTTATTTATTTTGCTATTTTAGGGCCACATCCACAGTATATGGAAATTCCCAGGCTAGGGGTCAAATCCGAGATGCAGCTGCTGGCCTAAGCCACAGCCACAACAGCAGCAATGTGGGATCCAAGCCTCATCTGCTACCTACACCACAGCTCACGGTAACACTGGATCCTTAACCCATTGAGCGACGCCAGGGATTGAACTCGAATCTTCATGGATCCTAGTCAGATTCGTTAACTACTGAACCACAAAGGGAACTCCCGACCAGCATGATTTTACTTTTCATTAGCCTACTGCCTAACAATGTTGAGTATCTTATGTGCATATGTGCCATCCACCTTTTGCTTTGGTGCATGTTCAAATCTTTTGCCTATTTTTTAATTAGGTTGGTTGTGTTCTTACCAGTGTTGAAAGTTTTTTTTTAATATATTCTAGACACAAATTCTTTATTAAATACATACCCTGAAAGTATTTCTTTCTATAGCTTTTATTTTCATTCTTCTAACAGTAACACTCACAGAAGCTTTAAATTGTGAAAATGTCTGATTTATAAATTTCTCTGTGTGGGTAAAGTGTGCTTTGGTTGATACATCTAAGAAATCATTTTCTAATTCAGAATCATAAAAAATGTTCTGTTTCTATTAATTCAATAGTTTTAGGTTTTACCTTTATGACTATGATCTCTTTGCAGTTATTTTTTTTATGAAGTGAGGTACAATTATAGTTTTAGTTTTAGGACTATGATCCATTGAATTTAGTTATGTTTTTGTATGAAGTGAAGTCTGAATAAAAGTTCTGTTTTTCATATGGATACCCAATTGTCCCAGTTCCATCTGTTGAAAAAGCCTGTGTTTCTCCACTAAATGTGCTGTTCTTACACGTGTGGATCTATTTCTGGGCTCTCTATTCCATTCCACTGACCTACTTATCTATTTTCTGTCTTGATTACTACAAATCTTTGTAATAGAGGTCTTCAAATCATGTAGGACAATGGTCCAACTTTGTTTTCTTTTAGAAGTTTTTGGCTATTCTTGATTCTTTGCATTTCCATACAAATTTTAAAATCAGTTTGTCAATTTCTAATAAAGCTTGCTGGGATTCAGATTATAACTATGTTGAATTTATACAGATAAATTTAGGGAGAATGGGCCTATTAATAAACTCTATAAAGTCTTCCACTTCATAGACAGGTTTATTTATTTAGGTCTTTTTTAATTGTTCTAAACAATGTATTCTAGTTGTCAGTGTACAGGTCTTATGTATCTTGTCAAATTAAACCCTAAATAGTTCATGTTTTTGATGCTACTGTTAAGCAGTATTTTTGAATTTCAATTTCTAATTGCTTGTTAACAGTATATAGATATAAAACTAATTTTGCATGTTGCTCTTATATTCTTTAATCTTGCTAAACTCCTTTATTAGCTCTAGTAAATTTTTTGTGGGTGAACTCAAAAACAAGACCCTAATCCACACCTATTAGAATGGCTAAAATCAAGATGATTGACTATAATAAGGGTTGACAATGATGCAGGAAAGTGGAGTTTTCATACACTTCGGGTGGGAACAGCTGGGAAATTTCTTTAAGTTAAACATACATTTACCACATGATCTGACCATTCCACACTTACATTTTTATCAAAGAGAAATGAAAGCAAATGTCCATACATATACCTCATATGAACGTCCATAGCAACTTGATTTGTAACAGCAAAAACTAGGAACTCAAATATCCTCAACAGGTGAATGCATAAACCAACTGTATGATATCTATATAATGGGAAACTACTCAGCAATAAAACAAAATAAGCTATTGATACACACAACATGGGTCAATCTCCAATAATTAAGCTTACAAAACAAAATAAAACAAACAAAAACAAGCAACCATACAAACAGTATGATTCCATTTACATAAAATTCTTTAAAGTGCCAACTAATCCACAGTGACAGAAAGCAGATCCATAAATGCCTGAGGAGGAATTATCAAGGGGCATAAGGAAACTTTTGGAGGTGAGGGTTATGTTCACTATTTTAATACTGGGGATGGTTTGGTGTCAAAACTTGCCGAACTGTACACTTTCTTTTTTGTGTGTGAGTGTTTTTTAGGGCCACACCCACAGCATATGGAAGTTCCCAGGCTAGGGGTCGAATCAGAGCTGAAGCTGCTCGCCTACGCCAGAGCCACAGCAACATGGGATCTGAGCCATGTCTGCGACCTACACCACAGCTCACAGCAATGCTGGATCCTTAACTCACTGAGCAAGGCCAGGGATTGCAGCTGCATTCTTATGGATACTAGTTGGGTTCATTAACCACTCAGCCACAATGGGAACTCCTGTACATTTTCAACATGCTGCAGTTTACTGTATATAACTTAGACCCCAATTTTTTAAAAAAGAAAATGTACCAGCATGAGATAATAGTCACTAGATACCAGAATATATTTTTTAAATTGATATATAATTTTAAATTGATACATAATTCATGTAGAATAAAAATCAACCTTTTGGAGTTCCTGTTTTGGTGCAGCAGAAACAAATATGACTAGGAACCATGAGGTTGCAGGCTCGATCCCCGGCCTCACTCGGTGGGTTAAGGATCCGGCATTGCTGTGAGCTGTGGTGTAGGTCGCAGACGCAGCTCAATCTGGTGTTGCTGTGGCTCTGGCGTAGGCCAGCAGCAATAGCTCCGATTAGACCCCTAGGCCTAGGAAACTCCATATGCCCTTGGTATGGCCCTAAAAAGACAAAAGACCAAAAATAAAAATAAAAAATAAAAAAATCAACCTTTTAAAACATAAAATTCACTGGCTTTTTTGTGTATTGACAAGGCTGTGCAACAATCCACCGTTTAGTTCCAGAACATTTTCACCACTCCAAAGAGAAATCTGTGCCCATTAGCAGGCACTGACATTCCCCAAAGTACCTCAGAATATACTTGAATTCCAGATGTCAATGTATTTTATCTGGTCACTACATTTCACGCCTCAAGACCTCTCAAGTTTGAGAGAATGGTTTTAAGCTAATTTCAAGGGCCTGCTACTCTTCATCATTTTATTCTTTCTAATGAGAACCATAACCAGACAGATACAGACATTGATAATAAAGAGATGTTCCAATCATAGAAATGTCATTTACTGCACATGTATAACTATAGTAGTGATTATAAAATCATTACTTTTATTAAAATAGTAATTCCAAATGTAGACACTTTTTTATCCCCCTCTTGGCTCCTCCTTATTGACAATGCCAGAACAAGCCAAGACTGAACCACAGTGGTGAATGATGAAGACATGATGCCTTCACAAATTCTGCTTGGCTTTAAAATGATAATCTGCAAAGCTTTAAAAATTTAAATTAACACAATCCATTTTGAGATAACTTCACCATTTACTAACCTTTCTCAACAACCTGCCCTTATTTAATACTTATAAAACTTTGGGTAAAGCCAGCGTCTCATTGGAAGGATGAGTTTATACTCTACACAGCAGCAACAATTATGAAAGGTAATTGTGCCTGCTTTTTAAAAAATAAGAGGAGCTCCCATTGTGGCTCAGCAGAAACAAATCTGACTAGCATCCATGAGGATGCAGGTTCAATCCCTGGCCTTGATCAGTGGGTTGGCGATCCGGCGTTGCTATGAGCTGTGATGTAGGTCACAGATGCGGCTCGGATCCCATGTGGCCGTGGCTGTGGTATAGACCAGCAGCTACAGCTCTGATTTGAACCCTAGACTGGGAACCTCCATGTGCCACAGGTGTGGCCCTAAAAGACAAAAAAATAAAAAAGAAGACATCATCATTTGCATTATAGCATTTGTTGTTTCTAAAAGAGATGATAATCATAATCAAAATCTAGCAGTTTTTTTAACATGGAAGAGTGTCAGTGATGACAAATATATAAATATACATAATAAACCTTGGAATAATTTGAGTTTGTTTTTAATAATTCTATTATCCTAAAGTTTATTTTTTGGAGCACAGAAATTAAATGTGATAAAGCAAAAAATAACAGACGATACTGGATTTTTACATTTCCGTATCTAGCACTGAAGCATTACTCACTGCTTGAAAATTAATTTTTATACAATATATTCCAAACATACTATCACAAATTTAATATATTCCCAATGATGTGTCTAAGCAATGCATTTAAATATTATAAATTGAAATGTTGTTGAAGCATGATTTGTGAAGGATATTACATTTCCTAAGTAAAGAATCAGGGAAAAAGCATTATGGCATGACTATGTAATTTAAATATCAAAGATAGGAAAATTCAAAAAGAACATATAATGCACATCTTTCTGATATCCTTTTGACATAACTACTTTCAGAGCACATTACTAAGAATAAGTAGACTCTTGATATTTGAGATGGATATAATCAAAGACCTTCTGAACCTACAAAGGTACAAATTCCACTAAGCATATCAACTTCAGAAAACTGAGTACCCCATGAAAGAAGAAGAAAACCACCAAGTCTCATTAAAATGCAGGTGTTAGTTCCATGTGCACTCAGTAGATATTCAAAATGTTCCCTGAAAAATTATGAACAGCTTTATCATGGACCTTTGCAACTTGTTAATAGTCAAAACCATGTCTGCAAAACCCTTGGAAGTCAAGAGGCTGCTCTAAATGTTTGAGAAAAGAATGACAAATGAAGCAATGAATTCAATATATCTTCTAGGCATAATGTCAACTTGGGACTTATATTCTAAAAAACAGTATTTCTCCTGGACATTTTTCCTAGGGAAATGAAATCTTAAGTAAGACCTCTACGCAAATATTGACGTAGTTCTATTTATAATCACCAAACTACACAAAATTTCCTTCAATGAATGAATCAATAACAAAAGAACTTACCAAGTTCATTGAGACTCTGAGCAGCTTTTGTTATCTCTCTACTTCCCCCCTGCAGTTGTCCATGGAGTCTCTTACTGAGATACAAGATTCGAATTATTCTCCGAAGCAAATCACAGGCAACCTGTGCAATGTTAAATAAGTCAAGTCAATCCACGAAGGTTTATTACTATGTGCATCTGTCTATTCTTTCCAGATGCTAAAGACTCCTTCATTTTTTATGACTGAATCATTCATTCTTTTTTTTGTTTTCCACCAATCAGAAACATAAATAATCACAAGTCTTCAAAAAGCATCATTTCACAAACAAAGAGAATTTGGGACTGACGTGCTATAAACCCAAGTACTCATCCCCTAAGTCCTAGACCAGTTTTTTCTTCTCTAGGCCAGCGGTTGTCAGTCTTGACCTCATTAAATTCAAGTGCGTAGATTCAAAAAGTTCCAATGTCCAGGCTAGACAGAGCCTTGACCAATTAAGTCAGAATCTCTATGAAGCGATGCATCGGTATTTGTTTTTACTATCCTCACGCAGTCCCAGTGTGCAGCCAAGTTTGACAACCATTGTGCGACACCTGCTTAGCTCCCTACTGTTTCCTATTGTTTTCAATCCTAGTCTCTTTCATGTGCCCCCAAGGGAATGGACTTAAAACTCCCAATTTCATTTGACCTTAAAGAATAAGCATGCCTTACTGATTTTTCCTAATAGGTGTTTGTTTTTTTTTTTTTTTAATCATTAGTGACAAATTGTAAAAGGGAAAGTTATTAAAACAAACAAAAAACTCTTATCACTTACAGGTCACCTTTATTCCCTTTTTCAATGCCAGATCCAATACTGGGTTTTTACCTATCTGCAAGGACTTTACCTTTATCCTATTGGATCTGGCATTGAAATAAATACTTGCGTATTTCAGGATACTTTATTACAAAGACAATCTAGGGCGATTCACCTGGTGGAGAATGAGAAGGGAGGCTGATGGAATAACATACATGTAGTGACTTTCACCTTCAGTAGTGATAATAAAGAAAAGAGAGACCATCTATGCTGCTGTATCACCACCATCTCTGAATAGCTCTGAAGCTGGTTCAGAAGTAAGAAACCTCCCATCTGAGGAGGAAAATCCTAACTGGTAGCAATAAGATTTAAAAGTACTGGGAAGACAGGGTCCATGAAGCTCCAGCTAAACATTTTTTTCTGAGTAAAATATACACACACACACACACACACACACCCCAGAGCCACCCACAGCTACAATCACACACGCATGCATGTATAACATACACAAATATACAATGTTTACCAAAACATGTAAGTCAAAGGCAACCAAGTATTAAAAACATTTACCTAACTGCTTTTCCAAGTAAGTATAGTCTGAAGTACTTAAAATAATAAAAGAACACCAAAATAAGGATTTCCCTCTATGAACTGAAAGATCTGGGCATCTTTATCTTTTAATTAAATTTTCTTTATTATCTGAATATGTAATAGAAATTCAGCAGATTAATAAGATTAAAAAGTCAACAAAAAAAAAACATCACCATTATAACTCTGTGTCCCAACTACGCACTCACCAAAAACAACCACTGTTGTCAGTTTCCCATTTGTCAGAATTACATTTTTAGATGTACTACTTGGAATGTACAATCCCTAGCAGTCATTCCTCTTAGATTATGAAAACATCATGGGGAGAAATATTAGATCTTGTTTAGTCTAATCACCAAGAACTGTCCTTCCAGAATTTCCCAATACCTTCTCAATAAAGGATATGCCCTCAAACATGAAATCACTGAGCTTACTTCTAATGCTTTTCTTTTTCAACCCTACTTAAGCTGTCATCAAGTATTAGTGACTATACTTCTGTTGCATAACACACAATAGTTACTTTACCTCTATTCCTACAGTCGTCACCCTAATCCAATTTTTATCACCTTTACCTTGACACCGTGGTCTCCTTGCTAGCTTTCCAGTCTCTTATTGAAATTCATCCTGCTAGATTTATCTTCTTAAAAACACAGTTTTCAGCACTCCAGCCCCCTTTTTAATAAAGCTCAGTGACTGTCTACTAACAGATTATATTGAATCTTCTCAGGAGAGCATTTAATAAAATCCTCAGTCAACACATCTTAGATAATCTATAAGGCATCTACTCTCATGGTTTCCTAATATAGTTGCCTCCACTCCAATCAATTTCCTTTTCTTCTTTATCTTTTATTCAGACTTTTATTATCAAATATAATACAAACATGTAACTCAGCCCTAAAAGACGATATATCAAGCCATGAAAAGACACAGGAAGAACTTTATTTATTTATTTATTTTTTGTCTTTTTGCTATTTCTTGGGCCGCTCCCGCGGCATATGGAGGTTCCCAGGCTAGGGGTCCAATCGGAGCTGTAGCCACCGGCTTACGCCAGAGCCACAGCAACGCGGGATCCGAGCCGCGTCTGCAACCTACACCACAGCTCACGGCAACGCCGGATCGTTAACCCACTGAGCAAGGGCAGGGACCAAACCCGCAACCTCATGGTTCCTAGTCGGATTCGTTAACCACTGCGCCACGACGGGAACTCCATGGAAGAACTTTAAATGCATATTACTAAGAGTCCATCTGAAAAGGCTACAAACTATATGATTTCAATTATATGACATTCTGGAAAAGATAAAACCATGGAGACAGTAAAAAGATCAGTGGTTACCAGGAGTAGGAGGAATGAAGAGACAGAGGATTTTTAAAGCACTGAAACAACTGTGTGATATTATAATGATAGATAAATGTCATTATACATTTTTCAAAACCCATAAAATGTACATCAAGAGTGAACTATGGACTTGATAATGATGTGTCAGTGTAAGCTCATCAATTGTAACAAATGTGTCACTCTGGTGGCAGATGTTGATTAAGGTGGAGGCTATGTATGTATGTGTGGGGGCAAGGGATGTGTGAGAAATCTGTATATTCCTCCCAATTCTGCTGTGAATCTAAATTGATCTTAAAAGATCAAGTCTTTAAAATATAGGTGAATTTAGATATTATGAGTAAGGAAACCACAAAAATTAGCTAAATGAACTTAGGACTACCATGCAGATCAGGAGACAAAACCCATGGAAAGATACCATTCTGGCTTTTGTGATCACTTCCTTACTTTTATTTATGACTTTATCACTGAAGTGTAGATACATAAGTATTATAGTTTACTTTGCTCTTTTAAAAATTTATATAGGAGTTCCTGTCGTGGCGCAGTGGTTAACAAATCCCCCTAGGAACCATGAGGTTGCGGGTTCGATCCCTGGCCTTGCTCAGTGGGTTAAGGATCTGGTGTTGCCATGAGCTGTGGTGTAGGTTGCAGACGCGGCTTGGTTGCAACCTCCATATGCCACAGGAGCGGCTCAAGAAAAGACAAAAAAATAAAATAAATAAAATTAAATTTATATGGTTCTCCAAGCATCTCCTTTTTTCCTCTGCAATCTGTTGAATGTACAGGATCATCTGTCCTATAGTTTCCCACAGACTGAGTTTTCCTGGTTGCATTGCCAGAGTGTAGTTTAACCAGTGTCTCTATCTTCTGTATTCCCTATATATTAGAAGGTGGACATAAGCAGCTTCACTGGACTCAGGTCTAACATTCTGGGCAAAATTCTTCATTTGGTAGAAGTGTTTTTATAAGATATGTATAATTTTCTCTCTTTGTGTTGTTAGCAGCCACTGATAATCAATGTCAAAATCTACTAAAACATAGTAAGACTACAAAATGGTGATACTCCAGTTTCATCATTTTGTCCTTACTTTCTAGCATATAAAACTTCTCTATGACAAGAAACTCTAGCTCATCTACACCTATTTACCAGTGGTACTGTCCACTGGTATAGAAAAGTAAGAATAAACACTGGATTCTTCCTCTTGATTTATCACTTTTCAAAATTAAGGGCTGATTTCCTAATACACACCAAACATTAACTATCAGTTCATTGCTTTAGGTGTCATTATGAACTTATAGATTTAAACATAATAAAAATGCCAGTCCATTATAGCTCTTATCCTTACATGGTTCCATTTTTTGGCCTGTGGGCACCTCTGAGGCTGATCAACTGTACTGACTTGGCCAACACTAAGAGGTTCCCCAGAACATGGGACTTCAAGTGCTCAAACTGACATACTTGGTCACCCTAGGGCCTCTTCAAGTTAGCTCCTGAAATCTTCTTCCATGACTAACTAGAAGTTATTGAGAGTTTTCTTCATATATATGGTATAAAAACATTCCAGGATCATTTTGTGTACTTCTCACCCCAAATCTGGAATCAAAGATTTATTGAAGAAGCCATGGTTACATTTAGAAGTCAGTAGCATCTGAAGACCACATTTTGGAAACCAAGTTTGCTCATTTTTGAGACTTATCACTAGACACAGCTAGGAAATGTCAAAATTAAAATATCACAAATATTCATTTGCTTTATTCCACAATACACATAGATATCCTCAGATTAACATTATATGTACTAAAATATATACATACAGTGTATATACCATTTTAAGATAAGATTAAAATATCTCGAGTTCATACTGATACTTGCAATTAAAAATTAGGAGCACGGTGTGTTCACAATCTTCTTACACATGTCTCTAAATTATTTCTCCCATACAGAGACCTCTGGTTCCAGAGATATGAGAAATAACAGAATTAGACTATTTAAAATTATTCATTTGTGAGGGATTAGAGACAAGACGGTGGAGTAGGACTCAAGCTTGCCTCCTCTCATGAATACACCAAAATCACAACTAACTGCTGAATAACCATAGACAAAATAGCCTGGAAACTACCAAAAACAAGAGTCTACACCCAAAAGACAAGAAGCCACAGCAAGATAATAGAGGAACGCTTTCCTGATATAAGCAAAACCCCATACACACCAAGTAGGCAAACCACAAACTGGAAAATAACTATAGCGCAGATGCTCTTCAACAGTTGTGAGAGCTTTGAACCCCATGTCAGGTTCCCCCAGTCTAGAGGGTTGGCTTTGAGAAGAGGAACCCTCAGAGCACTTGGTGTTGAGGGTCTGTGGGGCTTGAGCACAGAAGCTCCACAGTACTGGGGGAAAAAGAGACTCCACTCTTGGAGGGCACCAACAGGGTTTTATGGGTACAGCAGGAACTCCCTAAAAATCTGGATCAGACCTACCTGGTGTCTTAGAGGGTCACCTGGGAAAGCAGGAGTTGGCTGTGGCTCATTGTGGGGGTGGGCAGGACAGTAGAGGTGGAGGTCCAGTCAAGTTGCCATTTTGGAAAAATCTGGCCCCATTCAACAAGAGCCTGCAGGCTCAAGTTGCACAGAAGTCCCAGGCAAACAACTAACAGGGTGGGAACACAGCCCAACCCATCAGCAGACAGGCTGCCTAAAGTCATCCTAGGTATAGAGTGACCTTTAATCACACCCCTCGACACAGCCCTACCCACTAGAGGGATGAGAACTAGCTGGCTCCTCACACCAGTGCCACTTGAGGCACAAATCCCTTCCATTAGGAAGCCAGCACAAGCCCCTGGATCAACTTCACACACAAAAGGGTGGCCTCCAGAAGCATACACCCCTGCAGCCCGCACAAAGAAGACTACAAACATGGACAGCAGGACAAAATGAAATGTCAGAGAAATAACTCCAGATGAAAGAAAAGACAAAACCCCAGAACAATTAAGGAACGTGGAGCTAGGCAACTTACAGGAGAAATACTTCCAAATAATGATAGTAAGGATGATTCAAGATCTCAGGGAAAAAAAATGGAGCCACAGATTGAGAAACTACAAAAAAATGCTTAACAAAGAAATTGAAGCTTTTGGAGTTCCCACTGTGGCACACAGAAAAGAATCCAACTAGTATCCATGAGGGTGCAGGTTCAATCCCTGGCCTCACTTAGGGAGTCGGAGACAGAGATCTGGCATTGCCATGAGCATGGTGTAGCCCACACATGTGGCTCAGATCCTGCGCTGCTGTAGCCATGGCACAAGCTAGCAGCTGCAGTTCCGATTCGACCCCTAGCCTGGGAACTTCCATATGCCACAGGTGTGGTCCTAAAAAGCAGAAAAGAAAAGAAAGAAATTGTTGATTTAATGAACAGAGATGATTAATAAAATAACCCAAGTGAAAAATACACTAGAAGGCATCAATAGAATACCTGCAGCAGAAGAACAAATAAGTGAGACGGAAGACAGACTAGTGGAAAGCACCGATGTCGAACAGAATTAAAGAATGAAAAGAAATTAAGACAGTCTAAGAGAACTGTGGAACTACATTAAATGCACCAATATTCACATTAAACAGGGACCCAGAAGGAGGAGTGAGAGAAACGACCAGAGAAAACATGTGAAGAGATAATAGTCAAAAACTTCCCTAATGTGGGGAAGGAAACACTCACTCAAGGAAGCACAGAGAGTACCATACAGGATAAACTCAAGAAGGTATACACATATTAATCAAATTTATCAAAATTAAAGACAAAGTATTAAAAGCAACTAGGGAAAAGCAACAACTAACATACAAGGGAAACAACTAACATACAACAACTAACATACATAAGATTACCAGCTGCTTTTTAAGCAGAAATACTACAGAAAGGAGTGGTACAATATAATTAAAGTGATGAAAGGCAAAAACCTACAACCCAAAAATACTCTACCCAGCAATGCTCTTGCTCCATTTCAACAGAAAAATCAAAAGCTTTAGAAACAAGCAAAAGCTAAGAGACTTCAGTACCACCAAACCAGCTTTATTGCAAGTGCTAAAGGAACTTCTCTAGGCAGAAAAGGCCACAACAAGGAACAAGAAAATTACAAATGAGAAGGCTTACCAGGAAGGCAAACATACAGTAAAGGTAGGAAATCATCAACACACAAATATGAGCACAAAATCAGTAATCCTAAGGAGAGGTGGATACATATGCTGGATACTGGAGATGCATTTGCAATTAAGAGACCAGCAACTTAAATAATCTTTATATCTACAGACTGCTATGTCAAAACCTAATGGAAACCACAAAACAAAAATCTACTAGATACACCACCACCAAGAAAAAAAAGGCAATCCAAGGACAACACTAAAGACAGTCATCAAATCACAAGAGAAGACTACAAAAGAGAAAGGGAAGAATAAAGACTGAAAAAAAAAAATCCAAAACAATTAACTAAATGGCAATAAGAACAGACACATCAATAATTACCTTACATGTTAAAGGATTAAATGCTCCCACCAAAAGAAAAAGACTGAATGGGTATAAAAACATCACCCATATGAATGCTGCCTAAAAGAGACCCAACTTCAGATCTAAGGACATATATAGACTAAAAGTGAAAGGATGGAAAAAGGTATTCTAACAATCAAAAGAAAGGTAGAGTAGCAGCTTGGGTTTGGTGTGGCCATGGCTGTGGCAGAGGCTGGAAGTTGAAGCTCCAATTTGACACCTAGCCTGGGAACTTCCATATGCCATGGGCATAGCCCTAAAAAAAAGCAAACAAAAAAATCATATGAAATGTGACCAGGTGGACTTAATCATTATTTATAGAACACTCCACCCAAAAGCAGCAGAATACACATTCTTCTTAAATGCAAATGGAACATTCTCCAGGATAGATTACATGCTGGGACACAAATCAAGCCTTGTTAAATCTCAGAATACTGAAATCACATTGAGCATCTTTTCTAGCCACAACACTATAAGACTACAGGAAAAAAAAAAAAAAATCAACTATAGGAAAAAAAAAAAAAAACACTGCAAAAAAAATATGAACATGTGGAGACTAAACAATATGCTACTAAACAATCAATGAATCAATGAAGAAATCAAAAACTACCTAGAGACAAATGAAAATGAAACATGATAATCCAAAACCTGCGGGATACAGCAAAAGCAGTTCTAACAAGGAATTTTATAGCTATACAAGCTTACTTTAGGGAAAAAGAAAAATCTAAAATAAAGAACTTATAGCTAAAGCAATTAGAGAAAGAAAAAAACAAAACCCAAAATTAGAAGGAAAGTAATTATAAAGATCAGAGCAGAAATAAATAGAGATGAAGAAAACAACAGAAAGGGTCAATGAAACTAAAAGATAAAGAAAATAGAAAATATCAATGAAACTAAAAGATGGTTCTTTGAAAAGATCAACCAAATTAAGAAACCTTTAGCCAAAGTCATCAAGAAAAAAAGGGAGATGGCTCAAACCGATAAAATTAGAAATGAAAAAGAAGTTACAACTGACACCATGGATTATACAAAAGATCATTAGAACTACTACAACCAAGAGAATGCCAATAAAAACAATTTAGAACGAAAAATGGACAAATTCTTAGAAAGGTGTGATCTTTCAAGACTGAGCAAGGAAGAAACAGAAAATATGAACAAACCAATCACAAGTTCTGAAATTGAAACTGTAATCTTAAAACTTCCAACAGCATGGAGCTCCCCCAGTGGCACAGAGGGTTAGTGATCCAGCTTGTCTCTGTGAAGGCACCAGTTCAATCTCCACCCCAGAGCAGTAGGATAAGGATCCAGCATTGCTGCAGCTGTGGCATAGTTTCCTGGCTCAGGAACTGACATGTGCTGTGGGTGCGGTCAAAAAGGAAAACAAAAAAAAAAAACCAAAGAAACAAAAAAAAACCTCCAACAAACCAAAGTCCAGGACCAGATGGCTTCACAGGTGAATTCTATCAAACATTTAGAGAGAAGTTAATTTCTATCCTTCTGCAACTATTTCAAAACACTGCAGGGGAGTTCCACAGCGGAGAACGAATCTGACTAGGAACCATGAGGTTGCAGGTTCCACCCCTGGCCTCGCTCAGTGGGTTAAGGATCCAGCGGTTGCTGTGAGCTGTGTTTTAGGTCGCTAACATGGCTCAGATCCCACGTTTCTGTGGCCCTGGCGTAGGCTGGTGCCTACAGCTCAGATTAGACCCCTAGACTGGGAACCTCCATACGCCATGGGTGCAGCCCTAGAAAAAGACAAACAAACAAACAAAAACACTGCAGGGCAAAAGAACACTCCCAAACTCATTCTATGAGGCCACCATTACCCTAATACTGAAACCAAATGAAGATACAACAGGAAAGAAAATTACAGGCCAATATCACTGATGAATACAGATGCAGAAATCCCCAACAAAATACTAGGAAACTGAATCCAACAATACATTAAAAGAATCATATACCATGATCAAGAAGGATTTATCCCAGGGATGCATGGACTTTTCATTATCTGCAAATCAGTATTATACACCACACAAACTGAAGAATAAAAGCCACAAAATCATCTAAATAGCTGCAGAAAAATCTTCTGACAAAATCCAACACCCACTTATAATAAAAACCCTCCAGAAAGTGGGCATAGAGGTAAACCTGAACATAATAAAGGCCATATATGACAAAACCAGAGCTCATTCTCAACAGTAAAAAGCTGAATTTCTGCCAAGATCAGGAACAAGACAAGGATGTCCACTCTTGCCACTTTTATTCAACATAGTTTTGGAAGTCTAGCCATGGCAATCAGTGAAGAAAATGAAATAAAAGGAATCCAAATTGGAAAAGAAGTAAAACTGTCCCGGTTTGAAGATGACATGACACTAGACATGGAAAATCCTAGAAATACTATCAGAAAACTACTGGAGCTCATCAGTGCATTCGATAAAGTTGCAGGACGCAAAAATCACTCACATTTCTATACAGTAACAAGAAAAGATCAGAAAGAGAAATTAAGGAAACAATCCCATTTGCCACTACATCAAAAAGAATAAAATACCTAAGAATAAAACTACCTAAGGAGGCAAAAGACCTGTACCCTGAAAACTAAGACACTTTTGAAAGAAATCAAAGGTGACACAAACAGATAGAAAGATAAACTATTTTCTTAGATTTGAAGAACCAATACTGTCAGAATGACTTTACTACCCCAGGCAATCTACAGGCTCAGTGCAAACCCTATCAAATTACCAGCAGCATTTTCAAGAACTAGAACAAAATATTTTAAAATTTGTATGGAAATGCTAAAGACCTGGAAGAGCCAAAGCAATCCTGAGAAAGAAAAATGGACCTGGACATATCAGGCTCTCTGACTTCAGACTACAAAGCTACAGTAATCAAAAGAGTGTGGTACTAGCACAGAAACAGACAGATCAATGGAACAGGATAGAAAGCCCAGAAGAAAACCCATACACCTATGGACAACTAATCTATGACAAAGCAGAAAAAATACATAATGGAGAAAAGACACTTTCTTTAATAAGTGGTGCTGGAAAAACTGGACAGCTACCCGTACAAGAATAAAAATAGAATACTCTCTAACACTATACACAAAAATAAACTCAAAATAGATTAAAAACCTAAATGTAAGACCAGATACTATAAAACTGTCAGAGGCGCTCAGTGGGTTAAGGATCCAGCGTTGCCATGAGCTGTGGTGTAGGTTGCAGATGTGGCTTGGTTTTGGGATTGCTGTGGCTGTGGTGTAGGCTGGCAGTGTAGCTCTGATTGGACCCCTATACTGGGAAACTCCATATGTCATGAATGTGGCCCTAAAAAAGCAAAAAAATAAAAAAATAAATTAAAATAAAAAAACTCTCAGAGGAAACACAGGCAGAACCCTCTCTGACATAAACCACATCGATATTTTTTGCATCCACCTCCTGGAATAATGAAAATAAACAAAAATAATGAGTTTCTGTTGTGGCTCAGCAGGTTAAGAACCTGATCAGTATCCTTGAGGATTCAGCTTTGATCCCAGGCCTCGCTCAGTGAGTTAAGGATCTGATATTGCCTCCAGCTGTGGCGTAGGCCATAGATGTGGCTTGGATCTGGTGTTGCCATGGCTGCTTCATAGGCTGGCAGCTATCCCTAGCCTGGGAACCTCCATATGCCACAGGTGTGGCCCTGAAAAGCAATAAATAAGTAAATAGATAAAATAAACAAATGGGACCTTATTAAACTTAAAAGATTTTGCACAGCAAAGGACCATAAACAAAATGAAAAGACAACCTACAGAATTGGAGAAAATACTTGCAAATAAAGTGAATAACAAGGGATTAATCTCCAAAATACACAAATACCTCATGCAGCTCAATATCAAAAACAAAACAACCCCACCAAAAAAATGGATAGATCTAAATAGACATCTCTCCAGATAAGAAAGACAGATGGCCAAAAAAACACATGAAAAGATGCTCAACATCATTAATTATTAGAGAAATGCAAATCAAAATTACTATGAGGTACCACCTTACACCAGGCAATATGGCCATCATCAGAAAGTCTACATACAATAAATGCTGGCAAGGATGCAAAGAAAAGGTGTAACACTCTTACACTGTGGTGGGAGTGTGAACTGATTCAACCACTACGGGAAGCAATATAGAGGTTCCTCAAAACATTCAAATTGGAACTACTGTATGATGCAGCAATCCCAATTCTGGGCACATGTCTGTAGAAAACCGTAATTCAAAAAGATACATGTACCCCAATCTCTGTGCAGCACTATTTACAAAAACCAAGACATAGAGGCTACCTAAATGTCCATCAAAAGAGGAGCGGATAAAGAAGATATGGTAAATATATACAATAGAATATTACTCAACCATAAGAAAGAATGAAACAATACTATTTGCAGCAACATAGATGGACTTAGAGATTGTCATACTAAGTGAAGCAAGTCAGAGAAAGACAAATATATGATACTACTTATACATGGAATCTAAAAAGACGATACAAATGAACTTATTTACAAAACAATCAGATTTACAGACTTTGGAAACAAACTTATGCTTACCAAAGAGGAAAGGTGAGGGGGAGGGATAAATTAGGAGTTTGGGATTAACATATACACACTACTATGCATAAAATAGATTAATCAACAAGGACGTACTGTATAGCACAGGCAAAACTACCCAATATTCTATAGTAACCTATATAGGAAAAGAATCTGAAAAACAATGGATATGCATGTAAGTATAATTGAATCACTTTGTTGTACAATAGAAATTAACACATTATAGATCAACTATAATTAACACTTTAAAACAAGTATTTGTTTGCTTTACTGTACAGAAAAAAAATTACCTGAATACAAAACCAATACTACAAACACAAATATGACTGCTAAAGAAAGTTTTCAAAAACTGTTCTGTACATACTCTCCCCACAAAGTTTTTACAGTTGAATTTTCTGTCATAAGAGCCACGACACACTACTTTTTATCCCTCATTTATTCCTAGTTCTAAGGCTCATCACTAGTTTTTACTTTGATGTTTCTCTGGTCATTTTGACTGTCTCAAGTACACTTTCAATCATATTCCTAAGGAAATATTCATAGGAACAATATCCCCTGGATTCTATGTGGATGGCAGTCTCTATACTTCAAAATCCATTTGGCTGCTGTATCAATTATCTATTGCTGCAAAAGAAAGCAGCCCCAAATCACTCATTATAAACAAATTGTTATTTCTCACAATTGAGGCAAGGGTCAAATGTTCCATGTGGTATCCCTGGGTTTACTCACTCAAGCTGCGCTCAGTAAAGGGAGGTTTCACTCACAAATCTGGTGCCTCAGTGCATCTCTCCCTGTCATCACCCCATGGCTGGCATGTGCTTCCTCACAGCATGATGGTCTCATGATGATGGAACTTCTTACATACACAGTGGCTTTTCCAGGGCAGAAAAAAAGGCTGCTGTGCCCTGTGAATACTAGGTCCCAAACTAGCACAGCATCACCTCCATCAGCAGTGGTTTGCTCTCCTACCTGCTCTTTATGTTTTCATGGTGTTTATGTTGTTGTTATCTTCCCTCTTCCTTCCTTCCTGGTAATTCACTTGTTTGGTGGATAATTATATGGCCAGTAAAATAAGCCATAATCACATACAACAAGATAGATAAGGAGTTCCCGTCATGGTGCAGTGATTAATGAATCCAACTAGGAACCATGAGGTTGTGGGTTCGATCTCTGGCCTTGCTCAGTGGGTTAAGATGCAGTGTTGCCATGAGCTGTGGTGTAGGTCACAGATGTGGCTTGGATACCACGTTGCTGTGGTTCTGGTGTAGGCCAGCAGCTGTAGCTCCAATTAGACCCCTAGCCTGGGAACCTCCTTATGCCACGGGAGCAGCCCTAGAAAAGGCAAAAAGACAAAAAAAAAAGAAAAAAGAAAAAAAAGATATTAATATCATATCAATGGCAAACTAAGAAAAGACCTTACAAAAGTATGATGAGGCATTCCTGTCGTGGCTCAGTGGTAACAAACCTGAATAGAATCCATGAGGATGCGGGTTCAATCCCTGGCCTCACTCAGTGAGTTAAGGATCTGGTGTTGCCATGAGCTGCAGTGTAGGTTGCAAGCACAGCTCAGATCCCACACTGCTGTGGCTGTGCTGTAGGGCAGCAGCTGCAGCTCCAATTTGACCCCTAGCCTGGCAACTTCCATGTGCCATGGGATTGACCCTTAAAAAAAAAAAAAAAAAGATAAAACGACACAAAAAAGTATGATGAAAACCGCATGCATATAAAACACGAGTGTAAAACAAAAGGTTTTATGAACTATTTCTTCCTTCTGTATTGCAAGATTTTCTTAAACTTTCTTATATAATTTCAAAGTTAAAAAATTCAATAAAAAACTTTGAAAAGCTAATATGTGTGCATTACATAAAAATTAAAAAGTAAAATGATAAAAAGCAAAAAATTTTTTAAAGATTTAAGAAGTTACATGTAGGTATGTGAATTATACCTCAATAAAGCTGTTATATTTTCAAAAACATAATTAAAAGTGCTAAAAACTTAAAAGATTTGAAAGTTTAAAACTCATTTACTTATATAATTTTCAAGTTTAAAAATTTTAAATACCCTATGTAAGGAATAATAAGCTCTTAAAAATTTCTCTCTGAAAAACTCTGAGGCAGTTCATAAGCAAATGATGTTACTAAAATGAGCTAAGATAGAGAGGATTCTTAGGGTGATAATTAAATTCAACTCAAGTATTCCTGTATATAGATGAAGTTGGAAGCTTCTGCTAGGAGAAAGAAAAGGCTTTCTGGAAACAGTGTAATGAGGATAAAAAGTCAAAGAAATTAACTGTAAAAGTACTTTATCTAATTGAGGGTACATCATAGGGATTTTACATTCAAGGCAAAAGCAACTTCCTACTTATTTCTTTTTTGCTTATACCAAATGCATTTAAATAAATTAGGAGCTCCAAGAATAAAAAGATTAAACAACAACATTAAAGTTTCCCCAAAGTTTAAAATGGAAATGTCTAGACAAAGTGAACAGAACAAAAACAGTTAATATAAAACCTCAAAAGCACCCTTGGATTTCAAAGCAGTCTGAATGGCAACAAATTTCTACATGAATGTGCCTCAACTTCAGAAAAAGTAAATACTGTAAACAAAGACATCAAAATGTACCTAGATGTTTTTCTTTTCTCTCCCTTTCTCTCTCTCTTTATAATAACTTGACCAAAGTCATTCAGTTTAGTTGTACCTATACAGGAGTGTAGTATTTTTTTACAATAAGAGTATAGAAAATGAGGGCTAATATTTAACAACAATAATAAAAAGTGTCTATCTTAAACACAAACAACTATGACTTCTCATGCTTATAAACCATGAAAAATAAAATATTCATAAAAGAAACTATCACAGCTTCAGAGAATCACTGCATTTTAGAGCTGAAAGAGAATTCATAGATCCAGTCCAAACTTTCATTGTTAAAAGATACTACCAAAAAACCCAAAAAAACAAAAAAACACACACCACCATGACCACAACGACAAAAATGGTAATTATATGAAGTATGTGTTAATAACCTTATTGCAGTTAATTATTTCACAATATATACCTGTAGCAAATTATCACATTATACCTCTTAAATTTACACAATGTTATATGTCAATTATATCCACAAGCCACAGCAAGGGAAGAAAGTCAAGTTTGTTCATTGTTCATGCAGCTAGAGGGTTGAAGAATGCAGTCAGGTTTCATAACTCCCAGTCCAGAGCTCTGCATCTGTGTTATTATGAACCTAGATTTGATTTTAATATTTATACCTACAAGTAAGCTTCTGAAAAATATTTTCTACATTTTTACACATTCTACAGAATCAAAAGCCAAAAATACTAAATTTAGAGAAGAAAATTCTACTTCATAGTCTTAAGGCCGTTGCATACTGGCTGTATGAACTCCCAACAAGTTAACTTTCAGAACCTCAGTTTAGTCACAAATAAATGATGAGATACATAAGTTTTAAACCTAATTACAAAAAACTGAATGATTCAGAATACTTGAAACTTTTCATAAAGTCTTGCATAAACATGAAAAAACTGTTTTTATCAAAAATACCTACCTAGGTAGTAAAAATAAATAAGATTCTTAAAACTTACTTTCAAAAGACTGTACTAAACAAAGGGGAGAAAAGAAATGCATGATTCTGACATGTTTAAGGTCTGGAGTTGAAAGCAAAGAAGTGAACTTACATTAAATTTTAATTTATCGCCTAAAATTAAGCAATAATCTATCACTGAATCAACATCATATGATACACATAAAGACTAATAGTCCTGAAAAGTTCTGCTAATAAAACTAATTCTAGATCTTCATATATAAAGTTTTGTAAGCTAAAAAAGTTAATTTCCATCTGTGTCTGAAAGACAAAACCTTTATAAAATTTAACTTTATAGAGACAAGTCTATAAAGATTTAAGCAGCATAATTACTTTCCTCAGTAATCAGTTAACAATATTACTCTATTCTTTCATAAGAAAAAAATTCTAGTAAACTTAATGCAATGATTTTTAGTATCAAATGAAAACCTTATTCTAAAAAGCAATATTTAAATTGCAAATTAACTATGGAGATTAAGTATTGTTTTAATGTATATTTTAACATAAAAGTAAGACTGCAGGAGTTCCCATCATGGCTCAGCGGAAACAAATCTAGCATCCATGAGGATGCAGGTTCAATCCCTGGCCTCGCTCAATGGGTTATGGATCTGATGCTGCCGTAAGCCATGGTGTAGGTTGTAGACACAGCTCAGATCTAGGGTTGCTGTGGCTGTGGTGTAGGCCTGCAGCTACAGTTCCAATTCAATCCTTAGCCTGATAACCCCCATACACTGTGGGTGCAGCCCTAAAAAGACGAGGAAAAAAAAAAAAAAGTAAAACCATAGCTCCCATGCTTTGAGCAGCACTGGCAGTACCCACGCCCTTCTTCAGCTTGGGCAACTTTTTTTTTGTCTTTTTGCCTTTTCTTGAACCGCTCCTGCGGCATACAGAGGTTCCCAGGCTAGGGGTCTAATAGGAGCTGTAGCCACTGGCCTATGCCAGAGCCATAGCAATGCAGGATCCAAGATGCATCTGCGACCCACACCACAGCTTACAGCAACACCAGGTCCTTAACCCACCGAGCAAGGCAGGCATCGAACCCGCAACCTCTTGGTTCCTAGTCGGATTTGTTAACTACTGCGCCACAATGGGAACGCCCTTGGGCAATTCTTTATGTGTGGTTCACCGTATTTCAGGTCCTCAGCCATGACCGATTAGGTCATGGAAACAAAGCTAGCTCAAAGGAAGCCATATCAAGGCGGTCACCAGTAACCTGTAAGTACAGTATTCTCCTGTATAACTATATAACCTATATTGTCTTGTATAAGAAACACCAAGAACTGTTACTGACAGATACTGTTCTCCTCAGCAAAGTGAGTGTGCAGGATAGGGCAGAAGCTGAAGGGGTAAAAAGTAGAAGCTTTGGGACAAAAGAAACAAGAATGAGAAGAAACGATGAGCAAGTGAAAAGGAGAATGAGGGTTAATCCTTAATAGCTGTAAAAGAAAAAAAAAAAGTAGCACAGCTGCAAAGTTGCAGAGACTGAGTTACAGGAAAGGGTAATTATGAGGGTGCTGTTATAGGTCAAGCAATATTCCACTGTCCCGTGGTGCCTCTTTGATTATTAGACAGGTTCCTGTGTATCCTCACTGTCTACATACTCCTCAGTGGTTATCTCTGAAAGAGCCCAAATCTCTCCTCCTTCGGAAAAAGACTAAGACACTCAAATTCTTCTCATGTGCTGTATTTCTCAAGCTGTTATAAGAGACATGCATAAGCCCATCAAAAATTTTTTAGTATATTTCTTGTTGAGTAACATATGCTTCTTATTTTTAAAAAATACTGTAACTAGGGCAGACCAAGAACAAATCATTTCACTTATTTCTTAAGTATTTAATACAGTATATAACATTATGCTACTGCTAGAAATTCAAATATTAACAATATATTATCATAGCTTTCAAGGAGCTTAGTCTTATAGCAGAGTGTGAAGAAAGGGAAAACTACATAGAAAGTATTATAATGGAAATAAATTAGGACATTAAACAAACCAAACAATAGGAGTTCTCATTGTGGCTCAGTGGTAACAAACCCAACTAGGATCCATGAGGACAAACGTTCGATCCCTGGCATTGCTCAGTGGATTAAGGATCCGGCATTGCTATGAGCTATAGCATACGTCACAGACACAGCTCAGACCTGGTGTTGCTGTGGCTGCAGTACAGGCCAGCTGCTGCAGCTCCAACTCCACCCATAGCCTGGGAACTTCCATGTGCCACCTGGGTGGCCCTAAAATGAACAATAACAAAAAGAAACAAACAAGCAAAAAAAATAAAAAATAAATATTCTGCTCTACCAGAAGAGCAGGAGAGGACCTCACAAAAGCATTGACACATCGATTACAATTTAAGGACAAGAACAGTCTGAGTTATACCGAAAAAATGTGCAAAGGAATGTGAGAATCCACTGCTAGTTATACATAATATACAACTGAAAAGAAAGTCCAACATCGCATTCAAAATTGATTTATTAGCTGAATATCCTATATCAATCAGAACTTCAACATACAGAACAGGAGTTAACAAGAAGCAGGCCAAACCTAACCTTCAATTTTACCAAAACAGAGCCAACTACAACATTAGTTGAACACTTGCCAAGAGACACAACTCACAAAGCCTAAAAAATGTATTACATGAACTCCTTACAAAATAAGTTTGCCATTACTGTATGAATGATAACTCCTGTAGATGACTATTACTTACAATGAAATGATGTTAAGGCACATGTTAAGTTTTTGTTTTATCATCAGAGTTAATTGACCTAGCAATAAAACAAGCAATGAGATATAACTAGCCATGTAAAACTTTTAAAATATTTCTGAATAACAAAAGTTTAAAAATGAATAAAAGAAATGAAATGAAAGCAGAAGTCCAGCCAAAAACATGTAATCAAATGTTCACAGCAACATTATTCATAAAAAACAGTAACTAGAGGAATTCTTGTTGTGGCTCAGCAGGTTACAAACCCAACTATGATCCTTGAGGATGTGAGTTTGATCCTTGGCCTCACTCAGTGGGTTAAGGATCTGGCACTGCAGTGAGCTGTGATGTAGATTGCAGAGGTGGCTCAGATCCGGCATTGCTGTGGCTGTGGTGTAGGCCACCAACTGCAGCTCCAATTCAACCCCCAGCCTGGGAACTTCCATATGCCCTGAGTGTGGCCCTGAAAAGCAAAAAAAAAAAAAAGCCAGTAACTAAAAACAATCCAAATTGTCCTGCAACTGTGAATGGATAAACAAAAAGTGCTATGTCCATAAAATGGACAGATTCAACAATTTAAAAAAAAAAGGGGGGGATGAACTACTGTTAACAATCTATGACATGGACGAATCTTAAAGCATTATGCAAAGTGTAAAAAGCCAGGCACAAAAGGCTATTTAGTATATCTTATATGACTCCATTTATTTATTTATTTATTTGGTCTTTTTGCCATTTCTTGGGCTGCTCCTGCGGCATATGGAGGTTCCCAGGCTAGGGGTCGAATCGGAGCTGTAGCTGCCAGCCTACGCCACAGCCACAGCAACTTGGGATCTGAGCCGCGTCTGCAACCTACACCACAGCTCACGGCAATGCCGGATCCTTAACCCACTGAGCAAGGGCAGAGATGGAACCCGCAACCCCATGGTTCCTAGTCAGATTCGTTAACCACTGCGCCACGACAGGAACTCCTATGACTCCATTTATATGAAATTAACAGAAAAGGCAAATCTATAGAGACAGAAAATAGATTAATGGTTCCCTAGGAGTGAGGATAGGAAGGAACAGGGATTGGTGGCTAGAACAGACTAAATGATAAAATTCACATGTTGGAATCCTAATCCCCAAAGTGCTAATATTAGGAGGCAGAGACTTTGGGAGGTAAGTAGGTCATTAAGAGTGAAGCCCTCATGAATGGAATTATTGCCTTTATAAAAGACCCTAGAGAGCTCTCTAATCCTCTCTGCCAGTTGAGGATATAATAAGAAAATGACTATTTGCAACCAAGAAGCGGGTCCTCACCAGGACTCAACCGCGCTGTTATCCTGATTTGCACCTCCAGCCTCCAGAAATGTGAGAATTAAGTTTCTGTAGTTTATAAGCCACGATCTATGGTATTCTGTCAGAGCAGCTTGAATGGAATAAGACAATGACAAACACACAATGAAGGATCTTTTTGCAGTGATGGAAATGCTCTAACACTGGCCTGTAGTATGAATGCCACACTCTATAAACTAGCAAAGACATTTAACCAGTTATTTTAGTAATATTCCATATGTTCAAAAGTTAAGTAGATAAATTGAAAAGTACAGAAAACACCCATATCAAACTTCTGGAGATAAAACAAAAATGTCTAAAATGAAAACTACACTAAATGAGATTAGCAGCAGATTGGCACTGAAGAAATGATTAGTAAACTTGAAGTGAAAGTGATAAAAATTATCCAAAATAAAACACACAGGGAAAAGCAGGCTGTTGGGGGAAAAAAATGAATAGAGCATTCAGTCAGCTCTGGGCCATCTGTGGGACACCTTCAAGACACCTAACATATTACTAACTGTAGTCCCAAAAGAAGAAACGGCAGGGAGAGACAAACTATTTGGAGAAATAATGGCCATAAATTTTCCATATTTGATGAAAATTTTAAACCGACAAATAAAAAAGCTCAATGAACTATAAGCAAAAATGAACACACACACACAAAGCAACTATACAATGGCAAATAATAGTGAAATTGCTCAAAACCCGGTGCTAAATGAAAACCTGAAAAACAGGGTGAGAAAAAAAATTTTATGTACAGAAAAACGAAGATAACACAATGCAAATGAGAAAACAGCTAAGCAGTATCTTTGGGGTACTGAAAGCAATGAATCATTCAATTCTACGTCCAGCAAAAATACCCTTCAAAATCAAAGATGAAATAAAGATTTCTTTAGACATACAAAAGCTGAAAGAATTTATCAACAGCAGATCCACACCACAAAAAAGTTAAAAAGAAGTTCTTAGGGGACAAGTAAAATGATTCCACCTAGAGATATGGGTCTAATCAAAGGAAAGAAAAGCATGGCAACTACAGAGGTAAATTATCTTTTAAAATCTCTTTAAAAAATGACTGTTGAAAGAAAAACAATAACAATCTATTGTGGGTTTATAACAATGTAAAAGTAAAATGTATAATAATGGCACAAAAGTGGGGAGCGAAAAAATGAAAGTATACTATTATAACGTCTATATACTATACGTGAAATGCTATAATATCACTAGAAGGTACACTGAGCAGTTAAAATGTATACAATATATCCTAGAGCAATCGGTAAAATTAAAAAAGCAAGAGTTAGAGCTAATAAACCAACAAAGGAAATAAATGCAATCACAAAAAAACTCAATTAACACCAAACAAGGCAGAAAAAGAAGACACAAGGAGCAAAGAACAAACAGGACAAATAGAAAACAGATAAGAAAATGAAAGACTTAAACACAACCATGTCAATAATCACATTAAATATAAACGGTCTAAGCATCTCAATTAAAAAGCAGATTTTTAAAGACTGGTTAAAAAAGCAAGACCCAACACATAAATGCTGCTTATAAGAAATAAACTTTAAAATCAGACAAAAACAGGGAGTTCCCATCAGGGCTCAGTGGTTAATGAATCTGACTAGGAACCATGAGGTTGTGGGTTCGATTCCTGGCCTTGCTCAGTGGATTAAGGATCCGGCATTGCCGTGAGCTGTGGTGTAGGTTGCAGACGCGGCTCAGATCCCGTGTGGCTGTGGCTGTGGTGCAGGCCAGCAGCTACAGCTCCGATTTGACCCCTAGCCTGGGAACCTCCATATGCCGTGGAAGCGGCCCAAGAAATGGCAAAAAGACAAAAAATAAAATAAAATCAGATAAAAATAGGTTAAAAGTAATTTGACGGAAAACTTTCAATGTTTACATCTGTAAAACAATCTCTTAGTATTACTATAAGGAAAAAGATAATGAAGGTAAAGCACTGAGCATATAGTAAACATTCTTTAGTGTTAATTACAGTTTATAGCCTTTATTGCAATACCTTGTAATCATCAGCCTGTCTCCCCTACTCTTAGCTACTTGAGAGAAGACTTCACAGTCGTAATGATGCCTCCAGTCAGAGACTTAGGCCATGGCCTGGAGCAGAGTAAGGTTTGGTGATACTTAGTCAACTGAGGAAAGACACCAAAATGACCTGGGATTCCCAAAGCTCTGGCATACAGCAGACATTGAATATTAAAGACCAAATTATCAAAGGTAAAACAGGGGAGTGGGCCTGGATAAAATAGTACAATTGTAGACAAAAACAACAGGAAATAAGGAAACCAATAGGAAAAGGACATACAACAATGGTAAATAAGATTTCCCAAGGGGGAAGGGAAAGGTGCTACTAATAAAAGACACACAAGAAGAAAAAAACAAAAAAGACAGGAAAGTATCAGGCCCTCAGATTACATTAATGAAATGTAAAAAGGGAGTGAGGAAAACAAAAGAAACTTTTACTTTGCTTTGTAAAACAGAGTACAAATTTCCCAGATTTCTTAGGAAAATAATCCAAAGAGGGAAAAACACTGTAAGTATAAAATTAATCACAGCAATAGTACCTACACTGTACAAAGTATGAACAAATCTACATATCTAAATACAGGCAAATAGTCTTTGAATAATCGTGAAAACTATGTGGAAAATAAAATTTTAAATGTTTTGTGTATCTCTTCCATAAAGCTAGAAAATTACTAAATTTTAGTCAAAAAGTGAATTTCCTGAATAACCATAAGTACTACTATTGGAATAAGCCAGAGTTTTGGGTTCCTTACACTTGATCATAACGAACTGTAAGAATAAACATTAGGTTACTTTGTGTTCTCTATTAAATAATTCTGAATTCTAAAAAGTTAGTAAAATGATTATATACTGCAACAATAAGAGTGAAAATAATTCACTTGAATAGTAGTTTGTTCTTATTTTTTAAACTGGATATCTTCTTTTAAAGCTCTTTAGTATTTTTCCTTTTCTCTCATATTCTTACTGCCTCAGAATTTTCATTCTTTTGAAATCTTTCCACTTATAAAAACAAAATTAATCAAAAAGTATAAAGAAATGACAAATGAGAACATACCTGAAGTCTTGCTAGTTGAGCAGTACGGGCTACTATTTTATTGTATGGCTCAACAATTTTTGCTTTCATCCTAAAGGAAAAACAAAGAGAAGTGACAAAATTATCTCCAAAATATTAATGTATAAAAATCTTTCCATTTCATTTACTTGCAAAATGAATAACAGTACCTATCAACAGCTCCCTGTAAAGCTCCAATTCTTGTCTGCATCATTTGAAGAACACCTACAAAAACATAACAGCTTATATTACTTGACAAATTTATAAATTATCAAAACTGGGTTTAAAAAAAACAAAAAGAAAAAAAGAAAGTTTTCATTTTTTTTTTCTGCCATCATCACAATTCAAGCAGCCAATCTCTCTTACCTAGACCACTGTAAAAGCCTCTAACTGGTATTACTCCTCCAATCCTTGCTCCACTAATGAAGTCTGACAAGGAATGGGGAGTGATTGCTTAATGGGTGTAAAATTTCCATCTGGGGCGATGAAAAAGTTCTGGAACTGGATAGAGATGGTCGAACAACACTGCGAATGTAGTTAAAGCCACTGAATTATATAGTTCAAAATGTAAATTTCATGTTAATATGCATTGTACTACAGTCACAAACAAAGAAGCCTGAGTGATCTTTGGAAGTGCAAATTATATCATACAACCCATTTGCTAAAACCCTTCCAAAGTTTCCCCTTTGCTCCTATGTCCACAGCCTGGTCTACAAAACCCTGAACAATGTGGAAATGACGTACTCTCTGCCTGGTATACTCTAAACCCAGTAATAAATAATGGACAACAAGTATAATATTGCCCTTACTAATCGCCTAACATGATGAAGAACTATTTGCCAAATTGTAAAATTATTTTCAGGAAGATAGATCTTAAACTTTACTATTTTATTTCCCTTCCATAGGTTTTCCAGTATTATAGATACTTCTTTTGAGCTCCATTCTTTTAAAATTCAGTTTCTATATCCAACTGCCAGAGCTATAGCTCTGAAACATAACATTTAAGTCAATTTAAGTGTAGATATTGTTACATATTTGATGAAGAAATGTTAGAATTAATTAACGTTACTATCCACATACAAATATGTTTTAATATGGCTCAGTCCAAGAGAATCCTTTCTGGACCCAAGGATTTCCATTTTTCTGCTGGTTTTATGGTTCACTGACCTTAAAACTTGAAGAATGAACTCCCTTTACTTGTGATCATCACTCCCTTACATCTTATTCTTTCCACAACCCACTCTCAATAGCTTTCACACATACTCAACCAATACACATCTTGTCAAAGTCACCAAAAACCTCCAAGGTGCCAAATTCTATTGTCAGTTCTGTCTTTATGTTGTTAGAACTCTTAGAAATCCATGATACATTTTTTTAAAAATAAAAGACTTAATTTTTTTTTGGCTGTACCTGTGGCATGCGGAAGTTCCTAAGCAGGGATCAAAGCCTGTGACCTGAGCCACAGCAGCGACAATACTGGATCCTTAACCAACTATGCCACGAGGGAATTCCCTCATGACTCCCTTCCTCCCTAAAACATTTTTTTCTCTTGGCTTCCAAGTCACTGCACACTATGGGAGAAATTAACAGAACACTATAAATCAACTATAGTTCAAAAAAAAACAAAAACAAAAACCCCACAAAGTATGGTTTCCTTGTTTCCAGAAACATTTAAAAATATCATGAGATTTAAAAAATCAATGTCCAATAGGAAGTCAGTATTTAGAGCCTCTTAATTATCCCACAAACATAATCTGATATCTATCCTAAATATTCAAATAATAGTCAAACTATCATTTCTGAAATACTGTGTTCTTAATCAGGATGCTTTAGAAACAGTGTGTTTAGTGAGAATAATACCTTTGAGTATGCATAAGACACACTGGGGGAAGCATTAAAGAACACTGCATTACAGAAAGCAATATCCTTCCCCTTTGAGAATTTGGTCAACAAAGGGAAAAAAAAATCACTTAGCTTTCTTTTTGGTCTTTTTTTTTTTTTTTTTTTTTTAGCTATTTCTTGGGCCGCTCCCGCGGCATATGGAGGTTCCTGGGCTAGGGGTCGAATCGGAGCTGTAGCCACCGACCTACGCCAGAGCCACAGCAACGTGGGACCCGAGCCATGTCTGCAACCTACACCACAGCTCACGGCAACACCGGATCGTTAACCCACTGAGCAAGGGCAGGGACCAAACCCGCAACCTCATGGTTCCTAGTCGGATTCGTTAACCACTGCGCCACAACAGGAACTCCACTTAGCTTTCATTTGATGTGCAATGATTAATAACAGCGATCACAACACAAGTGAAAATAAAAAATACAATATTAACATTTCATATTTATGAAATGTAGTTCACTTTATTAAAGAGCAAATGAAAAAATTCATAAAAGATGTAGTCAAACAAAAATAAGAGGGTTCATAATAAAAATCCATTGTATTGTTATTCTACTATGGCTTTCTTTGAAACTCTTCAAAAAATCAAAGTAAACATAAGGAAAGAATTCAAGCCTATTTCCACTATTTTGGTGGTGTTCACTATTGTTTTCATTAATTAAAAGTTACAGAAGCACTAACTATGTGCCGGGAACTGTTCTAAGCATTTAATCCTCAAAATAATGCAATGTTAGTACATATTACTATACCTCTTTATAAATAAAACTCAGGCACTGAAAGGTTAAATAACTTGTCCAAAGTCGCACATGTAGTAAGTGGCAAAGCAAGGATTTAAACTCAGATAGTTTAGCTCAGGGGTCAGCAGTCTAATTATTAAAGTTTTGTTGGAACACAGCCATACACGTTCATTTACATAGCACCCGGCTGCTTTCACTCTGTAAAGCTTAGTAGTTGCAACCAAGACAGCATGGCTTGCAAAGTCTAAAATATTTACTTTCTGATCCTTCAAGTCAAGTTTCCAAGCCCTGAACTAGCTCTATATGACAGTTAATGGAAATATACCTTCCAAAGACTCAATCCCAGTTGCTTGTGCCAATAAATCTTCATGTCTTGCAACGACCTGAAAATCAAGAATGAATAATAAGCATTCCAAGTATTAGGTATTTTTCTTTTGTAGAACTGAAGGTCTCTCCCTATATGCAAAGGAGGAAAATGCTAATAACAAAAAAGAAAGATATAAATTATAAAGGTGTGTTTGAGATGAACAATTGACAGGAACACAAACACGCTTATAGTTTGACATACAGCCAAAGAAGTGTTTTCACTAGCCTCTTGATTTCCTAGTGGGATGTGCAGGTGTAGGTGTACCAAAACTGAAAAACAAAATAACAGCTAATTCTTGCCATGCTAATTCCCTTCAAAGGATGTTTTCAAACATCAGGTTTTTCTAGTTTTTGTTTTTTTTATTACTCAAATGAATTTATTACATCTGTAGTTGTATAATGATCGTAACAATCCAATTTCACAGGATTTCCATCCCACAACCCAAGCACATCCCCCCACCCCCCCAACTGTCTCCTCCAGAGACCGTAAGTTTTTCAATGTCTGTGAGTCAGCATCTGTTCTGCAGAGATGTTCAGTCTGTCCTTTTTTCAGATTCCACATGTCAGTGAAAGCATTTGATGTTGGTGTCTCATTGTATGGCTGACTTCACTTAGCATGATCATTTCTAGGTCCATCCATGTTGCTAAAAATGCTGGTATTTCATTCCTTTTAATGGCTGAGTAATACTCCATTGTGTATATGTACCACATCTTCTTGATCCACTCCTCTGTCGACGGACATTTAGGTTGTTTCCATGTCTTGGCTATTGCAAATAGTGCTAGTTCTTGAACTTAATTTAGCATCATCAAGAATACATTCTAATTTGTAAAGATAACAGAATCAACGCCCAACTATCCCTGAACATCTCCCTGCTTCTAGGTTCCCACTGTCGCAGCAAACTGTCTTCCCTGCAGAAGATTGATATTTTTAAGAAAATGAGGGAAGTGTGAAGAATTATATCAAAAAACATAAGCATTAAAAGCCACATGCAAGAGATTCCTAGAAACATCAAGAAATCATGCAAAGCTTTAGAATAATGCAGGAATCCTTATTATTCTGTACCCTTTATTACAATAAGAAGTTTCATGTCTAGTCTGTAAACAGAAGCTCCTAATCAGCAAAGATTCATTCACTGGAACCCCTACATCCTCTACTTTGTCCTGTTTCAGATATCACTATCATTCAATCAAGCTCCTCTATCACATCCATCTAAAATAAGTATTATTTTTGGTCTCCTATGTCCCTTATCAGGAAGATGTTTGAATTTTCCCCAATCCACTGATATGGTTGTTAATACATCCCTAACAAAATGAATTTTCCTTAATTCTGTCTTCTTTGTCCCTTATGCTACTTTGGAAAGGTTGAAAAACCTAAAAAAACAACTACACATTCCCAGATTCCTCTGCAGTCAACTGAATGAATTTCCAAGAGATTTAGAAGACAGAAAAAAGAGGAAGGCTATCTTCCCATTACTGTTTCAGCTAGTAAGCAAGATCCTGAGCCCTGAGGAACTGAAGACAGTTGAGAGAGCCATAATGATCATTCCAGAGTTGTGTTACCAAGTATCTAGAAGCTGAACTTTCAGTGTTATGAGAGGTAAGAGCAGGAGCTTTCAGGCCTCGGTATTGGATTTACAGTAGATCTTTCAACCATGTCCACCCACTTCTCTGTATTAAATATCTCCCTGCTTTAAATACCTAGAGTGGTTTCTGCTCCTTGTACTAAAGCCCTAATACATACCTCAGTATACTTTTTGTAATTTTAACCATCTCAGTGATATTTTATTTTATTTTTTATTTTCCCACTGTATAGCAAGGGGATCAAGTTATCCTTACATGTGTACATTATAATTACATTTTTTCCCCCACCCTTTCTTCTGTTGCAACATGAGTATCTAGACAAAGTTCTCAATGCTATTCAGCAGGATCTCCTTGTAAATCTAGTCTAAGTTGTGTCTGATAAGCCCAAGCTCCCGATCCCTCCCACTCCATCCCCCTCCCATCAGGAAGCCACAAGTCTTTTCTCCAAGTCCATGATTTTCTTTTCTGAGGAGATGTTCATTTGTGCTGGATACTAGATTCCAGTTATAAGTGATATCATGTGGTATTTATCTTTGTCTTTCTGGCTCATTTCACTCAGTATGAGATTCTCTAGTTCTATCTGTGTTTCTGCAAATGGCATTATGTCATTCTTTTTTATGGCTGAGTAGTATTCCATTGTGTATATATACCACCTCTTCCAAATCCAATCATCTGTCGATGGACATTTGAGTTGTTTCCATGTCTTGGCTATTGTGAATAGTGCTGCAATGAACATGCAGGTGCATGTGTCTCTTTTAAGTAGAGTTTTGTCCGGATAGATGCCCAAGAGTGGGATTGCAGGGTCATATGGAAGTTCTATATATAGATTTCTAAGGTATCTCCAAACTGTTCTCCATAGTGGCTGTACCAGTTTACATTCCCACCAACAGTGCAGGAGGGTTCCCTTTTCTCCACACCCCCTTCAGCACTTGTTATTTGTGGATTTATTAATGATGGCCATTCTGACTGGTGTGAAGTGGTATCTCATGGTAGTTTTGATTTGCACTTCTCTTATAACCAGCGATGTTGAGCATTCTTTCATGTGTTTGTTGGCCATCTGTATATCTTCTTTGGAGAAATGTCTATTCAGGTCTTTTGCCCATTTTTCCATTGATTGATTGGCTTTTTTGCTGTTGGGTTGTATAAGTTGTTTATATATTCTAGAGATTAAGCCCTTGTTGGTTGCATCATTTGAAACTATCTTCTCCCATTCTGTAAGTTGTCTTTTTGTTTTCTTTTGGGTTTCCTTTGCTGTGCAAAAGCTTTTCAGTTTGATGAGGTCCCATGGGTTTATTTTTGCTCTAATTTCTATTGCTTTGGGAGACTGACCTGAGAAAATATTCATGATGTTGATGTCAGAGTGTTTTGCCTATGTTTTCTTCTAGGAGTTTGATGGTGTCCTGTCGTCTATTTAAGTCTTTCAGCCATTTGGAGTTTATTTTTGTGCATGGTGTGAGGGTGTGTTCTAGTTTCATTGCTTTGCATACAGCTGTCCAGGTTTCCCAGCAATGCTTGCTGAATAGACTTTCTTTTTCCCATTTGATGTTCTTGCCTCCCTTGTCAAAGATTAATTGACCATAGGTGTCTGGGTTTATTTCCGGGTTCTCTATTCTGTTCCATTGGTCTGTCTGTCTGTTTTGATACCAGTACCACACTGTCTTGATGACTGTGGCTTTGTAGTATTTCTTGAAGTCTGGGAGAGTTATGCCTCCTGCTTGGTTTTTGTTTCTCAGGATTGCTTTGGCGATTCTGGGTCTTTTGTGGTTCCATATAAATGTTTGGATTGTTTGTTCTACTTCTGTGAAAAATGTCATGGGTAATTTGATAGGGATTGCATTGAATCTGTAGATTGCTTTGGGTAGTATGGCCATTTTTACAATATTGATTTTCCCAATCCAGGAACATGGAATATCTTTCCATTTCTTCACATCTTCTTTGATTTCTTTGATTAAAGTTTTATAGTTCTCGGCATATAGGTCCTTTACCTCCTTGGTCAGGTGTATTCCGAGGTATTTGATTTTGTGAGGTGCAATTTTAAAAGGTATTATATCTTTGTATTCCTTTTCTAATATTTCATTGCTGGTATACAGAAATGCAACTGACTTCTGAATGTTAATCTCATATCCTGCTACTTTGCTGAATTTACGAATCAGTTCAAGGAGTTTTGGGGTTGAGTCCTTAGGGTTTTCTATGTATAGTATCATGTCATCTGCATACAGTGACAGTTCTATCTCTTCTCTTCCTATATGGATGCCTTTGATTTCTTTTGTTTGTCTGATTGCTGTGGCTAGGACTTCCAAAACGATGTTGAAGAGCAGTGGTGAGAGTGGGCATCCCTGTCTTGTTCCCGATTTGAGTGAGAAGCCTTTCAGTTTTTCCCCATTGAGTATTATATTTTCTGTGGGTTTCTCATAAATGGCTTTGATTATATTCAGGAATGTTCCCTCTATACCCACTTCGGAGAGGGTCTTGATCATGAATGGATGTTGGACTTTGTCAAATGCTTTTTCTGCATCTATTGAGATGATCATATGATTTTTGACTTTTTTTTTTGTTAATGTGGTGTATGATGCTGATTGATTTGCGTATGTTGAACCATCCTTGTGAACCTGGGATGAACCCAACCTGGTCATGGTGTATGATTTTTTTGATATGTTGCTGAATTCGGTTGGCTAAGATTTTGTTGAGAATTTTTGCATCTCTATTCATCAATGATATTGGGCGATAGTTTTCTTTTTTGGTGGTATCTCTGTCTGGTTTTGGAATGAGGGTGATGGTGGCATCATAGAATGTCTTTGGGAGTATTCCTTCTTCTTCAACCTTTTGAAAGAGTTTCAGGAGGATGGGCACCAGTTCCTCTTTATATGTTTGATAGAATTCACCTGTGAAGCCATCTGGTCCTGGACTTTTATTTGTAGGGAGTGTTTTTATGACCTCTTCAATTTCATTTGTAGTGATGGGTCTGTTCAGTTGGTCTGTTTCTACTTGATTCAGTTTTGGCAGGCTGTAAGATTCTAGAAAATTGTCCATTTCTTCCAGATTGTCAAACTTGTTGCCGTATAGTTGTTCATAGTATTCTCTTATGGTTTTTTGTATTTCTGCTGTATCTGTTGTGATTTCCTTTTCATTTATAATTTTGGTGATTTGGGTTCTTTCTCTCCTCTTTTTAGTGAGTCTGGCCAAGGGTTTGTCAATTTTGTTGACCTTTTCAAAGAACCAGCTCTTGGTTTTACTAATTTTCTCTATTGTTTTTTGAGTCTCTATTTTATTAATTTCTTCTTTGATCTTTATCATTTCCTTCCTTCTGCTGACTTTAGGACTTTTTTGTTCTTCTTTTTCTAATTCATTTAGGTGGAGGGTTAAGTTGTCAATTTGGGATCTTTCTTCTTTTTTGAGAAAGGCCTGTATTGCTATAAATTTCCCTCTGAGCACTGCTTCCGCAGCATCCCATAGATTTTGAGAGGTTGTGTCTTCATTATCATTTGTTTCAAGGTAGTTTTTAATTTCCTTCTTGATTTCCTCATTGACCCATTGGTTTTTTAGTAGCATGTTGTTTAGTCTCCATGTAGTAGGTTTTTTCTCTTTCCTTTTCCCATGGTTGGTTTCTAATTTCATGGCATTGTGGTCAGAGAAGATACTTGAGATAATTTCTATGCTCCTAAATTTGTTGAGGTTAGCTTTGTGTCCCAATATGTGGTCGATTCTTGAGAATGTTCCATGAGCATTTGAGAAGCATGTGTATTCTGATTTTTTTGGATGTAGTGTCCTGAAGATATCAATGAAGTCTAACTTTTCTATTGTTTCCTTTAGGATCTCTGTTGCTTTATTGGTTTTCTGTCTAGAGGATCTGTCCATTGATGTGAGGGGCGTATTAAGGTCTCCTACTATGATTGTATTCTCATCAGATATTTTAAATTGTTTTATTATATTTTATTTACAGGTTTCATTAGCACTATCCCAATTTTGCTTCTGCAGAAAAATAATTGGAAAAGGCTCAGTTCTCATACTAGGACTCAAAGATTTCCTCTACCTCACATCCAAAACAACTATAACTTGCCCCCTCTAGGAGATGCTAAATATATTTTAAGTTTTTATCGATTCCTTCAGATAAGGTATTACATGCAAAGAATAAGGAAAATGTCAACCACAAAAAGGCAGAATTTCAGGTAGCTCTTGCAAAAAGTTACCCCTGAGAAACCTAGGCAGAGTTAAGTGTGTTTTCCCCTGCTCCCATAAAAACTTGGTACAATTCTATTTAAAACAGGTATTACTTGCCTGCCATTATTTCTATCTGCATCTGCCACTGGTCTATGAATCCTTGGAGCCAGGAAATGTGTTCATTGTTCTATCCTCACAGCCTAATGCAAAGCCTGACAATTAAAACTGTCATAAATGTTTTTCAATAAACAATGATCTATTAACTATAAAACCAGAATTTTGGAGTTAAATTGATCTTAGACATCATCCTAGTCCTAAGCTGCTCATTTAGTAGATAAAGTAAAACATAAATTTAAGTGATTTTTATTTTTTCCATTATAAAATGAAAAAAGAAAACCAAAACATGAATTATAATTAGTAAATAAATTTTTGGAAACTTAAAAAATTTAAGCGGACATATTTCATGTTATACCAGATCTCGGTTTCCCAGTAAATCAATTATTGATGTATTTGTTCTCTCATTTAAATATTTATTAAGTGCCTGCTCAGAAAAAAAGGTAACACTAGGAAGGACACCATAAAACAAACTTGTAAAACCTTACAATTATAGAACAGGAGGAATCTCCAAGATTTTCCACTAAAATATCCTTTTCCCCATTATTCACTCCAATCTATTACACAGATTTTTTTAGAGAAAGCAAGACTCGGATTTCCCTAGTGGCTCAGTGGGATCTGGCACTGTCACTGCTGTGGCACAGGTTCAATCCCCAGTCAGGGAAGTTCCACATGCCAGGGGTGCAACAGTTTAAAAAAAAAAAAAAAAAAAAGTAACAGTAAAACTGAGCCTAGGACCCATCTCCTAACTATCCTTCTATTCACCACGAATTTACCAACTTACTATAATTTCATCAAATGTTACATTTTGTGCTCATAAAATGTGAACTGCCAATAGGAACACCCCAGTTTTTCCTTCCTTCTTGTTTTTCATGTTTTTTTGTTTTTTGTTTGTTTGTTTGTTTTTTGGCTTTGGTGTGCAGTGGCTTTACGTATTATCTCAGTTCCCAGACCTGGGATTGAACCCAGGCCACAGCAGTGAAAGCACAACAGGTTCTGCTTTGTTTTGCTTTGCTTTTAGGGTCACAAGTACGGCATATGGAAGGTCCCAGGTTTGGGGTGGAATCAAAGCAGCAGCTGTCAGCCTACACCACAGCTAATGGTAATGCTGGATCCTTAACCCACTGAGCAAGGGCAAGGATTGAATCAAAATCCTCATGGATACTAGTCGGGTTCATTACTGCTGAGCTGACATCGGGAACTCCCCAGGTTTTCTTATTCACATTGTTCTGCTTCTAAAATTCCATTTTCTACTATCTTTATCAAAGACATCCTATTTTTCTGCCTACCTATAGTCCTCCACATCAGTAAAGATGATGAAAATAAAGTATGACTAAAAGGAGAGATGGGTATATTCACTTTTTAACAATGGAACAGAATAGAAAATACAGAAATAATCTCAGACACCTACTGTCAATTAATCTTTGACAAAAGAAGCAAGAAAATAAAATGAGAAAGAAATAGTCTCTTCAGCAAGTGGTGCTAGGAAAACTGGACAGCTGCATGTAAAGTGATGAAACTACAACACATCCTCACATCATGCACAAAAATAAACTCAAAATGGTTTAAAGACTTAAGCATAGGGCAAAACACCACAGAACTCCCACAAGAAAACACATGCAAAACATTCTCTGACATCAATCATACTAATGTTTTCTTAGGTCAGTCTCCCAGGGCCACAGAAATAAAAACAAAAATAAACCAATTTGACCTAATCAAACTTACAATTTTTGCACAGCAAAGGAAACCACGAAAAAAAATTTAAAAAGAAGAAAAACAAAGAAAAAAAGACAACCTACATGATGAGAGAAAATAGCTGCCAACAATGCAACCAACAGAGCTTTATCTCCAAAATATACAAACAACTTATACAACTCAACAACCCGAAAACAAACAAACCAATTGAGGAGTTCCCGTCGTGGCGCAGTGGTTAACGAATCCGACTAGGAACCATGAGGTTGAGGGTTCGATCCCTGCCCTTGCTCAGTGGGTTAACGATCCAGCGTTGCCGTGAGCTGTGGTGTAGGTTGCAGACGCGGCTCGGATCCCGCGTTGCTGTGGCTCTGGCATAGGCTGGCAGCTATAGCTCCGATTAGACCCCTAGCCTGGGAACCTCCATATGCCGCAGGAGTGGCCCAAGAAATGGCAAAAAGACAAAAACAAAAACAAAAACAAAAACCAAACAATTGAAATATGGGCAGAAGACCTAAATAGACATTTCTCCAAAGACATACAGATGGCCAACAAGCACATGAAAAAAATGTACATCACTAATTATTATTGCAAATCAAAATCAAAACTACAATGAGGTACCACCTCACACCAGTCGGAATGGCCATCATTAGTAAGTCTACAAATAACAAATGCTAGAGAGGGTGTGGAGAAAAGGGAAGCCTCCTACACTGTTGGTGGGAATGTAAAGTGGTACAACCACTGTGGAAAACAGTATGGAGGTACCTCAGAAAACTAAATATAGAGCTACCATATGATCCAGCAATCCCACTGGACAAATCCCAGCATATATGGGGACAAAACTTTCATTCAAAAAGATACAAGCACCTGTATGTTCAATGCAGCACTATCACAACAGCCAAAACATGGGAACAACCTAAATGCCCATCGACAGATGAATGGATTAAGAAGATGTGGTATATATACACACAATGGAATACCACCCAGTCATAAAAAAGAACAATGTCATTTGCAGCAACATGGATGGAACTAGAGACTCTCATATTAAGTGAAGTAAGTCAGAAAGAGAAAGACAAATACCCTATAACAACACTTACATTTGGAATCTAATATATGGCACAAAGGAACCTATCTACAGAAAAGAAACAAACTCATGGACATGGAGAACGGACTTATGGTTGCCAAGGGGCAAGAGGGAGGGAGTGGGATGGACTGGGAGTTTGGGGTTAGTAGATGCGAACTATTACATTTAGAATGAATAAGCAATGATGTCAAGCTGTTTAGCACAAGAAACCATATCCAATCTCTTGAGATAGAACATGATGGAAAACAACATGAGAAAAAGAATGTATATATGTATGATTGGTATAAGCAGAAATTTACAGAACATTGTAAATCAAGTATATTTATAAAATTTTTAAAGAAGTAGTAGTTTGCAGATAACTTTAAAAGTATACTTGGAAGGAGTTCCCGTCGTGGCGCAGTGGTTAACGAATCCGACTGGGAACCATGAGGTTGCGGGTTCGATCCCTGCCCTTGCTCAGTGGGTTAACGATCTGGCGTTGCCGTGAGCTGTGGTGTAGGTTGCAGACGCGGCTCGGATCCCGCATTGCTGTGGCTCTGGCGTAGGCCGGTGGCTACAGCTCAGATTCGACCCCTAGCCTGGGAACCTCCATATGCCGCAGGAGTGGCCCAAAGAAATAGCAAAAAGACAAAAAAAAAAGTGTACTTGGAAAAATATGCTACACCATGAAATATATACATTTGTTCACCTAAGTATGCATTTAAATAACAAAAGGATTATTAAAGTGATATATTAGCACCCTGGCCTGAATAATCTGTATAATTCAGAAGATTAGAATTACCTGTAGGTGTAGTTCTTTATCCAGCTGACTGATTCCCTGGGCAAGTTTTGCTAGTTGTTCAGCAATTACAGCTTGATGAATAGATTGAGAAGTGTAAGTCTTTACATCAAAGTCTTCATTTAAAAAATCACTATAACATTCTGGGAAAAAAATAAGAAAAAAATCTTTAATTATTAATTACACTGCATTAAACTACAGGTATTAAACAAGAGGACAATTACAATCATAGTGAAACATATTTTGAGGTCTTTCTATGCACCACGGACTGTTATAAATGCTTTCTACTATACATGAGAAGGAAGGGGCAGTTGGAATAGCAGAAGAATGGCGACATTCACTAAGAACTTATGTGTCAGGCACTGATCCAAGCACTTTATACATACTCAGTCATTCAATAGTCAAACAACACTGTTGGAACAATCATCTTCCCCTTTCTGCAGACGAAGAGACAGACACAGTCAGGGCACGCAACTTGTGCAACCTCCCTGAGATTTGAATCCAGAGAGTCTAGCTGCAGAACCCACACTCTGGACCACTATGCATACTGTTAAAAGCTAGCTTTTGCCAGAGAATCAAAAGAAAAATATGGGGTACAAGATTAAAAAAATCACTACTAACCACACCCTTTAACTCAAGAAAACAAGGTCACTGACAATGACAGCAGGAAAACTGACTATATTTGGTATTTATGGTTTCTGTTATCTCTAGATCAATGCACAAATACTCTTATAATAAAGTGAATGTGCAATATGAATAGAAGTAGGAAACTACAAGATTATAGGTATTACTGAAATTTTTAGGTTTACGGGTGAAGTAAGTAAATGGAATGCAAACTGTTGAAAGTAGACCCTGAAGAGAAAGAAGAAAAAGAAGTGATGCTAGATGTTAAGAAGATATCTTTCCATATAAAAATCCACAAATCTGTGAAAGGAAAAAGGAGAGAATTATGAGTTAAAAATAGATACACAGAAGTGAAGTCACTGTAGGTATAAATGACTAGCTCCTAACCATATGGTAGATCTACTTAAGACTGCCTTGATAGAGATGATGAAACTAGTAAGCACAACAAAGTACTTATGAAAAATATCAATTGTCTATATTGAGTATAATGTATGCTCCATGAGAACAAGGTTCTTTACTTTGTTTACTACCACATCCACAGAGTCTGACACATGGCAAGTGCTCAACACTGGTTGAATGAACTAGTCTATATATCAGCTGGAAGTCTCATTCTGCTAAAAGCAAAGACTCATTCCTGACTACTCTCAAAGTGGAGTTGAGTGAAGGATGGAAACTGGCCTTAATTTTGAGAATCCCATTTCCTTCAAGTTTGCCAGACTGTTCTCAGAATTAAGAATCTTGCCAGGTAGAGATGTGGAGAAAGCAATTCCAAGACAGAAAGTTTAAAGGCAGAAATTCAATGGCATGTTGTGAGAAATAGGGGAAATACTGACTTCAGTATGTCTAGATCAGTGTGCATGTGTACTGAACAATGTCAAGAATAACAGGATTTGAGGTTCCAAAGGAAGGCTGGGGTGTAGTCTGAAAAGGGGCAAAAACATCCAAAATGTTCAGACTATATCCCATTTAAGGTTTCAAAGCCAAGAAAGAGCTCTGTTAGTTTTGTGTTGTAGAGCGGATTCTGGCCACAGTATGGAAGATGACTAAAAGCGGATTGGCCCTGCAGTGGTGTGCTGGGGCTGGCTCACATTGGCTCCAGAGGGCCAACTGTTAAATTTTCAAGAATTGTGTGAGCCAGCTGACCTCACAATAGTTATCTTTTTTTTTTTTTTTTGGCCTTTTCTATGGCCGCACCCGCAGCATATGGAGGTTCCCAGGCTAGGGGTCGAATCGGAGTGCAGCCAATGGCCTACACCACAGTCACAGCAACTCAGGATCCAAGCCACGTCTGCAGCCTATAGCACAGCTCACAGCAATGCTGGATCCTTAACCCACTGAGCAAGGCCAGGGATCAAACCTGCAACCTCATGGTTCCAAGTTGGATTCGTTAACCACTGCGCCACGATGGGAACTCCACAATACAGTTATCTTAAAACTGATCATGGTGAGGGCATTTACACTAAGAAAATTGACATATAATACAAAATCAGGGCTTTTTCGATTTCCCAGAAAGCTCATTTACCAGAACATCCACAGAATAGAGCCACAGAGGCTAGTAAGATGGTACGTTAACAGCCCAAGTGACACGATGAAAACCAGACCAAAAACGGTAGCACTAATAATGTCAAGGAAGAGAAAAATTCAATAAATATTGACACTGTAACATATAAAACTTAGAGACAAGCTGAAAATAGGTGATTTGATAGACCTAGAGTTAAAAGAGAATTCTTAAGTTTCTTGATTAACTGACAGAGGGAATTCAGCTTCTCATGAAGTAGCCAACCAGGAATCTTTGTTTAAAGATGAACATGAATGCACTCCTGCCTTCAAGGAATTCACTACCTACATAGGGAACAAGCATACATCTAACCTACCACACTTAATTAACAATAACAGAGACTGCCAGAGGAAAAGGTTAGGGGAGAGGGAATTAAAAAAAAAAAAAGAATTTGGAGTTTCCATCATGGTGCAGCAGAAACTAATCTAACCAGGAACAATGAGGTTGTAGATTTGATCCCTGGCCTTGCTCAATGGGTTAAGGATCCGGTGTTGCCGTGAGCTGCGGAGTAGGCTACAGACACAGCTCAGATCCTGTGTTGCTGTGGTGTAGGCTGGCAGCTGAAGCTCTGACTGGACCCCTAGCCTGGGAACCTCCACATACTGCGGGTGCAGCCCTAAAAAGAAAAGAACAAAAAATTCATTTTACTTTAATGTACAGAACCTAGGCTATGTTCACACGTAGATTTTATATGTAGAATCAGCAGTGCTTGTTCAGGCTCAAAATAGAAATAGCCAACAGAATTAGTTTTATAGTTCAGAAGAGAGGTAAGAACCATACCATTAATCTGTGTATTAATTTTCAAACCATGAAAAAAAGACCAGATGCCTTAGGAAGGAATTTTACAATTAAAAAAGGAAAATAGGCATGATAGCGTTCACAATCAGGAAAACACCACAATGGCGGGGGGGGGGGGGGTTACATAAAAGAAATGAGACCAACGAAAGAACAAAGTGTTCACTCTAACCTCTTTTATTCAACATAGTACTGGATGTCCTAGCCTCAGCAATCAGACAAGAGAAAGAAATAACAGGTACTCAAACTGGAAGAGAAAAGGTAAAATTATCACTATATGCAGATGACATGATACTATACATAGAAAACCCTAAGGACTCCACATGAAAACTACTCAAACTGATCAATGAATTCAGAAAAGTAGCAGGATACAAGATTAACATTCAGAAATTGGTTGCATTTCTGTATAATAACAATGAAATATTAGAAAAGGAGTATTAAAAAAAAAAAACCTTTTAAAACTGCATCAAATAAATAAATACCTAGGAATAAGCCTGACCAAGGAAGTCAATAAAGGTAATTAAAGAGAATTCAAATAAATGGAAAAATATAACATTCTCCTGGATTGTAAGAGTTAATATTGTTAAAATGGCCATACTACCCAAAGCAAACTACAGATTTAATGCGATCTGTATCAAATTACCCATGACTTCACAAAACTAGACCAAATAATCCAAAAATTTATATGGAAGCATAAAAGACCTAGAATTACCAAAGCAATACTGAGTGAGGGAAAAAAAAAATAAAGGAGGCATAACTCTCCCAGACTTCAGACAATATTACAAAGCTACAGTAATTAAGAGAGTGTGGTACTGGTACAAAAGAGACATATGGATCAATGGAACAGAATAGAGAGCCCAGAAATAAAGCCAGATACCTACAGTCAATTGGTCTTTGACAATGGAAGCAAGAATATAACAGGGGAAAAAGTCTCTTCAGTAAGTGGTGTTGGTAAAACTGTATAGCTGCATGTAAAGTGATGAAACTAGAACACACCCTCACATCATGCACAAAAATAAACTCAAAATGACCTAAAGACGTAAACATAAGACAAGATACCATCAAACTCCCAGAAGAAAACACATGCAAAACATTCTCTGACATCAATCATACTAATGTTTTCTTAGGTCAGTCTCCCAAGGCCACAGAAATAAAAACAAAATAAACCAATTTGACCTAATCAAACTTACAATTTTTGCACAGCAAAGGAAACCACGAAAAAAAATAAAAATAAAAAGAAGAAAAACAAATAAAGACAACCTACATGATGAGAGAAAATAGCTGCAAACAATGCAACCAACAGAGCTTTATCTCCAAAATATACAAACAACTTATACAACTCAACAACACGAAAACAAACAAACCAATTGAAATATGGGCAGAAGACCTAAATAGACATTTCTCCAAAGACATACAGATGGCCAACAAGCACATGAAAAAAATGTACAACATCACTAATTATTGCAAATCAAAATCAAAACTACAATGAGGTACCACCTCACACCAGCCGGAATGGCCATCATTAGTAAGTCTACAAATAACAAATGCTAGAGAGGGTGTGGAGAAAAGGGAAGCCTCCTACACTGTTGGTGGGAATGTAAAGTGGTACAACCATGTGGAAAACAGTATGGAGGTACCTCAGAAAACTAAATGCAGAGCTATCATATGATCCAGCAATCCCACTGCCGGGCATATATCTGGAGAAAACTATAATTTAAAAAGATATATGCACAGGCATGTTCACGGCATTACCATTCACAATAGCCAAAACATGGGAACAACCTAAATGCCCATCGACAGATGAATGGATTAAGAAGATGTGGTATATATACACAATGGAATACCACCCAGTCATAAAAAAGAACAATGTCATTTGCAGCAACATGGATGGAACTAGAGACTCTCATATTAAGTGAAGTAAGTCAGAAAGAGAAAGACAAATACCCTATGACAACACTTATATTTGGAATCTAATATATGGCACAAAGGAACCTATCTACAGAAAAGAAACAAACTCATGGACATGGAGAACAGACTTGTGGTTGCCAAGGGGCAGGAGGGAGGGAGTGGGATGGACTGGGAGTTTGGGGTTAGTAGATGCAAACAATTGCATTTGGACGGATAAACAATGAGCTTCTGCTGTATAGCCCAAGGAACTATATCTGATCACTTGTGATGAAACATGATGGAGGATAATGTGAAAAAAAGAGTATATATATATATATATATATATATATATATATGTATAACTGGGTTACTTTGCTATACAGCAAAAACTGACAGAGCATTGTAAATCAACTATAATAAAAAATTTCAAAACAAAAAAGATCTAGTACTTATACAACGGACTACTACTCAGCCATAAAAGGATGAAATAATGCCATTTGAAGCAACATGGATGCAACCAGAGATTCTCATAAGTCAGTAAAAAAGAGAAAGACAAATAGCATATGATATCACTTATATGTAGAATCTAAAATATGGCACATATGAACCTATCCACAAGGTAGACTCACAGACATAGAGAACAAATTTGTGGTTGCCAAGAGGGAGGGGGTTGGGGGGTTGGATGGTCTAGGAGTTTGGAGTTAGTGGATGTAAATTTAGAATGGATAAGCATTGAGGTCCTACTGTATAGCATAAGGAACTACATTCAGTCTCTTGGAATAGACCATAATGGAAGATAATTTAAGAAAAGGAATGTGTGTTTGTGTATATTTTGCTGTACTGCAGAAATTGTCACAACACTGTAAATCAACTATACTATAATCTAAAAAATTAGGACTTCCGGTAGCGACTCAGAGGGTTAAGAACCCAACATAATATCTGTGAGGATGTGGGTTCCATCCCTGGCCTTACTCAGTGAGTTAAGCATCCAGCACTGCTGCCAGCTGAGGCATAGGTCGCAGATACGGCTCAGATCCAACAATGCCCTCGCTATGGCATAGGCTGGAAGCTGCAGGTTCGATTTGACTCCTAACCTGGAAACTTCCTTATGCCACAGGTGTGCCCCCCCCCCAAAAAAGAAACAAAACAGAAACTAAGTGTTCAGAAAGAAAGAGAGCAGAGAAGGCAAAAAACAAAAAACAAACAAACAAAAAAACAAAGGACAGTTTAAAGATATTAATGGTCAGTAGTGTCAAAGATCTTACAAAGATCAAATACAACAAAGGCTGAATACTAAGGACAGACTTTTTTCCTTAAACAGAAAAGTTATATAATGCTTCTCATACAGTTCCCTCATTCCTATAGGAGGCACATCAGAAACACCTCAAAAAATTTCCAACTATGCATCTCCTCACTAACTCTATTAATCCTATCCTGTATCACTGGCAGATTCCTGACATAGTGAGTCACTGTTACTGATGGAAATGTTTAATTCTTTAGGAACGTTTTGAGGGAGAAGACTAGAGTAGGCTTAGTTTCTAGGTTTAATGGCAAGATATGAAGGATGCCCAATATCTGGTAGAGTCTTTTTTTTTTTTTTTTACACGGAACTTGAAAATCATTTGTTAAGCTTCAAGGGAGAGGTTTGAAAAGAGTTAAAAAAAAAAAATCAAAGAATTACTGTGGAAGATGGGAAAGAGAAATAAATATGAAAATACAATAAGCAGAACTGAGGATTATTTACCTTCCAAAGCCATCTAGAAAGCCTTTCCTGACATTCACTTAACCACTCCCAGTTATCATCTTCTTTGTATTGTTTGACTGTGTATATACAATTCTACTGCTACTTACAACACTATATTACAGCGCTTATCTTTATAGCTCTATAAGACTATTTTCCCTACCAAAATGGTGAGCTAGAGGGTGGGAATTGCACATATTATCAGGAGCGCAGAACTTGATTAAACTAAGTTTAAATTAATATACAAAGATGGATTAGCAATAGAGCCTAACCTAAAGAATCTAACGCAATCTAGTTCAGAAAACATCATTTGTTAATTCTGACAAAAGTATATAAATTATGAGGAGGCAAGTCATTTAAGATCAATAATAATGTATACAACAGAGGAAACAAAAATTTTTGAACTTTATTCGTTCATTATTTTGGTCTACAAATGTGTGCATATGCTTCTTACTGAGATGTTCAATTTAAAACCAAATCACATATTCTGCACCTAATGTGTGCAAGGTACTGTTGTTAAATCTGTAGGGTATAAAACGAGTTTTACAACGCAGTAGAAAAGATTAAGTACAGAAGCGATTTAAATACAAAGTAAACCGTGATGGAGATTAGAGAAGAAAATTTAAAACAGATGAGAAGGATCTTAAAAACTTAAAACTTTATTCTGAAGGAAAACAGACTTGAACCATGTTAACTTCAGTAATGCAATTTTATGTGCTTCTCAAACGAACTATGTCTAACTTATTTCTAACAACTTCTGTCCAAAACTGCTTGCTACATTCAAAACATTGCGAGTAATCCCAGCCTGATTAATGCTCCGAACCCTCCCCCACGTGTGGCTGTGGATAAACGCCCAGTAAAAAAACAAAGCCGAGCTTGAAGTTGGGCCACCTGTGTAGTCCAAGAATTCATTAACAGAGAGGATGTTTCCAACTTTACTTAAAAATGAGGGCCGTTTTCATTACGCGCTTATCATCTGTTCCATGTCTTACTGTTCAGGGAATAGGACACTTCAATCTTCGGTCAAGAATTGCGGTAGCAATGGGCCGCTGGGTATGGGAACTCCGAACATCAGCGAAGCCCCAAGCGCGTGGAGGGGAGACTTGAAATGAGGAGCTTCCATAAGTCCAGTATCCCTCAGGGCACCCGGAAGCCAAGGGGACAGCAAGTCCCTGGATAAAGAGGTTGGCAAGGCCAGCACCCAGACGCCAGGGGGCCGGGCGGAGGGGAGTGGTCAAGTAGAGACAGGAAAACTTTCTGCAAAGCGACGGCTCGAGTTCACCACCCGGGCCCAGAGGCGGAAGAGGACAGCTCCCCAGACTCCCTGCCCGGCCAGACCCAACTTCTTACCGTCCTGCAGAAGCTCCCTGACTGCCGCAGCAGCCGTTGCAGAGCCCAGAGCCTTAAAGCCAGCCACAGCTACGCCGCCGTCACCTTCCATGTTGGCAGGTGCGGAGTTGATGGCGTCAACGGCGGCCCGCCCCGCCCAGGTGATGACGCAGAATCTCGGCGCCACCCGCTCCGCCCGGCCCGCGGCTCCCCGGCGGCGTGGAGAATCAGCTGTGCGGTGCCCGCTGGGCGGATCCTGGCTGGGAGTAGGGGACCCCAGAGCAGGTGAGTTCCGAGAGCCCGGCGCACGTGAGAAACCGAGGTCCGGGGCCACCACTTTTCTCCGTCTGCTGCCGCGCTCCTGGGGCTGGCGGAGTTCCCTAGGCGGAAGAGAACTGAGCGCCGGAATGTAGCCGCAACACTTATCGCCAAAGCAAGTATTTAACCTAAGAGTAGGGGCGTATTGATGGAGGCAAGAGAAGAGAGCGGGGGTTTCTGGGAGTTTCGCTGCACAGCTGGTGGGAGTTAATAGCTACCCAGTTTTATCCTTAATGCGCCTTGATTGGCATTCTTGGGTAAAGGCAGGCGGGAAAAGCTTGGGGAGGAAAGTTGCCAGGGGGGAATAGTGGGGAGAATTAGGAGAGGCGAAAGTCATTGAAGTAGGAAGACTGAACCAGGAACAGACAAGTGGGACTCAACCTCTACCAACCCTTCCATCAGACGGTGACCTTACGCTTTATCTACCGCTTAGTTTCAGCCACGTGTTATGAGCGACGCCAGACTTCTCCTTGTTACAAATTGATGGATAGCTGTAAAATCATGTTAGTTCCCATTATATCTTCTCCACTGTTACATCTGCATTGTTGACCTCTCTTTGTCCCGCGATAAATGCTAATATGTTACCAGGTCAACCACACATATGCAAGGAGGTTAAACATTACTTCGTGAAAAGAAACATTAACTTTCCCTTTGTATATAGTAAGTATGTACACAGGGAATCAGCTTTTCCCAGCTCTAGAGCTAGAGGTTCTCTTGATTCTAACAGAATTTAGAGAATGTGTGGTAATAATACTTCTGCCAAAAGCTGTACGAAGTACTGCATAAGCCTAAACGCTTTAAGTACTCATAACTCAAGTAAGCAAATAGTTGTGCACTGCTTTAAGCTTTCTCTTGACTTTGTTTCAGAGGTTTTTCCCTAAATAATTTGTTTGATCTCAAGCATGTTGTGAATAAGATTGATTGTTCTGAATAGAGGTTATTCAAATTGCCAAGGGCAGTGTGCTCAGACTCACATAAGTTTCATATTCTGTATACACAAAATTTGGCTTTAATAATATTTGAATATTAACAATGACTTAAGTTTTATCTTCGAAGTATGGGTTGTTTTTCCTTCCCTGGCTTTTACATTGAAAGTTTTTAGAAAAGTTGCATAATATTCATTCGATGAAGTGTTTCGAGTCCCAACTATATATACCAGCATGAATTTACAAACATTAGACTCAATTCCTATCTTATCCCAAAGGAGCTAATGGTAGGTAGAAACCCGTTTAAACAAATAATAATACCAGGTGCTTTGGAAGATGTGGATTGATTTATTCTCAAGTTTGGCTGCACATAAAAATCACCTGGAGAGCTTTAACAACCAATGATGCCTAATCGCAAAGATTCGCATGGAATTGGGCTGGGGTATGGTTTGGGCATCCCGCTTCTTGAAAGCTTCCCAGGTCCATCCTGCTGATTTATTCATTCAGCAAAAATGTATTAAAGGAGTTCTTCCTAGTGCCATATACAGGGACTAAGGGAATGAAGAAGAATGAAATTATTCTTGCTAAAGTCACTAATGACCTAGTTGCCACTGGACACTTTTTAGTGCTTACCTTACTTTTCCGTGATGTGTAAGATGCTTATTACCCTGGGCGTTCCCTGATTCTCTTCTAGTAAGCACTAGGCCCTTTCACCTCTGCAGCCCAGGTTCAAGCCTGGTCTGAGAACTGAGAATCCCCATCAAGCCACTGCTGGGACAAAAAAAAGAAAAGAAGGTGCTAATTCCCTCCCTCCTTTGTAATACCATCCCCTCTATTGGCGCTTTTGAATATCACACTTCAGGTTTATTCCTCCCAGCTCTAGAACTCATCTGTCTCTTTTGAATTCTTTTTTCTCTCTTTTACTTAAATGTTGGTGCTTCTAAAGGTTCTATGAGGTATGGCATCCATAAGTTGTTTGTCCATATTTTTAGTTGCCACATATTTTCTAAAGTTTAAAGACTCAATGTATATCTCTAGTTTTTTTCTTGAGCACTATATCTATATAACCAGTTATGCGGCATCACCACCCGGAAATCCCTTGAGAATCTCAAGTTCAGTGTGCTTAGGTGTGAACCCATGTTTCACAAAGCCTCTTCCTCCTTCTGGTTCTGTTTTATTGATTGAAATTGCCATCCACCGAGTTTCTAAAGCCAGAAGTGTACACATCATACTCCACTTCTCTCATACTACATAAATGCTGTGTCATCAAGTGATTTCCACCTCTAAATGTCTTGCTAATTTATTTTTATTTTTAAATAGCTCATAAATGTCTTCCCTTTTCTCTATCCTCACTTCCAGAGGCCCATTACACATGGCCTGGCCTACTGCAGTGGTCTTCTGACTGATAGTTTACCAACAGTCCCACCCCCTCCAGTGAAATCTTTCTAAAACAGAAATTTGATCATGTTATTTCCCTGCTAAAATTTTTCTTTTTTTAATTTATATATGATTTTTATTTTTTTCCATTATAGTTGGTTTACAGCGTTCTGTCATTTTGCTGCTGTATAGCATGGTGACCCAGTTACACATATGTGTATACATTCTTTTTTCTCACATTTTCATGCTTCATCATAAGTGACTAGACATAGTCCCCAGTGCTACACAGCCGGATCTCATTGCTAATCCATTCTAAAGTCAATAGTCTGCATCTATTAACCCCAAGCTCCCAATCCATCCCACTCCCTCTTCTTCCCCCTTGGCAACCACAAACCTATTCTCCAAGTCCATGCTTTTCTTTTCTGTGGAAAGGTTCATTTGTGCCATATATTGTCCCTGCTAAAAATTTTCAATTACAACTAATATACAAGGAGAGAAAAAACAATCTACACAAAAATACATGCCCATGGAAGTATGTCATATGCACAGGTTAACATGTTGAGTGCATATGTAAAAATCACCCACAGAGGTAAAAACATTGCTGAGAACCAAGGCCCTGCAGTACAAAATCTACCAAAACTTAACCTGGTATCTAAGACCCATAACTAATAAGGCCCTCTCATGCCCTCTCTAGGTACAACTCAAGCAGTGCTGAACTATTATTAATGGTTTACTGAAAACATCAAGCCTTTTCAGGCCTGCATGGCTTTGTATGCATTGTTCTCTGTAACTGAACACTTCCCCATCTCCCACGTAGTGTCAGCCCAAGCTGTCCCTCCTGTATTGTTGACGTCCCACACTTATATAGACAGTTAATTCTTCAGTGTTTAAATTGTGTTTGATGATGTGTATTAGAGTTGTGTAAGTCTAACTCTTAATACACCGGAAATGTATTTTCATCTGTATTCCCAGCATGTAGTAGGAACTTAATCTTTGTTGAATAAGATCAACTGGGATTCAGAAAAAATTGTCAAAAGTCATCAGGATGGAGGATTATGAGTACACTGAGTATGAGGGGAATCAACATGTGCTTAAGGTTTAATTAAAGGTGCAACTTAGTTGACACACCTGTAGGAGATGGTGAGTGGAGAGCAAGCCACAGGTTTCTGACTTGAGAGCATGGGGATGGATGGTGATGGCATAACCAGGATATGGCTGAAGAGAGAAGAAGCAGGTTTAATTCATGAAAAGGCAACTACTTTCTTTTTCCTTTATACTTTACCAATGTAGGTGGCTTACATCTTTCTAATCATGAATTTTTATTAAAGAAACAAGCTAGTAACTGTCTAAATTCTTATTACAGTAAGAAGATAAACAGTGATAAACTGATTATAAGTTTATCTTATTCCAGCTGTACATCCTGTCTAAGGAAATTGAAATTGATGGTAGATAATTTAGGTTCCATCAGTACTTTCAGGATTAGCCAAATAAAAAATCGCATGTTGAGCAATTAGACTTTTCTGAAGTTGCCCCATAAGTGTTTCTCAGTTACTAAGGATGAAATTGGAATATGGAAAGCAGTCAACACTATTGAATGATAGGATCTTAAGTACAGCAACTCTAAAACACTTAGGAATTACCTAATTTAATCACTTGAACCTCTTTGGGTGTACTATGCTATTAAGTGATTACAATTGAAATTTTCAAGAAATAATACCACATTTAAATTTTTAAAGTTTTAAAAATAATAACATTGGAATTCCTGTCGTGGCTCAGCGGTCAACAAATCTGACTAACATCCATGTGGACACAGGTTTGATCCCTGGCCTTACTCTGGGTTAAGGATCCTGCATTGCTGTGGCTGTGGTGTAGGCTAGCAGCTGATTCGACCCCTAGCCTGGAATCCTTCATATGCCATGAATGCAGCCCTAAAAAACAAATAATAACATTAAACACATCAGTATATCTTCCCCCCACCCACCCCCCGGCTACACTTGAGGCATCCAGAGCCAGGGGTTGGACCAGCGCCACAGCTGTAACCAGAGCCACAGCAGTGACAACAACAGATCCTTATCTTCTGAGCCACAAGGGAACTCCCAAACATACCTGTGTTTTTTCTAAACACTAACTACTTAAAGTCCTGTTAATGCCATTTAACTTTCCTGGATAAAACAAGGTACTTCAAAATGCCAGACATACGTAGTATTATATATGAAATGATTCAATTAAAATTTTTTGATTTCTCAATGCCAAAATAATATGGAAAAACTAAAAAGTAATGTGGAAAATCTTAGTATGCATTCTAGGAAAAGTTATTTTGATTTACTACATCACCACATCCTGAGCATTTATTAATTTGAGCAGAAAATGTTATTATAGTGAGTTAAGTATAGATTGAAAACTGTTAGTATTTGATTTGAACAAACATAATTTGTACAGAGTAATCGTCATAATTTCACAGGGTGCTGAAAATTATATGTGGCTTATTAATAAATCAGAGTTCTGTAGTATCATATTTGATACTGTGAAAAGAATCTGATAAGATTCCTAAGCCCACAAGCCTAATGAAAAATATAAGTTCTTGGCAATTGAAATTGTAAGAATGATGAGATTCATCAAGTGATAGTAACTTTTCTTTATGCAAACTGATTATCTTTTTCAGATTTGAAACAAATCTGTGTTCATGAAGAGTGCCTACACAACATGTCAAGAAAAAAAGATCCAATCGAATTGTTTCATTCTGGGCAGCTGGTAAAAGTCTGTGCTCCAATGGTTAGATATTCAAAGTAAGTACTGTTAAATGGCTAATGAATTAAGATGTGATTTCCATCTTCTGCTCTGACTTTGTAAGACCACCCACCACATGAGATCTTCAAATGCCCAGCTTTGGGATCATAATCCAGGCTCGAGTTCTGGTGCTACCACCTGCCTGGTATGTGTATGACCTAAATAGAATCAGACAGTATTTGTCTTTTTGAGACTGACTTAATTCACTGAGTCTCAAGTGAATTCAGTGAGCCTCAAGGTTCACCTGTGTTGTGCCATGTATCAGGATTAACTTCCTTTTAAGGCTGAATAATATTCATTGTATGTATATTCTACATTTTGTTTATCTATTCATCCGCATTTTATGTTCCTTCTAGCAACACAAGAATTTCAGTTTCTCAACATTCTCATCAACATGTTATCTGCTGAGGGTTTTGTTGTTGTTGTTCATTTTGGTTGTATTTGTTTGTTTTTTGGCTTCGGAATGCATAAGTTCCCAGGCCAGGGCTCTAACCCTTGCCATGGCAGTAACCCTCACCACAGCAGTGACAATGCTGGATCCTAAATCACTAAGCCACAAGGAAACTCCTGTGAGTTTTTATATGTATTTTTCTAGTGATGTTGAGCATCATTTAATGTGCTCATTGGCCATTTGTATATCCTCTTTGGAGAAACGTCTGTTCAAGCCCTTTGTGTGATTTTGAATCAGTTTGCCTTTTTTTTTTTTAAGTTGTTTTGGTTTTGTTTACTCTTGAGTTTTGAGTTCTCTGTATATTCTAGATACTACTGTTTTGTCAGATATGTGGTTTGCATATATTTTCTCTCAACATGTAGTTTGTTTTTTCAGCCTCTTAAGGGCTTCTGGAGAAAAGAACTTTTTTTTAATGATGAAGTCCATTTTATCAGTTTTTCCTTTTGAAAATTGTGCCTTTATTGTCGAGTATAAAAATATTTCTGTAGCTCTGGATACTGAAGATTTTCTCCCATGTTTTTTCTCAAAGTTTTCTAATTTGTGTTTTATGTTTATGATTTTGAATTAATTTTCATTTAAGTATGAGAATTAGGCTGGGGGGGTTTGTTTTTTTTTTTGTTTGGTTGGTTGGTTGGGTTTTTGTTTGTGTTTTTGTTTTTGTTTTTGTTTTTGTTTTGCTTTTTAGGGCTGCACCTGCAGCATGTGGAAGTTCCCAGGCTAAGGGTCAAATTGGAGCTGTAGCTGCTGCGAGTCTACACCACAGTCACGGCAATGTGGAATCTGAGCCGGTCTGTGATCTACACCGTAGCTCATGACAATGCTGGTTCCTTAGCCCACTGAGAAAGGCCAGGGACCAAACCCACATTCTCATGGATAGTAGTCGGGTTCTTTACGTGCTGAGCCATAATGGGAACTCCCTGAGGTTCATTTGTTTGGTCTATGGATGTCTAATTTCTCCATCGCAATTGTTGAAAATGTTATGTTTCCACCATTGACTTACTTTTGCATCTTTATCAAAACTTAGTTGGGCATGTTTCTGTGGTTCTTTTTCTGCTTTCTCTGTCTAATCCATTGATCTGTGTCTTTCTCTCTGCCAGTACCACACAGTCTTAATTACATAGCTATAAGTCTTGAAATTAGACCAAATCCCACTTTGTCTTTTTCTAGTTCCTTTGCCTTTCCAAGTAAATTTTAGGGTGATCTTTTCTGTATCCACAAACAAATATTGTTGGAATTTCCATAAGAATTAATTAAATATGTATACCAATTTGGGGAATCATTTTCTGTGTTGAGTATCCTCATGAGCACAGTATGTCACTCCATTTATTTAGATCTTCTTTGATTTATTCCATCAGTGTTGTATAGTTTTCAGCCTACAAATTCTGTACGTATTTTGTAAGGCTTACACTCTGTTATTATTGTACTTTTAATTTCGGTGTCCATGAATTCATTGCTGGTATGTAGAAGTAAAATCGCTTTATGCGTGTTATCTTACATCCTGTGAACCTGCTAAATTAACTTATTGGTTCTAGGAGGTTCTTCTTATAAATTCCTTGGGATCATCTAAGAAGACAATCATGTCATCTGCAAATAGAGATAGTTTTACCTCTTCCTTTCCATCATATGCCATTTATTCTTCACACCTTATTTCACTGACCAGAAGTTCCTGTGTTGAATAAGAGCGATGAGAGCAGATGTCTTTCCCTTGTTCTTGATCTAGGTGGAAGGTATTCTGTCTTTGACCTTTAAGTATAATGTTGACAGTGGAATTTTTTGTAGATGCTTCTCAATAAGTTGAGAAGTTTCCATGTTTTTCTGAGTTTGTTGTTGTTGCTTTTTTTTTATCATGAATGAATGAACACTGTTTTGTCAAGTGCTTTTTCTGCATCAGTTGGTGCAATCATGTGATTTTTTTTTTTCTTCTTTAGCCTTTAATAGGGTGGATTAAAGTGATTGATTCTGAATATTGAAGCTTCTGCTTTAACTAGCTTTTTCTGACACCACCACAGCAGGAGAAGGTTGAGAAAGCACGACCTCATTACTTTCAGGTGGAGGCAGGAGTCTAGCTTTTCCACATGGTCTCCTTTGACATCCTGGGGGCATGAGGCTTCTCATTACTGCTGAGGAGGGGTGAGAGTTCCAGCTCCCCATGCAGGGGGAGGCTTGGTAACTGCTGGGCGATGATGAAAGTCTGGCTCTTCGCTAGGCATTCTCTGACACTACTCCCTGCGGGAGTGGGGTGGGAGGAGACAGGAGGGCACAGGAAACCTCGCTACTGCCTGCTAAGTGTCGAATTCCAGGCTCCCCACATCATGTCCACTGATACCCTCTGTGTTACTGGCCAGCAGGGATTGAAGTCCCAGCTCCCTACTTGGTCTTCTCTAACACCACGTAGAAAGGTAGAAGTCTGGGCTCCCCACTCGACCTTTGCTTGTGGATGTGGGAGCCGTGTTTTTTTCTCTGGTGTTAGGCTGGAGTAGAGCCATTGTAATCTCAAAGCTTTTTGCCCCTTTCCTGGTCCTTTGGTTAGAGAGAGTAGGCTCTTGCTGGGGCTGTTTTTGTCTCCAGGATATCTGAGGCAAAAGAAAACCCTGAGAACTCACCATTGTTATTCCTTAGGTCCTGCCCGAGGTCACTAGCCTGTCTGCTCTCTTCTCTCCACGTTTCAGGCCTTATGTTTATTTTACATATAATACCCAGAATTTTTAGTTATACAAAGACGGAAGAATGGGGAAAAGTACATCCACTGCATCTTCCCATAGGCAGAGCTTTCCCTAAATATTTAATAATTAACTAAATTAAACTCTGAAGTATGCAGGATTATGATGTTTTCTAAATGCCTAATTAAAGTTTTATGTGCTCACAGGTTGGCTTTTAGAACACTCGTAAGAAAGTACAGTTGCGATCTGTGCTATACACCAATGATAGTTGCTGCTGATTTTGTCCGATCCGTAAAAGCCAGAGACAGTGAATTTACCACAAACCAAGGTATGTGAAAGCCAGAGTTTGCTGCCTTTGTAAAACTTAAAAAAAACCCTTCAACACTGTTTTGTCTAATAAGAGACAACACAATTTAGAGATTTTACTTTAAGATCTTTTGATTTTTTGTATGTTTTAATAAGTTTTTAAAAATATATTTTTATTCAGTGCCTGATAATATATCAAAGTGTAAGTCAGCCTTCATTAAGGTCTCCAACCTCTCACCTGGACTCTGAGATAAGATTCCTGTCTCACAGCCTCTGGTCTTACCCTATTCCAAACTATCCTCCAGACAGCCCCAAGTGACCTTTCTAAAATGTACATTTGAGCACTTTTTTTTCCTGTTCAAGATCTTCCTCGGATCACTCATTGTTAAACGAGGGGTTCTCAAAGTGTGATTTCCCCAATCACCATCATTATCTGAAAACTTGTAAGATAAGGAAATTTCTGGACTCCAGTACAGGCCTACTGAATCAGAAACTCTGTGTTGAGCAATCTGTGTTTTAAAAAGCCCTCCAGGTGATTGTGAACCAGCAACCTAAAGAGTAAAATTCCTGCCCCTATGGATAATATGTGAATTTCTTTATGATCTAGCCTCTGAATACATGCTTTACAACTTTACCTTCCACTAGTTTCTCTCCATGGCCCACTGACTTTATAAGTTATTGTTGAGTCCCTGAACATGCCCTAATCTCTCACACTGCTCTGCCTAGAATGTCCTTAGTCATGCCTGTGCCCCAGATACCTATCTCTCTGGGAAAGGACAGTTCATGCTTCTTAACGCTCTCAAGTTGTGGCCAACAAACTGTCCTAGTCACTGTCCCTTCATGTCCTTTCTCCTAAGCATGTACTTTCTGTTGCAACTCTAATTTCTTCTTCTCAGACCTGTCTCTCCCACTAGACTCCTTGAGAGTTGGAACTATGTCTTGTTGATTTGTGTCCTCAGCTTCTAGCACTGAATTGAAAATGCGTTTGACCAAATATATTTAAATGGTTGTTAAATAAGAAAAAAGCAAACTTTGCTATTCTGTGATAATCCATTCCTATAAATCGGTGGACTGCCATAGAAATTCTGAATCAGGAGTTCCTATTGTGGTTTGGCGGTAATGAACCCGACTAGTACACATGAGGACACAGGTTTGATCTCTGGCCTCACTCAAGTGAGTTAGTCCAGCGTTGCCTTGAGCTTTGGTATTGGTCACAAATGCTGCTCAGATCTGGCATTGCTGTGGCTGTGGCTGTGGCTGTGATTAAACCCCGTAGCCTGGTAACTTCCATATGCTGCAGGTGTGCCCTAAAAAGACAAGGAAAAGAAAAATTTTGAATCATTGGAACTACAATGATACCCAGAAATCTAAGAAAATGTGTCCTTTAAAACCCAGAGAGGCTCTAATACATTTGGCTGTATTAAATTTTAAACTTTTATATGTAAGAAAAGAACACAGATATACTCAAAGACAAATGAAAAACTGGGGAAAATATAATATTTATGATAGAGAGCAGGGCTGATTTCTTTGTTTTAAAAAATTTTAATAATAAAAAAGGGACAACTAAAAGAAAAATGGCGCATAGAGAACTGTGCAAAGAATATGAAGAGGGAGGCCCCAATAGAAATATGTGGTGTTGGGTATATAGTGTAAAATAAGTTGTAAGGGAACCACAGCTGTCATCCACATTGGTGTGTATCTGTACTGGTAAACTTGAAAGAAAATTTCGTAGTATCTTCCAGAACGTTAGATGCCTGCCCAACAGTTATACTCCTTGGAATTTACTCTATGAATATACTCATAAAAGCATGTATATGAGAGTATCCTCATCACAGCATTGTTTGCAGTAGTCACAAGTGAAAAACTTTCTAGATTCTCACTGTACGGCCCACCCATTTGCAGTGGAATATGCCACTAAAAAGAGGAAGACAGGCTGAATACAGGTCCCAGATACATCCGGAGGAAAACACAGTAGGCATAGCAAAGTACATAAAATGTTCGCATTTGTTTAAGTTTTACAGGTATAATTGCTTCTCGGCCTTTTGGCTAAGATCAAGTGAAGTTTTACAGATATATGTAAAATCGTTCTAGAATTCATTAAGCTAATTTTCATCTTTCAGAAAGAGGTCTGTTTGGCAAATGTTAAGACTTTTCATCTCATCAAATTGTGTACATTAGAATTTATACCAGTGTAAATTGCATGTAGTTTAAAATATTTTAAATTATTTTAATGCTATCTTGTTTGAACAGATCTTCTTAGGCTAAAAATAGTTATTTTATACTGCACAAACATTAGAGTTTATCTCTGTGTGTGTGCGCATATGGTGTATATGCGTGTGTTTCTGTGAATTTTAATGTTGAGCTATTCATTTTATCAGGTGATTGCCCATTGATTGTTCAATTTGCTGCTAATGATGCAAGACTTCTATCTGATGCTGCTCGTATAGTCTGTCCTTATGCAAATGGAATAGACATTAACTGTGGTTGCCCTCAGAGGTAAAGCTCAAAGAAGTTGGAAGAATTTTCAAAAAGATTACAAAAAACCTATGTGAAAATGGTAAACTATCATTCTGGTTTTCCAAAACTTACAAAATAAGGAAAATAAAGAACTTGAGCTCTAAATAAAAAGAAAAAATAAGGAAGTATTATTTAGAAATCATGGCTAAAACAGTATGTAGACCCTTAACAAGTTTTTGTCTCATCTCATCACTATAATTTTTTTGTGGGGATCTGCCTTGAACCTCATCCATAAGTAGTTATGTGAGAGTCTAATGTTTAAAATGTATTTTTACTGCTATGTCAGACATATTTGCTCTAAACACTATAACTGTGATTTGGGGAATCACCACTTTCTTCTCTTACTTCAGTTGTAAGAACACCTTCTTATAACTGACCTTTTCTTTCTATACCATATTTATTTGGTTGAGTCTGAATAACTGGGTGTTGATAAGATGTACTTAATGTGATGATAATAGCCCTACCTTCCTGGCACTATACTAGATTATCTGTAAATAATTTAACAAGTGTTCAAAGAATAAAAGCAAGGTTTTATGTATAGCATAATCCAAAACAGATTAGACATACTTGTGTACTCATTAGGAGAATTCAGTAAGCTTTTTAGTGGTGTTGGAATGCTGTAAGTCAAAAATATCTTTCTACTCTTAAGATTAATAAAACTTCTTGTTATGTACAATAAACATCAAATTTGGAATTTAAAAAATCTGAAGTAATTGCAATTAATTACAAATACTTAAATCTGTTTTGGTTGAATGAACTTGAATTTTCCCACTTGCCAGTGCAAACTGTTTCCCTAAGTACTCCTTAATCTGGGAACATGTTTTGCTAATCTCAGTACACTTAGAAATGTTGGATCTATGAATTTTAAAAATCTGGTTCCTTTCCACATTGCTAGATAGAGAAATAGATAAATGCATTTACAGTGCTTTTAGAATTTGTTATCTTGTCTTCCAGCTATTTACAATGTATTTGTTGTTGTGTTTACTTTTTAAAGGTGGGCATTAGCAGAAGGTTATGGAGCTTGCTTAATAAACAAGCCAGAGCTTGTTAAAGATATGGTGAAACAAGTGAGGAATCAAGTGGAAAATCCCAGATTTTCAGTATCTATTAAAATAAGGTAAAGATAATTTAATCTATTGACAAGATAGTCCATTACTTAAGAATTAAAAGAATATTCCTTTTTTTTGGCAGGGGGAGGGTTATGGCAGATGGTAGTTCCCAGGCCAGAGATCGAACCTGTGCCACATTAATCGCTTGAGCCACTGCAATGACAATGTTGGATTTTAATCCACTGTGCCACAAGAGAACTCCAAGAATATTCCTTTTGTCTGGAGTTCCCATTGTGACTCAGTGGGTTAAGAACCCAACATAGTGTCCATGATGATGAAGGTTCATCAATCCCTGGCCTCACTTAATGGGTTAAGGATCTGGCATTGCTGCAAGCTGAAGCACAGGTCACAGATGCAGCTCAGGTCTGGTGTTGCTGTGGCTGTGGTGTAGGCCAGCAGCTGCAGCTCCAATTCGACCTCTAGCCTGAGAACTTCCACATGCCGCAGGTGCAGCCCTAAAAAGAAAAAAGTTTTAAAAAAAAGAATACCCTTTTTGTCTGGGGGTGTGGAGATATCTGGTATATGAAAATATTGAAACAAGACATTTAGCAAGTGAATAGATAACCATAATTTTTATTTATGATCCAAAATGCCTACCTCTGTATCTTTAACAAAAATTAAAATATTTTTAATTATTTTTATTAAAATTATTTTTTATTAAAAACTTTTCTTGGAGTTCCCGTCGTGGCGCAGTGGTTAACGAATCCGACTAGGAACCATGAGGTTGCAGGTTCGGTCCCTGCCCTTGCTCAGTGGGTTAACGATCCGGCATTGCGGTGAGCTGTGGTGTAGGTCGCAGACGCGGCTCGGATCCCACGTTGCTATGGCTCTGGCGTAGGCCGGTGGCTACAGCTCCGATTCAACCCCTAGCCTGGGAACCTCCATATGCCGCGGGAGCGGCCCAGGAAATAGCAACAACATCAACAACAACAAAAAGACAAAAAAAAAAAACTTTTCTTTATTAAAAACTCTTTCTCAAAAGAAACTTTTTCTGTGTACTATTTAATTAATTAATGCTAAGAAACAATCCTAATACCCAGAGTAGAAAATCAGAATATTTGCACTAAAATTTCACAATGAAAAGAAAATAAACTAGAAATTCATTTTTTGGTATTTCAAGATAAATTATTATAGTCCTCCCACTTAAGGATTGGGGGCGTGCACAGAAAATATTAAGATAGCAACTTTTTTTTTTTTTTTTTGCTATTTCTTGGGCCGCTCCCGTGGCATATGGAGGTTCCCAGGCTAGGGGTCCAATCGGAGCTGTAGCCACCGGCCTACGCCAGAGCCACAGCAACTCGGGATCCGAGCCGCGTCTGCAACCTACACCACAGCTCACGGCAACGCCGGATCGTTAACCCACTGAGCAAGGGCAGGGACCGAACCCGCAACCTCATGGTTCCTAGTCGGATTCGCTAACCACTGCGCCACGACGGGAACTCCAAGATAGCAACTTTGAATTCATCTGTGGCAATTCTTCAATGAATTTTTCAGTTATCAAGGCAAAAAGAGAGGAGCCCTAGGTAAAACTAATTTGTCATCCTATTATTGCCAGTAGTGAAAAAACTAAATTTGAGGTCTTGAACAGGAAATGATTCTTGAACCGTATTGATAGTAGCACGTGGTAACATATGCTATAGTAAGCTAACTAAATAACGTCTTAGATAAAACAGTTTTAGTTTATTGATTTTAGTGTTAAGATTTGTGTACTGTGAAAAACAGATATAATTTTGAAATTATAGGATCCACAGTGACCTTACAAGAACTGTAGATCTCTGTCGGAAGGCTGAAGCAACAGGAGTTTCCTGGATTACAGTCCATGGAAGAACTGTTGAAGAAAGACATCAGCCAGTTCACTATGAGGCCATTAAAATAATTAAAGAAAGTATGTCTATACCTGTAATTGCTAATGGAGACATCAGAAGCTTAAAAGAAGCAGAAAATGTGTGGCACATGACTGGGACAGATGGTAAGAAATAAGTACTTGAGTTTTTTGTCTTTTAATTAGCAAAAAAAATTAAAGAGTAGGGATGGGAAAGTCATGTTAATGTGATTTTCATTATTTTCCTTTCACATGGAGTCATGTTTTCCTGTTATACCTATTTAAACTAAGCAGTTTATTTAAATGATGTTAATTCTTCTAACAACAGATTGTTTTAATCGGGGTAGGTTAATTCAGTTTACTTTTCTGCCACCATCTCATCCAGTGAGGGACTAGTTAAGAATCTTCCACATAGCCTGTTAGTAAAATAAAACATAGAATAGAAATAAGAATTAAGGAATGCGAGTGGTCACAGAGCCAGAAAAACCCCAACTGTTCTGGAGCTTCATAATCTCCTTAAACTTTGTCTTACCAAGCCCTGTTTGCTAGAAAATCCAAATTTACCCTAAAAAAAAAAAATCCTAAAGACTAATTTTTTAAGGTATAAGTCTTCTAAAAAAAATAAAAATATACTGTGGAAAAATAGTTATAATTTTGAAATTATAGGATCCACAACAATCCTACAAGAACTGTAGATCTGGGAGTTCCATTTGTGGCTCAGTGGGTTAAGAATCCACCTAGTATTCATGAGGATGCAGGTTTGATCCCTGGTCTCACTCAGTGGGTTAAGGATCCAGTGTTGCTGCAAGCTGTAGTGTAGGTCGCCAGTGTGGCTCGGATCTGGCGTTGCTGTGGCTGTGGCATAGGCTGGCAGCTATGGCTCAGATTAAAGTAGCTTGGGAACTTCCATATGTTGTGAGTGTGGCCCTAAAAAGACCTAAAAAAATTTAAAAAGTGTAAAAAAAAAAAAAAAAAGGTCAGAGTTCCCATTGTGGCTCAGCAACAATGAACCTGACTAGTATCCATGAGGACACGGCTTCCATCCTTGGCCTGGCTCAGTGGGTTAAGGATCCGGCATTGCCGTGAGCTGTGGTGTAGGTGGCAAACACGGCTCAGATCTGGCATTGCTATGGCTGTGGCATAGGCCGGCAGCTGCAGCTCCGATGTGACTCCTGGCCCAGGAACTTTCATGTGCTCCAGGTATGCCCCCCTGAAAAAAGTTTGGTGTTCCTGCTACAGCACAGTGGGCTATGAATCCAACTGCAGTAGCGCAAGTCCCTTTGAAGGTGCAAATTTAATCCCCAACCCAGGGCAGAGGGTTAAAGGATCTGGCATTGCCACACCTGCAGCATAGGTTGCAGCTGTGGCTCAAATTCAGTCCCAGTCCTCGGAACTTCCATATGCTAGGAATACAGCCATAAAAAAAATAATAGTAAAAATAAGATAAGTCTATGAGTTCATTTAAACTTAATTGGTTTATAAAAAGTATCTAAATTGTTTATTAAGAATTAGACTAATATTAAGGCATTGTGAAATCTTGTATTAAGTTATTTTTAAATATTCAGTTTGTTTCATTGAGTTTGACCTTATAACCATGAGTTCTTAATGTGTGGACACATGTGATGTGCTTTAATTTGTAGGTGTGATGGCTGCAAGAGGACTATTAGCAAACCCGGCCATGTTTGCTGGATATGAGGAAACCCCACTGAAATGCATCTGGGACTGGGTTGACATTGCTCTTGAACTTGGAACTCCTTATATGTGTTTCCATCAGCATTTAATGTACATGATGGAAAAGATAACTTCAAGGCAAGAAAAGAAAGTATTTAATGCTCTGTCTAGCACATCTGCAGTCTTGGATTACCTTACAGACCATTATGGGATTGACCGGTCTTCCTAAATTAATATATTCTTCATTTTATACGTGCAGGGAAACCAACCAAGGTCACATTTTGGTTTTTACTTTGAATCATTGGCTCCCAAACATTAGTATAAAAACAGTGCCCTGAGAGGATTTTTTAAAAATCATTCCTAGATTGTGATTCAGTAGATCTCTAGGGTGGACCCAAAATTTAAAGAAGACCACAGGTGGTTCAAACATTGACAAACATTGCTTTGAATCCTATTATTGATTAGAAAATGTGAGAATTTTTCCCTAATCATGTTTTTAACATTTTTAAATAAAACTTTTTATTTTAATACTACAAAGATGACTCATACAGTATCTGTAAGTTAACATGAAGTATGTTTTAAATGAAAATAAGTGCCAAAAATTGAGAAAATAAACACCAACATCTCTATAAATGAAAAAGAACAAGAAATTCTGGATAATTGTATTCAGGGCTTATATTAAAAGTATACATTGGAAAACAAACTGCCGCTTCCTAATTCATGAATTCCACACTCAAGGTAATTGTCTTAAATTGTATGTAACAGGGATTAACTGGAGTTCCGGTTGTGGTGCAGTGGAAATGAATCTAAGAACCGTGAGGTTGCTGGTTTGATCCTGGCCTTGCTCAGTGGGTTAAGGATCTGGCATTGCCGTGAGCTGTGGTGTAGGTCGAAGACAAAGCTCAGATCTGACGTTGCTGTGGCGTAGGCCAGTAGCAACAGCTCTGATTAGACCCCTATCCTGGGAACCTCCATATGCCAAGGGTGCGGCCCTAAAAAAACAAACAAAAAAAGGCAGGGAGTTCCCGTTGTGGCTCAGTGGAAGCAAACCAGACAAGTCCGTGAGGACACAGGTTCAATCCCTGGCCTGACTCAGTGTGATAAGGATCCAGTGTTGCTGTGAGCTGCAATGTAGGTGCTGTAGGTCGAAGACGAGGCTCGGATCCCGAGTGGTTATGGCAGCTGTAGCTCTGATTCAACCCCTATCCTGGCAACTTCCATATACTGCAGGTGTGACCCTAAAAAATATAATAATAAAAGCAAATAAATAGTATGTAACAATTTGGTTAGATGTGCTGTTTCTATGTTTAAAAATAAGATTCCATGAAATTTTTTTTTTGTCTTTTTCTAGGGCCTGAAATTCTTTAAGTGACATTAAATTTGTCACATTTTGAGGCTTCTAGATCCTTAGAAGATTGAGAGCTATTTCCATCCCCACATCCTAAGTATAAAAAGTTTGGTAGCTAATCTGGATATGATTACACAGTCAGTCCCTGGTGCTAGACGATTTTGTATATGGGATTTGAGGATCCACAGACACTCCTATCTGTGAGAGACCTGGAACCAATCCCCCAAAGATACCAAGGGGCAACTGTATATTTGAAATATTATTTCCTGGAGAATGGCAACCAGGTTTTTATTTTTAATTTAAAAACCTAATTTTCATACCCTGTTTTTAGTAATGTTATTTTTAAGCCTTTCAGCAGTTGATGATTTTAACTTTAAAGTTCCATGGTTTGGGGATGTACTGGTAGAATTTTGTTGGTGGTGAATGTGCTACTGTAGGAGTTATCTTGGGTTAAAATAAAAGTTCCATAATTAATATACTCATCTATTATAACTAAAAACGGTTATAAAGAGACTATAATCTAAAACAGTTTAGTTCAAGAGATTGGGATATTAAATGAATCCATTTTAACATAAGCACTGTGTTGCCATTTTTTAGGCACATTCTTTGCTCTCATTTTTTTTTGTTTATTTTTAAATTACTCAATGAATTTTATTACATTTATAGTTGTACAGCGATAATCACAACCAAATTTTATAAAATTAGCGGGATTTTTTTAAGGATAACCGGCTTTTTCATTAAATGTAAACAGTGTATAAGCAAATAGGAAGCTGTAGTCAAAACTTGTCATTTTTTGTTTGCAAATACTTCAGTGTTGTGAGAACAACAGCGTAATTAAAGGGCACAGCTTTTCCAAGGAATAGGTGTAGAAAGGCAAGGAATCTAAACGAATTTTTTTAAGTTCCTCATGGTTAATTTTGTGTTGTAAATTTCGTTTCTATGTAATCAAGTATATTTGTGAGAAGAAAAAGCACTGACTTAAATGTGGTCTTTTTGTATTCAATAACCACCCCCCTTTATTTTCATCGTTTTTTTAACGTTCTCAAAACAATTGTCTCCAGCATAATACCTTTCATGTGCGTTAATAACAGGTTAATACTGGGGAGAACCGTTAATAACGAGTATATTCACGCAATTTGAAAGCCCGTAAAATAGTAATTGGAAGAATAAACCCATACCCACATTGTTTTCCTTTCCTGTCAGTCCCCAAACATCACCCTATAATGTATTTCCTCTTCCCAGCCCTTGAACAAGAGCAGAAAACGTTACACGAAGTGTTTTGACGCTACATTCTTAGAAGAAAATGCGGCCCAACTACCCAATCAAATTACTTTGCTGTTTTAACATGGCCTAACTCGGGACCATGAAACTACCTATGGCAAAATATGAACCAGGAAAGGGGAGCGTTTTAGACGCGTCCCCTGAACTAGCAGCACCCTCACCAGTGCTCCCGCTCCGGCGCCTTGCCCCAAGCTCTTTCCGAACGTCGGTTAACCGCACCCCTACCACGGAAACTGAGAAATTTTAAGTTGGCTCTCGCGCATAAGTTGTAGTTGGGAGCCCCCAAGCACGGGATCGAAGAGTCAGTCACCCACGAACTCCACCACCAATTAGAAAACAATTATTGCTATTATCGTGTTCGCACCTCCTCCCCGGTCGGCGGGGGCGGGGACCCAGGCCCCAGCGGGGAGAGAGAGCGGGCGGCTCGGCGGCCGGGGCAGGGGGCCGGGTCAGGGTGGGGCGCGCCCCGCTCCCCCTCCCCCGCTGCGGCGTGTGACGTCCCTCGCGTCGGCGGCCGCGGAGCTGCGCGGGCAGCCGGGCGGCGGCTGGCGGGGTAAGGCCCGGCGGGGGCCCCGGGGGCCGCGGTGGCCCGAGGCGGCGTGGAGCGCGGGGTCGCGCCACTCCCACCCTCCCCCGCGCGGTTGGGCCACGGGCCTGGTCTTGCCCCCGGCGCTTTCGCGGAGCGGGGAGGGCCCCCAGGGCGCGGGGCGTTAGCGGAGGGTGCGTTAGGCTGCTGACGCCGCCAAGGTGGACGGGAAGCACGGCCGCTGCGCTGCCAGGGCGTCCCGGGCCGGTTCTGCACAGCTGCCGGGGAGGTGGAGACCCGACCTCCAGGCCCATCCTTGTCCTGCTCTCTCCCCTCCGGCCCCGCGGCGGATCACCGCCGGGCGCCTCCGGTTTAGGGGAAGGTCGGACGGCGGCGGGGAGGGAGCATTATTCCCGGGGGCTTGGCCTTTAACCCAGATTTCTTTGAAAGGCGGCAGAGTAAAATAAAATGTTTCCTCTATTTAGGTGTGAAGAAAAAAATGACACTTCAGTGGGCGGCTGTTGCGACTTTTCTTTACGCTGAAATAGGACTCATTTTAATCTTCTGTCTACCTTTTATTCCTCCTCAGAGGTAGGAAACCTCCAAATCCTTACAATAATCAATTTACCATTACCTCTTTAGGTGGTTTAGTGTGTTATGGAAAAATTTTCAGATTAAGAGTTTAAGTGATTATATAAAAGGTGCTTTTAAGATAAACTCACACACCAATTAGGTAATGTATAATAACCATATTAAAATATCACTTTATATAAAAGTTATATGTACACATAACTCCATTCTAAAAGGAAAAGGGTGTAGGCCTTCTGGTTCTGTTGATTAATAGATGTAATAAAGCACTAGTCATACTTTTGACACCTGCCTTGTCACATCAGCTTTTACCTTTGTTTTATTGACCTGAATTAGAACTATGAACTCAATAAATGTAAATGGTAAATGATGTTTCCAGGACAGCATGGATGCAGACGTGGTTTCACCGGGACAGTGGAATGACGACTTGAAACTTAAGCTTAGAAGTTCTGTTGTGGCTTAGCTGGTTAAGAACCCCACTGGTGTCCAAGAGGATGTAGGTTCCATACCTGATCGCTCAGTGGGTTAAGAATCCGCCTTTGCTGTGAGCTGTGGTCTCAGAGTTGGCTAGGATCTGGGATCTGATAGTGGTGCAGCTGCAACTCTGATTCAACCCCTAGCCTGGGAACTTCCATATGCCACAGGTGCAGCCCTGAAAAAAAAGAAAGAAAAGAAAGAAATTTAAGCCTATAAATGTTTCTTAGTTTTGGCCTCACTAGTTCATTAATGTTTGTTTAATGGCACTTTTACTACTTTATCATCACACAGAATTAATGAAAATATATTATAAATGCTAATAAAGGACCTTCACAAGGCTTTAAATACTATTTAATTGAAGCCTTGGATCCACTTATTCAGTTTTCAATCCAGATTCCATGATGAAATACTTGTATAAAAATGTTGCAAGACAGAAGTTCCCGTTGTGGCTCAGCGGAAATGAATCTGACTAGTATCCATGAGCATGCAGGTTTGATCCCTGGCCTTGCTCAGTGGGTTAAGGATCCAGCATTGCCTTGAGCTGTGGTGTAGGTCACAGACACAGCTTGGATCCCACATGGCTGTGGCTATGGCATAGACCAATGGCTATAGCTCTGATTCGAGCCCTAGCATGGGAACCTCCATATTGCTGCTGGTACAGCCCTAAAAAGACCAAAAAAAAAAAGTTGCAAGAGTTCCCGCTGTATTCTGGCACAGTGGGTTAAGAATCCAGTTGCAACAGGCTAGGGTCATTACAAAGGCACAGGTTCAATCCCCAGGCCAGAGCGATGGGTTAGAAAGGATTCAGCGTTACTGCAACTATGGCTCAGATTCAATTCCTGGACCCACAGGTACAGCCATTTAAAAAAAAAAAAAATGTTGCACGACATTTGTTCACATGAAGAAAATCTTTCATAAATGAGATCCTAAAGATAACCTACTCAAATTTAGTAAAATCCTTTGTCCAGAATAGACTTATGAAAGTTTTTATCTACACTCAGGGTCTGATAATCTTTCACAACTTTTAACTTGCATCTTTCCTGCCTGGATTTCTACTCACTTCTGTATTTGTCTATTAGCTGTGTCATTATTTTTCCTTACAGAAGAGAAAATTATACAGTAAGAAGGGGTCTTCAAGATGATTTTATTCAACCCACTCATTCTTTTTTTTTTTTTTTTGGACTGCGGCATGTGGAAGTTCCTGGGCCAGGAATTGAACTGCACCTCAGCAGTGACATGAGCTACAGCAGTAAAAATTTGGTATCTTTAACCTGTTGCACCACAAGGAACTCCCTCAACCCACTCATTCTGTGTAAAGTGGCCTAAGGTTATCTAGGTGATCTGTGGCATTTCTGGACAAGAATCTGTCTTTCAGCCTTTCTTTTCCATCATCCTATCTCTTATCCTGTTAATTTGTTTCAAATCCTCAGTAAGACCCTGTTAAGTTTTTTTGGCATATTTGCAACAATAGAATCCTATATTCAAAAGAAAGAAACATCTGACTTGTAAATAAGGCTTAAGAATTGACAGAGTTTTTCTTGTCAGTTGATCTTTTCTCCATGAAAGATGGCCCATAAATTATGGATCATTATCTTCCTGCCAAATATAATTTTTTCCTATCCTAATCAAGTAGCTATTTGATAGATTTGTGTATATGTACATACATTATATAAATATATTCTCATATACAAATGTACATAAGAAAAATATGATATGTATGCATACAGATCATTTACAATATGTTCTTGCTGTGTGTATCCACACCTTTCATCTTTATGTGTATAATCACCATAATCTTCAAAGAAAAGCCTTCAGTCTTCAGTTAATTTGTCTGTCTACTTTTTTCTCACATAACCCACTGGTTAAAGACACATGCTCAGAGAGTTCCCTTGGTGGCCCAGTGGGTTAAGGCTCTGGCATTGTGACTGCTTTGGCTCCGGTTCCAGCTGTGTGGTGAGTTTGATCCCTGGGCGCAGACCTTCCACATCCTGCAGGCTTGGCCAAAAACAAAACAAAACAAAACACATACATGCTCAGAGGTCAGACTGCCTGAGTTTGCATGCCAGCTCTCTGTGCTATTATGTGAGCTTGGGTGTTTATTTACCCTCTCTGGCCAATTTCCTCATCTGTAAAATGGAGGTAATATGGGCATCCACCTCTTACGGTGGTTGAGGTGATTAAATGAGCCAAAACATGTAAAGTGCTTAGAACAGAACTATAATGAGGATTCCATATAGTAGCTCTTATTAGCTTTTCCTTGAATTAAGCCTTATAAACTTCTAGTTGTTCCTGTAGGGGATCTGTTTTGTGCTCCCTTTTATACTGTCAGTTTACTTGAAATGTGACTTTGCATTTGGACCTAGATCAAGGTGTTGCCGCTCATGTGTTCTTTCTAAAGATGCAGATTTCTGTAATGTAAAATTTGAATAGTGTCCTTGGTTCGGAAGCATAGAAGCAAAAGAAACTGCATCTGTATCAATCTCCCTCACTCCACCAATTTCATGTTATTAATTAGAGTTGTTTTCAAAACATAATCTTAAAACTTTTTATTTTTTTAATTTATTTTTTATTGTCATTATTTTTTTTTTTGCTTTTATTTTAGGGCCCCACCTGCGGCATATGGAGGTTCCCAGGCTAGGAGTCCAGTCGGAGCCACACCTGCCAGCCTATACCACAGCCACAGCAACTCAGAATCCAAGGCTGTGTCTTCGACCTACACCACACCTCACAGCAATGCCAGACCCTTAAGCCCTCTGAACGAGGCCAGGGATCGAATCCACAACCTCCTGGTTCCTAGGTGGATTTGTTTCCGCTGCACCATGACAGATACTGCTTAAAACTTTTTTAAGTTGTAAGAATTTGACTGTTGCTTTACAGAATACACCTACACCATAGCTCAAGGCAACACTGGATCCTAACCCGCTGATCGATGCCAGGGATCAAACCTGTATCCTCATGTATGCTAGTCAGATTCATTTCCCTTAAGCCACAATGGGAACTCTGTGTTCCTCATTTTAAATGCCCTTGTGCAAAGATTGTTACACTTCGAATTGTGCGATGGAATACTTTGTCACTCATTGCCATTTATTTATTTATTTTTGTCTTTTTGCCTTTTCTAGGGCCACTCCCGCGGCATGTGGAGGTTCCCAGGCTAGGGGTCTAATCGGAGCTGTAGCTGCCGGCCTACCCCAGAGCCACAGCAACGCAGGATCCGAGCCGCGTCTGCAGTCTATACCACAGTTCATGGCAACGCCGGATCCTTTAACCCACTGAGCAAGGCCAGGGATCAAACCCGAAACCTCATGGTTCCTAGTAGAATTCGTTAACCACTGCGCCACGACGGGAACTCCACTCATTGCCATTATAACCGATGCTTTTTTACCACACTTTCTTTGATTATATTGTTCATTCTATCTAGACTATTTCCCTATTTAATTTTCTCCATATTTAGATTTTGATCTGGATGGTAATTACATGGGTATATAGATACGTAAAAATCCATCAAGCCACATATTTAAGATGTGTATAACACCTCAGTGATTTTTAAATTACCTGTGATAAAAGTAGAGAAGCTCTTTTACTTGAAGTAGATGTAAAAAATGAATCTGTTATTTTTATTTTAAAAAAATAAATAGTATAGGGAGTCAGATCTCCCTACTCCTGAAGTGTTGCTAGTTGTTAGGAAAATAAATATTTTGTTATTTCTGAGTTATTATCCTTATTAGGGAAGGTATAAAGTGATAACTTCTATCAGGAGTTTAACATTTTACTGTAAGAACTCCTTTTTAAGATTTTGATCATATATATATATATATATATATATATATATATATATTTTTTTTTTTTTTTTTTTTTTTTTCTTTTTGGTCATGTGGAAGTTTCCAGGCCAGGGGTTGAATCAGAGCTACAGCTGCCGGCCTACACCACAGCCACAGCAACCCTGGATCCAAACCAAGTCTGTGACCTACACCATATAGTTCATTGCAACACCGGATCCTTAACTCACTGAGCAAAGCCAAGGATCAAACCCTCGACTTCATGGATATTAGTCGGGTTTGTTAATGCTGAGCCACAACAGGAACTCCCACTGTGTGTTTACTTTCAGTTATTTTTACTTTAGAATATTTAAGCCACGAGACCAAAGATAAGCAAATGTCATATTATTATAAATTTGCAAGAAGTTGTCCTATATTTCATGAGACATTTTTGATAAGAACTGATAATTCTCTAATATGACATAAAAATTTAAAATTTTGTCATTCTTTTCACTCACTACATAATTACCAAAATGTTAATTCAGTATTTAGAAAGTATCTGAAAATTTTCTTTTGATTTTTGTTAAACCTAATGTAGTCATATTGCTTTACAGATGGCAGAAGATTTTTTCATTTAGCGTCTGGGGTAAAATTGCAACTTTCTGGAACAAGGCTTTTCTTACTATTATAGTCCTATTGATTGTTCTATTTCTAGGTAAGTACTCGATTCCTTCTTTGACTAAGCTTAACTATAATTGTTATTATTATTATTATTATTAATGAATTCATTAGTTTTTATTTAAGTTTATGGTGCCTTTGGTATACAGTTGACCTTATGTTATATAGTATATTGATAGCGTATAGACTAGGTAATTGATATATTGATAGGTAATTGGTAGATATTACTGTTCTGTATGCATAAGCATACATTTCAGCAGAGTACAATGGTTTTTCATCTCTTTGACATTGTTTTAAGATTTATATGCAGCGATACATAGCCTAGTTTTCAGTTAGCAGTTATACAATTCTTTGTTATTGTAGGGACCTAGGCACCCATAGGGCCTAGCTGTTAGGGAGACAAACAGAGGAATAGAATCAGTAGGCCCTCAAAAGGAGTTTTAGATGCAGGGTGTGAATCTTGATTGAATCCTGATTGAAAAACAACAACACAGACATTTGAAGACTACAAAAATTTGAGTGTGGACTAGTTGTTAGATAATATTGAGGCAATTATTGTTAACTTTAGTTGTTATAACAGTGTTATTATTATATAGCAGAAGTCAGCAACCTACAGCCTGCAGACCAAATGCCTATTTTTATAAATAAAGTTTTATTAGAATATAACCACGCGTATTTGTTTATGTATTATCTGTGCATGTTTCCATGAACAGCTGCAGAGTGGGATAGCTGAAACAGACCATGTGGTCTAAAACCTATCTGCCCTTTATAGAAAACATTTACCAATAGCTGTAACATAGGCGTATATCTTTATTCTTAGGAGTTGCATGCTGAAATATTTAGAAGTAAAGTGTCATTATGTTTTCAGCTTACTTTCAAATGGTTTAAAAAAAAAAAAAGGACAAGTACAGCAAATATGGCAAGACGCTAACAATTGTTGAATCTATGCGGTGGAAATATGTTTATTATACTAGTTTTTCAGCATATTTGAAAATTCATGATAACAAGTGTCTTAGAAATTAGAAGTAGACCTTTAAGGTTCTTGTCAAACCGGAAATTCCATGATTCTAAATAATTACTGTGTTTTTTAGGAGTAGCTGAGAGATTAAGTAATTTGTCCGAGATTACCCAGCTACCTCTTGGCACATGAGCCTTTGATACCTGTTGCAGAGTATCTTTTCCCTCAGAATTCCCTTGGAATTATGTTGTGGGTTAGGTAGGTTTTACAGGGGCCGACCTGGGGCCATAACCACCATGGATGCCACTGTTTTGTGAGAAAATGTTTTCACATTCCATACCACCAACCTCTGAAGTGGAATCCTCTTTATGAACTGGGAGTAACTGGTGTGAGAAGGTATGAGTAGGTAATTGTATCAGGGTTGTGAATGGGTTTGTGCCTCAGTTTAAAATGTACCTGTCTCATTAATGGTATGTTATTAATGTTAGTGATTGAATCCCCAGTCATAGAAGAAATAACACGAAGCAAGTAAAAAACATTAAGGAAAACAGGTCCCAACTTTGCCACCAGCGAACTAAAACACCTTTGGAATGTCATTTCATCTGAGTTTGGCTTATCCATTTGCAAAGTAAGAAGAGAGGAAATAATCTCTGAAGCTCTTACTAGCTCTGGAAGTATATTGTGACCTTCTAACTCTAAAATTATCATAAGAATTTCTACTGAAAATTGCCACATATCCATATAAGGAAGGGAAATTTCAGCCAAGTTTCTTTCGGTTACATACATGGGAAACCAACTCAAGCTCACTTAAGCAAGAAAGGGGAATTTAAAATAAAATAGAGAGTTGTTTCAGAGCAGCCCAGGGAAGGAAGAAAGCCATGTTCCTAGGCACTGAAATGTCCTTTTTGTATCTTGGCAGTTCTCCCTGGGTCTACTTCATTCTTCCTTATCGGTCCAGACTCTACTCCCAGGGCACTAAATAGGCATCATACAGTCACCAAGTTTTGTCACTCCAGCTACATGTATCCACTAGCCATTTCTGAATCCCAGTTCCAATTCTAAGGAAAAAAAATCTGACCAGCTAGCATCAGGTGTCCTGTCCTCATTGGATAAACTATGGCCAGGGGTCAGGGACACAAAGCAGAATCTTGACTACTGGCTGGAGCCTACTTGTGTGGGCAAAGGGAGTAATTAATTCCCAAAGAATAGGAACATAACAAATGATGAACGCAGGAGCTTTAATTGTGGATGGTAAAGACAGGCAGATAGGGACTTAGCCACAAAGCCTCAGTATTTCCATTTCACAACAGTAGGGTAGTAACACCTGCTTCCCTGAGGTGTTAGAAGGTTTAAGTGCAGAACGTATGTAAGTACTTAGTCCAGTGTTCTCATCCACTAGAATGCCATTGGTATAAATAATCCAAACCCAGTAGTTTGAATTACTCAAACTTAATTCATCTTTTATTTTGGATTTTTTTTTTTCCTTATTGGTTATCTCTCAATAAGGTAATCATTACAAGGTGTTTATATTCCTCGAGCCGGTACTAACTGAAAGTGTGAGTGCATCTGTGTGTGTTTTAAAGCAAGTTGGAACAGGCAGAAAGGAAGCAGGAAACCCAGGAGAATAAATTTAGTGTGAGCAGAAATGCATCTCAGGAATTTGAAAGCTTCCACAGTGATCCCAGAAAAGACTATTTCCAAGTGGCTTATAGAAAACTGACTGTGTGTCACACCCTCCCCTTATTGTTTCCCCCACCCCACCTTTCAGACATGGGCTCTTCATTATTATGCAAGTGATTCATTCTACAAGTACCTTCTATGACTATTTACATTTATTCTCTGATAGTATTGCTTAATCTTTAGCATTTTTTTGCATAGTGGATTTAGGTATATTATTCATGTTTCATTGCCAAAGAATAATGACCTGCATAGTACTATTTGGTTCCTCTGGCCTGCTCACAATAACTCATGAGTACTATTTTGTTTGTTGTTTTTAGTTGTTTTGTAGTGGTTATCATGCTTTTACTATATTATTGAGGCAATGTGAGAAATGACTAAGCCATTAAAAAAAATGAAATCTTGCCATTTGTGACTATGTGAATGGACCTTGAGGGCATTATGCTAAGTGAAATAGGTCAGAGAAAGACAAATACTGTATGATCTCACTCATACGTGGAATCTTAAAAATGTAAAATAAAATCAAGCTTAATAAAAACAGAGAACAGATTGGTAGTTGTCAGGCATTGGGATGAGTGAAATGGGTGAAAAGAGTCAAAAGATTCAAGCTTCCAGTTACAAGTCGTGGAGATGTAATATACAACATGGTGACTGTGGTCTGTAATACGATATTGTAGGAGTTCCCCAGTGGGCCTAGTGGATTAAAGGTCTGTGGAGCAAGTTCAGTCCCTGGCCTGGGAACTTCCACATGCTGCAGATGTGATTAAATTAAATTAAATTTTTTAAATGCTGTATTGCATATGAAATTTCCCAGGCTGGAGGTTGAATTGGAGCCACAGTTGAGGCCTACACCACAGCCACAGCAACACCAGATCAGAGCTGAAACTGCCCTGCACTACAGCTTTCAGTAAAGGCTGGCTCCTTAACCCACTGAGTGAGGCCAGAGATTAAACCCGCATCCTCACGGACCTTGTGTTAGGTTCTTAACCCACTGAGCCACAACAGAAACTCTTAAGAGTAGATCTTAACAGTTCCTATCACAAGGAAAAGAAATTCTGTAACTATTCATGGTAATAGTTGTTAACTAGTCTTATTGTGTTAACTATTTTATAACATATTGAAAACATTGAATCTTTTTTTTTTCAGTTAGCAACTTAGAAATAGGAAAATTCCTCATTCTGATAAAGAGCATCTGCAAAACCTAGAGCTAGCATCATCCTTTGTCAAATTTTGAGAGTTAGCCCCAAGAGCTTCCATGCCTGCCTGCTTGCATCTCTCACAAGCGTCCTGTCCTAATAAATCTATTTCTTGCCTAAAAACAAAAAAAAAAAAGGAAAAGAAAGTTAGCCCCATATATTGGGAGCAAAACAAAGATGTCCACTTTCACTATTTTTACTCAATTAAGTGATAATTTCTTAACCAAGATAATAATAAGTCAAGAAAAAAAATAGAAAGCAAAAGGATTACAAGTTAAAAATAAAACAGCCCTAGAAGTGCCCTGGTGGTGCAGTGGGTTAAGGATCCAGCGTTGTCACTGCTGTAGGCTTGGGTCACTGATGTGCAAGTTTGATCTCTGGCTTGGGAATTTCCACATACCAAGTACATAGCCAAAAAGAAAGAAAAAAAATGAAATGCATTTCTGTACTATAAGCAGTAATTCGAAAGTGAAATCTTTAAAAATTCCTTTTATAAGTACACTAAGAAGCCTAAAAAAAAAAACTTAGAAAAGAACTTTATAAAAGATGTACAAGATCTCAACAATGAAAGTTACAAAAACATTGCTGGAAGAAATTAAAGAAGGTGAAAATAAGTGAAGATATTTTTATCAGTTAGAAAACTCACTATCATTACAGTGTTTATTCTTCCCAAAATGATCTGTGGATTCAGCTTAGTCCCATTCAAAATACTGGACCTAAAAAGCCTTTACGGTATGTGAATTATATCTCAGTTCCTTTAAGTAAGTATCTCCCTCCCATCCCTTCCTCCCTCCCCACCACCCCTGCCCCACACCCACTCTGTTGTTCTGTTCCTCTTAAGAACTCTAATACATCATCTTAATCAAGTAATCAAATTTAGCAACAAAAAGTATGGGTCAGGCTAAATTTTATGATATCAGCCATGAAGGATTCTTGCCAAAAGTATTAAACCTGATCCAATCATATCTTTATATCTGATGCCTAGTTTTTTGGAAATACAGGAGTTACTTTTTTTTTGGAAACAAATTACTACGGTCAGATAAATTACTACACCACAGGCAGATAAATCTAGAATATGTGGACTCTATAGAACAATTGGCCTGTCAATTTAGTCAGTGTCTTTTTGTGTGTATTCTACATTAAAAGAGGCCAAAGAGACATAAATATATGCAGTGAATGCCCATTATGTATTTCCCAGTTTGGAAAAAAAAAAAAATGTATAAAAGGAGTTCCCATTACAGCTCAGCGGAAATGAAGCTGACTAGTATCCATGAGGATGCGGGTTCAATCCCTGGCCCTGCTCAGTGGGTTAAGGATCCACTGTTTCCATGAGCTGTGATGTAGACTGGCAGCTGTAGCTCCACTTTGACCCCTAGCCTGGGAATTTCCCTATGCCGCCGTTTTGCCCCCGCCCCAAAAGTATAATAGACATTTGGAGAACAAATCAAAAGGCAAATAACCCAATTTAAAAGTGAGTAAAAAAAAAAAATGGGTAGAGGATCTGAATAGACATTTCTCCAAAGATGATACACAAATGGTCAATAAGCATGTGAAATGATACGTAACACATTAGCCATCAGGGGAGTGCAAAACAAAACCGCTTCATACCCATCAGGATGGTTGTAATCGAAAACACAGATAACACCAGCTACAATGGAAAAAAATTAAAATCATTTAAAAAAAAACACAGATAACAAGTACTGGTGGAGATGTGGAGAAATTGGAACCATTATACACCTCTTGTGGGAATGTAAACTGGTACAGCTGCTTTGGAAAATAGTTTGGCAGTTCCTCAAAAAGTTAGATGTAGAGTTGTCATCCAGCAGTTCCACTCCTAGGTCTGTACCAAGAGAAATGAAAACCTGTGTCAGTACAAAAAATTATACATGAATGTTCATGGCAGTATTATTCATAATTGCCAAAAGTGGAGAAATAGAAAGTAGATTGGTGTTTACCAGGAGATGGGGGATGGGGAAGGATGATATTCTTATGGAATATAAGGGTTTTTCTTTGGGTTGATGAAAATATTAATGTGAGGGTTACACAACTTTGTGAATATATCTCAAAACCACTGAATTATTCACAAATTATACAAAGGGATAAATGTTATGGTATGTGAATTTTATCTCAATAAAGCTGCTATTTTTTTTAAAGTTCCTGCTGTGGTGCAGCGGGTTAAAGATGCAGTGTTGTCTCATCAGTGGCGCAGTTTCGATCCCTGGCCTGGCACAGTGGGTTAAGGATCCAGCATTGCTGCAGCTGTGGCGTAGGTCACAGCTGTGGCTCGGATTAGATCCCTGGTCTGGGAACTCCCATGTGCCACAGGTGCAGCCAAAAAAATAATAGTTAATTAGAATAGTGGTAAAAATGGCCTTGATTTTCCACCTGGAATCTCTCTCCTGTATGGCAATAACTCTTTCCTGTGAATGCTGATGGCCACATGAAAGGAGCAACCTACTTGGTTAACTCCACTAGCCTTTGTGGGTTTTTTGTCTTTTTTAGGGCTGCAACTGTGGCATATGGAGGTTCCCAGGCTAGGGATCGAATTGGAGCTGTAGCCGCTGGTCTACGCCAGAGCCACAGCAACATGGGATCTGAGCCCTGTCTATGACCTACACCACAGCTCACAGCAATGCTGGATCCTTAACCCACTGAGCAAAGCCAGGGATCAAACCTGCATCCTCATGGATTTAGTTGGGTTCGCTAACTGCTGAGCCATGACAGGAACTCCTCCAATGGCCTTTGTGACTTCTAAGCAGATATATTCCCTAGGACTACAAGAATCCAGTGACTAAGAGTGCACTAAATATAGATGCTATAATATGAAATCTGTTTTCCATTAGAAAGAAGTGATTCCCCTGAATCTAAAGGCTTAGCAGAATTAAATGCGTCAAAGAGCAGCTATCTGAACATTTCCAGGAGCAGGTGCCATCCACAAGCCAGTTGGGAGACCATGTGCCACCATAGATCAATCTCATTTTAACCCATCTATGTCAGTGGAAACCTCAGTGTAATCAACTATTTCTAAAATCTCAACAATTTCAGTAATAAATAATCTAAAGTAATAGTGTACTATATATAAAATAAATAAGGACCTCCTGTATAGCACAGGGAACTATATTCAATATCTTGTGATAATCTATAATGAAAAAAATGCGTAAGAATACAAATATATAACTCAATCACCTTGCTGTACACCTGAAATTTTGAGAATCAACTATACTTCAGCTTTAAAAAAAAAAAAAAGAGTGAGGGGAAGTTCCTGTCATGGCACTAGGAATCCGACTAGGAACTGTGAGGTTGTGGGTTTGATCCCTGGCCTCAGTGGATTAAGGATCCAGCATTACCATGAGCTGTGGTATAGGTTGCAGATGTGTCTTGGATCTGGTGTTGCTGTGGCTATGGCATAGGCTAGCAGCTGTAGCTGCGATTCAAGCTCTAGCCTAGGAACCTCCAAATGCCGAGGGTGCGGCTCTAAAAAGACAAAAGACAAAAAAAAGGGGGGGGGGAGGGGAATAATAGATATAATAAAATACTAGTGCAATAAGAGAAATGAGATAGTCTCCTGGAATTGGTCGTGGTGGGATATATGTTATTGTCAATAGGTTGAATTTTAACCAACCTGTTAAGGCTAGAAAAAGTAAAAGATAATAGATGCAGTATAGCTAGAGGTGAGAGCACAGTGATGGTGAGTACCAGATGAATAGTAAAAAGCAAAATGCAGTGACATTCAAAGTTTACCACTATCCACTTACTGAGTGTGATACCCTCCCAGGTACTGCAGAAGAAAGACAGAGAGCCTCCACCTAAAGTAGTCCATTGTCTAAAAGTTTGGTCAGTTATTCTAAAACTGCTTCCCATTTTAATAATAACTTTATATTCTTTAAAGCTGAAAGTAATATTTCATTCTTTTTCTCTAATAGATGCTGTAAGAGAAGTAAGAAAGTATTCCTCAGCTCATGCCATTGAAAGGAGCTCAGCCAGCAGACCTGCTGCCTATGAACATACACAAATGAAACTCTTTAGGTCTCAAAGAAATCTTTACATTTCTGGATTTTCATTATTTTTTTGGCTGTAAGTTGCTTTTTTAAGCACAATTTTAAAACATGATTTATGTTTCTCATTTTTTTCTGCCGATTCTATATAGATTTTTTTTCTTCTGGGCTATTTCGTCTGCTAACATCTTTATAAAATAACTCAGATGACACACTCAAATATTACATCATAGTCATGGCTTGTAGGTTTGATAGGCCCCTAAGGCCCTGCATGGTCTGGCCCCTGCTTCTCTCTGGAGCCTCCTCTCATACGCTTCTCTGACGTGTTTGCCGCATTCCACCCACACTGCCCTGCACTGCTCATTTGTTCATTCATTCATTCATTCATTCTGCATCAGAGTTCTGATTGTATACCTAATTCCTTTCTGCTTTAGGATCTTCGTGCCAGCTTTTCCTTCGGCGCAAACTCTTCCCTTTCCTCTTTCTCTGGCTAATTTCAACTCACCCTTCAGCCCCTTTCTCAGGAAAGCTGAGATCCATAAGCAACATTCCCCCACAGTAGGTGCGTCTCCTGTTGTACACTCCCACAGAATGTGTGGTATATGTACTTTTCAAGTGTCATTCATTGTTGTTTTTTTCTTTTTAGGGCTGCACCCACGGCATATGGAGGTTCCCAGGCTAGGGGTCTAATCAGAGCTGTAGCTGTTGGCCTGTGCCAGAGCCAAAGCAGCGCGAGATCTGAGCCACATCTGCAGCCTACACTACAGCTCATGGCAGTGCCGGATCCTTAACCCACTGAGCGAGGCCAGGGATCGAACTTGCATCCTCATGGATGCTAGTCAGATTCATTTTCACTGCACCACAACAGGGACTCCTTAAATACTGCTTTATAACTCTTGCCTCCCCAACTAGAACCTAATCTCTTTAAGAGCAGTAACTGTGTCTTGTTTCCTGCCAAGTCCCCAGGGCCTAGCACAGCATTTCACGCTTAACCAGTCCCTGAGGAAATATCTGTTGAATGAATAACTGAAGATAATGATTAGTACTGCTAACAATGGAAGTTATCCATAAATAGAAGTCAGTGAATAGTTTTTAGGTTTGGCCAGCCTCACATAGTGCTCTTTAAATAGCAAATTTTGAACTGAGGTAAAATTAAAATTCTTCCTAGCCCTGCCACACTGAAATTCAGTTTTCTATTTCTCCTGGCCAAAGGCCTCTACAAAGAAAATAGGTACCACTGAATCTTCATTACAAATGCTAGTCTTCTAGCAAAGATTTTTTTTAAAAAATGAGGCATAGGCTTGTTTTGACTAGAAGTCTTGGATTAAAAATAGGTATATATTTCTGGAGGTTCCGGGGTGGCACAGTGTGTTACATGTCCATGTCTCTGGGAGGCATGGGTTTGATCCCCAGCCCAGTGCAGTGGGTTAAGGATCTGGCTTTGCTGCAGCTGTGGCGTTGGTTCAACCTGCAGCTCAGATTCGACCCCTGGCCCAGGAACTTCCATATACCATGAGTGAAGCCAAATATATATATTTATACATATATGTTTTTTCCCTTAAACATCACCCGCCTCCACACCCATACCCGAAGGGGAGTCACTGGATAATTACTGCTTAAGGTCCCAGTTTCTGATGGTTAGTTATACACTACTCTGACATTTTTTTATTTTCTTAGAGTGTTGAGACGCCTGGTTACCCTTATTACTCAGCTGGCAAAAGAGTTATCAAACAAAGGAGTACTTAAAAGTCAAGCAGAAAGTACCAACAAGGCTGCCAAAAAATTCATGGAAGAGAATGAAAGACTAAAACGGGTATTTAAATTTTCTTCTTAAAATCTAATATGAATGTTGTTGATATTCCCAAGGGGTGTTAGAGTATTTTTCAGCACCAAAAAGAGAATTTTCATAGTTGATAAGTAGAATACCATGATAACAATATTCTATGAAAGTATGTTTCAGAAGTATTTTATTATCTTTAGATTTGTGTTTTCTCATAGTTTCCCTCCATAGTAGGTTAACTCCATTGGACCTACTTCCTGTGATCCAGGGAGAAAACAAGTGTTTTGAGAGGATGAATTTTAATTCCTTTGTTACCATCAGTTTTACTTAATTACCTAAAGCAAGTTTTAATAAGTCTCTATGTTTCCATTTCCCTTTTGGTTAAATTATTTTTAAGCCCCCCCTTTTTTTTTTTTTTGTCTTTAAATGATGTTTGTATAGGAAGCAGAGGGAAATAGTTGACGTAGATTGATAACTGCATATGATATTTTAAATCTTTAATTTGGTTCTGTTGCTGATAATTCTTTGAGAATGCTATGTTGTCTTTCTCCTGCTGCTCAGAGTGTGTATCAGGTGATGTTTTCCACATTAAGTAAAAAGAACAAATGGAATATACAAAATTACTTTGAGTATTTTTTTCTTAAGTTTAAAATTTAGAGGTCAGATCTCATAGCTTGTTTTCAGTTCATATTAGGCCCTATAAGTTTTCCTTGAAATACTTTGTCTGCTTAAAAAGGAATCAGGAGATCCCTTCGTGGCTCAGTGGAAACAAATCCAACTAGTATCCATGAGGACAAGGGTTCGATCCCTAACCTCGCTCAGTGGATTAAGGATCCGGTATTGCCATGAGCTGTGGTGTAGGTCACAGATGCAGCTGGGATTCCTGGCATAGGCTGGCAGGTATAGCTCTGATTCAACCCCTAGCCTGGGAACTTCCATATGCCACAAGTGCAGCCCTTAAAAAACAAAGAAAGAAAGAAATGAAAAAAGAACTGGTAGAACTATTCCTAAAATAATGCAATAAGGTTATTTCCCTACTATAACTTAATGAAGTACAAGCAGTCTATATATTAGACCAAGTTATATTTATGTAAAAAGTATTGTGAATCCAGGAGTTCCCATCATGACTCAGCAGTTAACAAACCCAACTAGCATCCATGAGGACTTGGGTTCGATCCCTGGCCTTGCTCAGTGGGTTAAGGACCTGGTGTTGCCGTGAGCTGTGGTGTAGGTTGCAGACACAGCTCGGATCCCGAGTTGCTGTGGCTCTGGCATAGGCTGGCATCTACAGCACCAATTGCACCCCCTAGTCTGGGAACCTCCACATGCAGCAGGTATGGCCCTAAAAGCCAAAAAGCCAAAACAAAAAAAAAAAAAGGCGTTGTGAATCCAACAGTAGAGAATTATCCAAGTTCTAAAAGAGAATTATCCAAGTCCTAAAAATTATTCCGGCCTCTTAGAGAAAAGAACTGTAAGCATCACCTTTCACTAGTTGTAAATGAATTAGCTGTTACATAGTACAATATAAAACTTTCTTAAAAAAAAAAAAAAAACTTTCTAAAACCTATTAAGGCAAAACTCATTGCAAAAAACAAATATATTTTTGATGCTATAGTGTCATGGTCATCTACTCAAACCCATGTTTTACCTATGTTGTCTGGTTATATCCACTGCAGCAAAAAGGTAAAGTCCTTTTTTCATAGAAACAGGATTCAAAAATGTTTCTTTGGGTTGATTATGACCAGCATCTTTTAAGGAAACTTTTAGAGAATAAGCACTCGTTTATTACTTTGTTTTGAAGAGACATTGATCCATATATGTCATGTAATTTTTCCCTTCATTGTAAATACAGGTCTGGGAAATCAAGCTGTTGGGTGTTTCTGTATTCAGAAGCAAGCGATAGTCACTGGAGTGTTTCACCAGCACAGTCAGCCTCATTTTGTACCTTAATATTATTTGCTTCATTTTCTATCCTTTGATCTCATTGCACAAAACAAAACAAAAACCTCAAGGCCTCGATTAATATATGACCGCTAAACTCAAAAGCACACAACCTTGTATTTGTAGATTTACGATGTATTGGTCTTGATTTAAAATTACACCCATCATGTTAGAGTAATTAGTTGTAACTACTGTTGAACACTGCTTTTTTTCCTCATATTCTTTAGGAGTTTTCCTCTTACTCTTGAGCTCTGAAAGAAAAATGGAAAGTGTTTTTGTAGTTTGGGTGCTACTATTTTTCTCTGTATATAGTGTATGTCTATAATTAATGTACTTAAATCATTAAATTAGTCTTGTCCTTCAGAAAAAAGCACCTTCCACAAAACATTTCTTTTGAGATTATTTTCAGAACCAGTCACTAACTTGCAAGGAAATTTATTTCATGATTACTGATTATTTGTTCCGCCACAATTTCTTCCTTTTTTTTTCCCTCTCCTTTGGTCCCGTGGTTTCCTGGTTCCCTGCTTCTGCATTATCTGTGCTCAGTCAGTGGCTCTAGATACACCAGAGGTGCACAGATAAACCAGGCTGAAGCCAGTACACATCAGAGAGAAAGTCTGCAACCTGACTATAAATATCGGTGCCCAAAGTGTAACTGATTGACCAGTAAGGGACATAGGTCAGAAGGTCAAAAGTGACTTCTTCTTCAAGACATGTTTTGAAATACCAGCTGAGAAAGGATAAAATTGCTAAAACATCTCTTCATTCTCCATCAGAGACACATTATCTAGTGGAGAGTGCTCTGCCCTAAAGCCCAAAAGACTTGGGTGCCAGTCCCAGTTCTGCCAGTAATTAGCATTGTGACCTGGGGCAAGTCACATTATTTCTTCTGGGCTTCAAGTTATAAATAATAGCTAAGATTGTTCAAATGCTTCACAGTAAGGTATTAACGCTTTCAATTGCTGCAACAACCCTATGAGGCCGGTACTGTTGTTATCTGCATTTTATAGATGAAGTAATGGAGGCACAGAAAGGTTGACTTGCACAAAAATCATTCCGCTAATAAGAGAAAGAACTCAGGTTCCAATCCAAGCAGGCTGCCTCTAGAATCCGCACTCTTAACCACAGTATTTCATGCCCTTCAATCAAATGCCAGCCTATGAAATGACTTGCAGATGGTGCTTGGGACCCCTTTCTGTTCCAATACTCATTTAATGAAATAATTACGAAAGACCAATTAACTTTTAATTTAGCTACTTTAATATAACAGCAGTGACAGAGCTTTACCTCTTTATTTTTTTCGGGGGCCACTTACCAAGGTGGGAAATGTAAGTGGGACACTGAACACGTGCATTATTGTAACTGGTAACTATTGAATTTCAGATTCCGGGGCTCTTGGTCTTTCTCTAGCATCAAGTTACACATAATAAAGTTGAACAAGTTTATAGGTGCAGTAATGAAAGCTTATTTACAAGACCAACACAAAATCCAACTTTTCCAAGTCAGTGGCATATAGTAATTCAAGCAGTCAGTGTAAACATTCCTGTAACTCAGTCGCTCTCTTCCAATTTGGGCAATCACTGGAGACTTTGTGAACTGAAATCAGTGAAGTAACAGGATTGTTTTGAACTTGAAGTAGTCAACACATTTATAAAGACTTGGAGGGTTTTTTCCTAGTTTCTACTCTTTGAAAAAATTTTTTGTTGTTTTTTAATTTTGAAGATACGAGACTCCTTTGGTTTTAATAGGTACTCGAGTCCTTTATCTCCTAAAAAATTTTCCTGGAATTATGTAATATATTCATGTAAGCTTTAATTCCCCCTTTGGATCTGCTGAATCTCCTTTATAACAACAGTAGTACTAGTAGTGCTGTATTTTATCTTGTGGTACAGTATTTATGCTTGTCTTATCCTTTCTGTTAGATCAAAGTTACCTGAAAGCGGAAACCATATTTCTCTTATGTTTTTATTCTTTATAGTACTAGCATTGTAAAATATTTGCATAGGAGTAGCAGTATTCAACAGAACTTTGTGAGTTTTGTTTACTATATCAGCTTATGTTAGAAAAGGAATCACTGTGCAGTGGAAATTCTTTTCTTTCAGTCTGTTTAAAATTGCCCTGAGTTGCTTTTTTACCTGACTGTGGGAGCCTTCTATATCAAATTGCTGCCACTTTATTTAGTCAAATAACTCACACCAGTATGTACATGTTCTGTTTTTTAAACTTTAATTTGCCTTTCTTGGTAGCTTAACATCTTAAAATTTCTTTTAGATAAGTCAGCTCCTTAATTCTATTAACAGTAATGGTTTCTATCTGGACGTACAGATTATGAAATGTTTACTCAATGATGTTTTTATTTTAGTCGTATTTTACTGTTCAGATCTTAATTTTTCTTGCCTAGAAAAGATAAGCCTCAAACATAAAATAAGTGTTTGAAAAGCCAGGATAGATTTGAAAATATAAAGAACATTATAAAGGAGTAACTGAATAAAAGCAATTTGGAGACTGTTCAATGAAAATTAAGTAGACTTTTCCAAGCATAGAGGTGGCCCAGTCATTCTCCACTTACCCATCTCTATCCTCCACTTATACATCTTTATCCATTATAAATTCATCTATATAAAACTCTTCTGAGTAGACAGCTCTGCAATGGGAACACAGTGGTTTTCCAATTAATATTATCTTCAGAACAATGTTTTTTCTTTAGATTTACATCACTCAGTTAAGGAAAAGACATTCACATTATTTATCTGAATATTTTTGAAAATACAATTTTAATTTAACCTAACCAGAAATGCTTGTTATTTTCATTTCAGAGATTTCAATCATAGAAGAAATTTTGTATGTGTGTTTGCCTAGTATCAGGTTTCTGTTAGCAAAAGTACATTTTAGAAAAGTATAAAATACTGAAAAGGACAAAGAATAAAATAAAGACCAGTAATTTAAAATATGTTATTCAGCTCTTTTCCTGGAAGAATGTCTGGCTGTTGCAATCCAAGCTTACTTCTTTCTATAACTCTCTTTTCTGATAGCTTTTGAAAAACTATGGCAAAGAAGAAGACCACATTTTGGAAGAAGAAAATAAAAAACTAGTCGAAGACAAGGAAAAACTGCAAACTGAATTAAAGAAGGTTTCAGATGGTAACGTTGTATGCGTGTGCAGAAGTAGAAAAAGTATCATGATATTTTATGCTACTACACTTCACTGTTTTCCCCAAAACAAAACTAATGGCTATATATTCTTCTGGCTAAAACAGTGAGTGACCTATTTATAAATTCCTGCTCAAATATGAAGATAAAACATTGTTTCAGCCAAGAGAAACATGCTCTGTTATGCAAAAAAACATGTAGGTGTTTCAGATCTGTGTTGTAAATACAGATGTTCCTGCCTTAGCAAAAGAGCTATGTTCCTAAAGAGTTGCTTGTAAACACATTTTTGGAAAATGAATCACCTTTTTCCATCATAGTGTATTGCTTCTTTGAAAGAAGCAACCACAGGGGGACAGTTTTGGTTACAGGAAAATACCTGGCTTATCTCAAGCTCTCATATTTTCTACCTGCCAGAAAACGTTCCTTGAAAGAGATGGCTGGGGATAGAGTAAGTCACAGTCTGGGATGTCAGCTGAGAGTTTGAACATAGCATTCCAAAATACATTGCAGTGAGGGCTTGGGCTAGGGCGTCCCAACACCATTTCACTGAAGGCAGCTATTTCTATTTTCTTCATCTTAGTCAAGAACAAGTTATTATTGCCTGGGGCCGCAGAGCACAAACAAGTAGATACCACAAGGCCATTGGCATTCCAGGAAGCTCGGAATAAAAGTTTATGGCTCGATCCCTGAGCAACATTCCTGCGTATGACAGGCCTGATTTAGTCCAGACACTGGGGTAACTCTCAGCCAGAGTCAAGACGACATCAGTGCAAAGACCTTCTCCAGTTTCAGATCTCTTCCACTACTTTATGTTGCAAATGAACTGGAGAATGTTCAGTGACTGAATCAAAGACTTTCTTTATGCCGTTTGTAAGGCTAGATTTTTTTAAAAATAGGCCTCTGTATAATCGACATTTCTATACTATAACTTGCTGGTATTGATTATCTATTTAAATTGTTTGGGTAGGGTTAAGTTCACCAAGATATATTTGAATTTGAGATGGAAGGCCTAAAGATAAAAGCCAATTCTGTTTTTAAAAGCATCCATAGGGTATGTCATATGATATGAAATATATAGTCATTTTCCTCCTTATTTAAAGTAAAAAAAAAAAATCATTTAGAGGCCATAAGTTAAAAAATTAACCTTCTAGACAAGGGTTGATATATGGTTGGTATAGTATAGCCCAAAATTCTAAATCCTGTAATAGTTTGCACTGTTGGCTCTTCTGCATTTCCAGAAGATTTGGAACATGACCATGAAGTTTTAACATTTGTATGAAAATAAATTTAGTAATCAGACATTTCAGAAGAGAAATAGTGTTCTTTTTTTACCCAGCACAAAATATTGCTGCTAATCCTTCTGAAGAATGCAAGGGACTATTTCCAAAATGCCTTTAATTAGTTTAAAAATTATTATAAATTCTTGCCTTCTTTTTTTCATATCTGTCAAGGATCCTTTTCCTTATGTTGTAAGCAGAGTAGTACAGACAAGAATAGCTTAATACCTCTCTTAACCCCGGCCAGCTTAGTTTTTCTCCCTTTGCCTTTCAAAAATTCCACTTCTGAGATACTTTGAGCTTTAACCTCACAAGTCTGATGTATAACTCTAAATTCAGTATTATTTTGATTAATGTGAAGAAACTCAATATTTCTTGAACAGGTAATTCAGATATTTGGAGAAAATGAACTCTTTGATAATATAGGCATTTTGTTTATAATCTGATAACAAGAGATACCAAGTTTCTGTGTTTGAAGTGTAGACTGCAAAACTACCTTCAAAGTGTTGAGGTAAAAGCGGATTTTACCTGTTTGGGTATGTCCTGTTTGGTTCCTGCAAGATATGTAGTATTTTATGAACACATTTCATTTACCCAGAGTTTTTATTTTAGATAACATTATTACTGACCTTGAGAAGATCAAGATTCCTTTTTTTTTTTTTTTTTGGTCTTTTTGGGGCTGCACCCATGGCATGTGCACCCCAGGCTAGGGGTCGAATCAGAGCTACAGCCACTAGCCTACACCATGGCCACAGCAACATGGAATCCAAGCCATGTCTGCAACCTACACCAGAGCTCATGGCAACACTGGATCCTTAACCCACTGAGCGAGGCCAGGGGTCGAACCCACATCATCATGGATCCTGGTTGGGTTCGTTAACTGCTGAGCCACGAAGGGAATTCCCCAAAGTTCTATTTGTAAAGGAAATATAACCCTGGCTATGTTGTCCTGGCCTATACCAGTCAAATCCATTCATTGAGACAAGAACTAAGAAATTAATTATACAAGATTTGAATGAATTCAGCAGCACAGTGCTTTGTACATAGTACCATTCAAATATATTTATTGATTTCTAAAAGTGAGGCTGACAGTGCTTTAAGAATTGTTTCAGAAAGTTTCTTTATATTTGAAAACTGAGTAGAAAAGCAATGTAGTTTATTTTTAATAGAGGTAAATAGAGAGTTTTCCATATGAATTATATATGGAAGTTCCCAGGCTAGGGATCAGATTGGAGCTTCAGCTGCAGGCCTTTGCCACAACCCACAGCAACACTGGGTCCGAGCCACATCTGCAGCCTATTCTACAACTTGTAGCAACATCAATTTGCCAGTTCGTTAATTACTGAGCCAGGTCAGGAATTGAACCCAAATCCTCACAGAGGCAACATCAGGTCCTTAGCCCACCGAACCACAACAGGAACTCTTGGTGTTTCTTTACATGAAACATTTTTTCCAAATATATTAGTGGAAGCAAAGCATGAATCCAAATGTCTATTTAAACTGATTCACCCCAAGTTGGAAAAGTGTTATTCTGATGGCAGGTAATAAGGGCACTCAGTCTCTCAGTAGTGAGAGTATCCCCATCAGTTTTTACCACCAGCTCAGGATTTTGACCAGAGTTAGTAAATTACCTGTGCTTCAGTGCAATACTGTGACCCTAGTGAGCCAAAAGAGAGTGTGCATGGCCCAAAGCACCCAATTTACACTCAGGACTAACTTAGTCAGGCGTAAAGACCTGATCTGTTGTTTTTAATGATCTGTTTAATGGTAACTCTGATGTCCCAGTGTGTGGAGTAATTGGGAAAGGGCACTGCCATGAATAATGAGAACTTAAGCTCTGAAGAATTTATAAAGTTCACAAGCTCTCATAGAAAGAACAGACATTATATGTAGTGGAAAATCTTCTGATGTCCAAGAAGAATGACTCCAAAGGACTCTTCTAGGAGAGCTCCCCAGTATTTATTCTTAATACTTTAGCAGAGTTAATTCTTAAAACTAGAGGAAGTATATGCTGTATAGTCATTGCTTGTGTTCAGGCAGTGGTAAAAGTAGATAGGATTTTAAAAGTGAATGAGTTGTGAATGGAAATGTCTCTTTCTCATTCCTTGAGGAACAAAAGTATATCCATAATATGCCACATTGAAAGTTGTCAGGGCTGCCAGTCTAATAGTGGAGGCTGAGTACTATACCAGTGTACTTGTCCTACATAAAGGGCAAAGAAAAAGACCAAAAAAAAGTGAGGCAAATTCCTTGACCCTGCCCTTATTCTTTGGTACTTTTTTCTTCCTTCCTTTCCTTTTCTTCCTTCCTTTCTTTTTCTTTCTATCAGCAATTTTTTAGGAACTTTTCAAATAATATATTCATTGTAAGATCATTTAACATGGAACATAATTAAAACTGTCCTTAAAAAGCATGCCTATTGAGGATAAAGCAAATTTTGTTTTATTTCTTTTTCTTCCAGTTTTATTGAAATTTATTTGACATACGGCACTATATGTTTAAAGTCTACAGCATAATAAATTGACTTACACGCATCATGAAGTGATTACCACAAAAAGTTTAGTGAGCATCCATCTCAAATAGGTACCAAAATAAAGACATAGAAAAAAATTTTTCCTTGTGGTGATAACGCTTAGGATTTACTCTCTTAACAACTTTTATGTATAAAATACAGCAGCATTCAGTGTATTTATAATGTTGTACATTATAGCCCGAGTCCTTATTTAGCTTATAACTGGAAGTTTCTACCTTTCAACTATGTTCATCTGAGTCTCCTCTCCCCACCCCCAACCTCAAGTAACAACAAATCTGGTCTCTCCCTTTTTTTAAATTCTCTTGTTTTTTTTTAAATTCCGCATTCAAGTGAAATCATACAGTGTTTGTCTTGCTCTGACGTAGTTCACCTAGCATAATATAGTCTGGGTCCATCCATGTCATCACAAATGGCAAGAGTTCATTCTTTTTTGTGGCTGAGTAGTATTCGTGTGTGTATGTCACACTTTTTTATCCATTTTATCTACTGGCGGGCATTTAGGCTGCTTCCATATCTTGCTATTGTGAATAATACTGCAGTGAACATAGGGGTACATGTGTCTTTTCTAAATAGCGTTTTAGTTTTCTTTGGATAAATACCCAGGAGTAGTATTTTAAAGCAAATTTTTAAATGGTACCTAAATAAAATATATACAAGCAAAACAGAAACTGTGGGTAAAGGCTCATTCTCTGTGCCTAAGTATTGGCAACATATAACAGGGATCTTAGAGTTGGACTAGGAAATGGAATCTTGTAACCCTACTTAAACTAGTTTATCAACTACAAGGTTTCATTTATTCAACTCTGAACTAGTTTATTCAGTTCTCTTCCTGGACATGCTTCCAAAACACCATGGCTGACCTTGAAAGGAACTAGCATTCTAGCATTTCCTTTTACAGGCCAACTTTCCTATCCTTAAAGATGTTAGAGTTTGTAAAAGAATTGTCACCCTCTAATGCCAATAATAAACAAGTCGTGCTAACATAGGGGCCAAGGAATGAAAATATTTGAGGTGCATTATGAGAGAAATTCAAGATCCAGATAAGAGAGAAAAATTACAAGATAACTACTATTCTATGTACCAGTAACCCCAAATTCCTGCCTCTTTAGTCTTAAGCAAGAATAAGACCTAAAGCTTTTTATACAAAGTTAAAACTGTGAGGTTTCTAGTTCCATACAAAGGAACTATTTGAGCTATCTATCTATCTGAAAATAAATTCCCAGTGTTCCCTTGCAGTGCAGTGGGTTGAGGACCCAGTATTGTCACTAGGGTGGCTCAGGTCACTGCTCTGCCTCATGTTTATTCCTTGGCCTGGCAACTTCCACATGCCGCAGGCATGGCCAAAATGAGTAAGTAAGTAAAGTCTTAACCTAAGCATATTTTATAGTTGCAAACTCTTGTTGGAGTCAACTATCTTTTTTTCAATAGATGACTCTATTTAATATGATCCTAAGTGATTTTTTCTTTTCTTTTTTTTCCCCTCTTGGCCACCCCACGGCATGCAGAGTTCCCTGACCAGGGATCAGATAAAGACGCAATTGATCTGTGCCATAGTTGTGATCTACACCTCAGTTGGCACCGTGCCAGATCTTTATCCCACTGTGCCAAGCCAGGGATCGAACCTGCATCCTGATGCTGCAGAGACACCCCCAATACCATTGCACTACAGCAAGAAGTCCTAAACTGTTTCTTTCTTTCTCTTCTTTACTTTTTTTCTCTTCCCTTCCTTTCTTTCTTTCTTCCACCCTTGCAACATGTAGAAGTTCCCTGTCCAGGGATCAAACCCAAGCCACAGCAGTGACAATGCCAAGGAGGGAACTCCAAACTCAACAGTCTTTAACTTGCAGTTATATCGAAGCCACCAGCTTATTTTAAAATTTTTAATCCTTTAAAAAACTTGGTAGGAGTCCCCACTGGCTCATTGGGTTAAGGATCTGACATTGTCTCTGTAACAACTCAGTTGCTACTTAGACACAGGTTCGATCCCTATCCCGGCATAGTGGGTTAAAGGATCTGGTGTTGCTGCAGCTGTGGCATAAGTCACAGCTGTGACTCTCAGATTCAATCCCTGGCAGGAGGACTCCATGTGTGTGGGTGTGACACACACACACAAAAAAAGTGGTTTTAGTCATTTTTTTTGCTTTATGGCCTTTTAAATGAGTTTTTATTATTTGAATAAGAAAAAACATATTTTCTGATAACTCCTGCGGAAGTTCCTGCTTCTTTAACATCTCCTTTCCTTCTTTTATTAACTGAAAAATAACAGTCCCATGTTTTGAAAGAATAGCATAGTTTGACAGATGTGGCTATAGATCGTATATAATTTATAGAATATCCATTATTTAAAACTGACCCATCCTTTTAGTCAGGTTTTACCTTTTAAGGTTTTTTTAAAAATAAAAGATATATTGACATTTATTAGTTTATGTTTCTCCACATGCAGTTTATGTTATTATTAAACTAGAAGAAGGCTTTCTTGCTGTGGACTCCTTTCACCTTTCTTTTCTGTGAGCTTTTTATCTGTTTCCGGGCCTGTACATGTAAAATAAACTGTTTTAGTGTCATCCTATGACCAGAAGGCATAGCTACAGGGATGATAGTAACTTGAGACAGAAATTCAAGGATATCTTTCCATTGACAAAACCAGCAGGCATAACTGATGCTACCTGAGGAGAAGCTTTTATCAGCTCCCTGAGGGGCATTAAAGCAAGAGAAAATAGTCTCTTCCCTGAAGAGCTTATAGCCCAGATGGATTGATCCAGCATATACACATAAACTGACAACAATTTATTTCTTGCCCTGTATGATATGAATTAGTTTACTAAAAAAACATGGAGTGGTGCAGCCCTAAAAAAACAAAAGAGAAAAAAAAAAAAAACAAAAACCACCATGGAGTGGAGAATGCCGAATGCACACTGAATAACAGAAATGTTATTCAGATGGTAAGGATGTAATCAAGCATAGTTCTCTAAATATGTTGATGGACATATAGATAGGATCAGCTTGTGCCAGGTTTATGTTTGCTGCCAAATAACGTATAGAAATTAAGCTGGACAACTCTGCTCTGAAAACACTTCTGAAAAGCAGTCAGCTGGGAAAATGAGCTGGAAAATGAAAGAAGGAAAAACCTTCTCTTCCTGAAGCAAAATCTCATTGCAGCACCCCTGACTGTAGAGCCTTTGTTTTTCCGTGAGGAAAATTGATAGAGATAAAATGGGGAGCTTCTTAGGAGGTTTCTTAAAATTTCCAGTATAAATTAGATCCTTCTCCTCTCGTGTTCAGATGTTTTATAATTCTTTTGACTATATTTATAATCTAAGAGAAAGTGTTAAGACTTTTAAGTGTGTTTTAGGACAGGGATCAGCAAACTATGGCCCATGAGCCAAATCCAGCCCTACTGCCTTGATTTTAGAAATTAACTTTTATTGGAACAAAGCCGTGATCATTTGTTTACGTATTTTCTGTGACTGTGGAGTTAACGTACACTGGACAGAGTCCACAAAGCATAGAAAGCTAAAAATATTTACCGTCTGGCCCTTCACAGAAGTAGTTTACCAACCCCTACTAAGGGTCTTCAAATAAAGAATAATACCTTTTTCAGTATAAATGAGATGATAGGGAAGAGATTGGTTTCTGCTGTTACTATTGTTATAAAATTTGCTGTGCACCTAAGTGCTTCTTGAATGAATGTTGATCAGATAATTTAAGAAATTATATATGCTTATATATAGTAAAACTAGTTTTTATACTCAAAGTAAATTGACTCATTCTCTTCTCATATATGATGGTTTGTAAATTCTTCTGGAGTCTATGTGTTCCTTCTGCGTACACATGAAATTGCTTTATAAAGCAATGCCTTTTCAAAGCAATTTGTATAAGCTATGCCTACACAGTGTTCTGCCCAAAATGTACATCCTGACTTTTAAGTGCAAAGCAGGCACATTAATGTAATCTGTAATTACTCTTTGCTAAATAACAGAGCCAAAATTGTTTTCTTAAATACATTACTTAGCAACCTAACTAAGATTAATGAAGGAAGTCTTTATGCATATATTGATGTTTCTTTCGCCAACAATGTAACAATGGGGCTGATTTAATTTATTAAATTAGAAAACCTACTCATCAGTTCCCTGGCCCAGAGTGCCAGTAATCTTTATAAGTATCAGCATGCCTTAAGTCCATGTCTTTTCTAAAACCCAAAAGCGCTTTACCTATAAACCTCATTCATGTTCGCAGTACCCCAGGGGGTAGGCCTGCGCACACCAGTATACCCAGTGATGGTGGAGAAGTTGAGACACGTGCAAAGAAATCATTCATTTCCCCTTTGTTATTTGCATGTGAAAAATAAAGCTGTCTTTGGTTTTATTCATTAATGTTACTCTCTAATTATTTGGGCAGCTTTGTTTCTATTCCAGAAATGTCTTACTCCTCCTCTTGCGAAGTAGGCAGTCTTCTAAAGCATGTCCTAGTTTAGTCTCTCCTCCATTAGTTTGGCTTCTTTGCCACTAAAGCAGTTTTTCAACACCCCAGATCTGATTATGCCTGTGCACAATTTAAAACTTTCTCTTGGTTCCTGTCACCTTTAAGCTCTTCACAATGGCACACGTGGTCTTCTGTGATCTGTCCTCCAGTGTCATCTCCAGTTGTGCCTGCCCCTACTTTGTCCGGTCTAAATTTTATCCTTCTCCTTTATTAAATATGGAAGTTTCTAGTTCTCCTGCGGTGGTGTTTCATCACTTTTCACCTCTTCCCAGGACTGCAGGTCTGTCTGCCTCTAATATTTTCTTCTTTACCCTCCAATAGCTTGTGCTCATCCTTCAGCTCCTCATCGCTACCTCTAAGAAGCCTCCCTGAAACTCTCTCGCTTCAAGCTGGGTTGAGTGGCCTTCTTCTGGACCTCTGTATTTCTGCGTAGTTACTTACTTAATAGTGTACACTGTTGAAATTTTTGTTTGTTTCTTTATCTTTCTTACTTAGATTATAAGTGCTGTGAAGACAGGGACTACATCTAAGTCAGCTCTTTGTCCCACCTTGCACCTAGTGTTCCAGGCCTAGTATTCAATAAATACTAATAAATTTCACCCCGAAACCCTGTTGCCCTCTCCTCCCTCATCCAATTTAAGTTTCATAGTTCATCATAATTAGTCTCCTGTAAACTGCATCCCTCCTTCACCTCCTTCCCCTCTCCCTTACCTCTCCCTCCTTCCTTCTTCACTCCCCTCCTTTCTCAAGGACCTAGCTTGTGATGGTCAGATATCCATCTACTTGGTACCTGTGCCTAAACATGTCAGCATTGCTGAAGGAACTACTTCTTTTAAATAATGGTCACTGCATTCAAGCGGGCCCTCAACACTGGCAGTCCTATTGCACTTCTCTAAAATCTTCGCTTTTTCAACTCTCCAAATCTAGATCTTCTCATCTCACTTCTAAATTCTAAATCATTGGGCACAAAGAATTAATAAAAAAACATCATCTTCTCACCACCGAAACTGCCATCTTCCCCCAGCTGGGCTCTGACCTCTGCCTGTTCTTAGGCTACAATGGATTAAGTTTTAATCCCTCATCTTTTGCTGTGGCTCCCAACCCAGCTATGCTTCTCAAGGACTCTGACTGTTTCTGCAGTTACTTCCTCACTTCCTGTCATCCTACAAACATCCTTTGGCATCTCCTATTCCCCCCCAAAGAACCAAAAACTTCCTTTCATCTCATATTTCTTCTCTCACTGCCCCGTTGCTCTACTTCATAACAGTTTTTTTCCATTTAACTTTTTATTCAGACATCATAAATTCAAATCACATAATGATTCAAATCACAGGAGAGATGCAAAAATAATACCCCCAAAATGCCCTGTATCCTTACTTACCCAAATGAAACATACTTGCCTTATCCTTTTTCCTCTTTTCATAGTTTCCTCTCACTTACTATTTTTATATTTTGTGATGACTTTCTAATTCCCTTATCCCTTCTCCACTTATGAGATGCGCTACTGTTGTAAGGAAGAGCTTTCCCATTTCCCCCCAGTTATTAATGTTTGCTTGTTTAATATATTCATTTGGTTATAATTTATTATAAGCGTTATGTTTTATTGTTCCGATCATCTCAGATTTGACCAGTGGGAGTCTTTTCAGGCTGTGTCCCATTTTGTCAGGCCCCCATTCTTCAGCGCTGCCATTCTGGTATAACAAGATATTCCAAGCTCATCTTCTGCTTTTCCTCCTCTAGCCCACGAATCAACCATTCTTTCAGTGAGCCTTTTAAGTGGAGAATGGTATTTAGAAAATAAGACCTGGACCTAGGTGTGTTCTTCTCTAGGCACCCTCAGCAGACAGAATGGATAGTAGCTTAAATTTCACCTCTTTGGAGGAACTTCTCAGCCTAATGTAGCTACACAGTCGTTCTCTAGCCCATCCCCTCCTTTAACTTCTTGCACACCACCCTCTATTGGTTGGTCGGTTTCTTTGTTGTGTGTCGTCCTGCCTGACCAGAAAATGGGTATTATGAGAGGAGAGACCATAGCTGTCTTTTCATCCTCAGTGCTTAGAAGAATACCTGATGCTGGTGTGCATCCCACGTTGAGTGGATAAACATGTGGATGACTCCCTTGTCTTGGGGCAGTTTCATCTTGGTACCAGCTCCATCTCCTACCATCAAGAGCAGTAGGAATCTTTGGAAGGGTTCTTATGTTTCATGGACTCTGAGAAGTTAGAGACTGGGAGAAAGAGTTCCTTCTTTGTATTCTTGATGAAAACAGTAAAGATTTGTCATCGCTGTTAAGGAGCTTAATTCTCACCACCCTTCTACACTTGCTGTACATTTAGACCCTAAAAAGTTGTTTCATGAACCCTAATTTTAAATATAGTAAGTTATTTATAATCATATTGCCCAACTTTCCTCTAAAGTAACTTAAGCCTTTTACACATAAGATTTATGCATGAAGGTTAAATGACCTATAGTTCGATATTCTTGAAATGTATTAGGTCAATGCTGCTTCACTAGAATATCTGCTTTTCTATTATCTACCTCCTCACTATCAACTCAATGACTTTAAAATATTACTACTTTGGTGGGTTTTTTAATACATACTCTAAAAAGTTTAAAACATCATAAGATTTTACACACAAAAAATTTTAAATTTTCATTTATTTAAAACAGAGGAATTTGGGGAGTCATATTTGATAGGTTCTTACTCAGTACTTATAGCCTAAGAATTTTATTATATTTTGTCCGGTATACATATGTTTTGTGTAAGGTCTTTCCCACTGTACTTTTTAAAAATAAAGTTTATGTCAAGGAAGTTTAGATTTATAGGAGACCAGGCAGGATAGTACAGAGACTTTTCATGTACCCCATGCTCAGTGTCTCCTGTTATCCAAGCCTAATACTGATATGATACATTTATGTAATTAATGAACCAATGTGGATATATTATTACTGACCAAGCCCATACTTTATTCATATTTCCTCCGTTTTCACCTTTTTTCTGTCTCATTCAGGATACCACATTTAGTTGCATTTCTCCATAGGCTCTTCTTGGCTCTAACAGTTTCTCAGACTTACCTTATTTTGAAGACATTGATAGTTTTGGGAAGTACTGGTTATTTTGTAGAATGTTTCTCTATTGGAATTTTTCTGATATTTTCCATAATTAGACTGGTTTCTGGGGACTTCAGAAGTCACAGAGGTAAATTGCCATTTTCATCATATTATATCAAGAATACACACCCACACTTCACCACTGTTTATGTTGACCTTAAACGCCTAGCTGAGGTAGTGTTTGTCAGGTTTCTCTACTTCAAAGTTACTTTTTCCCCCCTTTTTCCATAGTGTAATCTTTGAAAGGAAGTCACCATGTGCAGCTCATGCTTAAGAAATAGGGAGTTTTAGAGTTGCCACTGGGGCTCAGCCATTATCAAACCCAACTCGTATCCATGAGGATGAGGGTTCAATCCCTGGCCTTGCTCAGCGGGTTAAGGATCTGGCATTGCTGTCAGCTGCAGTGTAGGTTGCAGACACGGCTCAGATCCCACGGTGCTGTGACTGTGGCATAGGCCAGCAGCTGCAGCTCCAGTTTGATCCCTAGCCTGGGAACATCCATATGCTGTGGGTGTGGCCCTAAAAAGACCAAAAAAAAAAAAAAAAGTAGGGAGTTTTGCTCCAGCTCCTTGAGGATAGAGTATCTACATAAATTTTTGTAACTTTTGTGTACAGATATGTCTTTATTTATTAATTTATTTATGGAGTTCCCATTATGGCTCAGCGGTAACAAACCCAGCTAGTATCCAGGAGGACACCGGTTTGGTCCCTGTCCTCGTTCAGTAGGTTAAGAATCCGACGTTGCTGTGAGCTGTGATGTGGGTCACAGACAAGGTTCAGATCTGGCATTGCTACGGCTGTGATAGCTCTGATTCAGCCCCTAGCCTGGGAACTTCCATATGCCATAGCATGACCCTAAAAAGCATTAAAAAAAAAAAAAATGTAACTATTTTTGGTTGCAACCAGGATTCCCATCAGGTAACTAAAGTGACACCTCATTGCTTACCGGACATCTTATTTTGAAAAAAAGAACTGGTTCCCAGCAAGTGACTCTTTCAGGTGCTTAAACGTTAGGCTTTTTGTTTGTCTGTTCTTTCCTTCCTTTAAGGAACATATTTTAAGCACCTACCATGTGCTAGTCACAGTACTAAGTGCCCAGAACAGAGAGAGAGACAAGACACAGCTTCATTTCTTGAATAGTCCACAGTCTGGTGGGGATGTAATTACACTTCAGCATGGTAAGTGCTATATTAAAATTACACTCAAGATGAAGTAGAAGCCAGCAGAAGAGATCAGAGATAATTTCCTGACATTTCAAAGGGTAAATATTAATTAGCCAGATGAAATGGGAGAGAATGAGTAAGGCAGGGAGATTAGGGTGGGAAGATGGGCTAGGAAGTTTTAACAAAATGAGCAGCATATAACTGAAAGAGTGTGCCTTTTTGAAGTACTGCAAGAGGCTCAGTGTGACTGGAGCACAAAATAAGGTAGAAGCATTCTAAGAGTGGAAGAGGTAGGCCTAGGGGTGTTCCCTGATGGCTCATCAGGTTAAGAATCTGGTGTTGGGGGGGTTCCCTTCGTGGCTCAGTGGTTAATGAACCTGATAAGGATCCATGATGATATTGGTTTGATCCCTGCCCTCGCTCAGTGGGTTAAGAATCTGGTATTGTCATGAGCTGTGGTGTAGGTTGCAGGCTCGGATCTGGCGTAGCTGTGGCTGTGGCTGTGGCCAGTGGCTGTAGCTCCAATTTGACCCCTAGCCTGGGAACTTGCATATGCTGCATTGTGGCCCTAAAACGTTAAAAAAAAAGAATCTGGTGTTGTCACCACAGTGGCTCAGGTCACTGCTGTGGTGGGTGTTTGATCCCTGGCCCAGGAACTTTCACATGTCACTTGTATGAACAAAAGAAAAAGTAGGCCCAGGATCCATCATAAAGGGCCTCATTCACCATGTTTATATGTTAACATTTGGAGGGTTTTTAGGCAGAGGATCAAGCAGTCACTTTGACACTACTGTGGACAATCAGTCAATTAGCTAAGAAACAAGTAAGAAATCCATTTTGATAATTAAAACTAGGAAGGAGGACAGTGCTGACCGAGATCAGTGAATGTATGGATGGACTGGCAAGAGATAAAGGAAGAAGAATCCACACACCTTATCAACGTATGGATGTGAGTTTCAAAGAGAGTGGGTAATGATTGAAGCGATGAATAAAACAAACCTCTCCCGAGTGTACCTGGCAGTATAGGCGTGTACAAAAATAACCGTAATATGATTAAAACCACAACATGTGTTCTTTATTGAACAGAAGTTTGTGTGTCTGCTTTCCATGTATTTTGGAGTCATTACTGTGGATTAACAGTCCAGTGATTGATTACTGTAAAGGAATAGTACATGTAAGGATTAAGTGCTACGTAGCTCTTATATCTGCACACTCTTGAGTTCTCAAAAATAGTACCAAATGAACTGAAAAGAAATCAACACTAGATGTATGGAAATTTTTCAAATTAAAAATATCTTCCTCTGGCCCAATCCTCACAGCTGTTGTACAACAGCCAACTTGAGCTATCATGCCAATGTCTCTAAAATTTTGCTCTTGCATTTCCTGGCAGAGCTTAGCTGATAGTATGTGTTATCTCAGGTAGAAATCATGGTGATACAATACGTTTACATGGTGCATTGGCTTCACCAGTGCCTCCCACAGTGCGCCATAGATACAGGTTTGGCACAAATATTTTTGGTCTGCTTACATGTCATTTTACACTAGCATTTTGGCTTCCTATCTGTCACTGTAACATTAATTGGGTGTTTTGGTTTGTTTTAAGGGCCGCACCCACAGCATATGGAAGTTCTCAGGTTAGAGATGGAATCAGAGCTGCAACTGTCAGCCTACACCACAGCCACAGCAATGCAGGACCCAAGCTGCATCTGCAGCCTACACCACAGCTCAGGGCAACGCTGGATCCCCAGCCCACTAGGCAAGGCCAGAGGCCAAACCTTCATCCTCATGGATACTAGTCAGATTTGTTTCCCCTGCACCACAACGGGAACTCCTGGGGTTATTCTTTATATTAATAAATAATTCATGTGCCTCAAAAAGTTCTTAGTGAACATAACTGAATCTGGCCAGTTTTCTCCTGAAATAATCTCAGCATTTCCATAGCACCACTGGCAAATGATAGCAGCTCATTTTGGCAGATGAGAAAATTGAAATAGTGACTTAGATCTATCACCTCAAGCCTCCTTGTCTTATGTCTTCCCTGTATATGCTGTTTCCAAAATAACCTGGTTCAAAGTAAAACAAGCATATTCAAATGTCAGATAACAAATTTATATAATCCCTTAGTCATGAAAGCAGTTCCAGAAGGAGGTAGAAGATAACCAAAACAGAGTAGTGTAATTTTTATAAAATGAGAGATAGAAAAAGGACTGGGAAATGGTCCAAAAGGCTCCTAGAGAAAGTAACAGGCTCTCCTAATTGGAGTGAAAACAATAAGATGGTATTCATTAGGGTAATTAATATCCACTGAAATACAAAATAAAATCAGAAACACAGTTCATGCCTTGGCTTAATAAGTGTAAGAAAAACAGGATTTGCCTGGAGTTGTTTTGTTATAGCTTCATCCCAGTAATGATCAGAAGAAACTTTTGGCTGTCCAAGAAGTTTTCTAGATGCTTTTGCAGATTTGTAGGCCCACCTGACTCATCTTTCTCCTAACAATTCTTGAGAAAAAAATGGTATCTTTCATTTCTTTAATAAGGATCTAATGAGTTGGTATCTAAGATTTATTGAATTTATTAAATAATTCATGGAGAAATATAAGTATAAATCATTTTTAACTTAAGATGAATTGCTTAATAAAAGCTCCTCACCAACCATTACAGACTGTTCAGGCATAATTAAGTTATGGAATCTTCCCTGCTTGTAACATACCAAAAGTCCAGGCTCTTAAACATTTTTAGTAAGGAAGGTCCTGAAAATAAACCATGTTTTATATTTTCAAGTATCATCTTGGAAATGCCTCATGCCCAATCTTTATGTTGTAGCTATGGTCCCAGGGAAGTATAACCACTACCAGAAATCTCTCCTCCACATCTAACCCATACTTTTCTTTACCAAGTGACACATTAAACTTGTCGAACTCAGCTCTTAATACCTAATTTAGATTTGTGGATCTGTGGAAGTAATGGCTGTCCAGAATGACTAGGTACTAACTATGTATGGCTGTTTAAAAATTTAAGTTAAACTGAATTTAAAACTCAGTTCTTCAACTGGACTAGCTACATTTGAAGTGTTTGATAGCCGCAGGTAGCTAGTGGTTACCATATTGGATAACACTGATTTAGAGCATTTATTGTGCAGTGCAGATGTAGAACAATGCATAGAGTTTAATTTGACACAATAGTCTAGAAAGTATTGCTAGAAAAGCCACCTTGGTTGGTAATGACTTAGATATTCATATATAAAAATGCCCATACCATGGCTTCTCAAGAGGAAAGGAAACCAAACTGTTTATAAATAGAACCTATAATTTAATTTCATCTTGCCAAAAAAGTGACTTTGAAGTTATAAATCACACTTTCCTTCCTGTAACTCCTACCCTAAAGATTTACAAATGCAGAATTATATGCAGAGCTATTCAGGGTTCCCAGAATCTCTCCAGTCCATCCTACGCTACTCATTCCTTCTACACATTTGTTCATTGTCTTCTCCACAATATGTAGACTTAAATGTTTATCATATCATGTATATATAGCTTAACAGAAACAAAAAGTTATATCTGTGGAGTTCCCATTGTAGCTCAGCAGGTTAAGAACCCGACTAGTATGCACGAGGGCACGGGTTCAGTCCCTGGCCTCACTTAGTGGGTTAAGGATCCAGCGTTGCTGTGGCTGTCGTAGGCCGTCAGCTACAGCTCTGATTCGACCCCTGGCCTGGGAACTTCCATATGTTGCAGGTGCAGCCCTTAAAAAAAAGCAAAAGAACAAAAAAGCAATTAAGGATTGGTGTTAAATTTCCTAAATTTGGTAACTGTACTATGCATGTATCTTTATTCTTTTTTTTTTTTTTCTGTCTTTTTGCCATTTCTTGGGCTGCTCCCGCGGCACATGGAGGTTCCCAGGCTAGGGGTCAAATCGGAGCTGTAGCCACTGGCCTCCGCCACAGCCATAGCAACACAGGATCTGAGCCGCGTCTGCAACGTTGGATCCTTAACCCCCTGAGCAAGGCCAGGGATTGAACCCCCAACCTCATGGTTCCTAGTCGGATTCGTTAACCACTGCGCCATGACGGGAACTCCTGTATCTTTATTCTTAGGCACACAATGAAGTAGTTAGGATAAAGGGGCATGATGTCTGGAACTTATTCTCAAATAGGTCAAGAAAATAATTGTGTGTATGTGGAAAGAGAGAATACAGTAACAATGTCCACATCATTAACAATTGGTGCATTTGAGTAAAGGCTACAAAGGAATTTTCCGTATAAGTATTACAACTTTTCTGTAAATTTGAAATTATTTCAAAATAAAAATTTTAAGTTTTGTTCGTTATTTTCTAGCCCTTTCTAAGGCACAAAACGATGTGATGACAATGAAGGTGCAATCAGAGCGACTTTCAAAAGAGTACGACTTACTCCTGAAAGAACACTCAGAACTTCAGGTGGGTGACATCCACTTCATGGCCTCAGCTTTTTGAAATAGTAATTACCTACATCAGTTATTTGGGTTATTTGTCCTTCCCAAGTCAAGAGGATGTACTTAATCTTGACTTTGCTAAGTGATTAAATAATCTAGTTTTTACGTGGAGGGTGAAGATTGGAATATTGCATGCAATACAAGATAATTATAACGTAGAGAATTATTGCTATGCTAACTTACAGCATTCTAGTTTTGGTGATGTTTTGAGCAAAAGAAATGAGCCATAAAAATGGCAGCATTGAAAAACAGACTGGGAGTTCCCATCATGGCTCAGTGGAAACAAATCTGACTAGCGTCCATGAGGACGCAGGTTCAATCCCTGGCCTTGCTCACTGGGTTTAGGATCTGGCGTTGCCGTGAGCTGTGGTGTAAGGTTGCAGATGCAGCTCGGATCTGGCATTGCTGTGGCTGTGGCATAGGCCAGTGACTAGAGCTCCAATTCATCCCCTAGGCTGGGAATCTCCACCTGAGAGAGAGAGAGAGAGAGAGAGAGAGAGAGAAACTGGGTCTAGGAAAATTTGGTTTGCCATTTAGAATATTTGCCTTGTGAATGTCAAAATAAAGCCAAAGACTGAATATCCACATTACACTACTCCTTCTGTCCCACTATTTTAAACATCTTAAGACAAAGCCTGTGGCATTTAAATGTATGTTTCGCCTGCAGAGTGGATTTGAAAAATGGAAACGAAGGACACCTTTTTGTGTTGAACCACAAAGTCTCTCGTGGTTTTCTCTCTCTTGCCCTCTAGTCCCTCAAGAGTCAGTTCCCTACATTTCCCCATTTAGGGCTGGTCTTCCTCTTCTTTCTTGGGCTTCCAGCCCCTGACCTGAATTGATTTCCCAGCCTGCTTTGACCATGTATGGGGAGAATTTGGGGAAGAGACCATTCCAGAGGTAAGCCTGGCCCTCCCAGTTCCTCCCAAGATGGAGAGTCTGTGCTCTTCTGCTTTCAGGTTGGGTTTATCCTGAGAATTTGGCAGCGTTGGTGGCTTTCATTCAAGGCCTATTAGCAATTACAACTCAATAGTTATTTCCCTGTATTAGAAGCATTAGTCCTGGACTCACTTCCCTGCATATCAGTGGTCTTTGTATCTTGAGGAAGTAGCATTGCCAAGCACAAGACAAGCAAGCACTGTGCTCATAGCTTTGGAATCACACAAACTTGGAATAACTCTTAGTCTGGAATAACTAATAGTCCTGGAATAACTAATAAACTTTGCTAGCTTTGCAATCCCAAGCAGGTTATGTCACTGTTGTGGGGCTCACTTTCCTTCATCTGGAAAATCAGAACAATAATAACACCAGGTTCACTGGCTTGTTGGGAGGATTAAATAGAATGTGAATGGTGCTGAGCATTGTGCCTGTCTGGTAGTTAACACCCAAAGAATAATGGCTGTTATAATTATCACTGTTGTCAGTATTAATTCCTCTCTAGAAGTTTTACTGAAAGGATGACTTACTCTCATCCAGCCACTTTCACCTTGATTAGAACCAGTCAAGAGAGAGTCCAGAGAACATTTGTAATCTGGTATTCCCAGTTGAGTTGCATGTTTGATTTAATTAGCCTACTTAGACAATGGGGCAGACAGAGAAGGATAGATAACCCCGTGTGCTCCAAATCCAGGATACCCATAGTCATTTGTGAGGTCAGAGTGCAAGGATGAGTATCTGCACTGGTGGATTCTGTCCCTGGTGTCAGAAACCATGGCAAAAAGAGAAGCAGGAATCCACCCTCATTTTCTCATGGCGAGTGGCCACTGCTGAATGTCCCCATTGTAGAAACAGCTAGTAATTCTCTTAATCCCTGAAGAATGTATGTGACAGTGAGATGCCCTCAATCCATTTTCTTTCCCCAGAAAAAAGCTTCAGCTTGCAGCTTATGCATTCTTGATAAAAGATGTTCAAAAGCTTTCGTGAGTAATCCCTTCCCAATATAGTCATTATACCTGTGTCTTTGAAAAAATGACCCCTTCCTGCATTCATGAGGACACAGGCTCAATCCCTGGCCTTGCTCAGTGGGTTAAGGATCCAGCATTGCCATGAGCTGTGGTGTAGGTCACAGACACAGCTCAGATCTGATATTGCTGTGGCTGTGGTGTAGGCCGGCAGCTGTAGCTCTGATTGGACCCCTAGCCTGGGAACCTCCAGTGCCGCAGGTGCGGCCCTAAAAAGAAAAAAAAAATATGACCCCATCCCAAATATGCCAAATGCCAAGCCTAGAGTTGAGCCTTGATGCATTTAGGGTTTGATCTAATTTCTGCTTATATCTAGGTTTTTGAAATACTTAATAGATAGCATTTACTGAGGGTATTCTCTGAACCAAGCACTTAGCTGATAGCTTTATATATATTATCCTGCATACTCTCTCATAGCCAACCAAATTAAAATACATATTTTAATAACCTCTTTTGTGAATGAGGAAAACAAGACCCAGCAACGTTAAATAATGTGCCCAATATCACTGAAAAGTGATAGTATTCAATGTTAGGATATCTTTCTCCAGAATGTGCATCATTAGCCACCATGCTCTCTCTCTCTGCTAGTCATTGGACCGTGGGTTGTGGGATCCATTCCCTAGCTTCTGGCAGATTCAGCCAAAGGAAGGCACTGGTAGGAGACTGAAGGCGGGAAGAGGGGGAAAGCCCAAATTTTCTCCCGCTGTCTCATCTCTTTCCACGGTTCCACTACCCATGGGCAGCTTCCATCTGGTGGGCCTCCTTCCTGGAATCCGTAACGCTATCCCCCGCATTGCCCTCCAGCCTGAAGAGTGGTGGTGTTTTCTGCTGTTGGTAATCCCCAAGGTGCCTTACTACTCTGTTTAGTGGGTCTGCTCTCTCATCACCTATAGAACCAATTCCCTGTAATAAATAGCTGTTTGAAGGAAAAAAGCTCTCAGTTCCATGGCTTACCAGCCCTGTGAATCACTTGACATTTATGCATTTTGGCTTCTTCAATACTTAGATGAGGATCGTAATATCTTGTGAGCATTAAATCAGATGCTGTGCATGAAAGCACTTTATCTTTAAATAAGAATAACTCTCTACAACCATAAGGTGCTAATTTCTTTATTGGACACAATTTTTTCCCATCTACCTGCTTACCATTGTCCAGTGTGAGAACCTGAATAAGAGTCTGAGACTTAAGTGTCATTAAATGAGAACCATTGTCTTAGAAAGCGGCCTCTTACTCTTTGATATTCAACTTCTGAACCCACTTGAGAAGCCAAAGATTGCTGTAGATCACTTACACTAAAAAGCTGTATCAAATTGTCCTTCATGAGTTTTACTTCTATGGTTAAACCAACCTCAGTAATTGAAGTACATCACACAGTTCATTGGGAAATATAGCTTTTCAACTATACATCCTTGATTTACTTTAAATTTAAGAAATCATAAAAATAAAGGACTGTTAAAAGATTAAAGAAACAGGTGAGAGAGGAAAAAGCTGGTTTCTTTACTGTATGCAAATTCCACTTTACATCTTTTAAATCCATTTGCATTTCCCCATCTGATCCCTTCCCTGTTAGAGGCACTGAATAAATATTAGAAAACACTCCCTTCAAAATATGTAGTCTTTGCTTTTCCTTGTTTGCCCTGGCTCTCTTCTAGAAAAGAAAACACAGACTTACTAAGGGTCATTGGCAGCACAGACCCATCAGCACTGGCCTCTTTTTAAATTTCATTTTGGAAAATCACCCTTAAGGGACTTGTCTAGAATAGCGGCTCCATTTAGCTCTGCTAAAGTGGTGAGATATGTATCAGCACATAAAAGCAGCACCTTACTCAAACTGCCGCCTCTTGTCCTGTCTTCTGACTTGATTGCTTAGAGTTCCTGCCATTAAAGGTGCTCTTGAGTTCCCTGTGCTATACAACAGTTCCTCATTGGCCATTCATTCCAAAATTAGTGTTTTCATTTTCTTTGGATTAATATCTAAGAGTAGAATTGCTGGATCAATCATATGGTAGTTCCATTTTTTGTTTTATAAGGCACTTCCATACTGGTTTCCATAGTGATTGTACCAGATTATATTCCTGCCAAAAGTGTGCTAGAATTTCCTCTTCTCCACTAGAACTGAATCACTTGGTTGTACATCAGAAATTATCGCATTATAAATAAACTATACTTCAATAAAACTTTTAAAAAAAGAAGGAAGGAAAAAAAGGTGCTCTTGGAAGCGTTAATGCTCAGCCTGAACAGCAGCTTGATGGGCTTCCCATAAAAGGCAGTAACGTTACAATTCCTTTTTTTTTTTGTGGTATGTTTTTCTCAGTGTAGATGTCTATCTTCTTAGTGCAAATGATCTCTTAAGATTAATTTCTATGTCATTTTCCCCCCAGTTTTAAATGATGTATTATAGTCATCTTGTGATTAGCAAAGAGTATAATTTGAGAAGCTAGTTCTGTTGGCAAATATCTGAGGAATGGAAAAAAAAAGATAAGGCCATCCCATATGGGTTTTTTGGTTCCCTTCATTCTTTCTTTGCCAAAAATCCTAATTGAGTTTGCAAGAGGGGAGTTTTAGAAATTTGTTTCCCAAGTACAACCTGTGAAATGAAAGCAAGCTAGATTAAAGCAGGGGCAAAAGTGAACTTATCAGGGGTATTATTTTTCACCCCAGACACTTCTTCAAGTAAAACTACAAATTTCATAGTTTTTTAAAATTTGAGGCTTTCTGAATCTATATTTTCCTTCTTTCTTTTTCTTTTTAGGGCCATGCTTGCGGCATACGGACGTTCCCAGGTTAGGGGTTGAATCTGAGCCGCATGGTGACCTACACCGAAGCTTGAGGGGCAACACACTGGATCATTAACCCACCTAGCTGGATCCCTAATCCACTGAGCGAGGCCAGGGATCGAACCTGCATCCTCACAGAGACTAGTTGAGTTGTTAAACTGATGAGCCACAGTGGGCACGCCATCTCAATCTATATTTTCATTTGACTTTTCTCATAGTTAATAACTATACACAGAGAAGAGAATGTTTTTTAAAAGTACTTGTCCTATTTATGAATCTGTTTCTCACTATAACTACCTAGGTCATACTTTTTTCTTGCAGGATCGTGCACGGAAAGGCAATAAGAAAGGCCTGTGAACCTTATGAAAGAAGATTGTGATACACCATGTCAAGATGACAAATTTGTTATCATGTTAGCCTCTAGAAAATTTAAAATTCACTTCAGAAAAATATACCAGCCAGAATTTTTTGTAATGCTACATATATAGGCTCTTATCATAATGGCATTATCACAATATTTGATGTTCCAGACATATTGTAAAGCCTGTCTTCCAGCTCTTAAGTAAAATATAAGCATGTCAAACACCTTGTTTAGATACTGATAGTAACACTGGTATATGGTGGCTGTTTACCAATAACAGGAAAAATTCATTAGCTAGTTATTTCCAAAATTAGATTTTTAAGTGCATGAAACCATTAAATAGCCTTGAAAGCTTCAGTGAATTTCCAGTAATAATAATTACTTAATCAGATGATGATGTATTGGAAAATAGTATTCAATATCAGCAGATTTGTTCATAGGAAGATTAAATGAGGATAAATGATTAGAATTTAGCCACTATAGTTATCAGAAAGAGTTAGAAAGAGCAAAAAATAAACACAGTGACCTTAAGTTGTTTTTTTTAAACGTGATTGTACTATAGTTTACTCTCATAAGACAGCTATATTGATAATTATATTTTTGTTACTGTGCTTCTGCACTTGTTGGACTATTTTTGTTGCATTTGTGTTAATAACACATAATTAGTAAGCATTCTACTTCTTTAAAGTCCATCTTGGAATGGAGTTTACATCTATCTGCGTAACTGCCATAGCACAATTGGAATTATTTTGCAAGGTGAAATTTTTGACTTAGAAAGTTAATGTATAACATATCCAAAAAGCAGTGTTGCCCATTGCTGTGAGAGTTACTAATTATACAGACATTACCTCAAACATACATACACTGGTGTCACAGTTTCTCTGAGATGTTTCTGTATTCTGAAAGCTAAATATGAAATACTGTTTTTCCATTCAGCTATTCATTTAGTTTCCTTTAAAAGAGGATGATTGTAATATTAATGTTATTTAGGTTGTTCCAGTGTTTAGACTTGAAAACCATCTTCCTTGTCTCATAAAAACCTAAATATAAAAGAAAATAGAAGATAATTACTGGAGTTTTTACTTTCCTGATATTTTATATTTTGTTGTTTATTATCATTTAGCATGAACTTCATGGCATATTTAATTGTTTTCATGGTAAAGTGTGTGAAATGAGCAAGTCCATAAGAATTTCATTTCAGATAAAAGGAGTTACTATAGAAAACAGACATGTAGGAGACATTTAGCAGAGTAAGAAATGGGAGGTAGACCATATGGGCTGACAGCACCAGAAATAACAAGGCAAGGGAACGCAGACAGAGGAGAAAATTGAACAAGCAGCAATTTAGAAATAGCCAAGTGTGAGCTACCAGGGTGAGGATGTAGATACTGAGTGTTTGGGATCCTGGCCTGGTGAACAGGAATCAAATGTGCTAACAGAAAAACATACAGAAAAGTAGAAAATGCACAGCTTTAGAATTGGCAGAACGAAACTCTGATCCTAGCCTCACCACTCATATAACCACATGATTTGAAGATTCCACAAACTTGCTAGACTTTCATTTTCTCGTCTCCAAAAGGGAATCATAACATTTATTTCAGGATTACTCTATAAACTAAGAGAACACAATGATTCTCAAAGTTATTCAGACGATACAGCCAGGAGAAAGTCTGGGCAACCTTTGAAGAGCCGAAAGATTTGAAAAAGTCCCAGAATGCACTTTAAAGTGTCCATGTAAGTATTCTTAGTCCTCAACCCGCAATTTTACTGGTTTGCAAAGTGAAACCCCTAAAGTGTGCAGCTCTCCCAAGTTAACACGGATAGTTAGATCCAGGGTGGGGATTCGAGTCTAGAATTCAAGTGTCCTTGTTCCCCAGCTATCACTCCAGTTTTTATATACAAATTAGCTATAATTTGCCAAACAAAATATTGCCACACACTAGCCAAGGTATGAACCAGAACGTTTGGCCCCTGAGTCTGTGTATTTTGCATCACACCAAATGCGTCTCGGACTCTGCCTTTTGGTTCTTAGGACTCTCCTCGCCAGTGATAGTGCTTAGCAAATCCTATCATAAACACGTACTCCATGGATTTAGTTAGACTGTATTCTGAGTTGTGTTCCTACTGTGAATAATGACTTCTAATCTTAGGCTGTATTATAGATTCAAACACAGTGTTATTCTTGCCCTTCTCTGTCAGTTACTTGAGTTTTGTCAGATTCTTCCTGCTTGCAAGTCTACCTTGAAAGTCCAGACTCCAAGAAGTCACACTTATAAGTTCTAGCTGAGCATCTAGAATTTGCCCTTATTCATCCGCTTTGCTTGTCTGGCCCTATCTTGGACCCCAGTACTGGTAACTAGATTACCCAGAACCCCAATCAGGAAACTGGAATTTAACTGCTTCCTCGGACCTTCCAGCCACAGCCGCCTGGGTGCACCTACTCCTGTCATCCTGCTCTGCCTCTGTGAGTTGGTCTGGCTCTGCATTCCCACCCCCTCATCCACAGCCTTCTCACTATCCCTCCCATCTGCAACCCACCACAGAGAAGAGCCATGCCCAATCCCACTGACGTGTGATACACCTTGCATTTGAGGACCCACTATACAGCCTGCAAACATCCGTCCTTTTATACCTTGACCAATATCTAGAATGGTTATCTGAAATCTGTGAAGCCCTTTGGGATGTATCCTTCAGCCTACCTTTCATAGAATTCTTGAAATTCTACTAATAAAAAATATTTCCTTTTTTCTAGCATTTCCTTAATCAATTTACTAAATAGCATTATTTCACGGTATTGTTCTCCACTTGATCTCTAAGCATACAACTTTATTCATCTCTCCTTCTGTAGACATAAGTGATTTCCAACAGCTGCCCAGATATCCATGTACTAATCCCCGGAACCTGGGAATATTCTTCTCTGGCGAGAGTGAATATGATATATGGCAAGCCATGAAATTAAGGATCCTGAGATGGGGAGATTATCCTGAATAATCTGGGTGTGACTTAAGTGCAGTCACAGCCATCCTTTCAAGAAGGAGGCAAAGGGAGCTCTTAGCACACACAAGAGGGGCAGGCGTTGTAACCACGGAGGCAGGGATGGGAGTGCTGTGACCTCCAGAGCTGGAAAAGGCAAGGGACAGGTAGGAGCCTCCCATGAGAGCACGACCGTGCACACCACACAAGCTGATCCTGGACAGCAGACCTGTGAGACAGTAAATGTGTTGTTTCAAGCCTCCAAGTGTGTAGTCATTTGTTACAGCAGCTGCAAGAAACTAAAGCAGGAACATACAAGACAAATCTGTAACAGGTTGGATCGAATGTCACAATGGGTGGAAACCCGACACTCTTCTTCCAGCTGGTCTTCCCCAAAGAGGGCCTTAGCCATCTCCCCTCTTCTTTTTCTCCTTCAAATCTCCATTCCTACTGTCACTGCCACACCAAGGCATTATCACTTCTTGCCTGGGCTACGACAACTTCCTGCTTGGCTCCCTGCTTTCCCTCTCATTGCTCCCCTGTGCACAGGTTCTCAGAAAGCTCGGCACTCCCTGCTTAAAGTTTAATGATTATTTCCCATTGCACTTCAGATCAAACTCCCAAGGCCTCATCAGGCCCCCACCTACTCTCCAGCCTCACCGCAGTCCACTTGCCCCACCAACCGCTCCTGCATTCAGATTCCTTGTGCAGCGAGCTGTGTGCTCTCCCTCAGCATTTGTACGTGCACACTACCTCCTGCATCCCAACCCTATTTGTTGCCCTATTTTAGTAATGATTGGCATCATATTGTATGTTCATACTCATCACTGTCTGAAATTTATCTCATTTATGGTTTGGGTTTTGTCTCCTGCTCAGAGACTTACATAGTTCAGCACACAGTGGAACAGGTATTTCCCCACAAGGCATAGGGAAGATGTTCCCGAGGGACATTCAGCAGCGTTTCACATGGTCACAACTAAGGGAGTGCTGCTGCCCGCACTCTACAATGCACAGGATGGCCCCCCGCAGAAAGGAGTTATCTGACCCCAAATGTCAATATGGCCAAGGTTGCAATATTCCCAAATGAATGCTTGTGGCGGAGGGTACTAGGCGTGGCCCAACCTCCAATCTTTCATGCGTCTGTGGTGGTACCTGGATGTTTTTACACACAGCTGCCGAGCATAAGGGCAATATTTTCCAGTGTCCTTGTAGGTAGAAATAGGAAGGAATGTCACATGGTGGCAGTTTCTTTTTCTTCTTCATTCTGCTGCCTGAAGATTATGAGATTGAGGCATGTGAGCTAAAGGAATAGGACACAAGAATGCTGTGTCCCCGACACCATAGAGCATTCACCTCTCCCAAATTGCTTCTCACTACATAGTTCAAGAAATGAATGACAGCAGATGTTTTTAAAGCATTATTTCTCTTTATAGCTTAGACATGAATTAAAAGCTTTGTTCTTACAGCACAAACACATTGACCTTTTTTTCTTTCTCTTTCCTGTTTATTCAGGCTCATCTCATCTTCCCTGACATTTACATCATGCTGTTTTTTTCCTTTTTTTTTTTTTTTGGCCACACCCGCAGCATGTGGAAGTTCCCAGGCCAGGGATGGAACCTGAGCCACAGCTCTAAGCAGAGCCACAGTAGTGACAACACCAGGTCTTTAAGCCCCTGAACCACCAGGGAACTCCAGGATCATGATTTTAAATTACATCTCTACTTTCTCTGCATGTAAGCTTTTTTGTTTAACTTAAGCTTTATTAGTCCTTCAGTGGCCTGCAATGTGCCCCTGCAATAGCTGTGCATCTCGCATCATAAGAGTTTAAAAGGAAAGTAGACCTCTGGTCTCTTGTTCTTTTTACTGTGACTTTCACCACAAGGAGAACAAATATCACACAAATTCAAGAGCATTCAGTGACACCTTGTACACACACACAAAACATAAGAGCTTAAGATCTAATCATGACAACATTAGAAAGACTTAAGTTCCTACAGGGTTTTTGTCTTGTTGCCCACCCCCACCTTTCCTAAATTTGAGCAAAGAACATATTTTAAGTTTCATTTTTCCCCCTAAACCAGATGCTTCCCTGGTCAGCCAACTTTCTCCAGAGTGTATTATTGCTCCTTCCGAAATCATTGTTCTCCCTGAAGCAACACCTATGGCAAAGAATTTCATTTTCATTCTTCCAGAGGTTGCCAATTTCCCAGAATGTAAATGACCTCTGGATCACCACTTCTCAGTCAAGGGCTTCCTGGAATAACCCTCCATGGGGATTTATTTTCTGAAAAGTTTAAATTTATTTCGTTTTCTTTTTTTCCCCTCTGGAAACAAAATTGACACACAACTAACAGAAAACCTAAAAACCACAGAAAAAAATACAGTTGGTTTGGTTAATGCTCTTATATACATACACAAACATATACAAAAATGAGATCATGGGAGTTCCCTGGTGGCTTAGCAGCCTAAGGACCCATCATCGTCAGGCTGCTGTGGCGTGAGTTCAATCCCTGGCCTGGGAACTTCTGCATGCCAAAAAACATAAAAATACAAACCCCAAAATGAGGTCATACTATACAAACTATTTTGTGACCCACTCTTACTCCCCCGCATCAATGAATGCTTTTCTACAACAGGACCTCCAAGATTATATAAACACCACCTGAGGGGTCAGGGTTTATTTTTCAAGCTACCTATGGTCAAGCATACATGCCCAGTCCAGCACTAACTGCATCACTGAGATTTACCCTTCCAGGCATCCAACGCCAGTGTTGGAACTGTGCCATAACCACCCAGTATGTGAGGACAGAAAAGCCATGAAACCCACTGTCCTGTGATACAGAGCATGTGATGATCCCCTGTGGTTGGACATTTCATGAGAATCTTTATTGGCAGAAAATGCTCTAGAAGCAGTAGAGCACGGAGTTTATATGTGTAAACCATCTGGATCAAATCTCACTCTGAGTCTCAGTCTCTTTGTTTTTATAGTGACAGAAGACTCCACCCCATGGACTTATTGAGAGATCTAAGTGAGGTAAAGCACATAAAGAACGTCTTTTGGGAGTTCTCGTCGTGGCACAGTGGAAATGAATCCAACTAGGAACCATGACGTTGTGGGTTCGATCCCTGGCCTCACTCAATGAGTTAAGGATCTGGCATTGCCATGAGCTGTGGTGTAGTTTGCAGATGCAGCTCAGATCTGACGTTGCTGTGGCTCTGGCGTAGGCTGGCAGTTGTAGCTCCAATTAGACCCCCTAGCCTGGGAATCACCATATGCCGCGAGTGTGGCCCTAAAAAGCAAAAAAAAAGAGAGAGAACTTCTTCTGATCCAAGCTGCGCATGTGACCTACACCACTCTGAAAATTATACAAAAACTGGTATCCAGGAGTTCCCTGGTGGCTCAGCATGTTAAGGATTCAGCATTGTCACTGCTGTGGCTCTGGTTCCTGCAGTGGTTCTGGTTCCATCCCTGGCCAAGGAACTTCCACATGCTGCAGGTGCAGCCAAAAAAGGAAAACAAACAGAAACAACCGGTACCCAATGGTAAAGGAAGAAAGATGGGAAAAGGGATATTCTGAAAGGAGAATTTATAAATATGTTTTAAAAGTAGACCCCCCCAATTCTGTGTAATGAAAATGTATGCTGAGGAAATTTAGGATGATTTTCCCTAACTAATAAGTGCTGTCATTTCCCTGACACCTCACCTTCTGCTCTAGGAAAGCCCAGTGCCCAGTTTGTATAGGAATGCAATACTGTTTGCCTATTTGGGTTGAATTCAATTCTAATGCCTCCAATTCTCTTCAGATGATTCTTCTCCTTGTCTTTAGAGTGTGTCCTGTTGCCTTAAGATTATGATAGAATCAGCTACATTTTTTTTTTTTTTTTTGGCTGCACCTGTGGCATGTGGACATTCCTAGGCCAGGGATCGAAGCCTCACCACAGCAGTAACCCAAGCTGCTGCAGTGGCAACACTAGATTCTTAACCTCCTGCACCACAAGAGAACTCCAAAATCAGCTACAATTTTGACCAAATTTCTTTTCTTTTCTTTTTGTCTTTTCTAGGGGCATACCTGCGGCATATGGAGGTTCCCAGGCTAGGGGTCCAATCAGAGCTGTAGCCGTGGGCCTACATGAGCCACAGCAATGCCAGATCTGAGCCACATCTGTAACCTACACCACAGCTCATGGCAACGCCAGATCCTTAACCCACTGAGCAAGGCCAGGGATCAAACCCAAAACTTCATGGTTCCCAGTCAGATTCGTTAACCACTGTGCCATCATGAGAACTTCCTGACCAACTTTCTTAAAAATATGAACAAATCCCTATTCCTGGCCAGTAACCTAGTTCCGTTCGAGTCCCATCAGGAGATTTGATATTGTGGAAATGCCTGGGTCTGGGGTGTTTTTTAGCCACTGGAACCTTAGGTGCAACTCTTTTTGTTTGTTTGTTTGTCTTTTTAGGGCTGCACCCACAGCACATGGAAGTTTCCACTCTAGGGGTTGAATTGAAGCTGTAACCACCAGCCTACACCACAGCCACAGCAATGCTAGATCCAAGCCACCTATGTGAACTACACCACAGCTCATGGCACTGCCAGATCCTTAACCCACTGAGCAAGGCCAGGGATCAATCCTGCATCCTTGTAGATGGATACTAGTCAGGTTGGTTTCTGCTGAGCCACAAGGGAAACTCCTCAAGCAACTCTTATTTTTCCTTTCTCAATGATTCAAATATATATATATATATTCACACTTGTGTGTGTGATGTTTCTAATTCTTTGAGCATGCACTTTTTTTTGCCATGCCTTGCAGCATATGGAAGTTCCCGGACCAGGGATTTAACATGCACCTCAGTTGTAACCAGAACCACCGCTGTGATAACACAGGATCCTTCACCTGCTGAGCCACAAGGGAACTCCTCTAACTGAAAGAAAAAAAAGAAAAGAAAAGAAAAGAAAAGAAAAAGGTAAGAACAGGGGCAGAGCTATGATTTTGGAGGGTCTTAAAGCAGATAAAGTTTGGGGAGATCTCTGTAAGAAAAAGAATACAAAAGTACCAAAGCAAAATTAGTTTTGAACAGGAGGATTTATTCAGAATATTAGCAGAAATCCCAACCAATTGCTAGACCCTTACAGCTCCAGGTCCTTCTCATCTAAGGCTCTCTGTGCAATTCATCAGGACTGCTTTCTGGCTGTACTCTACCACTCCAATAGTCCAAGGATACCTGTGTGCTTGAGACGCCCAAGGACTATAGCGCATTAACTCCATATAAATCTGCCTCTGGGTAAGAAATTGGAGGGCAACTAATGGCATGTTCATATCATCAATGCTGGAAAGGTTTTCAAAATTTAACAGAACGTGAACTACAATCACTTTTTTTATTTTAGAATAAATGCATTCGTTTCTTATTGCTACTGTAACACATGACCACAAATGTTGCTTACAACTGCTAGGGCTAGAGTAGGCACAGGTGGTTGTAGAAGGCCCAGGAAAGGATCATAAAGAGGGAAACCTGGGAGATATTGGGAGACCCCTGTTAAGTTCCTGAAAACCATCAGAACAAAACAGCCTTGCTTAACTAGGGGAGGGGTGAAAATTACCTCAGGTCATTGGATGGGGAATGGGATGAGGCCTGCATTAAATTCAGACCAAGGGCCAGAGTTTGAAGACAGCCCCTCAGCTGATACACAACTTACTGGATACCAAGGAGGAGCCACTACTCCCAGAAAGGAAGAGGTAGGCCCTTCTGATCCTTACGCCCCTTGAATGATAAAACTGTAGCCCACCTGATCCTCGGGCAGAGCCTCCCTGCCTGCCCACTTGCCTCTCTCGCAAGCATCCTGTCCTGATCAATCTGTTTCTTGCCTACCACTCTGTCTCTCACTGCCTTCCCCTGCATCGAGGCATAAAAACCTGAACCTCAGTGAGTCCAGACACAGGGTGAGTTATTCTAATTTACAACCCTGGGTTTAAGTCCTAATCTGGTTTTAGGCTGGGTTCAAGTCCCAATCTGGGTTTGGGCTGGGTTCAAGTTGCGGCACGTGGGTTCAAATCCCAGTGTGTGTTCTGGCTAGGTTCAGGCTGTAGGTGCTGTCAGTTTCACAACCACACCAAAATAGTCTCTTACAATGTGGAGGTTACAAGTCGGCAGTGAGTGTGATGGAGCTAAAAGCCAAGTGTTAGCAGGGCTGCTTCCTTCCGGAGGCCCTGGAGGAGGACCTGTTTCCTTGCCTTTTCCAGCTCAGCATTCCTCTGCTCCAAAGCCAGGGACAAGTCAAGTTTTTCTTGTATCACATCACACTCTGAATTGGTTTTCTACTTCCCTTCTCGCATTTCGGGACCCTTGTGTCTGCAATTCTGTCCATCCAGAGAAGCCAGGATGATTTCTTTACCTTAAAAATGACTAATTCTCTACCATTTGCCTTTTTAAAAATTAATATGTATATGTTTTTGGCCATACTCGAGGCATGCAGAAGTTCCCAGGCCAGGAATTAAATCCTCACCACAGCAGTAACCCGAACCATGTTAGTGACAACACTGAGTCTTTAACTGCTGGGCCACCAGGGCACTCCCCACTACTATCTGTTTTTTAATTTCATCTACTACCTTAATTCCTCTTTACCATGTAATTTAACATACTTAACAGTATCTAGGGGAGTTCTCGTCATGGTGCAGTGGAAACGAATCCAACTGGGAACCATGAGGTTGCGGGTTACATCTCTGGCCTCGCTCAGTGGGTTAAGGATCCGGCGTTGCCATGAGCTGTGGTGTAGGTTGCACACGTGGCTTGGATCCCGTGTTGCTGTGGCTGTGGTGTAGGCCGGCGGCTACAGCTCCGATTCGACCCCTAGCCTGGGAACCTCCATGTGCTGCGGGAGCGGCCCTGGAAAAGGCAAAAAGAAAAAAGAAAAAGAAAAGAAAAAACCCCACACAGTATCTAGAGATTAGAATATGGTCATCTTTGGCGGCGGGGGAGGTGGGGTGGGGGGCATTATTCTACCATAGTGAGGAAACTATTTGAAAGTTTTGAAAATGTTTTTTGTGATCGGATTCCCATAACACTTTATTGGTTCTCAGTTTGGAGAATTTTTTAGACTCAGATATCCAAGGGAATCCCAACCACGATTATACATCTCAGAAATGAAAGGGCACAGGGCCTCCAAGCTCCATGTGCCCAGAGCCTACTGCCTTTAGTTTTTGCACAAGAAGGCAGCTGCCAAATTCTTCCAACCCTGGAAAATATCAGATGTTGGATTTTCACCTAAAGAAAACAGAACGGCAAAAAGATAACTCTTGGAACACACATTTCTACTCTCTCCTAAACTGCATACATACCAGAGTAAAGGGAGCTTTAAAGCCACAAATCAGGGGTTCTGTTATGCCTCAGTGGGTTAAGAATCCAACTGCAGGTGCTTGGGTCACTGAGGAGGTGTGGGCTTGATCCCGAGCCAGGAGCAGTGGGTTAAAGGATCTGGCATTGCAGCAGCTGCAGCATAGATCGAACCTGGGGCTTGAATTCAATCCCTGGCCCAGGAACTTCCATATGCCATGGGTGTGGTCATAAAATTTTTAATAAAATAAAAATAAAGACACAAACCTAGAAGGATAAAGTGAGTGGAAAGAAGCAGCATCAACGTTCTGGAAGCTGCAAAGCAGTGAGCAAGTGGTCCTGACTTGGCAGAACTGAGGCAGAATGAATCCTACTTGCTCCAGCGCTCAAGAGAAAAGTCAATTTAAACTTCTAAATCAGAGGCTTGGAAGTGGTGGCACCTGCTACTTCCGGCAAAGGAAAGCAGGTCTGTGTTGAAATTTGGGGCCGGGGGTGGGGGTGGGGGGTTAAAAGCTGTTTGAGAAGCATTGGATTCCTAGATGTTCCTATCTTCCTGCAGTGCTGGCTTACTGCCCACCCTTCCCCTGGCACAGTCTCTCTCTTTGAAGAGGGTAAAGCAGAAGGTCTCTTTCATAAGCAGAACACAGGTAAGTAAATGACATCTGCATACTAATTGCAGGACTTCTTCCTTAACCCACAATGACAGCAGCCAGTCTGGTCTTCTGACTTCCAGGCAGAAGACCACACAAGTCCTTTTCTAGGCGGGAATCTCTCTGACCCAAGAGGAAAGACAGTGACAGAGCCATGGGTGTTGACATCAGGGGTTCCCAGCCAGCTCTTCCTACAGGATGTCTCACACTTACTCAGAACTTCCAGGCAGCCCTTGAGGCTCCACTTTTAAATATAACCAGGTAGTCAGGCCTCAGGAGGCATGAGAAGAGCCTCTACATATGAAAACAGAGACTAAAAAACAAACTGGAAAAAAAATGTGGTGAAAATACAAAGTGTGCTGGAGGAAGAAAAGTACAGTAAAAAATAACAACTAGAAGTCCCCTGGTGGTTCAGCGGATTAAGGATCTGGTGTTGTCACTGCTGCTCTCGTTACTGATGGGACGCAGGTTCAATCCCTGGCCTGAGAACATCTATATGCTATAAAGCCACAAGGTATAAATCGAGTATGAGGGGAAAATAAAGACATTTTCAGGAGCAGCCAAAACAACAAGATTCAACTCTTAATGTATTTCAATTCACCCATGAAATCAGAATTAGAAGCTATTAAAATTTTTTTTTCAAAAAATAAAAATTAGCCCTGAAGAAGAAACAGAAGGAGAGGCCCTCAAACCTGCATTTTCAGTGGGCCTAAAAATAGACCCACACTCAGGATCTAGGTTCAAAGAGAAGATGCTGCAAGTTTCCAGTGAGAAAACGCAACACACAAAGGGGAAGGGGTCTGGATGAGTTCATGTTTCTCAGAAGGAAATCAGGAAGATAGAAGACGATGGAACAAAGCTTGGGAAAGGCTGAGGGACAATTATTTCCAAGCCGGACTTTTATACTCAAATCAAGTTATAAATCAAGTATGAGGGGAAAATAAAGACATTTTCAGGCTTTTGGGTTCTTAAAAAATTTACCTCCCACACACGCCTCCTCAAGGAGCTGTGTTCCACCTAAAGGGTGAGTAAACCGAGGAGGAAGCCAGGAGCCAGGAAAAGAGATCTGTGTGCAGAGAGACAGAGGGACCCACAGGGTGATGGTAAAGGGAGATTCTTGGCCAGGAAGCAGCTGGGACAGTTCTGGGAGAGGCTTTTTCAAGATGTAGTTAAGCAAATTCCTGATGTGAATGAACGTATTGAATAGAACGAACACCTAGGAAGGAGACTTTGATTACGCTGCAGGGTGGTTTGAGATTAAATAGTGATGGAGTTCCTGCCTGGGCTCAGCAGGTAATGAACCTGACGTAGTGTCTGTGAGAATGAGGGTTCCATCCCTGACTTCACTCAGTGGGTTAAGGATCCAGTGTTGCTGGAGCTGCGGTGTAGGCCAGCATCTGAAGCTCCACTTTGGCCTGGGAACTTGCATACGCTGCAGGTGCAGCCTTAAGAAAAAAAGATTAAATAATGATCAGTGATAGTGGTCATGGGAAACTAAGCAAATAACCAAGAGAAAGATACAAGAAAAGAAAAACAAGCAGAAAAAGAAAAAAGTCCAGGAAATAAAAAGTAATAGGGGAGTTCCCGTCGTGGCACAGTGGTTAACGAATCCAACTAGGAACCATGAGGTTGCGGGTTCGGTCCCTGCCCTTGCTCAGTGGGGTTAACGATCCGGCGTTGCCGTGAGCTGTGGTGTAGGTTGCAGACGCGGCTCGGATCCTGTGTTGCTGTGGCTCTGGCGTAGGCCGGTGGCTACAGCTCCGATTCAACCCCTAGCCTGGGAATCTCCACATGCCGCGGGAGCGGCCTAAGAGATAGCAACAACAACAGACAAAAGACAAAAGACAAAAAAAAAAAAAAAAAGTAATAGGGAGGTCCATGGCTCGGTGGAAACGAATCTGACTAGCATCCATGAGGATGCAGATTTGATCCCAGGCCTTGATCAGTGGTCAGGGATCTGGCATTGCGGTGAGCTGTAGTGTAGGTTGCAGATGTGGCTTGGATCTTGCATTGCTGTGACTGTGGTGTAGGCTGGCAGCTACAGCTCTGATTTGACCCCTAGCCTGGGAACCTCCATATGCCAAGGGTACAGCCCTAAAATGCAAAAAAAAAAAAAAAAAAAAGGTAATAGCACATCCAGATCCATTCTGAATAGAAAATTCTGTTTTTATTATAATCCTTAATTCTGTTTTTATTATACTTCTTTATAATAATGTGAATCTTCACTATCAACCCAACCAAAACTCTGCCCCTGGCCTGGTAGATAGAAAAATGGGGAGTATATGAAGTTTGGCAGTGGCAGGAACACAGGAAAGGGAGTTAAATTCTCACCTCAAACAGTGAGAAAACTAAAAACAACAACAGCAACAAAAACCCACCCACACAAATGCATGTTATTACCTTCTTGTTCTTTTTTTTTTTTTTTAACCACGCCTGAGGCATGTGGAGGTTCCCAAGCCAGGGATTGAGACCATGCCTCACAGCTACCAGAGCCACAGCAGTGAGGACACCAGATCCTTAATCCACTGTGCCACAAGAGGACTTCTGAAAGCATGAATATTATTTGGAGATACGGAAATAGCTATCAAAGAATCAGCTTAAGGATTTTTTTTGCTGGGGACTCTTTTCAGGGCCACATCAATGGCATATGGAGGTTCCCCAGGCTAGGGGTCAAATTGGAGCTATAGCAACTGGCCTACATCACAACCCCAGCAACTTGAGTTCCGAGTGGTGTCTGCGACCTACACCACAGCTCATGGCAACACCAGATCCTTAATCCACCGAGCGTGGCCAGGAACCAAACCTGCGTCCTCATGAATACTAGTCAGATTTGTTTCTGCTGAGCCATGATGGGAACTCCAGCTCAAGGATTTAAAAGTGGTTGTCTTTGGGGAGGAGAACCTGGGGGAAAGGGCTGAGGGCTGCTATTTATCTTATTCATCCTTGTGGAACTAGTTGATTCCTAAAACTATAGCACTGACAAAAATTAAAATTTTTAAAAATTTTAAAGGAAACAATATTGCTAAGTTAGGAATCTTCCATTTCTGGATGTACTGTTCATTTTAATGAGATGTTTATAATACACTAGGAGCTCTTTGGAAGAAAAAAAAAAGCCATATTTAGATTTCTTTATATTGGTCCTCAGCTCCCTAGCATCTCCATTCGTTCCTAGTGTAATTATATTACATTACATTAGCATACGACTTTGCCTTTTCCAGAACTCTAATTAAGATTTTAAAGAAGATGTATGCCAGTGGGAATCTCTCATTCACTCTCTGTTAAACACCTTTCCGATTTGATTATAATTCTCCTTATTGATTCCTTCTGGCTTTTGTCTGGCAAACAATGTTTGATTTTTATTACATGAATGCAGTTTGAACTGATCCAGAAAATGGTGTACAAGGTCCAGGTGTGAGATAAATTGGCACAGTAAATAGAAAAGAAGACAGCCATTGGGCAGAAAATAGTAACCGAGCTTACCTCTGCTCATCTGCTTATTAAAAAGACCATGATATGAATTTGCTTCCAATTTATTTTAAGTATTTTGGGGCACCTAATCTACACTTAGTGTTATGATAATAATAACAGCCAACATGCTCTATGCTGGGTTCTCACTGCTTTACCATTCTTCATTTAATTGTTGCAGGAACTCTATGAAGTAAATTCTCTCTCTCTCTCTCTCTTTTTTTTTTTTTTTAAAGGGCTGCACCTGAGGCATATGGAGGTTCCCAGGCCAGGGGTCGAATCAGAGCTGTAGCCACCAGCCTACACCCAGCCACAGCAACGCAGGATCCGAGCTGTGTCTGTGACCTACACCACGGCTCATGGCAACACCGGATCCTTTGCCCACTGAGGGAGGCCAGGGATCGAACCTGCATCCTCATGGATACTAGTCAGATTCATTAACCACTGAGCCATGACTGGAACTCTGAAGTAAATACTTGTATTATCCCCGACTTGCAGAATGATGCAGGAGAGGTTAAGTATGTTTTCTGAATTTCTTTGGGAATGGCAGAGCAGGGGCTTAAACCCAGGGCTGTACGTCCATTATTGCTGTATGTCCCCTCAGGCATGAGCACCAAGGATGGAGCCAGAAAACCAGAGATGAGAAAGGAATAAACTACTCTGGTCCGGCAAGTTCTCTTGTATTTAGTCATCGCACCAATGTGATGAATGAATATTACTTCCTTACATTTGTGACAGAGGTTAGGAAACGCCCAGAGTCACCAAGATAAGCTTCAGCCCTCAAGAAATTGTTTTCGGCTGGGAGTTAACACAAACGAGAGGAACCAGCACAACTACAGATGATGTCAGATGTGTGGCAGAAATAAAAATACGGTAAGATCTCCAAGGAAGCAGCGTCTGGTCCAGGGCTGATGCTGGGAGACTTCCGTCATGAACGAAGCCTGGATGTGTTGATTCTGGATGGACAGAGAGGAGGGGTGAACAGCATCCTTCTCTTCCATACTTGCAATTTTCCTCTTTTTGTAAACATTGACTCTTTTACAAGAGATTGGCTTCAGCATTGACAAAAACTCATTTCCAAATTCCTTTCTTTTTAGAGCCACTTGCCTACGCTTAGAAAAGGATAAGCTTGAGTAGCAGAGCAGAATATGGGAACTCAAGAGGAGGGAGGTTGTTCTCTCTCTCTCTTTTTTTTTTTTTTTGTCTTTTCTAGGTCCGCTCCCGTGGCATATGGAGGTTCCAGGCTAGGGGTCCAATCGGAGGTGTAGCCGGCTCCTTCACCCACTGAGCAAGGGCAGGGTTCGAACCCGCAACCTCATGGTTCCTAGTCGGATTCGTTAATCACTGCGCCATGACGGGAACTCCGGGAGGTTGTTCTCTTAAGGTTAAAGGGAGGAAAGGGGTAAATGCTGAGAGAAAAGAAAAGTCAGAATACAGGAAAGAAAGTACAATTCCCTGGGAGAAGCCCATCTCGAGATAGGACTTGGGGGCAAAGCCTTCCTGGCCCAGACCATTGATCCTGTATGCTCTCGGCAAGGTTTTCATAAATAAGGTGCTGCCACTTTTTTTTTTTTTTTTGAAGAATTTCAGAGGTGTAGGTGAAAAGAAAGCTTTCTCTCAGCCAAGACTTGTGCAGTTCCTTCAGATCAGCGGCACATCAGCTCAAGCTAGGGAAGTACTGCTACCGCTTAGCATTTGGGAGGGAGCCAGGGCGACGTTCCGCAAATATGGGTTCCATCTACTCGAAAATAATTGCCTTTACATCTTGTGACATCTTCCATGGACTCTGCAATGAAAATCAATTATCATCCCTTTTGGTGGGAGAAACTAAATTAGAAAGAGAAGTGATTAGAAACAGAAGGCAGCTTGACGCTTGTGATGCCAAATTTGCTCAACATGTGATTCGAAAGCCGTGGATAAGTTTTTCTGGCCATTCTCCCAATTAACAACCTTTAGCTTACTTAAAAGCCAAAATTCGTGACTCAAAAGAGCGTGCTAGGAAGAAATTTTTGACAGATAAAATTAGTTATTCCTGGCAACATAAAATAACATATACATACACTCATGTACCTTTTTTTGAAATGAAGCTCAAAATATACCAAGATCTAACTCAAATTGCTCCCCAAGCCTCCAACACTCAGGAGAGCTGATGCTTATCACGTGCTCACTCTGTGCCGGGCATTGTGCTTAATTTTCACACCAACATTATGAATTACGAATTATTCTTGCATAACCTTATTTTTTAAATGATGAGGTTCCATCAAGGACAAGCTAAATAACGGTCTAACACCACAAAGGTAGAAAATGATAGTTCGGGAGTTCCCGTCGTGGCGCAGTGGTTAACGAATCCGACTAGGAACCATGAGGATGCAGGTTCGATCCCTAGCTTAGCTCAGTGGGTTAACGATCCCGCGTTACCGTGAGCTGTGGTGTAGGTTGCAGATGCGGCTCGGATCCCGTGTTGCTGTGGCTCTGGCGTAGGCTGGTGGCTACAGCTCCGATTCAACCCCTAGCCTGGGAACCTCCATATGCCGCTGGAGCGGCCCAAGAAATAGCAACAACAAAAACAAAAAACAAAAACAAAAACAAAAACAACAAAAAAGAAAATGATAGTTCGAGGAGTTCCTATTGTGGCACAATGGAAATGAATCCGACTGGTAGCCATGAGGATGCAGGTTCGATCCCTAGCTTAGCTCAGTGGGTTAAGGATCTGGCGTTGCTGTGAGCTGTGGTAGGTAGCAGAGGCAACTCAGATCCTGAGTTGCTGTGGCTGTGGCTGTGCTGTAGGCTGGCAGTTGCAGCTGCGATTTAACCCCTGACCTGGGAACTTCCATATGCCATGTGTGCAGCCCTAAAAAGCAAAAAAAGATCATTTTAAACTTGAAAGATGGGAACTCCCAAGCCAGAATAATTTTATCAACAAAATAAAGTAGTATTGGGTTATAAGGCAAAGTATAAAATAAATATTCATGATTCCATATTGACATAAATAAATGACTGAATAGATGAATAACATGAGAAGAGAGGGAGACAGGTCTCCCTCGCACAAGAATTCCAAGTAATTTATGTAGATAGTCTGTCCTTAAGGAGGTGGAGTTTAACTTCCCACTGTTTCTTTTTTTTTAATTTTTAAAAATTAAAGTATAGTTGATTTACAATTTTTGTCACATTCTGTTCAATTTTTTCCTTTTATTTAAGGCTGCATCTGTGGCATATGGAAGCTCTGGGGCTAGGGGCTGAATCCCTAGCTGCAACTGAGGCCTACACCGGATCTGAGCCACATCTGCCATAGCGTGTAGCAATGTTGGATCCTTCACCCACTGAGCAAGGTCAGGGATTTAACCTGCAACCTCGTGGTTCCTAAGCAAACTCACAGAGACAGTGCCAGGTTCTTAACCTGCTGAGCCACAATGGGAACTCCTATCTTCCTACTCCTTAAGTATAGGCTGCATATAATGACTTTCTTCCAAAGAGTATAGTACAGAAAGGGGAGCTGGGGTGAGGGAGAGTAACTTCTTACAGTGGGGAAACCTAACCAACACCACCTCAGCCAGGTGCTCAATGCCAATATCCACAGGAAGTAGTGCTACTACGGAGTTCCCTGGTGGCTCAGCATGTTAAGGATCTGGCATTGTCACTGCTATGACTCTGGTTACTGCTCTGGCACGAGTTTGATCCTCGACCTGGGAACTCTTACATCCTGTGAGCATGGTTAAAAAAAAAAAAAAAAAGTAGTGCTGCTACTAGGTATCCTTGATATGTGATGAAAATGGTCTATGCTTCTGTGGTTTTCCTCTCTTTACAAACGTATCACCAGTCAAGGTATGAGAAAAATGAGACAAACTGCAACAGAGGGGCATCATATAAAACCCTTGGTCAGTACTTCTCAAAAGTGTCAAGATCATCAAAAGCAAGTCTGGCAAACTGTCACAGCCAAGACGGTTACTGAAGGGAACTTGAATCCCCTGGCTGTGCTTCAGCTCTTTGGAACTCAGGGAAGGCCTAAGAGACCAAAGCCATGTTCTACAAACAGGAAATGAGGGACACACAGGGGCTTTGGTGCCCCCAGGGGGCCATGCAGGGTCCTGCTCGGTTTTAAGAAGAGGCTAAGGAAACATGACGATTAAATGTAAAGTAGTATCCTGGAGTTCCCGTCGTGGCGCAGTGGTTAACGAATCCGACTAGGAACCATGGGGTTTCGGGTTCAATCCCTGGCCTTGCTAAGCGGGTTAAGGATCCGGCATTGCCGTACGCTGTGGTGTAGGTTGCAGACATGGCTCGGATCCCGCGTTGCTGTGGCTCAGGCGTAGGCCGGTGGCTACAGCTCCAATTGGACCCCTAGCCTGGGAACCTCCATATGCCGAGGGAGCAGCCCTAGAAAAGGCAAGAAGACCGAAATAAATAAATAAATAAATAGTAGTAGTAGTAGTATCCTGGAATAGAAAAATAAAGGGGGGGGGGGGCCTTAGTTAAAAACTAAGAAAATCTGATGTTCCTGTGTGGCTCAGCAGCTTAAGGATCCAGTGTTGTCACTGACATGGCTTGGGTTGCTGCTATGACTTGGGTTCCATGCTTTGCCTAAGAACTTCCACAAGCCACAAGTGCAGCCAAACGCCCCACCCCCCAAAAAACCCACAAACCTAAGGAAATCTGTATACACCATTGACTTTAGTTGTTAATAATGCATCAATATTAGCTTTCAAATTGTGGCAAATATACCATACAAACTTAAGATGTTCATTTGGGAGAACGCTTCTTTCTCTCCTCTCAATTTTTCTGTAAATCTAAAACTGCTCTAGGAGTTCCTGTTGTGGCACAATGAAGTGTCTCTGCAGTGGCAGGTAATCGGGTTCAATCCTCAGCCCAGCACAGTGGGTTAAGGATCTGGCATTGCTGTAGCTGTGGCGTCTTAACTCTGGCTCGCATTCAGTCAGGGGCCTGGGAACTCCATATGCCACAGGGGCAGCCAAAAGTAAATGAATGAATGAATGAATGAGTTCTAAAAATAATGCGCCTTTTTTTTTTTCTCTTTCTATGACTGCACCTGTGGCATATGGAAATTCCCAGGGCTGGGGGTTGAATAGGAGCTGTACCTGCAAGCCTAAGCCACAGCCACAGCAGCACCAGATGGGAACAGCATCTGCGACTTACACTTGTGGCAGAGGTTTACTCTGAGCTAGGCCAGAGATCGAACCACATCCTCATGGATACCATGTTGGGTTCTTAATAGGCGAGCTGCAATGGGAACTCCCAATGAGCATTTTTTTAAAAAGTCTCTTGCTTCAATCAGAACCTAGTATTTTGGTCACTCCAGAGGCAGGGGAGAAGCCAGATGGTTCACACCTTGAGTGGACAAGTGTCGAACAGCAGGAGCCTGTCCTCACGGAGATGATCTCTTATAATGGATTTCTTCTCGGGCATAGCTGTATTTGTGGCTTGTTTTTCAGAACTCTGCTTCAGCAAGTTGTGAAAAAGAGAACAGGCTATAGAAGCTCATCTGATTCTAGACATGATGATGGAAGAGGGCCACCAGGAAACCCCCTCAGTAAAATGGGTCCGATTAATCATCTGTGTGGCCTGAATCCTCCACCCATGGGCTGGTGGAGAAGGAAGGTGTATGTCTGCTCTAAGAAGCAAATGACTGGGAGTTTTCTTTTGCGGCAGAAGGTTAAGGATCTGGCATCGTCACTGCAGCAGTTCTGATCGCTGCTGTGACGAAGGTTTGATCCCTGGCCCAGGAATTCCATATGTCTGCAGGTGCAGCCGAAAATAAATAAATAAGAAGCAGACAACTGGACAAGCACTTCACAGCAGAAGGAAACCATCAAGAAATGGAGCACTGACCACACTGGACAAGTTAGATGAATGTGTGCATGTAAACAAGGATGGCTCTGTGTCTCGCAGGAAGAATGAGGTCATGCCTTCCCTCTGCAGGGATCTAGCATGACCGACTCTCAGTTCTCTAAGTACACATGTTTGTCTCATCTTCTCTGTATTAATACAGTTTTTTGTTTTGTTTTTTCTGTCTTGTTTTTTAAGGGCCACACCTGTGGCATGTAGAGGTTCCCAGGCTAGGGGTTTAATCGGAGCTATAGCTGCTGGCCTACACCATAGCCATTAGCAACACCAGATCCGAGCTGCATCTGTGAGCTACACCACAGCTCATGGCAACGCCAGATCCTTAACTCACTGAGTGAGACCAGGGATTGAATCCGCAACCGCATGATTCCTATTTGGATTCGTTTCTGCTGTGCCAAGACAGGAACTCCAATACAGTTTTAATAAGTAAACATTGTGGGAGTTCTCACTGTGATGCAGTCGGTTAAGGATCCAGCATTGCCACAGCTGTGGCTCGGACTCCATCCCTGGCCTGAGAACTGTCATATGCTGTGGGTGTGGGAGAGAGTGAGGGGGAGAATAAGTAAATGTTTTTAGGTTACAAAACTGACTTCTCATCTTTATATAATTAAAATACAAAAAGCTCCAAATTTGAAGAAAAATAAAAGGCTGTGTACTGAGTTTGAAAAAAAAAGAACCTCGTATCTTATGACTATCTCCAGAAATACTCTATGTTTGTATGGGGAGCATCTCCATTGTAGGAGGGACACCCCCCACACCCCACCCCACCCTCCAGCCCCTTGCTCTCTGCACCTTTCTCTCCTCTGCTCTGTTCCCTGAAGACTATCCTTCTGGGCCAGGCCAGCAGGCTCCTCTGCTCCCTGGCTTCTTCCAGGGGCGCTTGGACATTGGAGGAAGGGAGCCTGGGGAAGCACCTACCAGCAGGACGTCAGATGGGATGGGAGAAGCAGGGGTATTTACTGCCCAGCTCCTTCCTCCTTGGGACGGGAACTAGCAGCCCCATGCCTCCTCTGAAAGCTCTGGTTCCTGTCCAACTCCGGCCACCATCTGGGTCCTGGGAACAGCTCCCTCTCCTGCCCCTTCGGGCTAGAACTACTAACTGCTCTTTTCTCGGACTTTAACCCCTCCCTTCAGCTAGACCCGAGGACACTGGATTTCTTGGTGTTCCTTGATTTTCCTTGAGTCTGCCCCCACTTTTGTAAACAGTCCCTTCATTAATGCTATCTCGGTGGGTTATCTCTTTCTTCCTAGGACTCTGATTAAGATCTTATGCAAATGTATGTCCCCTTCATTTACACAAATAGGAGCACACTGCACACATTTTTTGGAACCTTGTCTTTTTTTCATCTATAATACGCTTTAGGTTTCTTTCCATGTTTATGAACATTGATCCACTTTGTTCGTATACCTTAGTATCCCATCATCTGTGGATGTTGTATTTTAAATAGTCTATCAAAAGAGGAGAATCAGAAGCTGAAACTTAGCAGAGAGGCCATGAAGCCTGGGCTGAATCATTAAAGCAGGATTAGTAAATGCCTAGAGTTCCCATTGTGGCTCAGTGGAAACAAATCCGACTAGGAACCATGAGGTTGTGGGTTTGATTCCTGGCCTTGCTCAGTGGGTTAAGGATCCAGCACTGCCGAGAATTGCAGTGTAGGTCGCAGAGGCAGCTTGGATCTGGTGTTGCTGTGGCTCTAGCATAGGCCACAGATGCGGCCCTAAAAAGACAAAAAACAAAAAACCCATGCTATGGTGGGAGGTGAGCTGACATTTTTAAAACCTTGGCTACTTTTAGAGGAGTTAAGAGAGTGGATTTCTGGAGTTCCCATTGTGGTTCAGAGGGTTAAGAACCTGACACAGTGTCCCTGAGGGTGTAGGTTCGACTCCTGGCCTCACTCAGAGGGTTAAGGATCAAGTATTACCATGGGTCACAGATGTGGTTCAGATCCAGCATTGCCTTAGCTGTGGCGTAGGCCTCAGCTGCAGCTCTAATTTGACCCCTAGCTTAGGAACTTCCATGTGGTGCTGTTAAAAAAAAAAAAAAAAAAAAAGGAAGAGAATGGGCTTCAAACTGCTTAGGTCCAGATTCCAGCTCAGCCAGACTGTGTGACCTTGGGCAAATGACTTAACCTTTCTGTGTATCTCATCATCTGTAAACTATTACCGCTGCAAGGTAATACTTATGCTCAGAAGGAGTTTAGATGGGTTTTTTTTTGTTTGTTTGTTTTGTTTTTTTTTTTTTGGCTGTGCCTAAGGCATGCAGAAGTTCCTGGGCCAGGGAATGAGCCCGTGCCATGGCAGTGAGAATGCCATATCCTTAACCCACTCTGCCCAAAAGCAGTTTAGTTTTCAAATACGATAACACTGGGCAATGTGGCACATCCAGGGGGGAGAAAATACCAGGAGCCTCCATCCTGGTCTCTTGCTCCCATTCTAGTCCTTTGCTTCTTTCTCTTCAGCCCCTCTTGGCTTTGTCTTTCCCTCTATCTTCTCTCCTCATCCACCTGTCTTCTCCTTGATAGGCTTTCTCTCTGATGGTATTTAAGATTCGTTTTTAAATGAGGAAGGAGCAGTAGAATCTAGGATTGATTATGTCGTTACTAATTTGTACTTCAATCAATGAGGTATCAGTGAATTTTAAAAGCATTCTTTATAAAGCAAAGTAGATGCCAGCCAGCCCGCCAAAAGGCAGAAACAGCCTTAGTTGATGTGCTGTTGTGTTCCACCAAAAAGGATTGCCTTGTGTGACTGTAGGGTTCGATTTCTCCTCAGATCTTGCAGAGTTACCCTCACTATGGAGAACTTAACTAAGTGTAAGGTATTCTTGGTACCCAAAAGGTAAAACTAATCATCACACATGTAGTAATTAGAAACAATAGAATACATTTTAAGTATCAAGATTTTTTCCCTTTACTTGTGTCATTGAAAAAAAAAAAAAGCACAGCTCCCAAAACCATTTTATTTGGAGATGAGTTCTGCAAAGCATTCAAAGTATTTTCGGTTTTTTTTTTCCCCCTCTCCACCTGAGTTCAGGGATTATCGGCATTTTATAGAAGAAGAAAGGCCCCTCCCCCTCCTCCTGTGACCTCTCAGGGGCTGGGTGCTGACCTTGTTTTATCTGTCTACCTTCGCTCCCTAAATGCTGGGTGGTAATTGCCACATGCTGCTGAGGACTCCCGATCTGCTATCTTCAGATCTGCCCTATGTGGATTTCAACCACACTGCCTTCCTCTTAGTTTCTTTCCTTTTTCTTTCTATGCCGCACCTGCAGCATATGCAAGTTCCGGGGTTAGGGGTCCAATCGGAGCTGCAGCTGCAGGCCGACGTCACAGCCACGGCAACACCAGACCTGAGCGCTGTCTGTGAACTACCCCGCAGCTTGAGGCCACGTCAGATCCTTTAACCCACTGGGTGAGGCGGGAGCTCCAGCCCACATCCTCACAGAGACAATGTCGGGGGCTTAACCCACTGAGCCACAACGGGAACTTCCCTTTTCGTTTCTCAAGCACATCAAACTCCTTCATGACTCAGAGTTTTTGCACCTGCTTTTCCCTCGTCCAGAAAGGCTGGTCTTCTTGTTGTACTTAGATTTCCCATAAAAATGCCACCTCCTTGGAAAGGAAGAGTCCTTCCCTGACCATCCCCATTTAAATCCTGCCTCCCTCTCCCTCTGCTGACATTGTCCCTGCTGGTGATTCTACAGATCCTTCTGTTTATTTCTCTAATAGATATTATTATCATAGGATATTATCTGATGTATCTAACCATTGTCCCCCATTAGCCTCTAAGTCCTTTTATAACCAAGCAGAACCCTATGGGCCTTCCCAAAACAGACTCCTCCATCCCATGTCTTCTGCTTAACTTCTATCTGTTGAAAAAGTAAGCAAAGAATACATTTAATCAGAGAAATGAGATAGCGCCACAGTCAAGGCAATGCTGGATCCTTAACCATGCCACCACAGAGACAATGTCCAATCTTCGCCACAGCAGGTACTCCCTATAGATGATACTCTGAGCCATATCCTTTGAGAGGTTCTGCAGCTATTGAAACCCCTACCAGGTGGAAGAAGTTAACTCTATGCTGCCCACAGGCAGGTAGACCCTAGACTAGTTAAACCAAAATGTTGATGACGTTGACTCAGGATTACCTCACCACTACCGATCAGAAGGATGTCCATGAGCTGACCACACACCCCACAAACCCCCTCCTTCAACTTGTCTTTAAAAACTTTTACCTGAACATCTTCAGGGAGGTTGAGCCCTGTAAGTAATAGCTGCCTGGACTCCTTGCTCAGCGTCCTATAATAAACATTCTGTTTTCTTCACCATAATCCAATGTTGGTAGGTTGGCTGTGGGTTCAGTCCCTAGCCCGGGAACTTTTGTATGCCTGGAGTGGGGCCAAAAAAATAAGGAATGTGGCGGTGTTCCCTCTACTATCTGTGATATTTATTGAATTATATAAAAATGAATTTTTATTAACCATGAAAGTTGCTTTAAATGGGAATGGACTGCTGCTTAGGTTTAGAAAGAATTCCTTTGTTTAGGGATCATCTTTAAAAAGGATAAATTCTCGGAGTTCCCGTTGTGGCACAGTGGAACGAATCCTGCTAGGAACCATGAGTTTGCAGGTTGGATCCCTGGCCTCGCTCAGTGGGTTAAGGATCTGGCTTTGCCATGAGCTCTGGTGTAGGTCACAGACGCGGCTCTGATCCTGAGTTGCCATGGCTGTGGCGTAGGCGGGCAGCTACGGCTGATTGGACCCCTAGCCTGGGAACCTCTATATGCCACAGGTGCGGCCCTCAAAAAGACAAAAACAAAAAAAAAATTCTCATCTTTTAAAACAAATTCATTCCTACCCAATGATTTTTTCAAGATCCCATCATTAAATGACGTCAATAATTCAACAAATATTTCTCCACTATTTATTACCTTGTCCTAAGTTGCTGACGCCTTGTGTAGAGTTACAAGACAAGACTAGCAGTATAGTCTTACTTGAAATATATACACATGTGTGTATTGGAAAAATAAAGGCAAGAAGGAAATAAGCAAAAAGCTGAACAGCAATTATCTCTGGGTAATGAGATAAGAAATGATTGTTATTTTCCATTTTAATATATTTTCTGACTTGTTCGCTAGAGCCATGTTTAATTTTTTTTAATACCATAAAAGGCATATGTTATTTCTGTCTTTAAGGAGCAGATTATTTTTTTCTTTTCAGCCCCACCCAGGGCATGGAAAAGTTCCCAGGCCAGGCCACAGCAGTGACCTGAGCCATAGCTGTGACAATGCCGGACCCTTATCCTGCTCTGCCACCAGGGAACTTCCATAGGAAGCAGATTTTGTATTGGGAGATGAGGGGATAAGTAACATAAAACAAACAAAAACAATAGAGTCGTGATAAACTTTAATGGAAAAGAAAATAAAAATAATATGTATATACACAACGGAGTCACTTTGCTGTACAGTAGAAATTAACGCAACATTGTAAATCAAATATACTTCAATAAAATTGAAAAACAATAGAGTACAAAACTGTAGTCTTACTGAAAATTAGCCAAATCAGTTGTCCAAAGAAGAGGTCAGAAAAAGTAAGAGAAATTTAAGTTCTCTTTTTGTTTAACTATGGCAGAAATTTACTACCCATTGTCTTGAGAAAATCAACAGACATAAAGAAAATAAAACTCAGGATCAGTGTTGATTTCCCCAAGGAAAATGACTTTCCCAGGCAATTGATTTCCCAGAATTTCTATTGATTACTAGTGCTAGCCTGAAAAGCTGACAGTTTTTTTCTTTGAAATATGGTTAACAGCTGGAGTTCCCGTTGTGGCTCAGTGGAAATGAATCTGACTAGCATCCAAGACACAGGTTCATTCCCACTCAGGGGTTAACGATCTGGCTTTGCCCTGAGCCTTGGTGTAGGTCGCAGATGTGGCTTGAATCTGGCGTGGGCTGGCAGCTACAGCTCTGATTCCACCCCTGGCCTAGGAACTTCCATGTGCAGCAGGTGCTGCCCTAAAAAGAAAAAAAAAAAAAAAAAAGAAAAGAAAGAAAGAAAGAAAGAAAAGAAGCAGAATGTTTGACATTATTGCATATTTCTGCTATTTTGCAATTTTCATTAGAGACATTTTTAAGTTGGAAAAAAAAGGAAGAATAAAGCAGGTAAAAATTGGTCCTCTAGAGCAGAAAGAGGTAACAAGACTAATGGCTCTCAATTTAAATTAACACAGGGGGCGTTCCCACTGTGGTGCAGTTGGTTAATGATCCGGCTGGTCTCTGTGGCAGTGCTAGTTCAGTTCAGTCCTCAGGTTGGCACCATGGGTTAAGGATCTGGCATTGCCAGTGTAGCGGCTCTGGTTGTTCTTGTAGTGTGGATTAGACTCCTAACCCAGGAATGATTACTGGCCTGAGAATTTCCACATGCCACAGGTGAGGCCAAAGTAAATAAATGCATAACTTAATTAACACAGGACTCAAAATCATTTTTTGAATGCACAGAATTTCTCAAAAGCATAGCTACACTTATAATTTTATATATATTCATACTTCATCAATCCTATTATGCCATTAATGATAAAACTTACAATTATTTTATGAACCACAAAGAAAGAAAAAAATGCTACCAATTGGACTATAACGCACTATCATTATAAGATGGGTCCTGATATAATGGGAAAAACGTGCATTTTAGAATTACTGAAATCGGAATTTCCATTTGTGGCTCAGGAGGTTTACAAACCCCACTAGCATCCATGAGGATGCAGGTTCTATCCCTGGCCTCACTCATTGGGTTAAGGATCAAGCATTGCTGTGGCTGTAGAGTAGGCCAGCAGCTACAGCTCCAATTTGACCCTTGGCCCAGGAACTTCCATATGCCACAGGTGTGGTGTAAAAAGAACAAAGACAACAAAAAGAATTAGTGAAATAGAACGTACAGTTTGTGACCATTTGGTGAATGTCTGCTGTACCCACAGGTATGAGGCCAGGGTTCATGCTCCTTTTGTTCATCACTGTATCATGTCCAGCACTACTAAATTCTTAATAAATCCTTGAATGAAAAAATGAATGAACAAATGAGTGAGGGTGCAGATCCAATAGTGGACTTTGTCTTACACTCCAAACACCTAAAGAATAAACAAGGAAAGTTTAAATCAGCATTAACTGCTAAATAAGTGCTGAAAAGTAACAATAATATTGTTTGACATTTATTTTGTTTTCTTTTGTGTTTTTTATTTTGTCTTTTGTATTTTTAGGGCCGTACCTGCCGCATATGGAGGTTCGCAGGCTAGGGGTCTAATTGGAGCTGCAGCTGCCAGCTTATGCCACAGCCACACCAATGCAGGCTCTGAGCCGCATCTGCGACCTACACCACAGCTCATGGCAACACCGGATCCTTAACCCACTGAGCGAGGCTAGGAATTGAACCCGAAACCTCACGGTTCCTAGTCGGATTCATTTCTGTTGTCTGACATTTATTTTGAAGTGACACATCTATGTCTTTGGAAAGAAGTCCTGGAAATGACTACATTCTGGTAAATAAGAACCACCCACTTCTATGTGAAACAGGTGAAACTTGATTTCTACAGCCCAAATGAGTAATTTGAGGTGTTTAATATAGCAAGTAAATTGGGTGGGGAGAGCCAGCTGTTATCACTTCCTACTCTTTTCTGTTTTTAAAGGATGGCCAAATTCAGACCAGTGAGAAAAACAGTTCTATCCCTTTATAGAAACCTATAAGGGAGATGCCATTCTGTCTATGCACCATTTATTTCTTAAGGAGAAAAAGCATTTTTTTTTTTTTCTTTTTTAGGGCTGGACCCACAGCTTATGGAGGTTCCCAGGCTAGGGGTCAAATAGGAGCTGCAGCTGCCGGCCTACGCCAAGCCACCACAGCTTGGGATCCGAGCAGAGTCTGTGACCTACACCACAGCTCATGGCAATGCTGGATCCTTAACCCACTGAGCGAGGCCAGGGATCGAACCTGTGTCCTCATGGATGGTAGTCAGATTTGTTTCTGCTGAGCCAGGGCAGGAACACCGAAAAGGCATTTAACAGGGGAAAAAAAAAAAAAAAAAGGCAATATATTCATCCAGGTACATGCAAATCTTACTACAGTGTAATAATTATTAAACAGAATCCTTATGTAGAAAGATGCAGTTCAAAGAAGAATTCTTTCTATTCCTCAAGAGTTTACCATTGACTCCTACTGTTATTTAATAGCTCATTTTCTTCCCTGTCCTGTGATCTCTACCAAACTCCTCACTCCTTTGAATTGCTACCACCAAATCATCACCAAGTTCTAATACAAAGTGGTCCACAGAGCTGACTGGACTAGACTAAACATTTTCCAATTAGCAAGTGACAGGGGCAGAAATGCCTATCAGGATAGGATATGGATTATATTTATATTTGTACAGAATGCCTCCAAATTAACTGAATAAAAAATTGCGAGGGAGTCCCCTTGTGGCGCAGCAGGTTAAGGATCTGTTGCTGTCCCTGCAGTGGTCTTGGTCACTGCTGTGGTGCAGGTTGGACCCTGGCCCCTGGAACTTCCACATGCTGCAGGTATGGAAAAAAAAGAAAGAAAGAAAGAATTGTGAATTGTCTGAGTGAGTTATTGAGAAACAAAATATGTGAGTTGATAGTGTGAAATCCTAGGCAGCTATTGACAAAGTTAAAAAAAAAATCCATATGGAAAAATATCCATGACATAGCCTTAACTGAGAAAAAAAAGGTATAGACCAAAACATAGTGTAATTTTTTAGTTTTTAAAAAATAAATTTGAGCTATAGATCAATCTTTTTTAGAAAACTTTATAGAGGGTAATAATGATTGGAGGGGGGACATCATGCTTGCCTTCAAGAAGTTTTTGTCTGGTGAAGGAGATAAGACTTGTATGTAAATAAAATTATGATACTAAGGTAGATAGTGAGAGGTATCTTAAAGGAGAGGCCCAGATAAGGTGCCAAGAGAATCCAGAGAATTAACTGGATTAATTCTGAGAGACTCAAGCATCATTCATGGATGCACCCTCGGTATGTAGACGTTCGCAAGCCAGGGATGGAACCTACGCCACAGCAGTGACCTAAGCCACAGCAGAGACACTGTGAGATCCTTAACCTGATAGGCCACCAGGGAACTCTGGGGAGACAGTATTTTAACTGGAGCTTGAAGGTATGTGTAGGGGTGTGAAGAGTGGGTACATTCAGAATCTACTTTAAAAAACTTGGCTATATTTGTAAGTAACTGAGTTTTACATCCAATAATAGTGTGCTGCTTATAAAAAAACTCATGTACACTGTGTATATGGAGAGAGAGACATGCATACATTTGGTACACATAGCAATGTATTAATAAATGTACATTTGAATGATATACAGAAACTTAGAGAAACTGAAAGTTTTATTGTAGGATGTTTAGCAGCATTGCTGACCTCTTTCCCCTAGATCTCAGTAGTATTCCCCCAGTGTCACAACCAAAAATGTCCCTAGATATTGCCAAATGTCTCTGCGGGGAAGAAAGCCCTTAGTTTTGGAGTTCCCGTCATGGCTCAGTGGTTAACGAATCCGACTAGGAACCGCAAGGTTTCGGGTTTGATCCTTGGCCTTGCTCAGTGGGTTAAGGATCCGGCGTTGCTGTGAGCTGTGGTGTAGGTCGCAGACATGGCTCGGATCCCGGGTTGCTGTGGTTCTGGCGTAGGCCGGTGGCTACAGCTCCGATTCAACCCCTAGCCTGGGAACCTCCATATGCTGCAGGAGTAGCTCTAGAAATGGCAAAAAGAAAGAAAGAAAGAAAGCCCTTACTTTTAAGAACCACTATCTCTTGCTCTCTCTCTTGTATCATATGTGTGTGTGTGTATATATATATATATATATATATGTATATGTATATGTATACATTCTCCTCTACAGATGGATGCAAATTCTAAAGTTCATGACTTGAATTTTCTTTTTAAGTCCTTTCTTCAAGTGTTCTTAAACTTAACCATGGTCAAGCAAGCTTACTTGCTTGGGAAGATCTGTTGAAAGCTATTGATTCCTTCATCAGAAACACCACACCACATTAAATACAAATTCAGGGGATTTACACTAGAGTTCTCCTGAGACGGTTCTATTTCCTGATGCTTACAGAGTTGTCATGGTCTGAATTTTCCAGGCGGGTTGGTAGCTTAAGGCTAGTGCCTAGAAAGTCCATATTTTGGAGACTCTTCTGCAATTACTGATGGTCAGGAGAGAAGCTTCCTGTTTACCAAATGCTCACTCCCTTCATATTAACCCAAATTAGATGGTTTTAGCAAGATTCATCCCAGCAGAAGATGAAACACTGATGGGGTAGGATTGACACCCCCCCCACCTCCATTCACTCCTTTCTAGTTTTGATTCCTGTCTAATCCAATTTATTCCCCCCTTGAGTGTTCAGATGAAGGAGAAGAAAAATCAAAAGAACCAAAGAAACAGTTAAGTAAGAAAGGGGACCACTTGGACACTTACTTTTGATTGTGAAGTAAAACAGGCACAGAAAAATTCGTATCTAAGATTTATGAATAAATTAAGAACTTTCTATAAACACTACTCATTGGGTACTTCTAAAGAAAGACTTCCTAGACACCCACAGCCTTTTTAAAGGAAAATTGACCACTGCTCCTTTCCTCCTCCCCACGTAGCAGGAAAGCTGTGTGTCAGTCGGTGGAGCTTCCGGATTCACACAACCTGGGAGTCAAGGTCAGCTCTTCCTGAAATCGCTGACCTCCTCTTCCACGCTGAGCTCTGCTCTCCTGTAACAAGTTCCCCAGGGGCGGTTCTGCCCCTGACCTCATAGCCCATGTTAGTAACTGCGGGGGCGCGGGGGGTAAGTGAGGATTCAGGTGGCCACTGGGTGACAGCCAGTAAGATTCTCAGCCTTTCCGGTTTGGGAAGACAAAGAATTCGGGAGGGGTAGGATATTTTTCTCCCCCGGTAAGATAGGTGGAGAAAGACCGCTGCCTGTGTGTCCCTTTCTTGGACTAAGGTGTCTCTGTTGCTCCATAAATAAAACGTCTCACTGCCGTCTGCAAGAGCTATAAAGGCAGCGGAACGACAGTCCCGGGGGCATTCCGGACGGGACGCGAGCCGAAGCAGGTGAGATCGTCTCTGAAGATGCCGGGCACCGACCCCGCCCTGGCTTAACTCCCAGGGAGGCAACGCTGGTTGCGGATGGGACTGCTTGGGGGGGGCCGGAGGGGTGGGGACAGAGCTGCCGAGCAGGGGTCAGTACAGCCTTCTTTCTAAGAAACTAAGACCTACAAGGTAGCTAGGAAAACAGGCCGATGGGTGAGACTTGTTCTACCCGCCCAAAGTTCTGTCCCCGGGAGAGCGCGACCCGGCTGCTGGAATTTGCCTGCAGCGCGCGCGCGCGCGCTTGCGACCCGGGGAGCGTGGCCTGAGGGTCCCACGCCCGGTCCCCTCCGGGGGTGGCGTTGCTCCTTTACCAGGGGGCGCCTGGTGCTGCATCTTGGGTCCGGTGCGGGGGGAGAGAGGGGCGCTCACCGGGTCCCCTTCGCGCCCCGCACGCGCTGCGGGTCCCAGCCCGGGTTTGGGGAGATTTCAGGACGCGGACAGCGCCCTCGCTGCAGGTCTGAGGGGACTGTGTCGGGCTCCGGCAACACTTAGGGCTCTGGAGTCCAGGGCAGCAGGTGCAAGCTTGGGACTAGGAGGTCCTCTGAGGACCCCCTGCAGGCTGGCGGGGCGCGCCCGGGGGCGATGGGCCTGGGCACCTAGCGCGGCAGCGAGCGGACAGGCCCTCGGGGATCCGGGGCAACAGGTGGGGCCGGGAGACAGCTAACGGCCGGTGTTCACCTCCTCTTCTCCTCGCTCGCTCCGTCTCCTCCCTCGTCGTCGAACTCAGACTCTCAGGTCATGGCAGCACCGGGCAGCAGGTTGGAGCCGCCGCCGCTCCCAGAGTACAGCTGCAGCTACGTGGTGTCGCGGCCAGTCTACAGCGAGCTCGCCTTCCAGCAGCAGTACGAGAGGCGCCTGCAAGAGCGCAAGACGCTCCGGGAGAGCCTGGCCAAGCGTTGCAGGTAGCGGCCGCGGCGGGCGGGGCGCGGGGTGCAGTGGAGCCGGGAGTCTGGACGCGCAGACAGGCTGGCGGGCACCGCGGCGGAGCTTAGGTTGCCGCGCCGCCGTGTGGAGTCCACCCGGCCTCTGCCAGCGCACGGACACTGGCTCTCGGGCCTGCCACGCGGGCTTTCCCGGTGGGAGGGTGGCTCCATCGTTCTCGGCTGGCATCGACCCTAGTCTCAGAAACTCATCTTTGGAAAGAGTGTGTCCCCGGAACCCGGTCTCCTTTCTCTTCCGAGAGCACCTGTAGTGCGCCTTGGGGTACAGCAGGTCCCTATGGTCTTATGTTGAAGGCCAGGTTGAGGAGCGTGGGAGAGCAAGGAGCTCAACTACAAAGAGGTGGTGGATAACCCTGTCACCTGACCAAGAGTCCTTGAAAGCCCCAAGCTCAGGGGACTAGGCAGGATGCCACTTCAGAGACACGGAATGAAGGCTGGAACACAGGAGAGCGCGGGGCCCTCCAAGTTCTCCACTGTCAGGCAGTGGAACCCCCAAGAAGAACCTCCATCTGTCTCTAAAGCTACCTGTAATTAGATATTACAAGCAAAAAGAGAACTGTCAGCTGCTGCCAGGTTTGCTTTATCTTTAAAAAATCTTTTATTGTAAAACATTTCAAATACATTCAAAAGTACACATTTTTGGAGTTCCCGTCGTGGCACAGCAGAAACGAATCCGACTGGGAACCATGAGGTTGCAAGTTCGATCCCTGGCCTCGCTCAGTGGATTAAGGATCTGGCGTTGCTGTGAGCTGTGGTGTAGGTCACAGACACGGCTTGGATCTGGCATTGCTGTGGCTCTGGCATAGGCCGGCAGCAACAGCTCCGACTAGACCACTAGCCTGGGAACCTCCATATGCCACGGGTGCAGCCCTAAAAAGACAAAAAAAAAAAAAAGTACACATTTTTTTCTGAAGCAAATCCCACATACTGTATTTTTTTGTCTGTATATATTTCAGTATATACCTTTGGAGACTCTTTCAAAAAATACAACCACAATTCCATTATCATGCACACTAATAAAATAATTGCTTAATATAAAAATTGAGTCAACAAAATTTCCAAATAGCTCATAAATATAATTTATTAGAATCAGGAGTCCAGTAGTTTTCACCACTTTTGATAAGTTTTCTTCTTTTACCTATAGGTTGTTCAATTTAAAAAACTAGGTAGTGGGAGTTCCCGTCATGGTGCAGTGGAAAACGAATCCGACTCGTAACAATGAGGATGTGGGTTCCATCCCAGCCCTTGCTCAGTGGGTTAAAGATCCAATGTTGCCTGATCTGTGGTGTGGGTCGCAGACCTGACTGGGATCTGGTGTTATTGTGACTGTGGCATAGGCTGGCAGCTGCAGTTCCATTTCGAGACTCCTAGACTAAAAAGCAAAACAAACAAACAAACAAAAAACACCCTGTACCCAGATAGCAAGATACAGGGTATACATTCATCATTTCAAGAGTTTTGTAAAAACTAGCTATGAGCTCCTATTGCTAAAACGTGCAGAGTTTACATTTCTTTAAAGAAAAAGACAAGAAGAAGAAGGTACCTGGGTTAGAAGTCTGAAAATTAGTATCATTTAAAGCTCCATAGAAAAAGGAAAAAATACAAAAAAAAATAAATAAAAGAAGGAAAGAAAAAAAAATAAAGACTCCACATTGATCAATCTGTGGTGGCACCAGAAAATGGGTTCTTGTTAAGGAATATTTTCTCAGAGGATTAAGAAAGTGGGAGAGGGGAAGGAACACTTAATCCTCTGTTTTTTAGTACAGTGCATTTGGAAGGGTAAATAGAGTTCTTGGCAAAGACACATTAAGCACTTCGTTGTTAGTACTTTCCGGGCAATTCCTAATTCTTTTTTATAAATAGTTAAAAGTCTTAGCAGAGTTCAATTCAGAACTTTGCGATTTGCTGTGGCTTGTGACCGAGATTGGATTGTAAGTCCGATTTTCTTGCCTTTGGACAGTTGTTCAAGAAAGAGAACCCTTGGTGTGCTGAAGACTCTTCTGCCTGTCTTGGACTGGCTCCCCAAATACCGGATCAAGGAATGGCTGCTTAGTGATATCATTTCAGGAGTTAGTACTGGGCTCGTGGGGACGCTGCAAGGTAAGATGGTGGTGGCCTGGCTCCCAAGTGATGGACAAACACTGTCCTCCAGCAGCAGTGTCTAACTCTCCAGTCAATCCCTTGCATTTTCACCAAAAGCTTGTTCATGCTTCACAGCCTCCATCTTTCTTCCAGAGCCTGCCCCTTAGTGGTGAGATTCCCCTCTTTCTCTTCCTCCTAAGTTCTCAGGAACTCCTGCTACAGCTTGAGCCCCATCACACAAGCAGTAGTGGCTTCTTGGCTTTTATTGACCACAACTCACAGTAAGAAATAAGTATGACATTGTGATCAGTACACAGGCATCTCGAGTTTTGTGAAATATTTACCTTCACTATGAGCAATCAACCTGATATTTTCTTCTGTCCTAGTCTATTCTGCTTGTATTTTATTTTTATTTATTTATGCATTTATTTTTGGTTGCAGTGTGCAGTGGCTTGATGTGGGATCTCAGTTCCCAGACCAGGGATTGAACCTGGGCCACAGTGGTGAAATCACTGAGCCCTAACTACTGGACCACCAGGGAACTCTTGACCCTTATTTTTTAAAATGATGATTGTAGCCCGTTACATTGTTTGACGTTTCATACATGGTCTTGACCAGTGGAATCCAAGCCGTGTCTGCGACCTATGCCACAGCTCACAGCAGTGCTGGATCCTTAACCCACTGAGTGAGGCTAGAGATCAAACATGCAACCTCAAGGATACTAGTCCAGTTTGTAACCCACTGAGCCACAGCAGGAACTCCTCCCTCTACTTTTTATTTATTTATTTTTTTAAATCTCTTTAGGGCTTCACCTGAGGCATATGGAAGTCCCTAGACTAGAGGGTGAATTGGAGCTGCAACTGCAGGCCTGTGCCACAGCCACAGCAACACCAGATTTGAGCCAAAACTATGATTGACTTACTGCAGCTCATGGCAATGCCAGATGCTTAACCTGCTGAGTGGGAGCAGGGATCTAACCCTCAACCTCATGGATCCTAGTTGGGTTCATTACCACTGAGCCACAATGGGAACTCCTTCCTCTACTTTTTAAATCCATTCCCATATTTTAATCTTCTGGCAAAATGTCCCGAAATAGGTAGTATTTTTTTTAACTGCCTTTATGCCATATTTCAATGAACAACTTGGAAATCTGTTGCCTAGTTGGTGAGGAGCAAGTAGTATGGGCATTCTCCTCTGTTCCTTATCCCCACATCTTGCTTCTGCCCGTCCCTCTACTCTACAAAGTCCTTGGGCCATGAATAAGGAAATCTCATTTATTTATTATAATTTAATGGAGCACCTGGTAGGTGCCAGGCACTGGGTATTCTGACATGAATAAGATGCCCCTGCTTTCAAGGCACTCCTAGTCCAATGGGGAAATAGATAACCATTTGATGGAAGGAACAAAGCAGAGGTAATGTTGCTTGGGAAGGGAGGACACTCCAGAGCACTCAACACAGCCTTAGGGGTTTGGGAATGGCTTCCGAGGAAGAATTGTCAGAGCTGTTTCCCTGAAGGTTAAGGCTCAGTTTGCTAAGGGATGGGTGGGGTAGGAATATGTGTAAGAGGATGGCTTGGAAATGGACTATTGCAGACGTTAGTAATAGTGGTTGAGCAATGGCGTTAGCCAAAATTTGCCTGTGGAGCTGTCAGGATTACTCAGAGCAGGCCAGGTAGATTCGCCCAGAGGAGGATGTCCTGTGGTCCCCGTGTGGAACCCCAGCCTGATCAACCATGTTTTCAGTGACAAGGGTGGAAGGGAGTGTTGGATGGGACTGTGTGGTTCATAAGTTAAATGATGCTAAGCGTTGTATGCATGGTGAACTCTAATAGCTTTGACATGGCAACCCCCTCTGGCTTCTGGGTACAGGAACTGTCTAATTCATGTTTGTTTAGCTTAGTGTCTAACATGAGACTGGCATAATATAGCCCTGTAAACACTGAGTGAAGAGAATTGAATTGCATTCCCAATAATGAATCGTCTTAATTGCAAAATAGTATTTCAAGCTGTGTCTGCCAAGTGTTCATAGACAAGTGTCTTTTAAGAATTAATTTTAGTTTTAGTTTTCTTTATTAAGTATTAGACACTGTACTAAGGGCTTTGGTTAGGTATTTCACTTATTCCTCATAACAACTATTATTAGCTCCTTTTCAGTAGTTAAGAAATCTACTAAATCCTGCCCAAGATCATGGAAGTGATGGAGCTGGAAGTGATGGAGCTGGAATTTGAACCCAGAGTCTAGTTCCTAGGATCTTAATTTATACACCATGCTGTTTCTCGCTTTATGAATGATAGGTTTTCCAGAAGCATTATCTCTCTAATGGTATCTTTGTAAGATGAATTTCTGGGAGGTTCACTGGTTCCTTCAAACATTCACTCATTATCATCATCATTCCTTCATCTAATAATATTTATAGGCCAGCCATGGGGATTCAGTGGTTTACTGACAGGCCTGGGTTCTGACCTCAAGGAGCTCATTTTGGGTAGGAGCGAGAGGAATTAAATAAATAGGCTGATAAATCGAAAAATAATTACAGATTGTGATATCTGCTATGGCAGATTAAATAGGCTTTAACAGGGATTAATTCGGAGAGGGAGTGTTTATTTTAGATAGAATGGTCAAGGAAGGCTTTCCTGAGGGGGTGGAATTGAATGAGGGTCAGGAGGATGGGAGAGGGACAGCCACCGCCACGTCTGGAGCAGAAACAAGAGGGTACCAGGCAAAGGTGCAAAGTCCCCGAGGTCACAAACAGCGTAGTATTTTCCAGGAAGGAACGGGAAGAATTCTAGCGTGGGTGGGGGAGAGGTGGGGTGGGGGAGTGGACAGAAGGAGATAAGGTTAGGCAGGACCAGGGTTAAGAGGAGGTAAATGAGTCACTCTCAGGGGGCCTTCTTAAATAATGTCCCCCAGGCACTTCAGTTGCCTCACCCTAGCCCCAGCCCCAAGGGTAGACATTTTCAGCTTGAAGCAGATCAAGCAGGAGACAGACACCCCTGCACGGGTCTGAATTATATTTTGGAGAAGAAATCACTGATGATATACGGATGGATGGGGAATGGCTGAGGAGGTTGGGGCTGGAAAGCTAAGCCTGTCCTTTTGGATATGCTAAATGTGAGATGCCAGATATGGAGCCGGAGTAACTGGAGGTGTGGCGGTCCTTGGGGAGGGTGGGCTAGACCCAAAAGTCAGGAAAGCATCATTCTGGAGGTGATGTTTGGAGGAATGGAAATGCATGAAACTACCTAGGGAGAAAGCGCAGGGGGTGAGGAGACCTGAAAGGGGGATGGAGGGTGGGAGATGAGGAGTCTCCACAAAGAAACAGGAGAAGGGGCTCATGAAGTCAGAGAAAAATAGCTGAGGAATGTGGGGTCAGAAGCCAAAAGAGGGGAGTTCTCACTCGCTCTTTTTCTCTTTTTCAAGGATAGAGGGGTCAGTAGGGTGAATACTCTTGGGGAGAGTATGATGTAAGAAGCAGGGTAGAGAAATGGCTGTAACCAGAGGCATAGGGGAGTAACAAGAAGCTTTGTTTTTCTTTCAGTGTAGGAGGTACTAGAACATAGTTGTAACCCAGTAGAAATGACCCAGCAGAAAGAAAGAGATCTGTGGTCTAAGAGGTAGAGAAGAGGAGTTCCCGTCGTGGCACAGTGGTTAACGAATCCGACTAGGAACCATGAGGTTGTGGGTTCAGTCGCTGGCCTTGCTCAGTGGGTTAAGGATCTGGTGTTGCCATGAGCTGTGGTGTAGGTCACAGATGTGACTCAGATCCTGTGTTGCTGTGGCTGTGCCGTACGCTGCAGCTGTAGCTCCATTTTGACCCCTAGCCTGGGAACTTCCATATGCCATGGGAGCAGCCCTAAAAAAGCCAAAAAAAAAAAAAAGGGGGGGAGGAGGGCTGCTCCTTAAAGCCAGGAGGGATATTTCCTCCATTTTTCAAAGTGGGTGAGGACAGAACTGTGCAGAGGCAGAGAGATCTGAAATTTTGTAAAAGCCAGTTTAGGGCGTCTCATGGATTCCATGTTTTGGATGACATCTAAGGTTCATCTCCTAATTGCATTCATGTAGACGAGGGGGATGGGGAGTTTGAGGGAAGCAGGGGAAGTCTGAGTAGCCATCTCAGAGAGAGGATAAGCACACTTCCTGAGGCAAGAGAATTGAATTGCTTGGAGTTTCCATTGTGGTGCAATGGGATCAGCAGAGGAGCCCTGGGATGCAGGTTCGATCCCTGGCCCAGCATGGTGGGTTAAGGATCCAGCATGGCATCGGTCACAGCTGTGCCTCAGATCTGATCCCTGGCCTGGGAACTCCATATACCAGACAAGAAAAGGAAAGGAAGGAGTTCCCTGATGTGACTCACTTGTAATGAACCCAGTTAGTAACCATGAGGATGCAGGTTTGATTCCTGGCCTCACTCAGTGGGTTAAGGATCTGGCATTGCTGTGGCTGTGGTGTAGGCTGGCATCTGCAGCTCTGATTCAACCCCTAGCCCAGGAACTTCCATATGCCGCATGTGCAGCCCCTGAAAAGAAAAAAAGGGGAATAAAAAGGGGGGGGGGGGAAGGAGAGAGAGAGAAGCAAGTAAGTTCAGAGTATTTTGGAAAACTCTATGGACGAGGAGGCAAGTGAAGACAGGAGGATGGGGGGAAAGTGCATCAGTTCACAGATTAGAAGCCTCGTTAGGGCAGGGAAACATCGCAGTGAGGGTTCTGGAGTGAGTGAGCTGAAAGGCTATCGGACTCTGGTCGGAAAGAGGGCTGCTCAACACTGAGATTTCAGAGATGGTGCTGCAGATTCTAGACATGGCTTGGGAGGATCAACCACTGGCTGGGAGCTGAGGAGTGAGGAGTGTTACTGAGAAGCCCAAAGCATTAAGGACAATGGGATCCACCCCTCCCCAACCTCTACCGGTGCCATGTGCAAGTTCCCAGGCCAGGGATTGAATCCGAGCTGCAGCTGAGGCTACAGCGGCTCCTTTAACCCACTGTGCTGGTCCGGGGCTGGAATCCACAACCCACAGTGACTTGGGCTGCTGTCACTCTGTTCCCATTGGGAACTCCAGTGGGATCTTTTTTACTTTAATCATTAACAAAAAATTCCTTCCAGGCAGCAAGAAACCAATGCAATCCTTTTAGTGCTATTTTTATTCACAGCTATGAGGGACCTCTTCTCTACTTTTTACCTTTGCCTTCTAGACGCTTCCAAATATTTGCTAGCACCGCTGTTATCAAAGTATGCCACCATCCTACACATGAAGGGCCGCAACAGAGGTTCCATTTTTGGATCAATGGCTTAGATTTCTTTCCACGTTGTTATAATTACAAAATTATGACACCAAATTGCTTTATAATACTATTATAATATATTTGAGTAGCACTGTCCCTAAATAGGAATACTCTATGAAAACTGAAAAAGTCCCCATTTTCTAGGTGTATAAGAGCTGCAGAGCCCCGTCTAGGGAAGTGGAAGTTTGAGAAGGACTTGAAAAAAAAGTACATAGGAGATAGGTTGTTTTCATTCCCTGCTTCTTTTTTTCTTGTCTTCCCTTTGTGGCCTCACCTTTCTATTCTATGTTCTTGGGACAGCTGAATGTTGCAAGTCCCTGTAGTCCTTTATATATAAAAACAATTGCATCAGTGATACAGATATTTCTAGAATGCAGACTCTCTAAGGGCAGAGACTTTGTTTTGTACACTCCTGCATTCCCCCAAACCTAGAACAGTGCCCAGCCTATGGAGGGTATGTAATTGACAGTTCAGTTGTTGAATGAATACATGCACGCTTATTGTGGGAAACTGGAAAATACTTCTTTTTTTAAAAAAAAATGTATTATAGTCCATTTAAAATGTTCTGTCAATTTCTGCTATACAGCAATGTGACCTAGTTACACATATACATACTTTTTTTTTCTCACCTTATCCTCCATCATGTTGCATCACAAATGACAGGATGCAGTTCCCTGTAATACACAGCAGGATCTCATTGCCTATTTACTCCACATGCAAGAGTTTGCATCTACCAACCCCAAACTCCCAGTCCATCCCACCCCTCCCCCTCCCCCTTGGCAACCACAAGTCTGTTCTCCATGTAAATGAGTTTTTTTTTCTGTAGATAAGTTCATTTGTGCCTTATATTAGCTTCTAGATATAGATGATATCATATGGTATTTGTCTTTCCCTTTCTGACTTACTTCACTTAGTATGAGAGTCTCTAGTTGTATCCATGTTGCTGCAAATGGTATTATTCTGTTCTTTTTTATGGCTGAGTAAGTATCCCATTGTGTATATGTACCACATCTTCTTAATCCATTCATCTGCCAATGGACATTCAGGTTGTTTCCATGTTTCAACTCTTGACTAATCATGCTGCAATGCTGAAAGTTCTGTCTGGATATATGCCCAAGAGTAGGATTGCTGAATCATATGATATTTCTATATTTAGTTTTCTGAGGAACCTCCATACTGTTTTCCATAGTGGTTGTATCAATTTACATTCCCACCAGCAGTGTAGGAGGGTTCCCTTTTCTCCACACCCTTTCTTGCATTTGTTATTTGTAGACTTATTAATGATAGCCATTCTGATCCATGTGAGGTGGTACCTCATATTTTTGATTTGCATTTCTCTAATAATTAGTGATGTTGAGCATTTTTTCATGTGCCTGTTGGCCATCCATATGCCTTCTTTGGAGAAATGTCTATTCAGGTCTTCTGTCCATTTTTCAATTGGATTGTTTTCTGCTGTTGAGGTGTAAGAATTGTTTGTGTATTTTGGAGATTAAGCCCTTGTTGGTTGCAATGGTTGCATTGTTTGCAAATACTTTCTCCCATTCTGTGGATTTTTTTTTTTTTATGGTTTCCTTTGCTGTGCAAAAGCTTCTAAGTTTGATTAGGTCCCACTGGTTTATTTTTGCTTTTATTTCTATTGCCTTGGGAGACTGACCTAAGAAAACATTTGTACAGTTTATGTCAGAGAATGTTTCACCTATGTTCTCTTCTAGGAGTTTGATGGTGTCTTGTCTGTCTTATGTTTAAGTCTTTAAGCCATTTTGAGTTTATTTCTGTGCATGGTGTAAGGGTGTGTTCTAGTTTCACTGATTTGCATGCACCTGACCAGTTTTCCCAGAACTACTTGCTGAAGAGACTGTCTTTTTCCCTTTTTATATTCTAGCATCCTTTGTTGGAGATTAATTGACTATAGGTTTCTGGGTTTATTTCTGGGTTTTCTATTCTGTTCCATTGGTCTGTATGACCATTTTTGTACCAGTATAATACTGCCTTGATTACTGTAGCTTTGTAATGTTGTCTTAAGTCTGGAGGAGTTATGCCTCCTGCTTTTTTTTTTTTCCCCCTCAGGATTGCTTTGGAAATTCTGGGTCTTTTATGGGTCCATATAAATTTGTGGATCATTTGTTCTAGTTCTGTGAAAAATGTCATGCGTAACTTGATAGGGATTGCATTGAATCTATAGATTGCTTTGGGTAGCATGGTCATTTTAAGAATATTAATTCTTCCAGTCCAGGAGCATGGCATATCTTTCCGTTTCTTTGAATCCTCTTTAATTTCCTTGATTAATGTTTTATAGTTCTCAGCATATGTCTTTCACTTCTTTGGTCAGGTTATTCCTGGGTATTTAATTTTTTTGTGGTGTGATTTAAAAAGGTATTGTCTTTTTATATTCCTTTTCTAATATTTCATTGTTAGTATACAGAAATGCAACCAAGTTCCAGATATTAATCTTGTATCCTGCTACTTTGCTGAATTTATCGATCACTTCGAATAGGTTTTGTGTGGAGTCCTTAGGTTTTTCTACATATAGTATCATGTCATCTGCATAGAGTGACAATTTTACCTTTTATCTTCCAATTTGGGTACTTTTTATTTCTTTTGTTTGTCTGATTGCTGTGCCTAGAACTTCTAATACTATGTTGAATAAAAGTGGTGAGAGTGGGCATCCTTGTCTTGTTCCAGATGTTAGTGGGAAGGCTTTCTTTCAGCTTTTCTCCATTGAGTATTATATTGGTTGTGGGTTTGTTGTAAATGGCTTTTATTATGTTAAGTATGTTCCCTCTATACCCACTTTGGTAAGAGTTTTTATCATGATTGGATGTTGGACTTTGTCAAATACTTTTTCTTCATCTATTGGTTCTTTCCACTTTGGTTTTTTACTTTTGTTTTGTTAATATGGTGTATGACGTTGATTGATTTGCATATGTTGAAATATCCTTGTGAACCTGGGATGAATCCCACTTGGTCATGGTGTATGATATTTTTTGTATGTTATTGGATTCGGTTGGCTAAAATTTGGTTTAGCATAGAAAATACTTATAAGAAACATGAGAAAATAACTCTCCAACACAGTGGAAATCTCCTTTTATCCTACTATATAGTCACACTAAAGCCATATTTTAGTAGACATTCTACTAGACACATAAATGCATATCTCTGTAAAAGAATAAAGAAATGTCTGAGAAGGACTAAATTCAGGATAGTGGCTGCCTCCTGAGAGTTGAGGGACTAAAGAGGAAGGGATTGAGAAAGAGTATAAAGAGAGTTTCAACTGTACTGACAATAATTTATTTCTTGAGCTAGATAGATGGTGGATACATGGATGTTTATTATATTGTAGTCTATTTATACCTGAATTATATTGACAGTCTTTTCTTATTTTTATTTTATTTATTTTTTTGGCCATGCCCATGGCATGTGGAAGTTCTCCAGCCAGGGTTTGAACCTGAGCCACAGCAGTGACCCAAGCCCCTTCAGTGACAAGGCTGGATTCTTAACCCATGGTGCCACAAGGGAACTTCTCTTTTCCTATTTTTTTCTTTTTTTTTTTTTTGACCTCCCAGCAGCATATGGCACACCTTCTTTCCCTATTTTTTAATGCATACAGCAAATATGTTTAACAAAAGTGGGAGTGTACATATTGATCACAATTTTGAATCCTGCTTTTTCTCATTTCTTTCTTTTCTTTTTTTTTTCTTTCTCCTTCTTTTTTTCGGCCCATGTGTGCAATAGCTTGAATGTGGGATCTCAGTTCCCAGACCAGGGTTTGAACCCAGGCTTTAGTGGTGAAAGAACTGAATCCTAACCACTAGATCACCAGGGAACCCTCTCTCATTTATTTCTTATATGTACTGTACCAGAGATATGTAAACTATTAGTAGTATACTATTTGTATACAGCATATCAATTCCAATTCCATTTCCTAGAATTACAGTGTATGAAGTATACTTTAGTTAACCACTTCTCTGTTTTTTTTTTTTTTTTTTTTTTTTTTTTTTTTTTTTTTTTTTTTTTTTTTTTAAGAGACACCTCCATTGCATATGGAGGTTCCCAGGCTCGGGGTCTAATCAGAGCTACAGCTGCTGGCCTATGCCACAGCTGCAGCAGTGCCAGATCCTTAACCCACTAAAAGAGGCCAGGGATCGAACTCACAACCTCATGGTTCCTAGTCGGATTCATTTCTGCTGCGCCACGACGGACACTCCACACTTCTCTGTTTTGAGACATTCATTCAATAAATAATTTGGGGCACCTGTGTGGCAGGATATTTACGTTGTTGTCACTTTGGCTTGATTTTCTCTCACTGTGAGTGAGTGAAATGTGGGAAGGCAATATGAAGTAAGGTGTGCTGACTACCTAAGAGGTATTTAATCAAAAAACCCCCAAAGCATTATTGTTTTCCAACCCCTGTGTAGATGGAAATGTTGAGATTTCTCTATGCAATGTGATATTCATGGACCCAGAAACCACTTGGGATTGCCCAGCAAAGGTGTTCATCTCTTAGTGGAGAGCTCATTGGAGTCTTGCCAACTGCTATGTACACTTGTCTCATTTTTTTTCTTTGTTGGATCCACCTTCTGTTCCCCAATGAGAAAGGAGAAAGGGCAGTGCACCAATATCTGAGTTCCTCAGAACACCACGAAATGCTAAATTCAGACAAAACAGGTCTGAGCCTTTGAACTGAATTGATCAAGTTTTTAATCAACAACTTTTTTTCCCCATTCACTTGATGAGTGGATGATTGAATTACTGATCAGCTGAGTCAACTCCTTTGAGCAGGTGATGCGTGAAGATGCAGTCATTATCCCAGCTGATTTGAATCATGTTCTGCGTCCTCACGTCCTAGCATAGCCACAGATCTTCCGATCTTCCGCAAAACAAGATCACTAAGGAAGGGTTGCAAATCGAAAAGATCTATGAAAAGGCTTTTCTTTGTACAGACATCATATATCATCACTTCTGTTTGTGAATTTAATGGTTTGGGATGTGCTTTCAGGCATGGCATATGCTCTGCTAGCTGCTGTTCCTGTTGGATATGGTCTCTACTCCGCTTTTTTTCCGATCCTGACCTACTTTATCTTTGGAACATCAAGACACATCTCAGTTGGTAATTATATGCATATACAATTGTATTTGTTCATGGTTAATGTGTTTGGACTGGATTATTTGTATTCCGCTTCCATATCTTTGTTAATGTTTTCAAGGGAGTTAGGGTATCAATGCTTTACTTGCTTTTCCTATTCAATGATGCAATGGTTCTTCAATGGTTCTTTTTTTTTTTTTGGCCATATCCACAGCATGTGGATGTTCCGGGCCAGGGATTGAACCGGTGCCATAGGAGTGACAATGCCAGATCCTTAACCTGACGAGTTATCAGGAAACTCCTGCCATGGTTCTTAGCTTTCAAAATATTATTGCTGTTAGTTAGCTTTACAGTTAACTCTTTTTTAATGAAGAGGAGAAAATTGAAAGATTGTTTATAAATTATAGCCTACCTTCAAATCTTAGCATGTTTTGATTTTCGAATATGTAATACATTGGACTACATATTTAGAAAGTGTACTCTTCTAGGGTGAAAAATGACAAGGGAAATAATCTTGGAGAAGTCTTTGAACCTACTGTTTTACTAGATTAACTTTGCTTTTATGAAATTATGTTTATCCAATACATATGCATTATTTCATTAAAGAGCAATACTTATTTTAAGTCACTAATTTTGGAAGACTGGAAAAATGGTGCCAAAACAATTTAGAAACTAAGCTTGGCTTTCTTCCTTGGTATGGCTCAAAATAGGTTTATTTCCTGATGTTCCTAAAATTTGAATTTTCTTTGGCTAGAATGTTCTAGTAAATGAATGTCATAATGCTATTTTGCAACTTCGACATTTATACATGAGATAATTTTTACCTACATCCATCTGCTGGCTAGACAGATCTACCTGGGCCATCCTCTTGAAACAAATACAAGCCATCTACTACGGTATCTCCAGCCCATATCCTTGCCCTTAGTTATATTTCCCCCAGTGTCTGGCATATTGCCTTGTCTGTAAAAGGAGAGCAGAAAGAGGTTATTGGTTAAAAGAACTTCCTCACCTGGGAGAGTAGAGCAGTATCAAATGCATGATGAGGTGAGGAACAGAGAAGCGTATTTTTTTTTTTTCCTCTTTGGTATGCTATATATTCAGACACCCCAGATTACTAGATTTTTGCACTGAGTCCTCTCAGTGGTCAAAGCCTTCCATGATCAAAAGATAGAATCATCATCATCATGGATAAAAATGTCCATAATGAAAGGAGCTGTTGCTGGAAGAAAAGTACTTTTTAAACATGGAATCAACAGGCTGGGCTTTGATATGAAAAAGCAGTTCGTCTTGGAAAGGGACAAAGAGAAACTCTCCATTGCCTTTGTTACTTTTTTATCTTAATTTTGACCATGTGATATTGATCAAGATTCCACAGAGATCAGGACATGGGATGCTCTAGATAATGAACTTACATGGAATAAAAATAAGATGGAACAAGGAAGGGCTCAGCTAGTATGCCATTCCTTCCAGGAAGACTGACAACTCCCCCCTCCATCCCCCTGTACCCACGCATACACATGAAGATCACACACAGATAGGTCAGACACCCTTCTTGTACACTTACAAAGCATTGTAATTACCTACCTATGTGTCTCTCTTATTTCTGGGTCAGGGATGACTTGTAACATCTGCTTTTTAGCTTCTTTTGTGAGCCAACAGTATTTTCCCAATCACAGCTAATTATTTCCCATGCATTTCTAATCCTTTGTGTACATGTCAAGGCTAAATATTTGTGATGAATAATGAATTGATAAGAGACTTTTCCCCCAGGACCTTTTCCAGTGGTCAGTTTAATGGTGGGATCTGTTGTTCTGAGCATGGCCCCGGATGAACACTTTATCATATCCAGCAGTAATGGAACTGCCCTGAATACCACTGTGATAGACTTTGCAGCTAGAGACGCAGCAAGAGTATTGATTGCAAGCACCCTTACTCTTTTGGTTGGAATCATACAGGTAATGGGCTTATGAACAGCATATAGATTGGCATGATTTTTATTTGAAAGAACTAGCTGTAAAGCATGTGGACTTAAAAGGTTCATTTAAAAGCAGAACAAATCAACTTACAGGACCCCCAAAGTTATTTTTTAAATTATATAAAATTATATTGTTTTAGGTCATATGCTAAAATAATCAGCCAGACCCCACTTATTAGGGCTCATTTAATCATCAACATCAGAGATAGAAAAAAAAAAAAAAGGCAGACCATGTATGATTCAAATAAGGGTGAGAGAAGGGAAGTGTGCCGGAAGCCATTAAGAGAAAAAGGGTGAGCAGAGCCATGGGACTTGAAAGTCACAGACAGAAGTTACATTATTTTTGCTTTTCTTATTACATATCTAGAGATACTTCAAGGTCACATGGTTTTCAAATTTTAGAGTGGTGGAGGAGAGAGGGCATTAAGTATTTTTGTGTCATGGGCAGGCTACCAGAGTTTTCACTGATGTGAAGTTTAGTTCATTAGTAGTTCGAAAGGGTGGGTCCATCTCCCAGGCAAACATTATTCCTTCCTTTTTCTTGTTCCAGTTGATATTTGGAGGTTTGCAGATTGGATTCATAGTGAGGTATTTGGCAGATCCTTTGGTTGGTGGTTTCACAACAGCTGCTGCCTTCCAAGTGTTGGTCTCACAGCTGAAGATTGTCCTCAACGTTTCAACCAAAAACTACAATGGAATTCTCTCCATTATCTACGTAAGTGTTGCTTCTTATTCCGGGACGGCTCATGTTCCATTTTTAACCTGCAACCGGAGAGCCTATATCTATACCATACGTGGGGAGCCATGGAAAATATTCTCCTCGGAAAGCAGCAGTAGAGTCAGGAGTAACATGGATGAAAACACATTTTGCAAATCATTGTTCTCAGTTGATCTACGTGGTTTCAGAAGTGTCACTGCTCTTAAAAATATATAGTGAAGACTGGTCTGGGAGGCAACAGATCGGAGTTCCATTCTCAACGTTGCCTATGATAAGCTAAGGGACCTCAGGCACAGCATGTAGGGTAGTGGCTGAAAGCTCAGTTTGGATGACTGGGATTCATATCCTGACTTCATTGCTTATTATTTGCTCTATTACCTGAGCAAAACGCTATGCCTCAGTTTCCTTCTCTGCAAAATGGAGTTGATATTCATATCTACCCATTAAGTTTTTTAAGGATTGGCGTTCCTGCTGTGGCATGATGGGATTGGTGGCACCTCTGTGGTTCAATCAGGTTCATTCCCTGGCCCCACACAGTTGACATAGCTGAGGCTTGGATCTGATCCCTAGACTCGGAACTCCATATTCCACAGGGTAGCCAAAAAGAGAAAAGTGATATTTTAAAACTATTATTTCATATCTTAGGACTTCTTTTTTATTTATAAAATGAAATAATTGGAGATAGAGCTCTATAGCCCTTTTTAACTGTGACAGTCCATAAAATGCATAATGTAAATGTCTCAGCAATTATAGATGAAAAGGAACATTAGATTCAGAGATGATTCAACATGCAAAAGAGATGCAAAAGAAGGATGTAGATCACACTAATTAGATTTGAAAAAGTTCTTGACTCTAAATGTATGTGCTATATAAAGCATGTTATCAATGCTTGGAAAGCAGTGATAATAGTAACATGATGTCACCCTACTTTGCGGAGAATGACACCGTGCAAATATAATGTGCCAGCATTGAGAATGGAGTTTGAGTTCTTTAATGACCCATGTGTTTGATTTCAGGTCAAGCATACATGTCTGAAAGTTAGTGAAGTGGTCAGGACTTTGCTCAAGTTCACAGCAATGCCAGAATCCAAGTATTACTCTATCCATTCAACAATATTACCAAGTGCCTATTACAGGCTGGATACTGTGCTAAGCTGTGGGACTAGGCAGAGGAAGCAATATAACATGGTGATTGAGATCATAGTTTTTGCGGCATTCCCTGGTGGTCTGGTGGTTAGGGTTTGGCACTTTCACTGCTGCGGCCTGGGTTCAATCCCTGGTCTGGGAACTGAGATCCCATATCAAGCCTTGGCCAAAAACAAAAATAAAAACAAACAAACCAAAAAAACCCCTAAAAAAGATCTTGGACTTTGAACTTCAGTAAACTTGAGTTGGAGTTTTGGTTCCACCACCTACAACCCATGTGATTCTAGGCATGTCCTATTTAACTTCTCTAAGCCTCAGTGTTTCCAGTTGTAAAATGGGAGTAATAATAGTAGCTGCCTGTGAGGACTGTGAGGATTAAAAATGAAAATTTTGTGTAAAGCACTTAGCACAATACTAGGCTCATAGTGAGAACCGAGTTTATTATTATTATTTTCATTATCATGATAATCAGACCTCATGGAGCTTACTGTTCACTTCCCAAGGACCCAGCCTGTTAGCAGATATTACCACAGGGTGTTTTTTCATTCATCCTTTTTCTTTTTTTTTTTTTTGGTCATTGTGGATTTGATTTTTTTCCTACCAAGTCCTTAGTTTGCTTTGGGGCCTTCTGACTGCCTTTTTTCTGACACTCTCTCACTTTGGCAGTCCCTATGCACTGTGGTTTTTCTGTTTGTTTTTTTTGGGGGGGGGGCTTGCCTTTGTACTTTCTTCATCAACTCTTCATTCACTTATTCTTTTATTGTCATCCATTAGTCATTTCAATAAGAACTTGCTGACAACCTACCATGTGCCAGGTACTGTTTACTCCCTGTACAAACCCACTGTCTCCTGAATCCACCAAGACGCCCCTGAGTGAGTGTACCAACCTCCTTGTGTGAACATTGCTAGGCCTGCATCCCTAAAGGTCACAGGGGGCCAAGCCAATGGTTAACCTGGATCCCTGGCTATTGATGGACTTCTGCAGACAGGGGACTGGAATAGTTCTTCTGGTCTCCTAAGCCTATGTTTAAAATGAAGCTTGATGCAAATAACCCCATTTTCAACAGGTCCAAAGTAACCAGGAAATATCAGAACAAAGTCAAAAATAGTTTTTACATCCGATACGATCAGTACGTGACTTGGGTCCTGTTGAACATTACACTTGAAGCCTCAGGTTAGAATGTGTCACAGAATTCTGCAAGTAATTCCTCCCAGGTCAGCCAAGTTGGATAAAGATATTTCAATCATCCTTGTGTGAGGGTGAATATAAGCTTGCTCTTCTGAGGGAAAAAAAAAAAAAAAAGAATCAGCAGATCTGGAAATAATTGCATAAGGGTTGAATGAGCCACTCAGTACCTGAACAGAGAATTCTGCTTATGATATTACCAGTTGCAATTATTCGTGAAAGAATCCTTCAACAAATGCAGGGCAGTAGTGGCTTCCCCCAGGAAGGACTGTAAGATTGTTGTAAGATGCTCTCCCTGGAATGTAGTTAACATCCCTTTTGTTATAAGCTTGTACTTTGGATGGCTTGTCTGCTTCTCACTCAAAAAAAAAAAAAAAAAAAGAGAGAGAGAGATAAAATAATGCAAATGACTGGAGGAGGAAATAGAGAAACTTTAGTTTACAAATGCCAGAGGTGCAGGGTTATAGGATGCAAAAGGGACAATGACAGGGTGGTGTTGGCAGAATTCGGAATTAGTAATACTCTTCAAGCTACCATGTAACAACTCAATTATGTAAGTAAATCACACAGTCCAATTTCAGAGTGGTTGTCTTTTCCAGCTATTCACTTTGGTTTGTCCTGACAGACAAGGGAAGGCTTTGCTTGCTAAATTGACCTTCTCTCTCTCCATTTCTTCTCCTAATGAGGAGGGTGGCCGTGTTGAAAAGTATTGCCCAGATGGAGAGAGTTTTGAATGCCACCACCAAGCTCCAGCACATTCATTACTTTGACTCTATTTCAGTATGTAAAAATTAAGCCATTATAATTGGGAAAGTAACACTTTAAGGGTTGATTTATATATAGGCACTGAAGTTCCAGTAGGAGGAAATGCCGGAGAGTAAGGGCTGATTATGAAGGATTTGTTATATTCATAGAGATAAGATGCATTAAAATAAATTTGGCACCAAAAGTTAACCAATGAATTTCCTCATATGTAATATCAAGTATAATTCTTAACTTGTGGCTTCATGCACCCAGAAGGAAGAAGTTCTTTAAATGAAATGGTTCTAAAATTCTCCAAGCATGGTAGGAAATATAGTAAAATACTGCCTATTTCTGAAAAGTTTCATTATCTTGGTTTGAACTGGTCAGAATATGAGGCTGAAATATGGAATCATAAGAGTATTCCTATTTTAAACATATTTTAGTAAGTATTTAAATAGTAAGCTAAATGAGAATTACTTTTCAGTGCTTTCTTAAAGTCTCATTTCTATGAATATAATGTGACTACTTCACTTTATGAGATTAATTTGCACAATGATCAAACTTTCTATTGTAGAATTTTTCCTAAGCGTATCTGATTTTTTTTTTTTTTTTTTTTTGGTCTTTGTGCCTTTTCTAGGGCCGCTCCCCTGGCACAAGGAGGTTCCCAGGCTAGAGTCGAATTGGAGCTTTAGCCACTGGCCTACACCAGAGCGGGATCTGAGCTGAGTCTGCAACCTACACCACAGCTCAAGGCAATGCTGGGTCCTTAATCCACTGAGCAAGGCCAGGGACCAAACCCGAAACCTCATGTTCCCAGTCAGATTCATTAACCACTGTGCCATGACGGGAACTCCCTAAATGTATGTGATTACTCAATATAGGCAACTAATACATTCCTAAGCCCTGTTTGATGCAATTGTGTCATAAACATTTTGGGTTTTGCAACTCATATCACATTTTGAATACATCACAGGAGCTTTTTATTCAAAGGCCTAAGAGACTCTCATAGATTAAATGGGACTCCTGTAGTGATCATTTTCATAAGGTGAAAGTTTTTGCATGTGGAAGTTCCCAGGCTAGGATTTGAATCAGACCTGCAGCTGCTACACAGCCACAGTCACAGCAGTGCCAGATCTGAGCCGCATCTTTGACCTATGCCACAGCTTGCAGCAATGCCAGATCCTTAACCCACTGATTGAGGCCAGGGATCGAACCCACATCCTCATGGATATTGGTCAGGTTCTTAACCTACTGAGCCATGACAGGAACTCCTATAAGGTGAAAGTTTTTAAGATTGGGATAGCTTTTCTGATTATTTTTATTTTTGAAATTTTCCATCTTACGTTGAAAGTAAACCTTTATTATATAGACAACTGAAATATATCTAGCTCATGAATTAATGGGGGGGGTCATTATTAGAAAATTGATTATGTAAAAGGCCAGACAACCATACCTTCAAGACTCTGAAGTGTGAGGTGTGTTTATTGTTATGGTCGATGCCCTAAGTTCTTGAGTTAGGGTGTCTGCTTGTGCTTGATATTTTTTTCTTGTTCACCTCTTTCTGCAACCACTTGCTTCATCTGTTACTATCAATGTATTGGCCTCTAGCAATTTTCCTGACTCTGGAAGGCAAAGTAGACGTGCAAGTATTAGGTTTAGAGCGAGAGGAAAAATACTCAGTGAAGACCACGAGGTTTCCTACAAGTCAGATGCCTGAAGTCTGGTTGTTCTAGCATTTGGTGGAATGTATTTTGCTTACCCAATAGCTTCTCCTCTCATTCCCTTGCTCCTGAATGTTTTCCAAAGGGCTGAGGTTGTGAGCAAGATGACTCCTCAGTTATTTAGTGATCATTGTACATAATTGGACCAGGTTGTTGTTATAATTATTTTAAGTAATATTTTATCTTCATATAAAATGCATCTATAAAAGGACTCATTCAATGAAAAGTAAACTTCATTGGGAGATTACTTGTCCCAAAGAATTGAACAATACCTTCTCAAGGATGCCTTCCACAGGACTGAAGTTCTGTAACAAAGATATTAGTGTTCTCCCCTGGGATTCTTTCTTACTAATCTCCCTTGATTCCCAGAAACCTCCTATTTACAAAACAAAACTAGTTTTTCTTGAGCTGGCTTGTCTGGCCACTTGGAAAGAGTTAGTTGTTTTTAAGTCATTTTACTTCAAGTTTGAACTAAGTACCAAATTAATTTCCAAAAATTTGTACTTGATCTATATTTGTATATCAATTAAATAGCTTTTCCTTAATTTTTTTTTCTTTTTAGGGCTGCACCTGTGCCATGTGGAAGTTCCCAGGTCAAATCAGAGCTGTAGCTGCCAGCCTAGGCAACAGCCACGGCAGTACCAGATCCCAGCCACATCCTTGATCTATGCCACAGTTTGTGGCAACACCAGATCTTTAACACACTGAATGAAGCCAGGGATCAAACCTGCATCCTCATGGATACTGGTTGGGTTCTTAACCCTCTGAGCCACAGCAGCAACTCCTCAATAGCTTTGCTTTGCCATACAGAATGGCTCAGTCCATATGTATCTACATATGAAGTATTTTAGGACTTTTTATTATCAACTGTATTATTCAGGTTTAGCAAGAGCTTTACCTAAAATACTAGTTAATTGGGACTTTTTGGTTTATTTGTTTTTAATTTCAGAATTACAGTATCAAAATGAGGTCACGTAATGGCATCTATAAAACCACTTAAGCTATAAACTTTTAAAGCTTTTCTTCTAATAAAGGATAGTGTGTAACAATATATTTTCTCTAGAAAGATCTCACTTTTATTGTAAAAAATACAGGTAAGGAAAAATAAGGCAGAAATCACCCATAGTCTTACCACTTCAAGTTAACTCTCATTAATAACTTGGTGTAAATATATTACGAAGACTGGATGTATTTAATGGTCTCTGTATTAACCAACACGTTTAATAATTTTACATGAAATTCTTAAGTGCTCTTTGATGACGATATGATTTTTTTATAAATTGTTTTTTTAACAGACTCTGATCGAGATTTTTCAAAATATTGGTAACACCAATCTTGCTGATTTCATTGCTGGATTACTCACCATTATCATCTGTATGGCAGTTAAGGAATTAAATGATCGATTTAAACACAAAATCCCAGTCCCTATTCCTATAGAAGTGATTGTGGTAAGTAGAAGATGTAGTTAGAAAATTCAGCATGAACTAGTGATAAGAAAAGAGTTGTTAAAACAAAAGGACTTTTTCTTTAAAAAAAACGCTTTTGTTTTATTTCAGACAATAATTGCTACTGCCATTTCATATGCAGTTAACCTGGAAAAAAATTATAATGCTGGCATTGTTAAATCCATCCCAAGAGGGTGAGTTTGGAATTCCTCTTAGGCAATACTAATATTTTGTCAGTACTTTCTATTTAAATGAAACCTTTTATTACAAACTTCATTTCATTGCTGCTCCCTCAACAGTCTTATTTGTGTGTGATCTTAAGAGGAATACCTGTTTGTGCAAACCAGCAGAGAAACAGTATGTGTGTAGATAAAGATCAAGCCATTTGTTTCACAGCAGCCCCCACGTGCTCTTTTTCTTTCTGTTCTCAAAACGTGGCAGGACATGCACTTTTACTGTCAGGCTCCTGATTTAAACTCACATATATAATTACAGCATGCTATAAATAGAATCACGGTTAGTAACATTTATTGTACTGAGAACAATCTGCTTAAGGAATAAGGGACATCTGGCCCCAGTTCTCCTCCATGTAGTTGAATCACTCTTAGATAAAATCATATCATTTGTTCCTGTGAACAAATGTTCCTAAGACAATGCATGATCTTTAAGGGAGGTTTGATGAATTAAAAGAGTCAAGAACTAAGGTCCTTTGTCCACCTCTGTCACCATCTAGGCCTGTGGCCCTGGGGGCTTTTCCTCTAATGTAGAGATAATGACAAAGTGTTGAAATCTCAGCTTGAGCTTGTTAACCACGAACTCGACCACCCATAAAGTAGACCTAAGGCCCTACACATAATTTTTTTTTTGTCTTTTTTAGGGCCACTCCAGAGGCATATGGAAGTTCCCAGGCTAGGGGTCAAATCGGAGCTGTAGCCGCCGACCTATGCCAGAGCCACAGCAATGCCAGATCCTTAACCTGCTGAGCGAGGCCAGGGATCCAGCCCAAGGCCTCATGGATGCTAGTCGGGTCCCTTAACCACTGAGCCACGGTGGGAACTCCATGTAATTTTTTTGTTTTCTTTTTACAGCCGCTCGCTCCTGAGGCATAAGGAAATTCCCAGTCTAGGGATCAAATTGGAGCTGCACCTCGGGCCTATACCACAGCCACAGCAACACTGGATCCAAGCTATGTCTGCAGGCTGTGCCACAGCCATAGCAACACCAGATCCTTAACCCACTGAGTGAGGCAAGGGATCGAATCCGAATCCTTATGGATGCTATGTCAGGTTCTTAACCCTCTGAGCCACAGCAGGAACACCCCCCCCCCCCCCACATAATTTGATCATATGACTTTGATAAAGAAGCTCAGATGTTTATTAGATTTATAGCATTAACTTGCAGTGTCTATGACTAGACTTGGTGTTAGATGACCAATAAGTACTAGTTTCCCCTCCTGTAACCAGCTGAGGGACCTGTAACAGTCAGAGTTCCTCATGCTCTTAATAGAAACCCCTCAAGTCAGCTCAGTCCTAGGGCTTATTCCCCAGAAAACTACTGCCTTGCCATTGGATTAAGCTTATGATTTCTTCTACTCTCTTCAAAAAAACAAAAAGAAAGAAAAAGAAAAAGAAAGAAAAATTACAGCTGGTGATATGAAGCTTAACTTACATATTATCATCCATTGTAATGTTTCTCATACTCACTTTTTTTGTGAGAATCACGAGACCCTTGTTAACACAGATTCCTGGTTCCCACCTTGAACCTATGGAATCAGGCTTTTCAGAGAAGGGCCTGAGAATTAATATTTTTTTAATGATTCTAATGATCAGTGAGCTTGAGAAACATTGAATTAGAATATCAATCTTTTTTTTTGTCTTTTGTCTTTTTTGTTGTTGTTGTTGTTGTTGCTATTTCTTGGACCGCTCCCGCGGCATATGGAGGTTCCCAGGCTAGGGGTTGAATCGGAGCTGTAGCCACCGGCCTACGCCAGAGCCACAGCAACGCGGGATCCGAGCCGCGTCTGCAACCTACACCACAGCTCACGGCAACGCCGGATCGTTAACCCACTGAGCAAGGGCAGGGACCGAACCCGCAACCTCATGGTTCCTAGTTGGATTCGTTAACCACTGCGCCACGACGGGAACTCCAAAGAATACCAATCTTTTGACAGTGAATCCTAATGCTGGCATAAATTTAGTGATACAAGATGTAGTGTGGGGAGTTGCTGCTGTAGTGCAGTGAGTTAAGAGTCCGACTGCAATGGCTCCGGTCGATGCGGAGGTCTGAGTTTGATGCCCCATCTGGTGCAGTGAGTCAAAGGATCTGGTGTTACAGTTGCAGCACAGGTTACAGCTGCAGCTGGGATTCAATCCATGGCCTGGGAACTTGCATATGCCATAGGTGTGGCTGTAGGAGTTGTGGTGTTTTCACCCTAACAATTAGATTATTTGACTAGTTAGAAACAGTGACATAAAACTACATTTTATAAATCCCTTTTGTCAGGCTTCCTAGGAAATAACACCTGGAGTGGGTCCACAGCAAATGCCCTGTCCCATCAGTCCTGGTTCCGTTAGTGGACTTGGGGGACTCATTTTTGCCTCCCCACATGACCCTTTCGGGCCCTATCCAGGGTTTGCCTGGCCACTTTCCTTCTGAGAATGGATCTCTGGCCTCTTGCTCTTGGGTGTCCTCAAATTGAAGCCTCTGGTGTGATTGGTCAGCCTGCCTAACCTGCCCAGTCTCCAGGACTGGAAGCTCCTCCCCCAGGTCAGTGACCCCACTCCTTTTGTTCAGCCTTTGGGTAGCATAGAAGAAAGTCTCATAACATTAGCCAGTGGGACAAAGAAACGGTGTTGTGGAGAGACTGGAACAGGACAAGGAGGAGAGAAAGGTAAGTAGGCTGAAAGGAAGAGGACCAGAGAGACTGTGCCAGCCCATGCTGTGTCCCCTCCCACTTCAGTCCCCCCATAAGGGAGGAAGAGCGTGGCCTCCTTTTGTCCCTTTGAGGGTCCATACCATATGGCTATTGCTCGGTACCCAATGACAGTGTCCCCCAAACCGTGACCACCTGCCCTTCTCCTGTGCTCCCTTTCCTGTTTCTTGACCAAATTAACACTTTCTCCATGTCCGATCAGCTTCGGAGTATCCCACTAGGATTCACCCAACCAGGAGCCCTCATTCTGGCACTAAGCCTTTTCCAGTTAGATCTAACATCCATACCTTGACCTACTAAATGACCTTGTGCAAATCACTTTTCTGGGCCTCAGTTCCCTTATCAACAAAAAGAGAGAGGTAGATTAACAATTGCTAGGGTATTAGAATAGGGTATTAGTTTTTTGTTTTGTGTTTTAGGGCCATACCTGTGGCATACGGAAGTTCTGGCTAGGGGTTGAATTGGAGCTACAGCTGCCGGCCTACGTCACAGCCACAGCAGCATGGGATCCAAGCTATACCTGTGACCTACACCACAGCTCACGGCAGCACCGGATCCTTAACCCACTGAGCAGGGCCAGGGATCGAACCCTCATCCTCATGGTTCCTAGTCAGGTTTGTCAACCACAGAGCCATGAAGGGAACTCTGAAGGTATTAATTTGAATAATATTAGCTAGCTCTAGACTTCTGTGGTTTTCTATAAGAATCTCATTTCTACTTTACCACTTCCCTTTAATTATAGGGGAAAAACTGGAGTTTCCTATTAAACTTTCGGAGTTTCTGTTGTGGATCAGCAGGTTAAGAACTTGACTAGTATCCATGAGGATGTAGGTTCAATCCCTGGCCTCAGGCACTGGGTTAAGGGTCCAGCATTACCAGAAGCTGTGGTGTAGGTCACAGATGCAGCTCTGAGTCAACCCCTAGCCTGGGAACTTCCATATGCCGCAGGTGTGGCCCTAAAACAAACAAACAAAACACTATTAAAGGAAATTCAGGTATAAGTGAGAGGCTAGAGAGTTTTGTTTTTTTGTTTTTTGTTTTTTGTTTTTTTTTGGCCATGGACCCCTGGAATTACATCATATGGAATGGATAGTCATCAAGATAAAGGACCTCCCATTTTCACAACCACATGCTCCTAAACTTGTAGATTTATTCCTTCATATGGTTGGTAGAGTAGCTCCAGTTTTGTCAAGCAGTAGTTATTTCTTCCCACAACCGTCTCAGTGTGACTCTGGGCATTCTGATAATTACATAAATTTAATCTTTTTTGGCCTCAAGAAGATTTTGAATATCATGGTTCTTAGATATGGATTTTCCACTTAGCTCTTTTAGCACCCCATATTCTTTGTCTCTTGAGCAGACTTGACATCTCTTTGAACAGGGTAAATCTCATTTTATGGCTAGGATGTCTTTTAAATTCCAACCTTTAAGATGAAATTGTGTAACGAGAAACATGAATGTGTGAGATGGCGTAGCATGAGATTGTATGCTATTAAAGAACCAGTAATGACAGGTTTATTCTTGTCAGAGGTATAGATAAGGCAGCATTTGGAGGCTCTCAAATAGAGGACAAAGGAATCAGCCAGTAAGAGAGTACCAGCTTCTCATTAAAAAATTGTAAATGCAGAAGTTCCCGCTATGGCGCAGGGATTAAGAATCCAACTGCATTGGCTTGGGTCAATGCAGAGGTGTGGGCTCCATCCCCAGCCCAGCACAACAGGTGAAAGGATCTGGCATTGCCAAAGTTGCAGTTCAGATTCAGTCCCTAACCTGGGAATGTCCATATGCCTAAGGTGCGGCCATTAAAAAAAATGGTAAAAGCAGGTGCTACCACTTACGCATCTCATGATCCCCTTGCCCTCTTGGCTTAGGTCCTTTTGTGTCTGACTTGTGCCTGGGCTGATGCAGCACTTGGGAAGGTGGGAAAAGACTATAGTGGTCAAATTTTCACAGCATTTTTGCATTTTAAAACTCACTAGGTTTTTGCCTCCTGAAATTCCATCTATCAGTTTGTTTTCTGAGATGCTGACTGCATCATTTTCCATCGCCGTGGTGGCTTATGCCATTGCAGTGTCTGTAGGAAAAGTATACGCCATCAAGTACGATTACACCATCGACGGGAATCAGGTATGGTCGTCCTTTGGCTGAATTGGTTTTGTAGGGCTGAAAGTAAGAGGAAAATAAAAATGGGAATGATTTTTTTTTGTCGGTTAAAGAAGGGAAGGGTTTCTTCCACCTATCTTTATTGAGTTGGTGTATTTCCTGTGTGTGTGTGCTGATTTGAACTTATTTTGAAATAGGCATGCCGTTTCACTTATAAAAAATATATTTCACTCTTTAGCCATATTTTATTATATTTCATTATATATCTTGGAAAGATAAGTCTGTAAAAAGCATAATCATGATACATCATTTTATCTAAAAAACTGGCTGTAAATCCATAATATCAGCTAATATCCAGTCAGTTTTCAGATATGACCGCAATATCATTATCACAACTGAACAAGTTAGCAATAATTCCTTAATAACATCAAATATCTAGTCAGTTTTCAGATTACCTTGAAAAGTTTTTTTAAACAGTTGATTTGATTAAATAGCCAGACAAGCTCCATGTGTCATATTAGCTTGATACTACTCTCTTTTTTTTTACATTTAAAAAAATTTTATTTTTTTCATTGAGGTCAAGCTGATGTATAGTATTATATACGTTTCAGGTGTATAAACATAGTGATGCATCAGCTTTGAAGGTTACTTTCTATTTATAGTCACCGTAAAATATTGGCTATATTCCCTGTGCCGTATGCATCACTTTTTAAGAAATAAATGGACATAATCCTAATTTTAAAAAAGTTAATTCAGTTAGATCATAAAATCCATTTAAGGAGTTCCCGTCGTGGCGCAGTGGTTAACGAATCTGACTAGGAACCACGAGGTTGCGGGTTCAGTCCCTGCCCTTGCTCAGTGGGTTAACGATCCGGCGTTGCCCTGAGCTGCGGTGTAGGTTGCAGACGAGGCTCGGATCCCACGTTGCTGTGGCTCTGGCGTAGGCCGGTGGCTACAGCTCCAATTCAACCCCTAGCCTGGGAACCTCCATATGCTGCGGGAGCGGCCCAAGAAATAGCAAAAAGACAAAAAAAAATCCATTTAAGGTTAGCGTATTAGGTCAGAAAATGCTTTCTTCATGTAATCTAGTATCTCCTGGTGGGACTTTTATTTTTTGATTTTTTTTTTGTCTTTTTGCCTTTTCTAGGGCCGCTCCCTTGGCATATGGAGGTTCCCAGGCTAGGGGTCTCATTGGAGCGGTAGCCGCCGGCCTACGCCAGAGCCATAGCAACAAAGGATCCAAGCTGCCTCTGCAACCTACACCGCAGCTCATGGCAACGCTGGATCCTTAACCCACTGAGCAAGGCCAGGGATCAAACCCGCAACCTCGTGGTTCCTACTCGGATTCGTTAACCACTGAGCCACGACGAACTCCCGGGAGTTTTTTTTCCCCCCTAATTGTGGCTAAAATATGGCAAAACAGTGCAACAAACACCAATAAAAATAGTTGTGACCACTTTAAATTCAAGTGTTTCATCGTGCAGTAACAGGTTTCCCCTGCTGTCCAAAAGTAGGTTTCCTCTGAAAGCTTTCTTAAGCTGAAATGGCAGTAACGGGAAGAAGCAGTTACTTAGGACATACCTTGCAAACAGATGCACAAAATGAATCAAAATGAATGAAGCACAGGTGCTCACAAACACAGTTCAAAGCGATGGTGGGTGGATGCTGAGATGCTGAGTGTAGTTCCCAGAGAAGGAGCTTGGTGGTGCCACTCTCCCTGCTTGGGGGGCATCTGCTTCTATAAGTGTTCGCTACAAAACAATCGCTCTTCGCTGTTTTTCGTAAAAGCGAAAATCCTCTTGGGATTTCCTTCAATTGGCAACAAGCAGGTCCTACCATTATTAGTTTTCCATAAAAGCCAAGTGGTGTAAAGCGCACTTTTGAAAAAAGTTTCAGGTGTCTGAACATAGGGATTCATGGGGGTAGCTGTAATAGATACAAGGCGGGTTTTTTTGGTAGCATCTGATAGGACACCAGGTGAGCTGATTTTCCACTGCTTGCAAAATCTGCAAGTGTGGTACGTTTCTGAAAACACAGCCTAGCAATTACAGCAGTTAAAGGATTAGTCCTCAATCAGAATAAGAGTTCTCCTAATCATGATGTACTTCATAGCAAATATCCAACCCACGGAAAACATATTTTATGTGAGAGCTCCAGATATGCCACTCACCAGGAAGTGAAATAAGCATGAGAGCAAGAGATCAGTCCATCTTAAAAACAACTGAGAGCAGGGAGGCTTCTCTGAGTAGGAACCCAAACTGCTCCTGGAGCCCCAACTCCGGATGTCTTTCAAGGGCCCCAAGCCCCTTTAATGGTCAGAATTAAACTGGGACTCTCGGGCAGGGTGGGTTTGGGAGTTTGTTTTCTCAATGTTCTTCTGTAAACTCTTGGCAAGGGTCTCGTAAAGATTCGATTTGTAGCATCACTACCATCCAGTCTCTCTCTTAGGAATTCATTGCCTTTGGGATCAGCAACATCTTCTCTGGATTCTTCTCTTGCTTTGTGGCCACCACTGCCCTGTCCCGCACCGCCGTCCAGGAGAGCACCGGGGGGAAGACGCAGGTATGGAAGAGCCCTGTGCTCAGAGCCATCCGCCACGAAGAACGGAGTCAGGGGAACGGTGGCTCAGAAAGGCACAGGGCGATTAGCCTTTGAGAATTGAGAAACTTGCACGTCCCAGGCTTATCCCAATGGCGGGGCGCGGTGGTGGGGGGGGGGGAGGGAGAGGAGGGGGCCTCTCCATCTCTGTGATCCACCCCCTTCCCAAAAACCTCTACGACAACGACAACCGTTGCAGTTTTCCAAAGCGGCACGTCTCCAACATTTTTTTTGTCGGAGCTCAGCTAGCAGTTAGCCCCACTTACTTGCTTTTTCAGGGACGATAACAGTTGCCAAGGAATTGGATGTTGATTTTTACCAATTTGTTATCTGGGGATAGAGAAGGGCTGGTAAGAGCCCTTCATGGCTTCGTGAGTTACCCTGTTTTCAGGAAAATGAAAAATGTCTGTTTAGATTCCTTTACAAGGATCAGGAGCTTCCTGAAGAGGTGTTGGGTCCCAGAGAACGACAGTTTGCTATCCGAGGATATTTTTGTTGTAACAAGTTGGCATTTCTTCCTGAGTAAGATTTTTGTTCCTAAAGTTCTGAATTTGGGTTTAATCTTGCCTTTTAAATGTGGTTTTAAGGGAGTTCCCTGGTGGCCTAGTGGTTGAGGATCTGGTGTTGTCACTGCTATGGCTCAGGTGACTGCTGTGGCTTGGGTTTGATCCCTGGCCCGGGAACATCTACATGCCATGGGCATGGTCAAAAAAATGTGGTTTTACATTGTTGCCTTCCCCCAAACCAGCATCCCACTTAACCTCTGGAAGACTCCTCCTTCGATCAGCCAGAAAGCTCAGGAACCATTCTGAGGCCATCTTTTCCAGCTGGACATGAGTCAGCTCTGCTGAACCAAGTGGATTGGGGTGAAGGGCAGGCTCCAGAATTGTGTTTCCATTATGCCCTGGAGAGTTTTCTCCTCCCAACACAGGAGGAACTATTTTTTTTTGTTTTGTTTTTGTCTTTTTGCCTTTTTTCTTGAGCCGCTCCCACAGCATATGGAGGTTCCCAGGCTAGGGGTCCAATTGGAGCTGTAGCTGCCAGCCTATGCCACAGCCACAGCAATGCTAGATCTGAGCCACACCTGTGACCCACACCACAGCTCACGGCAACGCCAGATCCTCAACCCACTGAGCAAGGCCAAGGATCGAACTCGCAACCCCATGGTTTCTAGTCAGATTGGTTAACCACTGTGCCATGTCAGGAACTCCCAGGAGGAACTATTATTTAAGAGAAAAAAATACACTGAGACTAGAAAGAAGTACAATAAATCTGAAGTAAATAGTGTAACACACACAGAGTTTTCAAATAGAGTTTGTTTTTGTTTCAGGCAGAGTCACTTACAAATAAGTAAAAAAGAGAGTAATTGAGGGAGTTCCCATGGTAGCTCAGTGATAAGGAATCTGACTAGTATCCATGAGGACACAGGTTCGATCCTTGGCTTCGCTCAGTGGGTTAAGGATCCCGCATGGCTGTACCTGTGGTGTAGGCCAGGGGCTGTGGTGTAGGCCAGCAGCTGTAGCTTCAATTCGACCCCTAGCCTGGGAACTTCCATATGTCATGAGTTTGGCCCTAAAAAAAGAAAAAAAAAAAAAGTAACTGAGAAAACTTGTGACTCCAACAGTGAGTTTCTCAGGGAGAGCTTGAATTGTCCCCAAGGTACTCATGATGCTCCTTTCCCATTTATTTTTTAATTTTTATTTTTAAACGTTTAAATTTTTTGGCTGGACTCATGGCATATGGAAGTCTTCTCCTCCTCCTCCCACTCCCCCTCCTCCTCCTTCTTTTTCTTCTTCCTCTTCTTCTGCAAACTTTTTTAGCTCTGAGGAAGCAAGTAAAACAATACAGCCCCAAACAGGAAGCATAACCAGGGATCCATGGTCAAGGGGAAGCGATCAGAGGTGTGTCTGTTCAGGGAGCAGCTGTCAGCAGTGAAAATTTCTGCTGCTTTCACTAGGTAGGGGGCCCTGACAAGCTCTCGAGGGCTCACGGCTCCAAGTGGATTCAGGCAGATCCCCAAGAGGTGATGCACAGTCTCCTGCTGTTACCTTCACGCTCAAATTAGCAAAGCCCCCTCCATTCCCATCCACCCCCCACCCCCAGCCCATGTAAGAATGCCCATGTAAAGTGATTCCTTGGCAGAGGGTTTGGGAATAGTGGTGCTCTGGTAAGCTAATACCCCTTGCCACATACTGGCATGTATTACACTTAGGAATGAAGGATGCCAGGATTTCAGTACTGAAGAATGAAGCAAGCACAGAAATAGCTTGATATTTAATTACTGAAATGTATACTAAGTTCTAGGGTTAAAAGTTGAAGTGCCTGGACTGAAATCCAGGGACTCATGACCAAATAAATTGGCAGGATTCCCCCTGTGTGTCTTCCCATGCTTTCCCCGCCCCCCCCCACGGTGGAGCCTCAGTTTCAGCATCTGTGCAATGGGTATAATTGTATTCACCTCATAGGGATGTTGAGAGGATTAGATATGAAAGTGTTTGTCCAATCCTGGCACGTACTTGTGAATGCTGATTGTACTGGTCATTAATCTCAAGATAAAAACCGTGCCTTAGTACCTATGATACATAATTTGTACCAGACATGTATGTACAAGGTAACTAGCATGTATTTGCTGAATGAATGAATGGAAGAATGAGTGTTAGTAGACGTGAGCTGCTTTCAGCCCATCTCTAGACTGTAGAAGAGCTCAACATCGCAACCTGTTCTTTCTTTCACCCCCTTTCCGCTTCACCAAAAAGCTATTCCCATGGCAAGCAGTTCGCTAGCGCTGCTTACCCTCACACTTCCCAAAAGAAGTCATTTTCTAGTAATTGAATCTGCTCATAGGTTTGGGATCTACAGCATTTCCTACAAAATAAGTCATTTTTCCTTAAAAGTTAAGTTCCCATCCCCTCCCAGATTTCTTTCTTTTCTTTTTCTTTCTTCCTCCCTCCCTCTTCATTCATTTTTATTTCTTTTCATGTCTTTCACTTTCTTCTTTCTTTCTCTTCTTCTTTTCCTTCTTTCTTTCTTATTTCTTTTCTTTCCATTTCTTTCTTTCTTTCTTCTTTCCCTTTTCTTCCATTCCTTCATTATTCCTTCCTTACTTTCCTTTCCTTCATTCTCCTTTCTTTCTTTTATTTTCTTTTCTTTTCTTTTCTTCTCTTTTCTTTTTCTTCCTCCATCCCTCCCTCTCTCTTTTTTTCTTTCATCTTTTGGCATATGGAAGTTCCCAGGCTAGGGGTCCAATCAGAGCTACAGCTGTCGGCTTACACCACCGCCACAGCAACGCCAGATTGAGCCTCATCTGCGACCTACAGCACAGCTCATGGCAACACTGGATCCTTAACCCCCCTGAGCAAGGCCAGGGATGGAACCTGCATCCTCGTGGATACTAGATGGGCTCCTAACCCAGTGAAAGAACAATGGGAACTCCGCCTTCCAGATTTTAATATGGGAACCCAAATTAGTCTTGGTGCCTCTAATTGGAGGCCAATGATTCTCCATCATTGGTGAATAGATGGCTACCGTCCTGGCATGAGCTGGGCAGCTAGCTGTGGTCCTTTTCCCCACATCGCCATCTCTCACCAGTCATCAGAGACCCACATCCACAGTGGGGTGCAAATGCTTCATGACAGACAATAACTGTTGGTTAAGTAACTGCACAGAAGACAGGAAGGAAAGGAGGGAAGCAGGGAGGAAGGATATTAACTCCTGTACTTGGATGGGAGAGGGGCAAGCTCACCAAGGTACTGGGAACTCAGGTATATTGCCGGGGGGGTCAAGAAGTGCCTAGAAAAGGGGCTATGGATGGGCAGAGCAGAGCACGTCACATACATAGTATCGCCTGAGGCTGCTCGCTGGATATGAATGATCACTTTGCCAGGAAGAGTGGATGAACATGACTATGAAATTTCCTTAAGTGTTTGGATTTTCTATTTATATTGGCTTTATGTGTCTCCTTCAACGTAAACATCTTGCCCTAGGCAGTCCCTGGGCCCAATGCAACCTTCCCTGCTGCTGCTTCTCTGATCGATTTGCTTCTGGCTCCTCCCTGTCTCCTTCTCTCCTTTGTTTCAGAGCTTCTAGGCTTCACCTCGGCCAGGCCCCAGCTCTCTCAGCAAAGAATCCAATGGTCATCTAATCACACCAGAGAATAGTCCCCACCCCCTCAGCCTCTTTCCTAACTATGTACGGATCTTAGGAGAGCTTTTTTTGCCAGCGAAGGTAACGTGTCTGAAGCTTCCTTTACTTCTGCTATTGGCCCTCCATTGCTTGGGCTGCGATGGGGCGAAGCTCTGAGCCTGCATGCTGGCAGCTACGAGAGGCTGCAGGAGATGTGGTCCCACCTCTCAGCAGGCTCAGGTGGATTTGCAGTAGGACTGGTAAACTTGTTTTCTCTGAGACTTTCATGGCACCCACGGGCTACAAAGTGTTATCAGAACTGTTATCAGACCGCTGGTTCAGTAATGCAGAAGAATCAGTTATGTTGCTGTGAGAATTGATTTCCCAAGCATGTTGCAAGGACCTGCTGTCCAGGAAGGGAGATGGTCCCTGTTTGCCGGGATGGAAAATTGCTAGAAGTTTGGCCTCCTGCACTGACACTGAAAGTACAGGTCTGTAATATGTCCAAGTGCTATCCCGGCCCAACTGGCTTTACTCTAGCAGGCTCAGGTACCACCCTTTCTTTAATTGTTCTGCTGTAGCTACTCAATGCGTGGTTTCTGTTTTCCCTCAAGTTTTGTGGAGTTTTAGCAAAGGATTATCATTTTTCTCAATTATTTAGCACAAGGGGGGGGGGGGATGGTCAGGAAGCATTCAGTGTGTCCTGGATCAGGCTCTCGCACACATCCAGAGTGGGAGGGACGGGCCCCGGTTATGGGTGATGCCTGTCTTCCAGATTGCCGGCATCATCTCGGCTGCAGTTGTGATGATCGCCATTGTGGCCCTGGGGAAGCTGCTGGAACCCCTGCAGAAGGTACAACCCTGCTTCTTGCCACACGGATGGCCTCATTTCCCTTCACTGCCCTGCCACCAGAGAAGGTGCCTGGGATTTAAAAGTCATCTCGCGGAAGACCATTCCCCTAAATAACACAACCTTCCCCCCTCTCTTGGCAGTCAGTCCTGGCAGCTGTTGTAATTGCCAACCTGAAAGGGATGTTTATGCAGGTGTGTGACGTTCCTCGTCTGTGGAGGCAGAGCAAGACTGACGCCGTAAGTCACTCACAGCCCATTTTTCTCTGAAATAAAAACTGCTTCTTATATACTTCTTGCCATATTATTCGGTCCCATAATCTCCTAAGTCTTTCTTGCGTTTTGGGAACTAGAGCAGCAAGTAGAATCTTGTGCATAAGCCAAAGCTGGGAAGCCTTGCACAGGAGCAGTGTTTTGGGAAGGTCCTGGATCTCTGGGAAGATCCATTTCCAGCAAGAATCCCATAGGAGTTCCTGCATATACCCTTGGCCTTCTAAAGCCAAAGAACAAATGAACAAATCTAAAAAAAAAAAAAAGTAATAAATTGAGGCCACCCCAAACACAAATAAAGTAAAAACGAAACACAAAGGTCCCATGCTGATTATAATTTTGATTGTAGTAACTTTCACAACTGTTCTGAGGAACTGGGGGAAAAGCCACACCCCTTAGAGTTCCGCTCTAAGTTAAACCAGAACACAGAAAAGAATGGGAAAAGTTCCCATATATTGATGTGGAAAGATCTCCAAGAGAAACTGTAAAGTGGAAAAGACATCAGTGCGGAATAGGAAGGGTGTCTATAACACACTCAAAGATGAGAAAATATGGAGTTCCCGTCGTGGCGCAGTGGTTAACGAATCCGACTAGGAACCATGAGGTTTCAGGTTTGATCCCTGGCCTTGCTCAGTGGGTTAGGGATCTGGCGTTGCTGTGAGCTGTGGTGTAGGTTGTAGACGCAGCTCAGATCCTGTGTTGCTGTGGCTCTGCGACTACAGCTCTGATTAGACCCCTAGCCTGGGGACCTCCATATGCTGCAGAAATGGCCCTAGAAAAGGAAAAAAGACACATACACACACACACACACACACACACACACACACAAAAAGATGAGAAAATAAAATATGCTTTATAGTCATATTTGCTTGTATTTGCAAAAAGAAATGCTGCTGAAATGTGTGCACATATGACACACACATACACACAATAAAATGATATAAGAAAACAGAGAGGTTGGGAATGGATGGAGAGAGGAGAAGGTTAGAAGCAAGATTTTTTTCACTGCACAGCTTTCTTATGCTAATTTCATTTTGAACGGTGTTAATATATTACTTATTCCAAAATTAAATTAAGAGTAGGGACAGCTGGCCTTTATCGGGAAGGCCAATGTCTACTTCCACTTAAAATATGAAATGAATTCAGACTGTTTGACAAAGCTGTCATTTGTTCCTGAATATTTGATCTTATTATTTACAGGTAATCAGTCATGTGATGAATTAACATGAGTCTTTTGATTTCCACCTTTTTCCAGGTTATCTGGGTGTTTACTTGCATAGCATCCATCATTCTGGGGCTGGACCTCGGTTTACTAGCGGGCCTTATGTTTGGATTTCTGACTGTGGTCGTGAGAGTTCAATTGTAAGTAACGTAAGATCCAGGTTATCTCTAAGCAGGAAAACACACCCTGACATTTCTATACCATTGTGATGAGCAGAATAAAACTAGTCCCTTTCAGAATAGTTACTATATATATTGAGTGCTCCTATGAAGTAAGCATATGGTGCTTTACACACATTATTTTTAATCTTCAAAACAGGTTTTATTACTCTCATTCTACAGGTAAGATAATTGAAGCTCAGAAAGGTTAAGAACTGTCCCCAAGTTCACACAGCTAGTAAATAGCAGAACCAGGATTTGAGCCCAGATATATCTCGCCCCCAAATCTATGCACTTGTTCACAAGCTCAACTGGTATGCTCTTCTCCAGGTCATGATGAGACTAAAAATATATGATTCAGCAAAAGGTTGCTGGGTAGTTTCTTTTTTAAATGAGAGGAGAGAGGCACTGGGCCCAAGGCTTAGGACCAGAAGCCTGCTAAATATATTATAGCTCATTTTCTTTTGAAGCTAGTAACCCAGAAGTTATGTAACCCAGAATAGGAGTCTTTGAAACAGTTGCCTGCAGCCCCAGTCCATTCAAATCTGCCAAATAAGGTATGTGCCCAATAAGCCACACCAGTTATGGGAAGTAGACGTAATTAGATCCATCTGCAGAGTGAAGGCAGCAAAGACACAGTTTAAAGAGACAGAGAAGCCACCTGAGAGGCAGCCTGAAGGTCTATGTTTTGTTTTTGTTTTTTCCTTTTGTTTTTGTCCACCCTGTGGCATACGGAGTTCCTGGGCCAGGGATCAGAACCCAGCAGCACATCACAGCTGTGGCAACACTGGATCCTTAACCCACTGTGCCAGATAGGGGGTCGAACCTATGTCCCAGTGTGGCAGAGACGCCACCAATCCCGTTAGGCTACAACAAAACTCCTCATTGGTTTTGACTCTTGAGCAGCCTTTAGCAGGTGCCCTTCTGGTCTATGAAATTGTCTGAACAAAGAGCAGAAGAGAGCATCTCTCCTTCCTCAAAACTTCTGTCATCTTCCCAGACTTCTGGCCCCCTTCTCTGCCTGCACTTGGGCCACGAAGGAATAAAAAACCTGTGAAAACTTCAACATGGATGTCTTCAGCTTGACATAAATCCACCTTCCCCAACCCACCAACAGTTCTCCTTCCCTCCCCACTTACCTCCCCTGGCAGGTCGGAGCCTCCCCAAGGGCTTGGGTTTACTGCTGCAACACCCTTCAGTGGTTGCCCGAGGGCCTGTAAGAGTTTACAAGCCTCCAATGTAACAATAGCTGCTGGGAAGCATCTTAGAAACTGTCCTTGGACGATGATGATGCCTCTTGTCCTCCGGACACCTCCGTGTTTACTTTTATTTGCATGAGTGTGATTGGGAGAGAACAGTTTTGTAGAGAAAGATCATAGAGTTTCTGAGCTTTAAGTTAAAAATCAGAACAGGGGAGTTCCCGTTGTGGCGCAGCGGAAACGAATCCAACTAGGAACCATGAGGTTGCAAGTTCGATCCCTGGCCTTGCTCAGTGGGTTAAGGAGCCAGGCATTGCTATGAGCTGTGGTGTAGGTCGCAGATGCGGCTCAGATCTGGTGTTGCCGTGGCTCTGGCATTGCTGTGGCTCTGGCATAGGCCGGCGGCTACAGCTCCGATTAGACCCCTAGCCTGGGAACCCCCCATATGCCACAGATGCAGCCCTAAAAAGACAAAAAAAAAAAAAAAATCAGAATCAGGAAGCCAAGCAGTAATCAGTGGCACTGTTGATCTGCAGATATGGTAATAAGGCTTTGAGTCAATGGAAAGAAGTATCCTCCAGAGGATTTCATTTTCAGTTATTACAAGGCTGATCCAGAGAGTACATGGCTGAGAAGACCCCAGACACTCTTTCTTCAGGAATTGCATTTAGCATATGTCCTTAGTCCTACTTGAAGAATCATGGAATTTATTTGATGGCATCAGGAACAGGAAATCCACAGTCTGATGGATGGAAAAGACTTATTTCTGGTCCTTCCAGGCTCCTAGTTCTATGAAATGAGACTTCTTGATCACTGCAGATGCTCCATACTTTATCAGAAAGTTGGCATTACTCACAAGTAACTGCAACCCCGTGAGAGGTAATGAAGACCTATTGGTTAAAGATGGAGGCCGTGCTGCCTCATCCCTCCAGGGCCTTTTTTTTTTTTTTTTTTGTCTTTTTGCTATTGCTTGGGCCGCTCCTGATTCCTAGTCGGATTCGTTAACCACTGCGCCACGACGGGAACTCCTTCTCCAGGGCCTTTTTGAACTTCTCTCAATCTCAGATTACCACCAGTAAAAATGAGGACAATACTGCTGACCTTTCAGCATTATGATGGGGCTTAAATAAGACTGAACATGAGTGAAAGTTCTTTGCTTATCCTATAAAGTGCTATGCATACAGGAGTCTGATGCTCTTTACTTCTCAAAGCCATCAGAGAAGAGTCCCACTTCCTTCTTCTCCCCTAATTCCACGTAAACACCAGCCGTTCACTTCAGGGTTAGCTACTGGAGAATGTCACCGGCAGCAAAGACAGTCCCCAAAACATCCAGATGATGTGCACTTGACTATCTATAATTTCTTCTATTTTTTTTTTTTTTACTCCAAAATACATCTGTTCCAAAAAATCCTGACCTTAGCTTTTCTTCTTTCAGTCCCTCATGGAACAGCCTTGGAAGCATCCCTAACACAGACATCTACAGAAGCACCAAGGATTACAAAAATGTAAGTGCCTTTGCTGGACATGTACTAGACTTGGGTTTGCTAAACTGGGTTTTCAGGGCTTGCATATTTGTTAAGGACAAGGTGGCCAAAGAGGGAGGTTTCTGTTGGGCAAGTCTGAGAAGTGCACTCGTGGTGTCAGGAAAACTCTTGATCCAATGTGCCCTCTGATATCCTTGGTTTATGTAAATGTTGTCTATGCTACTTAAATGTCATTTTGATGTCCAACCACTGTAAGAGGAATTTTTTAAAATTTGGCAATTCTGTTCCTGCTGTGGTGCAACGGGATTGGTGGTGTTTTGAGCTCTGGTCTAGTATAGTGGGTTAAGGATCCAGCATTGCTGCCGCTGCAGCATAGGGCTAAACTGCAGCTGGGATCTGATCCCTGCCCTGGGAACTCCATATGCCACAGGGTGGCCAAAAAAGAAAAAGAAAAAAATTTTGGCAATGCAATTATTTTCAAAAGTTGAATAGTAATTTTATTTCTCTGAGTGAAGGGGGTCAAAGGACATAGACTTTCCAGTTATAAAATAAGTCATGGGAATGTAATGTCCAGCATGACAACAACAATTAATCATACTGTATTGGATATTTGATAATTGCTAAGAACAGGAGTTCCTATTGTGGTGCAGCAGAAATGAATCCAACTAGGAACCATGAGGTTTTGGGTTCTGTCCCTGGCCTCGCTCAGTGGGTTAAGGATCTGGCATTGCCATGAGCTGTGGTATAGATCGCAGATGTGGCTTGTATCCTGTGTTGCTGTGGCTGTGGTGTATGCTGGCAGGTGTAGCTCCAATTAGAACCCTCACCTGGGAACTTCCATATGCTGTGAGTGTGGCCCTAAAAAGAAAAAAAAAAAAAGAAAGAAAGAAAATTGTCAAGAACAAAAAATTTTGTGACTATGTATGGTGACAAATGTTACCTAGACCTATTGTGGTGATCAAGTTGTATACCTGAAACAAATATAATATGTCAATTATACCTAAAAAAAAAAAAATGGACAGAGCCTCAGAGACCTCTCATACAAAATAAAACAGCTCAACATATGTGTACTAACAGTCCCAAAATAAGAGGAGAAAAAATGACAGGCAAAATATTTGAATAAGTATCAAAATTTTCCCAAACTTGATGAAAAATATGATGTACAAATCCCAAATGCCCACTGAACCCAATTAATGTACACACAGAGATCCAAACCCAAAGCATTATGGTAACACCGCTGAAAGCCGTAACATTAAAAAAAAAATTTTTAAGCAGAAAAAGGAAAAACATTTTTATTTATCCTCATCCTCTATGAAACTCTGAAATCTCTGTAAGATTTTCTCCATTCACTTCTAAGAAGAGACCTTTTTGTTTTGTGTCACCAAGAACCTTATTTGACATTTTTCTCTATCCTTGGAATTGGAAGAAAGAATATGTAATACAGAAAATTAAAAAAAAAAAAAAACCAAACCGGACATTCCACTGATCAGCTTGTGTTTCCTGCATATAAGATTGCTTAATGATCACCAGAGGGAACAAAGATGAAAAAGCAGAGAAAAAGGAGTTCCCGTGCAGCTCAGCAGGTTAAAGATCTGGTGCTGTCACTGTAGCAGCTGGGTGGCTGCTGTGGTGCAGGCTCAGTCCTTGGCCTGGGAACTTCTGCATGCTATGGGCAAGGCCAAAAGAAAATTGAAAGGGGTGGTTCGAGATGGTGGCTCAGGAAGATTCTGAACTCACCTCCTCCCACGGATGTGCCAAATCTACAGCCACATATGGAATAATTCTTGCTGAAAAAGAGCTGATGACCAACTTAACAGCTCCTCCACAGCAAGGGATAAAAAGGCCACATTGAGACAAATAGGAGAGATAGGAATGCAGTCTTGCCCAAACCCCACCCTTGGCTCTGCAACCCACAGTATGAGGAGTCTGCCCAGTTTGGAGTTCCTTTCTGAGGAGCAAGGGCTTTGAGCCTCATATCCCTTGAGACAGGCACTAAAGAGACGAGGCCCCCAAATATCTGGCTTTAGAAACCCATGGAGGTTTATGTGTAGGGGCCCCAAGGAGACTGTGGGAAGCTGAGTTTTTGCTTTGGAAGGGCTCACATGTGGGCTCACTCATACTGGGGGCCAGTACAAAGGCAGCATTTGAAAGTGCCTGGATCCTATGTGAAGGAGGTTTATTTGCTAATCTTAAAGCATCTGCCAGAGGGGAAATGACCAGTTAGGACTTGCTTTAGGGATGGAGGTGCTGGCAAGTGCCATTTTTGTTCTCTTCCTATACCTTGGTAGTATAGGTGCTGACACCCAGGTACAACCTCAATAAAGCCACAGGTCTGCCCTGCTCCCAGTGCTCTTGCATCGCTAATGCTGCAGCATGCCCCACCCTCAGCACTCTCCTGCAGCCATACTAAAGCTGGTGGGTGAGCAAGGTCCATACAAGGAATGCTCCTTGGTTGCCTGGCCCTGGTAGCCAGAGGGGATTGCATGCTTGGGCCCCCTGGGACAGTAACAGTTGGAAAGATAGTTCTGGGCAGGCTACCACACCAGGGTTCTGTACAGATAGCAGACTAAAACATACCCCAGTCTGCCTGTGGAAAAAAACCCATTTACTTATCCTAGAGCTTCAGTCTGAGGGATAGGCTTGAAATTTGCTACACATGTAGAGGCTACAGAAATGCTTTCAGGCAATGTAGGCAGGGAGATACCATCCATGAACCCTCTCTTGGCCTTGCCACAGCTTGCGAGACATTCCAGAAAGGAGTTTATACACTCATCTGAAGCTCCACTTTTTACAACCATTGCTCAGGAGACACCTCTAGGTCTCCTAATCTGGAAGTTAGCAGCATTTACAACTGTGGTTTCACAAGACTATGTATTTGCATATTTTAAAAGGTGCTGCCTGAGGATCTGGCTTCCAATCAGCCGGTAACTAGGGGCTGACTGAGATGCCTCCCTTTGGAATAACGACAAATCTTGGCACACCCTCAACAGCTGAAACTTATCAAAAATAAACCAGGCTACTTAGACGAGCACAAAGGTTTAAAAGACAACCAAGAGCTAGGGCAAAATTGAACAAAAGAGTTCATCTCCTGCACAGGCCACTCCTTTAAGATTAAAAGAGGTAGCTGTTTTGCCTAATAGAAATAAAAACAGAGAATCAAGCAAAATGAGGAAACAGATGAATATGTTCCAAATGAAAGAATAAGAGAAAACTTCAGAAATAGAGGCAAGTAATCTACCTGATAAAGAGTCCAAAGTAATAGTTATAAAGATGCTTACTGAACACAGAAGAAGAATGGACAAACACAGTACAAACTTCAACAAAGGCATAGAAAAATAGAAGAAAGTACTAAACAGAAGTCACAGAGCTGATGAATATAATAACTGAACTAGAAAATACACTAGAAGTGTTCAACAGCAAACTAGAAGAATGGATCAGCAACCTAGAAGACAAGATGGTGGAGTCGATCCAAACAGAGAAGCAAGTAAAAAATAATTTTAAAAATGAAGAGAGGGAGTTACCATCATGGCTCAGTGGTAAATGAATCTGACTAGCATCCATGAGGATGCAGGTTTGATGCCTGGCCTTGCTTGGTGGGTTAAGGATCTGGTGTTGCCATGACCTGTGGTGTAGGTCACAGACATGGCTTGGATTTGGCATTGCTGTGGTTGTGGTGTAGGCCATTGGCTATAGATCTGATTCAACCCCTAGCCCAGGAACTTCCATATGCTGTAGGTACAGCCCTAAAAAGCAAAAAAAAAAAAAAAAAAAAAAGGTGAAGTGAGCTTAAGGGACTTATGGGACAACATGAAGCAGACTAACATCCACATTCTAGGGATCCCAGAAGAACAAGAGAGAAAGGGAAGGCGAATTTGCTTGATGAAATAATGGCTGAAAGTTTCTGTAATCTGGAGAAGGAAACCGACATCCAAGTCCAGGAAGCACAGAGACTTCCAAATAAGATGAACCCAAAGAGATGTACACAAAGATATGATAACTAAAATGTCACAAGTTAAAGAATGAATCGTAAAGACAGCAAGAGAAAAATAAATGTGTTATATAAGAGGACGCCCATAAGATTATCAGCTGATTTTCCAACAGAAGCTTTGCAGGTTGGAATGAAGTGGTATGATATATTCAAATTGCTTGAAGGACAGAAGTTCCAACCAAGAATACTCTACCTGGCAAGATTATCATGCAGAACTGAAAGAGAGATGAAAAATTTCCCAGACAGGTGAAAACTAAAGGAGTTCATCACACTAAAATGGCTTTGCAAAAATATTAAAGGGACTTCTTTAAACTGAAAAGAAAGGGCATTAACTAGCAACAGGAGAACATATAAAAGTAAAAATCTCATGGGTAAAGGCAAATATATAGAAAAGATAGCAGATTAACCACTTACAAAGCTAACATGAAGGTTAAAAGAAAAAAGAAGTAAAATTATTTATAACTCAAAAAAAAACCCAAACAGTTAAGGAAACCCAAAGCAAAAAGATGTAAAATATGACCTCAAAACACAAAAGGGGGGGGGAAGTATAAAAAATGTACCATTTTTAGAATGTGTTCAAACTTAAGTTGCTATCAACTTAAAACAGGCTGTTATATTTATAGGCTTCTGTATGTGAACCTCATGGTAACCACAAAGCAAAAATCTATGCTACTACAATACACAAAAAATAATGAGAAAAAAAACTAAACGTAACACTAAAGAAAGTAGTCAAGCCAAAAGGGAAGAAAGCAAGGGAAAGAAACAGAGAGTAACTAAAAAAACAGCCAGAAAAAAAATGAACAAAGTGGCAGTAAGTACATGCCTATCAATAATTACTTTAAAAAAGAAATCCAGTGGAGTTCCCATCGTGGTTCAGCAGTTAATGAATCCAACTAAGAACCATGAGGTTGCGGGTTCGATCCCTGGCCTTGCTCAGTGGGTTGACGATCTGGCGTTGCCGTGAGCTGTGGTGTAGGTTGCAGACATGGCTCGGATCCCATGTTGCTGTGTCTCTGGCGTAGGCCAGTGGCTATGGCTCCGATTTGACCCCTAGCCTGGGAACCTCCATATGCCGTGGGAGTGGCCCAAGAAATGGCAAAAAGACAAAAAAGAAAAAAAAAAAAGAAAAAAGAAAGAAACCCAGCAAGTAGGCCCTGCTGATTCACTATTATTGTTGCCACATGAGAGATTTTTCTGGGCTCCAACTCCTCTGCTCCCTCACCATCCACCATCCCTCCTGAAGGGTTGCTTATCTAACCGTCAATCTACCATAACAGCTCTTGCATCAACCTGTGCACCTATCACAAAGAAGACTCACAAAGAAAGTAGCATTCTTTGGCTCTTTGAATCACATACATTTAAAAATCAAGGAAGCCTTTAACATGCAGAAGTTGTTGGTTTTCTTAGAGTGCTCCTCTTTTGAGCTACAACTTTTCTCTTCCAGTCCAGATTCCAGTAAAAATATAAGTCATACATGCCTTCCAAGCTGTGAAGTGAAAGACTCTGGCTCCAGGGGTTCCTGTTGTGTGCAGTGGAAATGAATCTGACTGGGAACCATGAGGTTGTGGGTTCGATCCCTGGCCTTGCTCAGAGGGTTAAGGATCTGGAGTTGCTGTGAGCTGTGGTGTAGGTCACAGATATGGCTCAGACCTGGTGTTGCTGTGGCTGTGGTGTAGGCTGGAGGCTGTAGCTCTGATTAGACCCCTAGCCTGGGAATCTCCATATGCTGTGAGAGTAGCCCTAAAAAAATAAAAAATAAATATATATATATAAATAAAATAAAATTAATGACCCCATAAAGCTCTAGCAGCTGCCATTAAATAGCAATGTTTGCATTTTGTGAACCACATGTGCTGCCCAAAATAAAATGGGGGGAATACCCTTGAATCAAGAGGAACTGATCCCAGGAAACTTGAAGCTACAGTCAGTAGGGTGGAAAATGCTTATGCAGCTTGATTATGCACTTGTGTACTTGACAAAGAGGGGATAAAAAGACCTTGAGACAGTAAGTTTTTAAAAGAAGGACTTTATTATTATTTTTTTGTCTCATTAGGGCCGCACCCACGGCATATGGGGGTTCCTAGGCTAGGGGTCCAATTGGAGCTGTAGCTGTTGGCCTACACCACAGCCACAGCAAGGCCAGATCTGAGCCACATCTGTGACCTACACCACTGCTCATGGCAACGCTGGATCCTTAACCTGCTGAGCAGGGACAGGGATCAAATATTCAACCTCATGGTTCCTGATCAGATTCATTTCTGCTGTGCCATGATGGGAACTTTAAATGTAAATGGACTTTAAATGTAAATGGACTAAGTTCTCCAATCAAAAATCAGAGTGGCTGGATGGATTAAAAAAAACTCATAAGTTGCCTATAAGAGACTAACTTCAGATGTAAGGACATACACAGACTGAAAGTGAAAGAATGGAAAAAGATATTCCATGCAAATGGAAACAAAAAGAGTTGGTGTAGTTCTGATATGCTGATATCAGACACAATAAACCTTAAAACTGAGTTCCCGTCATGGCTCAATGGTTAACAAATCCCACTAGGAACCATGAGGTTGCGGGTTTGATCCCTGGCCTTGCTCAGTGGGTTAAGGATCCAGCATTGCCGTGAGCTGTAGTGTAGGTTGCAGACAAGGCTCGGATCCCAAGTTGCTGTGGCTCTGGCATAGGCCAGTGGCTACTGCTCCGATTTGACCCCTAGCCTGGGAAGCTCCATATGCTGTGGGAGCAACCCAAGAAATGGCAAAAAGACAAAGAAGGAAGGAAGGAAGGAAGGAAGGAAGGAAGGAAGGAAGGAAGGAAAGAAGAAAGAAAGAAAGAAAGAAAGAAAGAAAGAAAGAAAGAAAGAAAGAAAGAAAGAAAGAAAGAAAGAAAGAAAGGAAGAAAGGAAGAAAGAAAATCTTAAAACAAAGACTATAGTAGAAGATCAAGAAGGGCATTGCCTAATGATAAAGGGGTCAGTCCAATAGGAAGATGTAACACTAGTAAATATTTATGCACCCATCATAAGAACACCTAAATATATAAAGCAAATATTAATAGACCTAAAAGGAAAAATTGACAGCAATAAGATAGGGGATTTTAATACCCCACTTACATCAGTGAACAGATAGAAATAAAAAATAAACATCAGCCTTACATAACACATTGGACCAGATTGATTTAATAGATATGTATAGAATGTTCCATCCAAAAGCAGCAAGATACACATTCCTCCGAAGTGCACGTGAGACATTTCTCCAGGATAGAAAACACGGTTAGGCTAGACTGCAAAATAAGTCTCAATACATTTAAGATTGAAATCGTTAAACATCTTTTTCTGACCATAATAATATGAAACTAGAAATCAATTACAACAAGAAAACTGAAACAAAATCAAATATTCCAAGAATGAATGATAAAGAAATAGAACATTTGAATAGACTGATTGCTGATAATGAGGTTAAATCAGTAGTAAACTTCCCAACAAACAAAAGGCCAGGACTACTTCACAAGTGAATTCTAACAAATATCCAAAGAAGATTTAATACCTGTCCTTCTCAAACTCTTCCAAAAAACTGATGAGGAGGGAATACTTCCAAACTCATTAGTAAAGAAAAACAAATAAAAATGCATCCAAATTTGAAAGGAAGAGGTAAACTGTCACTGTTTGTAGACAGCATGTTATTATATATAGAAAATCCTAAAGACTTCACAAAAAAACTGTTAGAACTAATACGTGAATTCAGTAAAGTTGCAAGGTACAATCTGTTGTATCTGTACACAGTAATAATGAACAGTCAAAGAGAAATTCAGAAAATCCCATTTACAATTGCATCAAAAATAATAAAATACCTCAGAGTAAATTTAACCAAGGAGGTGAAAGATCTGTACACTGAAATCTAGAAGGCATTGATGAATGAAGTTGAAGAATTGAACAAAAAAATGGAAAGATAGTCTACATTCATGGATTGGAAGAATAATATTATTAAAATGCCTATACTACCCAAAACGACCCACAGATTCAGTGCAATCCCTATCAAAATACCAACAGCACCTTTTTTTTTTTTTAATAGAACTAGAACAGATAAGTCTAAAAATTCTTAGGGAATCGCAAAAGACCCTGAATAGCCAAAACAATCTTAAGAAAGAAAAACTAAGCTGGAGATATGCTCCCTGATTTCAAACTATACTAAGAAGCTGTAGAAATTCAAACAACATAGTATTGGCATAAAAATAGATATATAGATAAATGTGATATAATAGCCAGGAAATAAATCCACACATATATTGTCAATTGTTTATGATAAAGGAGCCAAGAATATACAGTGGAGAGATGATAATCTCTTCAGTCAATGATGTTAGGAAAACTGAACAGCCACATGCAAAGGAGTGAAACTGGACCACTATCTTATATTACATTACAAAAATGAACTCAAAATGTTAAAAAAGACTTGACCGTAAGACCTGAAACCATAACACTCCTATAAGAAAACAAAGGCAGTAAGCTCCTTGAAATTAGACTTGGGTGCTAAATGTTTGGATCTAACTCTAAAAGCAAAGGCAACAAAAACAAAAATAAACGAGTGGGATTATATCAAACTAAAAATCTTTTGCACAGCAAAGGAAACCATCAATAAAATGAAAAAGCAGTCTACCAAATGAAAGAAAATATTGGTAAATCATAGACCTCAGAAAGGGTTACTATCCAAAGTATATGGAGAACTAAATAGCCAAAAAGCAAACAGTTTGATTAAAAAATAGGCAGAAGCTCTAATAATAATTTTCTCAAAGATAATATAGGTGCAATAGGCACATGAAAAAATGTTCAGCATCACTAATTATCAGGCAAATGCAAATCAAAACCACAATAAAATACTGCTATGAAGCAAAGTGAAAAAAAGAAAGGAAGAAAGAAAAAATTAGGAAAGCATTAATTTAGCACCAAATAGTTTTTAAAGGCAAACCTTTATTTTTTTACTTTTAGGATTTTTATTTATTCCATTATAGTTGATTTACAATGTTCTGTCGATTCTGCTATATAGCAAAGTGACCCAGTCATACATGTATAAATATTCTTTTTCTCACATTATCCTCCATCATGTTCCATCACAAGTGACTACATATAGTTCGCTGTGTTATACCCCAGGATCTCATTGCTTATCCACTCCAAATGCAATAGGTTGCATCTGTTAACCCCAAACTCCCAGTCCATCCCTCTCCCTCCCCCTTGGCAACCACAGGCTGTTCTCCAAGTCCATGAGTTTCTTTTCTGTGAAAAGGTTCACTTGTGCCATTTATTAGATTCCAAATATAAGTGATATCATATGGTATTTGTCTTTCTTTTCTTTTTTTGTCTTTTGTCTTTTTAGGGCTGCACCTGCGGCATATGGAGGTTCCCAGGCTAAGGGTCTAATTGGAGCTGTAGCTGCCGGCCTACGCTGCAGCCACAGCAACGCCAGATCCAAGCCATGTCTGCAACCTACTTCACAGCTCACAGCAACGCTGGATGCTTAACCCACTGAGTGAGGCCAGGGATCAAACCTGCATCCTCATGGATGCTAGTCAGATTTGTTTCCACCGAGCCATGATGGGAATTTGCTCTTTCTCAGTTATGTTGAGCTGTGTGCCATCAAGAACTAGAAATGATTCCAGAGAGGAGTCTTTTCCTTCTGAGGCAGGGAACCCAAGGTAAATTGGGAGTTCTGAGTTGTAAGCCCTTTGTAACTTGACCTTCACTTGTGACTGTGAAGGTCAAGGAATTTGTGTAACCCTCTGCTTCCCAATTTCGATGAAGCCCCTGTTCAAAGAAAGTTGAGAGCTCCTGCCCAGCTTCTCTGAATAGCTGGAACTCAGCTCCACACTGCAGCATGTAGACTTTCCCAGGCTGGGGATCAAACCTGAGCCACAGCCACAACCTGAGCCATAGCAGTGACTATGCTGGATCCTTAACCTGCAGAGCCACCAGTGAACCAGTGAACCCCTAAGAGCCAACAACTTAATTGAGCATTTAAGGCCTGAAATAATTTAACCTAAGAGTTCCTTTTTTTTTTTTTTTAATACTAGATTGAAGAACCTGAAGGAGTGAAGATTCTTAGATTTTCTAGTCCTATTTTTTACGGCAATGTTGATGGTTTAAAAAAATGTATCAAGTCCACAGTAAGTATTTTATTCCTAGAAATTTGGTTTCCAACTTCCTTTGAGACTTTATTCTGCAGGTATTTACTGGGCTCAAACTTGGGCACATGGCCCTATATACCTTGTTCCCTTTGTACAGAATTATAACAGCATCCTTGTCCTCAAATAATCTATTTGGATATAGGAAAAACCAATAATAATACATATGTTAATGTCCAAGTAACAATAACTATGCTGGACAAAGCCAGTAGAGAGATCTCCAGGCAGAATTAGAGAGAGTTCCAAATAAGTAGTGTAGACGGTAAGTGTTAAGATTTCATGGAAGGGAGTGATACCTATTGGTTGGACTGATCAGGCTTTTGTGGCAGGCGAGCAGAAGGAAGGAGATTATATCAGGTGTTTGGGAACTATGTGGGCTGAGAGGAAAATGTGGAACTGTGTATTGGGAGGTGTGGGAATGGGGGTGCGGGGCGGAGTCAGTGTGGTGCCCAATTAGAATAGAGGGTAAAAAGTATAAATGGAATATATAAGTAGGAAATTCTGGTCTTGAATTGCCTGCTATACTTCCGAAGTTGGGGTTTGCCTCTAGATCAGTGTTTTCTTATGGTTCAGAGGAATGTTCATAGATTTTGCACTGACAAAAGAGCTCTGTGATGTCAAGGAAATTTGGAAAACACAGACTTAAAAGCTACAAAGGTTACTTTTTGCTGGTTTTGTTTGTTTGCTTTTTACTGTCTTGGAGTCTTCAATATGCTCCTGCCTTTTCTGAGTCTCTGGGCGGGTGGGGTAGGGTGGCCTGGTAGTGGAGACCTCTATCAGACCTCAGGATTTCTTTTTTGGCAGGGTATATCAAGGAATAATAGCACCCGAGAAATAGCCTTTCCAGATAACAATTGCCGTTAATGAGCATTAGGAACCAGACATTTTAAGTAACTTGACATTTATTTCCAAAGGTTGGATTCGATGCCATTAGAGTGTATAATAAGAGGCTGAAAGCATTAAGGAAAATACAGAAACTCATCAAAAAAGGGCAACTAAGAGCAACAAAGGTGAGATAACATCATTCTTTCCCCTCTTAAATTCTTTCCTTTCTCAAATGAAATTAAAGCAGTTAGATTGTCTAAAATTAAATATGGCCTCTTTGGTACCCGGATGTTTACAAACAGATGACATATATGTCAGAGAACAGCTGAGTTGTTGTTCTTTTAGACCAGAGGGAGTGAGAAGGAATAAAATAAAATCAGCAGAGCTCCTTGGAAACATAGGATGTGATTTTTTTTCTAGATGAAATAAACCTTATTTTTACTAGAACAGACAAAAAAAAAAAGCAAGTGCTAACTCAATGCCAGAATATAAAAAGAAAAAAAGGAAACTATTCACAATAGAAGGTAGTTGTAATTTAATAAACTTTGAGTGCTATATTACCTTTATTCAGACTCTTCTACCAAGGTATCTCTTGGCTAAGTTCCATAATCTTCCAGAAATCAAGCCATTTCCTTGCTCTTCCATTTACTGTCCTAGAGCACCTCAAAGTTTGGGCCGAGGTAAACCTTATTCCTTAAAGAGTTCATCCCCTCGATGTTTTGCTTACCAAAGAACAGTTTGTAGGACTTCTGAATAATTTTATGTAATTAATTAATTAATTTTATGGCCGCACCCCTAGCATGTGAAAGTTCCCAGGCCAGGGATTGAATCCGAGCTGCAGCTGTGACCTATGCCGCCGTGGTGGCAATGCCAGATCCTTTAACCAACTGCCCCAGGCCAGAGATAGAACCCGCACCTCTGCAGTTACCCGAGCTGGCCGTCAGATTCTTAGTGCCCTGCACCACAGCAGGAATTCTGGCCTTTTAAGTAATTTAAAATTCATTGTTGAAAGGCATTTCTTATCACTGGTATTTAAGTTGGCAGTGTTTTCTTTGTTTAGAATGGCATTATAAGTGATGCTGGTTCATCGAATAATGCCTTTGAGCCTGATGAAGATATTGAAGATCCAGAAGAGCTTGATATCCCAACCAAGGAAATAGAGATTCAAGTGGATTGGAACTCTGAGCTTCCAGTCAAAGTGAATGTTCCCAAAGTGCCGATCCACAGCCTTGTGCTTGACTGTGGAGCTGTATCTTTCTTGGATGTTGTTGGAGTGAGATCCTTGCGTATGGTAAGGTTTCAGTGTTTTGAGTTACAGATTTGGAACTTTGGCAATGGTAAAATGATTTGCGTTTCCCAGGCTTGCAAAAGGGTGATGGATTGCATGGGCTCTGTAATTCTTCTAGAGGAATGCTTTTGCAATAGAGTGTATTATCATTTTGCTATTTTGGGGGCCATACTTGCAGCATATAGAGGTTCCCAGGCTAAGGGTTGAGTCGGAGCTACAGCCGACAGCCTACGCCACAGCCACAGCAACTCGGAATCTGAGCCAAGTCTGCGACCTACACCACAGCTCACGGCAATGCTGGATTCTTTACCCACTGAGCGAGGCCAGGGATCAAACCCGCATCCTCACGGATCCTAGTCAGATTCATTAACTGTTGAGTCACGAAGGGAACTTAGCAATACTGTGTGTTATTTTAAAGCATAACGCTGTGGAGCTGGACTGCTGGGGTTGAAATCATGGCCCTGCCACTTACTAGTGGTATGACTTTGGGCAAGTTGCTTAATCCATCTGTGCCTCGATTTTTCCATCTGTAATGTGGAACCTACTCCACAGGGTTGTTATGAGGATTAAATGAGAAGAGTGAAGAGTGTCTGGCACATAGACACCCCTCAGCAAATATGAACATTTATTATGTTTCATTTTTCTGAACAATAACTTACGGCATGGAATATGAAAAGGAAGGAAAATGGGCAAAATTTTGTGTTAAAGTGTTATGTTTTTATTTGTAATGTGAACAGCAGCAGAATGACGAACACGGTAGGACTGAAAAAGCCAGGCGTTATCCAAGTTAGATCAGCAGGAAGCAAGTCAGGCATCTAGGAAGTCAAAGAGTTGAGGAGCGTGCAGGACAGAATCAGTCATGATATCAGAAACCAGGTATGCAGACCCAAGTTCAGTGATTTTTTTTTTTTTTTTTTGGCAACAAATAGATGTGCAATGTCACATGTGTGCCAAGCACTGGGTTAGGCACAAGAAACTAATTATGAAGTAGCCATAGTCCCTACCCTCATGGGACTAAGCAGTCTAGGGAGCAAGGCAAATGTTAAGTAATCTTTTCAGTAACAATTGTATTAAGTGCTCCAAGGCAGACCAAGTGGGGGGTCAACTTGACCAGGAGTGTCTGTCAAGTTTAAGTGAAGCTGCAGGTAAGCATCAGGGGCATCGGGCAGAAAAGTAGGCAGGTTCAAGGCACGGCAGTCAGATGTCATAATACGAGACTAACGCTTCCCTGAAGTTTAGTTTAGCTGGGGCTTCTTGGCTACCTCCATGAGGGCAGGAAATAATTCTAGGGTGTGGTACTAGGCAGGTCAGGTAGAAAAGTGATTATACCTGACAAAAAGAGTGCAAGAATATGCTGCTGATAGGTGTTGTTTCAGATCTTGGAGCAGACCTGCTTATTAGCTCATTTGAGAACATACTCTTATTCTTCTTTGTGCATTTCCCTCTAGGCGTTGGCTGAGATCCATTGTAAACTGTGTTGGCCACAGGGTTTAATGAATTCCTCGGAGTGTCAAAGTACTTAACGCCAGAATATTATCCACACCTAACAAATAGTTGCTTTCAAATGTTATAATGACAATTATGAAAATGCCAGACTTTATTTATACTTGCACAGAGGTCTTGATCTCTTTCCCCAGAAACTTCCCAGTTCGGTTTTATTATTGCCCATAGGTCTTGTGCCTTGAGTCTTTGAATTAAACCTTTCGTTCTGAGATAACTGTAGATCCCTATGAAGTAAAGAAATAATACAGAGAGATCCTCTGAACCCCTCCCCCAGTTTCTTTGAATGGTAACATCTTGCCCAACTCTAGTACAAAATCACAATCAGGACACTGAGACTGCTACAGTCAAAAAGCAGGGGCCCTGGTTTTTAGGTCAGTTTTTACATTTGGAAGCTGGTGGCCACATATCCACCCCCAGAGCTCTTCCACGCAAACACAGAAACTCATACTCTTCTTCCCAATCAGCAGAGGCTATATATTAGGAAGCCTCCCGCACTCCCTCTCCTTCCTTCCACAAATATTTATGGAGCACTCCTGTGCTGGTGAGTGCTGTGCGGTTGAGCACTGGATGTTGTCACCTCTGGACATGCGATCTTTTTACCCTTAATCACATCATCAGTGTTATGTTGAAAACCTGTATGGTTTTCCGCAATAATGAACCTTGTGCAGACTCCTGATTAACCATGAAAGTGTTGAAAGTTTCCCCTGAGCGAGTAGTGAATGCTCCCTGATTACGGGCAGAAAAAGTTACTCATTGTTACCAATTCTCCTTTTTAAATTTTTAGATTGTCAAAGAATTCCAAAGAATTGATGTGCATGTGTACTTTGCATCACTTCAAGGTAAATGCATACGCATACCTATCTCTCTATAAGACTTTCCCCTAAGTTCTTTCTCCTAACTTGGAATGTGACTACAGGATGTCCAAAGGCCTTTTTTAAGTTTCTTTCTTTTTTTTTTTCAAAGGCCTTTTTTTTCCTTCAAAAACTACTTTCTACTGTGGTAAAAGATGTATAATGTAAAATTTGCCATTTTAGTCATGTTCAAGTGAACAATTCAGGGGCATTAAGTATGTTCACAATGTTGTGTGGTCATCAAAATGATTTTCTTTCTTTTTTTGTCAGTATAAAACTTATTACTGAGACATTTTGCATTGTTTGCTTCTGTTCCCATCTTTGAGATCCAGTATGTATTTTACATTTACTGCACATTTTTTTTTTTTGCTACTGATGATTTTTCATTTTTTAAAAGCTTTCTTTTTTTTTTCCTCTTTTTTTGTTTTTGTTTTGTTTTGTTTTTAGGGCTGCACCTGCAGCATATGGAAGTTCCTGGGCTAGGGGTCGAATCAGTGCTGCATATTGCTACAAATGGCAGAATTTCATTCTTTTTTTACGGCTGAGTAACATTCCATTTTATGTATGCCATGTCTTCTCAATCATTTGTTGACAGGCACTAGGTTGCTTACATCTTTCCATTGTAAACAAAATGGGACCTAATTAAGCTTAAAAGTTTTTATGCAGCAAAGGAAACCACTGACAAAATGAAAAGACAGTCTACTGAATGGGAGAAAATATTTGCAAATGATACGACTGCCAAGGGATTCATATCCAAAATATATAAATCATAAAACTCAATATCTAAAAAACAGCCCAATTAAAAACTGGGCAGAAGGCCTGAATAGACATTTTTCTTTTTTCTTTTCTTTTTTTGGTCTTTTTGTCTTTTCAGGGCTGCACCCATGGCACATGGAGGTTCTCAGGCTAGGGGTCCAATTGGAGCTGTAGCTGCCAGCCTTTGCCACAGCCACAGCAACTCCGGATCTGAGCCAGGCCTGCGACCTAGACCACAGCTCATAGCAACGCCGGATCCTTAATGCACTGAGTGAGGCCAGGGATTGAACCCGAGTCCTCATGGATGCTAGTTAGGTTTGTTAACCACTGAGCCACGACAGGAACTCCTAGGCATTTTCCTAAAGAAGACATGCAGATGGCTATCAGGCACATGAAAAGATGCTCAACATTGCTAATTATTAGAGAAATGCAAACTCAAAACAACAATGAGATATCACCTCATACCTGTCAGAATTTCTGTCATTAAAAATTCTGCAAATAAAAATGTTGGTGAGGATATGGACCAAAAGGCACCTTGTACAGTGTTGGTGAGAATGTAAATTGGTGCAGCCGCTGTGGAAAACAGTATGGAGGTTTCTCAAAAAATTAAAAATAGAACTACCATAGGATCCAGCAATTCCACCCCAGGTATATATATCCAGAAAAAAATGAAAACGCTAATCTGAAAAGATACATGTGTCCCGAGGTGCATCACAACACTCTGGTTTTGAAAATTTCATTGCCATGAACAGAAACTCTACCCATTAAGCAATCATTCTGAACGCCCTTTTGAACCTAGAAAAATTACCTCCAATTTTTGCCATAGAGCTGGTCATTCGCAGAAACCTATGTCCTGTCAGCAGTGCAGGATCAATGGGGGGAAATTATGGGGAGAGCAAACAGGGAGATAATATTCGAGCCTTTAGAACTAGGTGAACTTCCAGGGTATGAGTCTGTGTCTGTGTCTGTCTATGGACGAGTGTTTGTGGAGGAAAATGATAGTGCTTTGGCTGAGTTCTCTAGAAGCAGAGCCTGAGATACGGATTCTGACGTAAGTGATTTATTGAGAGAGTACGTGGAAAATTCATGAAGGAGTGAGGGGAACAGGCTGGGGAAGGGGATGGAGACAAAGATGTGGTTTCAGAATCTACTTAGCCTGATTTCACAGGGAGCACACAGCTGGAAAACACCTCCTTGAGGCGAGGGGGCCAGCCCTTTTACCCCCACATCAGCTAGTCCGTGGCTCAGGCCCCCCAGGGGGGACGCTTTTCAGGTGAGATAGCTTCCACTGGCCAAGGAAGTGGTGAACCATGAGCAGCCAGAGTGAGAGAGCTGGAGGACCGGCGCACTGGCCAGAGGGACTTGGCTGGGAAACGAGGCCGTCTGCTGCCGCCAGCTATGGTAGACCCATTCCACGTGCTACTGGAAAAGAAACTCTGTCGAGAGCACATTTTGGAAACCAGAAAAAAAAGAATGAAAAGGTGGAGATGCAAAAACTTAGAACTGGCTGATGCTACAAAAATGTCTTTTCCTAGAAACCAACTAAACATTATCCCTTTCTTTTGAAGATCATGTGATAGAAAAGCTGGAGCAATGCGGCTTCTTTAATGATAACATTAGAAAGGACATCTTCTTTTTGACTGTGCATGATGCCATACTCCACCTACGGAGCCAGGTGAAATCCCAAGAGGTTCAAGATTCCATTTTAGAAACGGTAAATGTTGATTTTTTAAAAAACATTTTATTGAAATAGAGTTGATTTACCATGTGGTATTAATTTCTGCTGTAAGGCAAAGTGACTCAGTTATACATATGCATAGTCTTCATATTATTTTCATGTATGGTTTACCATAGGCTATTGAATAGAGTTTCCTGTGCTACCGTAGGACCTTGCTGTTCATCCATTCTATACATGATAGTTTGCATGTGCTAATCCCAAACTCCCAATTCTTCCCTCCCTCACCCCACCTCCCTGTTGGCAACTGCAAATCTGTCCTTCTCTATGTCTGTGAGTCTGGGAAATGGTAAAAATTTAACCTTCCTACATATATATCTTTCCTAAACTACCATGATTTCTGTAAGTGGCAAAAATCCCACAAATCTAGGTTCAAATCCCAGCCTAGGGAGATTTTGAGCCATCTGCTTAACTTTTCAGAGCCTAATTCTCATCAGTAAAATGGGAGTAAAAAATTTTAACTTGCTGGGTAGATATGGAGACTAAATATGAGGATTTATAGGAAAGCACCGGGGGGTACATAGTACACATCAGTTCTACAGTGTGCAGTCTTACTAATAAAAGTAGCCATTAACTGTAGTGACTTTTTAGAATGTAGTCACTGAATCTTGGATCTTCTGTGATTTGTGTATAAAATGCAATTTAGGAGTTCCCGTTGTGGCACAGTGGTTAACGAATCCGACTAGGAACCATGAGGTTGTGGGTTCGATCCCTGGCCTTGCTCAGTGGGTTAAGGATCCGGCATTGCCGAGAGCTGTAGTGTAGGTCACAGACCCGGCTCAGATCCCGCATTGTTGTGGCTGTGGTGTAGGCCGGTGGCTACAGCTCCGGTTAGACCCCTTGCCTGGGAACCTCCATATGCCGCAGGAGCGGCCCAAGAAATGGGAAAAAGACAAAAAAAAAGAAAAAAAAAGGCAATTTAAATTCTCAGCAGCCTGGAAACTCTTGATTAAGAATGTCTTTAAATAGGATCCATTAGGCTGTAAGTGATCTTTGAAAAAGAAAAATTAAAAGTCATGAATCAGCCCAGAGTTAATTATTCCCCTCAAAATAGGATAGAATCTGATTTCCCACAGGTCTCCTTATTTTGTCATTTCTCCTACAAAATACCCAGGAGAGCTGAGCTTTGTGATGTGGGTCACTGGGCTGGGCCTGGTACAAGAATCTCAGCTCTCATGGACCTTCTCACCATGAACTGGGGAAACTAAAACAAACACCTGTAAAAAGAACATCCATCATGATTGTTCTGGTGACACAGTCCACTGTATTTTAAATTGCTTCTCCTTTTTTGCTAAAAGTAGGATAAGTAGATTCTTACTGTAGACTGGAAGTTAATATTTAAAGCAAATCTCATCTTAGAAAGCAGCAATGCATTATTCTTTACAGCTACTGTTAGTGGAACAATTGTTCTGCTTAATGATGCTGGAGAAAATACTAGTCCAAAATATCAAGATGTGGATCTTAAGTATAACAAGAAAAAAGAAAGAAAAAAGCTACATGCAGGATGCTCATTTTTGAAAACTCACAAATCTTAAAAAAAAAAAAAAAAAAAAGGACTTAAAATTTGCTAGAAGTTCCCTGGTGGCTCAGTGGGTTAAGGATCTGGCATTGTCACTGCTATGGCTTGGTCACTGCTAAGGCAAGAGTTTGATCCTTGGCCTGGGAACTTCCACATGTTGAGAGCATGGCCAAAAAAAAAAAAAAAAAAACCTCAAAAAACAACCCCCCCCAACCCATAGGCGACAACAACAAAGGAGGATCTTATAAGGAGAATTACTCATTTGTGAGATTAGCAGTAGCTAAAGAGCCCTTTGAAATGTTACTCTTGCCTTGGTATGCATTTAGTTTCACTTTGGGAATATCCTTTTATGCATAAGACAAAGTCTACCTTGTTACTGGTTTTCTCTGTGTGGGGATGTAAATTACATACCACAGCCAAAACACAGAGCTTTCCTGAACAACCTACTTGGTCCAGAGATGTCAGTTTCCATCTCCAGTAAAGTTCATTCCCATCCAATTCAACTTGAGAATGTTGATTGTCATCAGTCAGGAGCCCTTCACTGGATAGTCACTGCATGCCCAATATTGCACTAAGTCCTCTTAGATTAGCCATTGAAAGAAAACCACTATTAACTGCTGAACCATTTAGGCAGACAGGGTGACTTGTTAAGAGGCATCCACTTCACAGGTTGGCGAAGAGAGCTGCCAAGGTTGAACAATGGAGAACTACACTTGAAGGTGAAAAAATTGTATAGGGAAGCTTTTAAGTGGGAAATATAAAAGGATAAGAAAGCTGAAAAGGATTTTGAAGTATGCTGTTTACAGATGAGAGGTACCAGCGAAGCTTTGAATCATTTCCAGCAGAGTATCGGGTGGGTTGATTCCATTACACCTCCAATAAATACTCTCTGTGTTCTCTTTGTCCAGATCACCCTCATCCAAGACTGTAAAGATCCTCTTGAATTAATGGAAGCAGAGCTGATTGAAGAAGAACTTGATGTCCAAGATGAGGTATGATCATTATTTTTGCCCAAAGAAAATAATTTGGATGTAGTGACTATGGCTGACAAAAACTAGTCAGGGGAAGTAATTTTTAAAAAAAGAGTACCAAGAGGATGGCTTCATAGATAAAGGGGAAAATGGCAAATAAGGATGCTCTCTTAAAGACATTAAGTACCTGGGTGGGGGAGGGGGGACCTTTTGCCCCAGGCATACAGGCATGATCAGCAACTGGAAGCCAACACACTAGTCCTGATTTTAGACCTAAGCTTCACATACTTTCTCTTTTTTCTCAGAGGCCTAAGGCCAGTGTGATGGGATAAAGGTGACTAGAGGGATTTTTTTTTTTTTGGGCTGCACCTGCAGCATATGGAAGTTCCCGGGCTAGGGGTCAATCGGCGCTGTAGCTGCCAGCCTACGCCAGAGCCATAGCAATGCAGGATCCAAGCCGCGTCTGCAACCTACACCACAGCTCATGGCAATGCCGGATCCTTGACCCACTGAGCGAGGCCAAGGATCGAACCCATGTCCTCATGGATACCAGTTGGATTCGTTACCACTGCACCATGACAGGAACCCAATAGATGGAATATTTAACGCAGTAGTTTCATAAGCTTCAGAAAAAGTATGTGAGGAACAGGAAGCCTCATGACTGATGATGCCTTAAAAAAGATTCCTCCTGTGTCGAGGCTGATTCTGTGTGTTTGTGAGGCTCCTGGGTCATCAGACTATTCCTAGGAAACATGCTTGAAACTTATAGTATCTGAGTGAAATTTGTGGCTCCATCACTCCATAAAATGGACCAACAAAAGTTCATTTTGGGAGTTCCCATTGTGGCTCAGAGGTTAGGAACCTGACAGAGTGTCCCCGAGGATGTGGGTTTGATCCCTGTCCTGGATCAGTGGGTTAAGGATCTGGTGTTGCCACAAGCTGCAGTGTAGGGCATAGGTTTCAGGTGAGGCTACAATCCGGTGTAGCTATGGCTGTGGCTGTGGCTGGCAGCTTTGGCTCTGATTCGACCCCTAGCCTGGGAACTTCCATATACCATGGGTGTGGCCCTTTAAAAGAGAGAGAGAGAAAGATCATTTTCAACTTGAAAGATGTCTTGGAAATCAAGTCAGCCCACACCCTAGGCTGTGCCGAAGTTCAGCCTTTCACTAATAACCACCCAGTGGACTGAGATCCTTTGTGTTGCCTCCTCTGAACAGACCTTAAATATTTGAGAGTAGCTCTCATGTCTCCAACAAACTCTGCCCCAGGCGAGACTTTAGTTCTCTTTAGTTCCTTTCAGACGCAAAGTTTGTCAGTCCTTCCCTGGTCAAGAAGGGGACACAAAACCCCAGATGGGGTCAACTACGACCTACCTTGATCTCATCAAGATCTTTCCATGACTGCAACCTAACAATGGATTTATTTTCGTAGTAGTTACATCAAAATCTATCCTTCCATTGAGCAGGAGCCAGCCAAAGACTTGGGCCTTTTCTCATAAACTGTGGTCTAGCTGGGCTCCGCATTTATATTCATGTAACTGGTTTTGACCCTAATGCAAAACTACGCATTTTTCTGCTAGATGGCATTTTTTTTTTTTTGTGGTTCCAGTTTATTGACATTGTTTTGAATGCTGAATCTGTCATCCAGCAGCATATTAACGATGCACACCCCACTGGTGCCATATGCGCATCTGGGTAAGCAGGCCTTCTCTGCCTTAGTCCAGGTCCTGATAAGAAAGTCGAAAAGAATGACATTCAAACCCCAGTGGTATAAATAAATCAATAATAAAATTTTGATAGTAGTGGATGGGAAACAACAACCAAAAAAAAAAACTACCCAGTGATAAAATCAGACAGTCAGGATGACAGAGAAGATTTTTTGTGGAAGAAATATACGAACCAGAGTGAAAATCAGAGGTTCCACATTTTAGCCCATCAGCCATCAGCTTAGTGATCCTTGGAATGTCATTACTGAACTGTGAAGCCCTTCCAGCTTTAGTAGTTTAGGATATAGGGCTAACTTAGTTGTGTAAAAACTCGTGTATCAAAATTGGAACTTAAGTTACCACACCACAGAGACTTTTTTTTTTTTGCTTTTTACAGACAAACATATGGCATGTGGAAGTTCCCAGGCTAGGGATCAAATTGGAGCTGCAGCTGCTGGCCTGTACCATAGCCACAGCAATTCTGCATCCGAGCCACATCTGTGACCTATACCACAGCTCATGGAAACACCAGATCCTTAACCCACTGAGTGAGGCCAGGGATTGAACCCATGTCCTCGTTACCGCTGAGCCACGATATAGTTCCTGTAGTTCTCTATGAGGAATTCCCTATAAAGTCACTTTTGATGCCACATAAAAGCATCATTCAGGTAGCCTTCCTGTAGATAGGGAAGCAGTAGAGCAGAGTGTTTTTGTTATACATAGAACTACCATAGAACCCCGCAATCCCACTCTTGGGCATGTATCTGGACAAAAGTTTCCTTGAAAAATACACATGCACCTGCATGTTCATTGCAGCACTATTCACAATAGCCAAGACATGGAAACAACCCAAATGTCCATCGACAGATGATTGGATTAGGAAGATGTGATATATATACACAATGGAATACCATTCAGCCATAAAAAAGAATGACATAACGCCATTTACAGCAGTGTGGATGTAACTAGAGACTCTCATACTGAGTGAAATAAGTCAGAAAGACAAATACCATATGATATCACTTATAACTGGAATCTAATATACAGCACAAATGAACATTTCCACAGAAAAGAAAATGGAGAATAGACTTGTGGCTGCCCTAGGGAGAGAGGGAGGGAGTGGGAGGGATCGTGGGGTTATGGGATGCAAACTATTACTCTTGGAATGGATTTACAATGAGATCCTGCTGTGTACATTGAGAACTATGTCTATATACTTATATCACAACAGAACAAATGGAGGAAAAAAAATGTATACATGTAAGTCTAACTTGGTCCCCATGATGTACAGCGGAAAAAAAATTTGAACTATAGTTAATTTACAATATTGTGTTAATTTCTGCTGTACAACAAGGTGATTCAGTTACGTATATACACACATCCATTCTTTTTCAGATTCTTTTCCCATACGGATTATCACAGAATACTAGGTAGAGTTCTCTGTGCCATACAGTAGGTACCCATAGGCCAATCATTCCATATACCATCGCATTGATATGCCATTTTCAAGCCCCCAGTCCATCGCTCCTCCTACACCACCTGTCTCCTTTGGTAATCATGAGTTTTTCAGTCTGTGAGTCTATTTCTGTTCTGCAAATAAGTTCATTTGTATCTTTTTTTTAAATTCCACATATAAGTGATATCAAATGATGTTTGTCTTTCACTGTCTGTCTAACTTCACATAGTATGAGAATCTTCAGTTGCATCCATGTTGCTGCAAATGGCATTGTTTCCTTTTTTTTTAATAGCTGAGTGATATTACATTGCATGTATATACCACATCTTCTTTATCCATTCCTCTAGCAGCATGGTTTTAAGGGTCTGGGGCTTAGATCCAGACAGACCTGAGTGGTGGCCCTGATTCTGCAATGTACCAGTTGAGTAGCTGAGAGTAAATTCCATCCCCTGTCTTCATTTTCATTTCTTCATGTAAAAGAGAAATAATAATACCTCACAGAGTTCTGAACATTAATGGATGCATGTCAAGTAATTATGTAGTGTCGTATGCACGGTAAGTGCTGAAGAAATAGTAATTATTTCTTTTAAAATACATCCAGTAAAAGGGTGATGAGGTACAAAATTAAGTTTTTACCTTACTTTTCTTGTGAGGCTATATACCTAAGATGAGTAAATGTAAGACCCTGTGCTACAAAAACATATTTGCAAAAAAGATAAGTTAGACCGAAAGGAGAGTTCAGTTGTATCAACACTGTTTCCCCTTTATTTCCACAGGCGATGCGAAGACTTGCTTCCTGAAACTGGGCTCCGGAGGTTGCTATGAGCAAGGACTACAAGGCAAAATTTACCCACCATGTAATTCTATGCAAAGATTTTCTGCATTGGCTAGTTTCTTCTCACTTGAAACACTCATTCTTTTTCCCATCAGATTTTTAAAAAATCTTTTATTTTTTCAAAGCTCTCAACCATTGAAGGAGAAGCCCTAAGATTATTTCTAGGCGTTATTTCTACAATGAGTAGCTTACTTCTAAAATGTGCAAAGTGGTGAGGAGAACTTAGCAATGTCTAGGGTCTGCTGATGTTTTGCTGCTGTTTCTCGTGACAGATTTGCTAACCATGTGCATGTGGGTACATGTGTACCCCTGTGCAGCTGGGACAAGTGTCACTCAACAGCCTCTGTGAGCAAGACTGCCCTTGATTCCCATGAGCTGCATCGATCACTCTGTCAGGTCACCATGAGAAAACACTGAAATAGAATTATTAGTGTACTTATCAATAAATGCCTGGAAATCCCTTTTGGTAAATGCATCTAAAGGAGTTTTAAAAATGCACTTTTGGTAAGGAAGTATTACTCTATATGACCAGATATGAAGCCAGAATTCAGAATAAAGGAAATGGTTCACTAAAAAGCTATAGAACTGGGCTGATATATTTTGGCAGCATTGACTCAGAGACGTGAAGTGATAAAAGGATTATTGTGGTTTATAGAACTCAACTTTCAATATGATAATAGTCAAGGATCACAAGTAAGATCAAGGAAAATATATGACCAACTGTCTTTAGTTTAAAAATTCAGCTATAATTTACCTTCATTTATAGAAATTGTTGTTTTGTAAAGGTATGTTTAACTATGGTCTATTTAAAATCTGACACAAAAATGGTGTTATTTTGAACAAAAATCAATTGCGATATGCTTATAAGATCATGGTGATTAAAACAAGTTTATATTTTTCTCTAAAATCTTACCAGTATGTGATCTTTAACTGAATTTTAATCACCTTTCAAAAAAAAATGTAAAAAGCGATCTGCTCATATTTTATATATATATATAATATATAATGATTGAGACAAAACATTCTAAATAAACTCAATATCAAAGGAAAAATTGGGTTGGGATATACACACAAAAAATATGTTTTTAAAAATCCATATGTTAAGCTGGAAAATACTTTTTACTTAGTCTTTTCTGAGTGCCAACAATTTTCTAGGCATTGTATGTAATATGTAGACTTTGGTCCTATGGACTAGTTCCATATATTTCATGCTAGAGTGAATGAAGTTGTACTTCAGGAGTTCCCCATTGTGGATCAGCAGTAATGAACTGACTAGAATCCATGAGGGCATGGGTTCCATCCCTGGCCTCCATCAGTGGGTTAAGGACCCCACGTTGCCGTGAGCTGCGGTATAGGTTGAAGATGCGGCTTGATCAGCTGAGGCTAGGATCTGGTGTTGCTGTGGCTGTTGTGTAGGATGACAGCTGCAGCTCCGGTTGGACCCCTCGCCCAGGAACTTCCATATGCTGTGGGTGCGGACCTAAAAAGGCAAAAAGGAGAGGGAAAAGAAGAAGAAGTTGTACTTCATTGCTAGAGAAAAATACTCAGGTCCTCTACTGATATGATGTTTTAACCTGACTGAGAATTATATTGTACCTTTGGTGCAGATGTGTGAAATTCCCCAAGGTGTCTGACTATCCAAAGGCAGTATGTCCTATCTCTGTTTCTCTTCTTAAAGACAATCAGAAAGAAAGTATCTACTTCTGAAGGAACGTCATTAGTGATCCCATCAATTTGGTTGACTAAAAGCAAAATCACCCTCTCCACTCCCACCCCACTGCCCACCCCACACCTTACCCCACATTGGAATTTCAGTGATTTGTAATGGATTGTGATGTTTATTCTTTCCTGCTCATGGGTCATCCTGCCTTTAATTGATGTGGAACAGATCTCTCCCCGTGTTGGGTGCAGCACACCCAGGATTCTAATGTTGTCTCATTTTCACAGTAACACCTGTCTGTAATGGCAACACATCCTGTCTTTGAAGAGTCAATATAGTAGCCTTGCAGAAAATGGATGAATACCTCTGTTGAAATGAGGACACACACGCTGTTCATTTAAAAAAAAAATCATTATTGAAGGAAATACCAAAGTTATATTTTAAAGGCTAGAGTTTTATAAAATATTGGGTCTGTTTGTGACTATGTAAGAACAGTCTATTTGACTGTTTCCCTAACACGGTCTAGTGATACTGTCTCTTCCATGCGTTTTTACTTTTAATCCTGTATCATCAATGGAAATTATACTTGAAAATGAAAGCTGTTGTTATGTTTTTAACCTGTAGGATATACGAATTTCTATAAGAAGTAAAAAAAAAAAATCAAATCATGTACATTTGGAGATACTCGCACATATTTTTTATGAAAAGTAATGTTGCCTTTTAAACTACTCTGATGTGTCCCTTCTGAACAAAACTATTAAATATAATAAAAAAATGTTAAATTTTATGTATACCAGTACTCTTTTGGGGGGGGGGGTATAGTTAATTTACAATATGACATGAATTTCAGGTATATCACATACTGATTCAAAATTTGTATAGATTCACTTGGATGCTCACCCAGCTTCAAAGAACTGAAGGCCCTTCTAAACTCTACACTTGTGGTTTTTGTTTTTTCACCCCACATTCAGAGCACATGGAAGGTCCCAGGTCAGGCACTGAGAATCCAAGCTGCAGCTGTGACCTATGCTACAGTTGCAGCAATGCCAGATCCTTAACCCACTGTGCCAGGCTGGGGATCGAATCCATACCACCACAAAGACAATGCTACATCTTAACCTGCTGCACCACAGTGGGAACTCCTTTACACTCGTTCTGAAAATCTGCTAAGGTAGCCCACTTCATCCCTTTCCTCAGGAACATCTTTAGGTTAGACACGGAGGAACTGTTTGTGTATAAGATCTAGCTTAAAGGCCAGGCCCAATGTATTACTTTAGATCAGATATTCTGAGTCCCCCTCATCCCAATACACTTAAAAAAAAAAAAAGCTATAATTTTGAAATGATTGTAGATTTGCAGGAATTTTGTATATATATATATATATAAATGTGAAAGTTTTGTGAGTATATATATAGAGAGAGCAAGGTTCCCATGCACCCTTTGTCCAGCATCCCCCAGTGTTAATTAACATCTTGCATAACTGCAGGACAATATAGAGCCCAGGAAACTGGCATTTGTAAAAACCATGGAGCTTATTCACATCATCACCCATTTGTCTGTGTGTGTGTGTGTGTGTAGCTGCATGCAATTTTATTCCAAGTATGCCTCCATGAAAACATCACCACAATCAAGACGTGTAACAGCACCGCCAATAAGACTCCATCTGCCAGCTCTTTTTAAAAAACTTGTTCAGTGCAGGTGTACCTCTCTACAGTGAACTGTCCTCTGATTCGATATGATTGAAGAAGGATTTTCAGAGTTAGAAGAGCACCTCTGATGTTCTATTTTCTGTAGCCAGGGTACACTGCTCACCTAGTATTCCATTTTAGAATGTTTGTGTTTACTCATTGCCATCTCAGTCGTGGAGGAGCTCAAGGCTATGCAGGAAGAGCATCTAAGGATCACCTTTGGTGTGTAAAAGAATGATGCAAGTCCTTGACCAACCAGGACTACAAGGTGGTAGGGGACATAGACGGAGGCCCAGGATGGCTCTTGCCATAATCAGTTCAGGCTGCTAAGCCACATTGCCATAGACCAGGGAGCTTCAACAACAAATACGTATATCTCTTTATTTCTCATTGTTCTGGAGGCTAGCAATCTGAGGTCAGTGTGCCAGCCTGGTCAGCGAATGCCCCCTTCCTGGTTTAGAGGGAGCACTCAGGGCTGTTTTCTTGCTGTATCTGCACAGAGCTATTTCTCTACTGGGAAGGCACCAATCCCATCATCATGAGGGCTCCACTCTCAGATCTAATTACCTCTCAGAGGCCCCATCTCCAATACCATCACTTTGGGATTGTGGCTTCGATATTGGGAAGGAGGGACACACTGGTTCATTGTGGTTTTGGTTTTTATTGCTTCCTTTTTTTTAATCAGACTGGACCCGCAGCATATGGAAGTTCGTGGGCTAGGGATCAAATGGGAGCTACAGAGGAGGCCTACGCCACAGCCACAAGCAAAGCCAGATCCGAGCCGCATCCATGACCTACGCCACAGCTTTCGGCAATGCGGGATCATTAACCCATTGAGCAAGGTTAGAGATCAAACCCGCCTCCTCATGGATACTAGCCAGGTTCTTAAGCTGCTGAGCCACAATGGGAACTCCTCAATGATGACTGCTCTCTTCAAGGCACCTGTGAACTAGGTGGCACTGCTACACACCTGAGGGTGGGTCTGATCTCTGCGTGTTGATCAAAGTGGTCAACCTTCCCCCTTCCAGGTGATTTCACTTCCTGGAGCATCAATTTGTGGTGGGTGTGGTACATCAGGATCCTCTAACCCATTTCCCTGAGCCTAGATGGACGCATACACAAAAGGAGGCCTGGCATCCTTCTGTTCCCTGGCAAGGAAGGATTCAGGTGAATAGGAGGCGCCCATGACCTTTCTCTGGTAAGCTCCCAATTGAGTGGGTAAGGGAAGGAAGTGGTGAGAAAGGAGGCTGGGAGGTGGATGGGGGCCAGGTTTTACGAGGGGCCTCGTATGCCGAAGTAAGGACCTTGGATTTTATTCTCAACTCTGGTAAGAGATAAAGGCAAAATGGCTGGGTTCCATTCCCCAGCTAATCCAATCGGCCGACCTGGATACCGAGAAATAAATTCAGAAGGTGAAATTAAGATAGAGATGAATGAAGCTTTTGTTTGGTTTCCAAGGACAAGGTAACAGATGAAAGATTAGCTTTTGTGATTTAGAAATAAAAAGCTTGTTCATGGATGTAATTTTTATTTCCCTAGTTTATCCTTTCAAGACAATTGTAGTATTCTATTCTTTATAATGAGATGAGGCATTACTTTTATGATTAGGAAAATACGTGCTATATTAAAACATTGAGGCAGACGGTAGATACTAATTGAGATTGTGGAGTCATTGTTTCCTTATAAACATGTTGCTGTTTCTATGCGGGAGTCCCTGTCTTTTCTGGTTTTACTTGCTTGTTAAAAAAATAAAAATAAAAAATAAAAGAGCTTTTGGTCCCTCAAACAAAGGAAGAAGTGATTGCTTAATATTCCTGTTTAAACCAGTTATTAAATGTCTGTGACAAAATACAAGGTCTGGCAGACCAGTACTCCTCCTGAAGATCTGAAAGCCTCCAACGGTGGGGGCAGGGCCCCCTCTCCTCTTTCCGCATCGCCTCTCGTCTACACTGGGTGGTTGGCCTAACCAAGGACGCTGGCGATGAGGACAAACAACACGGAGGCCAGATCTGCCTGCTTCAAGAGCTGAGGCTACTTTCTCTTTTTAGTTTCATCTGTCTTTTCGTCCCCAGGGCGCTAGCTTTTCTGTTCCTTATTCACCCAGTGCCTCTCCTGTGATAAGCACGGGACTAGAAGCGTGGTCTCCTGTGAGTGGTGAATGAGACAGAGCCCATCTCTCTCTCCTCGTGGGACTCAGAGCCCAGCGTGGGAGCTGGTTGGTAATTAAGTCAAGATCCCAGTAAATAGACGCAGCCCCGCCAACTGTCCGTGGTAGAGGCCGGGAGGCCACAGAGGGCCTTCTGTCCTGGAAAAGGTTACTGTGTGCCCTGGGGAGGGAAGCAAGGAATTAGCAAGCACAGACCTGGGGCGGGTGGGGGAGGGGAAATTGTCTGGGCAGGCGGAGGGAACAGGTAGGGAAAAGCCCTGAGGCAGGAAAGATCTCCACGGAGGAGAGGTCATCTGGGACTGAAAGAAAATCTGCAGGACTCAGGAGGCTCCTAGGCAGGGGCCTAAACCCTCAAGAGTCTGTAACGGGAAGGCACTGACAAGCTAGAAAGTGGATAGGATGTGGCCAGTTTTGCGTTTTCCGGAACACTACTCTGGGAGAGGCAGAGACTTGTTTGTTTCTGTGTATGGTGTCGCTCAAAGAATACAGGGGCCCTGGTCCTCTTGGTGGCCTGCAGGGGGGGTCAGGGCAGGAGAAAGAAGTTCTGTAGACCTGGTATTCACTTCTTTTTTTATTTAAAAATTTTTCTCTCGGAGGTTCCCATGGTGACTCAGTGGTTAACGAATCCATCCGACTAGGAACCATGAGGTTGCGGGTTTGGTCCCTGGCCTTGCTCAGTGGGTTAAGGATCTGGTGTTGCCATGAGCTGTGGTGTAGGTTGCAGACGCGGCTTGGATCCCGCGTTGCTGTGGCTCTGGCATAGGCCGGGTGGCTACAGCTCCAAATGGACCCCTAGCCTGGGAACCTCCATATGCCGCTGGTGCGGCCCTAGAAAAAGACGAAAAAAAATTTTTTTCCTCTCTTATTCACTTTTGATTTTGAAGGTAATGTGGTATATTCTAAGACTGGACGCAGGAAGAGGAAGGAACATTGCAGATGTCCCAGGACAGATCTGAGACCCGCTTACAAAAGCTCAGGCTGGGAAGAGGGAAGAATGAAGCTGAGCTTAGTTTTGGGACTTAGGATTGAGCACCTAAGGAGACGGGGATGATAAGTGAACTTAGGGTGGGGGCGGGGGGGGGTGAAGAGGGACAGTTCGGGGGCAATGGCAGCTCCAGAATTTCTAATTAGAAGAGGCTGAGGGCTGGCCGGCTGTTGGAAGGAGCTGAAAGAGATGTGTCCTGAACAGTGAGGCTGCCTAGCATTGCTTTTAGTCAGGCTACGCCTGGCCATATGTAGCAACCTCAGGTACACACACGTACACACACCTACAAACTTTAAAATTTTTTTTTAAAAAAAAGGAAAGAAAAAACCCCTGGGTGACTTATGTAACAGAAGGTTTTTTTTTCTTTTTTTTCTTTTTAGGGCCACACCTGCAGCATATGGAAGTTCCTGAGCTAGGGGTCAAATTGGAGCTGCAGCTACAGTCCTATGCCGCAGCCACAGCCACAGCCACACCAGATGTGAGCGATGCCTCACCTTGTGGCAACGCTGGATCCTTAACCCGCTGAGCAAGGCCAGGGATTGAACCCACATCCTTGTGGATACTAGTCAGGTTCTTAATCTGCTGAGCCACAGTGGGAACTCCAGGGTTTTTTCCCTTTTTTTTTTTTTTTTTTTTGTCTTTTCCTTCTTGCTCAAAGGGTGCTGCATGTCCAAATGATGCTCTGGGCAATTTTCTTCCACGTGATGTCTCGGCATTCCAGGCTGCTTTGATCTTGGGTATCTTTATATCAACATACGATAACCTTATAATAAAGAAGCAAAAAAGAAAAAAGACAGCAAGGGGAATTGTACACCTAATCTTAAATATTTCCACCCAGAAGCCATACGTGTAATTTTCACTCACATCACTGGTCATGGTAAGAGCCACAGCCAAGTCTACCTTGAAAGAGGCGGATGAATATAATCCTCTTATATAAACAGATGTGATGTCTAGGAAAGGCAGGAGAGCCAGAAGTATTGGTGGCTCTAGGAATGCTTACTGTGCTGTCTTCCGTAAGAATGAAAACACTGGAAAACTCTGTATCTCAGAATGGGGGTGGAGGTGAAGAGAGGTGGAACATCAGTGAGCACCCCCGACCCCCTCTACCCTCCATTCAGTGCTGTGTTTAATGTGTGGAAAAGACTCAAGAATCCCATTTTGGACACACTGAATGAAGGATGCCTCCATTCAAGTGGGAAGGTCAAAGAAGCAGCTAAATCAGAAGGTTGGGGACAGGTCTGGGCTGGAGCCCAATTTAGGAGATTGAACTATATACACCTACAGCTGGAAATGAGCGTGTCAAGTCCAGGAGAGTGGTCCAGGCTGATGTGGTTGGGCATGAGAGCGTCTGAGGACAATGACAAGAGGATACCTGGGAGACCGTGGTGGACAGAACCCTGCTGATGACCAAAATTCAAGGGGGGTCTGGAAAGGAGACTGGGAAGAATCAGAGGGGAAGGGGGAGAATCAGAGTGACATTGTTAACATTAAGGGAAAAAGCTTTCAAAGGTATGTGCATTTCTGTTCTCATCAGAGCAAACCCCTCCACCCCTCCACATGTGCCATGGACCCCCACCTCTTCTGCGCCTCAATTCCCCCCCTCTTTCTCCTGAGGTGTGTCTATAAGCACTTAAACATGCTCCAGTGACCTCTCCCATCTGATGAAGCCAGGCCCACCTTTTCCAGCCTCCTTTCTAGCCACCGTCAGATCACAAAGCTTTAAGTGCACGGCTCTCCTTTCAATTGCCAACATCCCAAGTCCTTCGGTGCCTTTGAATTGAATCTTCCCTCTGCCTGGCAGGCTTTCCCCCAGGTTCTTCTAAAGATTAACTCTTTTTCTCTTTTTTAAAAATCTTTAAAGTCTCAGTTTATTCCTTTTTAAAATTTTTATTATTTATTTATTTTTCTTCTTTTTTAAGTCTCAGTTTAAATGTCATCTTCTCAAAGAGGCCTTCTACATAAAGCTGTTCTCCCAGTGCTGCAGGTGCCACTCTTAGTCTGTTCAGGCTGCTCTAAGAGAAATGCCATCAACTCAGTGATTCGTAAACAACACACACTCATTGCTCACAGTTCTGGAGGCTGGGAAGGCAAAGATCACGGCTCTGGCAGATGGAGTGTCTGGAGAGGGCCTCCTTCCTGGTCCACAGTGATTTCAGAGGGACAGTAGTGAATGATGGCTTGAGGCAAGATCTTAATTCTCTGCTCAGGAATTGAACCTGGGCAGCCTGGGTGAAAACCAGGAATCCCAGCCACTAGACTAGCTAGAGGCTGAAAGCAGAATTGCCCTGATTCTTGCTCCCTGTTGAAAGCAAGAATGTTTCAAGGAGGCAAAAATGATAAAAACAGGTACAAAATGTATTGTTAGAAACACAGGACAACATGTGGCAGAGCACACAGAGAAAGCGTCTATTTATCTAAGGCAGAAGCAAAGCAGTAATACACACGCAAAGGAGTGAGGGTGTTGCCATTCCCCTGAATGAGAAGTGCATCAGAGAGGTGATTTAAACAACTTATACAGGAGTTCCCGTTGTGGTGCAGTGGTTAACAAATCCGACTAGGAACCACGAGGTCTCGGGTTCGATCCCTGGCTTTGCTCAGTGGGCTAAGGATCCGGTGTTGCTGTGAGCTGTGGTGTAGTTCACAGACACGGCATGTGGCTGTGGTGTAGGCTGGCAGTTGCAGCTCCGATTTGGCCCCTAAACTGGGAACTTCCATATGCCTCTGGTGCAGACCTAAAAAAGAAAAGAAAAGAAAACCCCAAACCAAAACAACAGCAGCCACAACAACAACAACAAACCACACACACACAAAACCCAAACCCAAACCACATGTACATGGGGAACTTCTTCCAGATCTCAGCTTTTCTTTAGCCAATTATCCTGTTGTAGTTCTCATACCTGGCCTGACCCAGGGCCCTCCCTGAAATGGGTGCGCATCTTTTGGCCAAGATGGAATCCAGAGCAAAGGAAGGGGATGGCTAACAGGAGTGATTATGGCCTGCCCCCCACCCCACCCCACCCCCGACCCCAATCCCTAGGAGTCTTTCTGCGCCTATGTAGTTAGGGTCTCCCTGACCCACAGGATAGGATGTGACCTCTTGATCTTTTGCTTAGGCAAGGCTTAGCGCCTGTCTTCCCCTGCCATAACCATTGTTTTCAGTGTCCCCAGAAGACAAATTCCATTTATTTGCCTTGTGCCTGTTGTCATTTCTGTCTTGAAGTATGGACAGTAGGCTGGATGTAAATGTCTATCCTGGAGCTCCTCTATCTCCTGCCTCTACGGAAGGTGACTTTTCCCCATGTTATTCTCTGGTGGAAGAGGCAAGGGGTCTCTGTGGGGCCTCTTTTATAAGGGCACTAATCTTCTTGATGAGGGTGCCACCCTAAGACCTGATCACCTCCCGAAGGTCCCACCTCCGAATGACATCCCCTTTGGGATGAGGATTTCAACACACAAATTTGAGGAGGGGACAGGAACATTCAGACCAGAGTAGTGCTTTATTTCTTGCATTGCCTGGCTCTGTTTCCTCCATCGTATTTACAGCTCTCTGAAATTATTGTTTACAGGGATCCTGTTTTACCCCACTAGAAAGCAAGTTATAAGAGGATATAAGGAAAGCTTTGTTGAGAAAGGGGGTGTGGGTTGGGGAGCATAAGGAGTGATCATTTCCTCCTAAAGGAACACATTTTTAGCCATTTTAAGATACCATGTTAATAAGAGAGGTGTTAAAAATATGATGAAAATAACATTCGAGGGAGCAGTCTGAAATTCAGATTGCAATGCAAGCCAGTAAGTTCGTAGTGAAAGGCTGGTTCTTTTATAAAAGCTTGATGTCCCACCAATCCAAGTTGTGGGGTTGGCCAGATAACTCTGATGGATGTTAAAACCTGGCTACACCCTTGAGACAGGCCCTCATCTGTCTATACACCACAGTTTTCAGAACAGTGTCAAACAGGGAGCAGAGGCTCAATAATTATTGCATAAATATTAACAGCTGCAAATGTTGCAGCCGTCTTAGATTCGTGCTAAAAACCCAATGGTTATCACCCAATGTTTCTGATACGAAGAATTTCACTGGTAACCTTCGTGGGGGCGTTTGCAGTTGGATATTGGCAAGATGGCCCCATTACAGAGAGGGAAGAGAAAGAGAAGAGAGGAAATGGAGCTAGGGGGACTGCTCTTCTAGAAGCTTGGCTGCAAAGGGAGGAAAGAATAGGAGAGGAACCATGTGGTGCTTAATGATGAGAAAGTTTTGTTTCAAATGGTAGACTTGAACATTAAAAAATATATATATATTTATATATAAAAAATATATATATGATACAGCCATTAATGAAAGAAGAATTGGAGCTGTAAGAAAGGAAATAGATAACTGATGATGTGTGGCCCAGAGGCGATTTGGCATAAACAAGGACAAAGAATTCTCCTCTGGGGTGGAAAAGAAGCAAAGATGAGTGGGGGGTGGGGGTGGGAAGCCGAGGGAGTGGCCTGCAAACCTCTATTTTCTTCCTAAACAGAAAGCTTAGAAATGTGACTTCCCAAACTGCTCTTTTCAGTTTTTTCTCTTAACCAATTTAATTCTGTTCCCCATTTGTTTACATCTTCTCTTTACTTTTGCCCAGTTAGGCTTTGTCAGCTCCACCTGTTCTGGATCCGCCCCCAGCCCCTAGATCTTTTGCAGGTTTAGTGTGTCACTATACTGTGGCCAGTCTTCTGGGGTTGCCCTGTCGCTTGATACTCAGACAACAAAACCCTCCACCTTAGGAAGCTATAGCGACTTTGGGCTTATATTTGATCTAAGTGTTTTTTGGTTTTTTGTTTGTTTGTTTGTTTTTTTAGGGCCACACCTGCAGCATAAGGAATTTCCCAGGCTAGGGTTCCAAACTGAGCTGTAGCCTCTGGCTTACACCACAGCCACAACAACGTGGGATCTGAGCCACATCTGCGACCTACACCACAGCTCACAATGCCGGATCCTTAACCCACTGAGCGAGGCCAGGGATCAAACCCGCGTCCTCATGGATGCTAGTCAGGTTCCTTAACCGCTGAGCCATGATGGGAACTCCTGATCTAAGTATTAATGAGCAGTCCTGGAGTTCCCTTCGTGGCTCAGTGGTTAACGAATCCGACTAGAAACCATGAGTTTGTGGGTGTATCCCTGGCCTTGCTCAGTGGATTAAGGATCCGGCGTTGCTGTGAGATGTGGTGTGGGTTGCAGACACTGCTGGGATCCTGCGTTGCTGTGGCTCTGGTGTAGGCCAGTGGCTACAGCTCCGATTTGACTCCCAGCCTGGGAACCTCCATATGCCGCTGGTGCGGCCCTAAAAAGACAAAAAAAAAAAAAAAAAAAGCAGCAGTTCTGCTGAACGCTTTCACTTTTCACAATCTTTATCACCTCACTTCTGTAACTCAGGTCCAATTGGTGTAACAGTTCAGCTCAAAGATGAACACAAACCTCTCTCCTAATTCCCTAAAATACAACGAAGATATTTTAAACAAGATTTCATTTGAAGGCCTGGGACTCATAGGAATAAGAGAAGAAAGTGCTGTAACTCAAATGTCCCGCCCACTTTGTTCTTGTTCTACTTTGAGATCATTTTCACAGACATCGGAAAAGCACATCTAATTGAAAAAGCACTGTTGATATTCCTTATCCCATCAAAAAACCTGCTAAAACCCTTATTTGAACTCTTCTGCACTCCGAACCAAGCTTTTGCCCCTAAATCAGTGGTCTGGTCCCTGCAAAAGTTTCCTTCTGCAGGACATGAAAATCTCTGGCCTTCAGCAGTGTCTTTGTCCAAACCACACCCTACTTAGTCCAATAAAAGCTGGAGAAACAGACTTCTGCAAAACAAAAGCCCCAGGTGTTAACCCAATCTGACCAAGCAACACACCAGCCCTCTGGGTGCAGAATAGGAGGGTTTCTCTGTTTCTCTGCTGATCCGAATCTCCTCGGGTCTGGTAATAAAAAACCAGAACACGTTTGACTTGTCACTGTGTTAGACAATTGCTTAGGGTAATTATTATGGATCAAATGCTTAGTTTGGGAGCCACAATATAGTTATATCTATACATGCACGCTGCCTTATTACCATTACAGTTTTTATTTCTGGCTCTTCATGGAACTTACAAACGGGATGACAGGCAGCATACACGGGAGATTTTATTTACCTGTGGCTAGTGCCACCTAGTGGACGTCATTTTCTAAACAGCTTTGAGTCTAGGATTTTTAACCTACTTGGCAAAGGGGGTGATGAAGACGACTCTCATTCATTATGTGCTTATTATGTGTCAGGCATGGTATTCGGTGTGATGTTGGCTAGTTTAATCTCCAAAACAACCCTAAAAGGTGGAAGCAACTGTCCCCATTTTGCAGAGTTTGGAAAGTGAGGCAAGGAAAGCTTGAGTTGCCTAAGGCGGCTGGAGAGAGAACTGAATGGCAGAGTTCAAATTCCAGAGTCTACGTGTTAACATACTGGGAGGTGAGCAGATGCTGATGGTGTAGTTTGGCACCTGGGAGATGACTAAAGAAGACTTAAGAGCTGCAGGCTCCCAGGAAGCAGCTCAGCTCTCCCCTGGGGCAAAAAGAAGGGGCCAGGGAAATGTCCTGCTCGGGACACTGGGCGGACAGGATTTGTTGGGAGTTCTTCTGGGGCCCTAGGCAAGAATGCAGGTGGACTGGGCCATTGTTTTTATTGTCTTTTGCTCAGGGATAAGCAAATAGTCACAATAAATGGGATGGCTGAAGTCGGGTGAAGAATGACACATCCCTTCCCTCTCCCCCCCCATCGAATTAGAAGGCTCATCCTCTGAGCCTTCTGACCATCTGGAGTCATTATTCCTGATGAAGGAAGAGAGTATCACTCCCTAACCCCTCAAGGACAAGTTCAGTGCATTCCAGTGCTCAGGTTTTCCCTGCTGAGGAGACTTCAGACTGCAAGATGCCGTCAAGGATCAGGAAAATCAGGTCATTGCTAGGTGTATTAGCTTGGGCTGCCATAACAAAACACCATAGACTGGGTGGTTTAAACAATACAAATTTATTTCCTTCCTGTTCTGGAAGCTAGAAGTCCAAGATCTGGGTTCCAGTGTGGTCAGGTTCCGGCGAGAGCTCTCTTCCTAGCCACAGGGCCTTTCCTGGCTGGGTGTGTGGCAAGTTCTCGGTCTCATCTAAGGGCACTAATCTATCACTTGGGCCCTCCCTCATGACCTCATCTGATCTTGATCACTTTCTGAAGGTCCCATCTCCAAATACCATCACACTGGAGGTTAGGACTTCAATGAGTTTGGGGAGGACAAGAATATTCAGTCCACAATATGCTGCCACTGGTCCGTCACAAGTCATGTCCTGCAAAATACATTCATTCCATCCCAACAACTCCAAAATCTTAACTCATTGTAGCATCAACTCTGAAGTCTAAAGTCCAAAGTCTCATGTCAATGTCCTCTAAATCATATATGGGTGAAACTGTAGGTAGAATTCATCCTGAGGCAAAATTCCTCTCCAGCTGTAAAACCAAACAAGTGCTTCCAAAATATCATTGCAGGACAGGTATATAGACATCCCCATTCCAAAGGGAGAAAGAATTAAGAGGGAAGGGGGGGTGATGGGTCCCAAGCAGGTCCAAACAAAACTTAGCTGGGCAACTTCCATCAGGTCTTAATGGTGGAGAACAAGGCTCTGGTTGGATGCTCTGAGGTGGCAGTGTCAGGCCCGTGGCTCAGTGGGGCTGGCCCGTGCTCGTGCTCTCTGAGGGCCCTGTCCTCACAGCTCTGCTGAGCAGCAGTCCTGCGCTTGAAACCAGGTGGAGGCAGCACTTTTCCCTGGCTCAGCCTGGCCCGTGAGCTCTGAGCCTGTGGTGAGAGTGGCAGCCTGGCTGATCTCTGAATCTACTGAGGGGCCCTTCCTCCCTTTTCTTGAAGGATAGCACATATGCTCACAGCCACATAGCCCCATGGTTCCATCCTTTGAAATCCAAGAAGTCCGACAGCCTTCCTTCATACCATCCCACCTTCTTGATCCCCTTTAGTTCAGGCTGGCAGTGTCTCTGCTGTGCAGTCCCACCCCTCTGCCTGGCTTCCGCTGAGATGGTTGACTGGTCCATCCATCTCTTTATCAAATGGTGGTTCAGGCATACCCTAGGGTTCTCTTTAGAACAAGCTTTCTCACTTTTTGCAATATGGACAGGCTGAGGATTTTCCAAATCTTCAAATTCTAGGTCCTTTTTGCTTAACAATTTCTTCATCAAGTCATCTCTCTCCTTTTGCTTTTTTTTTTTTTTTTTTTTTTTTGCATATGCAGTCAGGGAGAACAGAAACTGCGCAATCAGATTGGGACTTGAACCCATGGGCTGGGACTCTAACCCAGCCAAAACCCAAACTGGGACTTGAACCCATTTTTTTTTTTTTTTAATGGCCAGACCTGCAGCATATGGAAATTCCTGGGCTAGGGGTCAAATCAGAGCTGCAGTTGGGACCTACACTGCAGCTCACAGCAACTCCAGATCCTTAACCCTGAGCAAGGCAAGGGATCGAACTGGCATCCTCATAGAGACAGTGTCAGGTCAATAGAGACAATGTCGGGTCCTTAACCCACTGAGCCACAACAGGAACTCCCAAACCACAGTTTCTTTAATTAAAATCACGCACCTGCTCTCAGGACTTACTGGAGTCCAGGTTCTTTACGTTTCAGTGCAGAAGAATCCAGCAAGAGGCAAAGTGATAGGTGAGAAGCAGACTCACTGGGAGTGACAGGCAAAGTGTCTATTTCAGAAAACAAGAGGCCCTGAAATAAGTGTTCTGAGTTTTTCTGAGCTGGGTAACTTCATAGGCTAATGGGTAGGAGGATTATTCCAACCATTTCAGGAAAGGGGTGAGGATGTCCAGGAACTGGGCCACTGCCCACTTTTTGTCCTTTTACGGTTACAGTCATGGCACAGGTGGGTGCATCACTTAGCCGCTAACCTGTCACGATGAGCGTACAATGAGGTTCAAGTTCTGCTGGAAGTCGACTCTTCTGCCATCTTGCGCCTAATTAGTTCTAACCAGTTTTGTCATGTCTTCAATGGCTATGTCATTCTTTTAAAGGCTTTGCCCTGCCCCCTCCCTCCTGTGTCCTTCAACAGTTTGCTTAGAAATCTCCTCAGCTAGGAGTTCCTGTTGTGGGTCAGCTGGAACGAACCCGACTAGTATGCATAAGGACGCAGGGTCTATCCTTGGCCACACTCAGTGGGTTAAGGATATGACGTTGCCAAGAGCTGTGGTGTAGGTTGAAGATGTGGCTCGGATATGGCATGGCTGTGGCTGTGGCCTGCAGCTCCGATTTAACTCCTAGCCTGGGAACTTCCATGTGCTGTGAATGTGGCTCTAAAAAGACAAACAAAAACAAAAACAAAAAACACACAAAAAAACCCTCAGCCAAATATCCAGTTTCATCACTTGGAAGTTCTACCTTCCACAAAATACTAAAATACATTGCAGCCAAGTTCTTCACCACCTTATAATAAGGATTTGCCTTTCCTCCAGTAAACATGGGCCTGCAGTAACATTCTTCCTTTTTGTGACCTCACCGGAGTTGCTCTTAATGTCTATATGTCTAGCATGCACCTCAAAACGCTCAGCCTCTTGCAATGACCACTTCCAAATATTTAGGTATTAGTTATAGTAGCATTCCATTTCGTGGTACCAAACTCTGTATCAATCATCTTGGGCCCCTAGAGTAAAATACCATAGATGGGAATGGCTTAAACAAACAAAATTTATTTCCTCACAGTTCTGGAAGCCGGACCTCTGAGATCAGGGTGCCAGCAAGGCTGGTTCTGGTGAGAGCGCTTGGGGTATGTGCTTGCAGGAAGAACATGATCTTTGCTGTCTCTTCTTCTAAGGGTACTAATCCCATCATGAGAACCCCACCCTCATGACCTCATCTCATCCTAATTACCTTCCAGAGACCCAAATGCTGTCACATTGGGGGTTAGGGGTTTGAGAAGATGCAAACATTCAGTTCATAACATCAGACATTTAGTTTCTTTCATGCACATTTTTAAAAACTGCCAATAAGTCTGTCTGGGGTTTTTATCCAACTCTTATTATACAGTACTTCAAACACCAGAAAAGCTGACAGAGACAATAGTACACCAACAGCTAGACTCATTCATTGCCTTATCTGTGTGCCTATTAGTTCTGTATCTTCTTTTTAAAGTATTTTGCTACATCACGATATTCTATGTCTAACTATGTCAGCATGCATCTCCAAATACCATTATTACACTTAAGAAAATAACTCCTTTATATTATTCTCAAGCCAACCCATATTAAAATTTTCCCATCTTTTACACATGTTTTCCCAAGTTTGGAACCAATGAAACTTCAAGTATTGCACTTATTTGTTATAGCTCTTTAGTCTTAATCAAGAAAAGTCCTCCTTTCCCATTTTCCCCCATGACACTGACTTTTTAAAGAGACTCAGATGTGATAATGGCACTGTCATTTTATTATTTCTTAGAGATCTGTACTGAGGAAATGGGAAATGCTGTTACAAAACAGGTGTTCCTATTGTGACTTAGTGGGTTGAGGATGTGGGTTCAGTCCCTGGCCTGCTTAGTGGGTTAAAGATCCTGTGTTGCTGCGGGCTGCAGTGTAGGTCACGGATGTTGCTGTCATCTGACATTGCTGTGGCTGTGGTGTAGGCTGGCAGCTGCAGCTTTGGTTTGACCCCTAACCTGGATGTTTCCATATGCCACAGGAAGAAAAAGAAAAAAAAATACAATCCATAATTAATGGACCTCAAATTGAATTTAAACTTCTTACCTGAGTGGAATTAGAAAGCTTATCAATTGTAGAAGTTAACCTATCGTGATATGGTGATAATACCGAAAAGCACTGTATGTTCATAATTCTAGAACTCTGCCTAAATTTACCATAGTTTTAAACTTATGTTCCTTAATGCGTTCAGCTCATCAAACTATATGGATGCCACAATTTTCTTTTTTTTCCAATGGCCACACCAGCAGCATATGGAGGTTCCCAGGCCAAGGACTGAATTTGAGTCACAGCTGTGGCAACGCTGGATCCTTTAACCCCCTGAACTGGGCTGGGGATCCAACCCATGCCTCCACATGACGTGAACTGCTGCAGTTGGATCCTTAACCCACTGCTCCACAGTGGGAGCTCTAGATGACAGATTCTTAAAAATCCAACTAAAAAACTTCCCCAACAATGCAAAAAAAAAAAAAGAAAGAAAGAAAAAAAGAAAAACAAGGATAAAATTTGAAGAGTCACTCCAAATCAGTCTATATGGAAATAACTACTATTAACACCAGATGACCAGCTTGCCCAGCTCACTTTACATCTAGTAGATCAGGAGCAATACTTTATAAGGATAATGCAGTACTCCCTATCAAAGCTGGACTGGGTGCCATTCCTTGCCCTGCCTCTTCTCCATCAGTACTGCAGGGGGTCTGATCCCTGCAGGTTGCATTTCCCTGCTTCCTGTGACAGCTGACATCTGGCTGGGGTCAATTAATGGGAGGTTGGTGGGAGACTGGAGGGCACGAGAAAGGGAGAAGCCAGGAATATGTTCTTCACAGCAGTTGTGTTTTTTCTGGCTCTCTGTGTTTCAGGTAACACTGCTTTTTCCCTTTGCCCCTTCAGCCTAAAAAAATAAAAATAAATAAAATAAAGTGAATAACGATGGTAATTTATTCAACAAGGATTTATCAATGCCAAACACTCTTCTACTTGGTTTGAATATATCAGTAAACAGAGTAAAGGGCCCACCTTGCCAGTGTGAAACTTAACATTCTAGTGAAATATACCTGGTTTAGAAATGTAACTTAACAGGAGCTCCCGTTGTGGCTCAGTGGTTAACGAATCTGACTAAGAACCATGAGGTTGCAGCTTCGATCCCTGGCCTTGCTCAGTGGGTTAAGGATCCGGTGTTGCCGTGAGCTGTGGTGTGGGTTGCAGACTTGGCCTGGATCCGGCGTTGATGTGGCCTGGCGTAGCCTTGACAGCTACAGCTCTGATTGGACCCCTAGCCTGGGAACCTCCATATGGCATGGGAGCAGCCCCAGAAAAGTCAAAAAGACAAAAAAAAAAAATGTAGCTTAACAAATACTAGGACACTATGGAAAGTATGGTTACAGAACAGAATGTGAATGTTATAAACAACAAAATAAAAATAAACAACTGAAAAATTGTGGAGCAGTGACAAAAAGCATAAGAGCAGTTTTCATAAATCATCTGCTGTCCAAAATTGAAAAGCAGTTAAAGATATTAAGAAGTAACAACCCTAACTGCTGAAAGGTTTTCATAATTTCTTTTAACCTAGAAAGAGCCTTTAGCCTTTATGTTTCCACAAGCACACATCTACACGTAGAAGTTTTTCTTGTTTCTCACCCGAGAAAAACTCGGGCTTGCTATGCTGCTTGAGTTCATGTTGGAAGATAAGGGCTACTGTCTCTGGCATTAGATGGTCTTTGTTCATTTTACTGAATGAACTATGAACATTAGTGTAATAGGTTATCACTTACTCTCTACAACACTAGTGGTCAGTGCCCTCTTATCATCGTTATTTTTTATTATAACCTTTTATCCACAGGTTAAAAGTGCATATCCACTTGTGCACAAAAGCTTAACTTTTTTTTGACAGGGTCATATTATCTTTGACGACATTCTTCAATAAATCAACAAATATTCTGTGAGTGTCCCTGCTAAATGCTGTCTATTGTACAAATTGAATTAATGATGGATGCTATCTTTTAGGAGCTTATCTTGTAGGGCAGATAAAATAAGTATGCTGTTGGAGATCCCGTCGTGGCTCAGTGGTTAACGAATCCCACTAGGAACCATGAGGTTTCGGGTTCGATCCCTGGCCTTGCTCAGTGGGTTAAGGATCCGGCATTGTTGTGAGCTGTGGTGTAGATTGCAGACGTGGCTTGGATCCCGTGTTGCTGTGGCTCTGGCATAGGTAGGCAGCTATAGCTCCAATTCGACCCCTGGCCTGGAAACCTCCATATGCCATGGGATGCGGCCCAAGAAATGGCACAAAGACAAAAAAATAAAAATAAACAAAAATAAGTATGCTGTTACAATATGAAGTAGAGAGTGATGTTGTAAAAGAAACACGGTTCTGAAGTGTCAGCAATTACCAAGAGGAATGAAGGAAATGGACATTTACTAAGTGCTTGTTACCTGGCAAGTGACATCACAGATGTTATGTCCTTTGATCTTCAGAACAATTCTGCAAGGAATGCTGTTGTTATTCCCATTTTACTGATACAGAAATTGAGCTTGAGTAACTCTCCAATATCACACAGGAAGAGGTGAGATTTGAACCCAGTTCTGCCTGACTCCAAAGCTCAAGCTCTTTCTCTACTACGCGTATTACCCATTGCAAGACTGAGTTGAAGACTTGATGGAGAAGGTGGCATATGAGCAGGTGCCTTAATGAGTAGGTAGGTTTTCAGGTGGGAGTAAGAACTGCAAATCCATGCCTAGTATTTTTCTCAACCGAGGGACAAGTGGGTGTTAAATCTGTCAAGAAATTATTTTTGTTCACATGAGACCCAGCTCTGAGGAGGTAGCTATTGCCAAATATTGGAAAGAAACTCCAAGCAGCCTTGTTCTTGAGTTTCCTGGCACTCTTTAACTTTGGATATCTATCTTCTTCCTCATCACCCCTTTGCACAGCCACACAAGGATTAAGTCTTCCTGGTGCAAAGATTATTCTTCCTCTCGGACATTTCTAGAAGAGTATAAACTCTTCACAATACTATGGGAGGTACAAAGCAGTGGTTTTCAAACTTAAATTCCATGCCATCAGTGCACTTCGACATTTTAGTGAGTCATAACCACCATTTTTTTTTTTTTCGGTCTTTTTGCCATTTCTTGGGCCGCATCCCATGGCATATGGAGGTTCCCAGGCTAGGGATCGAATCAGAGCTGCAGCCGCCGGCCTACACCAGAGCCACAGCAACGTGGGATCCGAGCCATGTCTGCAACCTACACCACAGCTCACGGCAACGCCGGAGCCTTGACCCACTGAGTAAGGCCAGGGATCGAACCCGAAACCTCATCGTTCCTAGTCGGATTTGTTAACCACTGAGCCACGACGGGAACTCCATCCACCATTTTTTAAAAAAGGGACAGAATAGAATAGAAATAGCAGAGAGCACTGCATGCGGTAAAGGTAAGTATAATTTCATGACACAGTTAAGTACATGTGTGTGAGTTTGTGTTTATGTACAGGGCAATGATGTAAAATATATTTCTGATAGCAAGAGACATTTCTTTAACAGTAATATTGCCTGTTTACAAACCAAGTATACCAAGCAGGCCTGAAAAAGGCATTTCCAACTGGCATGGAGTGGTGGCTGGGGATGGACAGGGAGCCCTTGGACAAATGCTTTCTCAAGTCCAGGGAAGAGTTTCAAAGACTGCTTACTCACAGCAGTTTAAAAATCCTAAACATTTTTTTTCTTTTTTCTTTTTAGGGCCGCACCTGCGGCATATGGAAGTTCCCAGGCTAGGGGTCTGCAACCTACACCACAGCTCATAGTAATGCTGGATCTTTAACCCACTGAGTGAGGCCAGGGATTGAACCCGTATCCTCATGGATACTAGTTGGATTTCTTCCATTGCACCACAATGGGAACCCCTTAAACCCCTAAACATTCTTTTAGCAGTGAGCTGAGTAGAAATGTAAAGGGAAAAGACAATTACCTCTTATCAGAGGAGCTGTAGGGAGGAGTGGGCCTTTCTGGCTGAAAGGGTGCCCACTGCAAAACTGTCCTCCTCAGAAGAGAAGGCAGGCTGCAGGGCCTCTCTAGATCAAAGGTTCCTATACAAATGGAGAAATATATTGCCAGATCTCTTAAAGGGTAGAGTGGGGAAATGCCTTCAGGATAAGCAACATTCAGTCTTGTAGTCTTTTTTTTTTTTTTTTTTTCTTTTTAGGGCCACACCCGCAGCATACGGAGGTTCCTAGGCTAGGAGTTGTATCGGAGCTATAGCTGCCAGCCTACACCACAGCCACAGCCACATCAGATCCGAACCGCATCTGCAACTTACACCACAGCTCATAGCAACGCTAGATCCTTAATCCACTGAGTGAGGCCAGGAATAAAACCAGCAACCTCACGGTTTCTAGTTGGATTCTTTTCCACTGTGCTAAAACGGGAACTCCCAGTCTTGTAGTCTTAACTTCCTTCTTATTCCCTGAACCTGTCCCTTACTCAGTTTTTGATGGTGTTTGGAAAGCTGGTTGCCATGCTTGATAATCCTTGGCTGTGGTTATATTTTGAGGCTGTTTTAAGAGCTGGTAGGGATGAAGTTTCCATTGTGCTCAGTGGTAATGAACCCAACTAGTATCCATGAGGACTCGGGTTCAATCCCTGGCCTCACTCAGTGGGTTAAGGATCCAGTGTTGCAGATGCTGGCAGCTGTAGCTCTGATTTGGCCCCTAGCCTTGGAACTTCCATATGCCAAGGGTGCAGCCCTAAAAATACCAAGAAAAAGAGAGCTGGTAGGGAGAAGAGGAAGCTGGGACTGTGTGAGGCTGGAGCTAAGTCCACTACTGGAGCTTAAAGGCCGATCTCTTAACTGACTCCAGTATAGAGAAGTCAAAGCACCTTGGCTAAACATCAAGCTTTCTTTGTGTATACATCAGTAGGCTAAGAGGTCCAAAGCTGCCCTACTGACCTTATCTTCAAAACCCATCTCCAACCCATATTGACATAGGTAATAATGAAACTGTAGCTAACATTTAACACTCATTTAACAATGGGCCAGCTGCTACACTGTTATCTCATTTAATCTTTACTACACAATCAAGAAGCAATGAATATAGTAACTACCCTGGTAATAATAACTACTATTTAATGAGGGCTTACCGTATCAGTGGGTACTAAGTGCTTTGGATAGAAAATAACATTTAAATCTCAGAAATGTAGGTACCATTTTTTTTCAGGGTTTAAAGTTTTATTGAAATTTAGTTGATTTACAAGGCTGAGATGATTTCTGCTGTACAACAAAGTGACTCAGTTATACATATGCACTCGGTAGGTACTATTATTATCCCCATTTTACAAATGAAGGAAGATTGGGTAATCTGTTTAAAGTCGCACAACTTGTAATGGCAGTGCTCAGCTTGGAATCCACAGTTTTTAATGCACAAGTCCATATACCAAACCACTGTATTCTACTACCTTTCCCATTTCCACTTGTCAAACTTGTTAATGTATAGTAGACAATGTCCTGATCAGTTCTTCTCATATTAACAGTTCACTACACTTACTGGCATTTTAGTCATCATGGGGGAGGTGTCTTGGTTGATTGTTTTTACATTTAATAGTACTGATTTACTCTCCCCATCCCCAATTTAAAATCTACTCATTGTTTTTATTTATATTTATTTATTTATTGCTTTTTAGGGATGCGCCTGTGGCATATGGAGGTTCCCAGGCTAGGGATCGAATTGGAGCTACAGCTGCCGGCCTACACCACAGCCACAGCAATGCCAGATCTGAGCCACGTCTGTGACCTACACTACATACAGCTCATGGCAATGCCAGATCCTTACCCCACTGAGCCAGGCCAGGGATCGAACCTGCAACCTCATGGTTCCTAGTCGGATTCATTTCCTCCTACTCACTGTTTTTAAATACATCTTGTTGCATTGTGTTATATGCTCTCTCTTAATTGCTACACTGAAATCTTACTTTTCAAGGTTCTCTCCAATCACACCTTATTTCAGTATGCCCAAACGTGGATCAGCAGTACAACGTGAAGCCGATCACTATGCTCTATAGAGGCTATAATTTTCACATCTGTGTCCTTGTTTTTTCTTGTTTGATGTGCCTCTTTCATTGTTCTCAAGTTAAAATTCTATCCCGTTCATGAAAGGTCACCTTAAATCCTGCCATAAAGCCTACCTAAATGCCCTCAGCACTACTGCTCATTCTTTTCTCTGAATGTAGGTGATACAATAAAGTTAGACGTAATTACATGTTTTTAATTATTTCGTTAGTGCTAGCCAGTATGGTCCTGGATGTAGAGACCATTATTCACACACTTCTTGCCTTCTACAGTCTTAGGCACCACAGTGTCATACAACTGAAAGCACAGTACGGAGATGCAGGTGACTGACCCAATCTGTGACTGAGGAGTCTCATACAAGCTCTTGTGGAAACAAGCTCTCTGATGCCCATCCTATTTATCTCACAGGTAAACAGAGCTATGTAAACACAAGGCCACTGAAACACCTTCAAGAGCATTAGCATATGATTCATAGGCCAGTAGATGTCAGTCAGTCAGATGAAAACATGCACCTCAGTGCTTCCCATCATCCACTTCAATGACATTTCATTGTTACAAACCTTAGGATATGTCAAGCTATAAGACAAAGATAAATTTCAACTTTCAATAAGGAAATACTGACTTGTTACAGCACACAGGTTACCAATAATGGGTCCCAGAGAGCAGTAATAAAATATAAGCCTATATACAGTTTCACGTATCAATTTAAGTGAAGGAATTAATTTGTCATACGGCTACTGCACTGGTAAAGTGAGGCTATTACAGTTAAGAAGGAGGTGGAGACAGAGCACAGGTGCTTAAAACAATGTATAAAAGCAACAGGTCAAATCAAGTAATCCAACAAATGTTTAACATTTTATCAATAGGAAATCTAAAATAAGTGAGTTTTCTCTCAATTTTTATCACGATGTGCCATCGAATGCTGCCAAAACTTCTGACTTACAAATTAAATTATGTAAAACACAGTTTGAAGGCTCCTTTATTATTCTAATCCTTTAAATACTAGCATCAACAGACACTAATATTATTATTCTGAATCTGGATTTGTGTCAATCTGAAGTATGGCCGATATGCTAAATACAAGGATAGGAAAAATTAAAAAAGAGCAATTCCAGGTGAAAACTACCTTCTTTTATACCCCAAATCGGTGAAGAATGCCTGATCATATCAGCATAGGGAAAAACAGGGAGGTGTGGGAGAAAAGCCAAGCAAGCTTCCTCCAACCCACAAAACCAAAAAAATGCCCAGCAACTGAAAGCATCTTGAAAACCACTTAGTCATACATCTTAACAAAAGCAGGAGTAACTTTGACTCACAATTGTCCTTAGTTATGAAGGCACCTAAAACCTTGTCCACTGTGGCTTAAAGGGGATCACGAGCATCTCTACAGCACCAGAATGCAGGTTCAATCCCTGCCTAGCACAGTGGGTTAAAGGATCCTGCGTTGTGCAGCTGCCTCATAGTTTGCAACTGCAGCTGGGATCTGATCCCTTGCCCAGGAACTTCATATGCTTTGGCGGCCAAAAGAATTAAAAATAAAACCCAAAAAATCACTTGTTTAGAAAGGTGCAGATATAGTGGGGGACGTCTTTAAAAAGATCCTGGAGTTCCCGTCCAAATGAATCCTACTAGGAACCATGAGGTTGTAGGTTTGATTCCTGGCCTCGCCTCGCTCAGTAGGTTAAGGATCTAGCATTGCTATGAGCTATAGTATAGGTTGCAGATGAGGCTCCGATTTGGCATTGCAGTGGCATAGGCAGGTAGGTGTAGCTCCGATTCAACCCCTAGCCTGGGGACCTCCATATGCCAGGGGTGTGGCCCTAAAAAGCAAAATAAATAAATGAAAATAAAAAATAAAAGATCCAATGTTGCTCACATTATTAAAGCTCTTGCTGTTTAACTGTACAGATACAGCACATTGTTACACATACTTTATTTGGAATTCAGCACCATGAAACTGAGCCAGGAGAGAGAAGGGCTCCAGGATAGACATTTGCTACTAGTCTCTTATTTAACCCCCCCCCCCCTTTTTTTGGCTTTTTAGGGCTGCACCTGAGGCATATGGAGGTTCCCAGGCCAGGGGAGCTGGAGCTGTAGCTGCCCGCCTACACCATAGCCACAGCAATGCGGGATCCAAGCTGCATATGCGACCTACACCACAGCTCACGGCAACACCAGATCCCTAACCCACTGATGGAGGACAGGTATTGAACTCGTGTCCTTATGGATACTAGTCAGATTCGTTACTGCTAAGCCACAATTGGAATTCCGTACATACTTCTTGAGGCAGGTGATAGGTACAACTAGCCTCTTATTTGCATCTCCTGAGGCAGGAGATAGGTGGGCTCCAGCACCAGCATTTATAGCCAGCCACCTATCTACATATACTTCAAGACAGAAATAACAATAGGCACAAGGCAAATAACTGGTACTTGTCTTCTGTGAACTTGTTAAGCAAATGGTAATAACAGGATCAAAAGAGGGGGCTGGGCCCTGCTTGGACAAAAGACCAAGAGGGCACATACTCCCCATCCTCAGAGTCAGGGAGACCCCTCTGGGTCAGAAAGGGAAAGGGGTACCAGGCCATAATTAGTCTAGATAACCTCATCATGCCTTGTTTTGGAATCCATCTTTCCAAAAGATGCACACCCAGATCAGGGGAGGGCCCTGGGTCTGATCAGGTGTGAAAGATAAAAAGACAATTGGGCAAAGGCAGAACTGCCCCATATAAGTGGTTTAAATCACCTCTCTGGCAAGCTCCTCATTCAGGGACAGCCACACCCTCACTCTTTGGGTGTGTATTATAGCATTACCTCTGCCCGAGATAAACAAATTAATTCTCAGAGTTTCTACTGTGGCACAGCAGAACGAATCCTGACTAGTATTCTTGAGGATATGGGTTGGATTCATGGCCTTGCTCAGTGGGTGGGGGAGCTGGTGTTGCCTTGAGCTGCAGTCTAGGTCACAGATGAGGCTTGGATCCTGCGTCTGTGGTGTAGTCTGGCACCTATAGCTCTGAATCAACCCCAGCCTGGGAACTTCCATGTGCTGCCAGTGCGGCCTTAAAAAAAAAAAAAAAAAACAAAACAAATTCTCTGTGTGCTCTCCCACATGTTGTACTGTTTCCAACAATGAACTTTATACCTTTAAAATTTCTGCTTTCAACAAGGAGCAAGAATCAGGGCAATTCTGCTTTCAGCCTCCGCTAGTCTAGTGGCTGGGACTCCCGGTTTTCATCCAGGCTGCCCAGGTTCAATTCCTGAGCAGAGAATTAAAGATTTTGCTCCAAGCCATCACTCACTGCTGTCTCCATGACATCAAAAGTACTTCTCTAAAAGATCAATACGATAATCTCTGATCTAGGAACTCTGGCATTGAAAGCCTGAATAACACAAGGTAATGATGTCGTCACCCAGAGACAACAAGAATAGAACCCAAATCCCTGGACTCCCAGCTTGTGTTTTCCACTAATTGCACTCCTTTCTACTCATCCAAGACCGTCAAGTGTGAAAGGGTGGAGAAGGGAGTGAACACAGATGCGCCAGGGCCTGGAGGTGGAGACCCAACTGAAGGCCCTCAGGAATACCTCTTGGGCACCTGCCTTTTGTTTCAGCTGAGGACGATGAAAGCGGCAGCAACCACGAACCCCCGGGACCAAGAACTGGAACTAGGTACTGCCCATGCTGCTATCTCTTCCTCATTTAAGCCTTTCCTCTTTCACCTCTCCCCTACGGCCAGCCCTAACATGCTCTCCTCACCCTCAGCTCCACTATGCACTTGAGCCCCCGCTTTCCTCTAACAAGAAGCGGCTGCATGGCACCTGCCCTCCACCTGGCCCTGCATCCAGTCCTTAGGCGGGATGTTCGGAGGGATCCTAGCCCCACAAGCGTTCTGCCTAGAAAATGAATGCTCATCAAGCGTTAGAAACGGGTGGGAATCAGGGCTGATACTCAAGTCAGCTCTGCGTGGATCTCTGCAGTTCTTCACGACAAAGCAAAAGGTAGACAGTAAGCATAGAGCCTTTCTTGCTTTGCTGAGAGCCTCACACAGCTCCACCATCCCCCGGGCATCCTTCCACTGGAGAACGCCTTGCGCAGAGCTCGTGTTTACAGTTTTCCTGCCCGTGGGGGAGGAGACCTTCGCTCGCGGACTCAGGGGGATTCCAAACCGTTACTCCGCCCGCCGGGGTGGGGCCAGCCTAACGGCCGAGCCTGCGCAGTGGGCCCGGCCGGCTCCAGTGTCGCGGCGCACTACATATCCCAGAAGGCAAAGCTCTGCGGGGCGGGCGGCCGCTTTACCTGCCGCGAGCTTAGTTCTCTGGCTACTGCTGCTCCCCTCCTCCTAGGTTCCGGTCGGTCTCCATTCCACAGTTAGAGGCTACTCCCTCTTGAAGCACATGAGAGGAAGCTTTAGCAATCTCGACAGTGAAGCCTTTCGCGTACTCCCTCTTTCTCTCTCTCTCTCTCTGCCTGAACTATGCCTGACTCTCTCACCGGAGTCGGCTAGCCAAGGAGAGAGGAAGACGTCTTTAAGGGCCCCAGCCTGGGCGAGCTGGTCGCGCTTCCGCCTCTCGGGCTCCGGAAGGTAGCGCGCACGCGCTCCCTGCGACTCCGGCGCCGTTGACTTCCGCTCCCACTGTGCCCCGCGAGCCGAATCATGGATCACACTGGTAAGGAGGCGGAGGCAGTGGGGGTCCCGGTTCCATGCCCCCTTGGCCGGCCTGGGACTGGTCGCCCAGCCGGCATAGAGGGGTTACGCTCGCCCCACAGCACTGAGGTGTCGCGGGGAAAAAGAAATCTCACAGACCCGTTTCCGTGTCCGGCCAGGGCCTGCTACTTCCCGGCCTACCCTCCGGTGTGGTACCTACAGCCTCAGTGCCGGCAACAGCCGTTCCTTTTCTGCTTCTGCTAAGCTCCGAGCTGGGACAGCGGGCGGCGCAGGCCACGCGGGGAGGAGAGAGCGCCGGCTCTTTTTTTTCTCATTCTGGTTGCCGTGCCCTACGTTATGGGGACTGGCGGGTAGATTCCAATCTCGGAGTCGGGGAAGCCTCATTGACTGGGAGTCGTTGCGCGAGAGTGGATTGGAGACTTCCTGCTGTCTCAGTCAGCTTTGGGCGGGTGCTGCGGTGGTCACCGCTTGGTCTTTCATGGACTAGAGGTGGGAGAAGGGAGTCGGATATGGTTTTCGGAATCATACCGGGAGCAGCTTTTCTGCTTAAGCCAAAAGCGTGCCCCACTCTTCGGCTGTGGTCCTTAACCATCAGTCTTGAGCTTAAAATCAAGATATTCTCATCCTTTTCTCCAAGTAAGAATGGCTCCACTCTTTGTTGTGTGTCTTTTGGCTTTTGCTTCCTTGTGTTTTTTGGATATTGAATGAGTACATTTGGAGTTAGACACTGCTCCGTATGGTTATATCTAGGCTTAGAGAAGGCTTTTTCCAGTATTAAGTATCAGTCGGGATGTCCTCTGTCATCAGCTACCTACTTAATTTTGTACGTGTATCTTACACTCTTCAAGGCCTGAAGATGGAATGGTAAACAAGACACACTGAGTCTCTGTCCTTTTGGAGGTTAGGTACTGTTGGGAAAGACACAATAAGTTAAAAAAAAAATCCAAAACTTAAATATTTACAGATTATGATTGCTTTAAAGAAAATAAATGGGTGCCATGGTAAAGACTACTAGGAGGAAGCTTCAGAGAGAGTCAGGAAAGATCTTTTTGGAAAAGTAACATTTGTAAGCTGAAATCTGATGGACGAGAAGAATCCCTCATGGAATAAATCAGGTGGAAAGCATTTACAGAAAGTAAGACTCTGAGGTGGGAAAATGTAGGAAACAACAATCAGCTGCACCTTAGTTAGCAAGAGGGAAGGAATGCCAAGACGAGATTGGAAAGGAAGGCAGGAGTGAGATGGTGAAAGACGTTGAAGTCCATGGTAAACACTTGAATTTTAAGTGCAATATGAAGCAATTGAACATAAATAGAGGGGTAACAGTCTCTTTGTAAAAACATAATAGATTCTCTGGAGAATGGTGTAAGAGAATGAGGCAAGAAAAGAATATAGAAAACTTAGGGGGTGAGTGCAGTACACCAAAAGGGAGGCTTGGTTTAGTGAAAAGAGGAATGGGCAGATGCAGTAAATCTTTCAGTGGTAGAACTAAAACATGCACTGGTGGATTTCTTTGGAGGTATGTAAGAGAAAGGAGACATGCCTTGGTTTCTGTTTTGAATAGTTAGGTAGTGCCCATTACTGGAAAACCGAGTACCAGATGTGTATTGAGACATACAAGATGTTAAGTAGAGGTGAAAGTTGGGGATATAGTACCGCATGGCTGATATTTTAAGGCATGAGGATGGATAAGATCACTTAAGGAACAGGAATGCAGAAGAGAAGAGGACCTAGAACCAGACTCTATGGAACTCTAGTGTTTGAAAATTTTATAGAATCAAAACTCTGGGATCTTGGTCTTGGAGTAGCAGACATGCCACAATAGCAAGATTTTTCTCATTTGAGCTTAGACTGAAATGGGCAGTCAGGCACCTTCCACAGTTCAGAGGATGTTATGTTAGGAAAATATAATATGGGTAGGTGTGTATCTGAGTATTTATTACCCCAGTTCTCTAAATTAAAAGTTTGCCCAAGAAAATAAAAGTCATCTTAACATGAACATATTCACTAATGAGCTGACTACTTAGAAAGTTCCTGCTCAGATATTTCTGCCACTTAACACCAACTTCTTTTCTCTTACTTAATTTTGTTACAAGGCAGTGTCCTTGGTGTTTCATATCAGGAAATAGTATCAGATGCTGTACATTGATTGTGATTACAAACCTTACAAAAGATTCAGGTTTTCATGAAATTTGTATGTGAATTTGATAATTCCTTGAATCACAAAATCTTGGGCAAGTGAGGAAATAGCAGTTAGTTAGTTAATTGAAAACATTATAACAGGATAGGCATCTCAAAAGGATGATCCTAAAGCAAAGGATTAAGAAGCACCATGGGAAATTGATGAAGCCACCTGGGGAAATTGATGCATGTTATGCAAAAATGACTGGTTTTGTGATCATGCTGAAAAAGTCAATCATAAGTTGAAGGTTATTCTGTGGTGGGCTAATAGAATTTTGCCAAAAAAATTACTCCCCAAAACTCCTAATTAACACTTGATTCATTCTTTGGCTTTTCTTAGAATTTGCACTTAGTTGTAAATGTGACCTAAATTTTGTAAAAATATTTCTTGGTTTCTTTATTTCAAGATAAAATTCTAAACAAAAATCTTTAAAAAACATATGTGAAAGTGTTAATGCCTTGTAAAGTGAATTTCGCTTTAAATGACCAGTTGTATCCTTAATTCTCATTCTCTGTAATACCCAAGGGCTTTTGTTAAGGCTTTATGTTTTCACTTGGCATATTCAAAAGGAAATTGTTCTACATGTTCTGATTCTCAATAAAACCCCCTGACAAACTCAGAATGATATCACTATTAAATGCTGTACTTTGCTTATGAACATGCAAAGTGAGGCAGGCTGCAAGGTGTTAAAGGGCAGCAGGCTGAGCAAGGCACAGTAGTGACCTCAAGTGTCTAGGGTGGTGTGAAAAGCACCTGTAGTAATGAAGTGTTGGTATTTCGATCATTCACTGAAGTAAAACTGTTAAAAGTCCTTTTAATGTCGTAAAGGCAACAATTGAACTATCTGTCTACAACAGCTTGCTTTTTTTTAGTTTATTGGGAAATCAAGAATACTTTTTTGAGGGAAAAAAATTGTCATTTGTCTCTTCGCTCTTCTATTGATGTAGGTGTTTTTACGTAAGCAACTAGAGTGAAAGCAGATGAAATACATTATTTGGCTTGTTAATGGATTTCGTGAAATGTTGACAGTTGATCAGTTTGAATTTATCCTAACTTAGGATTTTAGCTATACATGTAATCCCTTTTCTGTGATTTTCTTTTTTCTTTTTTTGAAGATTAGCTATTGTGAAAGTAATAATAGAAAGTAGACTGAAAGATAATTAATAATTAAGGACTGGTTTTAAATTTTGTTGTGTATGTTGTTCAGAAAGTGCAAGTTGATGGAAGTTTATCATGTGTTTGTAATTCTAGTACCCTTGGAGTTCATTAGTACTAATTAGGTTGCTACTTCCAAATTTGGCTGTATTGATCTTAATGTGGACAAGTTTGGCTATCATTCTCCATTGTGCTGTCTCCTCCAGTGACAGTTACACAGCCTTATCATTAATTGTCATGTTTAAAACATTGCTGTTGTTAAACATTCTATTTGAATTTCCTGCTTTAGGGCATTTCCCTTTCTGATTAGTAGGTAAAGGTGAATATTTTCTGGTTTGTAATATTGTGTCATGGACTTGAAAACAGGTGGCTTTAATCTTGAAATGGAGTCAGTTTTATAAAATAATGTTCCTGTTACTTATGGGATATGAGTTAATTTACTTCATAAGCCAAATAACAGGCAGGAACTTAGAAAGTGTCCCTAGTTGAAGTAAAGAAACCTTGCACCCTCCTAAACTCTAATTTTCCATTACAATGCTAAGAATAACACAGTCACATGTGTACGTCAAGAAACGTTACAGCACAAATACATTATTGTATGTTTCTGCTACTAAATGGTGTAATAATTTTTCCTATATATTCCTGAATGCTTTTTAGAAAACATTTTACACTTAAAAGAATATTCATTTCCCTAAAACTGACATCATTTTCAGTGCATTAATTTTACCATTGTCAGTATTCTGTTTCCAGTTTTATTGATTGTTGTGATGTAGATGCAGATTACTAAATTTATTGAGTAAATTTGCATGCTTGATGGAGATAGTGATGGTTTTTTTTTCTTTTTGTTCTTCCTTTTACTTTACTTTTTTTTCTTTTAAAAAAACCTCTTAGAGTTCCAACACAGAGGTTCTTAAGTTAGGCTCATTAAGGGTTTTATGTTTCTGTAAACCTCTAGAGTTATATGCAAGGTGTTTTTGTCCACTTTTTTTTTTTTTTGTCTTTTTGCCATTTCTTGGGCCGCTCCCGAGGCATGTGGAGGTTCCCAGGCTAGGGGTCCAATAGGAGCTACAGCTGCTGGCCTACTACGCCAGAGCCACAGCAACTCGGGATCTGAGCTGTGTCTGCGACCTACACCACAGCTCATGGCAATGCCAGATCCTTCACCCACTGAGCAAGGCCAGGGATGGAACCTGCAACCACATGGTTCCTAGTCAGATTCGTTAACCACTGAGCCACGACGGGAACTCCTGGGTTCTGATTTTAAACACTATTTAAGTTCAAGTACTTATTTTCTTTACTTTGGATAATAAAACTTAAAGCAATGCTTTTTGAGACACGGAATATTCAACCCCTAATAATGTTGGTTGTGTTGCTTTAATACCTGTGGCAGGATAATCTTCAAAAAGATAAACTAAAAGAAATTACAACTTTTTTCCCTAACATAGACAATGAGTTACAAGGCACTAATAGTTCTGGATCGTTGGGTGGTCTTGATGTACGAAGACGAATTCCTATAAAGCTCATCTCCAAACAAGGGAACAAAGCCAAAGCTTCACCTCGAACTCCAAGGACTATAAACAGGATGCCTGCAAAGGCTCCACCTGGTGATGAAGGTAATTTGTTTAAACTTACAGGTCCCAAAGTCTTTCTGTTATATCTGAATCCACCAGATAAGCCATGTGATTTTTATTTATGTATAGCCACTTTATTTTAAATCTTACATGTGCTCTTCCTTCTACAGTCGTTTTGACTTCTCAATTTTGGCATATTTTATATTTCCCTTTATAAATATTTTTGGTTTATTTTCTTTTGTTGTTGAAAGTAATGCTGCTTATTGTTTTAAAAAAATTTAAACAACATTGCAGGAAATGTGATATTAAAAGTATAATTTGGGGCGTTCCTGTCATGGTTCAGCGGTTAATGAACCTGACAAGAATCCATGAGGATGTGGGTTTGATCCCTGGCCTCGCTCATTGGGTTAAGGATCTGGCATTGCCGTGAGCTGTGGTGTAGATCACAGACTCGACTTGGATCTGGCATTGCTGCAGCAGTGGTGTAGGCTGTCAGCTGTAGCTCCCATTGGACCCCTGGCCTGGGAACTTCCATATGCCTAGGCGAGGCCCTAAAAAGCAAAAAATAAAAAAATAAATAAATTTTTTTTTTTTAAAGTAAAATTTGGAGTTCCTGCTGTGGTGCAGTGGGATTGGTGGCATCTCTGCAGCACGAGGACTCAGGTTCTATCCCTGGTCCTGCACAGTGGATTAAAGGATCTGGCATTGAGCTGCAGCTGTGGCTTAGATCTGATCCCTGGCCCAGGAACTTGCATATGCCACAGGGCAACCAAAAAAGAAAAGTAAAGTTGTCCTCTCCTCTTAATTCTTCTTCCCCCAAATAGTCTCCGGTATGACTTTTTCATACTTAGTTATGTATAAGTATGTATACATGTAGTTATAGTGTATGTGTATAATTGCCCGTTTTTCATGTAAAATGCCTGTGAGATTTTGCCTTCTTGGTACATTCAGATGTAGCTCATTTGAGAAAATAGTTTTATTTCATTTATGAATATACTATTTTTAACATTTTTCTAATTTTTTGCTCTTAGCAACAATTTTTTAGTAAATATCCTTGTACATATAGCTTAGTATGTATATTGTGTAGAATTTAATCTTTGCAAGAATTTGGGCATTTTAGAACTTGGTGGATTTTAGAATTTGTGCATTTTTGAATTGGACAGATACTGTTAAATGACTTTTGAAAAACTATCAGCTTATACTCACACCAAGATTGGTACTATTAACCTTTAGAAATTTGTGTTCTGATACACATTTCTTTAGTTATGAGTGTGGGTTGTATATCGTTCCATAGTATTGGTCATTTCTTTTGACTAGGATCTACCTGTTTATATCCTTTTCCCATTTTTTTTTTCTATTTGTCCTTCTCTTGATTTTTATGAGGTCTTTGTAAATTAATAAAATTGGCTTTTTGTCATATGTATATTCCCCATTTGTCTTTTGAGTTTTATATATGTAATTTTTATTGTAGAGAAGCTTGATGATTCCGTATGATCAGATAGCCAGTCTTTTCTGCTGTGATTTTTGAGTTTTATGTCACCCTTAAAAGGGCCTTTCCCTTATTACATGAGTATAAAAACAGTTTTCTCATCTTACCTTTTAGGACAGGTTCAGACAACTATGGCTATAAGCCAAATCTAGCCCTGTTTTTTGTAAATAAAGTTTTATTGGAAACAACCTTGCCCATTCATTTAAATATTGTCTGGGCTGCTTTCACACTGTATTGGCATAATTGAGTAATTGCAAGTGTGGTCTACATAGCCTAAAATATTTACTTATCTGGCCTTCAGGCCAAAAAATTTTGCTGATCCCTGTTCTGAAACTTTTATGGATATGTATTTGATTATTAAAACAAAGGGAAGTGGCGCATTGGCCTAATGATTCGGCTTGTCCCTGTGGCATTGCTGGTTCAATCCCTGGCCTGGCACAGTGTTTTACAAATCCAGCGTTGCTGCAGCTGTTGGTGTAGGTTACAGATGTGGCTCGGATTTGACCCCTGACCTGGGGACTTCCATTTGCTGGGGAAACGGCCAAACATGAGGAAAAAAAAGAAAAAAAAACAACCAAAAACAAACAAACAAGAGGATTTCTCTTGTGGTGCAGTGGGTTAAGAATCTAGCATTGTGGAGTTCCCATCATGGCTCAGTGATTAACGAATCTGACTAGGAACCATGAGGTTGTGGGTTCGATCCCTGGCCTTGCTCAGTGGGTTAGGGATCTGGTGTTGCCGTGAGCTGTGGTGTGGGTTGCAGACTTGGCCTAGATCCCGTGTTGCTGTGGCTCTGGCGTAGGCCAATGGCTACAGCTCTGATTCGACCCCTAGCCTGGGAACCTCCATATGCCACGGGAGTGGCCCAAGAAATGTCAAAAAATAAATAAATAAAAAGAATCCAGCATTGTCACTACAGTGGCTTTTGTTGCTGCTATGGTTGGGGTTCAATCCCTGAAACTTCCACATGCCCCTCAGCATGACCAACACACAAACAAACAAAAAAGGGATGGAGTTGGGAGGGCATGGAGGGATGGATACCTCAAAAGAAAAGGATGAAGGGGATTTTAGCTTTTTTGCATTGTGTTATGATTACACAAGAATTTATTGGTCCATTTTTCTGTAGGGTTTTTTTTTTTTTTTTTTTTTTTGCTGTGTCCGTGGTATGTGGAAGTTCCTAGGCCAGGGATCAAACCTGACCCACAGCAGTGACCCAAGCTGCTGCAGTGACAACTCCAGATAGGGCCACACACTTGGCACATGGGAGTTCCCAGGCCAGGGGTCCAACCAGAGCTACAACTGCCGGCCTGTACCACAGCCACAGCAACACAGGATCTGAGCCTCATCTGCGATTTATACCACAGCTCACACCAACGCCGGATCCTTAACCCACTGAGCGAGGCCAGGGATCAAACCCTCAACCTCTTGGTTACTAGTCGGATTCAGTTTCTCCTGTGCTACAACAGGAACTCCTAACAACTCCAGATCTTTACCCTGCTTGCGCCATATTGAGAACTCCTATTGTGTAGTTTTAAAAAATTATCTAAAAAACAAAAAGGCCAAAGAGTGGTACCCTAGGTTGTTGATAGAGCATCAGTAGCTGAAATCTTAATGATGGGAGTACAGGTTGAATAACTGTGAAACATGATAATGTGCTTCCGATTTTCTTGGCTATTGTTCTGCTCAGTAATTTTCCTGAGTTTAAGGTGAGTAGAAAAATCGACTTTCCCTATTTTGAGTTTTAGATAACACCAGCTTTTATAAGGTATAAAGGGGCCCTGTATGAGCCCAGGGCCGCTCAGATGTAATTTATAAGAACATTCTTTGAAGATAGAAAACAAGCTTATGGTTACCAAAGCGGGAGAAGGCGTGGGAGAGGGATAAATTAGGAGGCTGGAATTAAGACTTGCACACTACTATATACAAAATAGATCACCAGCAAAGACCTGTATAGAACAAGGAACTATACTCAGTATTTTATAATTACCTGTAAGGGAAAAGAATGAAAAATATATATCCTTATATATGTATAACTGAATCACTGTGCTGTACACCTGAAACTAACACAACACTGTAAATCAACTACAATTAAAAAAAAAAATTGAATGCTCTTTAAACTCTACATTTGTGTTGGAGGTAATTAGATAGCAGTATGCTGGAATGTCTGTCTGAGCTTCAGAAAATTCTTGGATCTGTATGACTCTATGAGTGTGTGCCTGTCCCTGTTGGTGTCTCTGTCTCTGTACGCATATGCTGTAATGTAGCCAATGTGGGTAAGTTAAAGCTTGTGTGCTCTGGCTACTCTCTTTACAAGTTCCAGGGCCAAAAGAATGGAGAGAAGCCTGGCAGCTTGGAGGGATAGATTTGTCTTCTCAGCTTTACTTTAGGTAATTGAATTCTACCTAGGATCCCCATCAGACTGCTGCTTTTTTCTGTTCTTCTGTATAAGATGAGAGGATTACCATCAACTTTTTCATTAGGTCAGAGAAATTGAGCCATTTGTTCTTCATATTGTTTTAAATTTACTGATACTGATAGACACAGTGTAGGGGAGCATACTTGTAAGTAGATGTGATATAACTTCTCTTTGGGTGATTAACCAGGGAGAAGTTTTTATTGAAAGGATGATGTATGAATATGTTGATGGTTCTAAAATCAGGTTCAGTTTAAACCTGAAGAAGAGGATACCTAATTTACCAAGTCATAAGAAGAAAATCTGCAGAATTTTTTGTTTTCATTAATCCTTTGGTAGTAATAATCAGTTTCCTGCAGCATGATGTCACTTTTGTAGATAGATCAGAATAAATGGCAAGCAATATCTTCATTTGTCTAACAATCACGATGATGATAATTAGTAGTTTTCTACTAGAAGCAGTCTGGTGAATTAATAAGAGCACTTGAATGGGAGTATCTGTTCCTAGCTCTGCCATTGATCTCTATGAGGAATTTTGGTCTCTAGTACTGCAATATTCTCATTTGTGAGAACTGGACTGTTTGTACCAAGATCATTTCTAGCTCATGTTTTAAACCAGTCTTGATTATCTTGTTCTTAGAAGAACTTTGAAACGTGTTAGTGAACATTTCCATTTTGCCATGTACGTGTACTTACAAAATGAAGTTTGAGATATCAAAAGTTAATAGAAAACATTTTCTTTTCTCAGAAGGATTTGATTATAATGAAGAAGAACGGTATGACTGTAAAGGGGGTGAACTGTTTGGAAATCAGCGAAGATTTCCAGGACACCTTTTTTGGGACTTTCAGGTATAACTAAAAATAAAAAATTTTATTAAAACAATAATATATTTAAAATACTTTATTGGAACAGTGAACTTTTATTATAGTTATGTCTTTTAGTGCCCACAAAGAACTTGTTTATTAATGCCCTGTTTCCACTGTTTCCAAAAATTATCTGAAGTAATTTTCAGTAAAGTCAGGTAAAATCAACAAGCACCAAACTGGTGGCCCAACTAACATGTCATATGTAGGGATTAGTCCAGGACCCCTTCCTTTCAAAATTGTTTTAATAACTTTTATAAAATGCTAACCAGTCAGTTGAGTAAATTATAGATAGAATTTTCGGAAATGGTTAACAAAAATGTAATTATATCATTTCAACAGATAAACATCTTGGGTGAAAAGGATGATACACCAGTTCATTTCTGTGATAAATGTGGATTGCCTATTAAAATCTATGGGCGAATGGTAAGTAAAACTAAATTCTTTTTTTTTAAGTGTAAATATTTGTGTAGAGGTAGGATCCTGAAATTTAAGTAGCTAAGTTTATCATTGTTTAATGTTTAAATTTGTAATATTTTAAGTAAGTATAAAATAGCTATGGGAAATTTGGGGATAATAAGTATTTAATATAATTATCTTGGCAAATTCTTGAATTGCTTGTAAAATAATTAGTTAAGGAAGCTAATTCTGAAAGCCAAATAATTTCTTTGGACTGTTTGAAATCTGTTAGTCTACATTTATTCTAGTTTATTGGGAAAATTTTTTTTCTTGCTTAATAGAATAAAATCAGTTACTCATTTCTGAAGACTATAATCTTTAATGTAAAACTGAATTTATAGAATTTTTGATGGTTTCTAAGAATTGAATTCTAATCATTAGAAAAAAAAAATACAGCCCTGTTGGTAACTTTATAGTTATTTTGACATATCCTCCCTTAAGAAAAAGATAGTTTTGTATTTGTGTTGGGAAAAAAATTGAATTCCGTGTTGTATCTGTGATGGTAGAGGGCATGGATTATGGACTGTTGCTTTGGCTCATAACATAACTAAGTAGCAGTAATGGGCTGTGAGTTTTTAAATGGTGTAACATCATTTTACTCTGTCCTTCTGATTTGTTTTTAGAGATTTGTTAAATTCATTAACTTAAGACTACCAGGGAAGAATGCTATGTATATTAAATGTAGAAGATACTTGTTCTTTTACTGCTTTGGAATACTTTCAGGAGATACAGGATTCACTATAACATTCTACAGTATTCCTCAGGAGCTTTTTAACCTGTAGGGACCATGAATGTGTAAGCAAATGTGCATGTGTACGTTTATTGGGGAAAGGGCCAAAGTTTTCATCACACTCTCTTAATTGTTGTTTTTATATATTTAGTACTTAATAAATGTTCATTGTAAGAAACAGTTCTCAGATGCCTTCTTAGTGACTTTTTTCTCAGGTCACTATGCTGCTGTTATTTTTTGTGGAAATATTTTTATTTGTTCTAGTATGCTTAACTGTAATATGTTTCTGTTTACAGATTCCATGCAAACATGTTTTTTGCTATGACTGTGCTATTTTACATGAAAAAAAGGGGGATAAGATGTGTCCAGGGTAAGATCATCATTAAATATTTAAATAATAAAGTTTGTGATGTAATGATTTGTAATATAGATTAAAGGTCAGGGTGTGATATAAACCAGTGGAAGGGTATCAGATGTGTGGACATAGCAGAATTATCAGTCAATTCAAATTGGTCAAAATAAAAGTATATTTGCCATCACGAAGTTAGCATTATAAACCAAAAATAGTTATTTTCTTGTTTTAATGGCACAATAGAGATGTAGTATCATGTAATAATTGAGAGTAAAAACTCTGGAATTAGAATTCCTGAGTTCAGATCCCTACTCTGTCATTTATTAGCTATGTGGCCTAGGCTTTCTTCATCTGTAAAATGGAGCTAATAATAGTACTTACCTCCCTGGATTATTATTAGAATTAAATGAGTTAATACATATATAGTATCTACCACGTAGTAAATGCTATGTAAGTATAAGCTTTTATTACTTGTTACCTTCAAAGCTGATTATGTTTTGGCTATATCGTAGAATACCATCGTGGCATAGACTCAGACAGATTATAAAGATCTGGAAGTGTTGGTTGATAGTAATCTTTTTTGGGATGGTCTTGAAGGATCCGGAATAAACTGAGTTTTTACATCAATTCAGAAGTGCTGATAGAAGGCTTGAGAAAAGCTTCGAGGGAACTTGGAGCAACTATAGGCTTCCTAGATTCCCTATAACCTATGTCAGAACCTATCCCAAGGGTCGTAGTGTTAGTTGATAACAAAGCTATGGACACTTGTAAGGAGTAATTTTCTTTTGTAGTATAGAAACATTGGCATGACTGAAAGAGAATGGATGATTCATTGGCAAACCACTGACAACTAATTTTCTTGGCATATCTGTATTAGCCTGTCAGAATCACAGATTATAGAATTTTTAGTGAGAGTTTAAAAATATTTCCTCCCTAGGAGCTCCCGTCGTGGCTCAGCGGAAATGAATCTTAACTAGCATCCATGAGGATGCAGGTTCAGTCCCTGGCCGAGCTACATAGGTTGAGGATCTGGCATTGCCATGAGCTGTGGTGTAGGTTGCAGATGTGGCTTGGATCTGGTGTTGCTGTGGCTGTGGTATAGGCCAGTGGCTGCAGCTGTGATTGGACCCTAGCCTAGGAACTTCCATATGCTGCAGTCCTACAGCCCTAAAAAAAAAAAAAAAAAAAAAATTTCCTCCCTAGAATTATGCCTCAGAAGTCATGACATTAAAAGCACATATTCATTGTTTGCCTCATTTTCTCTAATGCCCAATTTCCCAGCGTGGTGTGCATCTACTTTAGATTGTATAGTAAATTTGATTGCTTCACTGGAATAAAGGATTTTGGATGTTTAAAATGCTGTGTAGAGGACATCAAAACATTTTTTCTTTCATATAAATGTTCTAGTATTAATATTTAATAGGAAATTTAGTTTTCAAGATATTGAGTATAATTCCAGTAAGCACCTTACCGGTTGGTCCTAAAGTGTATTAGAACATAAGCCTACCCGGATTAACAGACGTAGGCTAGGAAGTGAAGAAATGGCAGTCCAAATTAGTGTAAATATTATATACTAATGCTTTTAAGAATCACCCAGAAATGCCTTACATCCTGTTAGTGTGGTGTTATTTCAGAGCTTATAGCAAATTAGAAGCAAAAAATGATGAGTGTGCCAAATGGCAACTAAAGGGAAGCCTACTAGTATCAAGCAGAACCAGCCTACAACAAGGAAGGAGAAACAGCACTAAAAACTAAGAATATAGCACCATTTATTATGGTGTCATGTGACCTGACAGACATATTCAGTGATAATAGCTTATACATGTATAGTGCTTAACTAGGCATTAAGTACTGTCATTTTCATTGTTTGATACTAAGGATACTGTCTCTCCTTTTTTTAATTAAAATTTTTTTTTTATTTGGCCTCGCCTGTGGCGTGTGGAAGTTCCCAAGCCAGGGATCGAACCTGTGCCACAGCAGTGACCCAAGCTGCTGTGGTGACAATGCCAGATCCTTAACCTGCTGTGCCACAAGAGAACTCCCAAAGATACTCTTTTAAGTAGGACAAAGAAGATATAAAAACCTTTCGGGTTAGGTAGAGTAGATGTTTTAACCCCATTTTACAGATAAAGAAACAAAGTTTAAATGATTTCTCCAAGTTCACAGCCGAGAAATACTACATCCCAGTTCTGGTTCCTGGTTCAGTCCTCTTTCCACTATATCAAGAAGACTGTAATGACAAGAATAGATTAAAAATAGTGAATGAAGAAGACTTACAGTTTAACCCAGATTCATTAAGAGAATATTGAGTTTAGTGGTTACAATTTAGAGAAGCAGGAGTGTTTAATACTTTGAGGTAGTAAATTTGTCAGACAATTCAGAAAGTCCCCCTCTTTAAGGGACTCTTGGTATTCAAGGTTTGAATTTAAATCGTTCGTGTTAAGAACCTTGATGATTAGGATGATCTTACTGTTGTAATCCTTATAGCATCTTCCACATAGAATCTTTCACTTAGTATTTGCTTAGAAAATACTAGTCAACAAGTTTGAATTCCATGATTGTGACAGATCCTTTGGTTTGCCCTTCCTGCACTTTTTTTGCAGATGGATGCAAAGCACAGAATTGTTTGAGGAAATAAGATTAATTCTAGGTCTTGGAAAGAATAAGATCTTTTCTTAGAACATACTCTGTTGGATAAACACTTTGAATTTTTTCTTGTTGTCGAAGTTAGGACGTTGACAGAAATGCTGATGCTTAATAGCAGACACCAAAGTGGAAAGGATGAAAGGTTCACTTACAGTAACTATAACTTCTTATTGTGAACTTTTGTAATATTTTTCGTAACATAGCTTTTAAAGTGGCCATGTCTTTGAAATTAAGTGTGTTATTTTTATAGTCTGTTTTTAGTAAATCAAACTTTTTCCCCTTCTAATTTAGCTGTAGCGATCCTGTGCAGCGAATTGAACAGTGTACACGAGGTTCTCTCTTCATGTGTAGCATTGTTCAAGGGTGCAAGAGAACATACTTGTCTCAGAGAGACTTACAGGCTCATATCAACCACCGCCATATGAGAGCTGGAAAACCTGTTACCCGGGCTTCACTTGAAAATGTTCATCCTCCTATTGCCCCACCACCAGCCGAAATCCCTGATCGTTTTATAATGCCGCCAGACAAGCACCACATGAGCCATATTCCGCCAAAGCAGCACATCATGATGCCACCACCTCCTTTGCAACACGTGCCCCACGAGCACTATAATCAGCCCCACGAGGATATTCGTGCTCCTCCAGCAGAATTGTCCATGGCTCCACCTCCTCCTCGTTCGGTCAGTCAGGAAACCTTTCGTATTTCAACAAGAAAACACAGCAATTTAATAACTGTCCCTATTCAGGATGACTCAAATTCAGGTGCTAGAGAACCTCCACCTCCTGCCCCAGCACCTGCTCACCATCATCCTGAATATCAGGGTCAACCAGTGGTATCTCACCCTCATCATATTATGCCTCCACAGCAACATTATGCACCACCCCCACCTCCTCCACCACCAATAAGCCATCCAATGCCACATCCTCCCCAGGCCGCAGGTACTCCTCACTTGGTCTATAGCCAAGCTCCACCTCCACCAATGACCTCTGCTCCACCACCAATAACCCCTCCCCCTGGACATATTATTGCCCAGATGCCACCTTATATGAATCATCCTCCTCCAGGACCTCCCCCACCTCAACATGGTGGTCCACCTGTAACTGCACCCCCTCCTCACCATTATAATCCTAACTCTTTACCCCAGTTCACTGAAGATCAAGGAACGCTGAGCCCTCCATTTACACAACCAGGGGGAATGAGTCCTGGTATATGGCCTGCACCAAGAGGGCCACCTCCTCCTCCACGAATGCAGGGTCCGCCTTCTCAAACCCCACTTCCTGGACCACATCATCCAGATCAGACAAGATATAGACCGTATTACCAATGATAATAGTATTTTGAACTGAAGATATGATGAGGAAACAAAACTTATGTATATGTATAGTCAATCTTTTAATTGAGTTTTGACTGGGGAAGGAAAAGCACCTCTTACTGAGGTGGCTGTAAAACACTTAGGGTCTTGTCTCTTAAAATGGTTTCAAATCTTGACCTTAGGATTCATATCAAGTACTATACTGTAGTGCAGATAAGTGGTTCCGTTGAGCACAGCTATATTTTAACAACTTTGTTGCCCTAGTGTGGTAAATTGACCCAGAGGTGACCATTTGTAACAAATTTGAAAAAATTTTTTCTTTGTTCCACTTTCAGAAGTATTGCTTTTGTTAAACCCAATGTTTAGTTTTTCTTGTGATACATTTTGTTAACCTGTGTAAAAGGATTAAATTTCAATATGGTTGTAAAAATGCTATTTTTATGTGAATTTAAGTGCAGCCACATACTGTTTTTTAAACCATGTTTTACCACTAATTTCCCAAAGTTACAATAAAATCCTAAAAGTAAAAATCTATTAGAATTTACCGTAAGGCAGACTGTTAAATGGTAGAAAATTATTTCACATTTTAGGCACTGATATTTTGAGGTATATTAAGTTTATAATGCACTTCACTTGGATGCCTTTTCCTTTTCAGGCAGCCTCAGTAGCACCAGAATACATTGGAATTCCAGAACTAAGATATATGTATGTTTTTTTTTTAAGAGCCACACCCGGGGCATCTGGGAGTTCCAAGGCTAGGGGGTCACATCAGAGCTGCAGCTGCTGGCCTACGTCACAGCCACAGCAATGAAGGATCCGAGCTGCATCTGCAACCTGTACCACAGCTCACTCGGTGGTGCCGGATCCTCAACCCACTGAGCGGGGTCCAGGGATCGAACCTGAGTCCTCACGGATATTAGTCGGGTTTGTTACCTCTGAGTCACAACAGGAACTTCCTATTTTGAAATATTAAAAGGCATTGCTAATTATTTGGAAAGATATGGCCAAAGGAACCAACTCTGTAGGCTCCAAGCTGTTGGGGGATGCTGTTACTCATTAATGCTTTTTACTGAGTGGTTGGAATCACATGATGCACCACACTTATTAATCTTAAGTAACATTATTTTGTAGACTGTTAAAATGGTGTTTTTAGATGAAGTGCGTTCTCTCTACTCATTGTCTTTAAGTATTTAGGGCTGAATAGGCTTTATGTAATTCCTCGTTTCATGGTAGAGTTTGATCCTGTGCTTAAGTGGGTCCTTGTCTATGGAGTTTTAAACTATCATTTGAATGCTGTCGAGGAATTTGAATACTGTATCAATGAAGGACGTTCTTGTAATCACAGACTTGCATTGCTCAGGTTTCATTGCTGTGTGATAAAAGGTTTTTTCTCTAACTTGACATTTTAAAACTATTAATTTTTTTTCCTATTTCTTTTATTGGTTAAGCAGTCTAAAATTTGGAACATTTTAGCACGGAGTCAGCAGTGAAGACTACCAGATGATTTTCTATTGGAGAAGAGAAAATTACTGTCTAAATTGTGAATTTCAGTGCTTTATAAGGTGCCTTCAGAGTCAGCTTTTGCATTATAGGGGCTTGTTACAGTCCAGCTAAGATGACCACTTACAGTTTATACAGAACTCATATGTATAAATTAACATTCTTAGGGTATGGTTATATATCCTTTGAAGAAACCCCTGTGAAGTATTCTCTCCCCCCCAAAATGGTGCGTAATATAAACATGAAATGTGTAGTTTGCAGATACCATTTATTAAATAGTTTGTAGTGTATAAATTTAGAACATTTCTTTTTGACAAGGGGTGAGCTGATTGCTAATTTACCATTAAATTTACCATTTAATTCTGTCAGAAGCAGGCAAAATAATTTCTCATCTTGGATAATCAGATGCAAAGTCATCTATGAACTTAGAGCTGAAGTTAGAAATAATATAAATGGCCCTTTCAACCTTGACCAGCTGAAAATATCTAATACACTTTTTTAAGTGAAAGTATATGATTTTTCACACCTAGCTATTTGAGAGTCTGGTGTTAATGCAATCTTTCTAGTGAGAAATTGTTACTAGAAGCATGGGAGTGAAATAGTATGAAATGGTGAGTGCTTCATCATATGACTGTAGGTACTTGGGCTGGTGCAAACTTGATTCCCTTTCATGGCCCTTTTTAGGAGCTGTTAAAATATTATCACTGAAAATCCAGTACCATTTTTTATTACATATACTAGGAAATAGCCAGATTCACTTGAGAGCTTCTCAACTTTATGAAGAGCTCGCCTATTCTAATTGAAATTTACTAGAGTTGAATGTGGTATAAAGCCACTTAGCCTGTGTGTTGGACAAAAAAAAATTAACATCATGATAAATTCCACATGTTAAGAGAATTCTTGTAGGCTTTTCAAAATGTTTTATTTTCATTTAGGTTTAAGGAATATGTGTTACGCAGGGAGGCAGATGAGATGAATGTGTTGTAGCAGACAATTTTTAAAAATGGTGTTAGACTTGAATTCATCCAGTTATTGTTTGAATGAGGGTGGGTGGGTAGGAAGATAACAAAATTACTGTTAGTGTTTCTTTCCTTAAGGAAAAAGATGTGAATCCCAGCCTTATTTCAGGGAAGCCTTTGAAGCTATATGATGGACATAAGTCTAATTTGTATGTATGTTTCATTACATTGCTCTTAAGACTACTGAGGTGGCAGTTTAATTCTTAAAAACAATAAAATGAAAGCATAAATACCATTTTGCCTAGATGAATTTTTACCTGATGATGATACATTTGGGAGAATGCAAAATTTTTCATGTTGGTACAACTTTTACAGGAAAATAGACTCACTGTTCTTGGAGATTAAAACCGGCAAGTTGAACATTAATATTTCTGAAGTGGCATGCTTGTTCAGAGTATATAATGCTAGCATTTGGGGAAATACCAGTTGCAAAGACCATGAGATACTTTATATCCATTTTGCCCTGTAAAAACCACTTGTTCAGGTTACTGTGTAAATACTAACTACCACAGAAATATTAAGGCAAAAGATAATTTGACTTTATGTTTAAATTCACAGTAAGTGACTTTACTATATGAAGTACACAGAGGTGCTTTAGGCTTTGTATTGACTAACATACTGGAAGAGTATCTTTCATATATCTTTTTGGAAAAACCATATAGTCCTATCATAAAATTTTAGAAAAAGCATTGTCGTAAGTATGTGGAAAAGACTCACAAGTACCTGAAACAAGTATACTTTTCTAATTATTAGATTAGTCATCCCATTGGTATATTAATATTAATTGAGGCTTGACATAATCATACTATATTCTGACTGAGGTGGATTTATGTTTCTTCACTCGTCTGTAACTGTAATCTGTTACGTTGTGGCCTAGACCAAGCAGACTTGACTTTACAATATATGCACAGTTTAATAAAGCAATATTGGATATACTAGGCTTAAAGGGGAGAGCCGAGGTAGCCAGTTTAAAAAGTTGATAATGATGCTAATAAAAACATTTGAATTTTCAAACATTTTTTGTTTTGATTCATGCCCCTTCAGTTTGCCATCTTGAGGAAGAAAGTCTTAAGGCAGAATTCTTTTTTTAATACAAATTTCATTTTATTTATTTTTGGCTGTGTGCCCATTGCATGCGGGGAAGTTCCCAGACCAAGGATGAACCTGTGCCACAGCAGTGCAACACCAGGTCCTTAACCCCCTGAGCCACCAGGGAACTCCAAGGCGGAATATTTAAAGGAACATTTTAGTATTAAACTTTAATTTTCTCAATATTTGAGTTTTTAGACACTATAGCAGTACAGGATTTAAATGAACAGTGGTATAGGTCATGGGTTTAGCTTTAATAACGCTTGGGTAGGACCACATCTTTTAAAAATCTAGCATTTTGAAAAGTTAATCTATGTCCTCAGAATATCCCATTTCTCTCTCTCTCTTTTTTTTTTTTTTTGTTAGGGCTGCATCTGTGGCATATGGAAGTTCCCAGGCTAGGGGTTGTATCAGAGCAGTAGCTGCTGGCCTCCGCCACAGCCATAGCCACAGCAATGTGAGATCCAAGCCGCATCTGTGACCTATACCACAGCAAGCCCAGGGACTGAATCTGCGTCCTCATGGATGCTAGTCAGGTGCGTTTCTGCTGAGCCATGATGGGACTCCACAACATGCCATCTTGAGTCTAAGTAGTTGTGAGCACCAACTTGGATACTGTATTTAAGCCCATTTCCCATTAATCTACCTTTGAAATTCTCCTTTTGCCTTCCTTCAGATTGAAAAGTTTGGCTCCCTTTTACTTTTCTTCCAAAGGCTTACTTTCAAAATCTCAGGGTTTTTTGGTTTGTTTTAGAATTTGTACTCATTTCAGGAATTCCCTGGTGGTCAGTCAAATGGTTAGGACTTGGCACTTTCACTGCTGTGACCTATATTCAACCCCTGGTCTGGAATCTCAGATCCACTTCAAGCCACTGCGTGCCACAGCCAAAAAAAAACCCCCAAAACAACAACAAAAAAACCTTAGAAAAATTTGTGCTCATTTCTTTTATACACATAATCTTTTGGGAGAAATATGTCATACTACAAATAAAAATCCCCTTGACCACTACTACAATGAACATTTCCTTTCCAGAGATAACTGCTGTTTGGATTTTTGTGTATGCCTCTTTTTTGTTTTGATTTGGTTTTTTGGTAGGAGGCCAGTGACCGAATCCGTGCCATAGCAGCAACCCAAGCCGCTGTGGTAACAACACTGGATCCCCAACCCGCTGTGCCACAAGAGAACTTTGGTGTGTGAATCATTTTATTTTACTGTTTTGTCTTTTTAGGGCCACGCCTGCAGCACATGGAAGTTCCCAGGCTAGGGGTCGAATCAGAGCTATAGCTGCCAGCCCACACCACAACCACAGCCACACCAGATCGAGCTGCATCTGTGACCTATACCATAGCTCATGGCAGCACCAGATCATTAATGCATCGAGCTAGGCCAGAGAATGAACTTGCATCTTCATGGATGGTAGTTGGGTTCATTACCGCTTAGCCACAACGGGGAACTCCTGTATGAATCATTTTAATTGCAGAGCTGACAACTAAATAAAAGTCTCCATTCTCTCGTTAAGCATCCTAATCCATGTTTAAATGTATTCATGTTTTCATGGCCTATACTCAAATAATATACTGAGCACCCAAGATTCATTTGTTTATGTGCTAGATACCATTCTAAGCACTTGGGATGCACGAGTCTTTAGAGACTCAATAAATTTCAGTAGGGGAGTTCCCGCCATGGCCCAGGGGAAACGAATGTGACTAGTACCTTGAGGACGCAGGTTTGATTCCTGGCCTTGCTCAGTGGGTTAAGGATCCAGAGTTGCTGTGAGTTGTGGTGTAGGTCGCAGACGTGGTGGATCAGGCGTTGCTGTGGTGATGTAGGCTGACAGCTGTGGCTCTGATTGGACCCCTAACCTGGGAACCTCCATATGCCTCTGGTGCAGCCCTAGAAAAAAAGACAATAAATTTCAGTAAATTGCATAGCATGTTAGACATGTGATAAAAATCCTGCAGAGTAAAGGGAAAGTAAGCAAGGGGTGTTCGTAGGTTTGCAATTTTAAATAGAGCAGTCTGGGTAGAATTCACTGAAAAGGTGACATTTGAACGAAGACTTGAAGTAGGTAAGAGTTGGCCATGTAAATAACAGGGAGGAACTTTCTGAGCAAATGACAATCTGTAAAGGCCTTTTGCAGGGATGGGGAGGGGTGTCGCACCTTTCATTTTTAAGAAATTGCAAGGAGGTTGGAGTGGGATGAGTAGTAAGAGGAGGTTAGAAAGATAAGGACACTGGGAATGGGGAGATCCCCCGGCCTTCTGAGCCATTGTAAAGACTTTGACCTTACTCTCACATGGGAAGCCAATGGGGGTTCTCAGCCAAGGATTGGAATGATCTGGCTCTTTTGTTTGTTTGTTGTCTTTTTAGGGCTGCTCCGGAGGCCTATGGAGGTTCCCAGGCTAGGGGCTGAATCAGAGCTGTAGCTGCAGGCCTACGCCACAGCAACTCGGGATCCGAGCTTCGTCTGCGACCTGCACCACACCTCACAGCAACGCCAGATCCTTAACCCATTGAGCCAGGCCAGGGATTGAAACTGCATCCTCCAAGATACTAGTCAGATTCATTTCTGCTGAGCCATGACAGGAACTCCTGATTTGGATCTTTTAAGAGGATTATTCTGGCTGTGTGTTAAGAACAGATGAGGGAAGCAAAAAGGGGATGGCCAGTTAGACGTTTGTTTTAATAGTGTACACAAGAGATGATGGTGGTAACAGTGTGTGTTTCAAGAAGTGGGTGATGGGAGTTCCCATTGTGGCTCAGTGGAACCATGAGGTTGCGGGTTCGATCCCTGGCCTTGCTCAGTGGGTTAAGGATCCGGTGTTGCCGTGAGCTGTGGTGTAGATTGCAGATGTGGCTCGGATCCTGCATTGCTGTGGCTGTGGTGTAGGCCGACGGCTACAGCTCCGATTCAACCCCTAGCCTGAGAACCTCAATATGCCGCGGGATCAGCCCTAGAAATGGCAAAAAGACAAAAAAAAAAAAAAAGTGGGTGACTTGTGGAAGAATGTGTGTGTGTGTGTATATATATGTATATGTATGAATTTATATAAATTAAGCTCTTATTATATGCTGGACCTGGGTATATAATGATGAACAAAATAGATATGGTCCCTGCCAAGTAAGAGCTTACATTCTAACTCATCCAGAAATTGTCCTTGATAGTAACGCCTCCATTTTCCTCGGAATATTTTATTATCTATTTTTCAAAGACTGGTGGCCAGGAAAAAAAATTTTTTTAATGTATTATAAAAATATACATGCAAACACATGCAAACCATAATGAGAAATAGTAAATGTATTTGATTCTGGACATGAATAATATATTTCCCAATAGCTTTTTTGGGTATATTTAACTGTGCAATGCTAAATAAGTGACTTTAGAACAAATCTGTAAAATGCACCTATATTGTTCCTGAGTTTAATCCTCTTTTGTGCTAGATCAGTTTTTAGAGAGGTTTTAATTTCTTTGGAGAGGTAGTATTTCCTTGTGATTAAGGGCCTGGGCTCTGGGATCAGGTTGTCTAGACTGAGTTTTGGTTCTATTACCTATAGAATTAGCAATTATATGTAACTTAGGCTAATTACTTATCCTCTTTGAACCTTGATTGATTTTGCTTTTCTAAAAAATGAGGATGAATATAGTACCTACCTTATGGGCGCTATTTTGAAAGTTAAATGGCTTGATTCTAGATATATTTAAGAGGTAGAGGCAATAGAATTTCCTGACAGATTTTTCACCCTGTGCTGGAAAAGGCCGAAGCTGGTTTTAACTGGGGTGGAAAGATGTTGGTAGAGCACATTAGGGGGAGAAGATGTGGATCAGTTTTGACATGTGGATGTCCAGATGAAGACGGCAGATGAATATGAAATATTCTTCTTCTCTGTTCTTATTTATGCAGTGTGAGGTCAAGCTTGCATTAAGACATTTCTTGGAGTGCCCGTCATGGAGCAGTGGTTAACGAATCCGACTAGGAACCATGAGGTTGCGGGTTTGATCCCTGGTCTCGCTCAGTGGGATAAGGATCCAGTGTTGCCGTGAGCTGTGGTGTAGGTCACAGATGTGACTCGGATCCTGCGTTGCTGTGGCTCTGGCATAGACCAGTGGCTACAGCTCCAATTAGACCACTAGCCTAGGAACCTCCATATGCTGAGGGTGAGGCCCTAAAAAAAAAAAAAGAATCAAATGCCTAAATTAGTATTAGAAAGTGATTTCAGAGATAAACTGCTCAACATGTATGAGCTTCACCCTTGATTTCAGTAATGTATCTGTTTCTTCACAAGCCGTTCTGGTTCTTCCCCTTCAGTCGTGCTTGGATTTATATGTTTTATATTTTTATCTCCCAACGTAATCTCTTGGCTTCTTCCTAAATTGGGGATCGGAATTTTTGCCTTAGTCAATTTCCAGTATTTGCTCTGAGGCAGGCATGTAGAGGCCCAGCCTCGTGCATACCCATTACCTAAAGCATATCCACCTTAGGGGCTTCAGAGAAAAAATGGTTAAGGATAAAAGTAATGAACCTCAAGATGTTACGGTTGAATAGATTGTGATGGGGGCACGACAACTGGAGTGTGTGTTCTTGCTCTATGATAGTCTGGCAAGAAGAATGTAGAGGGCACCTTTGCTTGGGAAGATGCAGACAGCAGGGAGAATCCTATGCAAGGCTTTTGCCCCACTCCCAAGCCAAATGATCAATTAAATAGGCTCATGTTTGTAGTTTCTACTCCTTGCCCTCTGGAGAGAGAGAGCTTTAGCCTGAGGTTCATAGGGCATCATATATTAATGTATATGGGTTTTTTTCTCCCAAAGTCCATGGGGTACATGAGGCTCTATAAGGTGTCCATTACTCAAAAAGTTGGAGAAATATTGCTTAAAGAGTGCTGATATTCTAGTTTTTAATTAAGAGTAGCTATGTAAAAAAAACCTTTGTTTCATCTTTCTGTAATTGGTTTTGAGTGCAATAGACCAGCCCTCTCAGTAAAGATATTAGTAAAGGAAGGAAGGGGACTTTGAAAATAAACACTTTGAGTTGAGATCTAAAACAAAGGAAACAGACAGCCTTTCCCATTAACAGAGTGGTTTGATATTGAACAGAGGCCACCAAATCTTTTTCTGTTGGTGATGATATTTAATTTCTATTACATGAAATAAATGCACATTTGCACCAAGAGCAGTGCCAGCAAAAAAGAGAAACTTGCACTGAATCTCCATTCACCAGCTAAATTGAGCTCTAGGCCTGTCTCCCTGTGAGTTACAAATAACGACCAGCAGTGGAGTCATACTTTCTCCTACTATCTTGGCTTTTTACTTCCTTGCTTTTCATTTTATATCTTCCATCAGCATATACAATTTTCATACTAAGAGGTGGGGGAAAAAATAAAGATTTGCTTCAAAAACGACTTAAGTTACAGATATGGCATTAGGAGGATTGTGTCTAAATCTGGATAGGTGGTTGAGTGCTTTGAAAAGCAACAGTGATAATCATAAAATCTGGGCAAAGAAGTCCCATTGCCAGGAGTTTAGAAAATCCTCATGAATCAGGTTTCCAGTCAGATCACTATAAAGAAGATCCATAGCAAGCACGTTTCAGAGCTAATAAGAAATTTAATACTAAACAAGACACACCCACTGTACAATTAATTTTTAAAAAATGGATATATATTAGTATGAACTGTATAAATTACAAGATTCAAAGCAGTGGTGCAAAAATATACTGCAAAACATTCATGAAGGCAGTGAAATCTGTAGTGAAATCTGTCAGTGCTATAAAAATACATATAAACAAAATAATTGTCCTTAGATAAATCTACAAGATACAAAATTAAGAGTATTTACATAATTTTATACTAGATATGTGAAAAATATACCATGTTAGAACAATCTCGTTCCAAAGTTTGAAACATAATTTCTGGCAAATAAAAATACTCTTCATACAATGTATGAACTTATCAATAACTTTCTGGGTATCAAGTTGTTCTTTGACAGTCAGACAAGGATCCCTCTGGATTTTATTTTGATTAGAATTTTGTTTCAACTGATACCTGGAAGAAGACAGAAAGTTCTTGGCTTAAAAGACTTGTTAAGTTCTATCCCTTTTAATAATCATATCATATTTTAAAGGTTAGATTAAAATTAGGAGCTAGAATTTACCAGAGTCATCATCACATTTTTTGTCTTCAATTTTAAGGACTGAATACGTTCCACAGCTGCTTGTTTAACGTAAACACATGTGATAACATGTTGTATTATCTTTCGAAGGCCTAATTTAACGTAACTCAAATACCAATGTAATGTTGTTATGGTAATATATTTCTGCATATTTGTTTCAGGGGCCACACAACCTCCAAGGGGCTACATGTGCTGGCCAGGGACACTCAGCTTTTAAATGAATCACGACTAGTGGCTTAACCATGACTGCTGCTTTATTTATCTCCCTCTAAGTAATGCAAGGAGGTAGTGTTAAGTCTTTCTTTTCTTTTCTTTCTTTCCCTTCCTTCCTCTTTCTTTCTTTCTTTCTTTCTTTCTTTCTTTCTTTCTTTCTTTCTTTCTTTCTTTCTCTCTTTCTCTCTTTCTCTCTTTCTTTCTCTCTTTCTTTCTCTCTTTCTTTCTCTCTTTCTTTCTCTCTTTCTCTCTTTCTCTCTTTCTCTTTCTTTCTTTCTTTCTTTCTTTCTCTTTTTTTCCTTCTTTCCTTCTTTCCTTCTTTCCTTCTTTCTTTCCTTCTTTCCTTCTTTCCTTCCTCCTTCCTTCCTCCTTCCTTCCTTCCTTCCTTCCTTCTTTCCTTCTCTCTCTCTCCCTCCCTCCCTTCCTTCCTTCCCTTTCTTTCCTTTCTTTGTCCTTTTGTCTTTTCTAGGGCCGAACCCGCAGCATATGGAAGTGCCCAGGCTAGGGGTCTAATTGGAGCTGTAGCCACTGGCCTACACCAGAGCCACAGCAACATGGGATCTGAGCCGCGTCTGCAAACTACACCACAGCTCACGGCAATGCCGGATCCCTAACCCAGTGAGCAAGGCCAGGGATCGAACCTGCAACCTCATGGTTCCTAGTCGGATTCACTAAACCACTGAGCCATGATGGGAACTCCTTTTTCTTTCTTAATGTAGGAAAACAGGTGCAGGATGGTATCAACTACATTCTGTCCAACAGTTGTTTCAAAAGCTTTGATCAGACATCAGATTTAAATTTTGTTCCTATACTTTATCCTTTAAAACTTTATCCTTTAAAACGTGGTGACAATTCTGCCTCTAATGGGCGGAGGGTTTCTGGTAAAGCTTTCTTTGCTGAGTCCTCAGGCGAGGTGCTGGATGTGGATTTCTCTGGGGATCTAGCCCTGGGAAACAGAATCATGGCTCCCTCTCTCCCCACATCTGTCTAACTTTCTAGAATGGCTTTTTCTTTCTTTTTAAAAAAATATCATTATCACATTTAATATATACAAGAAAATATTGGGATACTATGTACATTTTTACTGGTAAAGAAACTAAGGCTAAGAAACAGTAACTTGCCCACAGTGACACTGCTCTCAAGTGATAGCTGAGATCTGAACCAAGGTCCTTCTAATACGTAAGGTTAGAATGGCTTTTTCATCTAACCTTTTCCTATTTGAGAAGCATCTTCATAATCAGCCAGAGTTATGCTATACATTTCTTCATTTCTAATCTGAGTTCCTTTTTGCAATTCTTAGAACGTTCTTCTCATAAGAGAAACACCACCAGCCCCTCCTGTACTTGAAGACAGTCCATTAGATTCTTCCTTAGGACCCTCACTTCCAACTGTTTTTCACCAGAGGATAAGAGCGAGGGCGAGAGCGTGTGCAGAGCACACAGGTCTCGGCATCAGGCACGTCTTGCTTCAAATCCCGTGGCTGTCACTTTGGTGTGTGACCTTCAGCAAAGGAGTTAAGCTCCCCGAGCCTTCCTAATTCCCTCATTCGTGAAGTTCTCTTCTTTGCACGTTGGTGTAAGGATGGAGATCAATTCTGTGCTTACCTTTACCCGGCTTACAGCAGATACCCACTTTGCTTTGTAGTCCTGCTTTGCCCAACCTAGAGATCTTCCCTTCAAGAACTGAATGTTCTAGAATGAAATGGCACTATCAGGAGTTCCCGTCGTGGCGCAGCGGAAATGAATCTGACTAGGAACCACGAGGTTGTGGGTTCAACCCCTGGCCTCGCTCAGTGGGTTAAGGATCCAGCATTGCTGTGAGCTGTGGTGTAGGTCACAGACATGGCTTGGATCTGGCGTTGCAGTGGCTGTGGCATAGGCCATCGGCTACAGCTCCAATTAGACCCTTAGTCTGGGAATCTCCATATGCCGTGGGTCCGGCCCTAAAAAGACAAAAACAAAAAGAAATGGCACTGTCTAGTTAAATGATTTGGCAATTCTTTCCAGTAAGGAGCCCAAGGTGTACGTTAGCTTCCCAACTCCAGCTCAGACCCCATCCATAGATGGAAATAGCCATTCCTTCCCTGCCTCATGGATTATGACAATACCAGAATAAGATCTGGGTTGTAAGTACTTTGAAAACATAAAACATTCTATCTATGCTCTATATTGCATCAATTTAGATCTGGTATACCTAATTTTCCATCCTTTTTGGAACTGGTCTGAGTTTATTTTCTCCCACGGTCCCTATGAGATTGGCATTGCTTCAGTCTTCTGGGGAGGAGGCAGAGAGGCTGAAACAGGGGCTGGCTTTCCACAGCATGATGGAAGAGGCCTCACTTTTTCTTTTTTTTTTTAAAGTTTTCTTGCTGTAATGTTTAGATAAAGACAAACCTGTTGAAGAATCTTACCTGACATTCCCGATTACGTAATCCTCCATTTGTATTTACGGTGAAATCATATTTTGCTCCTTTTTCCTGAAAAAACCAGAGGAGAATTATGGACTGGGATTATATTTTTTAATGTTGAAAAATAAAGGGAAATTTAAGAAGCACAGATGGTTGGTTATACAAAAGTGAAAATCACCAAAAAAGCTGGTACCTGACTGGGATTAAACTTTGAAGTACTGTAATCTTTCTTCATCAAAATATGCAAAACAGCATCATGGATTGTTAAGAAAAATATTGAGTCCTTGACTTCATCATCAAAAAATTCACACCGGCCAAGCTTCTCAATGAAATCATCTGAAGAGAGGAAAGAAAGAATGACGGTTATGAAGAAGTAATTGTTTGGCCACTGGTTTCTCCTTGAGGCTGGGGATTTGAACTTCCATTTGCAAATGTGCACTTCATTCATGTTTGGTGTTTGGGATTCTGCCCAAATAGAATGTATGCTTATGGACTAGTGACGTGGTTTTGGATTTACCGGTTACTTACTGTGGGCCATTTTCCCAAAGCTGCTGAGTACCATCGAAAACCATCTTCCTGGCAGCCTCTGTTACCTCTAGTCATCTTTAGGAATTCTACTCTGGTATGCAGTAACCAGTACTGTTTGCACAGATCACTCAACCAAATAATTATCTCATGTCTACTACATGCAAACTCTGGCTGGGTAATACCAAGGATCAAAAGATAAATTAGACATGAATCTTGCCCTGGAGGAGGTTAGAGCACTTATATATACTGGCTTAACGAAAGGGAAAATGTAGAATAATAATGGCAGGAAGCAATCTGATTTTTTCCTTAATATTTTCTTAGTACTTAAAAATAATTCCTAGCACAGAGGAGGTCCTCCCATTTGTATTGAATGGATAAGAGAGGCACAGGTCAGGTGCTGTGGAAATGGAGAGAAAGACAGGTAAAGATGGTTTCCTCTTGGCAGGATTCGGAGAAATCTTGATGAAGGAGATGCCCTTGAAAAGAATGCCTAGGATTTGGAGAAAGAAGGAGGAAGAGAAGGTACGAAGGCGTGGAGGAGGGAAAGTCAGTTCGCAGACCGGCTTTTAACGTCAACAAGACCCAGCAGTGGTTGAGGGAGAGAGGAGGGCCTTGTGGTTGCCAGAGCCCAGGCTGGAGGCGGGTGGTGCTCAGGGGGAGTGGGAGGGGAGATGATGATCTTAGTTAAGGACCGAGAGGGATACCAGACAGCTGAGGCAGCTGGAAGGGATACCTCCAAAATTTGGGATGATGGGGAAAGAGTAGATTGTTTGATAGGCTCTCTGAGATCACGAGAATTTTTAATTATAAAGAAGCTTCAAAACTAGAATACACCTGTAGATTTTAGGGAAAGGAGTCAGCAGAGATGGAAAATTAAAGATGCCAATTTCACGCCTCCCTCAGGACCTGTGCACTTGTCGTCCCCTGCCCCCAAAGTGCCTTCCCCTGAGATAACTGCCCCAGAGGACTCCCTCCCTTCATTCCAGGCTCTGCTCTTGATTGTCTGAAACAGAACCATCCCTGTTGCTCTCTGCCTCTTAACCATGCTCTTTTCTTCTTGGCACTGATCACATTACCTATCTCGTTATCTGCTGATTATCTGGCTTTTCCCCTAGACTATAGGCTTCAAGAGAAAGATTAATGGGGTGAGTCAGAAAATGGGATGAGAGAACATTCTAGGGATGGAAAAGGACACGTTAGTTCTTCCAGAGGACTTAGGTCAGAATTGATAAGGTTCTGGATTAAGGCCGTCAAAATGGAGAGGAAGATTCAACAGGAAATATTTCTGGTGACTCACTGAATATGGAGGGATGAGGAGAAGGGGAAATTAAAGATGGCTTCAAGGTTGCTGGCTTTTTTATTTTTTTATTTTTATTTTTTTTTTGCTTTTTACGGCCGCACATGCCGAAGTTCCTAGACTAGGGGCTGAATCGGAGCTATAGCTGCCGGCCACAGCCACAGCAAGGTGGGATCCGAGCCAAGTCTGTGACCTACACCACAGCTCACGGCAGCACCGGATCCTTAACCCACTGAGTGAGGCCAGGGATTGAACCGCATCCTCATGGATACTAGTCGGGTTTGTTGCCGCTGAGCCACAATGGGAACCATGGCTTCAAGGTTTTTACTTTGATTAACTATGTATGTGGTAATGCAGTGCCTGAGATGGGAACGGAGGAGGGATTTGGGGAGGGAGGGTAACATAGTTTTGAATACTTGTGTCTTAGATTCCCCGGGCACATCCAGACAATTTACTACCTGGGTCTGCAGCTCAGAGAAAAGGTCTGGGCTGGAGGTGTAGTTTATGGATCCATTAACAAATAGATACAATTGCAGTCATAAGCATGTAAGATATTGACTAGAAAGAGTCCATACAGTTAGAACTATGGGGTTTGATTTGAACCTTGGGGTAACCGACTGCCAAGAGTGGAGAGGAGCCGACATCAGACACTGCTGAGCTCTGCGAATGGTGGGAGGGACTCAGAAGTATGGTCTTCCAGGAGTCGAGGGACAGGCTAGAGAAAGGGCCAAACGCTAGCGTGAGGGCCATGAGAATAAGGCTGGGATGGGGGCACTTGGCCTTGACAACCTGGATATCACTGATGGCCTTGGCAAGGGCAACCTCATCAGCGAGGTGAAGCAGAAGCCCGGTAACTATGGGCTGAGGAATCAAGGGAGGCGAGAATGAAAGAAAACAAACCTATGTTTGCAGGAAGATTAGAGTAAAAAATGGTTACTTATTCACTTTTTTGCTGCCTATTAAACAGGATTCAAATTATAAAGTTAATTATGTATCAATACAACTAAAAGATAAAGATGCTGTTTCCATAGAGATTTCCATTGGAAATACACCAATGAGATTTCCTTATTGGTGATCATAAAAAACGTCTTTCTTTGGCGAGGCTGTTTAGATTGAGAGCTGGCAGTGAGCCTGAAGGGACTGCCAGAGCATGAAATTAAAACCACTTACCATCAGTTCCCACGATATACACATCTACCTGGATCCTAATAAATTCTTGCAAGATCTGTTAAAAAGAAAGTAGATCTTACTTGGAGAGCAGTTTCACTTGTCAGAAATGTAAAGAAAACTCTGTTAATTTTGCCTAATGAGTGATATGTTGCTTTCAGAGCCTTTTACACATTGAAAAGAAATAAATCCAAAGGAAAGAATTCTCCTTTTCAGTAAGAAAAGATGATAATTTTTTTTTTTTTTTTGCTTCAGCCTCAGCATATGCAAGTTTTCAGGCCAGAGATTGAATCCCAGCCACAGCTGTGACCTCTGCCACAGCTGCAGCAACTCTGGATACTTTAACCACTGTGCCGCAGTGGGAACTCCAAAGATGATAATTCTTGAGGGATGTGTGATGGCCAAGTTCATTGCTTTGATTCACAAAATGAGCTCGGATTTAATTTTAAAAGCTTTTTTAATGGGATGATTTTTTTTTTCTTTTTAAGGCCGCATCTCTGTCATATGGAAGGTCCTGGGGCTACAAGTCTAATTGGAGCTGCAGCTTCAGTCTACACCACAGCCACAGCGACACCAGATCTGAGCCGCATCTGTGACCTACACCGCAGCTTGCAGCAATGCCGGATCCTTAATCTACTGAGCGAGGCCAGGGATCAAACCTGCATCCTCACGGACACTAGGTTGGGTTCCTAACCTGTTGTGTCACAATGAGAACTCTCATGGAATGATCTTAATTAGAGATTTCTATCTATATAAAAGTTAAAAAAAACCCATGAGCCATACATTGTTCATTGTTCTTGCCCACAGTACTTGGATGTATCTCGCGCCAGTGAATCTTTATCCATTTTCCTAATCGCCAGGCTAATAACAACTACCAATAGTGATAAGAGTAAGGTCACATAAGAAAAGTAGCTTGGTTAGGTGATCACTAATATCACTTTCATCATCATCAAACACTTTTAGAATATCTACTGAGCTGAACTAAGAATTACAACCTTAGGGAAACATAAGGCAGAGTCCCTGTCCTTTTGTGCTACACTGTTAGGATCAAAAAAAAAAAAAAAAAATTAGGAGGATTCGATGTGGTGCAATGGGGTTGGCAGCATCTCTGCAGCACCAGGACACAGGTTCGATCCCCTGACCGCCACAGAGGGTTAAACGATCTGGTTCTGCCACAGCCCTGTGGCTCGGATCTGATCCCTGGCTGAGGAACTCCATATGCCTCGGGGCAGTGAATAAATGAATAAATAAATTAACTAATTTTATGTGTGTATGTATTTTCTCTTCCAAGCCAAAACAGACACAAAAGCAAAGAAAGAAAAGAAAAAGCAAGCAGTCTCAAAAGTTATGTGATGCTAAGATTTATTTTTAAAGATAAGTTTGAAGAGAACAAAATTGATCCTATTTTCTTAATTTTATATCCAGTTTGCCTGTACTTAATAGATCTTAGTTTTCATGGAGGCAGATTTCCGTCAAAAAAAAAAAAAACAAGCAAAAGAGGGGCATATATGAGAGTTTCTGTTGTGGCTCAGCAGGTTACTAATCCAGCTATTATCCATGAGGATTCAGGTTTGTTCCCTGGCCTCGCTCACTGGGTTAAGGATCTGCTGTTGCCATGAGCTGTGGTGTAGGTTGCAGATGCGGCTCAGATCTGGCATTGCTGTGGCTGTGGCGTAGGCCGGAGGCTATAGCTCTTATTCAACCCCTAGCCTGGGAACTTCCATATGCCTTGGGGCGGCCCTAAAAAGCAAAAAAAAAAAAAAAAAAAAAAAAAAAAAAAAGAAAGAAAGAAAGGAAAAAGAAAGAAATGCTTGCAAAACTGGAAAGAGGAGTTTCTTAGTGGCTTAGCAGGTTAAGAATCTGGTGTCATCAGTGCAGTGGCTCGGGCCAGTGCTGTGGCAGGGGTTCAATCCCTGCTTGGGAACTTCCACATGCCATTGGTGTAACCAAAAAAAAAAACTTACTTAAAAAAACCCAAAACTGGGAGTTCCTATTGTGGCCCAGTGGTTAACGAACCCAACTGGTATCCATGAGGACGTGGGTTCAATCCCTGGCCTTTCTCAGTGGGTTAAGGAGCCAGCATTGCCATGAGCTGTGGTATAGGTTGCGATGTGGCTCGGATCCCGAGTTGCTGTAGCTGTGGCACTGGCCTACAGCTACAACTCCGATGTGACCCCTAGTCTGGGAACTTCTCTATGCCATGGGTGCAGCCTAAAAAGACATCAAACAAACAAAAAACTGTGGAAATAAAATAGCCTGAACTTGACTGTTACAGTTCTGTTTTTAAATCATATGTGACATTTATTCTTTCATTTCATTTATTCTTTAAAAAAAGCTGAATTGTTATATAGCCAAGTGAAATTTAATCAGCTTATGATGGATGAAGATAAAAACAAAAGGACCCACTATTCCACTTCTTCCCCTAGACCTCTCCAAATCGTTGCTATGTCAGGACAGTTTAGATGCAAGGCCCACAAGGATTTGAAGGCACCACAGAATTTGACAGGGGTGTGGGCATTGTTGTCTACCTGTAGGCTCAGCATACATTAGAAATGTCAGTTTGGTTGCCTTCAAAATCACATGTAGCCGCATGAGAAAATGCACTTTTAAAGAATTCTTTGAACATACCCCAGAGGCACTATCCCCCGAAATCTTCTAAGATTAAAATTTACTTCTGCTTAAGTGTGTGTTCTCTCAAGGCGCATCCTTCCACAAAGACAACGTTTTTTTACCTTCAGTCACCAATTGGTTGCTTCCTTTAAGAAAAGAGAAATTACCGTTTTGAGCCCTCTCATGGAAGAAACGTCAAGAAATGACACTGCTGAAAAGTCAAGAATGAGGCTATGCAGGCTGATTTTAGGGACCACGATGTTGACAGGAAGATCAGCATTCCAGTCTATCTGGAAGGGCAGGTCTGTGGTGTTGATCGGCTGATCTAGCTCTTCTATCTTATCATTGTCCAGTTCTTCATCAGAATCTTTAACGCAATCAACTGTACATATAAATCCTTTCTGTAAGAGAGGATAATACCATGCATAAGAACTCTGATCAAGGATAACCAGTGAGGAGTTCCCATGGTGGCACAGCGGCAATAAACCTGAGTAGTATCCATGAGGACGAGGTTCAATCCCTGGCCTCACTCAGTGGATTAAGAATCTGGTGTTGCCATGAGCTATGGTGTAGGTCACAGACCCCGCTCGGTTCTGGTGTTGCTGTGGCTGTGGTGTAGGCTGGCAGCTGGAGCTCTGATTGGACCGCTAGCCTGGGAACCTCAATATGCGGCGAGTGCGGCCCTAAAAAGCAAAAAAAAAAAAAAAAAAAAAAAAAGCAAAGGATACCCAGAGTGAATTTCTGAAGCAAAGATTCAAAGTTGGCTTAAGCAAGGGGGTTGTTAACGCTTTCATTTGGAGAAGAAAATTTTAAGGAGACCCTTGAAAATGTGACACTAACTGACACCTGAAAGGCCTTATTTATATGGCATTTCATTTAGCGGAATGGAACCAACCTCTTGAACTACATTTTACTAAGCTTTTAGCCATGTTACGCAGAAGTGTGGGCAAGGAGCTTACTGGTGTCGCTTGCAGCAGGCCTTTCTTCTGCAGTTTTCGGATTTTCTTCAAAGCTTTGTTGCGCTTGCGAAGAATTCGAAGCGGACTGAAGCCAACCTGAAAAGCCCAGCGCTGTGTTACAAGACTGATTAACATCCTGCTAGCTATATGACATAATTCTAGTTAATATCGTAATTTTACTTATTTGGCATATTTAAGTGGAATGGTTTGAGGGATTGGGGTGCATTACAAAGATATCTGGAGTAACATTTAAAAGTGGTTCAAACATCATCAAGAGCACTGTATTAAACCCATGGTCTGTGCAACCTGTATGCAGTTTTTAACATTCAGAAGTCTGTACTATCCAGGTTTTATCCATAAGTTATCCATGAATGGATCTAAATTCTATCTGAATTTTTTTTTTTTTGGTTTGTTTTTGGCTCACACAACACTTAGGGAATTTTATTTGAGTTATTTTCTAATTGTTGAATATACATGGCATCTAATTAGTATCCTGCTTCTATATATTTTTTATTCTACTAAAAATTTCATGATTGTACTGTATGCTATCTATTATATGATCTTACTTTGTAATTTTAGTGTTCATCTGAAGGTAACCTTCATTTTTCCCTTTTCAAAAGAAATGTGTTCTCATTCTGGTAATACTTAGCTTCAGGGTAATAAATGAGTAAGGAGGATCAAATTATGTAATTAAAAATCCTTGACAAAAAAAATGTAGTGAGATGGAACGATACTAGATTAAGTGGAAAGACAATATCGAAAGCCATATATAAAACATGGTCCCATGTTTGTGGAAAAAACTAGTTGGGTAGAAAAATACTTGATGCATAGCAAATGAATAATAATAGAGCTTAAGGCAGAAGCTCTGTGCAAGGTACAGAGTGGACCAGCAGGCATGTTCAAGAGTGAGCGGTTTAAGCTTTTCCTAACGCTAAAGACTGCTTCTTTGTCAGCTTCTTTTCAGTCCACCAGGGAGCAGTTGTTCTTTAGTTAAATATTCATTTATATTATACTTATTTATTTCACATATATTATATATATTCATTTGCTATCCTGAATCTCTTCACTGATGCAGTCAAATATTAAGGACTCTCTTGTGGTTTCTAAAGCTGATTTCCAAAGAAAATCTATCAGAAATTATCAGTTAAAAACAAGCAGCCCCAAATCTTATGTTATGTATTTTTACTCTACAGCAGAATTTGTGCTGTAGAGTAAAAAGTGTCTCTACATTGGACCTGATGGAAAGAGTCTCCTTTCCCAACATATTAATGGACCCCTTATAAGGTAGTTTCACCTGCCCTGTGACATAGGATAAAAAGCACAAGCATAATGCAGACTCAACATATGTGAAATCAATGACCCTCCTATTACAGAGCAAAGATTTTATTCCTAGATACTTAGTGGGATTTAAAAAAAAACTAATAACCCCAAACCTTACAGCATCAATAAGTTTACGCTTAAAGAAACCAATGTTGGCAAAGTAAAGAGGAGAGGGACATCTGAAAATCTTCACTCCTTCTGGCTCGTATATCTGTAAGGCAAGAGCAGTCATATCAGATGGTGTCTATGAGATTCATGTCAATATCACCGAGCAAATCAAAATAAAATAAAAAAAGAATCTTCCTTACGTCAGAGTAATCTTTTCTATTCTTATAGATGTTACTCCTTCCAACATTAGCCAGCATGCTGCATTTGGGACTGCAGGGAAAAGCAACACCAGGTCAAACATTCATGCATCTTTGTTAGGCCTACAAGGTTAATGTCAGTGTATTCCTAGCATCCCCAAATAGGCTCCCTTTCCCAAAGTTTAAAGATTGGAGGATCCTCGCACCATCATGACCTGGAGGGCAAACCCCTTGTTTGACTTGTCCTCCCACGGTGCCTGGAACACTGCCTTCTACCCACCACATCCCGTTTACAAACCCACTTCCATCTGAGTTTGCCCTTTTGATTCTGAATATCCCAGTTATTCAGTGAATTAAGGCAGATATGATCACCTCGTTGTATAAAGGAGCACATGAAGAAGTATTAGGAGTTTCCTACAACTGCCCAGTTTGTCTTGTGTTTGATGCCCCCCCTCCCCAAATGAAGAAAAATATAAATGAATAAAAGAGTGCAGGAACATTTCCATGTACAATATTCCATCACTCTGGGATCAGCCTTAACTATGATAACACCTTCTGTTCTAGAATCCCAAGAAGTCTTTTTTTTTTTCTTTGTTTCTTTTTAGGGCCACACCCATAGCAGATGGAGGTTCCCAGGCTAGGGGTCCAATCAGAGCTACAGTGGCTGGCCTACACCACAGCTCACGGCAATGCCAGATCCTTAACCCACCGAGCGAGGCCAGGGATCAAACCCGAAACCCCATGGTTCCTAGTTGGATTTGTTCCTGCTGCACCACGAGGGAACTCTCAGAACCCCAAGAAGTCTTCTCTCTCTGTTGCACCAGGGAATCCAGCACAGGTTGGGTGGCCACATGGTGAGGAGACTATACTAGAGAGATTTAAGAATCCAAAAGATGTTCGGACTGGGTGTCTCAGAAGAGTCAAGAATTCTAAGTGGCTTTTGCAGCATTTAAGGATGAGCGGGGCCTCTCCGAAGTTCTCTGATCCAGCGCCACCATTTCTAGGTGGGAGTTCAATCTGACAGCCTGTCAAGAGGGTCAACCATCCACTAGACACAGAAACTCTCACAAGCTTCTCAGAAACACCTTCCCCAGCTTAACAAGTCTGAGGCCAAGAGAATAAATGTGCACAGAACAGAATTACATCCAATTTACAGCTGGGCAAACAGACTCAGAGATTTATGATTCCTTTGAATTGGTGTCCAAGCCCGGAGCAGACCAAAAGCTGGTGAGATCTGGGCCGATGCTGCTCTAAAATTGGGCCATTCTTTTTCACCTTCAGGCCTTGTGGGTGAGTAAGAACAGACACTGGCCAGTCTAGAGAGCTTTGCATATCTGTCAATTAAACTGCTTTCCCCTTAACTAGTGACAGGTTTTGGTTTTGTTTTTGTTTTTTGTTTTTCTCCTCCTCTCACCGGGGCAGGTGAAAGTCTGCAAGGAGGCAGAACACCATGACAACTTACAACTGGGTCCTGAACACGATGGTCAGGAGCTGAAATGCCACGCTAGCCGCCAGGCCTAAACCGAGCCCCAGGACAACAGCAAAGATGAAGGTCATGATCCAAATTATCTGTCAAAAGAAGACAACACAGACACTGTACTTTACTCTGATTCAGTCAGTGCCTTAGGTGCAGAGGTCTAAGAGCCCAAAGCAGAGCCTGGGAATGTCCTGCAAAAGGGCCCCTGCCTAAGATGCCTTTTCTGCTGGCTCGGGTTCTGAGCTGCAGATACGTAAGCAAATATTTAATTTAATTTAATTTAATTTTTGTCTTTTTTTTTTGCCTTTTTCTAGGGCTGCTCCTGCAGCATATGTAGGTTCCCAGGCTAGGGGTCCAATCGGAACTGTAGCTGCCGGTCTACGCCACAGCCACAGCAACTTGGGATCCAAGCCGCGTCTGCAGCCTACACCACAGCTCACGGCAACGCCGGATCCTTAACCCACTGAGCAAGGCCAGGGATCGAACCTGCAATCTCCTGGTTCCTAGTCGAGTTGGTTAACCACTGCGCCACCAGGGGAACTTCTAAGCAAATATTTTAAAAAGTCCAAAGAGAGTGTGTTCATTTCTAATCCCACCCCCGAACCAATTAAGGAAATGGTTTTTGTCACAGCTGAAATGCCAGAACCAGCTGCTGTTTGCTAAAATCAGTACCTTCATTGGAAGAGCCTGTGCTAATCTCTTACTTTTGGTCTGCTGGTGTAATTAAAGGTTACCCTCTCTACAAGACTTCTTGCATGCCAAGAAAGTGTTAAAATCCCCAAGAATGATCTATCAGCAGCAAAACTCTGCCAAGTGTGGCTTATTACTTTATGCTTGCTAAGTACCGTAGGCTATATTAACAAGCCTTTTTAAGCCACAGACTTTGACCCTCCTATACGTATGGGTACTGATTCTCAGAGCAAGGCATGTTGAGCGCGAGGGGAGCCTTTACAGAGTATTTCCAAAAGGAATGTTGAGAATTTACGTTCTTTCCAGATTTTCTGGAAACTAACATACAAGGTAATGAAGAATGTAAGAAAAGGCATGCCCTGAGATTCCGAGAGTTTCTGTGGCACTGGAGAGGACTGCAAGAATCTTTGGAACAGATCTAAAGACGTTCTCAACTAGGGTTTCCTGGACCACTTTCTCCTTGTAAGTAGCTCATCCTTCGACCTAAAATCCCAGAGAACGATCATTAGAGCATTGGGTTTAAAGACAGCAAAGAAAACACACTCAGGTTATTGGAACAGATAGACAGAAACGAAATTTCACCGAGTTTACAATAGAAATATGCATTTTTACCTCCGCATTAAAACGCTGTTCCAATTTCGCTCTTGCAAATACCATTGCCTCTACTTACACAATCATACTTATCCTTTCGCCATAGTCTTCGTATTTCAGTGAACTGCATCAGCATTCCTTTCAAGTTTCCAAGTGCTAAAGCTGCCAGGACAGACTGTGAAAAACATAAAAAAGAGCAGATGTACTTTGAGATAATCAAATAAACTATATAGAAGCAAAGGTGAAGGTTGTAGATAAGGGAGCTCCTTAAAGGGCCTCAGAGCCCATCAAAGGCCACACCCTTTTCCGGTGTGCGATGTCAGACAAGACACACCAGGCCTGGGACTCTGACCTGTTTTCAGGTATGATTTTTGTCCCCACCACAGTGACAGGGACATGCCATAGATGATCTGATAGCACTTAACTTGCCTGTACCCTGGGACAGAGAATGGCAGATCTGAAGACCTGTGACTGAAAGCAGTTCTTCCCAGAGATAGTCTAGTGTGTGTCTATTTACTGTAGGTGGGGAAAGAGGGAGTTGTTCTTTGTCTTAAAAAAAAAAAGAAGAAGAAGAAGAAGCTTGAGGAGCTTGAGGGTCTTAGAAGTAGAATTCAAACATTTGATGATGATCAGCAATCATGCCATTTAGCAAGAGGAGGCCAAAGATCACGGAGAGGTTTAAGATGAGGCAGACTCTCTGGGACAGCATGAACCTTACCCGCCTTGTTCCCTGCTAGGTCCCCAGAACCTACCATGGTAAATGCATGCAGGAGGGGCTTCATCACTACTGAGGGCATGAGGGGAAGAGGTGGTAACACAGTATTTTTTTTTTTTTTTTGCTGTTTCTTGAGCCACTCCCACGGCATGTGGAGGTTCTCAGGCCAGGGGTCCAATCGGAGCTGCAGCTGCCGGCCTATGCCAGAGCCACAGCAGCTTGGGATCTGAGCCGCGTCTGTGACCTACACCACACAGTTCATGGCAACACCAGATCCTTAACCCACCGAGCAAGGCCAGAGATCACACCTGCATGCAACTTCATGGCACCTAGTTGGATTCGTTAACTACTGAGCCACGACAGGAACTCCCTGGTAACACAGCATCTTTTAAGGAGCCCCATGTTGATACCACTGAACAGCAGAATCACAAAAAGCCATCTAGGTGGTCAAACTCAACTCTGCCCCAGCAACACTCCAGCCTTTGTTTCTTCCCATGTCAAATGAGATCTTTGTCTTGCAGAAATTACGGTCATTAAGGTGAAAGATGCTGAATAGCCAAGTATGTGCTTTCTTCCTTCAGTTTAAACACATTGGTAGGAATAGGCCCCCAACCCCTGCCCCTAGTTCAAGCTGTTCCATTATGAATGGACTATGGAATCTGTATACTAACTACTTTCACAACGTAAAAGACAGTTACAAAGAAAAACCAGTTTTATTTTCCTGTCTCGAAGAGAGTTTAACTGATCTAGACATTTTAAAATTTTCACCAGTTATGTTTATAATTTAATGTCTAACCAGTTCATTTTACTCACTGTGAGAAGGGGGGTTAGGGTTTAGAAGATTAAATATGGTCTTAAGTGACTTTAAAAAGCAAATTGCACACAAAAGCATTTTAAAAATGCAGTTAAAAACTGGTAGAAACTGAATAAAGTCTGTAATCTAGTCAACAGTACTGTATTGATGTCAAGTACTTTTCCTTTTTTTGTCTTATTTTATTGGACTTGATAGGCCCTTCAGGTGATGTTGAACAGAAGTGACAATAGGAAGTTCCCGTTGTGGCTCAGTGATTAACGAATCCAACTAGGAACCCTGAGGTTATGGGTTCGACCCCTGGCTTTGCCCAGTGGGTTAAGGATCCAGCGTTGCCATGAGCTGTGGTGTAGGTCGCAGACGCGGCTTGGATCCCAAGTTGCTGTGGCTCTGGTATAGGCTGGAAGCTGCAGCTCCAATTAGACCCCTAGCCTGGGAACCTCCATATGCCGTGGGAGCGGCCCTAGAAGAGGCAAAAAGACTGAAAAAAAAAAGTGACAATAGAAAATATCCTTATTTTGAGGAGTTTTTTTTTTTTTTTTGGTCTTTTTAGGGACACACCCTTGGCATATGGACCCAGGCTGGGGATCGAATCGTAACTGTAGCCGCCAGCTTATGCCAGAGCCACAGCAACACGGGATCCAAGCCATGTCTGTGACCTACTCCCCAGCTCACAGCAACGCCAGATCCTTAACCCACTGAGCAAGGCCAGGGATCAGACCGGCATCCTCATGGATCCTAGTCAGGTTTGTTAACTGCTGAGCCATGATGGGAACTCCAATATACTGGTATTAATATTGTAGTGTGGTTGTATAAGATGTTGCCCCATGTTAGCTGAGTGAGGAGTTCATAGGACTCTTAGTATAAAACAGGTCAAGGGCCACCGGCAGAAGGGACCTAACATTTTTTCCTTTCATTAGGTATTCTTTCCCATTTGGTCAGTATTCCATGGGAAAACAATTTGAAAATAGGTAACCAACAAGGACCTACTGGATAGCACAGGGAACTATACTCAATGTCTTGTAATAACCTGTAATGGAAAATAATCTGAAAAAGAATAAATTATAACTGAATCACGTTGCTGCACACCTGATACTAATACAGCATTGTAAATTAATTGAACTTCAATTAAAACTTTTTTTAAATTAAAAAGCAAAACAATCTGGGAGTTCCCTTTATGGTGCAGCGGTTCCCAGGCTAGGGGTCGAATTGGAGCTACAGCTGTCAGCCTAAGGCACAGCCACAGTAACACAGGATCTAAGCCACACCTGCAAACTATACCATAGCTCACAGCAACGCCAGATCCTTAGCCCACTGAGCGAGCTCAGGGATCGAACCTGTAGCCTTATGGTTACTAGTCAGATTCGTTTCCACTGCACCACAACGGGAACTCCTGGAGACCTACTTCTAATCCTGGCTTTGTTACTTATTGTCTGTGTGTTTGGGGCAAATTACTTAACCTATCGGAACTTCAAGTTCTCCATTTATAAAATAGGGAGGGAAATAGGACCCATCTCAAAGAGTTGTTGCAAAAATTAAATGAAATAATGCAAGTGAAGTATTTAGCCCAGGGTGTGGTCCGTGATAAACACTCAGTAAATGATAGCTTTTATCATGAATATTATTATTGTTGTTGTTGTTATTCCACAAACATTCTATTATACCTCTGACTGCAAAGGACATAGAGATAGGACATAGTCCACCAAAGTCTGCTGGTTGTTATCTGGGCCTTTTTCCTTGTTGGTTGGTAGCTGGAACAGGAATTTGTCCCAGATTTCTAAAGTCCCAGTGTGGTCATCCCAAATCTGGCCAAATATATCTTCAAGCAGTACACAGTACTGTTGGCTAAAATTATGTATTTTTCATATGCTAAACTAACTGATTTTCAAAGGAATGACAGGATAGGAGTCAAGAAGTCACCACCAAAGAAACAGAAGAATAGGAGTTCCCAGGGTTCCCATCGTGGCTCAGTGGAAACAAATCTGCCTAGCATCTATGAGGACACAGGTTTGATCCCCGGTGTCACTCAGTGGGTTAAGGATCTGGCGTTGCTGTGGCTGTGGTGTAGGCTGGCAGCTACAGCTCCAATTTGACCCCTAGCCTGGGAACCTCCATATGCCACAGGAGCGGCCCAAGAAATGACAAAAAAAAAAAGTACGTCTCCAGAACGAGAGCCAGTGCCCCATGTCCTACTTCAAAGTCCCAATAACACCACAAAGAACAGTGTGTTGGCTATCATCTGCTTCCCTCAAGAGCCTGTGTTTCCTAGGATCCACTGTTATTTTTGTATCTGGGTCTTGCAGCAGTGGACAGAGCATTGAACTAAACCCCCAAAACTGACAGTTCAGGAGAGATGAACAGAGGAGCGTGAGAGTAAAGGTGCAAGGTGAGGGTCTGGCTGTTGGCTCCCATCCAGCAACCTGACAGCTTTGGTCCTGGAGTCAAACCATACCTTGGGAGCTGCAGGGCATATTCCTAAGAACAGGTGGTGTGGCTGGTGGCACAATTCTCTGAATTCAGTAGAGACCCTGATGACCTCAACCTTTAAGAAAATCTTCCAATGGAATACTACTCAGCCATAAAAAAAGAATGACATAATGCCATTTGCAGAAACATGGATGGAACTAGAGAATCTCATACTGAGTAAAATGAGCCAGAAAGACAAAGACAAATACCATATGATATCACTTATAACTGGAATCTAATAGCCAGCACAAATGAACATCTCCTCAGAAAAGAAAATCATGGACTTGGAGAAAAGACTTGTGGCTGCCTGATGGGAGGGGGAGGGAGTGGGAGGGATCGGGAGCTTGGGCTTATCAGACACAACTTAGAATAGATTTACAAGGAGATCCTGCTGAATAGCATTGAGAACATTGTCTAGATACTCATGTTGCAACAGAACAAAGGGTGGGGGAAAAAATGCAATTATAATGTATACATGTAAGGATAACCTGACCCCCTTTCTGTACAGTGGGAAAATTAAAAAATTAAAAAAAAAAAAGAAAGAAAATCTTCCTTCAGTCAATCCACATAGAAGCTGCAGTGCCAGGGTACCCTCCTATCTAAACATGAATTATATCTGGGGCTCTAAACACAAGAGTTTGAAGAGCAGAGTTGATAAGGTAGTTGGGTACCTGCATTCCTGACATTCACAAAACACTGCCAGGAGAAAAAGCAATATTTTTGGTTCATAGACTATTGGCTAAGAAGGGTACTTGGCCCTTGGTAGATACACCACTTTCCCTAGTTCAGTTTGTGCTCCCAGAGTTTAAGAACCAGTTTCCTTGATTCATCACCTGAAGGAGAGAGACATCAGCACAAGAGAGAGGAGTGCTACCTTTTGCAGAGGCTCCAAAAGAAATCCAATGGCTAAGATGACAATCAGCACGATGATAGCAGAGATAAGGCCAGCAATCTGTGAAGAGGAAAAACATGCTCATCACACACTCAGCTTTGCCCCCGGGCTCCGAATCCCCAGCGGCTCCTGCTAGGATGCACCTCACAGCCAAGGTCCTGCGGTACCTGAGTTTTGCCTCCCGTACTCTCCTGGACCCCCGATCTGGAGAGGGCGGTACTCGCTGCAAATCCTCTGAACGACCCGCCGAATATGTTACCCACTCCCAAGGCTACTAACTCCTGATGGGAGAAGAAGGAGGAATCTTTCTTAGTTGTGGCACCATTGATGCATCATGTATGCAAAGGATCATTTGAAGTTGCGGGATTAGATCTGGCATCGCTTGTATACTGACCTGATTGCCATCAATCGGATAATCGTATTTGAGAGAATAGACGCTGGCCACAGAAAAGGCCACAGCAAAGCCAACAACAGCAATTCCAAAGCAGTCTCCTATGGTGTCTTGTAAAGTCTGTGCGTCAGGGGTGATGGGGGCCTGAAACCTGAAATTGGAATTAAGCAAGTCAAGAGTGTCGCCAACCTGCTTTTAAACCTTTGCGGGGGGCATCCTTTGTTCTCAGCAAAAGTCCAAATTCCTTAGCAGGCCCCCAGTACCCTCTCCCCCACATCTTGCTTGGTTGTTCCCATGTCCCAGAATTTATGCTCTAGCTATCCAGGTGCTTTTTGTTTGTTTCTCATCACCCATCATCTCTCGCCTCAAAAGCTTCTAATGTGCTGTTCCCTCTGCCTGAACCATTCCCCCATCCCCATCCATCCCTCCAGAAAGTCTTTTCTCACACCCAAGGTCAGGGTTAGGTGAGAGTCTCTGTTTCTAGTTTTTTTGTGTTTGTCTTTTTTTTTTTTTTTTTTTTAAAGCCACACCCATGGCATATGGAGGTTCCCAGGCCAGGAGTCAAATCATAGCTGTACCTGCTGACTTACACCACAGCCACAGCAAGGCCAGATCTGAGCCGCATCTGTGACCTACACCGCAGCTCATGGCAACACCAGATCCTTAACCCTGAGGGAGGCCAGGGGTTGAATCCCAGTCATCATGGGTACTAGTCGGGTAAGTTACTGCTGAGCCACAATGGGAACTCCATCTGTGCTTCCTAGTTCTTGATGCCTCCTGTTCCCATTCTTCCTTCCCTCTGACTCCCCACCCAGACCCAGAGCAGGCGCTGCAACTGGTTTGATCTTTTATGACCAGAACCAAACATGCTTAATGCATGTATCGGGTGGTCAATAATTGTCAGGCAAATCAACGAATGAATGAATGCAATCTAGGCAGAGTTGTGCCTCACTTTGGAGTACGACTAGTAAGCATTTAGCACCACTGAAAAACCTTGGAATCTGTTATCTTATGGTTGAAGAGCAATGCTGCCTGAATTTGATATAAGACTATAAACCCAGCCCAGTGATAGTGATAAACTGATATGATTTTGTCAGTATAGCCACATTCTAGTGTACAAGCGACATAAGCTTTGGGAAAGATGTCTCAGCTCCCACTTGTATTGTTACATTGGGTTGCAAAACTTCACCCACCGTGTCTCTAATAGTTATCCATGGATGAAGAGTCTGAGCAAAAGCAATTCTGAGACAAGGAAAGCAAGTTCTCCCCTCTCTCTTTTTTTTTTTGTCTTTTTTTTTCAGGGCCGCACCTGCGGCATATGGAGATTCCCAGGCTAGGGGTCAAATAGGAGCTGTAGCCACTGGCCTATGCTACAGCCGCAGCCACACCAGATCTGAGCCTCATCTGCAACCTACACCACAGCTCACAGCAACCCCAGATCCTTAACCCACTGAATGAGGACAGGGATTGAACCCGTGTCCTCATGGATGCTAGTTAGATTCGTCTCCCACTGAGCCACAACAGGAACTCCCTCCCCTGTCTTGATAACAGTAATCTTTCATGGAAAACCCTTTGCAAACAGATGGGCATTGGACTCTGCCCTGCTGTCCACAGAACTGCTAGAGCCAACCGTGGCCCTGATGGAGAGCGGGTTTCCACATAAAATGATATGGTGTGAAGGATACACCCAAGTCACAGAGGATACTTCTGTGATTACCTCTCGCGAATTTAGAGCAGGGAAATATTTACCATTGTATTATAAAAGTACAAATATCTTACACTCAACATCACTTTACTAAAATGCTCAGCTCTTATAAACATCTGTTTCTGATCTAAAACAGGAAGTGGGTTAATTGGGTCCACTCAACTCTTTTTAAATTGCTGTTCGTATTTCGTAAATATTTATGTTGATAAGTTTTCAGTTTTCATTTAGAAGGAGTACTATTATTTCATATCCTGCAGCTTTCATATATAAGAAAGTGAGCTTGGAACATTATACATATATATGACAATCTAAAATCAGTGATATAATTACAATTTGCATTGTATACCCAAATAACCAGAAGCCTGTTATTATTCTTTCATTCTTGCCTCGAAACACCAAAGACAGAGTAGTACAATGCAGATTTACAGTCTGAAAATTTGTTCATCTCCTGGCTCTGCTACTTACCCTCCCAGAGCCAGTTTCCTCATTTGTAAAGTGGTTATAATAACACTTGTTCTCCTTCCTTCTTTCTTTCCTTCCTTCCTCCCTCCCTCCTTCCCTTCCTTCCTTCCTTGCTTTCTTGCTTTCATTTATTTATTTATTTTGCCACACCTGCAGAATGTGGAAGTTCCTGGTGCCAGATCTGAACCCATGCCACAGAGCAGCATCCTGAACCACTGCATGACAGTGCTGGATCCTTAACCGCTGTGCCACAAGGGAACGCCACCATTCTCTTTTCTTCATAATTTTTGTGAGAGGGTCGAATAAAATAAGGAATGTGAATACTATTCACACTCTGTAAAGTACAATGTGCCTGTTAGCTACTATTACAGGGTCCCTCTGGCATCTGAATATATCCTTTGTGTTTCTTTTACTATTTCGATGATCACTTTCTTTCTGCCAAGTTATTTGCATGCGGTGTGTGTGACTTCACAAAATCACTTCCAGGGTGTCATACTCGTTGACAGCACATCAGTAATAATGAGCAGTCATTATCTTCCAGTTCTTTTCTATGTGCAATCATCAGAAATTTAAAATGCCCACTTGCTCATCACCCAGAAAAAAATGGGAGTGTAAAAAGCATGAAAACGCCTAGTTATCTAATTTAGGTGCTAAAGTAGGAATATCAGTGATGCAGTTTGGACAATTACAGTAGGCCTGGCACGTCAGGACATCACACATATTAACTCACTTAATCCTTATAAGAATCCTATGTAATAACTGCTATTTTTAGCCCCATTTTAACAGCAGAAGACATTAAGGCACAGAGTTTAATTATTTGCCCAAGATCAGGAAGCGAGTCTGAAGTAAATCCCAGACACTCTGTCTCTAGAAAGCATGAGTTTGCTTACTGGGCTACACAGCCTCTCTGGAGAGTGTAATGACCTATAAATGTGAGTTACCCCCCTTCCCCACCTACACACACCATGGGGAGAAGTCCATTGACATTTTAAATATATTTACTAAGCAATGTCTCTAAGATTATAATTCACTGATCTTAAGTTTATCTTTTATTTCCAAATCCCTTCTGCCAAGAGCCTCTAATTTTCTTTCTTTCTTCCTATCATCCATCTATCTGTCTAGTTTGTGTCTCCCAAGACGTCTAAAGTGTAATCACTTGAAAGTTGCAGAGTGATTATAGGAATAGTCTTTCAGCGTTAGCTTAATTTCTACCATTTAAATTAAAAGTGTTCTGGGAGTTCCTGCTGTGGCGCAGCCAAAAAGATTCCGACGAGTAACCATGAGGTTGTGGGTTCCACCGCTGGCTTCGCTCAGTGGGTTAAGGATCTGGGTATTGCTGTGAGGTGTGGTGTAGGTCACAGATGGGGCTCAGATCCTGTGTGGCTGTGGCTGCAGTGCAGGCCAGCAGCTATAGCTCTGATTTGACTCCTAGCCTGGGAACCTCCATATGCTGCAGATGTGGCCCTAAAAAGCAAAAAAAAAGTGTTCTGGAGTTCCCATCATGGCTCAGTGGTAACAAACCCAACTAGGATCCATGAGGACTCTGGTTCGATCCTTGGCCTCGCTCAGTGGGTTAAGGATCCAGTGTTGAAGTGAGCTATGGTGTAGGTCTGGAGACACGGCTTGGATCTGGCGTTGCTGTGGCTGTGGTGTAGGCTGGCGGCTACAGCTCCAATTTGACCCCTAGCCTGAGAACTTCCATATGCCATGAGTGTGACCCTAAAAAGCAAAATTAATTAATTAAAGTATTCTTTGTGATCCAAATATCACAAGTATGAAACATGAATATCTGGTGATAAGACTATTTTTTGCTTAAAAAATACAAATTTACCTTTAATAGAATTTAGCTGTTTTTAAGTCAACACTGCAATGCATGTAAATGCTAATTCCTGGAATAATTCTCAAATACTCCTAAGCATGGGAGGAAGTGAGGGTTGGGATTTTTGGTTTGTTTGGAAGGTTTTCTTGTGTGTGTGTGTGTTTAACAGGAATACAACTTTTCCTTGGTAAGCAAGTTGGAAGAAACTGATGCTATGGCCAGAGGGCAAGGAGAGGAAAGAACGCAAAACTGGATCTCCCGCATCAATCCAATAAATGCAATTTATTGGAAGATGTTTTCAAATTCCTTGTACAACCTAGACCTCCTATCCTTTTGCAGCAGTAAGAGTTGTTCTGAGCTTGTTTTGAACTTGAGCCGAAAGGACAGAGTGTGCCCATCTGGAATGCTCAAGCAGCGTGTGGCAGGTATGCTTTCAGTGTCTCCTTTGAACTTGGCCCCAGTAACCTCAAACAAAACACTACATATTGTTTATAGTAATTTATGGTCAAGGAAATCTGGTTTCACTTGTTTTTCTTTTTCTTTTTTTTTCCGAGGGGGAGCAAGTTTAATTTGCCTATTTTTCTACTTTCACTATCTCACTTTTAGCTGCATGTGCGTCTCTTCTCTGGTTTCTGAATTCTTCCACACAGACATGCTTTCAGCTCTTGAGAACTGCAGGCTCTATGTCCTCTGTGGCATCTTCCTAGAAGCATAGTTAGCTTTCCCAAATGCATCTCCAATGCCAGATGCAGGGAGGCCTCTGAGATGGGTTAATGCATTTCAGCATGGAATCTTCCCTCACCACTGTTTACCCTGTAATTAGCGCTTAGAGAGGCTGTCATAAGAGACACACTTACCCACTTTTCATCTCCCCAATCACAGCCACTTTAAACCTGTTTTTGAAGTCAAAGCCATAGGACACACCTGTCGCGATCACAGTCTGCAAAGTTGCAAATTGCCCGAGTTAGAAATGAGAGATGTAACTAAGAGTCTTGCTTTAAAAAAAAAAAAAAAAAAAAATTATCAAATCCACCCCTTGGCCTATCAGATAAGAATCTCAAGCTCAGGCTTGGCTACTTTTTGCAAAGTCCCGAGGCAACTGTAATGCGCCACCAAAGCTGAGAACCACAACTGCATTCCAAGGGTCTATCGCTGTGTTTCACAGAGGTCTGCTCTCTGCACCGTCCTTGTCATACATGGAAAAGGATAAGCCCACATCATCAAAGCAAGTTATTCAATTCCGAATGGAGAGAATTTAATATTGTTTATAAATATTATACCCAGAAACTGCAGAGAGGGTGCCTGTCCCACTGAAACCTCCAGTTCTACAGAGGGCAAAGGGCTTTTGACATAAAAACACAAGACTAATGAATTATGAGAGGAAGTCTTAAGATGATCAGTTACCATGATGAGTTCAATTGGGATGGGCACTGGAAGTTTGGCTTTGTAGCGCTGATTTATTTCTTTAACCACAAATACAACAAATAGGATAACCAAGGATGTCACCAGGTCTGCGATATTAGTCTTCTCAATTTGTGAGAAAACGGAAATTAGTACCTAAAAGTATAAAAATAAAAAAAAATTAACAAGTGCTAATGTATAATTAGGATACAATCGTTCATTAATTCCAAATAGATAAAAGTAACATAAAAGCAAAAGGACTGACAGATTGGTGGCCATTCCCTGTTCTGCTCGTGTCAACCATGAATGAGGAGTTGCAGAGAATAGGACGAAGATGAGAAGGTCACATTAGCATAGTATGTTCCCAGCACTGGTTTGGGGATTCTCTTTGGCTAGTATTGAATTTTTTTGGATGCTTTTCACATTTCCATAACTGGTTGCTTCTGCTTTTAAGTCCTGTTGCCATCATTTCTTATTTCACAATCAACGCTATTGCTCCGTCCAGGGAATAATCTTTGACTGCTCTCCGATAGTTTTTCTTAGCATGTATCTCCTTAATTTCTGGCTTTTTTTTTAAGGTTCAGACCCCGAGTATTTCTTCACTGGCTCTACCACTTTTGGAAAATAATTTCCTAGCTAACTGTGCACAGTTCATAATTTTTAAAAATAATTTCAATCCTTTTCGCTTGGGATTCCTTATTTTATTCTATTTTATTTTATTTTGTTTTTTGGCCACACCCATGGCTTGTGGAAGTTTCCTGGGCCAGGGATCAAGCTTGTGCCACAGTAGTGACAATGCCAGATCCTTAACCCACTGAGCCACCAATTTCTTTTTGTTCATAGTTGTGGTAGATTTTCAGCACTGTCCTCTTTGCCACTAACTTTTTCTCCATGGGAATAAATTTCACAGCTTATTAACTTCTTCCAAGTTGTAGGTAAGCCCCCAGCAAAGGCCCCAAAGGAAAGTTCCCCAGAAAGAGGGTAGTAACATTTACATATTTCCATTTTTTGGAAGCAACAGGAATACTTACTTTGAAGAGTGAAAATGGATCAGTGTGGGCTGGGACTGTCAGCTGCAGCATAAATTTGAGCTGGGAAACCAAAACGTGCACAGCAGCAGCTGTGGTGAAGCCACTGATCAGGGACTCGGATAGATAAATCACCACGAAGCCGAGCTTCAGGACCCCCATGAGCAACTGCAAAGAGAGGGCAGAGCCTTTGTTAGTGCGATGTGGAGCCCACCTTGGCAAGCTGAAGGATCAGCCACCAAAACGGTTGAAAATATGGAGATGCAGCCTGCACTCGTGTGCCTTGAAGATGCAAGAAGGAGCTGTCCCCTGGAACGCTTTCCATTCAAGGTACCTCCCTCTGTTTCCTTCCTCCACCCCAGCTCCCACGGTGGAATGTTCCTTGGTGTTCAACTAGCCAAGAAGTCTAGTACACCCCCAAGAAGTAACAGGCTTATTCTTTGCCAACCTTTGAAGGTGCAGTATCTTTAGGAGACCCACCCATTAACCTTTTGTAGTGGAATCTTATCTGGCATCAGCCCTCATAAATATTCCCATGGAATTTTAAGTTACCCTTTCTAGCTGCTGTCGCATGCGCAGCTGACCATCCATTCACATTTGCTCAAACGAGTTGCTTGACTTTCGTTAAGAAATACGTTCCTTGAATTTGACTAGCATCCACAAGGACGCAGGTTTGATCCCTGGCCTTGCGCAGTGGGTTAAGGATCTGGCATTGCCATGAGCTGTGATGTAAGTCTCAGACACCGCTCGGATCCCACGTTGCTGTGGCTGTGGTGTAGGCCAGCAGCTACAGCTCCAATTTGACCCCTAGCCTGGGAACCTCCGTATGCTGTGGGTGCGGCCCTAAAAAAAAAAAGAAAAAGAAAAATGTTACCGCTCATGACATCAGAAGTACTCAGTTTTAACTGAGGGCAACAATGGTTCGTTCCCCCCAAACATCTGTTTTGCAGTAAAGCGAATGGATAGATACTTGGCCTGCCTCTCCACTCCTGTCCCTGGAATGCAGCCGCGGCTGTGAGTTTGCAGACACACTAGGATCAGAAATGCATTCAGACCTCATTGTTAAACTGACCCCATTGTTGATCAGGAAGACATAGCACTTATGCTGTGGTTCAAATTGACTCCTTTTTTTTTTTTTTTTCCCTTTAAATATTGGCTTTAGCCATAATATCATTAACCATAAACTTAGGCAACATCTTGAGTGGTGACATTTTTCCCACCAACAATGGTGGCAGGGGTGTGGCTGGGGCGTGAGGGTCGACACTTTCCATAATCCTTTTCGCCTTCTCTAAACTTTTGAGATGGACAATTCAGAGTGCTAACCCCCAATCTCTTCCAATTAGATTACAGTCACTGAGGAATTAGAAAGATAACAATTCCTAAGTTGCCATTTTCTCTCTCCCTGCATGTTCCTGTTTAGTGAGTGTATCACTTCCCAGGTAGTGTCCTGAATGCAGCCTTACACTGTCACCGCAGGCGCCTCCCCGGTCTCATCTCCCCCTCTCTCTGGACCCGTGCTCACTCCTCTCCGCAAGGTGGGACCTGCCCCTCCTCTTCCAGTTGTGATGAGTGACCCTTGTTCTTTCCCAGGGGCCACTGAAGGAGGGATCTAAACTAACAGGAAGAGTTGGGAAGGGCAGGGGGCAGGAAGGAGGAAACCCAGAAAGAGATGTGCCAGTCAGGACAAGTGGATTGGGGAGGGGAGACCACATGACAAGTGCTTACCTGAATGATGCCAGAAAGAATTGTGACTGTTGCAGCCACTATCACCTTACGGTCATCTAGTGCCGAGTCATTACCCACGGAGCTATTAGAGACTGTTGGATCAACTGTGTCGGCTGTTGGGGTTAATCTCACCACTACTGCTCCCACCATCATACTCAGAACTGGAAAAGGACCTAAGGAAGAGAAGGTGAATTGAAGTCAATATCGGCCTCCCCTTGGCACCATTGTCTTTCAACCGCAACGGAGCATGTGAAAAGACTGATGTCTGGAGCTCAGGCCTGCCTCCCCAAGCCCTAGTCCTAATTCTTAGGTAAAACTATGACTTCTTTCTGGGATTCTGCACAATTTGGAATTGAAACGGCATGTGTCTAATGGCATGCAGAGAGAAAAAGCAATGCGATCATTAATTAGCCTCATAATACACTTACCCACAGATATGTGTCTAGAAGTGCCCAAGAAAAAGTAGATTATGACTGGGAAAAAGGCTGCATACAACCCATAGCCTGGGGGGATGGTGACCAGCAGAGCAAATGCTAGACCTGTGAATATACAAGCATCAATGTCCTTATTTCATGCACAGACGTTTTCATTAGGTTCTTCAAGTATTTAAGATGGCACCTGAACAATTATTAACTTGAATGTATCAAAAATGTAAATGTAAGAGCTAAAACTATAAAACTCTTGGGGGAAAACTTGGATGGAAACTTCTGTGACCTTGGATTAGGTAATAGTTTCTTAGAAGTGACACCTATAGCATAAGCAACCAAATCAAAAACAGATGCATTGCGCTCCATCAAAATGTAAAAATGTGTGCTTCGAAGGATACTATTCAAAAAAAAAAAAAAATTAAATAACCCACAGAGAGGGAGAAATTATTTGAAGATCATAGCTTGGATAAGGGTCTAGTATCCAGAATATATAATAAATTTTGCAACTCAACAATAAGAGATACATAACCTAATTTTAAAATGTGCAAAAGATTTAAATAGACATTTCTCCAAAGATGTACAGATGGTCAGTAAGCACATGAAACAATGCTCAACAGCATTAGTCATTAGGGGGATGCAAATCAAAATCAACATGAGATGCCATTTCATACGCGCTAGGATAACTAAAATAACAAAGGCAGACAATAACAAGCATTCATGAGGATATGGAGAAATGTGAACCCTCACCATTGCTAATAGGTTATTATATGACACAGCAATTATACTTCTAGGTATATACCCAAGAGAACTGAAACATAGGTTCACACAAAAATGTGTGTACAAGTGTTCCTAACAGTATTATTCATAATAGCCACAGGGTGGAAAGAATCCAAAGGTCCATCAAGCAATGATTGGACAAACAAAATAGTCTATCAATTCCTTAGAATATTATTCAGCCATGAAAAGGAACGAAGTACCCATATGTTATGGATGACCCTTGCAAACATTCTGCTAAGTGAAAGAAACCAGACACAGTAAACCACATATGATTCTGTTTGCATAATATGACCAGGATAGGCAAATCCATTGAGAAAGAAAGTTTTTACTAGGGGGAATGGATGGAGGGGTGAGGGGGCTGGGGTGGGAAGTGATTGCTAATGAGCAAGAGATTTGGGGGGTGGTTACAGTGAAAATATCTTGGAAGTAGACAATGGTGATAGTTCCATAACCTTGTGACTATACCCCCAAACACTGAATTGTACACATCAAAAGGATGAATTTTGTGATTCATGAATTACATCTCAAAAAAAAAAAAAAAGTTACCTTGCAGCACAGCCACCATCCCTGTGCTGATTCCAGAAACAATATCACTGAGTAGCCATTCCTTTATGCGGTATGCTGGCAACCAAGATGCTATGGGGAATGAAGAGAGGGCAATTCTCTTGGCCTTTTGTGTGGAACAGCTGGAAACATTGAAAGCCACAAGTCACTTAATTACTATCCAATTTTAAGTTCAGGATCTAATTGTAGATGGAACATTGATAAAGCCAATCATAAATGATCATTTCACTAGCTTCCCAATACCATTCACCTCCTTACCCATAGCCACTGCTCCCCCAGCCATCACCAATGGTTTTTTTTTTAAGAAAATTGTCCCTTCTCTTTAGCCGTGAGAGAACTTATTTGCCCTCCCCAGCTTGCACTGGACCACAGTTTGTTGGAGAATTCTCCTCTGTCCTCATCTGTCAGTCCTCTGAGGTGGAAGGATGGTGTGCATTGCAGAGACTACTTCCCAGCTCTGGCAGAGAGGGAGAGGTTTGGAAATCAAAGGTAAAAAGACTCTGGAGACTGTGGGCTACAGCTAGAAAGGAGAGCTTGGAAGCTTAAACAGTTCAGAAATGGTGCTTCATTTACCCCTACTGCCCGTACCTTAAAAAAATGTCTTACCTGCAACACTGTTTGAGATGATCCAGAAAAGTCTTATGATGTCTCTGTTTCTTCTTATGCTCTTCCCCGAAAGCGTTTGCAGAATACACTGGCCTGGCCACCACATACTGATTCCCGATGGCTTCGATCATTTTGCTTTCTCTGACGGCTGTGGCGAGTGGAAGACCTTTGGAACTGTGTGGCAAACCCTTCTTGCCTTTAGCAGGTTAAAATGCCTGAAACCAAACAGAGCTTGCTTCTTAAATAACTCGGAGATAATGTGATGCAATTTACAGATGAGTGAGCTCTGCACTGAATGTTACCACCTTTTGAGATCAAAAGAGGCTGGATTAAGGGACCTAGATTGTGTTTTGTGACAGTGATATCGCTTTTTACCCTGATGCTCTGGACACAGCTCTGTTGGGTAAGTAAACAAGGGCTTTGATTTATATTGAAAAGGCTGCCAAAAGCAATAGAAATTGACTCAGTTTACTAATGAGTGAATGCATTTTTGACTTGTAAAATGAGATCTCAAGAAAGGAAATTACTTAAATTTTTTTCAGCAATGTTTCCTAAGTTATGGCATCGGAGTCCTGGGACAGATTAAAGTCTAGTCATTGTCCCTAACTCTAAGCGAGGCTGTTCCATTTTACCCATCAGAATTTCTATGATACCTTATAAAATGCTTTTAATTTGTCAAATTCAAGGATATTGCACATTTCTTATTGTTTCTGGGAATTAAATGGATTTTTTTTCTCTTTCTTTCTTTCTTTTTTTTTGCCATAGCGTGCAGCAGCAACTTGATGGCGCATCTCAGTTCCCAGACCGAAGATCAAGCCTGGACCAAAATGGTGAAAGTACTGGGTCCTATCCACTAGACCACCAGGGAGCTCCCAAATGGAATTTGATAATTTAAAGTTGAGAAAACTGTAGCACAAAGTAAGTATCACTTTGTTACTTACTTCACTAGTGATGGGATTTTTTTAAAGGAAATATATTGGGCAATTTGCTTAACTTTTTTTTTTTGTCTTTTTGCTATTTCTTGGGCTGCTCCCGTGGCATATGGAGGTTCCCAGTCTAGGGGGTCGAATCAGAGCTGTAGCCACCGGCCTATGCCAGAGCCACAGCAACGCGGGATCCGAGCCATGTCTGCAACCTATACCACAGCTCACGGCAACGCCGGATCGTTAACCCACTGAGCAAGGGCAGGGACCGAACCCGCAACATCATGGTTCCTAGTTGGATTCGTTAACCACAGTGCTACGACGGGAACTCCTACTTAACCTTTTTAAGCTTCATCTATATGCCTGTAAAAATAATACTCAGATTTCAAGGTGATTGTGAAAATTAAATGAGAATTTTTTTTTCCCCTTTACCTGTGGCACCTGTGTGGCATATGGAAGTTCCCGGGCCAGGGGTTGAATTAGTTGGCTGTGGCATAGGCCAACACTGGATCAGAGGAGAACCTGTGCCCTTATCCAACTGGGCAAGGTTTGGGACTGAACCTGCATCCTCACAGAAACAATGTCAGGTCCTTAACCCTCTGAGCCACAACAGGAACTCCCAAATGCAAATGTTTTCAAGGCATCTAGCATTGCTTCAAAGCATCTTGCACACTATAGGCATTCAGTAAATGGTAGTTATTACTCTGATTATTTGCATTTTCTGTACAAGATGTTTACTTTTTTTGTTCTTATCTCAATCCTATTTTATTACAATTAAAAGATCAATTTTGCAAAACATTTTACGCGCATTACCTATTTAGCCCACACAATTCATACAGCGAGTACCGTGTCCAAAATGCAACATCTGCTTTGAGGCTTTGCTATTGCTTCTACCACAGGCAGCTTTTCTGTTGTCCAGTGTGAACCCAATTGAAGAACCTTCCAATGAACTTTCAGCATTTCCCCCTCTAATCTTGGTTCTGTATTTACCCATAATACCCAGAGTTTTATTCCCAGACCCCAATCACACTTATTAATTGAATTATCTCAAACTAGATTGTACCTTGTTTCATGGGCTTCTCCCATAGCTCGAGGGATTTTTCAGCATGTTTGCTGAGCTCAAGTTATAACCAGGAATCAGAGGTTGGCCTCAATTTCTGGCCCCACCTGATATCTGACACCCTTTTCTTTCCCCACCCCATTCCCTAGCTTCCTCCAAAGTCCTCTCTATTGTCCTTCTCTGACTACAATGTAATGCCTCTGCCCCACCCTCTGGCTTGACCTCCAGAATCTGAGTCCCTTTGAACACTGTTATGACTGTTAACCTTCCTGTGCTATTCGTTTTTCTTTTTTTTTCTTTTTTTTTTTTGCCTTTTTGCCTTTTCTAGGGCTGTTCCCACAGCATATGCAGGTTCCCAGGCTAGGGGTCTAATCGCAGCTGTAGGCAGCAGCCTACGCCAGAGCCACAGCAACCTGGGATCCGAGACACCTCTGTGACCCACTGAGCAAGGCCAGGGGTCAAACCACAACCCCATGGTTCCTAGTCGGATTCGTTAACCACTGAGCCACGAGGACGAGAACTCCTTCCTGTGCTATTCTTTCTGAGCCTTCTCCATCCCCAAGCTGCCGGTCCTTCTGGGTCCCATCTCCATCTGCTTTCCTGCTCTCCCCACCTGTTCTGGGTGTCATATCTCACCACCTATCTAGTACATCCCATCGTCAAGTGAGCTTGTACGTGAAGTGGGGTTGGCTTATTCAAGACCGTGCCTTGCATGGATTTTTGTCCTTATTTGCCAATTACCAACCATATGGTGGAGTCATTAACACAAGATCTAATCCACCATGGTGACTCTTGACCCTTGAGGTCTCTTGCTGAGACTGTCTTTCAAGGATAGCTTTACTCCTGCGAGGTATCCAGCCTAGCCAACCTTAGGTTGAAGAAGACTCGGTACTGTGCATTTTAGACCTTTTTTTGGGGGGCGGGGAGGAGGGCTGGTGATGCACCCTGGGCACATGGAAGTTCCTGGGCCTGGGATCAAACCTGTGCCACAGGTGCGACCTGAGTCACAGCAGTGACAATAACAGAGCCTTAACCCGCTGTAACACCTGGGACCTCCTATGCATTTTATGTCTGGCACATGCTTCTCCAGATGGAAAAAAAAAGATGCCACTATTTTTGTTGCTTTAGTCATATTTTCACCAAGTTGTTCATGGACACTCATTAGTTCTCTTCCTTAAGAAAGATCCCGAAAGTTTTTTTTTTTTTTTCCCTTCCTTTTGGGGCTCTCTGCCAAGCCGTGGTCTAATCTTTTTGGCCAGTGACACTGACGGGAAATTAACTACATCTCCACAGGCTTCCATCCCTGAGGGTGGCCATGGCTGGCTCTTTAGTGGGTCAGAGCCTGGGCTCTGGCCGTCCTGCAGGAAAAGGCCTCCACGTCACGCCCAAATGCTGACTACGAGGGGAGTGCTTGAGGGCAGGAGTCAGAGCAGCTAAAGAAATCCTTCCAGAATTTAGAGTGAGCGAGAGACCTGGAGTGCTACCATCCCAGTCCTATGGTTTTCCCCTCCTGCTGTCTCTGCTCCCCAGAGCTACGGCCTGAGAGTCCACACACAAGGACCATCTGAGCCACTGGATCGGCCACCCCGTGGTGCCTCTGCTGTGAGACGCTCTGGCTAGTCAGAAATTCATGTCATCTCCATTTCATCATTTCTGGAATTCTTGACAATGACCTACTTTCGTTAGGAATTCAAAAGTCATTTTTCTTAACTTTAAAAAAAAAAAACCCAACACTGAACTTGTTACCTTTTCCCCAGAATTCTTGGGAAATGTTTTCTCGGTTCCTAGAATCACAATTCCACTTCCGAATATTGCACTCCTATTAATGTATGCCTTTTCATGTTCTATCTTCATGACTCCGATTTCTCTCTGGGTTCCTTAGGGTTTCAGTAGTTTTGAGGGGCTGGAAATTCCCTCTCAGGGACTTTTTCTCCTAATAATTTTTGAACTTCGAGCCTCGTTTGTATACCTGTCCACTCTTATTTCTTTTCCAATGATGTGTTCTTTCTAAATTTTTGGCTTTTATTATTTATATATTCCATGTATAGACACACACACACACACACACACCTACATATATCTATATACCTTAGTCCTGCAGCTTAGACACACACATTTCTTTCTCTCTGATTTTTTATTTTTTCCTGAGCAGAAATTTAATAGCGCGATTAATTTCTAAAGTTCAGATTTTTTTCAAATTTAACTATCCTGATGTATTCATAACATTTTGATATTTCTAGGAATTACAGATTATCGTGTGCATGTCTCCCCAACCCCCCTGAGTTCCACCCACCCCAATCTGTGGCCCAGCATTGAGTGTCTTCACCTGGCTTCCAGTTACCTGGGCTCCTACCTCTATCATACCCACTCCTAGCCCCTAAGAAGCGTCAGGGGCCCTGACCTCTGCACTCTCAGCGTTAACCCTCTCAGCGTTCTTGCCTTTCGAGGGTCTGCCTTTTCTGCAGCAAACAACTAATTTGAACCAAGATGCTCATAAGCAATGCTAGTATTTTTCTTTAATTAGTGGTAATTTGAAACCAGGGGGCAAACATGTGTGCTTGAGTATTTCCCAGCCCCTCCCCAGTCACGCTGGGTACCACCACCTTCCCCAAGAGGGCTTCTCCGTGACACCACCCCTCAGGGGCATCTCAAAATATCCTGGGCCAGTCTGTGGAAAACCAGAGGTAAGCCAGTCCTGTTTCATGACTTGGTCCTTGGACAATGAGAAACACAGCGGTGTCTTGATAGCTGTTTGGGGCAGGGATGGGGGGAGCGTGGGGCAGAGGAGGTGAGTGAGCAAGCAGAATAATTTTTTGGGTACTTTCAGAGGGACCCCAATCTGCATGAACCAGAAATCAAGAACACATAACTACATATTCTGGTTGATGTCAAGCTGAATGGAAGGGGGGAGATGATGGCATCAACCTCGGAACGGGTCAGAGTGGCAATGGGCTGGGGGATGGGAGTGAAGGTGAGTGGGAAGGATGCTGGTGTAGAGAGATCACAAGAGGTCAGAGGCTGGGGCAGGCCATCCTTTCTAGTTAAATGCTGTGATTCCTGAGTGCCTGAGTCCCTTTTGAAACTCAGTATGGTAATTAATTAATTACGTTGTGATAGAGGTGTGAACCTGAACCTGGTAGCTATTTCTTGGAGAGAAATAAATGGGTCCATTTTCATTTAGCACATAACAAAACACTCCTATTTTCCTCAGTCTTGATCCTTGAGTCATGATCCTGAGAGCTATCAACATTTCACAAACCCAGATTTTTTTTGAAGCTGAGTCTTGCCTTGAAGGAGGCAAGGAGGCAAGACATAGGAGGCAATTAAAGGTGATAGGAGTGGAATGAGGGTCCTGTAGATGTGGGGAAATATCTCCAAAGAGTCCCCTGGCAATATGGCTAAAGGAAAAGATTTTGGATTCTTCCCCCCCCCCCCCCACAATAGTATGGATGATTCACATAGCTCTGGTTCACTGTCCGTAGTGGGCAAGGACATAACAAGTGTCTTGTATTAAGAAATCTGTTTATGTGACTTCTTTAATTTATAGTGGTCTTATAACATCTTCTGGGAATGGCTCCGTATTATCTTCATCTTAGTTCAGACCCTAATCTTATTACCATTGACAACGCTTATTGGCAGTTATTATTATGGGTCATCTGCTGAAAAACTAAGTCAAACCTGAGTTGGGAGGTACAGCAGAAAAGAGTGAGAATTTGGCCACTAAGTAGACCTGCCTTCCCATCCTTGCTTAGCTATTGCTTCTCTGTGTTGCTATGGGCAAGCCCATTTTTTTTTTTTTTGGTCTTTTTTGCCATTTCTTGGGCCGCTCCCGCGGCATGTGGAGGTTCCCAGGCTAGGGGTCGAATCGGAGCCAGAGCCACAGCGACTCAGGATCCAAGCTGCGTCTGCAACCTACACCACAGCTCACTGCAACGCCGGGTCCTTAAGCCGCTGAGCAAGGCCAGGGATCGAACCCGCAAACTCATGGTTCCTAGTTGGATTGGTTAAACCACTGAGCCAAGATGGGAACTCCATCTTGGGCAAGCGCTTAAGACTTAGTTTTTCCAATGGTGAAAGGGGGTGCCATTCCTTTCTTGGAGAGCTGTTGTCAAGACTGAAAGCAGGGTATGTAAGGAGAGCCTCTTAGCCTTTAACAGCACAGATAATAGTTTTAGGACTGACTCGAATACTTCTTCTACAAGAAGAAGTCAGCTGGAACCTATCTGAAATCATGAGTGTCTCCATCCTTTCAATGACATCATGTTTATTCTGAGCTTATCAGAATTTGCAATTTTCCATTCTCGCCCATTTATTTTAACATCATTTTAAATCCTCTACCTACTGAAGAATCTTAGCTTGGTATATTTTGGCTCTGGCTTCTCTCGCAAGCTTCTTCACCCCTCCTCTCTCTCCTCTTCCTCTTTCGCAGTTACAGTCCTTTCTTAATACCTTGATAATGAGCACTCCTATTCCTTTCATGCATTCTTTTATCTTTGTGCTTCCCCAACACCTGGTGAATTCCAATTCAGCCTTAAAAATACTCAGCGGTCCCTGACCATTGATTTGGTCCTTTTTCCTTCAACCAGCATTTATCATCCTATTGTGTATTGGGAACCCTGTTCCTAACCTCACTGTATAAGATAAGACGATGCTATAAAGCCTTCAGGGAGTTAATCATTTCCTTTTTGTCCACACCTTGCATGTACTTCTATCCTGTAGTATATCGTATTGTCATTACTTGTTTCTAAGTTTCTCTTACCAATAATATGCAGTTCCCCAAGGACAAGGCCCAAACCTTAATCATTTCCCCCTTTTTGCGTCATACCTATAATGTAGTAATTACTCAGAAAGGTTTGTTGGAAATAAACTGACCTATAAACTGAAGATATATAAATGACGGAGTCCTAAATTCCAAAGCTTACGGGTATAGGAGTGCCCAAAATCACAGATAAATTGTAAGAAGAAGGGATGGGAATGTGTTGAGGAAGATTTCATCAAAGAACTGCAGTTCGCAAGTTAGACCTTAAAGAACAGGTAAGTTTGAAAGAGATGCTGAAAAAGCAGGTAGGGGCGAGTGCATCATGTTCAGAGTCTAGTGAACCAGATACTGGAACAGAAAACTTCGTGCTCCAGAAGTCTAAACTGTTTGGGGAATTGTACATTGTGCCATAGGAAGGAGTCTCAGACCCACTAGGCTCACAAAATAATAAAGAGAATCCCTTGACTTTCTATAAGACTTTGCATTTTTCTAAGCACTTTCACTTTTCTCCCTTGGCCGTTATCCTGTGAAGGACGTAGAGAAGGAAGGCAGTATTACTGCCAATTGACAGATCAAGAAATGGAGATCAGAGAAGATAAAAGACTGTCCCACTGCTCACAGCTAGCAAGTGACAGAGCCAGGACAAGCAGCCAGATCTCCTAAATGATTCTCTCCAATACACACTCTTCTTTGCCTTTTGATGTCAGGTGCCCATTGGTTCTGATCCCCAAGGGGGGCAAGGCAAGAGAACAGAGCTGCAGATAAGGTACCTAGAGTGCTCTTGCCCTTGTGCCTAAGAGCCGCTCCTGCCATGCTCCTGCTCTTAACATCACCCACACAAAATGTGAGCCTGGGTAGCCTGGAGTTCAGTCCCATTGAAGTGAACCGGTTCATCCTCCCGTTTGTTATCAAAGTGAAACAGTGGCTGGAGGAAGGCTGCTCTTTTCTCCTTGTTTGGAGAACCAAGGACCTTTATTACGGAGAGAAGCTGAACCAAAGCATTCTATCACCTGGGAAAACCTTGCCTGAAATCTTGCTTTATTTGCTAAATTTCAGAACAGATGGTCTCCTTTTAAAGTCAGATTTAGATGAAGAATTAAAGGAATATGGGAATAATGAAGACAAAACCCCTGCTATCTTTCAAAAGTCTAACAATGCATACAAACATTTACTTGGGCATATCAAAATCTACTCAAATATTTACTTCGCATGGCTAGGGCTCCAGACTTACATTTTTAGCCTATTGTTAAATAGTCCTGCTCATGGAATAAACTCAAGAATGCAACCCTAACTTTTGAATCAGTTGTAAGCAGAAAATAAGCCATTTTTAAGAAAGAACACCAGTTGGAGTAAAATGAACAGACATTTGGTTCCTACCTTATACTGACTCATCGAGGCACTTCAGTGGTGGTAGAAAATTGCCCACTTCCAAGAGGCAGTGTCCATCCATTTAGGTCTATATGTTCTGAGTACATCCATATGTATAGAGATGTCTATATATAGGTTATGTAAGGCAGTGGGGAAATCACCTTACTGTCAGCTTTAATAATTAACTTTCATTAACTTTTACAACAATGGAAAGACTCCAGTGTGGTCTTGACCTTTGAGACTCTGACCAGCAGATGGGATGATGACAACAGCTTCCTCAAGTTCCTTGTGAGATTATACCCCTTATTGCTCTTGTGTGTGTGTGTGTGTGTGTGTGTGTGTTTCATTGGTTTGCAGAGATTTGCACAGGAGGTGTGTACATAGAAGTAAAAAAAAAAATCTCAACAGGTTTTATCTTGCTGACATTTTACCTACCGGTTTGGATGGGCGTTGAGAGATGTTGCTTCTTGGCTGGATCACTCCAAGGAATGCTCAGGAGCTGCAGAAGCATGGAGCACAGGCTTCATGATATGTGAAGGCACCTGTTAGGAAGCTCTCCTAACTCCAGGCAACAGGCATCTGTTTTTGCTCTAATTTCTGCCACGACTGCTGCTCCTCCAAAGAGCAGCAGACTCCACATTGCTTAAGTCCAATGAGTATTTTAAATCCTCATCTTACTGAACCACTTACCATTTGACTCTGCTGACTGCTCTTCCTGGAGATCCTCTTTTTTAAAAATGTTAATTTTTTTGTTTTTTGTTTTTTCATCATACCACTCTCCATTTTTCACCTCATGCCTCTTTGCTAATTTCTCCACCATCCAACTTTTTCTTTGGCATTCCCCTTCTCTTCTTGTTTCCATCTCGGGTCCTTGAACTCTTTAATCAATAGAAATCGATAACAGACCAGGTGAGAAATTCAGGCAAGGCCTCAGTGGGACACATGCTGCAGCACAAGGAAGCAAAAACAAGGAGCAGTTTCCTTTGCTTGCTCCCTGAGGAGTGGGGGCTTGTTCCTTAAATGGGTGAAGGTATGGGTGAATCAGTGGGTCTGGGTTGGGCAGGAGGGGTGACTTAGGTGGTCTGCCTACCCCCTCGGTGTGCTGTCTGCAGGAATCATGCACAGTAGCCCACTTTTGCACCCAGCACCTTAGAAGTGGCAGTTCTGAGTGGTTTATGGCCTTTTTGTATCTTACTGTTTATAACTGTTGCACATGTACAGTTCTTTTTAGTCTCTTATAGATTCTTTGTATTCTGTTCCTTGAGGAGATGTTTGTCCAGGTTCAAGTGCAAGCACTCAGGTAGAGGATACCAGATCCCAGACTTCCGATTCTCTCTCTACCCTCTTACCCTCTCACTTTTTTTTTTCTGTTTGAGTAACAATTAAAAATTTTTTTTATTTTTTTAATTTCATTTTAAATTTTTTATTATAGTTGATTTACAATGTTCTGTCAATTTCTGCTGTACAGCAAAGTGACCCAGTTATACATATATATATACATTCTTTTTCTTACATTATCTTCCATCATGTTCCATCACAAACCACTAGACATAGTTCCCTGCGCTGTACAGCAGGATCTCATTTTTTATCTACTCCAAATGCAATAGTTTGTATCTACTAACCCCAAACTCCCAGTCCATGCCACTCCCTCCTCCTCCCCCTTGGCAACCACAAGCCTGTTCTCCATGTCCATGAGTTTGTTTCTTTTCTGTAGACAGGTTCATTTGTGCCATATATTAGATTCCAGATATATGATATCATGTGGTGTTTGTCTTTCTCTTTCTGAATTACTTCACTTAGTATGAGAGTCTCTAGTCCCATCCATGTTGCCACAAATGGCATTATTTTGTTCCTTTTTATGACTGAATAGTATTCCATTATGTATCTGCACCACATCTTCTTAATCCATTCATCTTTTGTTGGGCATTTAGATTGTTTCCATGTCTTGGCTATTGTGCATAGAGCTCCAATGAATGTAGGGGTGCATATATCTTTTTGAATTATAGTCTTGTCTGGATATATGCCCAGGAGTGGGATTGCTGGATCACATGGTAGTTGTATACTTAGTTTTCTGAGGTACCTCCATAGTGTTTTCCATAGAGGTTGTACCAATTTACAACATTCTAGGAGGGTTCCCTTTTCTCTTCACCCTCTCCAGCATTTGTTATTTGTGGACTTACTAATGAAGGTCATTCTGACCTGTGTGAGTTGGTACCTCCTTATATAGGACTTTTGGATTTCTAACTCCAGCCTTCCAGATGCGTCTATTTATTTATTCATTTATTTTTTGGCCACACCTGTGGCTCATGGAAGTTTCTGGGCTAGGAATTGAATCCAAGCCACAGCTATGACCTGCAGATGCATATATTTAATTGTGTACCCAATGCCTCTGCTTGGATGCCCCAGTGGCATCTCAAACTTGACACACCCTGAGCACTTTGTCTTTCCTCTCAAATCTGCTTTATCTCTAGTCTTCCTCATTCTAGTAAAGAACACCTCCCTCCACTCATGTAAGAAACCTGAGAATCATTTTGTCACTTTCTCTTGCAAACACTCACCCTGCTTCCAGCCAATGCATCCCACCAAGTCCTGATGAATCTACTTACAAAATATATCACAAGGCCGTTGTTTTTATCTCACTCCTGCCTCTGTAGCCTAAGTCACCACCATCTCTCACAATAGCCTCTTGCTGTACTTCTCACTTCCTCTCCTAACCCTGCCAGGCTTTTCATCTCCAAGTAGTTAGGACCTTTTCATGCTGGTTCCTTTCAGGGAGCTAATGATAATACTTAGGATAAAAGGCCTTCAGAATCTTGCATGATATCTTCTTGCCCAACTCTTCCAACATCATCTGGCCCTATTCTGCCTATTATTTTCTTTGCTCTGGCCATAGTGGCATCTTTGGTGCCTTGAACCTGCCAGCCGTGTCAGGCATCATTTCCTCTGCTTAAAGGTCTGCTCTCTGACTTCTCATTGTGGCTCAGCGGTAACAAACCCTGCTAGTGTCCATGAGGATGTGGATTCAATCCCTGGCTTTGCTCAGTGATTTAAAGGACCCAGCATTGCCATGAGCTGTGGTGTAGGTCACAGCTGCGACTGGAATCCCATGTTGCTGTGGCTCTGATTCAACCCCTAGCCTAGAAACTTGCGTATGCTGTAGGTGCACCCTAAACACACACACACAAATCTCTTCTCCCTCCTGTTCTGTCTGGCTATTACTAGTTTAAGTATCACTTCCTCAGAGAGAACCCAAATCTAAGTGAACTCCTCTTGTGATATTCTCTCATAGCATCCTGTATTTTCTAACATGGCATCACCATTAAAAAATAAACAACTATTTTTGCTAGTACATTTTTAATGTTTGGCTCTTGCATTAGATAAAACTCCATACAGGCAGTAACCTTGACTGTACTTGATCGGTACTCTAGCCCCAATACCTAGGATGGATCTATCCCAGAATTGGCCGAATGACAGCTGAGTGAATGAATTGTATTTGGTACAGCACAATCGCAAAAGAATTTGGACAAGTCATTAGGTTTATTCTAAATTAATCTAACCTGTATTTTTAAAACAAATTTTATTGGAGTATAGTTGACTTACAGTGTTTATTAGTTTCAGGTGTACAGCAAATAGAATCACTTATACATATATCCATCCTTTTTCCCCATATAGATTAGTACAGAATATTGAGTAGATTTCCCTGTGCTATGAGTAGGTCCTTATTAGTCTAACCTATTCTATTTTATTTTTTTACTTTTTGTTTTTTTTAGGGCCACACCCATGGCATATGGAGGTTCCCAAGTCTGGAGTTGAATCAGAACCACAGCTGCTGGCCAATACCACAGCCACAGCAATGCCAGATCTGAGCTGCATCCTCAACCTATGCTGCAGTTTGTGGCAATGCTGAATCCTTAACCCAGTGAGTGAGGCCAGGGATTGAACTTGCATCTTCATGGATACTAGTCAGGTTCTTAACCCACTGAGCCACAATGGGAACTCCTAACCTATACTTTAAAATTTGGCTCAAACATGTATTAACTATGTAATGAAATTAGTTGTTGTATCATTTAAAACACATAATATTGCTTTTTGTTTTTAAAAATATACATAGTGTTCCCATGGAAAACAGTATGGAGATTCCTCAGAAAACCAAATACGGAACTACTGAATGATCCAGTAATCCCACTCCTGGGCATATAACTAGACAGAACTATAATTAAAAAAGATACATGCTCCCCTATGTTCATTGTTCACAATAGCCAAGACATGGAAACAACCTTAATGTCTGATGACAGATGAATGGATTAAGAGCATGTGGTACAGATACACAATGGAATACTACTTAGCCATAAAGAGTGAATAATGCCATTTGTAGCAACATGGATACAACTAGAGATTCTCATACTAAGTGGAGTCAGAGAAAGACAAATACCATATGAAATCACTTATATGTGGACTCTAAACTATGGCACATATGGATCTATCTACAAAACAGAAATAGATTCACATACTTAGAGAACAGTGGTTGCCAAGGGGGAGCAGGATGGGAGTGGGATGGGGAGTTTAGGGTTAGTAGATGCAAACTATTACATTTAGAATGGATATACATTAAAGTCCTACTATATAGCATACAGAACTATATCCAATCTCCTGGGATATACTATGATATATAATTATATATATATTATATAATTTTACAAAGAATGTGTATATATACACATGTATGTATATATGACTGTGTCACTTTACTGTACAGTAGAAATTGGCACGGCATCGTAAATCAACTATATTTAATTTAAAAATGCCTCAGTGGAGGGAGTTCCTGTCGTGGCTCAGTGGTTAACGAATCCGACTAGGAACCATGAGGTTGTGGGTTCGATCCCTGGCATCACTCAGTGGGTTAAGGATCTGTTGTTGCCGTGAGCTGTGGTGTAAGTCGCAGATGCGGCTCAGATCCCGTGTTGCTGTGGCTGTGACGTAGGCCGGTGGCTACAGCTCCGATTAGACCCCTAGACTGGGAACCTCCATATGCCATCAGAGCGGCCGTAGAAAGGGCAAAAAAGACAAAAAATAAAATAAAAATGCCTCAATGGAAAATGTAGTTTCAAACTACTATGTATAAAATAAGCTACAATATATTGTATAGGAAATGCATATATTGTACAATACAAGGAATATAGCCAATATTTTCTAGCTGTAAATGGAATATAACCTTTAAAAATTGTGAATTACTGGAGTTCCCGTCATGGCGCAGTGGTTAACGAATCTGACTAGGAACCATGAGGTTGCAGGTTTGATCCCTGGCCTTGCTCAGTGGGTTGGGGACCCAGCGTTGCCATGAGCTGTGGTGTAGGTTGCAGATGGTGGATCGGATCCCGTGCGTTGCTATGGCTGTGGCGTAGGCCGGGGCTACAGCTCTGATTAGACTCCTAGCCTGGGAACCTCCATGTGCCCTGGGAGCGAGCATAAAAAATTGTGAGTTATATGTTGTCCACTTGAAACTTAAATAATATTGTAAATCAGTTACACCTCAAAAAGTATACAGCATTTGTTCAGAATTACTATGCATTGATCAAATTGTGTTTTTAGAATTACTGCTGAAAGAAATGAAAAACATTGCATATAAAGATAAAACATCATTTTGGCTCAGCAGTAACGAACCCTACTAGTATCCATGAGGACATGGTTTCTATCCCTGGCCCTGCTCAGTAGGTTAAGGATCCGGCATTGATGTGAGCTACAGTGTAGGTTGCAGATGTGGCTTGGAGCCTGCATTGCTGTGTCTGTGACATAGGCAGGCAGCTGAAGCTCTGCTTTGACCCCTAGCCTGGTATCTTCCATTTGTTGCAGGTGTAGCCCTGAAAAGAAAAAGAAAAAAAAATAATAAAGATGAAATGTCAGGGAGTACCCTGGTAGCTCAGTTGGTTAAGAATCTGGCATTGTCACTACTGTGGCTTGGGTTTGATCCATGGCTTGGGAACTTCTGCATGCTGTGGGCATGTCCATTAAAAAAAAAAAGAATCTCAGAACCACTGGTCAGATAAAAAATTATTTATTTTAGAACAAATAAGAGAGTTTTGCAACGTTTACAGATACAAGTTGAGCAACGATGAATCAAAAACATTCCTATATACTAACAATAAGCAAGGACAAATGTACTAGAAAGAAAGATACCATTGGTAATAGCCAAAAAAAAAAGATGTAAACATAATTAGGAGTAAAGTATCTAAAGGCAGCTAGGAACTTTATAGAGAAAATTGCAAAATATAATTAAGGAAACAATTACATTTAGAATGCTTAAGCAATGAGGTCCTGCTGTATAACACAGAAAACTATACCCAATCACTTGTGATAGAACATGATAGAAGATAATATAAGAAAATATGATAGAAAGTCTATAGAAAACTTGAAGTGCCAATTAACATATGAAAAGATGTTCAATTTCACTAGTAATCAGGTGAAAGTAAATTAAAACCACAATGTGATTCATTTCATACCTGTCCTCAGGAGGGGTGGAACTAGATTTGGAGGAACTTGAACTTTATGCAATTTGTAGGGCTCATTTGAAGAAAAAGAAGACAAAATTAGAAATACGAAATTAGCTATAGGCCTCTGAAAGGGGCTTAAGCAAATGAAGGGTCCTGAAACTTAAAGCTTCATTTACCTCATGGTAAATCTCTTTTGCCTGAAATGCCTGATAGTGCCAGGGGTCACAGAGGATGTGGATACTACTGTCGTGAGCATAAATTGGGCATCACTTCAGGCCATTTACCAGACAATGAATAAAGAAATTATGCTTTGTTCATACAGTGGCATTCCATGAGGTGATGAAAATTAATGCATAAGAGTTGTGTGTCTCAACATGAACTCATCTGATAAGCACAAATCAAGTGGAGAAAATTGTCAAAGGTCCATATAATATGACTGATTATTCTGCATAAAATTTTAAAACATCCAAAAATTCTTATAATTTGTATGCATATATATATACACACTATATATGTATATGTGTGTGTGTATATATATACACACACATACATACAGCAAATGTATTAAAAGAAGCAATAGAATGATAAACAAGAAATTAAAGATAGTGGTTACCTTTGTGGTGAGAGGGAGGAAATTTACTAGGAAGGACCATTAAAAGGACTTCAACCATATTGTAATGTTTTACTTTTCTCTCTGTAGATTTCTTTCTTTTATTCCTTTTAAGATATGTATGAGTTTCCTAGCACCACCGTAACAAAGTACCACAAGCTAGGTGGCTTAAAACAACAGTGTTGGAGGCCAAAAGTCCAAAGTGAAGGTGTCGGTGGGCTACGTTCCCTGTGAAACACTGGGTAGAATCCCCCCTTGCCTCTTCCTAGCTTCTGGTGGTGATGCCAATTCTTGGCGTTCCTTGTCTTGCAGCTGCTTGCCTCCAGTCTCTGCCTCTGTCATCGCACAAGATGTCATCACACAAGATGACCTCATCTTAACTAATTACAGATGCAACCATCCTATTTTCAGATAAGGTTGTTCTCAAATACTGGAAGCTAAGACTTCAACATATTTTTTCAGAAGACACAATTCAATCTATAACAAGGTATCACTTAGATGCAGTGAAATGTACAGATCTAACATGTATATTTTGATGAGTTTTGACACATGCACATACCCATTTGTATCCGTTCTCTCTTGATCCTGTAATACCCTGAACTTTGTGGCTTAAATAACAACACAGATTTATTCTCTGATGCTTTATAGGTGAGAAGGGGGAGAGAGATCTCACTGGACTAAAAGCCATCAAAGGTTGGTTGGACCTGTGTTCCTTTCTGGAGTCTGTGGAGGAGAATCTACTTCCTTACCTATTTCAGCTTCTAGAGACTACCCACATTCCTTGGCTCATAACTCTTTTCTCCATCTTCAAAGCCAGCAATGCTATTTATCTCTGACCTTTCTTCTGCTGTCAGTCCCAGTCAATCCCCAGAGGCAATCTCTGTACTGATGTCTATCATCTTCAATTAGCTTGGCCTGTTCTAGAACTTCATATAAGTGGGACATACAGTATGTTCTCTTTTGTGTGTAGCTTCTGTCTCATTGCATTGCATCCTTTTTTTTTGAGGTTCATCTATGTTATATGTAGCAGTTACCCATTCTTTTTTCTTACTGGATAGTATTGTATAAATACTCCAACATTTGTTTTTGCATTCTATTTTGATAAACATTTGTTTTTGTTTGTTTTTTTAATCTGGGACAGTTATAAACCTTCTTACACAAGCCTTTTTTTGGACATATGTTTTAATTTCTTTTGGGTAAATATCTAGGTGAATTGCTAAGTCATGGGATAGAAATATACTTAACTTTATATGAAACTGCCAAATTGTTTTCCAAAGGTGGTTTTACCAATGTAAATTTCCATCATCAATGTAGGAGAATTCCAGTTACTCCTCATCTTTGCCAACATTTGATATTACTGATCTTTCCAGTTCTAGCCATTAGGTGGCTATTTATTTTACTGCTTAAAAAAAAAAGCAAAAACATTTTCCTCAAGTAACAAAATAAGGACTGGTCTTCAAAAGTTTTGCCCAAGTTTCATTGGTATATGCTAACACATGATTTTTATGCCCATTGTATGATTTTTAACTTAGAGGCACTCTTAAAAAATTAACGAGTTGAGCCTTACTATAACAAATTTATTGATTTTTACATGTATCTTACGAAACCAATCTTTTTCTCTCCCATCAAATTTTGTCCTTATAATTGACCTGATGCCTTGAAGTAAATACTTTTCTTGGTTTTTCGACATTCTCCCACTTCCTGAAGATGGTCTATGTTTGATTGACTTGCTTTTCTAACTCCAGGGCCTAGTGCAGTGCTGAGAGCATAGCCAGTGTTCAGTAAGGCTGAGTACATTAAAAAAAGAAGCATTCTGGCAGTTCCCATTGTGGCTCAGCGGTAACAAACCCAACTAGTATCCATGAGGACTTGGGTCAATCCCTGGCATTGCTCAGTGGATTAAGGATCCGGCATTATTGTGAGCTATGGTGTAGGATGCAGATGGGGCTCAGATGCTAAGCTGCTGTGGCTACAGCTAGCTCCGATTTGACCTCTAGCCCGGGAACTTCCATATTTTGCAGGTGTGGCCCTAAAAAGCCAAAAAAAAAAAAGGAAAAAGAAGTATTCTGATACAAAGCATAAATATGAAAGACTAGAGTTACCCATCTCACTTTTAATAGAAAACCAATTTCAGATTTGTGCTTAAATCTTAATTTGACCCTAGTTACAAATTTGAGATAAGATAAAATCTTTTTCATCCTGTTTCTCATTTAGATTGAAAGAAATTTGCTTAAGAAATTAGTATTTGGGAAAAAAATGTCCGTATTCTCCTAAACCACCAATTTTCCATCCACAAGGTTGTTTCAGGTGTGATAGCTCATAACTAAAAACACTTATGATTGTTTTTGTATTTAGTAGCCCATATCACCCTGTTCTATAAAACCAAGAGGCCTGGCCTCCCAGCTATAATGTATTATACTAGAATATAAAATTGTCATGAGTCAAACTCAGTCTAAATGTAAGGAGAAGCACCTGTCTGCTACCTGCAGATCTGTGGTTAGCACTCAGGGACTCTCTTAAAGTTCTGCAAGAGTGTGTGTGTGTCTGTGTGTGCACACAAGTGTAAATTTATCAGGGAGGATGGTCCAGGGTTTTTTGGGGTTTTTTTTTTTGTTGTTGTTATTCTTGTTATTTTTGTTTTTTGCCTTTTTTTTCCCCAGGGCCGCACCTGCAAGATATGGAAGTTTCCAGGCTAGGGGCTGAATCAGAGCTGTAGCTGACGGCTTACACCACAGCAACGTGGGATCACCAAGCCACATTTGCGACCTATACCACAGCTCATGGCAACACCAGATCCTTAAGCCACTGAGTGAGGCCATGGATCGGACCTGCATCTTCATGGATACTAGTTAAGTTCGTAACCCACTGAGCTACAAAACTTTGTTATTGAAGTATAGTTAATTTACAATGCTGTGTTAGTTACAAGTGTATGGTAAAGTGATTCCGTTATACACACACACATGCACAGACACACATAAATTCTTTTTCAGATTCTTTTCCATTATAGGTTTATTATAAGATATCGAATATGGTTCCTTGTGCTATCCAGTAGATCCTTGTAGGTTTACTTATTTTATAGATAGTACCATGTATCTGTTAATTCCAAAAATCCTAATTTATCTTTCCCGTACCCCCACTTTCCCCTTTGGTAACCACAGTTTTTTTTTTTTTCTGGGTCTGTGAGTCTATTTCTGTTTTGTAAATAAGTTCATTTGTATCTTTTTAAAAAGGCTCTACATATAAGTGATATCATCCTATATTTGTCTTTCTCTATCTGACTTACTTAGTGTGATAACCTCTAGGTCCATCCATGTTCTTGCAAAGGCATTCTTTCATTCTTTTTCATGGCTGAGTGATATTCCATTGTCTATATGTACCGCATCTTCTTTATCCATTCATCTGTAGATGGACATTTAGGTTGCTTCTATATCTTGACTATTGTGAATACTGCTGCTATGAACACATGGGTGCACACAGGTACTGTATTTTTCTAAATAGAGTTTTCTCTGGATATATACCAGGAGTGGGATTTCTGGGTCATATGTAACTCTATTTTTCCTTTTTTAAGGGACCTCTATACTGCTCTCCACCAATTGAAAAGTTGGTCTAGTCCTCATGAGATTTTCAAAATACGAAAAATTATAGAATAGAGTTCATAGATTTAATATTATGGCTACATTAACTTGTCACTTATGTTAATCTGTGCATTACAGTTAGTTGACTCATTAAATGAAAGAATTACCTTGATTTTTCTTCTTCTGAGTGACCATTCAAGTGTTTGCCTGAATAGATCAAATCAAATTTCCTGGCATAATTCAGGTTCATCCCCAGACATCACGGACAAAGTGGGAAGAAATTACATCAGGAGTTAAATCTCTGGGTCATGGAGAGAACAACAAAACTTCACCTCCCCAAGATTTACTGTTCTGTCTAGACTTCAGATCATACTGATTTTTCTAAGAGACCCCCAGGCTGCCTTTCGAAAGTTCCAATTGGCCCATCTAGATCATCTTTTTCTGTTTCATCGAGGAGTTAGGAAACGAGACAGTTGTGCTTTCCCATTTCATAGAGACTGGCCCCCCAAAGTTTCTAATCCATCAAAGAAAATAAATCCCAGTTTACTATGAATCTCTATTAATCTATCTTAGTATAAAGATGAGACCAGACACCAGATGGGAACTCTAATTTCAGACCAGAGGGGTAAGAGTCAAACAAATCTGTAATTGCTACCCAGATTTAGGAAAGAGTACAAAGGGAAAGAAAAAGCCATCCTGTGGAATATCATCCTTTGGAAGAGTTTGGATTAGAGGAACTGAGTGGAGGCAAAATCATCCTCAGATATAAATGGAGGGGTGGGGGGTGGTTGAGAAAGGGAGTGGAAGGTGACTCTGAGATATTTGCAGGAAGTACACTTTGTACCAACTTGAAAACAGTCACCCAGGGTTCATGACTCTCATTCCAAGCACAAGTCACATTTCCTTTATTGTTTATTGTTATTTCAGCTCACTTTATTATGTGTAGTAATGTAAGTATTCTCATAGCAACACTGGAATGGAGGATTATGTTTTATGTGTTTGAATATAACATTACAACCTTTTGTCCTCCTCATTCTCTCCCTCCCATTGCTGGTCTTCATTTCAGAGGTGGGACTCCCAGTAAAAGAATGAGTGTGCAGAGTCGCCTGGGATGGGATGGCTACACCAGTCATTTGGAAACTACTTTTTACTTTATTGCCAACTCATTGAACATTTTGGAAGTGAGCCAACTTCATCTTTGGGGGCATTGAAAGAGCTGGCTGGGGGTTGTACCAATTTCATCATGGTAGAATTTTCTAGTAAACAGTAAAGGTTTCTAACATGGATGTTGTCCACAAGAGTCCTAATATCTGAAGCATCATAAGAGGAAATTAATCCATTTTCCTTTCTCTGTCAATTCAAAGGTGCCTCCTTGGCCATCTTCCGAGTTCTTGATGCAGCACGGTACCCATTTCACTTCCTTCCTGGAACTCTCCTCCTTTGCTGTCTCTCATCCTGAATTCTCTTGTCTCTTATCAGTCTCTTGGGAGCTGATTCTTCTTTCTGGTTTCCCAGGACTTAGTTTTGTTCCTCTGCTTTTACTCTACATCCACTCTGTGTGTGTGTGTGTATGTGTGTGGGGGCTTCCAAATATTTCTGTATTTTATTTAAATAAACCACACACTCATAACTATTATATTTTATGAAACCATATATACCATTGTCCCTCGGTATCCATGGAGGATTGGTACCAGGAACCACCCCCAACAGATACTAAAATCTGTGGATGCTGGAGCCTCTCTGTAAAACGGTATAGAATTTGCATAAACCTGTGTGCATTTTCCCATATGCTTAATTTTTTATTTAATTTTTTATAGCAAAAAAGTAACAGACTCACAGATGTAGAGAACAAACTAGTGGTTACCAGTGGGGAGAGGGAAGTAGGGAGGGGACCAAGAGATATGTGTATAAAATAAATAAGCTACAGGAGTTCCTGTTGTGGCACGGCAAAAACAAATCCGACTAGGAACCATGAGGTTGCGGGTTCGATCCCTGGCCTCACTCAGTGGGTTAAGGATCCGGCATTGCTGTGAACTGTGGTATAGGTTGCAGACGCAGCTCAGATCTGGTGTTGCTGTGGCTGTGGTGTAGGTTGACAGCTGTAGCTCCAATTCGACTCTGAGCCTGGGGACCTCCCTGTGCCTCGGGTTCAGCCCTAAAAAGACAAAAACCACAAATAAATAAGCTACAAGGACATATTGTACAACATGGATAATATAGCCAATATTTTATAATAACTATAAATGGAGTAGAACCTTGAAAAATTGTGAATCACTATGTTGTACCTCTGAAATTTATATCATAGGTCAATTATACTTCAGTACAATCACTCTTTGAGAGACCTTTATTCCAAAATCAGCATCTATGTTCCCCACTCATTCAAATGCAGATCCTATACTAGTAGCCACTTATGAGAATGCTCCCTGTAGGGGATCCCACAGCTCCTCAAACTCAGAATGTCTAAAATAACACACAGCAACTTAAAACTATAATACTGTAACATTATGCATGTGTTGGTCTGCCAGGACAAAAAAAAAATGGAAAATATTCTGTTTAGTGTGGAGAATCAAGGCCCTTTGTGCTGTGTGAGTATAGGAGTTTATTAGTACACATTATTTATTTGGCAATATGCATCAACATTGAAAAGATTTTTTTTTGTTTTTTGTTTTTTGGTTTTTTCTTTTTAGGGCCCTACGTGCAGCGCATGGATGCTTCCAGGCTAAGGGTCAAGTCAGAGCTGCAGCTGCAGGCCTGCACCACAGCCACAGCAACGTTCTGCAACCTACACCACAGCTCACGGAAAAGGTGGACTCTTAACCCACTCAGCGAGGCCATGGATCGAACCTGAGTCCCCATAGATACTAGGTGGGTTTGTTACCACCGAGCCATGATGGGAGTTCCTAAAAGATATTTATTAAAATTGAAAAAATGTATTATTTGAGCTAACTCTTCTAAGAATTTAGCTTAGAGATAAATACATAAAAATGATTGCATATAGGAATTTGAATTGCAGGAATATTTTGTAGTTGCAAACAATAATTGCAGCAATAGGGAGGAAGGGTTGAGGAGGGATGGATTGGGAGTTTGGGATTAGCAGAGGCAAACTCACAGTAGGATGAATATACATCAAAGTCCTACTGTGTAGCACAAGGAACTATATTCAATATCCTGTGATAAACCATAATGGAAAAGGATATGAAAAAGAATGTAAACATAGGAGTTCCCCCAAAAAGAAAAACAAACAAAAAACCATAGGAGTTCCCATCGTGGCGCAGTGGTTAACGAATCTGACTAGGTACCATGAGGTTGCAGGTTCGATCCCTGGCCTTGCTCAGTGGGTTAAGGATCCAGCATTGCCGTGAGCTGTGGTGTAGGTTGCAGATGCGGCTCAGATCCCTCATGGCTGTGGCTGTAGCATAAGCTGGTGGCTACAGCTCTGATTAGACCCCTAGCCTGGGAACCTCCATATGCCACGGGTGTGGCTCTAAAAAGACAAAAGACAAACAAAAGAGCCAGATCATTCTACTCCTAGTAAAGACAAAAAGACAAAAAAAAAAAAAGAATGTAAACATATATGTATACCTGAATCACTTTGCTTACAGCAGAAATTAACACATTATAATTCAACTGTACTTGAAAAAAATAAATTAAAAAAAAAAAGCATGGAAGTTGCCTGGTAGTCTAGTGGTTAAGGATCTGACATTATCACTGCTATAGCTCAGGTTCGATCCCAGGCCCAGGAACTTCTCCATGCTACAGGCTCAGCCAAAACAACAACAACAAAAACAAAACAAAGCAGCAACATCACCTTACCAAAGCAATCCCATTAAATACAGCCAAAATGCTGCTACTCTGGAAAGACTGGTTAAACATAGTATGTCAGTACAATGAAATACTATATAGCTTTTAAAAAGAATAAGGCATCTCTGGGAAGCTCTGTTTAAAAATATGCTATTCAAGGCAAATTTAGATAAGAATTGGTAGAGTATAATTGTGTTTGTGTAAAAGAAACTGTGAAGGAAGAACACACAAGAAGCAGCTAAGAGTCACTCTGTTTGGAGATTATGAGGTGGGCAAGAGGAGAAAGAGGATTTTACTTCTCAAAATTATATTGTTTTATTGGTTTTTATTTATTTTTATTATTTATTTATTTTTGCCTTTTCTAGGGCTGTTCCCACGGCATATGGAGGTTCCCAGGCTAGGGGTCTAATCAGAGCTGTAGCTGCCAGCCCACACCAGAGCCACAGCAATGCGGGATCCAAGCCGTTTCTTTGACCTACACCAAAGTTCACGGCAATGCAGGATCCTTAACCCACTGAGCAAGGCCAGAGATCGAACCCCCAACCTCATGGTTCCTAGTCGGATTCGTTAACCACTGAGCCACGACGGGAACTCCTGTTTTAAGGGTTTATAAAATTTCTTTTTACTAGAGTTCCCATCGTGGCTCAGCAGTTAACAAAGCCAACCGACTAGCATCATGAGGTTGCAGCTTCGATCCCTGGCCTCGCTCAGTGGTTAAGGATCCAGTGTTGCTGTGGCTGTGGTGTACTCCTGTAGCTACAGCTCTGATTCAACCCCTAGACTGGGAACCTCCATATGCCTTGCGTGTGGCCCTAAAAAGGCCCCCCCCCCAAAAAATTTCTTTTTACTTCTGCACCTGTGGCATATGGATGTTCCCAGGTTAGGGGCCAAATTGGAGCTGCAGCTGCAGGCCTACACCACAGCCACATCAGATCTGAGCCACATATGTGACCTACCGCACAGCTTTTGGCAATGCTGGATCCTTAACCCACTGAGTGAGGTCAGGAATTGAAGCCCCATCCTCATGGACTCTGTGTTGGTTCTTAATTCTCTGGGCCACAACAGGAACTCTGTTTTGCTGATTTTTCTAAAACAATTTTATTGATACCATTCAAAAATGAAATAGTTTCTTCCTTTCTTACAAATTCATCTCCTGGTTTCCCCAACCTTGTCCACGTCACTCTCCTATGAATGTGGCTTGCAGGTTTGGAATCGGCCTTGATTCGTCTTTCATTTTTAACTTTGTGGTGGAATCTCCAAATCTCCGTCCTTCTCTTCAGTGTCTCTTTAGGGGAAGAGCTTCATCTTTTCCTCTCCAGTAGGGCTGCCTCTGTCCTGGTACTGATTCCTCGCCACTTATTTCTTATGAGAATCTGGGCAAGTCACTTAATCACTCTTTCATTTCCGCATATGTAGAATGGAAATAATGACCCCTTATACTAGAGAGGAGAGAATATTTTAGCCCTAGGCCAAACATCTAGCTGGGCAGGGACCCAGGCCCACCCACCAGCAAGCTGGCCACCTTAGATTCCCCCAGTCACATGGGGCTCTGACCTTGCCCATCAGAGGGCCCAGGACCCAGCCCCACCCACTAGCCCTGGGACCCCTGAGGCCCCCCATAACCAGCCATCTGACCCAGCCTTGCCCATGGCCATGGGTGATGCGCCACAGTACTAATCATCAGGGGAATACAAATCAAAACACAAAGAGATATCAACTCACACCGGTCATAATGGTTCTTATCAAAAAGACAACAAATAAAAAGTGTTGGCCAAGATCAGGAGAAAAAGGAACCCTCATGCGTTCTTGGTAGGAATGTAAATTGGTGTAGCCACTATTGAAAACGGCATGGAGATTGCTCCAAAAATTGAAAATAGAACTATCACACAATCCAGATTCTACTCCTGGGAACTTATCAAAAGAAAATGAAAACACTAGTTTGAAAAGATAGATGCACTGCCATGTTAATTGCAGCATTATTTACAATAGCCTAAGATGGGGAAAAACCTAAGTGCCCATCCAGAATTGAGTGGATAAAGAAGATGTGGTATATACATACAATAGAATATTACCTAGTCCTTCAAAAAGAGAAATCTTGCCATTGTGACAACCTAAGTCAGACAAATGTAATTACTGTATGATTTGACTTGTGGAATCTAAAAAAGCAAAGCAAATGAACCAACACAACTAAACAGAAAGAGTCATAGGTACAGAGAACAAACAAGTGTTTATAAAGGGAAGGGAATTGTAGGGAGGAGAGAAATAGGAGAGGGAGATAAGAGGTACAAATTTTCAGTTACACAGTAAATGAGTCACAGGTATGAAATGCACAGTGTGGGGAATAGAGTCAATAATTACGTAACATTTTGTATGGTGACAGAGGGCAATTGGATGTATCAGGGTGATCATTTTGAAATGTATAGAAATCTTAAATTACTATGTTGTGTATCAGGAACTAATATATAATTGTATGTCAATTATGCTTCAAAAACAACAAACAAACAAGCAAACTCATAGAAAAAGACAGATCTGTGATTACCCGAGGTGGGGGTGCAGAGGGAGAACTGGATGAAGGTAGTTAAAAGGAACCGACTTCCATTTATAAGATAAATAAGTATTAGGAATGTAATGTCATGATTAATATAATGAACAGTGCTGTACATTATGCATGAAAGTTTTTAAGAGATAAATCATGAGTTCTCATCGCAAGAAAAAAATTTTTTTCTGTTTCTTTTTGTTTGTTTTGGCTGTGCCTGAAGCATGTCGAAATTCCCAGGCCAGGGATCGAACATGTGCCACAGCAGTGACCTGAACCACTGCAGTGATGATGCCAGATCCTTAAACCACTTAGTAACCAGGGAACTCCTTTTTCTGTTTCTTTAATGTTGTATCTAAATGAGAGGATGAATGGTCACTAAACTTACTGTGATAATCAGTTCATGATGTATGTAAGTCCAATCATTATGTTGTTACAACATTAAACTTATACAGCTGTATGTCAATTACATCTCAATAAAACCAGAAGGAAAAAAAAGATCTTGCTCTATCATATCTATCTCATGTTCTTTTCAATCTATTTCTATACTGTCCTTCCCATGTTCATTTTCTGCTTTTATTTGTTTTGGCTCAAAAATTACATATACTCATTTTTTTTAAAAAAAGCATTGCAATTTATGAAAGCTCGCAGAATAAAAATGCAAGTCCCCTTCCACCCTGCCAATTTCACTTGTGAACAAAGTGAATCAAGAGATATCGAAGATGGAATTTTTGATTTTGTCAATAGATTTAGATAAGAAGGGAAACTATAATAACCTTTTGCCTTTTGTATCTGTGTCAATAGCACTGACCTTTGAAGATTTTTAAAGGGTTTCATGACTGTGATGCAAACATTCCATTTTTCCTCTGCATGCGCTCCTAGGACAGGCAGACGTTGCTATTCCTATTGCCCAACAGGGGACCCAGTGGCCGAGAGCAGGAGAGTGAGGGAAGCCTTGTACGGGAAGTTCCCAGAACCAACTGATGATGCTTGGCTGAAGGAGATACCATCTGGTGTCTCAGGTTCTTACGCCTTTCCCCATGCCCCCATCACCAGGTGCTCCCCATTCTCATATATGAGGCTTACCCACCGGACACAGCTCATTTCCCAGGAGCCTCTCTGCCTCCTGAGCCCCAGGCACAACCATTTCTAGGTATGTCCATCAGAGCCTCCCTGCTCATCTTGCCAAAATCCCCCATAGGACTTTGTGAATAAAGACTGTTCTTACACTTTGGTTATTGGGCTGCATTGGCCATTGATTTATGCCCACATTAAGAAGTGTATTATGGGGGGGTTCCCTGGTGGTCTAGTCGTTAGAACTCGGTGCTCTTGTCGCTGCAGCCCAGGGTTCAATCCCTGATCTGGGAACTAAGATCCCACATCAACCCACTGTAAGCCACAGCCAAAAAAAAAAAAAAAAAAGTGTATCATTGTACAGGATAATATAGGCATATAATTTAAAATTGATTAGATGGGATGTCGTGGTCATTTCTTTAAAAAAAAGTGTTTAGCATGAGGCATTTAGTTACAAATATAACCCTGCTCTTGCAGCATTGATCCTGTGAGAAAATCAGATTTGAGTTACAATCTGCTCATTTATTATACTTTTTGGGGTAATGCAAGCCATTGTAAGTTTAAGAACTGCTTCTTCTGGTATTATTAATATTTATAATCATTGGATGTTTTTTGAGTCCATTATGAAGCAATTGAATAGGCAAGTACTGCCAACTTTACTGTATTCTTTACCATGTAATCAACATGTTAGAAACTAAGAGGGAAAGAACTCATAAATCACGGGCAAGTGGGTGTGAAAAGGAAGGAAAAAATGACTTCCATTATTGAAGAAGGAGGTATTTTCTTGCCAAAATTCACTAGTAATTGACTGCTGCATTGCTCTAGGTCTAAAAATGGGAAACAGGCTTCTTTTTGACTTGTCTCTTTTGTTCCAGTAACATCAAAATCTGTTTTGCTGTTGCATCTTTCTGATCCAAGGTAACCCAGCATGTAACCCAGCCGTGATCAGAGGACAGGATGTTGTGAACCTTGGGGACGTAACTGTTCGTTCAAATATTCATTGCTTTACATTTAGCTTAAATTCGTTATCAACCCCACATGTCATCTTCTCCTTCTTTGAACATTTATAGAGCCTTGGGGAAAAACTCCTCCAAATTGTGTTCAGTCCCACTGGCTTGGCTTCATTCTTGAACACAGCGTTGTTATAAATAAAGTTTTGACTATGTGGTCTCTTTTCCAGAGCATGTTATTAAGATATTAAGTGGGAAGTTCCTGCTATGGCCCAATGGGATCTTTGGTGTCTCTGCAGCTCTGGGACACAGGTGCGATGTCCGACTTTTATAGGTGTCACAACTTCGGCTCAGATCTGATCCCAGGCCCGGGAACACCCTATGCTGCAGGGCAGCCAGAAAAGAACAGGAAAGAAAAAAAAATTTCAGTGAGACCAGAAATGAAGGCTAAGATCCTTTTGTTAACCCTTTTCTGCCTGCAAATGTTCATTTTTGTGCTTATGACTTCTTTCCCGTTGAGAAAACTCATTTTCTGATATTTAAGTTTTTAGACATTTTTCCCCTGTGTCTATAAAGGGAAAAGTTTGACAGAAATCATCTCACTGTTTCCCCCACCCCTTTGGCTGCACCTGAGACATATGGAAGTTCCCAGGCCAGGGATCAAATCTGAGCTGCAGCTGTGACCTATGCCACAGCTTCAGCAATGCCTGATCCTTAACCCACGGGGTCAAAGCAAGAGCTCCCAGCATCTCACTCTTGATGAAATTTTCTGATAACTTTGCTGTGATGTGTCTCTTATCATTCATCCATTCGGCATTGACTGCCCAAAATGTGTCTTCACATCAACATTTTCCCTAATCCTATAAAATTCAATGTTTTATTTCATTTATGACTTTGAGAATAAAACAGTTTTAAAATTCAAAAGAAATTATGTAAACAATTACTCTTATCTATGTTCTTTTGTGGTTTTTTAGTTAAATCTAAAGGATTAGTGATAGATGATTTTCCTTGACAAAAATTTATGCCCCTTAGAGGGCCAGGGAATTATCTTCCTTTCATTTTTCCTGCTGGGGAAACTTCAGATGTGGTGGTGAGTTATTGTGGATCATGGGGATACAGGCAACCACTCTAGGAAACTAGAACAAGATGGGAGGTCCCTGGTACCATGAGGACTCTGTAGCAACCCCAATAAGACAGCCTTAGTTTTGTATGGAATTATGTCGCCTTCTATTATAGTTCTATAGCTTTTCCAGGTTAAAAAATTTGATTCATTAATCCACAATGCTCAAGGCTTCTTAAAAAAATTTATGGTTGGAGTTTCAGCGAATAAGGAGCCTGTGTTACAACTAGAATTAATGTTAAAACTAGTGAACATTTCCCACCACCTCCCAGCAATTTTTTTTTTTTTTCCGCCATGGCTCCAATTTTAAATCATCTCTCTCTCATTGTCCCTGTAGTGCATCTGAACTTGTAACATCCTGTATTCCCCCTTCTTGTTTGGGAAAATGCTATATAGTTACTAAAGCTGAGAGCTCTTGCCTGCAGATAACAGAAACCCCAAGTCAAACAGATTTTTTTTTTTTGTCTTTTTAGGGCTGCACCCATGGCATATGAAGGTCCCCAGGCTAAGGGTCTAATTGGAAGCTGTAGCTGCTGGCCTATGCCACAGCCACAGCAACGTTGGATCCAAACTGCATCTGCAAACTGCACCACAGTTCACAGCAGTGTGGGATCCTTAACCTACTGAGCAAGGCCAAGGATCAAACCTGCATCCTCATGGATGCTAGTTGATTCGTTTCTGCTGAGCCATGACAGAAACTCCCAAATAGATTTTAACATGAAGAAAAAGTAATGGCTCATGCAATTGAAACATTCGGATGTAGGTTTCAGGTAGGGTTTGATCTTGCTTCATTTCTTTGAGACTATCTTGGCTCTGCAGTCTTCAGAAATCTCAATCATCATGCTAGATTTTCCTCATGAGAACTGTGGTAGGTGCTAATCGATTCTGGGAGAATGTTCAGCTCAATCCATGATAGCCCAGCTATGGCTACTTTTCCAAGACTCCTTGCAGCTGAGTGTGAACCCATGACCAGATATGGAAAATAGGATGTGAGCAGCAGGGTCGTATGGGATTTCTGAATCTTGCTTTAAAAGTTTGGATGTAGGGAGCATCTTTCCACCCTTATCCTCCTTCCCAATGGAATGATTTTGGGACATGGTAATGAGTCATCTTGAATCATACAGATGAAGGCAAAAGTTTTGAGATCAAAACCATCCCACAGATTAAGACAGAACAGGAGTTCCCTTGTGGTGCAGTGGGTTAAGGATCTGTAGTCACTGCCACCGCTTGGGTGGCTGCTGTGGCGTGGAAGGTTTGATCCCTAGCCTGGGAACTTCCACATGCCACGAGCATGGCCAAATAAAAAAAAGAACAAGACTAAAGGATCCTGGATCTCAGACTAGAACTGCCATGATAGTCTTGAACTACTTATGCCTTAACCACAATGTGGGAAAGAAACACTCATGTTTTGTTTAAACCACTATTGTTTAAAGCAGACATCTAGCACCCCTGGGGTCCCTGAGACCATTTTAGTGGATCCCTGGCATTTGTAATAACACTGTTGTAGGCTGAATAATGATCCCCTAGACATGTCAACATTCTAATTCCTAGAACTGGTGGATATGTTCCTTATATGGCAAAAGGGACATTGCAGGAATTCCCTGGATGTTCAGTGGGTTAAAGATCCAGCATGATTACTGCTGTGGTGCTGGTTTGATCCCTGGCCCAGGAACTTCCACATGCTGCAGGTGTGGCAAAAAAAGAAAAGGACTTTTCAAATGTGATTAGGTTAAGGAATTGAGATGAGAAGATTACTTTGGATTATCCAGGTGAGACCGATATATAATCACGGAGGAAACAAGAGAGCAGCATCCAAGGAGAAGCTGTGAGGACACAACCTTTCTGGCTTTGAAGATGGGAGGAGGGAGTTACAAGCCCCCATGCCAAGGAATGTGGACAACCTCTAGCGGCTGGCAAGGCAAGGAAATGGGTCCCCTCTAGAGCCTCAAGAAGGAGCCATCTCTGATGACACCAGGTCTTTAGCCCAGTGAAACTGATGTTGGACTTCCGACCTCAGACATAAGGTACAGTTTGTATTGTTTTAAGTAGCTAAGTTTATGTTGATTTGCTACGGAAACAACTGGAAACCAATACAAATACATTATCATTATTTGCTTTTATCCCAAGCATACAGTGGAGTTTTCTGGAGATCAGATGATGTGTTATCAGGGCAGATCGAATACATCAGCCAACAGAATCCAGCTGTCTTTTATGAAGCTGAATACTAAAGAGGTTTCCAAAAATATGAAAACAATGCCACTCTTCTTACTAATTTTTTGTTTTGTTTTGGAAAATATAGGTTTTTTTTTTTCCTTCTTTTTTTTTTTAGGGCCACACGTGTGGCATATGGAAGTTCCAGGGCTAGGGAGTCGAACCATCTGCAGCTGCTGGCCTGCACCATAGCCATGGCAACACAGGATCCTTAACCCACTGAGTGAGGCCAGAGATCAAACCCACATCCTCACAGATCCTAGTTAGGTTCGTTACTGCTGAGCCACCATGTGAACTCCCAGAAAATTTGGGCGGTTTTTTTTTTGGTTAAAACTATGTTCTTTATAGCAATCTGGACAAAGTCTTTTTATTGCCATTTGAAATGAGTTAATAGTTTTCAAATTCTCAGTTTTAATTTCTGATATAGTATATATTGATAATTATAACCCACATAAATAAAAGCTCTTTGTGGCCCTCCATCATTTTTTATAAGAGTGCAAAATGGTCCTTAAGCCATGAAATTTTGAGAATCACCAAGGCATCCTAAGAAATCTAGTATCAAAATTGGCTGCTGCCATTTTAAATTGCAAGCTTAGTCCCCATACTATACAAAGGAAAGAGAGAGCTTTTCCCCAAAAACATTACATAGAAGCCCCAGCTTTTATTCTGATTGAACCACTTTAGCATCTCTGCCTCCTCTTGGACCAATCATGCTGACAAGGGGCCGGATTACCCTGCAGTAATCAAAACCCAGGCCTGGAGCTGAACCTGGGCTCAGTCTCCCTTAACCTGAGTGGTTGCTACCCAGTGGGAGAAAGGACAAGCGGATGCTGGGAAGTCAGCCAACATCATCCATCATGGTTCCCATAGAGAATAATCAGGATGATGACAGCAAACATGCAGCACATCCTGCCAGGCTCAGCTCTAAGCCCTCAATTCTCACAGCCACTCAGTGAGGAAGGTACTATTATTATCACTTACTATAACATGTGATATACCCTCTGCCCCCACTTCAGCCCAGAAACACGCTTGAAGAGTATGAACGTATTTCGCTTTGCTGAGATTTTGACTGAAGCTTTACCATGAGCATATTCCAGCAATAAAGTGTAATGGTTTAGAAGACAGGCTATGGGGTTGGGCAAATTTACTTACACTAAGCTCAGATTTTGACTGAGAAAGAGAAGTTTTTTAACTTATAACCTATATGATAGCCTTGATCATTTCTCATGCTATTTGTTAGTAGGGGAAATTCTATTTTAGTCTAATTAAATAGTCTCTTTAGGTTACATGTTCTGTCAGATTTCTGGGCCCTTCCCCCAGGTGGTGCCACGTGTTTTGGGGGACTGGGTGTGGAGGAGTGTGATGGAGTGTCTGTGGTGGGGAACGGTGAGATCCTCAGAGCCTCAGCCTGGACTGACCATTGCCAGTGGTGGCTGGGCCAGCCTCCGGAAATTCCTCCAGGGTCTGCAGCTGAGGTTGGGCCGAGGTCTCTCTCTGCTTGGGTAGGGGTCCTTTCCACACCAGCACCTTGACCCTACCTTGGTCTTCTCTGGGTCTGAGGATTCTTTGGGTACCAACATTTGCGGCAAATTCCTCAATCCAGTCTCTAAACTCTTGTCCATAAGATACACCCCTCTCCTCCAGATCAAATATCTCCCATGAGAACTGATGAGGCCATCTCTCTGCCCCACCAGGCTGCCTTCTGAATTGACCTCAACATGGTGGCCTCCGTGTTGGTGCAGGGCCCTTCAGGGGCCGTTCCTGTCCAGAGTCCTCAGCAGAGAGCAGGGCAGAAACCCCTCAAGTTTAGACTTTGTTTTCACCTTCTCTACCCCTACTCCTCTCAAGGGCATGGGCCCAGAGAGGGAAGACAGGGACACAGCTCTCTCCCTGCCTCTCTCACTCTGCCCTTCTCTCCACAGGCCAGTGAGAGGAGAGAGATGCTTCTGTTTTACGACACATTTCTTCTGTAAAAGTCTATGATCAGGTCTTCCAGATATGGTTCTTGATAAAGGAAGAGATAAGAGAATTTAGAAAAGTCCTTTTCTCTATTGAAAAAGCCTGATTTTCAAGCCTATTGTCTTGCTAAGGAATTGAAAGTCTGATTTTGGATGTTAGAAGCTGAATATTTATCTATCTGTCCCTCTCTTAGGCTTTCCAGTTATAACCATCCAAAACTTACATTCTCACCTGTTACATTCCTGTCCCAGGATTCCTTAGGTGCTCCAGGGGGAAGGTTGAATACATCAGAGAGAAAAGTATACAACATGAAAATAGGTATGTGAGGGAAAAAAAGGCACATTCATTCACTTAATAAGGTTATGCCGTGACACGCACACAACTAGCTTAGAATCCTGGCTCTGTTACCTATAAGTTGTCTACTCATGAGTAGGTTAGTCTCTCTAAGTTTTGGCTTCTTTATTTATTGTGCAGAGAAAAACAATAGGTATCTGGCTTACAGATTTCTTCTGAGGGCAAAATGAGGTGATTTGCATAAAGCACTTAGCTGAGTGCCTGCCACATACGACATGTTCATAATTGTCATTATACTATTACTGCATATGTTTAGCACATGCCTGTCAATCCCACTTGCATACTCCCCCAGTAGACCCTTGCCCTGTGAACATACATGTTGATGATTCTCTATATATTTTTCTTGAAGTTACCATTTAGTCTCTGCTCGGGCTTAGGTTGAACTAAACGGATACTGTGAGAAAACATTACTCAGTGACTTGTTAAGACACTTTGCCAAGCACATTGCTTCCTAACAGCTCCTTCCAGTTCTTACAGACTGCAAAATAAGATCTCTGCATCTTCAGGGACATCTTTATCAGCTGGGGGTGGTCCTTCTTTTCTTTGAGCTGCAGAGAAGCTAGATTGGAAAGAAAAGAAGGAAGGAGGAGTTCCCTTGTGGCATAGCAGGTTAAGGACCCAGTGTAATCACTGCAGTGGTTCAAGTCACTGCTATGGCATGGGTTCAATACCTGCCCCAGGAACTTCCATATGCTGTTGGCATGGCCAAAAAGAAAAAAAAAAAGAGGAAGGCAGGAAAGGAGGGAGGGGAGGGAAGGCGAGAAGGAGAGAAGAAGGAAGAAGACAAGGAGGGAAACCAAGCAGCAGCATCTATTATAATCTTTGATTCTAGCTTGGCTGACAAGCATGAAGGCTGTAACCCTTAGGCGAAAACATCCTTCTGCACATAATGGGAAGGCAGGCTGGTTATTGTGGGCATCTTGAGTGGACAGTTTCGATTTTTCCATAAGGTATTGAATGAACAGGTTTCCCAAGCTCCTGTAAAACAGGCATAAATTGTGATTCTGTGACTCAGACCTGTTTTGTAGCCCTAAGAAAAGTGCTTTAGCGGCATCGCTGTATACCCATAAGGAGGTGTTGTGAGCAAGCACCTGTACCAGAGCTCGGCACATTTTTTTCTGCAAAGGAAAATAAATAAGTATGTTGGGCTGTGTGGACTGTAGAGTGTCTATTACAAGTGCTCAGCTCTGCTATGGGAGCTGAAAGAGGCTATAGACAACAAGGAAACGAACAAGCGTGGCCGTGTGCCCATAAAACTGTGATGAGTATGACCTTCGAATTACATGCAATCCTCACTTGTCACGAAATAGTCTCCTCTGATTTTTTTTTCCCCTCAACTATTTAAAAACATGGGCTGAACAAAATGAAAGTGTGTGGATGTAGCCCCTGGGGCTGTAGTTTGCTGACCGCTGATGTGTGCATTGGAAGTGCCAGAATACTCAGAGATCTTTCTACCTGCTTCTGCCAAAAAACTGATAATTCCACTGTGGATATCTGAGTCCTTTAGCTTAGGGTTTGTTTGGTTTTTGTTTTTTTGTTTTTCTTTTTTAAAAAGAAGATACCAATTTCCCCTGGGGAGGCAACATTTCTGGTGGTTGTCAGCCTTTACCTGTGCCTTTTAATAAATTTCTGATTCTTGGTAGATTTTTTTTTAATTTATTTTTTATTGTTATTCCCCCTACCACACTTTTTTTTTTCCCACTGTACAGCATGGGGACCCAGTGACACATATGTGTATACATAATTTTTCTCGCATTGTCGTGTTGTTATTATAAGTATCTAGATATGGACTTGGAGAATAGACTTGTGGTTGTCTGGGCAGGGGTGGGGGGTGGTGGAGAGAAGAAGGGAGTGGAAGAGATTGGGAGTTTGGGGTTAACGGATGCAAACTATTGCTCTTGGAACGGATTAACAGTGAGATCCTGCTGTGTAGCACTGATTCTGGGTAGATTTTGACAGAGAACATAAGAGACCCTAAGTCTTCTCAGGAGGAAAGAGTGCCATAGAGTGTGGATAAGAGGAAAATTTGGATTGGGGGGAATTTGATGGCATGAAAGACGAGCTCCTCTTGTTCAAAATTTGGCCGGGCATCAGGGCTGCTTGGATAGACTTTAGAGAAGGATCGGTCAAGTATGGAAACTCCAAAGGCAATGTCAGTAAAAGACTTAACACCAAAAAGGAATGTAATTAGCTCACACAAAATACATTAATAAAATTAACTGGGTTAGGTTGGCCCTGGCAAATGGGCACGCAAAATTAAGCATCACTGTGCCTAACACTTTGGAGGAGTAATGATCAGATATTTTGTAGACTGTTCCTCCGCTGGGATGTGGTTGATGTTTTCTCGTGATTACAGTGAGGTTTTGTATTTTAGAGTGGAGTACATTTTATTGGCCAATGGACTGAGGTGGTAACTGTGGCTAGGTTTTTTGAAAATAGGTTCCTTAGAAATATTATCTTGGTTCAGTCCTGGAACAGCCAGGACACTCCTGCTATGGCTTACCATTTATTTGTATTCTGCTGGAATGTTCAGCTTGACCTCTTGATTACTATCATTATATAGACTTTAAAAAAGATGACATTGGCATTAAAAAGAATTGCAGGAGTTCCTATTGTGGCACAGTGGAAACGAATCCCACTAGGAACCATGAGGTTGCGGGTTTGATGCCTGGCCTCACTCAGTGGGTTAAGGATCCCGCCTTGCCATGAGCTGTGGTGTAGGTTTGTAGATGTGGCTTGGATCTGGTGTTGGTGTAGATGTGATGTAGGCCGGCAGCGGTAGCTCCAATTGGACTCCTAGCCTGGGAACCTCCATATGCTGCAGGTGTGGCCCTTAAAAAAAAAAAAAGAAAAGAAAAAAAAAATTGCAAACCTAGTACAGAAGAACCTACAGAACCTTCACTCAACTTTCTCTAAAGTTAACATCCTCCATGATGGTAGTCCAATCACCCAAACTAAGAAATTGATGTTAGCCCAATGCTATTTGGATTTCACCAGCTTTTCTGCTATTATAGTTCCGGGATCCAATCGGGATGGTATCCATTTAGTCGTCACATCTTCTTCTTTGTTTCAATTTGTGGCAGCTACTCAGTCTTTCTTTGTCTTTCGTGACCTTGAGACTTTTGGAGAGTTTTGGTCAGTTATTTTGTAGAGCATCTCTCAGTTTGGCTTGTCTGATACTGTGTGATACTATGCTTGGATTGAGGTTATGCATTGTTGGAGGGAATACCACAAAGTGACATCTCTTCTTAGTGTATTCTAAGAGATCCTCTTCTTAGTGTATCGGGGTACATGACATAGATATGTCTTATTGCTGGTGACAGAAACCTTGATAACAAGGTTAAGGTGGTATCTCCCAGGTTTCTCTCTTGTATTATTTACTATTTAGTTACTATTTTGCTTTTGAAATTTTTTTTCTTTTAAATACACCTGAAATTTTATTTAAATAAAGGAAGCTTGAGAGAAGATGGAGTTTTAATCTTAGAGAAAAATCAGAAAATCCTGATTTGCCTTTGTTATTAATAATTTTCTGTTGATGGGATTGGGAAGGGGATAATATGAGACAGCAGATATTTTGTCTCTTCTTACACTTGCCCTCATTAACTTTAGTATTGATTTGTGAATCTCACCTACAGCATTTATTACTCTAGTGTGCTAATATTGTGATTTTCTATTCCTCTTTTTTCTTCTATAATTATTCATTGAAATCTACTGTGAGGAAGAGTTAGTCCTCCATTTATTCATTTATGCAAGTGTTAATTTATATCAATATCGATTCATATGATTTTATTTTATTGTTTAGGTTATATACTGATTATTTTAAACACTTTCCTGTTGTAATTTTCAAATGGAGGATTTCAGTGAGTCTTAGAGAAGATATTGTGATTTTTTTTCATTCATTATTACTCATCTTAATGTTCTTTAAAAGAGCCAACTAAAATTGAGAGCTCTGAAAAGTAAGGAGTAGACCGTCTAGTGAAGTAGTTTTAATTTTTTGTTTTTTTGTGGGTTTTTTTCCTTTTCAGGGCTGCACCCAAGGCATATGGAAGTTCCCAAGCTAGGGGTCAAATCAGAGCTGCAGCTGCCAGCCTACACCACAGCCACCGCAACACGGGATCCAAGCCATGTCTTCGACCTACACTGCTGCTCATGGCAGCAGTGGATCCCCAACCTACTGAGTGAGGCCAGGGATTGGCCTGCGTCCTCATGGGTACTAGTCGGATTCAGATTCGTTTCTGCTGAGCCATGACAGCAACTCCTAGTGAAGTGATTTTAAGAGCAGGGCTCTGGAATCACACTGCCTGGGTTCCAATCTAGACTGTTCTCTGTGACCTTGAGCAAGGTACTTACCCTGTCTATACCACCTTCCTCACTTGTAAAATGAGCCTGCATGGAAAACACATTTAGGATTACCAAAGGGGAAGGGGAGGGGACAAATTAGGAATTTGGGATTAAAATATACACACTCTATATATAAAATAGATAACCAACAAGGACCTGCTATACAGCACAGGGTACTCTACTGAATATCTTGTAATAAATAACCTACAGTGGAAAAGGATATAAAAAAGAATACATATACATATATATGTATATATTATGTATAATTGAATCACTTTGCTGTACACCTGAAACTAATACAACATTGTAAATCAACTACATTTCAATAAAAATATATAAACAAAACAAAAATAAAATAAAACGAGCCTGTAAGCAATACCTACCTAAAAGGATATTTGAAAGGGTAAAACCAGATACCATATGGAAAATGTTTAGTGTAGTGCCTGAGTATATAAGTGCTCAATAAATGTGAGTTTATACTCTTAAGAATCAATAGCTGTCAAAATTTTTAAAAAATTAAAAAGAGAATAAATAGCTGAAGGTTCGATTAACCCTTTGTTGTGACTGAACCAGAAATAATGATTTAAGGGATTACCAGAAATCATGTCTTAGATTGGTCCCACATCTTGCTTATTCTCTGTTGTCTTTATGTAAATACCAGACTGAGCATTTGTCCTAAGTATTATTCTTAAAATTTTGCTGAGCTAGACCTGACCTTGAGCAGTTGAGAAAACTAGAGACTTAGAAACAAGCCAGCATTTGTCTTCAGTGCCCTGCCCTCCTCTATAGCACTTCCTCTTCCTTGCAGCCCCCTCAAGCCCTTGAGCAATGAAACTTCTGTGTATTTGGTAACAGAAGCAGACTTATTACCTTTTCTGGCTTCCCCATTCCTTGTCAATTTGGAATATTATTCTGTCATTCCATTTTCCACTCAACAAATTCGTACATGTACCAGCCTCTGTGTTCAATCCCGTAACTCTTTCCTGAGATTATTTGTGTGTCATTTTATGATGTCGTTGTTTCTCAATATAGCTAGAAGTTTGGAGGTTCCCAAAGAAAACATTTCCATTAAGGTCCTTTTGCTAACATAAATACAGCTTTTCCTTGTGTTCCACATGAAATGCCCCAAGAATAATATTTTCTTTATAAAATATAGAAGGAAGGCGCCAACAGGACTATCCCTTCAGCTGACTCTACCCAGAAGTCTGCTCAATTGATTTTTTAAAACTTGAGGTGGGAGTTCCCTGGCTTGGCAGTTAAAGGATCTGGTGTCGTCACTGCTGTGGCATGGGTTCAATCCCTGGCCTAGGAACTTCCCCATGCCACAGGTGTGGCCAAAAAAAATTGAGGTGAAATTCGTGTAAAATGAAAGCAAACATTTAAAAAAGTTTTTTTAATTGTAATCAGTTGTTATTTCCCCAATACGTTTTTTTTTTCTATTGTACAGAATGGTGACTCAGTTACACATATACGTATACATTCTTGTTTTCTCACCTTATCATGCTCCATGATAAGTGGCTAGACATACTTGCTAGTGCTACACAGCAGGATCTCATTGCTAATCCATTCCAAAAGCAATCATTTTAAGGCATTCTAATTTGATGACACTTAGTATACTCACAATATTGCATAACCATCATTTCTATCTAGTTCCAAAAACATTTTCATCACTCCCAAAGGAGGCCCCCATACCCCTTAAGCATTCTCTTCCCACTCCCCACTGAAAACCACAAAGTCTGCTTTTTGTCTCTATGGACTTACCAGTCCTAGACATTTCATATAACTGGAATCATACGATCTATGACTTTGTATGTGTGGCTTCTTTCATTTGCACAGTGTTTTTAAGGTTCATTCATGTTGTAGCATGTATTTAGTTCTTCATCCCTTTTTATGGCCGAATAATATTCCATTGTGCGGATAGACCACAATTTGCTTATCCCTTCATGTGTCAATGGACATTTGGGTTGTTTCTGCATTTGGGCAATTGTGAATGGTGCTACTATGAACGTTCCTGTGCAAGTATTTTTTTTGGATACCTGTTCTCAATTCTTTTTGGTATTTCCCAAGAGTAGAATTGCTGCTTTATACTCTAATTCTATGTTTAAAATCTTGGGGACCTGCCAAAATCTTTTTTTTTTTTTGCGACAGATAAACCATTTTACATTCCCACCAGAAATGTTAAGTGTTCCGATGTCTCCACATTCTCAACAAGTTTTTTTCTTTAGTTGCTGTTAGAACAATCCTAGTATGTATGAAGTGCTCATTGTCATTTTGATTTGTATCTCCCTTATGATTAATGATGTTGAGTATCTTTTCATATTCTTACTGACCATTTGTATATTTTTTTGAGGAATATCTGTTCAAATCCTTTGTCCATTTTCAAGTGGATTATTTGCCCTTTTGTTGTTGGAGTTGTAAGAGTTCTTTATATATCCTGGATACTAGACTCTTATCAGATACGCATTTTTCCTCATTCTTCAGGTTGCCTTTTAACTCTCCTGATAGTATCCATGATGCACTAAAGTTTCTAAGTTGCTGAAGTTCAATTTATCTATTTTTTCTTTTGTTGTTTATGCCTTTAATGTCACATCTAAGAATCCATTGCCAAATTCAAAGATCTCCCCCTACATTTTCTTCTATGAATTTATACTTTTAGTTACTACGTTTAGATCTTTGATCCATTTTGTGTAATTTTTTAATATGTGTAAAGAAAGAGTCCAACTTCATTTTCTTGCCTATGGATATCCAGTTGTCCCAGCACCTTTTGTTGAAAAGACTATTCTTTCCCCATTGCAAGATCTCAAAACCCTTGCCAAACTTCGATGGATTATCTGTTAACTCCTATACTTTTTCTACCCATACCGAATCAGAAGGGCATGTGAAACTCTATTTTTTAAAAAAAAGGCATTTCTGATATGACATGTAAAGCCTATCTATTCCACTTCCCAAATGTATCTCCAGTCTGTGCACATCTCTCCATAGTGGCTGCTACCAGTTTAGTCCAAGTCTGCAGCAACTCTCACTGGACCCCTGCAGTGGCCGCCCCACCGGTCTTACTTTCCTTTCTCAACCACTCGGATCAGTCTCCAAAGCAGTAGATAGAGGTATCTTCTACAATTAAAATATGGTCATGTCATCACTGGCCTTAAATTCTTATGTCTCAAGGACAAAATTCAAAATCTTTAATATGATCCCAAAGCCTGTATGATCTACCCTGATATTATCTTCATCTCCCACCCCTTTGTCTCTAGATCATTACTTTCCAGACTCTCTGGACTTCTTTCTGTATTTTGAACTCACCAAGCTCTTTTTTTTTTTTGGTATTTTTGTCTTTTCTAGGGCTGCACCTGCGGCATATGGTGGTTCCCAGGCTAGGAGTCTAATGGGAGCTGTAGCTGCTGGTCTACACACAGCAACGCGGGATCTGAGCCATGTCTGCAACCTACACCACCGCTCAGGGCAACGCCAGATCTTTAACCCAGTGAGCAAGGCCAGGGATGGAACCTGCAACCTCCTGGTTCCTAGTTGGATTTGTTAACCACTGAGCCACAACGGGAACTCCCACCAAGCTCTTTACTGCATGAAATCTTGTGCATATATTGTTCCCTCTGCCTGGAATAATAATCCCCCCTACCCCTCACTTTCTAGTTATTCATCCTTCAGATCTCAGCTTACAATGTTACTTCCACACACAAGCAATTGCTAATCTGCACTGCTTTGTTTTTTCTCATCAATCCTTGCTCTTTTCTTTCCTAACTCTGATCACATTCTGCAATTATATATTTAAAAATATCTGCCCCCTTTTTAAGTTCCTGATCCCTCCACTAGAATGTAAGCTCTATGAGAGCAGAGCCATGTTTGTTTTGTGTTGTTATTGTATTTCCTGTGCTTAATAATCACTAAATACTTTGATGAATGAATAACAGCCAATATCTGCAAGATGAGAATGTTTGGAGTTCCCACTGTAGCACAGCAGGTTAAGGACCTGGTGTCTCTGTAGCAGCTTGGGTTGCTGCTAAGGCACTGGTTGGAATTCTCGGCCAGGCATAGTAGGTTAACGATCTTGCATTGCCACAGCTGTGGTATAGGTTACAGCTATGGCTCTGATTCAGTCCCTGGCCTGGGAATTTCCACATGCCTCAGGTGTGGCCAAAAAAAAAAAATTTTTTTAAGAGATACAAATGTTTAATTCCATTTATTCCTCAATCAGCCATTAAACATATTTTGAATGCCTATTAGTGCTAAGTGCTGGGAATAAAAAAAGAGTAAAACAGATCCTGTACCCTTCCTGAAGTCCCAAGCTATTGGGACAGTATACTGGCCTGAATGTTGGCCCCCAACATATTAGACCCATATCCCTCAACCTGTAGATGTTAGCTTATTTAGTAAAAGGGTCTTTGCAGAGGTGATTAAGAATCTTGGGAGGGGAGATTACCCTGGATTGTCCAGGTGGGCACTAAATGCCATCACATGTATCCTTATAAAAGGGTGAGAGGGGGAAATTTTACAACACATACGGAGGAGAAGGTGATGGCAGAGATTGAAGGTGGAGACAGAGCCTGGAGGCAGTGGCCACAAGCCGAGGAATGCCAGCAGTCCCCAGAAGGTAGAAGAGGCAAGGAACAAATTCTTCTCTAGACCCTCTCTAGAGAGTGTGGCCCAGGCAGTACCTTATTTTAGCCTAGTGATACCCACGTTGGACTTCTGCCCCCATGAACTGTAAGAGAATACATTTCTGTTGTTTGAAGCCATTCAGTCTGTGGTAACTTGTTACAGCAGCTGCAGGAAACTCATACAGATGGTGATACAAGTAAATAAATCCTTACAAAACAACATCTTATGTGAAGATAAGAATCCAAGGGGAAGTTCCCATCGTGGCTCAGTGGAAATGAATCTCACTAGCATCCTTGAAGATGCAGGTTGGATCCCTGGCCACGCTCAGTGGGATAAGGATCTGGTATTGCCGTGAGCTATGGCGCAGGTCGCAGATGGGGCTCGGATACCACGTTGCTGTTGCTGTGGGCAGGCCAATAACTGCAGCTCTGATTCAACCCCTAGCCTGGGAACCTCTATATGCTGTGGGTGTGGCCCTTAAAAGACGAAAAAAAAATCCAGGTGGTGTATGTTTGCAGGGAAAAGCGCTATCTGAGAGATATCTGGGAAGATCTCCCAGAGGAGGAGACATTGAGCTGGGTTTTAAAAGATAAGCAAGCATTTTCTAGGCAGTACTAGGGCTGGAGTGTAGGAAGTCGTTCTTGGCGGAACTGCTGTGTGTAAAGACATGAGGATGCACAGAACCTGGTGTTGTCAGGAAGCGGGGAATTTCCCCTCTATCCCTCCTGAGTTCTTGTGGCTGGACTAATAATAAAATGGAAAAAGAAAAGAAAACTAACTTGTGTTCACAGAGGTCTTATAGAAATGAGACCTAAGAAGTGGCCAAAGCAGGCAGATTTTATACTTTTTTAGACAAAATGATAATACATTTGTGAGGAATTGACAGGACAAAGAAACTTAGGTTTGGGGTGTGCAATTAGTAAGGAATCTAAACAGAGTTTGGGATGGGGTTAATAAATTAAAGAAGTAACAAGATTTGTTTATATAAGGCTCCTTGGCCTGAATTCCCTACATCTGTTGATAAGGATGTTCTTCCACCTCCAGATGCAGGGCGTGCATCTTTCACGTGAGAGATTTATTTCCTGCTTTCAGGGAGACACAGAGGAAGGTCAGAGTGTCCCTCTTGCATTGGCCATTTCTTAAGTAACTTTAATTCAAAATCATTCATATGGGGGAGGTCCCTGGTGGTCTAGTTAAGATTTAACACTTTCATTGCTGTGGCCCAGGTTCAAACCCTGGTCTGGGAACTAAGATCCCATATCAAGCTGCTACAGGCTGTGGGGAAAAAAAAATCAATATGCCACTGGGGTACATTTAGGGGCTGCCTACTGGGCCCCAACAGTACATTCAGGGAACATCTGGGTTCAGCTGGAGTGTCAGGTAGAAGGGGAAGAATTGTGGGAAATAAGGAGGTAAAGAATTAAATTGAGACCAGACTGCAAGAGGCCTTGCATGCCATGTCAATGTGCTTCGCCTTTGTGTAAGTGACAGGAAACTCATGGAACTATAGAGATGACTCATGTGTGGGAAATGAAGTTCTACAGCAACATGAATAGTGGATTAAAGTCAGGTGAGGCCAGCTTGGTTCTGCCAGTAACTGTATCTGAAGATGAATAAGACACATAGCTTAGAGACAATGAGAGGAAACACATAGGAAAGCAAACATGCACTCCATCCCAGGTACCCGTAACATGACTGTGGCAGTAATTCTGCAAGAGATGCTAAACCAAGGCCATAGTGGTAGGGATAGAGAAATGGAGATATTTGGAAGACATCTTCTTGGTATTTAAACTATCAGAACTTGAAGACCTGAAGAGGAAGGACTCAGGATGAATCCAAGATTTTAGCTTGTGTGGTGGAGAAACGCAAACAACAGAATTTTTATGGAAAGATCCAGGAATCTAGTTCTGATTCAGTTTAAGATGCCTGAGGGATGGCCAAGTAGAGATGTCGGGGAGATGGTTAGAAATGTCGTTGGGAGTCTGGAGACACTGATCTTAAAGTCTTCAGCAAGAGGTTGGACTTGAAGGCATGAAAGGGCATGAGCAGAGAGACAAGAGAAGGGGATCAAGGTCAGAGCCTTGGAAGCACTAGTACTTGAACAGGAGAAGAAATACAAACTGTGCAATGTACCAAAAAGGTACAGACATGGAGAGTATTCTGGAGTCTTTGAGGTGTTGATGAGTTCTACAAACACTCTTATTTGAAGGACTTTAGGGTGTCGTAGAAACTGGGGTTTTCCCTAGGCCAACAAACTGGGAACTTAGTTGACAGTCTCTATGTCTGTGCCTGCTGGCTTCCTAGGGCCTGGCCTAAGGATAAGACTGTGTCTTTTTGTTAACTGGAACACCCACATCAATAACCCTTGATCAAATCATTAAATGATTAATCCAGTGAGTGCTTAATGATCCACTCTAATTGGTCAATAGGCTGACCATAATGAAGATCAAAATGTCCCTTTGTCACAACAGTTGGACCAATTCATCATGTAGACGTTTCTTGAGATAAGCATTTACTTTTTCAGTTATTCGCAGGCTTCTGGTCAGATTGTCAGTTACTCTTCAGCTAGGTAAGTTGTGCTTAAATTAATGGGGTCAAGGCTCAGTGACCTCTTATGCCCTCGTTGCCCTTTCTGAGGGTTACCTGTCAGACTCCAGGCATGAGTAAGAAAGGGAAAAATAATAGGGAAAACAAGAAAAGAGAAAAAGACAGGAGAGGAAGAGAAAGGAGGAAAGGAGAAAATGAAGTGTTGAAAGAGGGAAAGAAATGAAAAAGAGAAAAGGAAGTGGTTTATCTGAATTTGTTCCCAAAGGGTAAAATGAAATCTTTCCTACAGTCACAAGATTAAGTCAGCAGTTAGGTGTGGTAGGAAGCATGCATGTGGATCCCAGATGAACCTGGGCTCTGAGACCTGGCTTTGCCTTTCTAATTGTGTAACACTGAACCAGGTAACCTCTCTGAGCATCCTAAGAGGTAGTGTGGTGCAGATGGGAAGAGCTGTGTCTCTGGAGCTGGGTTTAAATCTTGATTCTGACACATACCAGCTGTAGGACCTTGGGCTGTAGGACCTTAACCTCTTAATGACCCAGCTTCCTCATGTTTTAAAGTGGGGATAATAACAGAATATGCTTTATTTAGTTGTTGTGGCTCTTAATGAGTTAATACTTACAAAGGAGTTAGAAGAGTATGCTTGATAATGTTTGCTGTTAGCTATAAAATTGTAGCATTTAGATTGTAACATTTGTAAAAGGTTCTAGCCCAGTGCCTGACTCATGGAGGCACGCATAAATGTGGCTCATCTTCCTTTGCCTCAACTCCTCAGCACCCCAGATTAGAAGAATGACTCTTTGTTAGCTTCCTCTTCTCCACCAGGGTGGTTCCAAGCCCATCTGGACCAGGCTCTTCCAACCCCTCATCCGTATCCTGGTCTCATCTGGCCCTGGGTCAAAGAGATGGAACACCACAGGGGACGAGGGTTTTAATAGTTTGCTTTTTTCCAAAGAAATCTTAAGAGTAGTGACAAATGGTTTAATAATTTCACAGTTAATTTTGCAACAGCTTTCAAAGCTCAGGACTTTTGGAACATAGACAAGACTTGTGTATGTATGGTATGCTGGTTGAAACAATAACCCAGAAGAGTGATCTCTGAGGACAACAATTAAAGTCAATACCAGTAAAGCTCAATAACCATTCTTTTGTATATGAACTTAGTGCAGAACATATAGTAAAAGAGCGAGGCAAGTATTTTTGCCCCTTTTCTGACTAATGGAGATATATACCACGTACACACACACACACACACACTTCACACAATTCATTGGCAGTATGAAACCAAATTTTATGATTTTTTTTAAAAAAAGCCATTCTTCTCATATTTAGCATAATTCTTGGAATCCAAAGTCAAAAGTTGGGCAGGCATAAATCCTGGATGGAGGAACACCTGTGAATGAAGGTGAAGAGCTCTGCACAACAAATTCACTCCTGAAATGAAGGGAGAATAAAAGTGCCTCCCTCCACTTCTCCCAGCCTCTGATCACCTCCACTCTCCTGTGATTTCCCATTACTTTAAAGAATTATTTTAAAGAATTATTTTATTGAAGTATAGTTGATATACAATGTATTAATTTCTACTGTACAGCAAAGTGATTCAGAGATATATATAGATATATATGTGTTATGTGTATATGTGTGTGTATATATATACACACATTCTTTTTTTAATTTTATTTTTTTTGTCTTTTTAGGGCTGCATCCACAGCATATGGAGATTCCCAGGCTAGGGGTCGAATCAGAGCTCTACCCATGGGCCTATGCCACAGGCACAGCCATGTGAACCCAAGCCACATCTGGGAACTACACCACAGCTCATGGCAACACTGAGCAAGGCCAGGGATCGAACCTGCATCCTTATGGATATTAGTCAGATTCATTTCCACTGAGCCATGACAGGAATGCCTACATAAACATTCTTTTTCGTATTCTTTTCTGTTATGTTTTATTGCAGGATATTGAACATAGTCCCCTGTGCTATACAATAGGACCTTGTCATTTATCCATTCTATATATAAGAGTTTACATCTACTAATCCCAAACTCCCAGTTCTTCTTTCCCCCTCTGCCCCACTTGGCAATCACAAGTCTGTCCTCTATGTTTGTAAGTTTGTTTCTGTTTCATAGATAAGTTCATTTTTTTCATACTTAAGATTCCATGTATAAGTGACATCATATGGTATTTGTCCTCTTTCTGACTTACTTCACTTAATAGAATCTCTAGGTGTATTCATGTTGCTGCAAATGGCATTATTTCAATCTTTTTTATGGCTGAGTAATATTGTAATATTCCATTATATATACATATATACACCATATCTTCTTTATTTGTCCCTCTGTTGATGGACATTTTGGTTGCTTCCATGTCTTGGCTATTGTAAATAGTGCTGTAATGAACATTGAGATGTATGTATCTTTTCAAATTATAATTTTCTCTGGATATGTGCCCAGAAATGGGATTTCAGTGTCATATTGCAATTCTATTTTTAGTTTTTTGAGGAGCACCCATACTGGTGTCCTATTGGCTGAATCCCTTTTACTTTCTACTGCTGCCCAGGGGACTAAAAGAAACAATGGCAGATCTCCTCTGGTGCCAGCAAATGCAGATGAAACTAAGTAGTTTAAAGGAGGGTGAGCACATGTATCTGGCATCAAACTACTTGAATTTGATTCTCACATTCACCACTTATTAGGGTTATGAGTTACACAAGTTTTAAACCTTCTTCTTGCCTCAGTTTTCTCATCTCTGAAGTGGAGATGATGGCAGAACCTCTGTATAGGGTTACTGAGATGACTAAACAAGGTGTTTAATGAGACTAAGTGGTTAGCCTGGGCTCTGACTCATGCTTAGCAGTCAATACCTAGTTTCTCTTGATAAATAGCTCAAGGTGAAGGCACATACCAGGTCAGTTGTATAGAAAATCTTTTTCCCACCCTGGAATGGATGGGCACTCCTCCCAAGGTGCTGGAGAAATCAAGTTTGTCTTAACAGCAGCAATGTGTTAATCCTGCAGACCTCCTTAGGATATGGCTATCTCTTAAGTGTTTACTGTGTGCTAGGTTATCCTTTATGATTTGCTGTCAAGCTCACATGTCAATTATCTTGGAATTACTGATTAATCACTTTAGAAAATATCTGCCTCTTCCACTTTACAAGGGGAAGCCTGAGCTGCCCAAAGGGGAGGATGATTAACACTTGCCAAGTTCAAACCAGGATGTGGGAGATTGAGGGGTCTTACAATCACCCATACATTTCTGCCACCGAGGCAGCCCAGTGAAGTCTTCAGCCAGGGGAGCATCTCCTCTTTCTTAAAGATGGCTTCTGCTTCTCTCCTGGTGACATCTCAAGGTTGCCTTGCGGGTGAGGTGGGGGTGGTGGTCAAGGACTGTCATGTCTTTAGGGCTTTGACCTCAGCAAGGTACACCAACTTCAACATGTTGCTTCTGATACTTTTAGAGATAAGATAGAGTCAGAGGGGAAATAAAAAGATGTTTGTTAGAGGTGTGGAAAGAGCCCGAGGGAGCAGAATGGGGGAAATTCAGGTGATAGGTAGTAGCACCAGGCGAGCAGTATGTTTTTGGTTTCAGCCAGGTGGAACTGGACTTGAACTGATGATTCAGCCTTCTGCATCAAAATGCCCCTTGCACATATCCCATGTTTCTGAGTCCTGGGTTCCTTTCTTTTCCTCACCAAATTGCTGAGTGAGCATGGAAACATTATTTTCAAGGAAGAGATCAATGTTGCCCTCAAAAAAAATGGGGATGGGAGACACCTCTGACCCATCACACTTAACATCTCCTAAAGACCCTGGGAGGAAGTCGGTTGTGATGGTAGCTGGGGGACAGGGGGCAGAATTTGGGGGAGCCTGCCTGTTCTGCCTTCTCCAGCCAACTTTGCCCACCTAGTCCCATGCCCCACCCCCACCATCGCTGACTTTTGTTCTTATCTTATTCACTTACTGGCAGGTGCATAGAAAGACCTGAATTAATTTTTGTTGAATGAACAAAAGAACTTATATTTTGAGGCTCTGTCTAATATATATGTATATATTTTTCTCTTTTTCTTTAAGAGCCACACCTGCACGATAGGGAAGTTCCAGGCTAGGGATCAAATCAGAGTTGCATCTGAGGCCTATGCCACAGCCACGGGAACACTGGATCCGAGCCACATCTGCAAGCTGTACCTCAGCTTGTCGCAAATGATGGATCCTTACCCCACTGAGTGAGTCCAGGGATTGAACCTGCATCCTTATGGAGACTACGTTGGGTTCTTAGGCCACTGAGCCACAACAGGAACTGTGAGGCTCTGTATATTAACATTATATTTGCATGTATATGTGCCAGCCAGAAAGGCAGCATAGGGGATGTTTACAGATAATAATAATAATACTACTACTAATAATTGTTTTTTCTCCCATAAGCAAAATCTTAGAGGCCCAGGAAAGCTCCTGCATTCTCCCTGCTGCCCAAACTTTTCTCTCAGAGAAAGTCTTGGAAGATTTGGCCCTAACTACTCTGTGGAGAATTAATAAAGGGCAAAGATGCATATCACACACCCACATCAGACACATTCCTTATGAAGCACAGGTTGAACTGGCCAGGAATGCAAGAAGCCCAACCCTGAACCCAGATTCTAGGAGATTTGGACAGGTACACGGTGAAACAATGGACAGTGGCTTTACATGCCCCCGCTACCATCAGCACCTCACTCCCCCTGACATAAATCAACCACCAGCCTAGATGCAAACACAGCGGGAGGAAAACACCCAGAAGGAAAGCGGAATGTTGACGTGACACAAAGGACAGGAATGTGGAAGTTGGTAAGTCAGTTTTAACCACTGATCTTCAGCTGTACGAGAACAGCAGTGATACCCCCCGGGGGTTAGAAACAGGGAACCTGGCAATTTAGAGACAACATTGAGGGGTTTTTAAGGGCAGGGAAGGGTTCCTCTCCTTTAGGTGGCCTGTGGTTTGCTGCTTTGCCAGGAAAAAGTACTGCATTGGAAATGCCTGTAACATGCCCCATTAGAAAGCAGGCATACAGCTAAGGTAGGGCGACTGGGAGAAGCCTCTAGTTCTCAGAGTACCAGGTAACATAACAGGGGCTCAGGACATTTTGCTGAATTGTAGACTCTGATGAATAATTCTCCAGAGACTGTAGCTCTTGCTTCCTGGATCGCTTTTTTTTAAAAAAAAATATTTTATTGTTGATTTATACTGTTCTGTCAGTTTCTGCTGTATTGCAAAGTGACCCAGTTATTTATACACACACACACACACACACACACACACACACACACACACACACACACATATGCATATTCTTTTTATCACAAGTGATTAGATACAGCTTCCTGTGCTCTACAGCAGGATCTTATTCCTTATCCACTCCAAATGCAATAATTGGCATCTACTAACCCCAAACTCCCAGTCTACCCCACTTCCTTCCCTTTCCCCTTGGCAACTACGAGCCTGTTCTCCATGTCCATGAGTTTGTTTCTTTTCTGTAGACAGGTTCATTTGTGCCATATATTAGATTCCAGATAGAAGTGATATCATATGGTATTTACATTTCCCTTTCTGACTTATTTCACTTAGTATGAGAGTATCTAATTCCATCCATGTTGCTGTAAATGACATTATTATGTTCTTTTTAGGGCTAAGTAGTATTTCATTGTGTATACATACCACATCTTCCTAATCCATTCATCCATTGTTGGGCATTTAAGTTGTTTCCGTGTCTTGGCTATTGTGAATAGTGCTGCAATGAATGCAGCAGGGCATGTATCTTTTGAATGAAAGTTTTATCCAGATATATGCCCAGGAGTGGGCTTGCTGGATCACATGGTAGTTCTATATTTAGTTTTCTGAGGTATCTCCTTAGAGTTCTCCAAAGTGGTTGTACCAATTTACATTCCCACCAACAATGTAGGAGGGTTTCCTTTTATCCACACCCTCTCCAGCATTTTTTCTTTGTAGACTTAATAATGATGGCCTTTCTGACCTGTTTGAGGTGGTACCTCATTGTGGGTTTTTTTTTTTTTGTCTTTTTCCCTTTTTCTTGAGCCACTCCCGCGGCACAAGGAGGTTCCCAGGCTAGGGGTCTAATTGGAGCTGTAGCTGCCGGCCTACACCAGAGCCACAGCAACGCGGGCTCCGAGCCACATCTGTGACCCACACCACAGCTCACGGCAACGCCAGATCCTTAACCCACTGAGCCAGGCCAGGGATCGAACCTGCAATCTCATGGTTCCTAGTCGGATTCATTAACCACTGCGCCACAATGGGAATTCCCTCATTGTAGTTTTGATTTGCATTTCTCTGACAATTAGTGGTGCTGATCACTTTTTTTCATGTGCCTAATGGCCATCCATATGTCATCTTTGGAAAAATGTCTGTTCAGATCTTCTGCCCATTTTTCAGTTGGGTTGTTTGCTTTTTTGCTCTTGAGTGGTATGAGTTGTTTGTGTATTTTGGAAATTAAGCCCTTGTCGGTTGCATCATTCAAAACTATTTTCCCTTATTCTGTAGGTTGTCTTGTTTTTTTGATGGTTTCCTTTGCTGTGCAAAATTTTCTAAATTTGATTAGGTCCATTGGTTTAAACTTGTTTTAATTTCTAATGCTTTGAGAGACTGATCTAAGAAAACATTTGTGGAGTTCCTGTGATGGCTCAGAGGAAACAAATCTGACTAGTATCCATGAGGACGCAGGTTTGATCCCTGGCCTTGCTCAGTGGGTTAAGGGTCTGGTGATGCCATCAGCTATGGTATAGTTGCAGATCCTGGCTGTGGTGTAGGCCAGTGGCTATAGCTCAATTCAGCCCCTAGCCTGGAACCTTTGTATGCCATAGATGTGGCCCTAAAAAGACAAAGAAAAAAAAAAAACAAGAAAATATTTGTATGGTTTATGTCAGAGAATGTTTGCCTATGTTCTCTTCTAGGAGTATTATGGTGTCCATTCTGAGTTTATTTTTGTGCATGGTGTGAGGGTGTGTGCTAGTTTCTTGATTTACATGCCACTGTCCAGTTTTCCCGGCACCACTCGCTGAAGAAAATGTGTTTTTCCCATTTTATATTCTTGTCTCCTTTGTTGAAAATTAATTGACCATAGGTATCTGGGTTTATTTCTATGTTCTCTATTCTGTTCCATTGATCTGTATGTCTGTTTTTGTACCAGTACCACACTGCCTTTGTTACCGCAGCTTTGTAATATTGTCTGAGTCTGGGAGGGTTATGCCTCTTGCTTGTTCCCCTGCCCCCCCTCAGGATTGCTTTGGCAATTCTGGGTCTTTTATGATTCCATAAAAATTTTTGGATTGTTTGTTCTAGTTCTGTGGAAAATGTTATGGGTAATTTGATAGAGAGTGCATTAAATCTGTAGATTGCTTTGGGAATATGGCCATTTTAACAATATTAATTCTTCCAGTCCAGGAGCATGGCATATCTTTCCATTTCTTTGAATCCTCTTTAATTTCCTTGATTAATGTTTTATAGTTCGCAGCATATAAGTCTTCCACCTACTTGTTCAGGTTTATTCCTAGGTATTTAATTTTTGGGGGTGTGATTTTAAAAGGTATTGTATTTTTACATTCATTTTCTAATATTTAATTGTAAGTATATAGAAATGCAAATAGTTTCTGAACATTAATTTCATAGCTTGCTACTTTGCTGAATTCGTTGAGTAGTTTTTATGTGGGGCCCTTAGGGTTTTCCATATATAGTATCAGGTCATCTGCATAGAGGACAATTTTACTTCTTCTCTTCCAATTTGGATATCTTTTATTTCTTTTGTTTGTCAGATTTCTGTGGCTAGTACTTCCAATACTATGTTGAATAAAAGTGGTGAGAGTGGGCATCCTGTCTTCTGGATTTTAGTGCAAAGGACTTCAGCTTTTCTCTGTTGAGTATTATACTGGCTGTGGGTTTGTAATAAATGGCTTTTATTATGTTAAGTTATGTTCTCTCTATACCCACCTTGGTAAGAGTTTTTATCATGAGTGGATGTTGGATTTTCTCAAATTCTTTTTCTGCATCAATTGAGATGAGCATGTGGTTTCTGACTTTTGCTAATGTCATATATGATGTTGATTGATTCGCATATGTTGAATCAACCTTATAAACACTTGGGGTGAATCCCACTTGGTTGTGGTGTTGAATCTTTTTTATATGTTGTTGGATTCAGTTGGCTAAAATTTTGTGGAGAATAGGAAATACTTATAAGGAACATGAAAATTTTTCCCTTTTAAGAGCTTTGAATATGTCTTGCCACTCTTGTGGCTTGTAGAGAAATCAGCTGATAGCCTTATTGGGATTCCCTTATAATTAACTCTTTGTTTTTCACTCGCTGACTTTAGAATCCTCTCTTTATGTTTCACTTTCGCCATTTATATTATGTCTTGGTGTGAACATGTTTGGGTTCAACTTGTTTTGGGCCCTCTGTGCTTTCTCTGTCTTAATATCTGTTTCCTTTAGATTTGAAAAGTTTTCAAACATAATTTCTTCAAATATATTTTCAATCCCCTTTTCTTTTTATTCTCCTTCTGGAATCCCTATTATGCATAGATTGGCCTGCTTTATATTATCCCATAGATCTCTTATATTGCTTTCATGTTTTTTCATTTGGTTTTCTGCCTGCTGTCCTGATTGGCTTCTTTCCATTATTCTATCTTCCAAATCACTAATTTGTTCCTCTGCATTACTTGTTCTTCTCTTCAGTTTGCATCTCTGCAAATGAATTTTCTAACTTTTCTTGGCTCCTCTTTATATTTGCTAGTGCTTTTCTAAATTAACCTGCATTGCTGTGCATACCTGCTCTTAGTTCCTTCATATTTGCTCTTAATTCCTTCCATATTTTCACTATCTCCTTTTTGAACTTGGTTTCCATTAGACTGCAGAGGTCTCTTTCATTGTTTGTTCCTTCAGGGGAACTCTTCTGTTCTTTTACCTGGGAATGGTTCCTGAGCTTCTTCATTTTGCTTATATTTTTCTTATTCTGTGCATTTAAGGAAAACTGCTACTGTAATCTTGGAGGGCTATTTATATGTGAGAGTGTCCCTGGGTATTTTGTCAAGACTTACTATTTATTTTTAGGGTATTGCTTGTGATTCCAGGGAGATGGAGGCAATAGGCAGGGCTAGTAGCCAGTTCATGGTTTCTGGGCCCTTGACAGTGTCAAGGAACTATGGGAAGGTGGCATAGGCTGCTTCTAGGTGCAAGGCCATGGGGAATGTCAGTGACCCTTAGGCAGGTGTAGGCGGTGCCCAGAGCATTTGGCAGTGGCAGAGACAGAATGTGTGCATTCCCAGGGGAGTGAGAGCAACAATGGGTGGTGCTCAGTTGCATTGCCTTCCTCTGTGCCAACCTCTGAGGTGACTGGGGCTGTAGGTGGTACCTGTATACAGATCCCTAGTGGTGGTGGGCCATGCCCAACTCTGGAGTCTGGGATGATTGAGTTTGTCCCAGCTGCCTGTAGACCACAGAAAAGGTACCTCAGCATGTTTAGCCAACACAGGAGGCACCACTACCTGTAGCCTACTCAAGAGGGGCCTGTTGCCTATAGCTGTGCAAGAGGTGCCTCACTATCCATAGCCCCATGCTCCACGCATGAGCAGAGAAAGATATTCCTATGGCAGTCCACCCCTCCTCCCCTTGTCCTCCCAACAATGGGCCTTGCAGGCCCAGACCTCCTCCTAGGTTCCCTCGGTTGTGACAATCTGCTTACCAGCCCTTGGTGCACCACTCCTTAGCCCCTCAAGCTGTTTCCACATAGCCAACTCTAGTCCTCTCCCCAGAATGGACCTCCAGAGCCTGAGTCTCAGCACCCAGCCCCCACCCAAGTGTCTCAGGATGTGGTGTCCCAGGAGGTAATACCAATGGTCTTTGCAGCTCTCTCTCTGCTTTGCCCTCCTCATTCTAGGTGCTGTGATTTTCTCTGAGGTTCTGAGGTCCATCTGTCTTGGCTGATGGAGAACCTCATCCTGTTAGGAGGCTTCCAAGGGTGTTAGTTCCTTTCTTCTTTCACAGCTCCCTCTCAAGTGTGCTAGTCCTGGCCTGATTCCTTTATCTCCCTCTCTCTTTTATTCTTTTTGTTCTACCCAATTATGTGGAGAGTTTCTTGACCTTTGGGGAGGTTTAAGGTCTTCTGCCAGTGTTCAATAGATGTTCTGTATGAATCATTTTACATGTAGATTTTTTTTGATGTATTTGTTTGAGAAGGTGAATGACATATCTTACTCCTCTGCCATCTTGATCCTGCCCTACTTCCTGGATCACTCTAAAGTCTCATTTGAGGTATGCCAGAAGGAACACTGGTCCTTAGGCAAGTAATCATGCCCATCCCAACTCTAGCCAAAATTCTTCCCTTTTTGGTTTAATCTATAGTTGTTCTTCCAGATTAAGTCCAAGGGCTCCCTAAAGTCCACATTAAAAAACTTTTGCTTTAGGAGTTCCCTGGTGGCCTAGTGGGTTACGGATCCAGCATTCTCACAACTGTGGCTTGGGTTCAGTCCCTGGCCTGGGAACTTCAGCATGGTATGGCCATGGCCAGAAATCCTTCTATTGTTTGTGGGGTTTTTTTGTTTGTTTGTTTTAAACCCATTAACCCATTAACACTTGTCAGCTCTGGTCAGTTTATCATATTTTTGCAGTGGAATAGGACCCATAGAGTAAGGTAAGGTGGGAGGCATGGGGAGGTGGGAGAGGTCGGGGTTAGGGGACTGCGAAGGATTCTCATTTCACCCACACTTCAGTCTGATAAGGGAGGCTGCACAAGCACTGTCTCCATTTTACATATGAGGCAATTGAGGCTCAGAGAGTTAAGTGTCTTGCCTGACACCATAGCCTTAGTGAGTACTGAAGCCCAGGACAGTGGTCTTTCCATCAGGTTGCATCCTTCTGAGACTTTCTTGGTTTGTGCTGAGAATTTCAAAGAAATGCCCTCCTGGGTACCTATAGTTTGGGAGCTGACAGTGCCTGGGAAATTTTAGCTCTCCCTTGATCTCTGCAGCTCCAGAGGTATGAACTCCCATGCAGCAACTGAGAGAATAAATGTGTATCATCTAGAGGGAAATGGGAAATGGTTGATGTTATAAAGTACATCAATCTAGTATTCATCCAACATATAGCCATTGATCACCTATTATGTGCCAGGCACTCTTCTGGGTCCAGAGGATACAATAGTTAATAAAAGAGCCTGTGTTCTAGTGAGCACTCGTTGAGCTAGTGAGGAGACACAAGCATTTCCAGTATGGTGGATGGAGATACATACCATGGACAAAAAGGGAATGTAGAGATTGAGTGGGGAAGGTAATGGATGTGATGTTAAGTTGGGTGGTCAGGACAAACCTGTCAATACAGTGAACTTTGAGCCAAGTCTCCAGGGAGGTGAAGGAGTAAAGTATGAGGACATGGGAGAGGGCTGTTCCAGACAGAGGGAATGGCAGGAGCAAAGACTCTACTACAAGACATTGATGACACATGGTTAAGAAAACTCTAAGTAAGATAAATTGTTTGGTGGTCCCTGAAGAAATAGGTTTTGTTTAAGGGGGATAGATACATCGTTAATACATAAGCCATAAGCCGACAATTTAAACATTTGGCCTATAATTACCATAGAATAAATCAATATCTGAATCTTGGACTATGGATTAAGTAGTACATTATCTTTTAAAATTACTTTTTCATTAGGAAAATCTTTAACTTATTAATTAATAAAATTAATAATTTACTGACTGTTAGAAGGTTTTACGTCATGTTTTGGTCAAACCTGATTCTTTTGCATTGTGGAGGTGTTTGAGTTCCCACTGTGGTGTTGCATGGGGCAAAGGTATTGTGAGCACATGGCGATCACAATAGGCATGATTTGGTTCCTCCCAAACTCCATGCAACTCACCCCAGAAGTATTTCAACACAGAGAAGAAACGGACTTGTGAGGACAGTGTTTCACACAGCCTGGGTTTCTGTGCATTCAATGGTACAGACACCACGATACCTCTGAGAGTAGAAGATAACACCAGCTGTTCGTTGCACAGGTAATCATAATCCTGGATCAACTTCTGCCTCTGCTGATCTGGTCATCTGGTCAGCGGACTGGCCTCTAGTCAATTTGGTTCAACAAGCATTTATCCAATACCTATTGTCTTAGTCCCTTCTGGCTGCTCAAACAAACTGGCATAGAACAGCTGGCTAATAAACAAGAGAAAATTATTTCTCACAGTTCTGAAGGCTGGGACATCCAAGGTCAATGTCCCTGCAGACTTGGTGTCTGAGACCCTCTTCCTGGTTCATAGACACTAGTCTTCTCGCTGTGTCCTCACACGGCTGGAAAAGCGAGGGAGCTCTCTGAGGTCCCTTCTATAAGGGCACTAATGTCATACATGAGGGATCCATTCTTATGACCTAATCACCTCCCAAGGGTCCCACTTCCTACCTCCATCATGTTGGGGGTTAGGTTTAACAGGTGAATTTTAGGGGCACATAAGCACTCAATATATAGCACCTACTTTGCACTAGGAACTGTGTGAAGTGTTGGGAACATAACAGCGAACAAAGCAAAAATGGTACCTGCTTTCACAGGGCTTCCATCTCCAGAGAAACAGTTCCTGACTTGTGATGGTTAGACTGATAGTGTTTTGACTTTATGACGGTGCAGAGTCTTATGCATTCAGTAGAAACCATACTTCGGATTTTGAATTTTAATCTTTTCCCAGGTTAGCCATGTTCTATGTGACATTCTCTTGTGATGCTGGGCAGTGGCAGTGAGCTCCCAGTCAGCCACACAATCATGAGGATGAACAACCAATACACATGTGACCACTCTCTACACAGACAGCCATTCTGTTTTTCACATTTCAATAAATTACATGAAATATTCAACAGAATATAAAATAGGTTTTGTGTTAGAAGATTTTGCCTAATTGTAGGCTAATGTAAATGTTCTGAGCATGCTTAAGGTAGGCTAGGCTAAGATATGTTCTTTGGTAGGTAAGGTGTATTAAGCGCATTTTCTTTCTTTTTTGCCTGCACCCATGGCATGTGGAAGTTCCCAGGCCAGGGAGTGAACCCATGCCACAGCTGTGATTGTGCCACAGCTGTGGCAACACTGAATCCTTAACCTGTTGAATGTTCAAACATATTTTCAACTTCACATAATTTCAATTTACAGTGGGTGTTTCAGGACACAGCCCCATCCTAACAGGAGATCTGTATGGACAATGAACAAGTTTATCAATAAACAAACAATAAAAAGTGGACGATCACGACTAATGAAGCAAACCAATTGAGCATGGTGACAGAGAGTGACAGTGGGTACTTCACCTAGTTTGAGAGGATCAAAGAGACCCTCTCTAAGGAGCTGAGGCTTAAATGGAGACCTGCAGCATCAGAAGCAGTCAGAAGGGGAATTCCTGTTGTGGCTCAGTGGTAGTGAATCCAACTCGTATCCATGAGGACATAGGTTCGATCCCTAGCTTTGCTCAGTGGATTGGGGATTCTTCGTTGCTGTGTCTGTGGCATAGGCGGACAGCTGCAGCTCTGATGTAACCCCTAGCCTGGGAACTTCCATATGCTGTATGTTTGGCCCTTAAAAGAAGAAGCAGCAGCAGCAGCAGCAGCCAGGGGGGGAGGGCAGCTAATGGGAGAGCAGCCCTAACCTAGGGAAGTCCGTGTGCAGAGGGTGACGGTGAGGAGGCAGTGTAATGTCCAGGATTGCAGAAGGCCAGAGTGAGTGGAGTGCAGTGAGCCTGTGCAGAATGACAGGACTGGTTGCCAATCAACTGCTCTATAAGTACAACAAAAACGGTAGTGTTCCTTCAGTCATGTGGCTCATACAGATCCAAAAATTATCTTGCAGGAGCTAAGAATGGGGTTTGCCCTTATCTTATATAGAGGAGGTATCACTTACTTTATTTATTTGTTTGTTTTTAGATTTTTAGGGCCTCACCTGCAGCATATGGAGGTTCCCAGGCTACGGGTCTAATTAGAGCTACAGCTGCTGGCTCTACGCCAGCCACAGCAACGTGGGATCCCAGCCATATCTGCAACCTACACCACAGCTCATGGCAACGCAGGATCTTTAACCCATTGAGCAGGGCCAGGGATCAAATCCGCAACCTCATGGTTCCTAGTTGGATTCGTTGCCGCTGCACCACGATGGGAACTCCAGGTGTCACTTATTAAAAAAAAAAAAAAATTATTGGAGTATAGTTGACTTACAATATTAACATTAGTTTCAGGTTTATAGCAAGGTGAATCAGTTATACATATACATATATCCATTCCTTTTCAGATTCTCTTTCCCACATAGGTTATTATAGAGTACTGAGTAGATTTCCCTGTGCTATACAGTAGGTCCTTGTTACTTATCCATTTTATATAAAGTAGTGCGTGTGTGTTAATCCCAACCTCCTCATTTAATTCTCTCCCCAACGTTTCCCCTCTGGAAACCCTAAATTTGGTGTTGAAATCTTTGAGTCTATTTCTTTTTTTTTGTCTTTTGTCTTTTTTGTTGTTGTTGTTGTTGCTATTTCTTGGGCCGCTCCCGCGGCATATGGAGGTTCCCAGGGAGGGGTTGAATCGGAGCTGTAGCCACCGGCCTATGCCAGAGCCACAGCAACGCGGGATCCGAGCCGCGTCTGCAACCTACACCACAGCTCACGGCAACGCCGGATCGTTAACCCGCTGAGCAAGGACAGGGACCCAACCCCCAACCTCATGGTTCCTAGTCGGATTCGTTAACCACTGCGCCACGACTGGAACTCCTGAGTCTATTTCTGATGCAAAGCTTTGTGAATAAGATCTTTTGTATCATTTTTAGTAGATTCCACGTATTAGTGACCTCATATTATATTTGTCTTTCTCTGCCTGACTTACTTCACTTAGTATGATAATTTCTAGGCCCATCCATGTTGCTGTAAATGGGATTATTTCATTCCTTTTTATTCTATTTTATATATATATAATATATGTGTGTGTGTGTGTGTGTATATAAATAGCGTATCTTCTTTATCTCTTCCTCTGTTGATGAACATTTAGGTTGCTTCCATGTCTTGGCTATTGTAAATAGGGCTGCAATGAACATTGGGGGGCATGTATCTTTTTGAATTATGTTTTTCTCCAGGCATATGCCCAGGAATGGAACTGCTGGATCATAGGGTAGTTCTCTTCATTGTTTGTTTGTTTGTTTGTTTTTGCTTTTTACAAGTTTTTATTGCAAAAAATAAAGCCGAGGTTAATTTCACATAAATATCTGGGGAGGGAAGGGGAGAGGGATGGGGTAGGGGCTTGGCCCCTACCTCCTCCTCTCTTTCACACTGTATTGTAAAAGCAAAGGGGATGGCTTGCCGAACCAGCGGGAGAGCCATATCTGCTTCATGGTCATGTGATCGGGGAGAACTTCATTGTCAAAAAGGAGCTTCACATGCTGGGGACTTAGCATCAAGCGGTGACAGATGACCTTCTGGAGATGGCGAACCTCAGCTCTAACAGAACATTGGACATATTTGTTCTGCAGGACGCTTTTATTCTTGTCTTTGCTAGAACTCAGCCTCTCCAGGCATAGGCTTAGCTGCTCATCATAGTGATAGTAGCGGGCTTTTGAGTGGTCGAAACTGCTGAAGGGGAGGCCGAGGTTGCTCAGGGCTGGCTCTTCCCCCCTGGGCTGAGTGATCCTGTCCAAGCCTCGGGACTGGTAGAATTCTTGGATCTGTTTCTCTTCACTGTCTTGCAAGCCTGGCACTAGCTTGTACATGATGTCCTGCGTGGCCCGGTCCAGTTTGAGGTTAAGCAGTGGCTGTGTCTCATGGATCTTGATGTTGCACATGGGGCAGTACTTGCTGGTTTGGAGGTACATCACAATACAACTCTTGCAGAACATATGAAGACACTCAGTGATGGTAGTGGCATCCACGAAGTAGCCTGCGCACAGGCAGCAGACCTGTGCTCATTCAAGTCTTTGATCTTTACTCGAACCTCCTCCTCGTTCCGTAGCAGGTCCGTCTTGTGCACTGACTGGAGCTGGTTCCAAAGCCTCATCGTGATCGCTCTCTTCATAGTTTTTAAAGGAAACTCCATACTGTCGTCCACAGTGGTTGCACCAACTTACATTTTCTCCCACAGTGTAGGACGGTTCTTTTTTCTTCACACCCTCTCCAGCATTTATTGTTTGTAGACTTTTTTTTATGATGGCCATTCTGACTGGTGTGAGGTGATACCTCACTGTAGTTTTGATTTGCATTTATCTAATAATTAGTGATGTTGAGCATCTTTTCATGTGCTTTTTGGCCATCTGTCATCTTTGGGAAAATGTTGTCCCTTATTTTTTAAGGCAGGTTAATTGGAATGTAGTTTACACACAATACGTTTTTAGTGTACATTCTTTTGAGTTTTGACAAACACATAAATTGGGTAGCTACTACCACAGTCAAGATTAAGAATGGTTTCATTATCCAGAAGAATTCCCTTTGTAGTTAGTCCCTCCTCCCCCAGCCCTCTGGCTCCTGACAACCCCTGGTCTGTTTTCTGTCCCTATAGTTTTTACCTAAATGAAATTTTACATCATATAATGGCTCTTTAGTCTGATTTCTTCACTTACTGTAATACATTTGGGATTTCTCCCTGTGTTGTGTGTATCAATCGATTGCTCCTTTTTATTGCTGAGTAATATTCCTTAGTATCAGTGTACCACACTTTGTACTCATTCCCAGTAGAAGGAACAAAAATGCTTAAAGGAAATTATTACTCAAAATGGAGTCAGGAAGCCCTGAAGGGGGTGCTCTAACTCATGTTCCATGATGGCAGCTTACTTTACATTATTCCAGTAGGAAGAAGGAAGATTTTCTCCTGGTGCAGCAACAGCCCAGCCACTGAAAAGCCACCATAACTGTAAACTCTTGCTCTCCTCCAATGACTTTTTGTTCAAACAACTCAAGTCCCTCCTTTCATCTATGAAAGACATCCTCCTCTCATTTGTTCTCTGGACTAGCCTATATTTAACCATCTTTTGCATTTTCTGAAATGCAATTCCTCTGCTATTCCCAAATAAACTTGATTTTGCTTTTTGTTTTAAAGGTCAACAAAGGCCATTGGAGGGAGTTCCTGTATTGGCTCAGTGGTTAACGAATCCGACTAGGAACCATGAGGTTGCGGGTTCGATCCCTGGCCTTGCTCAGTGGGTTAAGGATCTGGTGTTGCCGTGAGCTGTGGTGTAGGTTGCAGATGCAGCTCGGATCCCATGTTGCTGTGGCTCTGGCGTAGGCTGGTGGCTACAGCTCCGATTCGAGCCCTAGCCTGGGAACCTCCATATGTCGAGGGTGCAGCCCTAGAAAAGACAACAAACAAACAAAACCAAAAAAAAAAAAAAAGCCATTGGATTGTTTTTGGTTTTTGGCAATAACGAATAACTCCACTGTTGATGTTTCCATTCAGTTTATTTTTTGTATGTGAATGTATTTTTTATTTCTTTAGGCTGTTTAGAAGTGGGATTGCTGGGTCTTATGTAGTATGTGTTTAACTTAATAAGAAAGTGCCAAACTGTTTTCCAAACAGTGGTTGTATCATTTTTGCATTCCCATCTTGAATGTATGAAAGTTCCAGTCAGCACTGGAACAAATCGAGTGAGCACACGTCTTTTTGTTTTGTTTTAAAGGTAGTTAATATCCCCTTTCTTTTCTCTCTCTCATAAAATTTGCAGCATTTCCTTCTAGATGGGATTCTGTGGTGTTTGGATATGGGTAGAGAATGTTGGATGTTTTGTGAATCACAAAGTAAGAGTAGCTGACAGAAGTGGAGAGGGCTCAGTTGGATCTGTTGAGGAGGCCTAAGCAACATTTGCTCTTATGTTCAGTGTACTAGATAGTTTTTTCTCTCTTAACTGCTTTAGCAAAACTTCAAAGCAGTTCCTACCTCTTTTGATAGTCATACAATCTGCTTCACAGAGAAAACAAAGAATAGGAAAAAAGGTGAGGTGGCAGATATTGGGGTGCATTCATTAAGTAATCCCACACTTTTGGGCAAAGTCATCCTCAAACACATATTATTTTCATCACACACCATTATTTTACTACTATAACGCAAAATATATGGATGTGATTGTCTGTTCCTTGGACCCTTTTTCAGGAGTAATGCACTTGAGTTCATATTTCCCCCACTATTTCATGTGACAAAGAACTTGGATTTGCAGCATGACTGGCTAAAAACGATTTGTAGTCTGGGTTAAAGAACTGACTGCAGATTACGGGTAAATTAAATGAGGTCAACTAAAACCCCTAGATCAGAAGAGGGTATACTCTAAGACATAAATGTTATTTCTCACTCACTTCACCTACCAGTCAGCATTCAGTGATGGCAGATCCAACCTCTGTCTCTGACCCTACTTCAGGTACATGGGGATGGTGGTTCTTTAAATTAGTGGCTGCTGTAGATAAATGCAACTCTCTGCCAGTAAAACTTGAAAGGCTAAGCTCACTTGAAAGAAATATTTCGCAGGAACACAGAGCTCTTGTAGTCCCCTGAGTCTTCCAGAGCTAGCCCCCAGCTCTCAGAAGCATCAGCAGCAGGGAAACCCCATGCCTGGTAATGCATCGCTCTGGAGATGCAAGCATGTCAGCATCAAAAGCATCTTCCTGTGAGAACAAAGGCTAGAATGGAGACCGGTTCAGATGGCTCCTGGTTTTTCCTACCTCATGGCTTCCTTGGGCTATCACAGCTAGGACTGAGCCTTGCGCCAGCTGATGATTGTAATAAAATATGACTCTGGGAGGAAGATTTGCTATTTCTTCGTTTCATCCCATAATCATTTCACAAGGCCCCATGTACTAGAATGTTTGACTTTGTCACCTTTCAAATCACTTCTCCCTATCCGGGGAGCCCCCGCCTCTCCAATGGGTAGGGCAGCATGGCGGGTGTGGACCAAATGGACTTTAACATGGGTGAGGTCACTGTCCAAAGGGTCAGGATTACTCACTTTAAGTGATATTAAACTGGAATTAGGGTTTGGGAAATTGGGAGGAGGGGATTGGAAAGAAAAAATAGTATAAAGATGTAGACTCCAGAAAACAGAGGCATAGTCCTGAGTCTGTATCCTTGAGTCCAAATAAGTTGTGTTTATAAAGAACGTGTACTGATGCTTTAAGTGCCAGAATCATTGGTTCAATCATTCAGTCATTTGACAAATATTGATGGGCCACCAATTTAGGATTAGACTCTAAGTACTAGGAAAATGGATGGGATTTTCTTGGACACTTACATTCTGGTGAGGGGAAACAGATAATAAAAAAGTAAACAAATGATAGGATGAAGTGATGCAGACTGGAGAAGGAGAAACTGGAGTGACATACATAACAAGATTTACCATTTTGACAAAAATGTACAATTCAGCAGCATTAAATACATCCCACATTGTCATATGGCCATCAGGATCCATCTCTAGAACTCTTCCATCCTTCCACAGAAACTACTCCTTAAATGCTAACTCCCCATTCTGCTGTCCCCCAGCCCCAGGCAACCACTGTTCTACTTTCTGTCTTTATGGATTTGCCTTCTCTCGGTACCTCCTATAAATGGGATTTTATAGCTGTCTTTTTGTGGCTGGCTTATTTCACTTGGCATTACGTTTTCAAGGTTCGTCTGTGTGGTACCATTTGTCAGAATTCCCTTGTTAAGGCTGGATAGTATTCCAATGTATGTATAGACCATATTTTGTTGGCTTACTCATCTGTGGATGAACATGGGATGGTTTTCACTTTTTGGCTGCTGTGAATAATGCTGCCAGGAACATGGGTGTTGAGACTCAGCTTTTAGTTATTGGCATCAGTGGTCTAATTTAACTCTTGCAATGAATGTATATGTGATTAAAACACAGATCCGCAACATGGGTTGTGTTTCCAGAAATCAAAACAAAAAAACTCAAAAAACCACATGGTGGCAAATGGTAAAGTGACTTAACTGATAGTGTAGTTCCTGTCCCCAAGATTTAGAGTTTACCTAATTATTTTCCTTATTTTTTTCATTAACCAAGTGTCCTTTATAGACATTGTCTTCTGCATTTCCAGATATTAATTGGGTGTAATTACAGAGAATATCAATTGAGTGCAAGGATTGCATGTTTAAATCACTGCAGTTTCTCTTAAAGTCCTCAATGTAAACTATATAATTTCAAAAAAATACAATTTTTTATATGCTGTGCCTGTAGTATATAGAAGTTCCCAGGCCATGGATTGTGACCAAGCCACAGCTGTGGCAATGCCAGATCCTTAACCCACTGTGCCACAGCAAGAACTCAAAAAATATTTTTTAAAAAATTGCATAATGTGAAAAAGCACCCAGAGATGACTTGGTCTTTAAATTGCCCCAAAGCTCAATCAGAATATTCTGAAGGAGAGGATGCCTCTCATTCTGATGGAACAAAGAAAAAACTTATGTTCCTGTAGCTGTGCCTGGTCTATAAAACTGTGCCTGAACAAATATGCCATAAGCCACATTCCATCAAGGTCCCTGTAGTGTGTTTTATCAGTGGGACAGGAATTTCCATAAGCCCCTGTCTACCCACAAGTTTAAGGAACAGTGATTATGACACCCTTTTTTGCCATATGTGGTATTTTTTCAAGGTGATCCTCTACAAATAAATGTCATTGCGCCTCTGACATTTATCTCATGAATGTGGTTTAATATGAGACCAAATGACTCCCCCCCATCTTCCCCATAATACATTTGAAATCTTACTATATTCATTCATTAATGTGGTAACTCAGTCATAGCTGAAGTCAGCCATCCAGGAAAGACTCTCTTGACTGTGGTTTAAGTGTTCAAAATTCCTTTAAGATTCATAAACTCTAAATCCCACAGAAAGATGTAGCCGTGTAGCTCTCCAAAGCCTTTTCACGGTAAGCATTTGCAAGACTTCACAAACAAATCACAGTTTTCTAGATTCACATTCCCTGTATCCCTGGCATCCTTTGCTTTCAAGGACTGTGTAAGAATCACCCTTACTTATGGTGATCTTATTATTTACACTACCATGGAATTCCAGATATTAACTAGGGTGGCTGTTCTCCACAATGAAGGATCTGCTGGGTGGGGGAGGGGGTGGCTTGGTGACAAGGTATCCTCCGATTGGGTTTTTAGCCCTGTGCTCATCAATCACATGCCCCAGAACTCCAGTTCCTCCTGAGCCAGGGGCCGGCAATGATGTTGCAGGGATTGCTGCTCTGGTTCTTTTTATGGGCCGCTGTGGTGGGAGGATAGGGGAGAGATGGTGAACCGGAAAAGCAAGTTGAACCAAGTTTGATTTTGTTTGTTCTTCCCGCCCCACTACCCCGCCACTCCCCGCCACCCAATAAAGACAGAGATGGCTTTCCCCTTTTCCCATTAGTGCCAAAGACAGCAATGTTTGTGGCTTCAGCAACTCCCAGCACCTCCCCCAGAGCTTTGCCTTTCTTGGATATCATTTCATTTCCATGGTTTCTCCTGGCCAGAGAGCCAAAGAACTGCGACACCCCAAATGCCTAGAAATTCCTCTTCTTTTAAATTTTCACACTAGGCTACATATGCCATCAGAATTAACCAGACTGTTACCACACCTCCAATTTATTCTGTGAAGTCTGCAGGCAGTATCTCCTATGGGTTAGGAGACCAGAAGAAGGTTTGATTTTGGCGATTTTTGCCTCCATGGCTTAACACAGTGTTTACCATTGGGGAAATTAGCTGTAGTTGGGAGTTTGTGCTGGATTTAATACAATTCTCGCAATCCTGTCCAGTTTCTACTTACTTGTGTCCAACACTGTGCTTTAGTGTTAGATAAATTTACAACCCAGAAATGACCTCTGTAACAGCTATAATCTGGGATAGGTGGATCCAGCTTATGACAGAGAGAGAATGGAGAGCTGAGGTTGACCAGATGACACAAAAGCCAGATGAATACCTCTGATGTAACACTATAAAGAAGATGTTCTCTGATAAGATTCCTGAGTACATTGATCAAACTTCACAACTCTGATCTTCCCTGTCCCACCTCTGCCACCCTGTCCCTCACCCTGTCCCTTAAAACCTTATCATATCGTCATTCAAAAAATAAAGACCAAACTCCTGAACAGGCATAAAACACAACAGGCTTTCCCTTGAACTAGACTCTTTGTACGTTTCCAGCTCCGTCTTTAGATACCTCCCTCCCACAACCTATGTTCCAGGCAAACCTGAGTATCATCGTCCTGCACAGGCAGCTTGCTGTCTCTCAGCCCACAGGTCAAGCCTTTGCCTATGTTGGCTTCTCTCCTACAGTGATCTTTCCTTCCGGCTTCACCTGGTGTAGAAAACATTTGACACTGAAGCCTCTCAACACTCTTCTCATGTGAGGACAGTTTGCACCTTATGAGTCTTGTTGGGAAACAGCACCTGGCTTCCTTTCCAGAAGTGGGAAAAAGTTAATACTCAGTTTTGCCTGGCATCTCAGATGTGGGCAGGTAGCCAGCCTTAGCCCATCAGCTGTACTGACCTGGAATGTGGACTCTGGAAGTAAACCACCAAAAAGCAGAGTGGGGAAGACCCTCTCAGCCATGGCAGGATGGCAGGATGGCAGGATGGCAGGATGGCAGGATGGCTGCAGTCTGCATTTTTCTGGGGCCATCTTCAGGGCGATATTACCAACAGCATCCACATCACATTGGTACCACTTTTCCAAATTGTTCCATAGCCTTCCCAGAAATTGTGTGGCTAACGAATGTCCTCTCCATAGATTATGGCCAGGGTCCTTTTCTGTTACTTGCAGTTAAGACTCAGCATTAGGAGTTCCCGTCCTGACACAGAGGAAATGATCCGACTAGGAACCATGAGTTTGAGGGTTCGATCCCTGGCCTCGCTCAGTTGGTTAAGGATCTGGCGTAGCCATGAGCTGTGGTGTAGATTGCAGACACAGCTCAGATCTGGCGTTGCTGTGGCTCTGGTGTAGGCCAGTGGCAATAGCTCCCATTAGACCCCTAGCTTGGGAACCTCCATATGCTATGAGTGTGGCCCTAAAATGACAAAAGACAAAAAAAAGAGACTGAATGTTAGACCCGACTAGGTTCTATTTGTCCTTTCAGTTCCCTTTCAGTTACAACTTTTTCCAGAAGCAGCACTCATGTCTGTCCCATCCCTAGCCATTGCTCTCTTCTGGACTCCTATAGACCTGTGGTCCACCCACAAGTGACACTGTGTCAAGACCTGCACTCAATCACCAGTCCCCTCATATGGACTGTAATTTCCCTGAGGACAGAGACTAGGCTTTGCTCCTCTCTGTCCCTAGAACCCAGTAGATTGTCCACCATGTTATACAGTAATAGTAACAGTAGTACTATCTCTAGTAGTAATAGTAATAATAACATTTATGGCTCACATTTATTGAGCACCCACTATATGCTGAAGGGCTTCATTATCTTGTTGGGTGCAAAAAATTTGTTTATTTAATGCATAAATGAATATACATCGAGTCGCTTGCAAGATTTTCTAAATAGTGTGCCTCAGGCAACCATGCAGAAACACTAGTATCAATCCTACTTCATCAACAAAACTCTTCCTTCTCTCCTTCCTTCTTCCTCTGGACATGTGTCTTGTGTTCTACTCTTGTTCTCAGCTAGATGTTGTATAATACCCAGAAGAATGATTGGCAGTGGTTACAGTACTAGTTGCAGGCAGCTTACTTTTCAAAAGAAGCTTCTTGGAGTGTGAAAAGGTTTCAGAAGGATGAAGTCTTTACTGTGGAATGGCTTCCAGTTGACCAAACTCGTTTTTAATGGTGTGAACCCAGGAGCTGGGGATAAAGGGAAAATACTTGTGGAACTTTGTGAAAGAGCAGGGAAAGCTGCTCGCGTGCCCCCCTGCATGTGCTCTCTTCTCAGGAAAGTCCTCTTCTGGGGTCTTCTTAAGCCCCACAGAGATTTGTCCAGGGTCTTGGCCAAGCCACCTCCCCTGGAACAGGCTCACAGTGAGAAGGAAGAGAGGGGTCTGTAGACAATCCCAGTTAATTTCTACTCCATTCTCCACTTTCCTGCCTCCCGGCTGAGTAACACAATTGACACACCATCTCTTTTTTTTAAGTGAAAAAAAATTTATTAAGGGATAATTGATAGATAATATTATGTATGTTTCAGGTACATATCATAGTAATACACAATTTTTAAAGGTTATACTCCAATTAAAGTTATTATAAAATATTGGCTGTATTCCCTGTCATACCATACATCCTTATAGCTTATTTATTGTATATGTAGTAGTTTGTGTCTCTCAATCCCCTTCCCCAATCTTCTCTCCCTACCCCCCACTCCCCATAGACAACCACAAGTTTGCTCTCTATATATCTGAGTCTATTTCTGTTTTGTTACATTGCCTAGTTTATTTTTTAGATTTCACATGTAAGTGATATCATATAATATTTATCTTTCTCTGTCTGACTTATTTCACTCAGCATAATGGGCTCCAAGCCCACCTATGTTTTTAGTAAAGGCACAATTCCATTTCTTTTTTGTGGCTGAGTAGTATTCCATCGCATACTTAATTTATCTGTTGATGGACACTTAGTTTGCTTCCATATCTTGGCAATTATAAATAATGCTGCTGTGAACCTTGGGGTGTGTATCATTTCAAATTAGTGTTTTCATTTTCTTCAGATACACACCCAGGAGTGAAATTGCTGAGTCCTATGGTAGTTCTAGCTGTAGTTTTTTGAGAAATCTCCATAGTGTACTCTACAGTGGCTGCACCAATTTACATTCCCACCAACAGTGCACAAATTTCCCTTTTCTCCACATCCTTGCTGATATTTGTTATTTGTGGTTTTTTGGATGATAACCATTCAGACAAGTGTGAGGTGATATCTCCCTGTGGCTATAAGTATTTCTCTGATGATTAACTGACACATCACTTCTGAAAGGCTGCCAGTCCCATTCTGGATTGCCTCTCTGTCCAACAACTGCAGTATATTTCACCCTAATTGAAAGTCAGAGAACAAACAGAGGACTTTTGTGTCAGTTATAAACTCAGTTTAAAAACAAAACTGGGGAGTTCCCATCATGGCTCATTGGTGAGGAACTGGGTACAGATTCAATCCCTGGCCTCGCTCAGTGGGTTGGGGATCCCGTGTTGCTGTGGCTATGGTACAGGCTGGCAGCCACAGCTCCAATTTGCCCCCTAGCCTGGGAACTTCCATATGCCATGGATGTAGCCCTAAAATCCCCCAGCTAAAAAACCAACAACCCTCCCCCCCCAAAAAAAAAAACTGAAGAAGCAAATGGAAAGCAGGGCAAAGATGGGACAGGACAACCAGAAAGGACAACCCTGGCCTCCCACTCCTCTTCATGTCTGATACCCTGCAGGCTGTCCTGAAAGGTTAGGAATATGCAGCTGGAGGAGGCTGGTTCCTTGTTTCATAACAAACAAGACCCTCAAATCCTTTGAAGAGCACAAGGTACAGGGCACTCTAGCAAGATACATTTCTTTGTTCCCTCTGAACTGAGATCTTTGTTTATAAGGGCAGCTGGTCTTGGCTGAAAAAAAGGAGGGTCAGATGTAGATCAACATGATAACCCCAGACGATGATCTCAGAACACAACACATGGGCCTTTTGCTTGGGCCTTGGTGTCGTGATAGAAGGGAGGAGATAGAGGAATAAAAACTTGCTTTTTAAAAATAGTTTACTCTGGTTAGACACTCACCATATTTCTGACTCAACTTTATAATGTTTCCCATCTTTAAGCCAAGAGGTTCAGAAGTGTGGCTAGGATGGGACTTTGACCAGGTACAGCCTCAGCAATGAGTAGTCTCTTCCTTCCCTTTTGACTTCGAAATCCAGCCCATATACATAGCTCTTCGAATTTGGGGTTCATGTGAGTGCACATAGACTGCCACACTTGAGAGCTCATTGCCTGCCATGTTCACAACACTCAATGGAGTGGATGGAGCAAGCTGAGCTCCTGGCTTAATCCAGTCAGTGCACACACTGAACCAAGTGAATTTTCCCAGTTTAGGATATACTGACCTTGATTATCAACACTAGTTTACCTGCACTGTACAGACTAGTCACTAACCTATTTTATGGTATAGAGAGTGTTTAAAACTTTCCCAAAATTTCCTTTTACAACTAGAGCAAAGCCTATACTTTGACCTTGGCCTACCAGCCTGATCCCTCAAACCAACCTGAAATGGCTCCTGACTGGGCCTCCCAACTAACCCACAACTCCCCCTGTTCCTTGGCACTCTGTTCCCTTCAACCTTCTTTCTGTCCCTTGAACACACCATGCTTTGTTCCTCTCTGGGCCTTTGCGCTTGCTGTATTTATGCTATTTGCTTTTCCCTCAGATATTTGCATGGTTACCGCCATCTTGTTATGTGAATCTCAATTCCTGCCTCTCAGAGAGACCTTAAAAATGACCCTACAGGGAGTTCTCATTGTGGCTCAGTGGAAATGAACCCAACTGGTATCCATAAGGACACGGGTTCGATCCCTGACCTCGCTCAGTGGGTTAAGGATCTGGCGTTGCCATGAGCTGTAGTGAAGGCCAGCAGCTGTGGCTCCAATTCGACCCCTAGCCTGGGAACTTCCATATGCTGCCTGCAGGTGCGGTCCAAAAAGATCAAAAAAAAAAAAAAAAACAACCCCAAAACATCCTAGATAAATCAGCACCCCTTTTTCACATTGGCCACTCTATCCTATATCCTTTTCCAGTACTTACAAGAAACTAAATCATTTTTATTATTGTTTTGGTGCACCTGTAGCATGTGGAAGTTCACAGGCAAGGGATGGAATCTGCACCACAGTAGTCACAATGCTGGATCCTTAACACGCTGTACCACTAGGGAAATCCTAAATTATTTTTAAAGTTCTATTTATGTATTTAGTGGCTCGGCTGCCTCCCTACCTAACACTAGAATATCAGCTCATCGAAAGTAGGGACTCATGATTCTTTCAGTCACTGCTGTACTCCCAGGACCTGGAATAGTGCCTCCTTCCTAGCAAATACTTACTAACTGCCTGACAACTTGGCAAATTTAACATTCAGTAAAATTTATATGATAAGTGAACTATTGATCATGGAACAGTATGAATAACTCTCAGTTGCATTATGCAAACTCAAGAGGCCCCATGCTATAAAATTCCACTTACATGGCACTCTGGAAACTGGAAAACTAGGGATTTTAATAAAGATCAGTGGTGTAGGTCACAGATGCAGCTCGGATCCTGAGTGGCTGTGGTGTAGGCCGGCAGCTGTAGCTCTGATTTAACCTCTAACCTGGAAACATCCATATGCTGCAGGTGTGGCCCTAAAAAAGTAAAATAAATAAATACATTAATAAACAAATTAAATAAATTAAATAAAAAAGATCAGTGATTATCAGAGGTTGGGGTCATAGGAATTGACTCTAAAGGGGCACAAAGGATTCTATACCTTGATTTTAATGGGATGTACACACTGCAGATGTTGTTAAAATCATAGAACCTGTTCACCAAATAAGATGAATTTTTTGGTATGTAAATTATACCTCAATAAACCTGATTTTATTTAATTGTCGGACAAAATTCTTCACTCACCCTGGAATAAGCACCATTTTATTTTTTTATTATTTTTATTGAGATATAATTGATACACAATGTTATATTAGTTTCAGGTAAACAGCGTAATGATTTGACATCTGTATATATTGCTAAATGATCCCTGCAATAAGTCTAGTCAACATCTGTCGCCATACATGGTTACAAAGGCTTTTTTTTTTTTTTTCTCTCGTGATGAGGACTTGTAAGATCTATTCTCTGAGCAACTTTTAAATATCCAATGCAGTATTATTAAGTGTGGTCACCATGCCATACATTACATCCCTATGATGTATTTATTTTATAGCTGGAAGGAATTTGTACCTTTTGACACCCTTTGCTCATTTCACCCACGCTGACCTCACCTCTGGCAATACCAATCCTTCTTTGCATATAAGAGCTTGATTTTTAAAATATTTCTCATATAAGTGAAAACACATGGTATTTGTCCTTCTCTGACTTATTTCACTTAGCATAATGCCTTCAAGGTCTATCTATATTATTGAAAATGGCAAGGTTTCATTCTTTTTTATGGTTGAATAATAGTCCATTATGTGTATGTGTATGTATACGTATATATGTGTATATATATATATATATATATATACACATACATACTATTATATACCATATTTCTTTATTCATTTATCTATCGATGGACATTTAGGTTATTTCCATATCTTGGCCACTGTAAATAAATGCAGTGAACATGGGGATGCGTATATATTTTTGAGTTAGTATTTTTGTGTTCTTTGAGTAACACCCAGGAGTGGAATTGCTACATCATATGATAGTTCTATTTTTAATTTTTTAGGAACATCCGTATTGTCATATGTTTTCCATGACGGCTTCACCAATTTACTCGGAGTAAGCACCTAATGTAAAAAGGTTCTCATTCTGAACCGTCTTTTTTTTTTTTTTTTCCTTTTTAGGGTTGCACCTGTGGCATATGGAAGTTCCTGGGCTAGGGGTCTAATTGGAGCTATAGCTGCTGGCCTAACACCACAGCCACTGCAATGCCAGATCTGAGCCGTATCTGTGACCTATGTCCCTATACCATAGCTTGTGGTAACACTAGATCCTTTACCCACTGAGTGAGGCCAGGGATTGAACCTGCATCCTCATAGACCCTGTGTCAGGTTCTTAACCCGCTGAGACACAATGAAAACTCCTCATATTGAACCTCTAGTGAGCAATCACCATGCATATATATCCTGCTTGCAGAAACACTGGGAGCAGTATGATATCCGTATACCATCTAAAAGTAGTAGATGGGCATTAGAGGGACTGCCCTATGAATCGTGGCCTTGACAATTTCTGTGTGTTTCAATTAGGATTTCTTAGTCGCAAGGAACCCAAACAAGCTCTGGCCAGCCTGTCCACCCCTTGACTACACCAATAGCCAGAAGGAGGAACAACACAGCTTTTCAACTTTTGTCCGGAGGCAGGCACCTGGAATTATGCCCCTATCAAGAATACTACATGTTGGAGTTCTCGTCGTGGCGCAGTGGTTAACGAATCCGACTAGGAACCATGAGGTTGCGGGTTCGGTCCCTGCCCTTGCTCAGTGGGTTAACGATCCGGCGTTGCCGTGAGCTGTGGTGTAGGTTGCAGACGCGGCTGGGATCCCGCGTTGCTGTGGCTCTGGTGTAGGCCTGTGGCTACAGCTCCGATTCGACCCCTAGCCTGGGAACCTCCATATACCGTGGGAGCGGCCCAAAGAAATAGCAAAAAGACAAAAAAAAAAAAAATACTACATGTAGGAGTTCCCGTCGTGGCTCAGTGGTTAACGAATCCGGCTGGGAACGATGGGGTTGAGGGCTCTATCCCTGGCCTCGCCCAGTGGGTTGGGGATCCGGCATTGCCGCGAGCTGTGGTATGGGTCCTGGATGCAGCTGGGATCCTGCGTTGCTATGGCTCTGGCGTAGACCCGCGGCTACAGCTCCGATTGGACCCCTAGCCTGGGAGCCTCCATGTGCAGCTGGTGTGGCCTTAGAAAAGGCAAAAAAAAAAAAAAAAAAAAAAAAGAAAGAAAGAAAGAAAAAGAAATACTATGTATAATGGGAAGGCCGTGATCCCTTCAGAGGAAACCAGAGTGCTCTTAGAATTCCAGGCAGCCCAAACCAACGAAGGTCCGATATATTGTGTGACTTAACCTCTCAGAACCTCTGTTTCCTCATATTTAATACCTACCTCTGAAAGTTATAAGAATTAAACATGTTAGCTAGTCTAATGAATATTAGAATGCCTAGAACATAAATGTTGTTTTATAATGTTATTTCTCTTTTCCTCTTCCTTTTGGCCTATCTGAAACTTATATCTCTAGCATTCCTAAGCTCAGCTAAAAGCTTCATGATTGTCCTTGTTCCTCAAGCTAGAAACCAGGGAGTAAGGGAGTTTGTCTATTTTTTCGGTTGTTTTCACCCCCTAAACACAGGATATTTGTTTTCTCTAGGCTATTACATCAGCCTTATAACTGGTCCACCAGTCTCCCTTCTGCCCTCTATCTCTCTCCCTGAGGCAGGAGAGCCTAATGGTACAGTGCATGGACTCTGGAGCCAAACTGTCTGCATCTAAATCTTGATTTTCTTCCTTAATGGCCATACAGTCTCAATCAAGTTATATAATCTCTGTATGCCTGTTTACTCTTGTGTAAATGGGGGTAACAGTTCTTAACTTGAAGAGTTGTTATGAGGATTAAACATATTATTCCATGTGAACCCTTAGGAGAGTGTGTGGGTCATAGTGAGTGCTATACAATATGTGTCTGTTAAAAAAAAATCTATCTCCTTGTGGCTTTCAGAATTATCTTTCTAAAATTTAAACATGAACTTTCTACTTGGAGAAACCATGCCTGCCTGCCTAACCCCAATATCCCTTCAGGGCTCCTTCTCTAACTGCCTAGCCCAGGCTGGAGCTGGGGACCTTCTGTGCACCTTGCACTAAACTCTTATTGCACTTGACTCATTGTGTTATAATTGTTTATTTACGTTCTTTTTCTACACTAGTCCGTGAAATCTTGGAACTATAGACACTTATCTGATGGATCTATGAATGGCCCATCTGTCCAAAAGAGGTGCTTAATAAATGTCTGCTAATTGACTAAAATTAGCAAAATAGTTGATATTTTATTTATTGAACAAAATAGAGGCTACTGTATTCAAATGTACTTTTACTTAAAAATCGAGGGCTGGTGTTCCAATGGTTATTCCCTTTATTAACTCACTGTAAAAACTCGAGGCCATCTTATTAAAAGTTACCATTGTAGTGATATATGTATAAAAACAAAGTAATGGATAACAAAATGGCAATAAGTACACACCTATCTATGACTACTTTAGATGTAATGGACTAGATGCTCCAATCGAAAGGCATGGAGTGGGAGTTCCTGCTCTGGCACAGTGGGTTAAGGACCAGGCATTGTCTCAGCAGTGGCACGGGTTCAACCCCTGGCCTGGTGCAGTGGGTTAAGGATCTGGCATTGCCACAACTGTGGCTCGGATTTAATCCCTGGCCTGGGAACTTCCATATGCCTTGGGTGTAGCCAACAAAAAAGAAGAAAAAAAAGACATAGAGTGGCTGAATGGATACAAAACAAGACCCAGATATATGCTCTCTGCAAGAGACTGGCTTCAGATCTAAACACACACATAGACTGAAAGTGAGGGATAAAAAAAGTATCCTATGCAATGGAAATCAAAAGAAAGCTGGGGGAGTTCCCATTGTGCTTCAGCAGTAACGAACCCAGCTAATATCCATTAGATGTGGGTTTGATCCCTGGCCTTGCTCAGTGTGTTAAGGACCTCGCATTGCTGTGCCTGTGGCTTAGGCCGGCACCTGCAGCTCCAATTCATCCCCTAGCCTGGGAACTTCTATATGTTGCAAGTGTGGGCCTAAAAAAAGTAAAAAACAAAAACAAAAGCTGGGGTAGAAATATTTACATCAGAGAAAATGAATAGACTTTAAAACAAAAACTGTAATGAGATAAAGAAGTACATTACATAATGATCAAGGGATTTATCCAAGAGGAATATATAATAATTATAAATACATATATATGCACCCAACATAGGAGCACCTAAATACATAAAGCAAATATTAACAAACATAGAGAAATCAATGGTAACAAATAATAGTAGGATACTTTAATACCATACTTACATCAATGGACAAATCATCTAGACAGAAAAATCAATCAGGAAACACTGGCCTTAAATGACACATTAGATCAGATTGTCTTAATAGATACATATAGAACATTCCATCCAAAAGAAGCAGAATACACATTCATTTCGAGTGTACATGCACTGTTCTCTATGATAGATAACATGCTAGGTCAGAAACAAATCTCAATAAATTTAAGGAAACTGAAATCAAGCATCTTTTCCAACCATAATACTTATGAGACTAGAAATCAACTATAAAAAAATAATAAAACCTGCAGTAACCCACAAAAAACATGCGGCCTAAACAATACGCTAATAAACCAATGGCTCACTGAAGAAATTGAAGAAGAAATAAAAAAGTTCCTGGAGACAAATGAAAATGAAAACACAATAATCTGAAATCTATGGGGCACACCAAAGCAGTTCAATTCTAAGAGGGAAGTTTATAGTGATAAATGTCTACCTAAGAAAACAAGATAGGAGTACCTGTTGTGGCTCAGCAGTAACGACTAGTTACTAGTTTCTAGCAGTAATTGACTAGTATCCATGAGGACATGGGTTGGATTCCTGGCCTTAATCCGTGGGTTAAGGATCTGGTGTTACTGAGAATTGCAGTGTAGGTTGCAGATGCGGCTTTGATCTGGCATTACTGTGGCTGTGGCATAGGCCAGCAGCTGCAGCTTCAGTTCAACCCTTAACCTGGGAACTTCCATATGCCATGGTTCAGCCCTAAAAAGACAAAGAAAGAAAGGAAGAAAGCAAATAAACAACCTACCTTACACCCAAAGGAGCTAGAAAAAGAAGAACAAAAGAAACCCAAGGTTAATAGGAGGAAAGAAATCATTAATGAGCAGAGCAGAAATAAATGATATAAAAAGTAGAAAAGATCAGTGAAGCCAAGGAGTGGTTCTTTGAAAAGATAAGCAAAATTAATAAACTTTAGCCACACTTAGTGAGAAAAAAAAGAGAGGGCTCAAAATAAAATTAGAAATGAAAAAGAAGTTGCCACCAAAACCACAGAACTACAAAGGGTAAGAAGGAATTGTTACAACTATATGCCAATAAAATGGATAACCTAGAAGAAATGGACAAATTCCTAAAAACACATAATCTCTCAAGACTAGACCAGGAAGAAATAGAAAGTACAAACAGGCTAATCACCGGTAATGAAATTAAATCAGTTAAAAAAAAAAAACCAATAAACAAAAGTCCAGGACCAGATGGCTTCATGGGTGAATTGTACCAAACATTTAGATAAAAGTTGACACTTATCCTTCTCAAATTACTCCCCAAAATTGCAGAGGACAGGGTACTTCTGAACACATTCTATGAGTTTTATGGTTTCCAGTCTTACATTTAAGTCTTCTAGAAGACAACCTGTCCTGAATGAGAGTACATATCTGCAAATGATATGACCAGTAAGGGGTTAATCTCCAATATATATAAGAAGCTTATACAACTCAATATCAAAAAAACAAGCAACCTGATTAAAAAGTTGGCAGAAGACCTGAATGGAGATATTTCCAAAGAGAACACATAGATGGCCGATAGGTACATGAAAATATAACCAACATAGCTAATTATCAGAGAAATGCAAATCAAACTATCACCTCACACCCGCCATAAGGAGCAATTCCACTACTGAGTATATATCTGAAGAAAACAAAAACATTAATTTGTAAAGATACAGGTACCCTAATATTCATAGCAGCATTATCTACAATAGCCAAGATACGGAAGCAACCTAATTATCAATCAATATGAATGGATAAAGGAGAAGACATCACACACACACACACACACACACACACACACACACACACACACGAATACTACTCAGCCATAAAAAGGAATGAAATATTGCCATCTGTAACAACATAGATGGACGTGGAGGGTATTATGCTCAGTGAAATAAGTCAGAGAAATACAAATACTGTATGTTATCATTTGTATGTGGATTCTAAAAAAATAAAATGAATGAATATAACAAAACAGAAACAGACTCACAGATACAGATAACAAACTAGTGGTTACCAGTGAGGTGTGGGAAGGGGGAGGTATAGGATAGAGGAAGGGGATTAGAGGTGTAAACTACAATGTATAGAGTATATAAGCTACAAGGATGTATTATTGTACAGCACAGAGAATGTAGCCAATATTTTATGATAACTTTAAGTAGAATATAATATATACAAATTTTGAATCACTATTGTACACCTGAAACTAAAATAAACTACAAATCAACTATACTCCAAGAAAAAAATTAATAAAAATAAGGTACTGGAGAGCAGGTGTGGCACAACCTGGTTAGCTCCATATGAGAATGGAAGATACAGCATCTAGATAAGAAGGTGATTTCCATGGACCTTGAACTTTGTCTAAGATTTCAGTGAGACTTGTGCTCAGATGCTGGGCAGAGCAGATAGTTCCAGGCTATATTCCCTAGCAAGTCCTGAAGTGTTGGAATTCTGTTCCTGATCTGGCTTAAGTTCCAGGCCTGCTGGTGGGTAATGGATACCTTCTTGTGGCAGTTTAAAAGCCCCCAATTCTGGCCTCAATCTGGAGCCTCCCCGCAAACATACACAAGCAGAGTAGGAGGATATAGGAAGGGCTGGTGTTTCAAGAGGCTGCCTGGAATCTGTTCAGATGCCTGAGCATCTTCTTAGCTGGGGACCCAGAGTTCAGCCTCTTTGAGTGTAGGAAATATGGTGCTGACCAAGGCCAGTAAGGGACAGTTGAGGACCTTGATAAGGCTGAGAGACTATTCTCTTCAGGGAAAAATTGCCTCCAGTAGACCCAGAAGAAGTCAGGGGCTAAATGCAGCCCCAGACCATGTGAACTTACTAATATCGCATCACCTGCAGAGATTTAAAAATATCCATGTCCAGACACCAGCTCAGACTGATTGACCAATACATCTCTGGGGGTTGGGCCCCAGCACCAGCATGTTTTTTTAAAGCTCTCTAGATAATTGCAGTGTACACTCAGGAATGAGAATCCCTGATGAAGAGAAGAGAGGCCTCTTTCCTATTCATTGTGTGGCAGAAGGCCATCTAGCCAGCTCATCAGAAAGCTCTAAATTACTCAGACTGCTGGGAGAGGGGATTTTCGGTCCCTGCTCCCCTACTGTATATCATTAGGGCTGGAATTCTGTCAAGTATCCATTCTTAATATTCTGGTCCTGGCAGAGCTATAACGAAGGCTTATAAGAAGCAGCTTCTGGAATCAATGTCAGGATTGTGTCCCATAGTCCTTAGTTCCTGCCTAAAATAAAATGCTGATAATAGATGGGTGGGTAAGAGGTGAGAAAAAAATCTTAAATTGCTAGTGTATTTTCTCCTGTAGAACAGAGGGTAGCATCCATCAACAGTACAATTATTCTGTTTTTTTTTTTGTTTTGTTTTTTGCTTTTTAGGGTGGTACCCACAGCATATGGAAGTTCCCAGGCTAGGGGTAAAATTGGGACTACAGCCACCTGCCTATGCCACAGCCACAGCAATGCTGGATCTGAGCCACATCTGCTACCAACACTATAGCTTGCAGTAATGAAGGATCCTTAACTCACTGAGCAAAGCCAGGGATCAACCCGCATTGTCATGGATACTAGTCAGATTTGTTTCTGCTGTGCCACGATGGAAACTCTGGTAGAATAATTCTTATTCAGGCTTTTCAAGAAAGCTGAACTTACTTTATTAATAGCATTTTAAAGAGACAGTAAACATCTCAATAATTATGTGATAATTTGAAGTTGACGTAGAGATTTGTTCCTTTGGAAATGATCTGGGGAACAGAGGAAAAATTTGGATTTGGGGGAAAGATCACAGCATTTTATGTTCAAAGACCTCACTCAGACCCTGAATCTGCAACTTCCTACTTATCTTAAATATGTTTTTTCGCTGATAAAATGTGGTTGGTACCATGACTGCTAGTGTATGTTTCCAGGGGCCATTATGCAATAATGGTACATAAAATGCTTTAGAAATGGGAAAGTACAGCGATAACATTAGTATTATTATTTTAATTAATCATGAAGGAATCATACCTGAGGTTAATTACTCTCGTTAGTTACTCTAGTTAATTACCATAGCTTCATAAGAATTGGAGTCTACATTTCACAAGGGAATATGTGCCAGTTTAAAAAAGTAACTAATATTTTTTTGTTGAAAAGAAAGAATACAGGGCAAATGGCAAAAAAAAAAAAAAAGCCTTAGAGTCTTAATTTATTAAAATGTGGACCTCTCTCCCACCCTCCAACTCCTTTCTTCCCTGGAGCCTAGCCTTAACAACATCTCGAGTATCTTTTAAATATATATATAGAGAGAGACATATATTTTAAATTATAGAAATAGGAACAAGCTCTGTATTTTTTTTTTGACTTTTATCTTTTTAGGACAACACCCATAGCATATGGAAGTTCCCAGGCTAGGGGTCGAATGGGAGCTGTAGCTGCTGGCCTAGGATCCCAGCCACGTCTGCAAACTACTCCATAGCTCATGGCAATGCCGGATCCTTAACCCACTGAGCAAGACCAGGGACCGAACCCATGTCCTCATGGATACTAGTCGGGTTTGTTAACCACTGAACCACAATGGGAACTCCCAAACTCTATATTTATAGCAATAGGAAGGAGCATTGTTCTTCATCTCACTCTTTCTGCTAACTAGCATGTCTTGGCAGCCTTCACATCAGGAGAGGTCTTCAGCTGAGACTTACCATATGGGCTTAGTATTGTGCAGTATAGATGCGACAGCTCCCTTTGTGGACATCAGGGTCGCTATTATAAGCACCAGTGCAGAGAACATCCTTGAACATACATCTTTGTGCACTTGTGCAAACATAGTGAACTGGGAGCTTCCACAGTTAAAACAGCTAAAGATCTTCAGGAAACTTTCCCAAGCTAAAGCAATTAAGTGCCTGGGTGCGGGGAGTATCCAGGTGAGAAGGAAGTGGGAGGTTGTAACGTCTTCCTGCCAAGGCAGAATTCCCCTGGTCTTCAAAACACAAGGCACACATCACAGGGCCATAGGATAGAAGAAAAGAGTTGTCCCGGTTACCAAGAGAAAGGTGTGCTTCCACGAGCCCTCTATTTGATATGGTGCTAGCAGACATCCAGGTTTTAGAATCAGCGTTGGTTTTAGTTCTACAGGATAATCCTTCCATGGAGATCTGCTGTTTAAACGTCCTCTAAAAGAAAGAAAGAAATGTTTGTGTAGTCTCCCTTGAGTCCTGTCATACTACTAGTTTTGCATGGATCTGGGAGTGCCTGTTAGTTAGTACCTCATAGTTCCTTTGGAAAAGTGAAGCCAGTTGGAGAAGAATCTTCCCAGGTAAGTGGTGGCCTGTGCCTTCCACTTTCCACTCTCCCTTATGTCTGTCTACTTCATTCTCCCTCAACTCCAGCGCAGATGCCTCGCACTGTCGCCTAATTGGTCTCCTATGTTTATTTTATTTTGTTTTATTTAATTTATTTTTTATTAAAGTATAGTTGATTTGCAATGTTGTGCCCATTTCTGCTACACAGCAAAGTGGCCCAGTCATTTAGATAGATCGATCTATCTGTGCCTTTCTTATGTTATCTTCCATCGTGGTCTATTCCAAGAGACCAGATATAGTTCCCTGCACTGTAGGGGACCTCAGAGGACCTCATTGCTTATCCATTCTAAATGTAATAGTTTGCAGCTACTAACCCCAAACTCCCAGTCTATCCCACACCCTCCCCCCTCCCCCTTGGCAACCACAAGTCTGTTTTCCATGTCTGTGAGTCTGTTTCTATTTTGTAGATAAGTTCATTTGTGCCATATCTTATTTTATTCTATTTTTTTTTTTTTGTCTTTTCAGGGTTGCACCTGCGGCATATAGAGCTTCCCAGACTAGGGGCCTAATCAGAGCTGTTGCTGCCGGCCTACGGCAAAGCCACAGCAATGCCAGATCTGAGCCACGTCTGTGACCTACACCACAGCTCACAGCAATGCCGGATCCTTAACCTACTGAGCCAGGCCAGGGATCAAACCCTTAACCTCAAGGTTTCTAGTCAGATTCATTTCCACTGTGCCACGATGGCAACTCCATTTGTACCATATTTTAGATTCTATATATACGTTATCATATGGTAGTTGTCTTTCTCTTTCTCACTTAATTCACTTTGTAGAGACTCTCTAGTTGCATCCATGTTGCTACAAATGGCAGTATTTCATTCTTTTTCATAGCTGAGTAGTATTCCATTGGGCATGTGTACCACAACTTCTTAATCCATTTCTCTTTTGATAGACATTTAGGTTTTTTCCATGTCTTGGCTATTGTGAATAGTGCTACAATGAACATAGGGATACATGTATCTTTTTCAATGAATGTTTTGTCCAAATATATGCCCAGGAATGGAAATGCTGGATCATGTAATAGTTCCAATTTTAGTTTTCTGAGGTACCTCCATTCTGTTTTCCATAGTGATTTTACCAATTTAAATTCCCACCAGCAGTGTAGAAGGGTTCGTTTTCTCATCCTCTCTAGCATGTTATTTATAGATTTATTAATGATGGGCATTCTGACTAGTGTGAGGTAGTACTTCATTGTAGTTTTGACTTGCATTTCTCTAATAATTAGCAATTTTGAGCATCTTTTCATATACCTACTGGCCATCTACATATCTTCTTTGGGGAAATATCTACTTAGGTCTTCCGCCCATTTTTGATTGGATTGTTTGTTTTTTTGTTGTTGATTTATATGAGTTGTTCATGTATTTTAACAATTAAGCCTTTGTTGGTTGCCTCATTTTCTCCCATTCCATAGGTTGCCTTTTTGGTTTTTTTGATGGTTTCCTTTGCTGTGCAAAAGCTTGTAAGTTTTATGAGATCCCATTTGTTAATTTTTGTTTTTATTTCTATTGCCTTGGAAACTGACCTAGGAAACATTTGTATAGTTAAGGTCAGAGACTATTTTGCCTATGTTCTGTTCTAGAAGTTTTATGGTGTCATGTCTTATTTTTAAGTCTTTAAGCCATTTTGACTTTATTTCTGTATACAGTGTGAGGGTATATTCTTGTAGCTGTCCAGTTTTCCCAGCACCACTTGCAGAAGAGACTGTCTTTTCCCCCTATGTGTTATTTTAATTTAGCAAATAGCTATTGAGTATTCATTGTGTGCCACACACATACTAGGCTCTGGGAATAAAAGTATTGATAACAAGATAGAGTCAACACTCTCATAGAGTTTCAGCCTCCTGGGCAGGAAGGGGATGCAGAAAAGTAAAGAGGCTTTCATTCATTCGTCCATTTGATGCACACTTGATGAGGGCTTTCCTGCGCTATGAGTCAGATATAAAAAGCTGAAAAAGACAATCAAGGTCCTGGACATATTTGAGCTTACAGGTTAGTGAGTAAGACAGAGAGAAAACAGGGGAAGCTGCAAATAAAATAATTGCACATTGTCACAAATTCTACAAAGAAAATAGGATGCTGAGATAGAGTATAGGAGAGGATCATAATTTTAAACGGGTGGTCATAGAAAGGGCCTCTGAGAAGGTGTCATTTAAACAATTTTAATCAAAACTTGAAGGTGAGGAGTTCCTGTAGTGGCTCATTGGTTAATGAATCTGACTAGGAACCATGAGGTTGCGGGTTTGATCCCTGGCCTCGCTCAGTGGGTTAAGGATCCAGCATTGCCATGAGCTGTGGTGTAGATCACAGATACAGCTCAGATCCAGCGTTACTATGGCTCTGGAATAGTCCGGCGGCTACCCTCTGATTAGATCCCTGGTCTGGGACCTCCATATGCTGCGTGTGCAGCCCTTGAAAAGACTAAATAAATAAATAAATAAAAGATTTGAAGGTGAGAAGGAGCCAGCCAGCCATGGAGACAGGGGAGGGAAAGAGAGTTCCCGGCAGAGGCCACAGCATGTGCAAAGGCCCTGATCCAGAAGGAGCCTGGCGTGTGGAGGAAAGGAAAGGAAACCAGAAGCAGTGAGTGAATGAAGAGTGCCTGGAATTAAGTTTGGATAGTTAGTGGTGATGTCATTCAAGGCCATAGTAAGTAGTTTGCCACTGACCTTATTCTAGACATGATGGAAGGCCAGGGAAGGATTTTTATGCAGAAGAATAACCACATCTAATTTGTGTTGGAAGAAAGTCACTCCTGGTGCTGGTTTGTGTATGAACTGGGATGGGGGCAGCAATGGAAGAGGAGAGAATATAGAAAAGTGATCTTTATAGCACTTCAGGTAAATGATGAGGTGCAGGGGCTTAAAGTGAGGATGCCTGGTATGTGCATTTGAGTTCTAGTCAGAGCTGGATTTATCAAGGCTCACAAAAGGATTGGACTTAGAGAAGAAATAAGGGATGGAAACCATCTCCCAGTTTTAGGGCTCAAGCAGTTAGAAGGCTGGTTTTGCCACTCACTGACGTGGATGAGATTTGTAGGAGGAACAGCAGGTCCAAGGTGGAGGTGAGGGTGTACAGGGAGAGGAGTTAATTTCGGCGTGATGTGTTTTGGGGACAGGCAATCAGAGTTGTTACATAGATAGTAGGGTACTTGGATGGGGACAGTGATGGGCATGGTTTGAGAACTTTAAAGTTTTGGGGCTGCAGGTGCAGCATATGGAAGTTCCCAGGCTAGGGGTCCAATTGGAGCTGCAGCTGCTGGCCTACACCACAGCCACAGCAATGCAGGATCTGAGCCGTGCCTGCGATCTACACCACAGCTCTTGCAACACCAGATCCTTAACCCACTGAGTGAGGCCAGGGATGGAACCCACATCGTCAGGGATACTAGTCGGGTTTGTTACTGCTGAGCCATGACCAGAACCCCTGAGAACTTTAATTTTTTAATGTGATTGTGCCCAGCAGTGATGTCTGAGTCTGAAGCTTAGGCGAGAGGCCAGAGCGAGAATCTAGGTGACAGAATAGGAAGCCAGACACTTAAAGAATCTGAGCTAGGGGGAATGATGAGTTTCCTTTGTCAGCTGCACCCCCACATAGTTCATACCGACCATAACCAACCACCTGGTTTCTCACATCACCCTGTGCATACTTTGAAATTTCTTCTAAGTCTCCCCAGGAGTCTTGACTCTCAACATTAAAGCCGAGCACAGTGTTAGTAAGAATTCTATCCCTTAAAAATACCTTCAAATTACTTAACGGGACAGTGACATAGGACATATGAAATCTTAGAGTGAAAAGTAGAGCCTTTCTGAAATACGGCATATTTACCATTGTGAAATTTCCTTATGCTGATTCCATAATTCAAGACAGCCACACTATCAATATGCTCTTCAGAAATGATAGAGGAAAGTTTTTTCCCCTTCTACCCTCTTTGTTATTATCATCATTATTATTACTTTTTGATAAGAACATACAGTGATCTAAGCTGAAGCTGCTGGTCAACACCACAGCCACAGCAATGCCAGATCCGAGCCGCATCTGCGACCTACACCACAGCTAACGGCCACGCCAGATGCTTGACCCACTGAGCAAGGCCAGGAATCGAACCCACGTCCTCATGGATGCTAGTCAGGTTCGCTAACCGCTGAGCTACAACGGGAACTCTTGTTTTCTGTTTTTGATAACTTCTTAAACTGACTGCAACTCACTAGCTGTAAGACCTCTTAGCCTCTGTTTCTTCCATTGTAAATGAGATGGAGCAGATTAAACTATAAAATTTCCTTCTTCTATAATACTCCATAATTCAATGATTGCCCTCATTTATAAATGGGCCCAAACCCCCACCCTGAATTGGTTACATCTTTAGAGAAGACGGAACAGGAAAAGGAGAGTATTAGGTTTCTGTCGTGGACCAGGCAGTAAAAGGCCTAAATGCCAGTGGCCACTAAGGCCATTTCCAGGGCCAATTGTCACTTGTTCCCCTGCTAAAGAAGCAGATGACTCAGAGGTCTTAGGGCAGCATGGGAAAAAAAATGGAAGGGGAGGCTCTCTTGCATTAATTTATTACGATCTTTATTTATTTTTTTTTATTTTTTTTATTTTTTGCTGTGATTCACACTGAAACCTGCTCTGTGATTATGGTTACTCCTACTCACAGTGCTGAGAATATCTGTTGTTTTTCACACCAGTTAATTCAGCAAAGACACAGGACCTAATTCATTCAGTAGCTCATTTAGGAAAGACATGGGGTAAAGACACACTGTTATTTGATTATGAAAAAAGGAGTTCCCGTCGTGGGTCATTGGTTAATGAACCCGACTTGCATCCATGAGGACACAGGTTTGATCCCTCGCCTCCCTCAGGGGGTTAAGGATCTGTTGTAGCCGTGAGCTGTGGCATAGGTCACAGAAATGGCTTGGATCCCGCATTGGGGTGGCTGTGGTGTAGGCCAGCAGCTACAGATCCAACTGGACCACTAGCCGGGGAACCTCGATATGGCCCTAAAAAGACAAAAAAGAAAAGAAAATGTTTTATTCGAAGAATGCAATCCAGCCCAGTAGGTAAAACTATGCATATGGCAAATATTTTGTGATTGTGAGATAATATTTTTTCAAGATTAAGTTATCAGTTATACTCAAAATTATATTTACTGCCTTGATAAACATGCACAGAATTAACCTAACGAATAGTATATTATCAGGTTTTTTCCATTTAATAAATATTTTTTAACTTATTTAAAAAACATTTTAACATTTATTTTTTTTAACATTTTTAAAAGCCAGATCTAAGAGGGTTTAAATTATCTGCCTACAAGTCTAATTTCTTTGCCTCCATTGCATGATAGGTTTTCATTTGCTTGAATATCCATAATAGCAATTCAAACAAAGGTCAACCTTAACAATATATATATCTCTGGAGTTCCCACCATAGCGCAGTGGGATTGGCAGCATCTCTGCGATGCCAGGATGCAGGCTCAATCCCTGGCCATGCACAGGGGGTTTAAGGATCCTGCCTTGCCACAGCTGCAACATAGGTCATACCTGTAGCCGGAATCTGATCCCTGGCACAGGAACGCCACATGCCTCAGAGCAGCCAAGAAAGAAAGAAAAGAAAAAATATATATATTTCCAACCTAAGAATATTTTTTCCAAAAGAATTTTAGGGAAGAATTATATTCAAAATATTTAACAACCAATACAATATAGGCACTGGCCAATCAAAATAATCATTGGGCCTAAATAATGGATACAACCACACCATTGTGTCCTGGCTGAATACTGGATTTTAGTTGGTGTTGAACTAGGGCATTTCAATTTCTGTGTTTCTTTTTTTGGCCACACCTGCAACATGCAGAAGTGACAACACCAGATTCTTGACCACTAAGCCACCAGGGAGCTCCTTGACTTCTATTTTAAGATGGAGATTTCAAACTTGAAAACTTACAAGAACCAAGCAAATGATGTAAATAAGAGAAGGGAACTAAGGGTAAGACAAGTACAAACTAGCAAGATCTGGTCAGATTTTAAAGCTCCACACTCACCTCCAGAGCACTGTACCTACTTAGTTTGGGCAGATTGTTGCCTTTGGAGATGCAGATTGAAAGGAATCTCACAGTTTGGATTTTTGGAAGCACAACTGTATGGGCTGGGTGTGGCCCCAAGGCTGCCAGTTTGCTCCTCCGTACTCTAAGCCCATTCTTGAGCTTTTACTGGAAAAAGGACAGAAATTTCCTATTTGTGTTGAATCCCCTTTGGGCAAGATCGACCCAGAAGAGAAAAAGCTCTGGACCCTTACTTCTTTTAAAAGCATCATTGTGTTTTCTATAATTAGCCTTTGTGTTTTTAGTGCAAAGTGTAAACAAGAATTACCCTTTTGAATGAATGTTTATGGATCCTGTTTTAACCAAATAGGAACTCTGTAGTAAACATAAAACTATATTATACTATACCTTACGTAACTTCTAATCTTTGGCCTTTTCCCAACTCTTGACTTTGGTTCTCTTTCTGAAGCACTGAAATTTTTTTCTTTTCTTTTTTTTTTCTTTTGTCTTTTTTTGCCTTTTCTTTCGTCTTTTTTTGCCGCTCCCGTGGCATATGGAGGTTCCCAGGCTACAGCACCGGCCTACGCCAGAGCCACAGCAATGCGGGATCCGAGCCGCGTCTGCAACCTACACCGCAGCTCACGGCAACATCGGATCCTCGCCCCACTGAGCAAGGGCAGGGACCGAACCCGCAACCTCATGGTTCCTAGTCGGATTCGTTAACCACTGCGCCACGATGGGAACTCCTGAAATTTTTTTCTAATGAACTCAAACAGTGATATAAAAGCATACAAGTGATCCTTCTTTTTCCTCATGTTTCCCAGTTGGAACAATTCCATCTTAACCTGATTTAATTGTTTTTCTTGAAAACAGAAGAGGAGAGAATGGGAAAAAGGAGGAAAGTAAGTAAAAGCAGCGAGGATTATAGGAAGTCTACAACCTTAAAAAAAACTCAACCGGTGTTTCTGAAAAACCAAAGATGCAAGACTTTTGGCTCTTAGCTCTCCTTGTTTATTCTTTCCGTAAATACCTATTCAGAGTTTATTCTATACCAGGCCCTGTTCTAGGCTCAGGGGATAGAACAGACAAGGTCCCTGCCCTCTTAGATCCCCCATCCTAATGGGGTTAATAACAAGAAAGTCAAAACCAAGTCAGAGTATTGCAGACAGTGATAAGTGACTTGGAAAAACAAAGGTGAAGTGACAAAGAGAAAGTGGGAAGGCCCCTTGCTTTGCTCAGCCTGGGCTGCCATAACAAAATACCATAGACTGGGTGGCTTAAAGAACAGACATTTATTTCTTCACAGTTCTGGAAGCTGGAGGCCCAAGATCAGGATGCCATCATGGTTGAGGTCTGGTGAGAGCTCTCTTCCTGGCTTAAAGATAGTCACCTTTTCACTGGGTCCTTACATGGTGGGGAAAGAGAGAGAGGAGAAAGGGTGAGAGAAAGAGGGAGAGAGAGTTCTCTAGTATCTCTTCTTATAAGGGCACTAATCCCAATATAAGCTCCCCCCATCTTATGACCCATTTAAACCTAATGAGTGCAGGACTCCCTTATCAGTGTGAGATATGTTCCAAGACCCTCAGTGGATGCCTGCAACTGCAGAGAGTATGGAACCTCAGATATATTATGTTTTTTCCTATACATCCATACCTCTGATAAAGTTTAATTTATAAATTAGGCACAGTGAGTGACAACAATAATTTAAAATAGAACAGTTACGGAGTTCCCGTTGTGGCTCAGTGGTTAACAAATCCGACTAGGAACCACGAGGTTGCGGGTTCGATCCCTGGCCTCGCTCAGAGGGTTAAGGATCTGGCGTTGCCATGAGCTATGGGGTAGGTCGCAGACAAGGCTCGGATCCTGTGTTGCTGTGCCTCTGGTGTAGGCCGGTGGCTATGGCTCCCATTGGGCTCCTAGCCTGGGAACCTCCATGCGCCACAGGAGCAGCCCTAAAAGAGGCAAAAAGACAATAAATAAATAAATAATTTAAAATAGAACAGTTATAACAATATACTATATTAACAGTTATGTGAATGTGCTTCCTCTCCCTCTCTCAAAACATGTTACTGTAAAAATTTAATGCCTTTTCCATCTTAATTAAGCACTTAGGCATTGTACAATTATAAATGTAATAAATTCATTGAGTAATAAAAAAAATTTTTTTAAAAAGCACTTATGATGCACCGCAGCCAGAATGAATCTTACTAGTAACCATGAGGATGCAGGTTCAATCCCTGGCCTCACCCAGAGGGTTAAGGATCTGGCATTGCCGTGAGCTGTGGTGTAGGTCACAGATGAGGCTCAGATCTGGTGTTGCTGTGGCTGTGGTATAGGCCAGCAGTTTCAGCTCCATTTTGACCTCTAGCCTGGGAACCTCCATATGCCACAGGTGTGGCCCTAAAAAGACAAAAAACAAAAAGAAAAAAACTAGCACGGATTTATTATTCCTTCCTCACAGTTTCATGGATAGAAGGTTGATTCTTACCTTAGATCTTAGCAACCTCAGCATACGATTTTTTTTCTCTCCTTATTGAGTCAAGAACTTTCACCTTTTCACTTAAAGGAAGCATTTTAGGGCTTGTCTTTGGCATGCCCGAATTGCCAGCATCACTACTCTTGCACTTTGGGGCTAGTATTCAGTAAAATCAGGGTCTCTTGAACGCAAGCTGTGCGATGCTGCAAACAGTTCAAGGCGTAGCTGAGACGGCCATTAAGGGGCTAAGGGACAGGTATGCTGGACAAAGGGACAGTACACATTATGAGCTGGACAGAGCAGGACACCCTTCTCAGAACGGTATGCAATTTATTTATTTTTAGTTCTGTTTTTGTTTTGGTATGCAATTCAAAATGTATATTTTTTATTTATGGAATCTTCCATTTAATACTTTCATATTATAATTGACCAGGGGTAACTGAAACTACAGAAAGTGAAATCTCCAATGTGGCGGGGATGGTGGGGATGCTGGGCTGTGGCATTGGGGGACAACTGTATCTCTCAGAGCCCCTTCTCCAAACATCATTCACACTGGGGCTTAAGCTTCAACATATGATTTTGGGGAGACACAATTCAATATATAGTATTCCACCCCTCCCCCCCAAAAATTCATGTCCTTCCCACATGCAAAGTACATTGATTCCATCTAAACAGCTCCCAGAGTCTTTAAGTCTGAAGTCCAAAATCTCAGCTTCATATTCTCTAAATCAGATAGAGGTAAGGCTCCAAGAAGATTTACTCAGAGGCAAAATTCCTCTTCAGCTGTGAACATATAAAACCAAACAAGTTAATGTCCTTCCAAAACAGAGTGGTGGGGAGTTCCTGTCGTGGCTCAGTGGTTAACGAATCCGACTGGGAACTATGAGGTTGCAGGTTCGATCCTTGGCCTTGCTCAGTGGGTTAAGGATCTGGCGTTGCCGTGAGCTGTGGTGTAGGTTGAAGACGCAGCTCGGATCCCGCCTTGCTGTGGCTCTGGCGTAGGCCAGGGGCTACAGCTCCCATTCGACCCTTAGCCTGGGAACCTCCATATGCTGTGGGAGCAGCCCAAGAAATGGCAAAAAGACAAAAAAAAAAAACCAAACAAACAAAATGGAGTTGTGGGACAGACATAGGATAGACATTCCCATTCCAAAAAGGGAGAAACAAGACAAACAAAAAGCAAAGGGCGGTGGGTGCCAAGCAAGTCCAAAACTTAACTAGGTAAATCCCACTAGATCCTAAGGCTCATGAACAATCCTCTTTGGCTCAACGCTCTGCCTTCCAGGCACACTGGAGTGGCACCATCATGCCCAGGGCTCTGCAGGGCACCCAGTCCCTTCTGCCCAGTGGGGGCTCTCCTGCCTTCCAGGCTGCAGCTCCCTGCCAGGACCTCACCCTCAGGGAGGAGGAAGCAGCCTTGCACCCTGGGCCTGGTGGGGAGGAGGAGGAGTGGCAGTTCCTGAATCTCTGAATCACCTTTGGTTTTATTCTTTCCCTTTCTGAAGCAAGCTTGCAGCCCTCCTTCAGTCCTCCTCTTTGCTGTTTCCTTTAGTCTCAGCTGGAGGTTTCTGCTGGTGGGATCCCATCTCGATTCCTAGCCTTCTGCGGAGATAGAGGATAAGGTCCTTATTGATGTTCGTGCAAACTGTATCAGAGGGTTGTTCAACCACACCCTTGCCATTCTCTCAAGAATGAGCTTTCCCATTTTTTTGCAATGTGAATAGGCTGAGGATTTTGCCTAGCTTTAAATTCTGGTTTCTTTTTGCTTAACAGTTCCGTTGTTCAGAGCTGAGCTCAACTGCTCCATAATGTTGCTGACTCAGCATCCATTTGGTGTGGCCTGAAGGGGCTGGAGCTGATGCTATCTCCTCCCTAGATAACAGCCTGCAGTCACTAGTGAGTTCCTGATAGGACTCCCCAAATAACCCTTCTGATAAGCACACTCTCCTCTAGCCCAGGGCCTTGCCTCTGTGCACTCCTTAGATAAGACCCCTGCAAAGCTTACCAAACCAAGCTGTGAACTGGAATTTGGCACTTGCCGTCAGCCTCTGAGCCTCTATGTGGATTAAACCATGAGCCCCTCCAGCGGCTGACCCAGAGCACCCACTGAGCAGAGCTCAGGGTGGAGAACAGGAATGAGGCACTCTGTGCTCTGGGAAAACTGGAAGAACAGGTCTTCAGATAGATAATTTTAGGAGAAGGTTTTATGTGCCCAATTCTTGCATCTCCTCATAGCTAGAAAAATACGAAACAAAAAGATGTCACAGTCATCTGTGAGCACAGCCACTCTCAAGGGTGAGCCTGTGAGCCCTGAGGGAACTCAGGAAGGAAACAAAGAATACCAGCCCCATAGCGAGGTACCTATCAAAAGAGTGATTTCAGTAAGCCCAGACCTTTGTATCTTCCCATAGAAAAATGCTGCAATCCTTAACTTGAGATACCTGTTTTTCTGTAATCTTTTGTTCCTGCTACCTGCCTATATATCCTAGCTCCCTGCCTTGCCTCCTTGGAGTCGTTTTCTCAGGGCTACCTTACACCATCTCCCAGGCTTACTTGCATCCTAATTTTGTCCCAAATAAGATAATCTCAACTTTCGGGATGTGCCTCTTTTTTTTTTTTTTTTTTAAAGTTGACAAAGCTTACTCTTGGTTTTAATTGACCAATCTGACCTTAGTCCAAGCGCCTCAAAGCCCTCCCTTCTAATAAAGACATGTCGCCAGGTTCTGCAGGGGTGTCTCTACCCACACCCTTGCCTTGACTTCTCAAGAGGCCCCTCAAGGTGTGCTATGTACTGTACCTCCTCTTTCTGTGGCAGCATTTTGATTTGTGCTCACAGGCTCACCCCTTGGCGGGGGGGGGCACTTGACAAATATTTATTAAACAGAATCACAACATCATTCCTCAATTCTCCTCTCTCCTTGTGCATTTCACTGAAAAGAGTCAGGAGCTGCTTCTTGAATACTTTGCTTAGAAATCCCCTCAGCTGAAGAGCCCATTTGGAAACCCAAACACCTCTGAATCAACCCCAGCCTAAACCCTGAGGGGGACTGGAACCCACAGGGTTTTTTTTTTTTTTTTTTTTAATTGGAATCACTCACCTGGTGTCTGGACTTACTGAGGCTCAGGTTCTTTGTGTCTCAGTGCAGAAGGAATTCAGTGAGGGACAAAGTGATAGGCAAGAAATAGATTTATTGAGATAAAATACTTGTGAGAGATGGAAGCGGGCAGGCAATGAGGCTCTGCCCGGAGGATCAGGTGTCCTACAGTTTTACAATCCAAGGAAAGTGAGGAGGGGGACAAGACTAGACTTGACTAGACTGACATCATTAGCTCCTCCTTCATATTGGGTAAGAGAGCATTTGACCCTATGAGGTCAAACTAGGACTGTTGTGGTGCTTATTCAAATCAGCAGAAGGGTGGTAACATATGCTAAAATATGTTGAACCATCTCAGGTTTCTGTATAATGAGGATCTCCTACTTTGGAATATTATCTTTCCCTTAAATTCCTCTTCTTGGTCCTCAGGATCATTATCTTGCTGAACTTGCCTGCGCCTGCAGGCCTCATTTTATCTTTCACTTAATGACCTGAGGCATAGCTCGTGCTTTTATTTATGGTTTTATAGTTAAGCAAGTCTGCTTCATTCTGATGGCTTTCTTGAGCAATTATTAACTTAGAGTGGTCTCCCAAAGTCTCCTAGGTTTTGCTCTCTATAGTCCCCTACTAGGACTTCTGCACCTACCTGCATAACTATCCTACTGCATCCCTCTCATTTGCATCACTGATAAATTCTACTTTCCACAAAACACCAGAACCCATTTCAGCCACGTTTGTTGCCACTGTATAACAAGGATCACTTTTACTCCAGTTTCCAATAACATGTTCATCACTTCCATCTGAGATTTCACCAGTATTGCCTTCAATGTACAAATTTCTGGCATGCACCTCAAAACTCTTCCAGTTCTACCCATTGCCCAGTTCCAAAACTTCTATATATTTAAATACTTATTAGAGTAGAACCCCACTTTTGGTACCAAAAATCTGCCTTAATAGGCCTAGGCTGCACTAATAACACACTGTAGATGGGATGGGTTAAACAACAGAAATTTATTTTCTTGTAGTTCTGGAGGCTAAAGTCCAAGATCAAGGTTCCAGTATGGTTGGGTTCTGGTGAGAGCTCTCTCTTCCTGCCTTGTAGATGGTCATTTTCTCTCTGCATCCTCACACAGTGGGGAGAGAAACAAAGAGAGAAAGACCTCTAATGTCTTTTCTTATAAAGGCACTAATCCCATGGGGCAGGGACACCCACTCTCACAATTTCATCCAAAGCACCTCTTTAGAGTAGTGATGGAGGAAGGCTTCCCTAAAAGATAACACATGAAGTAAGCTCTGCAGCATGAAAAAGAACCAGGATTTTCTTCTGATTTGTTTGCTGTTGCAACCCTAGTCCCTAGAACAGTGCCTGGTACAGAGCTGGAATGTATTATGAATGAATGCAAGAATGAATAAATGAATAAATCAAGAAACCTGGGTAGAGCCTGGAGAAGGAGTATTTCAGACAGAAGGACTAACAGTGCAAAAGATTCTGCAGTAGGAAAGGTCTTGGTGTGCAGGAAAGAGGCCAGTGTGGCCAGAGAACACAGAGCTGGAGAAGAGTGGAATGAGATGAGCTTGGAAAGGTTAGCAGTATTATTAGATGTTCCTTGGTATTATTAGATGTGTTTATATACAATGACGTATTAAGAGATGAACTCTGGAACCATACTCTCTGGATTCAAATCCATCACTTACTACCTGTGTGACTTCTGCAAGTTAGTCAACTTCTTTATAGCTCCATTTCCTTGACTTTAAAGTGGGAAAAACAACAATTAAGGCAAATAATCATAATATAATAAGTATAAATGGTAAAAATAATAACATCAAACAGCTGGCTTGTTTTGAGGATTAAATGAGCTAATTTTAAAATAAGCTTAAAAAGTCCCAGTCAGGAGTTCCCGTCGTGGCGCAGTGGTTAACGAATCCGACTAGGAACCATGAGGTTGCGGGTTCGGTCCCTGCCCTTGCTCAGTGGGTTAACGATCCGGCGTTGCCGTGAGCTGTGGTGTAGGTTGCAGACGCGGCTCGGATCCCGCGTTGCTGTGGCTCTGGCGTAGGCCGGTGGCTACAGCTCCGATTCAACCCCTAGCCTGGGAACCTCCATATGCCGCGGGAGCAGCCCAAGAAATAGCAACAACAACAACAAAAAGACAAAAAGAAAAAAAAAAAAGTCCCAGTCAATAACCTTGAATGGGTAGTGTTTCATAGGAGGTTCCTGTGTTTTCTGACCATTTATATCCTGAACTTTATGAATTGCCGTTTTTGTTATTGTTGATTCACCAATTTTTCTCTTGGGATATTCTATTTTTTTAAATAGGTTTCCAGGTGTCCTTTTAATATTAAAAATGTTAAAACTTTGTCATGTGCATTACAGATATTTTTCCTTGCATTTCATTTGCCTTTCAATGATCCTTATGGCATTTATCCCATATAGAAATGTCAAGGTTTTATGTATTCAATCTATTCTTGTATGATTTTAGTTTTTTAAGCATACAAGGCATAAGAATACCTTTACATATTGCACTTATATTTCTTCTAATACGTATTATACTGTTATGTCTAAATTTTTGTTCCAGTGGAATTTAAAAAAAGATATAGAGCTATCATCACTGTAAATGATGGTAAATAATCTTTCAGATATATTTCAATGAATAAATATATACTTATAGGTGTATAATTTTATATAAATGTGGTCTGAAGCAGCCGAAAGAGCCCTATTGCCATCCACCACCACCCCTCTACGACTCACCCTCTAACTAGTAAAAGGCCAGCAAAGGGGAAATTGATTTGTAGAAGAGTAGGATAAAGACTTCTTAGCCTTGTTTGGTGAGTTTGTCCTTCCTGTTGGGAAGGTTCTTCCCCACCGCACCCTGAAGCAAAGTGCTCTGAGTATCCAAGAAAATTATTCACACAAACTGGAGGTTCCACAAGAAGGGGAGACCCACTTGTTGATCTCTGGCTGGACACTAGCTGGTAGTCAAAAATGCAGTCCATGCTGGTGCTGCGCTGGGTGGAGGGTTAGCTGAGCCTTCTTAGGAGAGTTTGCTAAGAGTTCTCCACAGGTGAGGGATTTCTTGTATCATGGAGACTGGGGGGTCTCATTCTTATCTCTAGATCTCCAGAGGCAGAGGGCTTTTTAGTAGCTTTTTAGGTAAAGGGGACCAGAGTAGTGAGACTAGGAGGAAAATGTTGGGGGGTATCTTCACTCCAGTTTTCTGTGGTCTTTGGAGAACAAAGAAATGGACCATCATGTCTAAAACATCCCCCCTTCCTTCATATCTGTACCGTCTTCTGTGCTTCCTTGTAGGTGAAAGGTGTCACCACAAACCATCAAGAATTCCACATCAAGAAACTGTGTGTCATGGTTGTCTTTCTCTTTTTTATCCCTTATATCCAGTCAACCACTAACCCTTTACCTGTAGTTTCCTCAATCTCTTTTCTTTTCTCCAGCTCAAACATTCATCACCTGTTGCTTGAGTTAATTTAGGAGGTCCTTCCTATGAGAAGAGGAAAGCTCGGGTGTTAAGGCTGTCCTCCTGAGAGAGTGACGGGATTCTGCTGACCCCAAAGCCAGGCAAACAATGCAGTGAGGATATTCCTGTTATCTCCAAGCCAAAACAAATAAAATACCCCCAACTGAATAGAAAACCCTCTCCCCTTTCATTTCTCCTTTAGTAGAACCTGACATTTCTTTTTTTTTTTTTTTACCAAAAAATGTCATGTTTACATTTTCTGCCTCCATTTCCTTACTACTCTGTTTTCAATCCTTTAGTTATGGTTTCTAATTCATGATGACTGAAATTTTTGCCCTCAGGTATTACTAGTTCCAAATACAAAGTTAGAAACCTTCCTGTTGCAAGTGATAGAAATCCAGCCCAAACTGGTTTAAACAAAAAAGAGAATGTATGAGTTCCTATAACTGAAGTGTCCAAAGATAGAACTAAGAAACATGGTTTCATCCAGGACTCAAAAACATAATCAAGATGTTATTTCTCTCCTTTTCATGGCTCCCAGCCCTTGATATGTGTTCATTTTAGATCCATGAATCAGAGCAAGACAAATGCCATTGTTCCCCTTTGTATACCCACTGAGATGGACAGCTAGAAGGAATGAGAGTGAGTTTCACTTTCTAATGGCATCCTAAGTCCCTGAACCAATCACTGTGGCCATGGGAATGTGTTGCTCTGATTGACTAGGCTTGAGTCAGATGCTCAATTTCTAGCCTTTGGAGCACAAACATCTGATAAAAATACAATGGGATCAATAAACGTGAGACACAGATGTAAGCCACATATGTATTTTATTTTAAATTTTATTGAAGTGTAGTTGACTTACAATGTTGTGGCAATTTCTGCTGTACAGCAAAGTGACACAGTTATGCATATGTTTACATTCTTTTTTGTATTCTTTTCTGTAATCATTTATCACAGGATGTTGAATAATGTCCCTTGGGCGTTACAGTAGGACCATGTGGTTTATCTGTCTTATGTACACTAGTTTGCATCTGCTAATTCCAACCAGCCAATCCATCTCTCCCTTATCCCCTATCCACCTTGGCAACCACAAGTCTGATCTCTATGTCTGTGAATTTGTTTCTGTTTCACAGATAGGTTCATTTGTGTCATATTTTAGATTCCACATGTGAGTGATATCATGTGATATTTGTCTTTCACATTATGACTAATTTCACTTAGTATGATAATCTCTAGGTCCAAGCATGTTGCTGCAAATGGCATTATTTCATTGTTTTTTTTTATGTCTGAGTAATATTCCTGTGTGTGTTTGTGTGTGTGTGTGTGTGTGTACACAATATCTTCTTTATCCATTCGTCTTTCAATGGACAAATAGGTTGGCTATTGTGAACAGTGCTACAATGAACATAAGGGTGCATTATCTTTTTGAATTATACTTTCCTTGGGATATATGCCTAATAGTGGGATTGCTGGATCATACGGTAATTCTATTTTTAGTTTTCCATAGTGGTTGCACAAATTTACATTCCTCCCAGCAGTGTAGAAGCGTTCCCTTTTCTCCTCACCCTCTCTAGCATTTGTTATTTGTAGACTTATTGATGATGGCCATTCTGACCAGTGTGAAATGGTACCTCATTGTAGTTTTGATATTGCATTTCTCTAATAATTAGCAATGTTGAGCATATTTTCATGTGCCTACTGGCCATCTGTATGTCTATTCAGATCTTCTGCCCATTTTCCGATTGGGTTTTTGTTTGTTTGTTTTGCTGTTCAATTGTCTGAGTTGCTTGTATATTTTGGAGATTAAGCCCTTGTCAGTCGCACCATTTGCAACTATTTTCTCCCATTCTGTAGGTTGTCTTTTTGGGTTTTTTGATGGTTTCCTTTGCTGTGCAAAAGCTTCTAAGTTTAATTAGTTCCTGTTGTTTTATTTTTGTTTTTATTTCTATTGCCTTGGGAGACTGACCTAAGAAAACATTTGTATGGTTGGTGTCAGAGAATGCTTTGCCTATGTTCTCTTCTAGGAGTTTGATGGTGTCTTGTCTTATGTTTAAGTCTTTAAGCCATTTTGAGTTTATTTTTGTACATGGCATGAGGGAGGGTGTGTTCTAGTTTCATTTCTTTACATGCAGCCATCCAGTTTTCCCAGAACCACTTGCTGAAAAGACTGTCCCTCCCCTATTTCATATCTTTGCTCCCTTTGTCGAAAATTAATTGACTGTAGGTGTCTGGGTTTATTTCTGGGTTCTCTATTCTGTTCCATTGGTCAGTATGTCTGTTTGGTACCCATTACCATACTGTCTTGATTACTGTAGCTTTGTAATATTGTCTGAAGTCTGGGAGAGTTAGGATTTCTGCTTGATTTTTTTTTCTCAGGATTGCTCTTGCAATTTTGGGTCTTTTATGGTTCCATATAAATTTTTGGATTGTTTGTTCTGTTCTGTGAAAAATGTCATGGATGATTTGATAGGGATTGCATTAAATCTGTAGATTGCTTTGGGAATATGGCCATTTTAATTCTATTAATTCTTTCAATCCAGGAAAATGGCATATCTTTCCATTTCTTTGAATGCTCTTTAATTTCTTTGATTAATGATTTATTGTTTTCAGCATATAAGTCTTTCACCTCCTTGGTCAGGTTTATTCCTAGGTATTTAATTTTTGGAGGTGTGGTTTTAAAAGGTATTGTCTTTTTATATTCCTTTTCTTATATTTCATTGCAACCAATTTCCAAATGTTAATCTTGTATCCTCTACTTTGCTGAATTCATTGATCTGTCCAAATAGTTTTTGGGTGGAGTCCTTAGGATTTTCTATATATAGCATCATGTCATCTACATATAGTGGCAATTTTACCTCTTCTGTTCCAATTTGGATAACTTTATTTCTTTGATTGTCTAATTGTTGTAGCTAGGACTCCCACTACTCTGTTGAATAAAAGTGGTGAGAGTGGGCATTCTTGTCTTTTTCCAGATTTTAGTGGGAAGGCTTTCAGTTTTTTTCCATTGAGTATTGGCTGTAGGTTTGTCAGAAATGGCTTTTATGATGTCAAGTTATGTTCTCTCTATACGCACTTTGGTAAGAGTTTTTACCATGAATGGATGTTAGATTTTTGTCAAATTATTTTTCTGCATCTTTTGAGATGATTTTTTTGTTTTGTTTTTTCTTTCTTTTTTTTTTTTTTTTTTTTGCTTTTTAGGGCCACACCTGTGGCATATGGAGGTTCCCAGGCTAGGGGTCAAATTGGAGCTGTAGCTGCTGGCCTGCACCACAGACACAGCAACACGGGATCAGAGCCACATTTGTGACCTACACCACAGCTCACAGCAACACTGGATCCTCAAACCACTGAGCGAGGCCAGGGATCAAACCTGTGCCCTCATGGATGCTAGTCAGATTCGTTAACCACTGAGCCAGGATGGGAACTCCCTTGAGATGCTTTTTGTTTTAATTTTTTTTTAGGGCTGCACCCACAGCATATGGAAGTTCCCAGGCTAGGGGTCGAATCAGAGCTACAGCTGCAGTCCACAGCCACAGCAACACTGGATCTGAGCTGCATCTGCAACCTACACCAAAGCTCAAATCAACACCAGATCCTTAACCCACTAAGCGAGGTCAGAGATTGAACCCACAACTTCATGGATCCTAGTCGTGTTCGTTAACTGCTGAGCCACAGAGAGAACTCCTGCATCTATTGAGATGATCATGTGGTTTTTGACTTTTTTTTTTTTTTGGTTAATGTGGTGTATGATGTTGATTGATTTGTGTATATTGAACCATCCTTATGAACTTGGGATGAATCCAAGTGTATGATCTTTTTTATATGTTGTTGGACTCATTTGGCTAAAATTTTGATAATGTTTGCATCTATATTCATCAAAGATATTGGCCTATAATTTTCTTTCTCAATAATATATTTGTCTGGTTTTGGTAGTAGGGTGATGGTGGTTTCATAGAATGTCTTTGGGAGTGTTCCTTCTTCTTTAACCTTTTGGAAAAGTTTAAGAAGGATGAGTATAAGTTTTTCTTTGTATTTTTGGTAGAATTTTCCTGTGAAGCTATCTTCTCCTGGACTTTTGTTTGTAGGGAGTGTTTTTATGACATACTCAATTTCATTTCTATTGATTGATCTGTTCAATTAATCTATTTCTTCTTGTTCACTTTTGGCAGGCTGTGTCTCTCTAGAAAGTGGTCCATTTTTGTAGGTTGTCAAATTTGTTGGCATAGAATTGTTCATTTGTTGTTCATAGTATTCTCTAAGGGTTTTTTTGTGTATTTCTGCAGTATCTGTTGAGATTTCTCCTTTTTCATTTTAATTTTGTTTATTTGGGTTAGATAAACAAAGATTTCTCCTTTTTAATTTTAATTTTATTTGGGTTCTTTCTTTCTTGTTGGTGAGTCTGGCCAGAGTTTTGTCAATTTGGTTTACTTTTTCTTTCCTTTCCTTCCCTTTCCTTTCCCTTTCTCTTTCTTTCTTTCTTTCTTTCTTTCTTTCTTTCTTTCTTTCTTTCTTTCTTTTCTTTCTTTCTTTCTTTCTTTTTCTTTCTTTCCTCTTTTTCTTTTTCCTTTTTTTTTGTTTTTTTTAGGGCTGAAACCTTGACATAATGGAAGCTTCCAGGCTAGGGTAGAATTGGAGCTGCAGCTGCTGGCCTATGCTACAGCCACAGCAATGCCAGATCCAAGCTGCCTCTGCAACCTACACCACAGCTCATGGTAACATCTGATCTTTAACCCATTGAGTGAGTCCAGGGATGGAACCCACATCCTCGTGTATACTGGTCAGGTTCATTACCATTGAGCCACAATGGGAACTCTTGTTTACCCTCTCAAAAAAACCAGATCTTTATTGATTTTTTTCTATTTTTTAGAATCTCTATTTTATTTCTTTCCTCTCTGATCTTTATTGTTTTCTTCCCTCTGCTGACTTGAGGTTTTGTTTTCTCTTCCTTTTCTGATTTTTTTAGGTGGTAGGTTAAGTTGTTGATTGAGATTATTCTTCGTTTTTGAGGAATGTCTGTATTGCTATGATCTTCCCTCTACAGACTGCTTTTGTGGAGTCCCATAGATTTTGTGTTCATGCAATTCAGAGTTGAAGGCAGTGTTGCTATTGGTTAGCTCAAGGATAGCAGTAGTGAGTGTCTCAATATTGCTTGCATGTTGCTGCCACCCCTTGGTGGTCATACATATTGCAGCCACATAAACCAAACAGGTTTGGTCATTTGTGAGCCCTAGACATTTCTGGCAACACTTCTCTGCAGCATCTTGAAATGACTTTCTTTTGGAATTCCTATTCATACTAGAGTATGGAATGTCTTAGTAGTTTGTATTATGGATTTTCCGACCTAGGTTTATGAAGTTTTTTTCTGTCTGCTGCAAAACACATAGATTTCTCCCTCCTTTAAACCCTTTCAGTATAATCCAGTAATCTACTGTAACGGGTCCTGCTTTCTGTTTCTGCAGGTTATTTCTCTCACTGTTCTTTTTCTTCCTCTTTGGGTTTCTTTTTGCTTTTTGTTTTTTTGGGTTTTTGCTTTGTTTTGTTTTGTTTTTGCTGCCCCCACAGCATGTGCGCCAGGGAACTCAAGCTGCTGCAGTGATAACTTGGGATTCTTAACCTGCCATGCCACAAGGAAACTCCTTGCTATTCTTTCTTGTACACCTTCTGGAGGCAGTGACCAGAGCACATTTCTCACCATCTCTAAGCTTTAGTTCCTTTAGCCATAAAATGTTAGATAATATTATATCCTTCATGGTGTCATATGGAAGATGAAATTGCATACTGTTTGTACAATGTTCTCTACAGTGACAGACACATATGAAGTACCCTGTAAATATTACTTTTCATAGTGACAAGTCTTCCCTGGAAATCTGAACAGTGACCAGATTTTTGATGATATTAAGGAGTTGAATTTTATATTCTTTTTTAAAAACAAAATCCTAATGTTAAAAAAAATTATTGCCTTTTGGAGTTCCTGCTATGGTGCAGTGGGTTAAGAACCTGACTGCAGCAGCTCAGGTTGCCGTGGAGGTGCAGATTCTATCCTGGCCTGGCATAGTGGGTTAAAAGATCTGGTATTGCCGCAGCTACAGTGTAAGTCACAGCTGCAGCTCAGATTCAATCCCTGGCCTGGGAATTTCCATATGCTGCAGGTATGGCCATTAAAAAAAACTGTTGTGGATGATATGCTGTGATTAATGGGGTTTGCTTCAAAACATAGCAGGAGGAGGAAATCACCATGATATAGGTGAAACAATATTGGCCCTGAGTTGATAATTGTTGAAGTTGGACCATGGATATACGGTATCCAGTACACTATTTTGTCTATTTTATGTGTTGGAAATTTTCTGTAAAATTATATTAAGAATAACAAGTTGTTCTAGTCCTGACAACCCTGTAAATGGTGCTGGACATACTGTGGGGGCGCCTTCTTGCGTTGTTGATTAATTGTTTCTGTGGGATTGAATTTTGGCATTTTAAGGAGAGAGTTGCTACGGTTTTTAAAAAAAGATCAGCTGCACATGCTCCCAGAAAAAAAAAATGTTAGATATACTTCAATAAAAACATTAAAAATTGGAGTTCCTTTTGTGGCTCAGTGGTAACGAACCCGACTAGTATCCATGAGGACACGGGTTTGATCCCTGGCCCCACTCAGTGGGTTAAAGATCCAGTGTTGCCATGAGCTATAGTGTAGGTTGCAGATGTGGCTTGGATCCTACATTGCTGTGGCTGTGGCACAGGCTGGCAGCTGCAGTTCTGATTAGACCCCAGCCTGGGAATTTCCATATGCCAAGGATGTGGCCCTAAAAAGACAAAAAAAAATTTTTTTTCAAATTAAAAAATAAAAAACATTAAAAAATTAAATGCCTGTTATAAAAAATATTGATAGGAACATGTTTTAGCCCAACAACTCAGGCTCATTTTTTTCAGACAAATGATGATAAAGTATAATACCGTTAGCACAGGGGAAAGTTTGCAATTCTTTAAGAGATGCAGAAAGAATGAATTGCAGAGATTACATCTTTGAATATCTTTCTTCTTGATTCTAGTAAATAAATATAATACCTACTTAGCTTGTGGACAGCAATACCTAATTTTACAATGATTATATTCTTTAGCACAATATGTCAGAGAAACCGCTTAATCCTAGAGATCCTTGTGTTTCTACAGTACTTATCTCTCTCCCAACTCTCTCCATCTAACCACTTTACATCAAGTCATTCATAAACCTGCCCCTACATCCCTCTTCACACCCTGTCATGCTAAGAACAGAGTCCAAGTCCTCCATGCTTAATGGATTCCCTAATACCCTACAATTTCCTCCTACATTATATCTCACTCATTAATCCTTGAATATGACAACAACCCTCTCACCTCAATGTGTACTTATTCACCTATTCTAAGTGTTCTGGTTATTTTGCTTCCTTTTTTTCTTTTTTCTTTTTTTTTTAAATTTCTCAATGGCCAGGATAAATTCCTTCTTAACTGGAAACATCATTAAATGAGACATGTTGAATAAAATAAATGGCATTTCCAACTCATTTCCCCTCAAATACCATTTCTACCTGAAGGAGCTTAAATTCTGCAAGAATAAAAACTATGGAGACAAAATCTTTCATAAGTTGATAGAAAGTGTCCTTGAGAGAGTCAGTTCAGCTCTCCAGTTCCTCTTATCTTAGTCACAATGAGAGAGAGAGAGAGAGAGAGAGAGAGAGAGAGAGAATGGAGTCTCAGCAACTACAGATTTTAGAAGCATCAGGAATTTTTTAATTGAACAGATCAACAATGTAATCATGTAGCTCAAATCCGTAAAAATGGTTAGAAATAGAGAAGCATTTCATGAAAAGAGTAATGGACTTGCCATCAGAAATCCTAGATATGAGTCCTGCCTTTTTCATTTAATAGATTGGTGAGCTTAGACAAGTAATTTCATCTCACTGAAGAGGAATTTCTTTTTCATTATCCGAAATGATGATACTAATATCTTGATGTCAGGGTCATTATATAGACCAGCGCTGGTGTGAGAGAATCTTATGAACTCTAAAAAGCCATCACATAGTCATTCTTAGAGATCCTTAAAGATCCACACAACATGACCCCCATCTTGATCCATTTTATGGAAGATTCCCTAGAATACCTGCCAAGATTCAAGTTGGATGGCTCAAAATGTACTGTTGTGAATGTGACTTCAACATGCATAAGTGTCAGTGTGTTAGAGTGATGTCATAATAATTTCTCTAGGACCTACTACGTGCTGGGTTGTTATTTAGATTTTTTCAAAATCCTTTGAACAATCCTCAGTGCAAGAATCATTCTCTTCACTTTACAGATGAGGAAATGATTGAGATAGATTAGTAAACTTACCCATGGGCATGAGCAAATGAATTGCACAAGGAGGGCTCATGACCCTTAAAGTCTATGTTTTTTCCTTCTACCACACTGTAAACTATTCTGCTTTTTTGCCCTTTATTCTCCTTTGGCTAGAAGTCTTCATGCCTCAGAAATCCCATTCTCCGTGTTTTTTTGTCTCCTCTCTGTTAATATCCCGCCCACCTTGCAAAGACTAGTTTAAATAACCATATTTTGCATGAAGACCTCCCTCAGGACCCTAGCCTACTATGATTTCTCCATCTTCAAATTCCTGCAGCACTTATTATCAACTTTCATGCATTCAACAATTTTGGGGAGTATCTACTGGGCACTGTTTTAGGCTTGGAAGAGCTATCACTGGACAATGCAGAAATCTTAGCCCTCACGAAGCATAGATCCTGGTGACAGCAGAAAACTAACAAATAAACAGAACAGGAAGTTCCTGTATGGCACAGTGGGTTAAAGATCTGGTAGGGCTGCAGCTGTGGCACAGGCTGCAACTATGGCATGGGTTCGATCCCTGGCCCAGGGGACATTACACAGGCTGCAGGCAAGACTAAATAAATAAATAAACACAACAAAGGAATTATACTGTATGTTAGAAAATGCTAAGTGTGGACAAAAATATGTGGGGTCAGGGGGAATGAGAGTAAAGAACTGAGATGGTGTTGATTAGGGTTAGGACAGGCCTCACTGAGCAAGTGACTTTTTTGAGGGAAGACTCAGAGGAGACAGGGGAGTGAGTTGGGCTCACCTGGGGGCAGAAGGGTGTGAACGTGAGCTGGCCTGTTGTTGCATATTCTTTACAGCTTGCAGGATTGGCTAAACTCAACTAAATTCTGAGCTTTCTGAGATCAGAGAGGTTTGCTGATCAAGAGGTTTTACATTCCTTTCAGTGTCCTACTCAGTATTTTGCACTCAGTAGGTGCTCAGTAAACAGCACTTGGTAACAGTTGTTTTATGGATTCTGCACATCGGTGATCTATAATATCTTTGTTTGTTTGTTTCTTTCTTTCTTTCTTTTCTTTTTTTTGGCCATGTCCGTGGCATGAGGAAGTTCCTGGGCAAGGGATCAAACTTGAGCCACAGCAGTGACCAGATCCACAGCATTGACAGCACTGGATCCTTAACCACTAGGTTACCAGGGAACTCCCTATATTATCTTTGCATTTAGCAATTTTTTTTTGTCTTTTTGCTATTTCTTGGGCCGCTCCTGCGGCATATGGAGGTTCCCAGGTCGAATCGGAGCTGTAGCCACTAGCCTACACCAGAACCACAGCAATGCAGGATCCGAGCCGCGTCTGCAACCTACACCACAGCTCACGGCAACGCCGGATCGTTAACCCACTGAGCAAGGGCAGGGACTGAACCCGCAACCTCATGGTTCCTAGTCGGATTCGTTAACCACTGCGCCACGACGGGAACTCCTGCATTTAGCAATTTTGAAACATCCATGGTAAATCTCTATCCCAAGACACACATTTCCTTTATGAAGTTTCCTGCTTTTTCAAAAGTTACCTCAGAGTGAATGACAGCCTGAGAGAACACCATCCCCTTCAGGGCAGGTAGTACCAGTGACTTCGACTCTAAATTATTCTCAGTTTAGTTATATACTTTTTTTAATTACTCAATGAATTTATTACATTTATAGTGGTGCAATGATCATCACAATCCAATTTTATAGGATTTCCATCCCACAACCCCAGCACATCCCTCTACTCCCAGAACTGTTTCCTTTGAAAACCTTAAGTTTCTCAAAGTCTGTGAGTCAGTATCTGTTCTGCAAAGAAGTTCATTGTGTCCTTCTTTCAGATTCCACACGTCAGTGAAAGCATTTGATGTTGGTGGGTCATCGTCTGACTGACTTCACCTAGCATGATAATTTCTAGGTCCATCCATGTTGCTAAAAATGCAGTTATTTTGTTCCTTTTAATGGCTAATATTCCATTGTGTATATGTACCACGTCTTCTTGATCCACTCCTCTGTTGATGAACATTTAGGTTGTTTCCATGTCTTGGCTATTGCCAATAGTGCTGCAATGAACACTGGAGTACATGCGTCTTTTCGAGTCATGGTTTTCTCTGGATAGATGCCCAGGAGTGGGATTGCTGGATCAAATGGTAGTTCTATTTTTCATTTTCTGAAGAATCTCCATACTGTTTTCCACAGTGGTTGCACCAATTTACTCTCCCATCAACAGTGTACTAGGGTTCCTTTTTCTCCACACCCTCTCCAGCACTTATTGTTTGTAGACTTTTTGATGATGGCCATTCTGGCTGGTGTAAGGTGGTACCTCAGAGTGGTTTTGATTTGCATTTCTCTAATAATGAGTGATGTTGAACATCTTTTCATGTGTTTTTTGGCCATCTGTATGTCTTCTTTGGAGAATTGTCTGTTTAGATCATCTGCCCATTTTTTGATGGGTTCATTTGCTTTTTTTGGTATTGAGCTGTAGGAGGTATTTATAAATTTTGGAGATTAATCCCTTGTCAGTTGATTCATTTGCAAAGATTTTCTCCCACTCTGTGGGTTGTCGTTTTGTTTTGTTTATGGTTTCCTTTGCTGTGTAGAAACTTTTAAGTTTAATTAGATCCCATTTGTTTATTTTTGTTTTTACTGTCATTACTCTGAGGTGGATCTGAGAAGATGCTGCTGTCATTTATGTTGGAGAGTGTTTGGCCTATATTTTCCTCTAAGAGTTTTATAGTGTTTGGTCTTATATCTAGGTCTTTAATCCATTTGGAGTTTATTTTTGTGTATGGTGTTAGGGAGTGTTCTAATTTCATTATTTTCCATATGGCCGTCCAGTTTTCCCAGCACCACTTATTGAACAGGCTGTCTTTTCTCCATTGTATATATTCTTGCCTCTTTTGTCGTAGATTAGTTGGCTGTAGGTGCGTGGGTTTAATTCTGAGCTTTTTATCCTGTTCCACTGATCTATATTTCTGTCTTTGTGCCAGTACCATATGTTTTTGATGACTGTTGCTTTGTAGTATAGTCTGAAGTCAGGGAGCCTGATTCCTCTAGCTCCATTTTTCTTTTTCAGAATGTCTTTGGCTCTTCTGGGTCTTTTGTGCTTCCAAACAAACTTTATTTTTTATTTATTTATTTATTTATTTTTGTCTTTTTTTGTCTTTTGTTGTTGTTGTTGTTGTTGCTATGTCTTGGGCTGCTCTCGCAGCATATGGAGGTTCCCAGGCTAGGGGTCGAATCGGAGCTGTAGCCACCAGCCTACGCAAGAGCCACAGCAATGTGGGATCCGAGCCATGTCTGCAACCTACACCACAGCTCACGGCAACGCCGGATCATTAACCAACTGAGCAAGGGCAGGGACCGAACCCGCAACCTCATGGTTCCTAGTCGGATTCGTTAACCACTGCGCCACGACGGGAACTCCCCCAAACAAACTTTAAAATATTTTGTTTGAGTTCTGTGAAAAATGTCCTTGGTAATTTGATAGGAATTGCAATGAATCTGTAGATTGCCTTGGGTAGTATAGTCATTTTGATAATATCAACTCTTCCAATCCAAGGGCATAGTATATCTTTCCATCTATTTGTGTCATCTTTGATTTCTTTCATCAGTGGCTTGTAGTTTTCAGAGTACAGGTCTTTTGTCTCTTTAGATAGGTTTACTCCTAGGTATTTTATTCTTTTGGATGTGATGGTAAACAGGATTGCTTCCCTAATTTCTCTTTCTGATCTTTCATTGTTAATATATATAAATGCTGTCGATTTCTGTGTGTTTATTTTGTATCCTGAGACTTTGCCAAATTCATGGATGAGCTCTACCAGTTTTCTGGTAGAGTCTTTAGAATTCTCTAGATATAGTATCATGTCATCTGAAAACAGGGATAGTTTTACTTCTTCCTTTCCAATTTGGATTCCTTTTATTTCATTTACTTCTCTGCTGTGGCTAGGACTTCCAAAATTATGTTGAACAGTCGTGGTGAGAGCAGGCATCCTTGTCTTGTTCCTGGTCTCAATGGGATTCTTTCAGCTTTTCACCATTGAGAATCATGTTTCCTGTGGGTTTGTCATATATGGTCTTTATTATGTTGAGCTAGGTTCCTTCTATGCCCGCTTTCTGAAGGGTTTTATCAGAAACGGATGTTGGATTTTGTTGAAGGCTTTTTCTTCATCTATTGAGAGGATCATATGGTTTTTATTCTTCAGTTTGTTAATGTGGTTTATCACAGTGATGGATTTGCAGATATCAAAGAACCCTTGCATCCCTGGGATAAATCCCACTTGATCATGATGTACAATCCTTTTAATGTATTGTTGGATGCAGTTTGCTAGTATTTTGTTGAGGATTTTTGCATCTATGTTCATCAGTTAAGTTGGCCTATAATTTTCTTTTTTTTCGTGGTATCTTTGTCTGGTTTTAGTATCAGGGTGATGGCGGCCTCATAGAATGAGTTGGTGAATGTCCCTTCCTCTCTAATTTTTTGGAATAGTTTCATAAGGATAGGTACTAGCTCTTCTATAAATGTTTGATAGAATTTGCCTGTGAAGCCATCTGGTCCTGGACTTTTGTTTGTTGGACGTTTTTTAATCATAGTTTCAATTTCAGTTCTTATGATTAGTCCATTTTCTATTTTGTCTTGGTTTAGTATTGGAAGATTGTACTTTTCTAAGAATTTGTCTATTTCTTCTAGGTTTTCCATTTTATCAGCATATAGTTGCATATAGTAATCTCTTATGATCCATTGTATTTCTGTTTGATGTCTGTTACTTCTTTTTCATTTCTAATTTTATTGATTTGAGTCCTCTTTCTCCTTTTCTTGATAAGTCTGGCTAAGGGTTTATCAATTTTGTTGATTTTTTCAAAAAACTAGCTTTTCATTTCATTGATTTTTTTCTATGGTTTTCTTTGTTTCTATATCATTGATTTCTGCTCTGATATTTATGATTTCATTCCTTCTGCTAACTTTAGGTATTTTCTTTTCATCTCTCTTGAGCTGCTTTACATATAAAGTTAGCTTGTTTATTTGAGCTTTTTCTTGTTTCCTGAGGTGGGCTTGTGTTGCTATAAACTCCTCTTAGAACGGCTTTTGCTGCATCCCATAGGTTTTGAAGTGTTGCATCTTTGTTGTCATTTGCTTCTAGGTATTATTTATTTATTTATTTATTTATTTAAATTAATTTTTAAATGAATTTTATTACATTTATAGTTGTACAACAGTCATCACAATGAAATTTTATAGCATTTCCATCCAAACCCTCAGTGCATCCCCCCACCCCCCAACCTGTCTCGTTTGGAAACCATAAGTTTTTCAAAGTCTATGGGTCAGTATCTGTTCTGCAAAGACATTCCTTGTGTCCTTTTTTTAGATTCCACCTGTAAGTGATAGCATTTGATGAGAAAATTTTATTTCTTTTTTTCTTTTTAGGGCCACACCTGCAGAATATGGAAGTTCCCTGGCTAGGAGGCGAATAAGAGCTATGCCACAGCCACAGCCACAGCAATGCAGGATCTGAGCTGCATCTGCGACCTGCAGCTGCAGCTTGTGGTATCACCAGATCCTTAACCCATAGACAAGGCCTGGGATGGAACCCAAATCCTCATGGATGCTAGTTGGGTTCTTAACCTACTGAGCCACAGTGGGAACTCATACAGAGAAATTTTTTTTTTTTTTTGCTTCACACATTAACCTCTGTTTGGTTTTTACTTTATTTATTTATTTATTTATTTTATAACTTATTTTTTTCCCCACTGTACAGCAAGGGGATCAAGTTATCTTTACATGTATACATTTTTCCCCCCACTCTTTGTTCTGTTGCAATATGAGTATCTAGACAAAGTTCTCAATGCTACTCAGCAGGATCTCCGTGTAAATCTATTCTAAGTTGTGTCTGATAAGCCCAAGCTCCTGATCCCTCCCACTCCCTCCCTCTCCCATCAGGCAGCCACAAGTCTATGTTCCAAGTCCATGATTTTCTTTTCTGTGGAGATGTTCATTTGTGCTGGATATTAGATTCCAGTTATGTGATATCATATGGTATTTGTCTTTGTCTTTCTGACTCATTTCACTCAGTATAAGATTCTCTAGTTCCATCCATATTGCTGCAAATGGCATTATGTCATTCTTTTTTTATGGCTGAGTAGTATTCCATTGTGTATATACACCACGTCTTCCGAATCCAATCATCTGTCGATGGACATTTGGGTTGTTTTCATGTTCTGGCAATTGTTAATAGTGCTGCAATGAACATGCGGGTGCATGTGTCTCCTTTAAGGAATGTTTTGTCCGGATAGATGCCCAAGAGTGGGATTGCAGGGTTATATGGAAGTTCTATGTATAGATTTCTAAGTTATCTCCAAACTGTTCTCCATAGTGGCTGTACCAGTTTACATTCCCACCAACAGTGTAGGAGGGTTCCCTTTTCTCCACACCCCCTCCAGCACTTGTTATTTGTGGACTTATTAATGATGGCCATTCTGACTGGTGTGAGGTGGTATCTCATGGTTGTTTTGATTTGCATTTCTCTTATAGTCAGCGATGTTGAGCACTTTTTCATGTGTTTGCTGGCCAACTGTATATCTTCCTTGGAGAAAAGTCTATTCAGGTCTTTTGCCCATTTTTCCATTGGTTGATTGGCTTTTTTGCTGTTGAATTGTATAAGTTGCTTATATATTCTAGAGATTAAGCCCTTGTCAGTTGCATCATTTGACACTATTTTCTCCCATTCTGTAAGTTGTCTTTTTGTTTTCCTTTTGGGTTTCCTTTGCTGTGCAAAAGCTTTTCAGTTTGATGAGGTCCCATGGGTTTATTTTTGCTCTTATGTCTATTGCTTTGGGAGACTGACCTGAGAAAATATTCATGAGGTTGATGTCCGAGAGTGTTTTGCCTATGTTCTCTTATATTTAAGTCTTTCAGCCATTTGGAGTTTATTTTTGTGCATGGTGTGAGGGTGTGTTCTAATTTCATTGCTTTGCATGCAGCTGTCCAGGTTTCCCAGCAATGCTTGCTGAATAGACTTTCTTTTTCCCATTTGATGTTCTTGCCTCCCTTGTCAAAGATTAATTGACCATAGGTGTCTGGGTTTATTTCCGGGTTCTCTATTCTGTTCCATTGGTCTGTCTGTCTGTTTGATACCAGTACCACACTGTTTTGATGACTGTGGCTTTGTAATATTGCCTGATGTCTGGGAGAGTTATGCCTCCTGCTTGGTTTTTATTTCTCAGGATTGCTTTGGCGATTCTGGGTCTTTTGTTGTTCCATATAAATGTTTGGATTGTTTGTTCTAGTTCTGTGAAAAATGTCCTGGGTAATTTGATAGGGATTGCATTGAATCTGTAGATTGCTTTGGGTAGTATGGCCATTTTTACAATATTGATTTTCCCAATCCAGGAACATGGAATATCTTTCCATTTCTTTACATCTTCTTTGATTTATTTGATTATAGTTTTATAGTTCTCAGCATATTAGTCCTTTACCTCCTTGGTCAGGTGTATTCCGAGGTATTTGATTTTGTGAGGTACAATTTTAAAAGGTATTGTATTTTTGTATTCCTTTTCTAATATTTCATTGCTGGTATACAGAAATGCGACTGACTTCTGAATGTTGATCTTATATCCTGCTACTTTGCTGAATTTATTAATCAGTTCAAGTAGTTTTGGGGTTGAGTCCTTACGGTTTTCTATGTATAGTATCATGTCATCTGCATACAGTGACAGTTTTACCTCCTCTCTTCCTGTATGGATGCCTTTTATTTCTTTTGTTTGTCTAATTGCTGTGGCTAGGACTTCTAAAACTATGTTGAAGAGCAGTGGTGAGAGTGGGCATCCCTGTCTTGTTCTAGATTTGAGTGAGAAGCCTTTCAGTTTTTCCCTATTGAGTATCATATTTTCTGTGGGTTTCTCATAAATGGCTTTCATTATGTTCAGGAATGTTCCCTCTATACCCACTTTGACGAGGGTCTTGATCATGAGTGGATGTTGGACTTTGTCAAATGCTTTTTCTGTGTCTATTGAGATGATCATATGATTTTTGACTTTTCTTTTGTTAATGTGGTGTATGATGCTGATTGATTTGCATATGTTGAACCATCCTTGTGAACCTGGGATGAACCCTACCTGGTCATGGTGTATGATTTTCTTGGTATGTTGTTGGATTCGGTTGGCTAAGATTTTGTTGAGAATTTTTGCATCTATATTCATCAATAATATTAGCCGATAGTTTTCTTTTTTGGTGGTATCTTTGTCTGGTTTTGGAATGAGGGTGATGGTGGCATCATAGAATGTCTTTGGGAGTATTCCTTCTTCTTCAACCTTTTGCAAGAGTTTAAGGAGGATGGGCACCAGTTCCTCTTTATATGTTTGGTAGAATTCACCTGTGAAGCCATCTGGTCCTGAACTTTTATTTGTAGGGAGTGTTTTTATGACCTCTTCAATTTCATTTCTAGTGATGGGTCTGTTCAGTTGGTCTGTTTCTTCTTGATTCAGTTTTGGCAGGCTGTAAGATTCTAGAAAATTGTCCATTTCTTCCAGATTGTCAAATTTGTTGGCATATAGTTGTTTATAGTATTCTCTTATGGTTTTTTGTATTTCTGCAGTATCTGTTGTGATTTCTCCTTTTTCATTTATAATTTTGTTTATTTGAGTTCTTTCTCTCCTCTTTTTAGTTAGTCTGGCCAGGGGGGTTTGTCAATTTTGTTTACCTTTTCAAAGAACCAGCTCTTAGTTTTATTAATTTTCTCTATTGTTTTTTGAATCTCTATTTTATTGATTTCTTCTTTGATCTTTATAATTTCCTTCCTTCTGCTGACTTTAGGTCTTTTTTGTTCTTCTTTTTCTAATTCGTTTAGGTGGAGGGTTAAGTTGTCCATTTGGGATATTTCTTCTTTTTTGAGAAAGGCCTGTATTGCTATAAATTTCCCTCTGAGCACTGCTTTCGCAGCATCCCACAGATTTTGAGAGGTTGTGTCTTCATTATCATTTGTTTCAAGGTAGTTTTTAATTTCCTTCTTGATTTCTCATTGACCCATTGGTTTTTTAGTAGCATGATGTTTAGTCTCCATGTAGTAGGTTTTTTCTCATTTTTTTTTCCCATGGTTGATTTCTAATTTCATGGCGTTGTGGTCAGAGAAGATACTTGAGATAATTTCTATGCTCCTAAATTTGTTGAGGTTAGCTTTGTGTCCCAATATGTGGTCGATTCTTGAGAATGTTCCACGAGCATTTGAGAAGAATGTGTATTCTGTTGCTTTTGGATGGAATGTCCTATAAATATCTATTAAGTCCATCTGGCCTAATGCTTCATCCAGGGCCTGTTTCCTTATTGATTTTCTGCCTGGATGATCTGTCCATTGCTGTAAGTGGGGTGTTAAAGTACCCACTATGATTGTGTTATTGTCAATTTCTTCTTTTAAGGTTGTTAGCAGTTGCCTTATATATTGTGGTGAACCTATGTTGGGTGTGTAGCCTTTAAAATTGTTATATTTTCTTCTTGGATTGATCCTTTGATCATTAGGTAGTGACTTTCCTTGTCCCTTAAAATATTCTTCATTTTAAAGTCTATTTTGTCTGATATGAGCATTGCTACTCCAGCTTTCTTTTGATTCCTGTTTGCATGGAATATTTTCTTCCATCCTCTCACTTTCAATTTGTATGTGCCCCTAGAAGTGAAGTGGGTCTCTTGAAGACAGCATATATATGGGTCTTGTTTTTGTATCCATTCAGCCAGTCTATGACTTTTGGTTGGGCTGTTTAGTCCATTAACATTTAAGGTAATTATTGATATGTATGTTCTTATTGCCATTTTATTAATTGCTTTGGATTTGTTTTTGTTGCTTTTTTCTTCCCTTCTCTTGTTCTCTTCTCTTGTTGATTGATGACTATCTTTAGCGTTATATTTGAGTTGATTTTTCTTATTTGTTCATGTATCAATTTTTGTGTAGATTTTTGGTTTGCATTTATTCTGAAGTTTTGATATAATAGTCTATGTATATATGAAATTGTTTTAAGTTGCTGGTCTCCAGTGTCCTGCATTTGTACCCTCCTTTTCTCAAGATTTCTGATTTTGGCAGCATAATTGTGCATGGATGATTTCATATCTTTACTGTATATATACCTTACTGGTGAGCCTTGTCATTTGTGGTATTTTTGTTTCTGGTTGTGGCCTTTTCTTTTCTGTCTAGAGAAGTTTCTTTAGTATTTGTTGTAAAGCTGGTTTGGTGTTGCTGAATTCTCTTAGCTTTTGCTTATCTGTGAAGGTTTTGATTTCTCCTTCAAATCTGAATGAGAGCCTTGCTGGGTAAAGTAATCTTGGTTGGAGGTTTTTTCCTTTCATCACATTAAGTATATCATGCCACTCCCTTCTGGCCTGCAGAGTTTCTGCTGAAAAATCTGCCAATAACCTTATCAGGGTTCCCTTGTATGTTATTTGTTTCTTTTTCCTAGCTGCTTTCAATATTTTCTCTTTGTCTTTAATTTTGGTCATTTTGATTAATATATGTCTCGGGGTATTCCTCCTTCAGTTTATTTTGTGTGGTACTCATTGGGCTTCCTCGATTTGAGTGAGTGGTTCCTTTCCCATGTTAGGGAAGGAATATTTTTTCTGTCCCTTTCTCTCTCTCTTCTCCTTCTGGCACACCTATAATACGGATGTTGGTACGTTTAACATTATCCCAGAGTCCTCTGAGACTCTCTTCATTTGTTTTCAATCTTTTTTCTCTTTTTTTGTTCCATATCCATGATTTCCACTAATCTGTCCTCCACCTGGCTTATTAGTTCTTTTGCCTCCTATATTCTGCTGTTAGCTGCTTCTAGTGAATTTTTTCAGTTATTGTATTTTGCATCTCTTCTTGATTAAGTTTTACATCTTGTATCTCTTTGCTCAGTGTTTCCTGTAAGTTATCCATCTTTGCCTCCGGTTTATTTCCAATGTATTGCATCATCTTCAGTATCAACAGTCTAAAGTCTTTTTCCTGGAGGCTGAGAATCTCCTGATCACTTAGCTGATTTTCCTGGTTTTTTTCCTTTCTCCCTCATCTGAGTTACAGTTCTCTGTCTTTTCATTTTTATAGGTTTTTGGTGTGGTGACCTTTTTACAGACAATAGAGTTGTAGCCTCTCTTACTTCTGGTGTCTGCCCCCCTTGTGGCTGAAGTTGGTATGGGGGCTTGCTGTGGGCTTCCTGATGGGAGGGACTGGTGCCTGCCCACTGGTAGGTGAGGCTGATTCCTATCTGGTGGGTGGGGTTTTGTCTCTGGGTGAGATTAGAAGTGTGCCGGGGGGGGGGGGGGGGGGGGGGGAAGGATGGTCTTTTAGCCAGCCTGTTTACTGATGGGCAGGGGCTGTGATCCCATCTGGATTGTTCTTTGGCCTGGGGCTTCTCAGCACTGATAGGTGGGGCCAGATTTTCCCAAAACGCCTACCTCCAGAGAAAGGCATGCTGCTGAAAGAGCTTTGCTTCCAATGTCTTTCCCCCACAACAAGCCACATTCACCCCTGTTTTCCCAGGATGTCCTCCAAGAACTGCAGTCAGGTTTGACCCAGATTCCTATGGAAACTTTACTTTGCCCTCGTACCCAGTGCATGTGAAAGTCTGTGTGCACCTTTTAAGAATGGGGTCTCCGTTTCCCACAGTCCCATGGAGCTCCTGTATGCAAGCCCCACTGGCTTTCAATACCAGATGCTCTGGGGGCTCTTTTTCCCAGTGTTAGACCCCCACACATGGGAGTTTGATGTGGGGCTCAGAACTCTCACTCCTGTAGGTGAGTCTCTGTGAAACAGTTACTTTCCAGTCTGTGAGTCTTCCCACCTGGGAGTTATGAGGTTGCTTATATCACATAATCACTCCTCCTGCCTCTTGATGTGGCCTCCTCTTTGTCTTCTGGACTAGGATATCTTTTTGAAAGTTTATGGTCCATTTGGTTGAAGATTGCTCAGCATTTCATTGTGAATTTTGTTGTTTTTAGGAGAGAAGTTGAGCTCCAGTCCTTCTATTCTGCCATCTTAATCCCATCTCCCCCCTCAGTTTACTTAAATACTATATCAACACTGTAACTCATATTATCTATTCCATCAACCACAGATGCTCAAATTAACATTTAGACATAATTATGTTGTCACTGTTTAAGCACCACCTATGAAAATTAAATTTCTTGGAGTTCCCATCATGGCCCAGTGGTTAACGAATCCAACTAGGAACCATGAGGTTGCGGGTTCAATCCCTGGCCTCACTCAGGGGGTTAAGGATCCGGTGTTCCCATGAGCTGTGGTGTAGGTTACAGATGTGGCTCAGATCTTGAGTCACTGTGGCTGTGGTGTAGGCCGGAGGCTACAGCTCCGATTGGACCTGGGAACCTCCATATGCCGCAGGTGCAGCCCTAGAAAAGACAAAAGAAAAAAATTAAATTTCTTAGGAACAAAGGAGATGATAAGGAAATTAAATACAGTTATCCCTTCAATAAAAAAAACCCACAAAATACCCAGGGGAGAGAGCCCAGTGGACAGTATATCTGAGACGATTTGGGCTGGTTTGTCTCCTAATGGATGGGGAAATTCAACCTCAGTAAAGCTGAGTTAAATGATCAAGGCTGACCAATTGGGGTCTACCCCACAAGAGAACAGAACAGTAGAGTGAGCCAAGGAACTCTATCCCTCACCAGTTAGTGCCAAGCGAGGCATGAACTGATATTGCACTGAATTGTGCAAAAAGCTGGGGCACACTTGCATTTGCTGATTGGGTGTATGGCCTTAGGTAGGTTATTTAATCTCTCAGAGCTTTGGTTTCCTTTCCTTAAAAACAAGGTTAATGAGGGAGCTCTCTTCGTGGCTTAGCAGTTAATAAACATGACTAGGATCCATGAAGATATGGGTTCAATCCCTGGCCTCGATCAGTGGGTTAAGGATCTGGCATTGCCATGAGCTATGTTGTAGGTCACAGATGCAGCTAGGATCCCACGTTGCTGTTGGCGTGGTATAGGCTGGCAGCTGTAGCTTCGATTAGACCCCTAGCCTGGAAACTTCCATTCATATGCCCCAAGTGTAGCCCTAAAAAGCAAAAATAAACAAATAAAGAAAATAACAGAAACAAACAACGTTAATGAGACCTGTCTTGCAATACTGAGTTTTTGTTTTTAAAGTTTATTTAAGGTGTTTTGTATGCTACAGCTTTTTAATAAATGCTTGTGCACCAGTCATGTTTCTGGGTTGCAAACAATCTCTGACAGGTTATCTTGGCTCACTTCCACAAAAAGGAAGTTATTGGCAGACCGTCTGATAGTGAAACAACAAATGTCAGGTTTGGGAAGTAAGCAGGAAGCTAGGTGCCCAGTTGAGCTTTTCCAAAGAAGGGTCTGAACAGGACACTGCCATTGTCCCCAGTGGCCACTGACACTGGAGCCAGTGCAGCGGCCACTGGAATGAATTCTGAATTATCAGTTTCTTTGTGCCACCCCTTTTGACTTTGGTCTGGGTAGGAGCACCTGGTGGGTTCAGGTTGTGTGCCTGCTCTACCTGCTGGAGGTCAGGAGAGCCAGGGATAGCCATTTGGGCTTTCTAGTGGAGTGTGTTCTCACCCACAGAATGAGGATTCCAATGGACAGCAGCCCCACCCCCAAAGTAACAAACATCTACTACAGATGTGACTACTATGTGGTTCTCTGAGAGCCAACTCTGCAACTCAGTGGGATAGCTTTATAGCTAGAAAGGGGCTTGTAGCCCCTCATTTTAAAATTTGGGAGGAGTTCCCACCATGGCGCAGCAGAAATGAATCTGACCAGGAACCATAAGGTTGCAGGTTCGATCCCTGGACTTGCTCAGTGGGTTAGGAATCTGGCATTGCCCTGAGCTGTGGTGTAGGTCACAGACATGCCTGGGATCTGGCGTGGCTGTGGCTGTGGCATAGGCCCACAGCTGTAGCTCTGATTAGATCCCTAGCCTGGGAACCTCCCTATGCCGCAGGTGCAGCCCTAAAAGGAAAAATAAATAAAATAAATAAATAAAATAAAATAAAATAAAATTTGGGAAACCAAAGTCCCAAGAAATGACCTGTGCTAGATTACCCAGAAAGTGAAGCAGATTCAGGTCTAGAATATCAGCCTCCTAGTTGTCAGTTCTCCTCACAACATTCTTTCCCATCAGTAAAATGGATATGATGATAACACTGACTGCCTGGAGCACTCCTTCTCATTGTTTGGATTTTACTTCGAGCATCACTTTCTTAGGGGAGATTTCTGTCTCTAACTTGTCCAACGTGTTTGCATCTCTTCTCAGATCCTCACAGCCCTCATCATTATTACACATTTCTATTTGATTATGGAATCAAATAGAATCATTTGCTGTACACCTGAAATCACTTTGCTATACACCTGAGACTAACACAACATTGTAAATCAACAGAATTTCAATACAGATATTTAAAAAGTAATTTAACAAACTGGATCTACACCAGATTCTCTACTGAGTGAGCCATCTTTAGACAGCTCCCTCGCACTCTCCCTCACAAGCTCCTTTTATTTTTTTTAATTTATTTTTTTCCTTGTTTGGCTGCTCCTCAGCATATGGAGTTCCTGGGACAGAGATCAGATCCAAGCCACAATTGCAACCTAAGCCATAGCTGTGGCAACACTGGATCCCTTAACCCATTGTGCCAAGGTGGTATCAAACCTGCATCCCAGTGCTCCCAAGATGCTGTCAATCCCACTTTGTCCCAGCAGGAACTCCCCTCATAAGTTCCTTTTAAAGTGTTGTCCTTTAAAATAGGATAAAATTGTAAATTCATCTATTACCTAAACTGTCAACCACTATCCATGTGCCAGACAACTCTGAAGTACATGTCTACAGTTCTTAAGTTCTAGAGCATCTCAACAGGGTTGTCTAGCTGGCATCTCAGATTCAGAAAATTTAACTCATTATCTTCTTCCCAAAGCTGTTCTTCCTCCTATTTCTGTACTGCCTGCCTATTTCTGTGTCAGTTTCACTACCCACCTTGCCATTTAAGGTGGAAACTTCGGAGCCATTGTCAATGTGACCTTCACTCGTTCTCACATTCAGAATTGATAGAACTTGGGGATTGTAGCAGACCTTACTAGTGTCTCACCTGAATCCTTTTAGTTCTCACTTTTCCTTTCCATGCTCACCCAAAGCCTTCTTAGTGGAAGCACCATGGATTCTTTGCCTGAGAGCTTTCTCTGCTTGTTGGTGCTCACTCAGCCCACATATGGAGCAGGTCAGAAGAGCCAGGGAATTAAAATCCCTAGGAGCAGTTCCCAACCAATGACTGATGGAAGTTGCTGGTATATTTTGGGTAGGGCAACTCTGAAGCATGTTCAATGCTCTCTTCTAGAGGTCTCCAGTGAGACCCAACTGCTCACAGTGGTAATCTACTCATTAATGTAACTGAAATCGTTTCCATCTCTTTCCCATTCCCTTGAGGCTTTCTTGGATCATCTGTCCAACAAACTCATTTCACTCCAGGTCTGCTTCTGGATGTAGTCAACTAAAACAGTGACCCTTTAGATACTGATATAAAGAGAAGAGCTAAAAATGGCTATAGGAGTTCCCATCTGTGGCTCAGCGGTTAACAAACCCAGCAAGCATCCATGAGGAGGCAGGTTCAATCCCTGGCTTTGCCCAGTGGGTTAAGGATCTGGCATTGCTGTGGCTGTGGTGTAGGCTGTCAAACTACAGCTCCAATTGGAACCCTAGCCTGGGAACCTCCACATGCCATGGATACAGCCCTAAAAAGACCGAAAAAAAAAGAATGACTATAACATTTTGTATTATGTATGACTGGCTATTTGGAGGCATCATCAATCATAAAGAAGCAAATATGTATTTAATGTATTAGATATTAGGTAGTTAAAATTGAGATGGTGGCAGGACCACCCACTTGGATGTGTTCAGTAGACAGCTGAAAATATGGAATTGGAGACCAGGAGAGAAGTAGAGACAGGAGCTAAGGCTCTAAGAGTTAGTGTATGTATGTGGGTGCTAAAACAATGAAAATGGTTTAGATGGCCAAAATACTTATGCATAGAGGAAAACACAGGGAAAATGGATATTGAATGACAAGTAGTAGCCTCTGTAGCAAACACTAAAGATCATTATCTTTTCCCCTAAAGCAGCTTAACTAGGTGGGGAGTAATTTCTAATTAGTATTTAAATTCACAGAGCCCAGAACTAGCGCCTGGGCAGTAAACTTTCAAGACAGAGTTAAATTTTATCCTATGTATAGTTATGGCAAAGCAAAAATCAGACTTTAGGTTTCTGTGCTCAGTCTTGAAGACAATATTTTTCCATTGTCTCATGTGAAAACCTGTAACCTCATCCACCACCCCACCCATTCTTATTTGCTCTGACAAAGAGGTGTGTTTCCCAACTGAGGCGGTAGGGAAAAGTGTGTTTTCTACGTATTGCCAGATAGTTTACTTAGAGCAGGATGCTGGTGATACCAAAGTATGTGACCCCATCTTTTACATGGCCTTTGATCTACAGGAGGAATTATAAAGCTGGAATTAGGATGAAAAGCTTTGACCTTAGGGCTGCAGTTACCGGTCCCCTTGTGAGACCTTGAGGGTATTGTTTAATCTTTCAGGCCCTCATCTAAGAAGTGGAAATACTAGTAAACCTTCATGTAGTTAAGGACAAAAGTGAGATAAGGCCCGGACAGTGTTGAGATTCCTCAGCCTAGCACAACAAAGAACCTGTGAAGCTTTACTTTCTGCAGCGTGCATTAAGCAAACCTTAGCTTTATTTATTCCACTTTCCAAAAACAAACGCACTCTGTGACCCCCTGCACTCTTTTATCCCTAAAATGGTCCCGCACTCCCTGCTGCCACAAAGCACTATGCGCCTTACGACAGTGTACGACGCTGAGCCGGAAGGCCCCCACCTCGCGGGCCAATCGCGCTGCTCCGGACCGATAACGTAGCCGCGCTCGTGCATGCGCAGGCCGGGGAGACCTTGGCGAGTCGGCGGAGGTGCTTAGCGGAGGTGAAGGTGTTGGCGCAAAGGCCAATACAGCGGCAAGATGCAAAGCTGGAGTCGTGTATACTGTACCTTGGCCAAGGTGAGGACCGACTGGGTAGGTTCGTGATGAGCCAGAGGTGCAGAGAGGCCCGGTGACGCGGTCCCGAACGCTGCCTAAGTGGTGGGTGTGGGAGCGGCAGGCGGCCAGGCCGAGACCACCAGCGGCTCCGCCCCTCAACCGGCATAGTACGGACAGAGGTTGGGAAGCAAAGGCCCGGGCTGTGGGGAGGCCCTTCCAGTTGTGTGGTGGTCAGCAGTTGCACATGGTCACCTCCCAAGCCCCCAGCTGGCCTATGGGATCTTGGGACTGCGGGGAGTATGAGTCGCCTTAGCACCTTTTGGCTAACTCTTAGTACCTTTTCCTAATCCTGGCTCTTGAGTGGCTTTTGTGCAGTGGGCCGGTAACTTTGGGGCTACCGCTTGAAAGAACTAGACCGGGTCAGCCCCCAGCGGGTAGCCCTAGGAATTCCTCAAAGTTACCTTCAGTGCCTGCTGCTTTAAGCTAACGTCTATTGGCTCTTTTTGTAGAAGCATTTATATTTCATTATAGGAGTTATGGTCAATATAGCTTTCCCTTTTCATCTGTGTACCAAATACAGCCAGACTGTACATATGTGGAATCGTGGCCGAATACTATATTGATGGAGACTTTAAAAGTTATGCAGAGATCAGACTCCTTTGTCTTTGTTTCAAAGATGAGTAGCATGTGTGCCCCAAAGTTAATGTAACGTGTCAGAGTTTATACTTTGAGAGGCAGAGCTGGGGCTAAAACTCAGGATTGCTATTTAGTCACTTGTTCTTTGTCCTCTGTAGGGACCTCAGGTGCAAGAATTGCCTTGGAATAGACGACGTTACTAGATCGGTGTAGGTTTTGTCACTGCCTCCTATCTACGTGCTGTCGTAGGAGCCATTTGCTGGGTTTCTTTGTGCCTCATCATTCTTAGGAGATAGTAGCCATCCGTATTTAGAGATTGTTGTGGAGATTGAGATCCAGTTTGGAGAACTGTAATAGCTCTTGAATATGAGTACATTAGTGCATTTTCCTAAGGCATCTTGTCTCATTTTCTATTCCTGGTGGGCAGTTCAGGAATATCTTCATAGACTTTACATGGTAGATTTGAGTTAGTAAACGATAGTTACATATAAAAGGATTGTCGTAATGCAGATTATTCAAGTACTTAAGCTGCAACTTTAAAAACTTTAATTATGACATTAAAATGATTCGTGGCACTAAAAATTAGCCATGCTTTCTGAGAATTCAATAAAGTGTAACACCATTGGGTAACATATTTGAATTAGGTTAAATGTGACACAGTTTGTTGAATATTCATAGTAAAAAGTGTGGCAAGCTGATTGTTGTTACAGAAGGGGAGAAATTGATATGTAATTTCTGTGTGGCAGTGGAAGATAAATTAGTAATCGTTGCTTGATACATTTGCCCAAATTCATTGTTTTCACGGACCTTCCGTAGTTTCTGTTTTAAATTCCTGTTTTACACAATAGGAACAATTTCTTTCTTTCAGAGGGGCCATTTTAATCGAATAGCTCATGGTCTGCAAGGAGTTTCTGCAGTGCCGCTGCGAACTTACGCAGATCAACCAAGTAAGTACTTAGAAAAATAGGTTTTCCTCAAATTAGTTCATATTTCCTTTGTGTTTCAGTGTAAAAGCAAGTGAATATTCAAGTAATAATAATCAGTCATAGGACTCATTTGTTCTTATATTTATTAACTTAAATGTTTATTGAGCACCTACTGTGTTCCAGGTAGTAAACTAGGCAAAGCCCTGGTATTATGCAGTTTATGGTCTGGTGATAAAAGATGAACAGTACACACATAGGGAAAAATTTGGGGAAGGGATTGAAAATCACGTAGTTGGTGATTATGAGGAAAGGTGACTGTTTTGTCAGGACTTTTCTGTGCAAGCGCCTGAGGAAGTGAGAGAGTAAGAAGGTTGTTTCAGGCAGAGGGAAACAGCAGTGGGAAGGTTCTGAAGTGAATTATTTTGTGAGGTTTAAGGAATTACAGGAAGGCCATTGTAGCTGGAGCAGAGACCAGTAGAGTGTAAAATCAGAGAAGCAGGCAGAGATCAGATTGTGGAGGGTTTTATGAGCCAGGCCAGGATTTTACTCCCAAGAGTGATGGGAAACCACTGAAGGGTTTTGAGCAGGGGGGCAATTCTATATGTTTACATTAAAAAGTTAATTCTGGGAGTTCCCACTGTGGCACAACAGGAGTGGTGGTGGGGGTCTCTGCAGCGCCAGGGACACAGGTTCGATCCCTGGCCTGGCATAATGGGTTAAAAGATCCAGGGTTGCCACAGCTGCAGTGTAGACTGCAATTGTGGGTTGGGTCTGATCCCTGGCCTGGGAACTCCAGGTGCTGTGGGACAGCCAAAAAACTAAAAAAAAAGGTAAGGTTGAGTGTTAGTTGTTTAACAATGTTTATAACAATATTTAGAAGGTGAGATGACTTTTTTGCATGCTGAATGAAAATAAATCTTGATGGGCTTATCAAAGGCACATTTTATTTTATTTTATTTTATTTTATTTTTTGGCCTTGCCCACAGCATGTGAAAGTTCCCAGGCCAGGGATTGAACCCACACCACAGCAGTGACCCAAGCCACTGCAGTGACAAAACCAGGTCTTTAACCCTCTGCACCAGAAAGGAATTCCAAAGGCACATTTTAAAGACTAGAAGGAAGCTGTGGATTATTGATATTTTCTTCTTTATACTTTCCTGTATTTTTGAAGTTTCTATAAAGGATATGTACTTTATTTTTTAGAGTATTTAAAGCAGCAAGTTAATGGGTTTATAGTAAGATACTTTGGTCTCTCACTACTAAGGCTATTGATTATTTGAAATTATGTGTTTTGACATTTATTGGAATCACTCCTTTAATCATGAGTAAAGTCACTTGTGATGTCTTAAAGCTTCATTACAGAAACCATTAGCTGAAGGGGAACTATGACCATCATTTTCCATGTATCCTGTAAAATAATTTTGTCCTGTATCCTTAGACTGTTGTCAAACTATTATAATTTTTCCTATGTTTTACTCTTAGAAGAAAGGATAGAAGGAGAATTCTGGTCACTAACGACCAACAGTGAATGATCTATCCTGGTTTTGAACAGGTCAAGAGATCCTTTAAGAAATAGGAATTTGATGGGGTTGGGGGAGAGTTGGACCCATTATACCCTTTGTCGCTTTTTTTCCATTTTTGGTTTTATTGAAATGTAATTGGCATATACCCTTTTTCTCTTTCGTTAAATAGGAATGTTATATTTTCAACTTGACAGATTTTCATTTCCAAAGCATGCAGTGAAAGACCTCATGGCTCGTTCTACATATTTGTTATTACATATTCAACAGAGATTTATTTGGTATCTTCTATTTGCCAAGCAGTTCCTGAGCGGGAACTTAGATTTGTAATGAAAGGAGTATAACTGAGCACTCATGAATCCAATAATTTAATTATCCCTTTTGTAAATTATAAATCCTTTTGTATCCATGTAGATAACTGTATAAAATCTGGTTGGATGAAGTTAACAAGCATTTCATGTACATATTTGTATTCATCTGAGGTGTTTATTTAGTGGCTGTGTTTTCCTCAAGTGCACATACAATATTAGGGCCATGACTGTGACTGTGTAGCATTGAAAATGGCACAGTAGGTATTCAGTACGTATTTATTAAATAAATGGACCCTAGGGCCATGACTGTTTCAGCTTCGCTCCATCACAAGCATCCAGTATGGTGCCTGGTACGTAGGAAGTACCTGGCAGTAGCAACAGTAATATTAACTGACTCATTGAGGGCTTACCTTATCTCAGGCACAGTCTTTAATCCTTGAGGCTGTCCTCCCAGGTATGTGCTGCTGTTTTCTGCATTTAGTAAATGGAGGAGCTGAGTTAAGAGAGGCTGTCTAGGAGGAGTTTCCGTTGTGGCTGAGCCGTAATGAATCCGACTAGTATCCATGAGAATACGGATTCAATCCTTGACCTCGCTCAGTGGGTGAAGGATTTGGTGTTGCTGCAAGCTGTGGCATAGGTTGAAGCCTCGGCTTGGATCTAGCATTGCTGTGGCTGTGGTGTAGGCAAGCAACTGCAGCTCTGATTCGACCCCTGGCCTAGGAACTTTCATATGCCATGGATGTGGTCCTAAAAAGAAAAAAAAAAAAAAAGAAGAGGTTAGCTAGAAAATGACAGAGCTGGAAAAATTCTTCTGACTATAGAGCTTACAGTCTTTTTTTTTTTTGTGACTCTATCTGTGGCACATGGGAGTTCCTGGGCCAGGCTGTCAAACCAGTGCCACTGCTGTAATCAGAGCCACATCAGTGACAACACTGGGTCCTTAACGTCCTGAGCCACCCAGGAACTCCTAGAGTTTGCACTCTGTGTTTTTTTTTTTTTTTTGTCTTTTTGCTATTTCTTTGGACCACTCCCACGGCATATGGAGGTTCCCATGCTAGGGGTCCAATTGGAGCTGTAGCCACTGGCCTACGCCAGAGCCACAGCAACGCGGGATCCGAGCCGCGTCTGCAACCTACACCACAGCTCACGGCAACACCGGATCGTTAACCCACTGAGCAAGGGCAGGGACCGAACCCGCAACCTCATGGTTCCTAGTCGGATTCGTTAACCACTGAGCCACGACGGGAACTCCTGATTTTGTTTTTAATTGCTGCACCATGGCCTATGGAAGTTCCCAGGCGAGGGATTGAATCCGATCTGCAGCTGAGACCTATGCTGAATCCTTAACCCACTGTGCCATTGGAACTTCCTGGCCTGTTTAGATGACTATTGGCTGACCAGCTTGAGAAATTGAAAGCTTATGATCTCCCTGTTAGAGCACCTGGGAAATGTTTGAACATGAACCAAGCTCATCAAGATTTGAAAAGTATTGTGTATTATTGTTGATATGACCCATTCCATGGCAGGAATAGACTTGTCACACTTAATCAGTCATATTTGCTTCCATTCATTCATTTATAAATTTATTATTTCAACAGATAGTATCTACTATGTGCCAGTTATTAGACTATTTGTTGGGATACAGGAGAGAACAAGACAGATAGGATGCAGCTTTATAGTTTACAGTCTTTTGGGGAAGACAAACATCCAGTAAATTATTGTGATAAAGACTCCACATGCTAAGCATAGGGAGCTATAATATCTGTATATGGATCAGGAATGGTTACGGTTACTTGCTTAAGGAAATGATGTGGATATCTGAAAAGAGTTGGGGTGGGGTTGGGTGAGAGATATGTTCCAGGTAGAAAGAACGGTGCATGGGAACATTTTGATGTGAAAAGAAACATAGTGCATTTGAGGAGCTTGAAAAGGGCCAGTGTGACTGAAATGTGTTGAAGATCCTGATTATGGAAGACCCTAACTCTTCATTTTAAGGGCAGTTGGAGGTCATTGAAGTGTTTTAAGCAGGAGCATGAGATGATCAGTATTTGTTTTTAAAGCTCATTTTGGTGCAGATTGGAGTTTTTATTCTAATGTTTTTTTTTTCTTTCTCCTTAGAGTGTGAGAACCAGGGCTCTGTCATTTTATAGGTAGCCCAAGAGCTTAGAATAGTGCCGGTAATGTGAAATGCCTGCTGTCAGCATTTACTTCTAGGAGGATGGGATAGAATGTACGTGGGTAGGCCAGCACAGTTCTGTGAGTGTAAGGTAACAGTAAATCATCATTGCTGAAGCTTAAACTGCCTGGTATTGGTGGATGACCAAAACGTGGTGGGAGATGAGGCTGGAGAAAGTTACTGGAGAGATTTGGATGCTATATTTAGGATCTTGAACTTTATCTAACAAGAGATAGAGAAACCAGTGAGGAGCACAAGAATGTGGTCAGAGTTGGGTTTTGGCAGGGGTAACATTGCGGTAACTGTAAGTTGTTATGGAGGGTGGGAGTGAGACTGGAGGCTGCAAAACTAAAGTTGGGAGGTGGAGCTGGGAAGGGAAGAAACATTGATTGACTAATAATGCACCTGGCATCCTCCTAAGGTCTTGATAGACCTTATCTCTGACCTCTCAACCCTGGGATGCAGGTGTTACCATTTCTATTATCCCTGTGTTGCATCAGAGCCCAGAAAGGTTGAAGTAATTTGCCCAAGAAGGTTTGTTTTACTTCAAATCCCTTTTTTCTTTCTTTCTTTCTTTCTTTCTTTCTTTCTTTCTTTCTTTCTTTCTTTCTTTCTTTCTTTTTCTTTCTTTCTTTCTTTTTCTTTCTTTCTTTCTTTCTTTCTTTCTTTCTTTCCTTCCTTCCTTCCTTCCTTCCTTCCTTCCTTCCTTCCTTCTCTTTCTTCCTTCCTTCCTTCCTTCCTTTTAAAATATGTGTCTCTTTCCTTATGAACTAGGAGGTGATCAGAAAGTGAAGTATTAGAATTCAAGATTTTGGAAGCCTTGCACCTTTGGGTGATCACGGGTTAGGGTGTGACAGTGGAAATAAGATTGAAAAATAAGGCTATTGATAATTTTAAAACAGCTGTCCCCACCCTCCCAGCAAAACAACAACAAATAAACCTTACAGAAGTAGCTCTTACACTCGTTTAGTGAATTTGGTAATTAATGATTATTGCCTTATGATGCTTCTTTTCCTGTTCCTTTTTTTAAAAGAAAAATCTTCGATTTATCTACATTTTGGTATGTGCATATTTTCCATAACTATGATGTAAGGTTTTTGAAGATAGTGATGAATTTCTCATAGGGTAGACATTCCTGAAATTTGATTTCATTCTGATAATGAAGAACTTCATGTCATTTTAGAGTCCCTGATTGCCTTGGAGGTTACAGGATCATCTTAGGGTTTGGAAGGCATAATGGTGGAGGAGCACAGGCTTCAGAATCTAAAGAACTTGGCTTGAATCATGGCTGAATTGTTTACTAGCTGTGCAACCTTATGCATTTATTTAGTTATTCTCAGCCTTATTTTCTCCTTGTTAAATGGCAGTAATAACTATGTTAAGAGATGTCCTGAGTGAGACTTAGATGAGACAGTAGGAAGCATTTAGCTCACTGCCTGGCATGTAGTGAATTACCCAAGTGGCAGATGATATTGCACACTGACTTCTTAATACCTCAGTACAGTTTGTTGATGATTATAATTGATTTGTAACCTGACATCTTGTTTTTTTTGTTTTGTTTTGTTTGTTTTGTCTTTTTAGGGCTGTGGCATATAGAAGTTCCCAGGCTAGGGGTTGAATCCTGTGCCACAGCAACGCCAGATCTGAGCCATGTCTGCCACTTAGACACAGCTCACAGCAATGCTGGATTCTTAACCCACTGAGCGAGGCCAGGGATCCCGTGTCCTCATGGATACTAGTAGGGTTTGTTATCACTGAGCCACAACGGGAACTCTTGATACCTTTATTTCAGCAGTAGACTTGATCATATGCTTTCCTTATTTTTCTCATACTGATGTAGGTAATGTTTATAGAGTAACTTGTAGAGCACTTTTCCTGCTTTTTGTCTTTTCATTTCATGGTATTGACCAATATAAGTATCAACCTTTCAGATTTCTCCTGGTATTTTATTGCCACCTGAAATGAATACTGGTATTCAGTTGCCTTTTGCCATTTTGCTGACGTAGTTACCTCTCTCTTATGCTGTTATTGGGTATATCATTTTCAATTTTTTTTGGTTTTTTTTAGGGCCACACGCAAGGCACATGGAAGTTCCCAGGCTAAGGGTCAAATTGGAGCAACAGCTGCTGGCCTTTGCCAGAGCCACAGCCATGTGGGATCCGAGCCACATCTGTGACCTATGCCACAGCTCATGGCAACACCAGATCCCTGACCCACTGATTGAGACCAGGGATCAAACTCGCATCCTCAAGGATACTAGTCTGATTTGTTTCTTTTGTGCCACCATGGGAACTCCCTTTTCAGTATTTCCTTTTCACTTTTAAAGGCTGATGCTAATTTTGTAAAGTCTTCCATCAGGTGTTCCCTAAATTAATGTGTTTTGTTTAACTACTTTCCTATCTCCTAATTTTTAAAACTGTATGGGAACCAGATTGAGAGATGCTTCTTGGCAAGGAGATGATGAGTCAGAAATCATGTGCTTGTAAACTTTCACATGCAAAGCAGCCTTTGGTGAAGGTGAGAGCTAGCTGTTTGTTTTTCCAGTATTTTATCATGAAAAATTGTAAACACTTAGAAAAAAATGCGAGACTTTTACATTGAACACCTATAGATTATTTACATTTTACTCTACTTGTATTGTCACATATATGTTCATCCATATACAGTCTATCCATTCATCTTTTTTGATGCATTTCAAAGTAAATTACAGATATTAGTATACTTCCCTTAAATAATGGCTTATTTTTGAAACTTTGCATTGAATCATACCCTCCTATTCTTCAGCTGACAAGTCCTTAGAGGAAGACTTTTCTTTTTTACTTCATCTTTGTGCTTCCTAGCACTTCAGTGGGATTTTGATGGTATGGTACATCTTCAGTGCAAGGTGAAATGTTTTTCCTATTTTCCACAGTTTTTAAAAAGACCTGAGATCACAGTAAGTTGGGAAATAAAACAAGTGTTTTTTTGCTTTTCTGTGTTTAAATTTATTCAGTAAACCTGTATGTTAAAAATTCAGCAAAGAAATCTATTTCGTAACTTCTATTTATGTTACTGTGAAATTTAAAGAATTAGTACCCATCTAAGGGATATTGTTTAGGTCATCATTTGGTTCAAGACTTGAAAAATAGAAGTACATTTTAGTATACACTTAATTCTGAATATGAATGAGTGAACCAAGCAGTGTGGCCAAAAAACGCAAATCAGTAAAAATCGAAGCAATGCTTTTGTCGTGTGTTGGATTAGCTACATTTTTTTTTTTCCTGTATTGGGTAATCCCAGTTGTCATCGATATAACCAAGGAGAGTCAATACTTATTCAAGTAGGAAGATTTTTAGATTTTGTGGATAACTGAGTTTAATAACTTGTAGTCTTCCAACACAGAGGTTCTGTGATTCGATGGGGCCAGCCAAGGTCTTTACACTCCCATCCCCTGAGGCCATTTGTGTTTTGTGGGGAAGGAGATGATAAGAAAGCAAAAAAAAAAAAACAAACAAAAGTCTGGTGAGAACAAAGGTGTTATATAGTGAATACTTGTGTATGTTCCAGGTACTGTGCTAAGTTACTTACATAGATTTTTTGTTCTATATTATGACCCTAAGAGGTAGATTTTTGTATGCCTTTTATTTACCAGATGAGGAACCGAAGGTGAAGCTGGTTAAATTACTCACCTGATGTCAGATAGCCAGAGTAATTAGAAAGCTTGATTATTGCTCTCAGGGATAATTGAGATTGAGAAATGTAGTACTGAATAATGGGAAGACCCCTGGAGGGAGAGACAAAATGCTTCATTTGTCTTTTTCCCACAGCTTGCTAGATGACCTTGGGCAAGTTAATTGACTTCTCTGAACGCAGTGTTTTATACCTTCCTCGTAGGAGGTTCTGAGAATCAGACATAGTATATGTAAAAGTGTTTTATAAACTGCTAAATGCTCCAGTAATTGAGTTGTAAGGACAGTGGAGGGGGGAGAAGGAGACTCTCTGACTCTTTTAGCAGTTATTGTTGCATTATTTGATGTTGGATTGAGGAGAATACTTGGATTTATGTTTACATTTCTGTAGTCCTACTGCTACTACTGATAAATTTTCAGTTTCTGTATATGATAAATGTCTAGAAAAGCTTATTGAATGTTCTCTTTAGCCTGTTATCTTAAGCTATGCAAAATTTATCATTATTCAAATTAAGTTCAAAATGTATCTATCTGCTTTGTATTACTAGGGAAGTGGAATCATCCCACCCCCCTCTCTCCCCCCATGTTGTAGTTGAAATTCGGCCTCTGTCTGCTGGTGCCTAATAGAAACACAGTTTGGGTGAAGGAGAAAAAGATACCTTTATTGTTTTGCCAGGCAAGGGAGGCCATAGCAGGTTAATGCCTTAAAGAATGTGTCCTCCTTTGGGAAAGATTAGGAAGTGGTTTTATAGTTTTGGAAGTGGAAAATAGGGCTACAGATAACGATCAGGGTAGAGGCAGGCTTGCATTGGTTTTCAGAGCTGGTGTTTGGGGGCCCCAGGACTGGTTCTGGACGTCCACCTTCTATCTGGAATGAAGAATGCTTCATCAAGTAGTTAACTTCTTCCATTTGTTGGGGGTTTAGTTCTGCAGAAGAGCTCAAAGATATTATTATGTGTATTCCTTGAGGGGGAACCAGGACACTGCCCCCAAGGCTGTAGTAGTATCTCTTGACAGCTCCTCCCTGGTCTCTGCATCCCTTCCCTTCTCTGATTAGCAGCTGTTGGAACCTGTCCTTTAGAGCTTAGGGAAGGTCATGGCGGCTGAAGCTTATTCCCTAAAAACTGGAAGTCGAGACACAGAAAGGCTCATCTGCCCAGGAGCCCCACAGGGTCCTGCTGAGTTTTAGTATCTTAAAATTTAAGTACCTGAAAAGAGTGTAATTAGTCTTAAATTTATTGAGAACATCAAGGTATTACATGAAATTAGCTTATTTGATCCTAACATCAATCATTTGAGTCAATAAATGGCAGAAAAATTTAGTCACTTAATCACACAACTTTTTTTTTTTTTTCCCACTGTACAGCAAGGGGGTCAGGTTATCCTTACATGTATAAAACTACAATTACATTTTTCCCCAGCCTTTCTTCTGTTGCAACATGAGTATCTAGACAAAGTTCTCAATGCTATTCAGCAGGATCTCCTTGTAAATCTATTCTAAGTTGAATCATACAACTTTAAGTGCCAAGAGCTGAGATTTGAAGCCAGGTGTGTCAGATTCCAAAACTCAGACTCTTTCCTTCATACAGATGTGTCACTAAATGCCTGTCCATTATCATGAAATAAAACTGTAGGGTTTAGCAAGGGCAGTGGATACAGTGGGTACAGAACTCAGGTATATATCCACATACCACAATGAATAAGTAGAAAACGAAATTTAAAAATCTGTGCCATTTTCAGTTACATCCAAGAGTGTCAGATACCTAGGAATAAATAGTATTGTGTAGAAAATGCTGGTTGTTTTCACTTTGTTAGAGGCTAAGTTTTTTTTTTTTAATGTATTGTTTTTAGGCAGTATTAAGCAATTTACTGTTTTATGTCAATTTGCTTTTATTGCAGTTGATGCTGATGTAACAGTGATAGGTTCTGGTCCTGGAGGATATGTTGCTGCTATTAAAGCTGCCCAGTTAGGTTTCAAGGTAAGGTTTAGGCTCAGACTAGGTGTTAATTCATTTTCATTTGGGAAGAGTTGATCATATTCACAAAATACTTCGCAGATAATTAATAATGGTGAATTATTAAATCTATAAGTTATATTTTGTCCTAAGACTAATAGAGAAGGTTTATTTAGTTGTAGTATTTTTATGAAATGGAAAAGTGAAGTCATTTTTCCTCTCCCCCTAATACTTTCTGTTTTGGCTTATAATCATACTTAGGAAGATACAGTGATAGATCTAAAAGCTCTATTTGTATCTGGTTGTTAAAAAAAAATTTTTTTTTAGAATAGTTTACATTTGAGTCATTATTATTTAAGTAATAAATTATAAAGGAATCTTTTACTCTCACAGACACAGCTTGAGTAGTGTGTTTTGTAGAAGAATTAAGACATATTTGGAATTTTAGTGAACTGAAACATTGCAGATTATGTGCAGTAAATAATATTTTTTTGGTTGTAGACAGTCTGCATTGAGAAAAATGAAACACTTGGTGGAACATGCTTGAATGTTGGTTGTATTCCTTCTAAGGTGAGCATATGTTTTGTACAGTGCAGATATTTTTTCATTAGCCACAACTAGAAATGGGATATATTGAGATCAGAATATTAAACTAATATAATTATCAAAAAATAACCCATGGATGGTAAAAAACACATTTTTCCTTGGAAAAACTGAGTACTGTGACCAGTCTGCCGTCTGTTCCTGAAATAACTTGTCACAAAATGCCTAGCCTTTCCATTCAAACAGACTCTAGTATTTTTTTCTCTTCTGCTTTCCTTTACAATGGAATAGATAACCTTTGCTTTTAATGAAAGTAAAAATGTTTTTCATTCTTGTTTGTTGAATGTTTAAATCGTTATTGTTTTTCTTAAATACATAAGAACAGAAACTGAATTGGTGTTTTCCTATGTGCTATTTCATGTAGAGAATATCATTTCATAAGTACATTTTTCATAAGTTTTTGATTATATATAGTGTGTTTATGAAATTTGATAATTTAGTCTTTTTTATTTCCTTTAGGCTTTATTAAATAACTCTCATTATTACCATATGGCCCATGGAAAAGATTTTGCATCTAGGGGAATTGAAAGTATGTATACCTTTTATATTGAGCAGTGTTTTCATTTGATTCTTCTGGCTAAGGACTTTTGTGTGTCCAGTGAGTGTGTAATATATGTTCAGTGGGAGAAAAATAATAAGAAGAAGATCTTTAAAATGAGATTTTTTTTAAGAAAGAAGGATTTAATCCATATTTCTACTGTGATATCTTTTGTTCCTTTGTGTGTGTGTGTGGGGGAGGCAGTTTTCATTTCCCTGAAACCTAGGAGATCACTAGGGGGCGCTGGATTCCGCTGGATCCCTGAGTGCAGTCGGTGGGTAATGGTGAAGGAAGGAAGATCTACCTGTGTTGTTGGTAGCGGGAAGAGAGGGGAGGAGAGAGGGAGGGATGCAGCATAGTGGAAAAGGGCATTTCATAAAATTTTCATTTTGGTATGTTATATCTCCTGCTGTTCTTTTTGGACTGTTTTCATTTCATCCTTTCTCTCCAGTTATTGTTGTTGACAGATATATCCAGGAGGGTAGTCTCTTCCAGGAAGGACCAAAACACACCTTGGCAGGGGGATATTAATTTTCCTTCATTTCTTTCTTTCTAGCAGTAGGTTTCTGAAAGATTGTGCTGTAGTGTAGGCAGATCGATAGGTGTAGGGGTGATGTATAGACATTAAAGAAAATAATGAATATACATTAAAGAATGAATATACATTAAAATGTAATGAAAATGTAATGAATATACATTAATGAATATACATTAAAGAAAAAGAGATGAAACATAGAATCAAAACCCACTATCCATACCCACTAAGGAAAGAAGAGACCAGGTTAGTCAGAGACCAGCACCTTAGGTAAAACTTTATGTTCTAGCTCTCTGACCTTGGGTAAATCAAATCTCAGGGCCTCAGTTTCCTCAATTCTGAGCTCTGTTGGTTGCATGAGATGATTTATGAGATTCTTTTTACTGCCAAAGTTCTATTGAGTTGAGCTTTATTTTCTTATTTTGTTGCTTCAGAGTTTTCCTCTGAGTTAAACGAATGATTAAAATCTAGTTGATTAAACTCTTAGGCTTCTGTATTTGAAGTTTATGTCTGTTTGTAGTAGGTTTTTTTTAATGTAGCGTTTCCTTTTAAAAAATGTTCGAGTGATGTTTTCTTTTGTCATTTTTACTTAAATCTCTCCCAGACTTAAAATCATCATAAGCTATTTGGAGAATATATTGTCACAGCGGAGTATAATGTTTTATTTTGGACTTCGTTTTTCCTGAAGGTAGATGTTTTACAGTGTGTGGTAGGTTATGTTATTGTAATGGGATGCTCTTGGCTTTTTGCCAGCCATGATTATTGTATCCATTATTAAATTAAAAATTTTAATACTGCCTTTTATACAATTCAGTAAGCATTAGGCTGAAGTTTTTCAGACCTTGATTAGTGAGAAACATCACCTGTTGCTTTAGGAATTTAATTAAGAGCTAAAGATTTATTTAACAAATTACAGTGTCTGAGGTTCGCTTGAATTTGGAGAAGATGATGGAGCAGAAGAGTAATGCTGTAAAAGCCTTAACGGGTGGAATTGCCCACTTATTCAAACAGAATAAGGTCAGTGTGTTGAATGTTCACATTTTTGCTTTCTTCTATATACACCGTATAAACTTTGCTTTATGCTGACCGCGGTGCTATTAGAACTTGGCTGCTGGAGGATATTTATTCAATTTAAAGCGAAACGTTAACCTGAAGTAGATTGCCCTGATAACAAAATTTTTGTTGTGCCATATGTAGCATTACTAAGAGAAGCATTTTTGGGTTGGATGAATTTTTTTAATAGTTTGTTTTACTAGTCATACTTGTTTATCCAAAAAAACCATTTTAAACTTTTCGAATTTATGAACGTTATTTTTTAAAGGTTGTTCGTGTAAATGGATATGGAAAGATTACTGGGAAAAATCAGGTCACTGCTACAAAAGCTGATGGCAGCACTGAAGTTATCAATACAAAGAACATTCTTATAGCCACGGGTTCAGAAGTTACTCCTTTTCCTGGAATTACGGTATGTACACATTTTACAACTATCACAGCCTTCCTACAGAAATGTATTTTTTAAAGTATTTTATTTTATTTTTTAAGTGACTGCTCTCGAAGCATGTGGAAGTTCTCAGGCCAGCACTGCCAAATGCTTTAACCCACTGCATGGGTCTGGGGATTGAACCTCTGCCTCTGCAGCCACCTGAGCTGCTGCAGTTGGATTCTTAACCCATTGCGCCAAAACAGGAACTCTTACTTTATGCTCTTTATGAACTTTAAAAGAGATCTCTAACTGAAGTACTATATGTTGAGAGTCATTCAGCTCTGGGAAGTTGCCTGTCTTTATTTTGCAGTGATGGCGACCAGAAATAGAACACTTTATATTAAGATTATTCGAATTCAATATTAAGTTAAAATTGACCATTTTGATTTGAAATGGTGAATGATAAAATTTTAAAGTGTGCACTTTTAATGGGTTTTGATTAAAATTGAGTCTGAGTAGGAGTCAAATAAATGGTTTAGTATTATTAGAGATTATACTGAGATCGGTTTATAAATCAGTAGGTTCTTCCAAATAATTTCAATCGTATCTTTTTTCTTTTATTATAGATTGATGAAGATACAGTAGTGTCATCTACAGGTGCTTTATCTTTAAAAAAAGTTCCGGAAAAGATGGTTGTCATTGGTGCAGGAGTGATAGGTGTAGAATTGGTGAGTGCTGTTTTTTTTCTGCCTCGTATATTCTCTCATTATTGACATGGAGTTGGAAAGGACTGAGTGGTCCTCTGTGTGATTCTTTATGTAACATCGCAGGTAGATCAGCATTGAGTTTTGCTTAAACAGTTCTAATATTAAAGAGTTTTCAAGACAACCTATTTATGTAGTTATTAGTACATTCTCTTATGTTTTGAAATTTGCTTTCCTGTATCTTCACCTCTTTGCTCTCCTAGAACTGGACTGATTTAAAAAAAACCTGCCAGCCCCTTCAGCAGACGACTCATTCTGAGTAGATTGTGTTTCAGATAAAGACGTGACTTACATGAGCTGGTTCTTCCCTGTCTGCATCCTCATCTCGATCCCTCTGAAGTTTTGGAAATGTCTAATTACTTGTTCTCTGAATACTGTGCTATTTCTTACCTTCTCCCTGCCTCGTTCTCCCTTCTTGTCCATCTGGCGACTTCCCTGTTTGTCCAGTGACCTCTTCCCTCCTTTTTAGGTATCCTTTCCCAGAGCCATTTTACCTTGTAATCGCCAAGAATTGCTCTGCTTCTAAAATCACAAATCCAGATGTTTTATCCTCTAAGCATAACCTCCTTTCCTCTCTTACTTGCTTATTCCTGGTACACAAGCTCTTTATCCTCTGCGTTTTTGCTGCCTGCCCTTTCCTGTCTTGACTGCTTTCCCAATCAGCTTGGATTCCATAGTCCATCAGTTTGACCATCTTCTTAGAGATGTTCTTGAGTCCCTAGCCTTGCTCTTCCATCCCGCCCACTAGGCAAAACTTGGATCTTGGTTGAATTCACCTGCCGGTCTTTTTTATGCTGTAGCTAGGGTGTTGACTACACAGAAGAATATACCCTGCAGATTAGTGCCTGTGTAAATTCCTTATCCCTTCATTTTTTTAAAGTTTTATTGAAGTAGAGTTGATTTACAATGTTGTGATAATTTTTGCTGTACAACAAAATGATTCAGTTATACATGTACACACATCCATTCTCTTTCAGATTATTTTCCCATGTAGATTATCAGAGAATATTAGGTAGAGTTCCCTGTGCTATACAGCAGGGCCCCTGTGTCTTCCTTCAGTTGCTAATTTTCCACTTACCTTCTCTTCACAACCAGACTTCCTGAAAGAGATGCCCATACTCTGTTTCATCACCTCCCATTCACTTCTTGGTTCATGGTTTCTTGTGCCATCGAATTGCTCTTGACAGGACGTGAATGGATTTATTGCTCAGTCTCATGGGCTGTTTTCTTTATTGTTTTACTTGGTAGCTGACAGCATTGCTGATTTTTTTTGCCTTTGAAACTTTTCTCTTAATTTCTCTGATCAAACCCACTCGGGTTTTCTATCTAGCCTTTGGGCCAGCTTCTCTATTTTCATGCAGCCTTTCCTTTAGTTGTTATTGTTACTCTGGATTCTGTCTCAGGGTTCTATCCCAGACCCTTTGTGTCTTCTTACAGAATACTCTTCCACTCTTATCTCAATTACCCAAAGACTCATAAATATTTGCAGCCTAATCCTTTCTCCTCGCCTCTGAACTTTTATATCAGAACACTTACCAGCATCTTTATTTGTATCTGTTCACTAAGAGTATAATTTAACCATTTCCTCCCTCCTTCACTCCTCAACATAGAAAACAAATCCTGTTTCTTTTTTTTTTTGGTCTTTTGTCCTTCTCTAGGGCCACACCCACGGCACGTGGAGGTTCCCAGGCTAGGAGTCTAATCAGATCTGTTGCTGCCAGGCTACACCAGAGCCACAGCAATGCCAGATCCGAGCCGCATCTGTGACCTACACCACAGCTCTTGGCAATGCCACTGAGCGAGGCTGGGGATCAAACCTGCAACCTCATGGCTCCTAGTCAGATTCATTTCCACTGCGCCATAATGGGAACTCCAAATCCTGTTTCTTTTCTAACATTTCCCATCTCACTTAGTGGTACTGCCATCCATCTGGCGAACTAAACGAGAAGTTTCAGAATTATATGTGACTGCCCCTGTGCCTTCATGCCCCATATTGAGTCAGTCGTTGCCTGTTAGGTAGCTCATGAATATATCCTCTTCTTTTCATGTATCTCCTTAGGGCCCAGTTCATGCCAAGATCATGTCTCGCCCTTGGTTTCTCTGACCTCAGTAACTTTTTCTGATCTATTTTCCCCAGAATGGCTGGAGTGATTTTTCTGTAATACAAATGTAATAATTTCTTCCCTGCTGAAAACCCTTCAGAGACTCATGGTAGCTGTCAAGATAAGTTGTTGGGTGCTGGCTCAAATCTCTAGCTTCACTTCTAACCCTCTCAAACATGTTCAAGGCATGTTGAAATGTCAGTTCCTGAACAAGTGCACTCTTTGTTTTGTCCATAGGCAGGCCTGCCTTTTGTGTGGAACTTTCTTCCCTCCACAAGTCTGCACTGTGTGAGCCTTTTCCTGCCTCCCCTAGGTGTCCTTAGGTACTCTTGCTGAGTGTTCCCCTGCACCCTGTACTTGTTCCAGCATTTATTGGGCCTTCTTGATAATACTTGTTCAGTTGTCTCTCTTTTTCATTAAATCATAAACTCCATGAGGGTGGAGATGCTGGCTTTTTCATTAACTGTGTGTGTCTTTGGCATCTAACATAATGGCTGATCTATAATAAGAACTCACATACTAACTTTTATTATTATTGCTCTGTAAACATTTGTATAACTCTCAAATGTCAGAAGTTACGTTTTTAGTGGAGTCTTTTTTTCTGAGTCTTTGGTTTGTCTGCATCTTTGTGTCATCTAATAACAATATATCACATTTATTTATTTATATTTGTCTTTTTTATAGGACCATAAATTTTTTTGAAGGCAGAGACTGGATTTTATTGTGTTTAGATCTCCATTGCTTTTCTTACTTAGGTCTTGTAGATACCAGATCCATTATTTTGTCATCATCCTTTTGATTCAGTCCTGTCTGTCAAGATCACTTGTTTTTTTTGTTTGTTTGTTTGTTTGTTTGTTTGTCTTTTTTGCCATTTATTGGGCCGCTCTCGCAGCATATGGAGTTCCCAGGCTAGGGGTCTAATCAGAGCTGTAGCCACCGGCCTACGCCAGAGCCACAGCAACGCGGGATCCAAGCCGCGTCTGTGACCTACACCACAGCTCACGACAATGCCGGATCCTTAACCCACTGAGCAAGGCCAGGGATTGAACCCACAACCTCATGGTTCCTAGTCGGATTTGTTAACCACTGTGCCACGACGGGAACTCCTGTCAGGATCACTTGTAAATGGTCTTCCAAACTAAGCATAATAGTGTGGATTTTGGAGAGAATATCTTTTTGCCTTTTGATATGCATAATATACTTGTTTTAATGTAATCCTTTTAAGATCAGGGTATTTTGTTTCTTGTTTGCTTTTAGCACATACTGAGCTTGTGGGCAGCTCAGTATCCATCTTGCTCTAGGAATTCTGATTTTTTTTCAAACCTTTAAATAAAGGACTTTGAACCTTTATTTATTTATTTATTTATTTGGTCTTTTTTTTTTTTTTTTTTTAACATTTCTTAGGGCCACTCCTGCAGCATATGGAGGTTCCCAGGCTAGGGGTCTAATTGGAGCTGTATCCACTGGCCACAGCTTCACCCACAGCCACACCAGATCCAAGCCACTTCTGCGACCTACACCACAGCTCACAGCAACGTGGGATCCTTAACCCACTGAGCCAGGCCAAGGATCGAACCCACAACCTCATGGATTCGTTAACCACTGAGCCATGACGGGAACTCCCTGAACCTTTATTTTTGCCTTTTTTTTTTTTTTTTTGGTCTATTTAGGGCTGCACCCGTGGCACATGGAGGTTCCCAGACTAGGGGTCCAATCAGAGCTACAGCTGCTGGCCTACGCCACAGCCATAGCAAAGCGGGATCCCACCCACTGAGCAAGGCCAGGGATCTCACCTGTATCCTCTTGGATACCAGTTAGGTTCGTTTCTGCTGAGCCACAATGGAAACTCCTATTCTTGCTTTTAATTTAATCTTGGTCACTTGCACTCATTGTTCCAATCTATTTCTTTGTCTTGATTCTGTCATTCTTGCACTTAAAGCTGTTTCTTGCTTTAATTCATATGTTGAAGAAGCATGCTAACTAAAGCATGTGGTCCATCATCTGATGTTATCAACAATTAGTTAATCAAGCTTTCTCTGGTGTCATTCAGGTTGTCGGTACAAAGTATTGAAAGCCATCTGATACTACAGTTTTTAACCAGTTTATAAACATATTTGAAATCTCCATTGATCCATCACATCTACAAGTGTATCATGAGATTTTCTCCCTCCCCCTTTTTTTGAATATCTTACTGATACCGAGTTATACTACATTAACCAGTCCAGAAAACCTTCAGAAAAGAAAATAAGGGTCGTTTTCATGACCTGTTTGAAGCACTTACGGTAGTGTCTAATGATTGTCAAACTGGCGTTAAAAAAATCTTTTCTAGTTATTTAGCAGAGATTGACCGTTGCTCCACATTTCAGAATCTTTTCTCGATTCAGACTCCATTCTTTTCCGTTTTGAAAATCTGGGCAGTATCTGCCTTTCTGCCGCCCTTTGGCAGTTCTCTGATGGTAAATGTTCACTGAGTGACTGTTATCCAAATGCTGATCTAATTTGTTAGATTTGGGAGTTACCTTGGGCTTCACTTTTTGCTTGGTATTTCTTCTCTTCACTCTACTTTGAAAATTTTTCTCATAGATGGATAAAACAAGCAAGAAAAAAAGAATAACATAGATTTACTTTCTTTTGTTGGTCATAATAATATCCTCAAGCAGTAATTTTATTTCTTCCATCTCTGCACTTCTGCATCAGGTTATTTACAACATGGTGTCATTTCAGACATCTTGATACTGTGTTTTAGGTGTCTGTTACTATATTGAATTAGTTTTTACATGTCTTTTTAAAAATGTAGGCTTATTAGAGAATTTATTGTGTAGTCATACATATTTCTTTCTTAAAAAGATTATTATTCTGTGACCTTTATTTTTTATAGTTTATGTTCCTTCTTCCATTATAGTTTAATGTAGTGCTTTCAAGAACATAGGTTTTAGGATCATATTTAAATTTGAATTTCAGCTCTTACTCTTAATGACTTTATGTTCTTGTTAAATTCACAACCTTCTGAGCTAGTTGATTCGTTAAGGGGGATAAGAATAGCTGCCCTTTGTAAGATTTTGTTGGGATTTGTTAATACATTTAAGACAATTAACAGTGCCTGACATCTAATAAGCTATAAATAAATGATAGATATTTTTGGGTTTTTCTATCTCTTTAAAATCATCTTTCCTAAAGAGTAGGCACTTATCTTGCTATGCTCCTTGCTCCTTGCTTTGAATTATAGACATTGAGATGATGTATCTTATTTCCAGTCTTAGTATTTCTTACTATTCTGATTAGGTTCAGAGGAACAGTTCTTTTTTTAAAAAATGTTTATTGAGATATAATTCACATATCGTATGTTTCATCCACATAGAGTGTACAATTCAGTGATTTTAGTGTGCTTACAAAGTTATGTCTTATCAGTATCTAATTCCAAAACATTTTCATCATACCAGAAAGAAACCCTATGCCCATTAATAGTCATTCTACATTCCTCCCTTCTCCCAGCCCTTGGAAACCACTAATCTACTTCCTTTGCCTATGGATATGCCTGTTGTGGACATGTCATATAAATGGAGTTCATGCAATACGTGGCATTATGTGTCTGGCTTCTTTCACCTAACATAATGTTCTCAGGGTTCATGTGTACTTCATTTGTCTTCATGACCAAGTAATATTTCATTCTATGGATATAGCACATTTTTAAAATTCATCAGTTGATGAACACCTGGTTTGGAACTAGTATGATTAGTACTGCGAGGAACATTTGTGTACAAGTTTTTGTGTAGACATCTCGGTTTTTTTGTTTGTTTTTTCTCTTGACTATATACCTAGGAGTAATTCTGTATTGAACCTTTGAAGGAATTCTTGTTTTCCAAAGGGGCTGCATCATTTTATAACACCCTCTCCCTGCAGTGTAAGTTTTAGTTGCTCTTTTTGTTCACTAGTAGTTGGTATTGTTGGTTTTTTTGATTTGAGCTATGGTAATGGGTGTGTGGTAGTATTTTGTTGTTTTAATAGGCATTTCTCTAGTGGCTTGTATTGTTGGGCACATTTTCATGTGCTTTTTGCCAACTTTCTTTGGTGAAATGCCTGTGTAAATATTTTGTATGTTTTTTTTATTGGGTTTGTTTGTTTTGTTGAGTTTTGAGAGTTCTTTATATAATCTAGATAGAAATCCTTCATCAAATAGATGTTTTGCAAACACTTCTTCCCAGCTTGTGGTTTCTTTCTTTTTATGTTTATAATACTGTCATTTGAGGAGACGTTTTTAATATTGATGAAGTCTCACTATTTTCTCTTAAGGATTGTGCTTTTCGTGTTGTAGCTAGGAAATCTTTACCTAACTTAAGGTCACAGAGATTCTTTCCTGTGTTTTCTTCCAGAAGTTTTACAGTCGTGAATTTTACATTTAGGTCCATGACCATTTTGAGTTAATTACTGTGTATGCTTGTTTTTGGATTAATTAGTGTCACTTTGTGGCCTCCAGTTAACTCAGTTCTCACCCCAAAATTCATGAAATTCTTCAAATGAATGTATGAATTTAATTGGAAAGATAAACTCATAAGGTGAATTTTAAATTACCAGGTGGTTTTAATATAAATTCTTGGAAAGGATATATTCGTAGCTTTTCATAGGTTATTTAACACCATAATATTATGTTCATATTGCCACTTTTGCAAATTATAATTGTTAAAAAGTTAAAAAGCCAGCATTCAGTTTAAATTATAATTTGAATGAAAAGGTAACATTTCTCTATTGAGCAAACAAAATATGAAGCCAGTTTAATATTTTTGTAGACATCAGTAATTAGTAATAAGAGGTTACTTCTTCCCCTTTAAGACCCTCCTTCTCACTTGCTCCTCTTTCTGGACCAGTTACTGTGTAGTTCATTACCTCTCTTCTTCAAGTCTGTGCAAATGTCACCCTCAGTGAGGCCTTCCTGTGACCACACTACTTAAAATTACAACCCCTCTCCTTTCAGTAGCCCTGGTTCTACTTCCTGCTTTATTTTTCTCATAGCATTTTTCTATCTTTGACATGAATTTTACTTACTTGTCTCCCTGTCACAATTTAAAGTCCCTGAGGGCAGTGTTTTGCTTAGCAGGTAGTAGTTGTTCAGTCTCAGTGAGTGAGGAAATATATGAAGTTAGAGCTATTTGTCTCAGTGTTAATTTTAAACCTCAGAGCATTTAATAGCATATTAACACAAGAAAAAAATTTTTTTTAACTTTTTTAAATGGATTTAAAAAAAAAAATTTGCTCCAGAACACTATGATTTTTGTAAAGAAATTATTATTTTCAGGGTTCAGTGTGGCAGAGACTTGGTGCAGATGTGACAGCAGTTGAGTTTTTGGGTCATGTTGGTGGAATTGGAATTGATATGGAGGTATCTAAAAACTTTCAACGCATCCTTCAAAAACAAGGATTTAAATTTAAATTGAATACAAAAGTTATTGGTGCTACTAAGAAGTCAGATGGAAACATTGATGTTTCGTAAGTATGCCATATTTGCATTTGATATGATACCCTTCTATATGTTTAAGAAAAACATTGAGTTTTTTTATAACTTAATACCATTTTATTGTATAGCATAACTCAGTATTGCATATCAAATCAGTCTGCTGAATTTCATGATTGCATTGATGCTAGAAAAATTCACTATTCTCATTTGTAATGTAGTTTTTTCTTTCTTTTCACGACCTCACCTGCAGCATATGGAAGTTCCTGGCTAGGGGTCGAGTCGGAGCTGCAGCTGCCAGCCTACATCACAGCAACACGGGATCTGAGCTGCATCTGTGACCTTGCAGCTTGTGGCAGTGCTGGATCCTTAACCCACTGAGGGAAGCCAAGGATTGAACCCACATCCTCAAGGACACTGTGTTGGGTTCTTAACCCTCTGAGCCACAATGGGAACTCCAAAGACCTATGTTCTTAAACTGTGTTATACGGCCTATTGTTTGAGATTTTAATGGTAGATTTCTAGAGTATGTATACATTTGTTATTGCCTGACCCTTATGTTTCTTTTATAAAAAAATAAACTTACACTGTTAGAAGTGTCATCAGTACTTGAGAAATGTCTGATCTTAAATTTCCAAGTCTGTCAGCTGTTCCGGTAAATGTGTGTTTAACAGTTATACACTGTTCATTGTCTAGTATTGAAGCTGCTTCTGGTGGTAAAGCTGAAGTTATCACTTGTGATGTACTCCTGGTTTGCATCGGCCGACGACCCTTTACTCAGAATTTGGGACTAGAAGAGCTTGGAATTGAACTAGATCCTAGAGGTAGAATTCCAGTGAATACCAGATTCCAAACTAAAATTCCGAAGTAAGTTGAATACGCTTCTGCATTTGCAATTATTTTAAACAAACACTATTTTGAAAATAAGACATTTGTCATGCTTAAAAAATGCATTAACTTTGGGGAAGAATAGTAAACTTAAAACATGGAAAAGCAGAAATAATAGAATTTTTTCATTATCCCAAGATTAGAACCCACGTTCAAGATATTTAAAGACCTGCATTTCATTTACTTTTTGGTGGCTTAATATCTAGAAACCTTTACTTTTTTCCATGGCATTAAGTGAAAAAGTGTCTGTGATTCCAGAAGTTCATTGTTCTTTTAATCTCTGTGGCAGTATCTATGCAATTGGTGATGTGGTTGCTGGTCCAATGCTGGCTCACAAAGCAGAGGATGAAGGCATTATCTGTGTGGAAGGGATGGCTGGTGGCGCAGTGCACATTGACTACAACTGTGTACCATCAGTGATTTACACACACCCTGAAGTTGCTTGGGTTGGCAAATCAGAAGAGCAGTTGAAAGAAGAGGTAATCCTCAGTGAGGGGTTTACTCCAATGTGTGTGTTGAGTTAATGACACTGGGTGGGGGTTGAGAAGTCATTTATTATTGCGTTATTAATGCATTTTAATAACTGCGTAGGACATTATTAGTTGGTTTGTGTATATTTTACTTCACTAGTGTCATAAAGGAGACCATGTGCTTGCCTGTATTCAAAAAACGAGTAATAAAGCTCTTACATTTGGATTTGGAATGTGTCCAGGTGGACTGACATTTGCATTTACTTAGGTTTCACCCAAAATATATTTCAGTAACAAGCCTTTTTGGTCTTTACTTCTATATGCCTTATGAAGAATTGCCTTCTTGGGATTTATTTTCTGAACAAATGGTAGATGATTTCACCGAAAGGGAATGTGCTTTTTCAGTGTTTATGTAACTTCTCGTTTTCTGTCTTCGACAGGGTATTGAGTACAAAGTTGGAAAGTTCCCGTTTGCTGCTAACAGCAGAGCTAAGACCAATGCTGACACAGATGGCATGGTTAAGATTCTGGGGCAGAAGTCAACAGACAGAGTATTGGGAGCACATATTATAGGACCAGTGAGTATTGTAAAATCGGTAATCCCATCAGGATCTCTGGAAAACATAGCTGTTTAGTAGATTAATTTATAACCACTTGGTGTTTACATTCTGAGGTTATTATTTATTAGCAAAAGTTTGAATCTGGCCTCTGTGCATTGTTTCTAGCAAGGTACCAACAGCAGTCACAGTCTTGCCCACCATATCATCGACTTTCCATGCTGCAACTAAAATCATCCCTTTAAACATAGACTGGACTGTTTGCCTGCTTAAAGCTCTCTTGTGGTCCTTTCAACTTTAGACTTACAGACAAGGACCTTCTAAATGTGGTCCTGACTACCTTTCTGACCTCATCTTTTCCACTTGTCCCTTTTGCTCATTAATTCTTTGTCTCATAGGCCTTCCTTTATTTCATAATAGGCCAAATGTGTTCCCTTTCTAGAACCTTGTGCTTATAGTACCCTTTGTGTAGAATCCTCTGCCTCCAGATCTGTTGGCCTATTAGTCAGATCTTGGTTCAGCTGTTACCTTCTAACTGATCTTGAAGTATGCCCTGCCTTAGGTATCTGATGTATCAGTAATGGTAATAGAACATTTAAGTGCTTACTCTGTAATAATTTTTCCTAAGTACATGCATTAACTTTAATTTTCACAACCTTGTGAGGTAGGTGTTGCTATTCCCATTTTTGAGGTGAATGAATGGAATGAAGCACACAGTCACTGAGAGGTTAAGGTAGTAGCATTTGAATCCAGCTCATCTGACTCCAGAGCCTAAGCTCTTCACTTTGCTTTTTTCTGTTAAGCTTTTCCTGACTGGAGGCAGTTAGCTGTACTAATCTCTCCTATTAGAAGATAGTTGATTTTTGTCATGGAAACAAAATGACATCTTGGTTTATTTTAAAGGGTGCTGGTGAAATGATAAATGAAGCTGCTCTCGCACTGGAATACGGAGCATCCTGTGAAGATATAGCAAGAGTCTGTCATGCACATCCGGTAATTGTTAATAACATACACAGTGAATGGCTATCTAAATTTTCTTCTGACCCACAGTTACTTTGTTTTTAATTCTAAATTTTTTTCCTTGTAGACCTTATCAGAAGCTTTTAGAGAAGCAAACCTGGCTGCATCATTTGGCAAAGCAATCAACTTTTAAATTAGAAGATTATATTTTTCTGAAATTTCCTGGGAGCTTTTGTAGCGGTCATATTTCTGAACAGGAAATGCTCATAGCTCCAGGAATTTCTAGGACTGAATCATGAAACTTTTGGAAGATATTTAATAGGTTTGGACAGAAGGGAATAATCTCATATCTATATTTTAAATAAATTTACTATTTTGTTTTATTGCATTAATATTGCAGAAAAAAGCTACGTTTATAGTAGCATCCTGGAAAATTTTTTTCGACCCATATTTTCATGCTGTTTATGAAAAGTTCAACTTCACTGAATTTATGTTAAGTAGCTTTTGTCTGTGATACAGTAAAGTGGGATTTACCTACATGGATGGAGCTGGAGTACGGCATGTGAACAGCTGTGTTTGAAGCAAAGTGGTCAAGTTATTTTAAACTTGGTTTTCACATTGGTAACAGTCGTTAGAATAAGTTGAAAACATGTATAAACTGATGTAAATAAAAAAGGATTGTCCCTCAGTTGTATTTAACCCCCCAAATCTTGGAGTTTAGAGGTAGAATTTGTGTTTAGATTTTTAAGGTTCCATTGAAGTCTACAGTCTGAAGTATAGTTATACAGTTAACCAAATTAAGGCTGTATATTTACAAAATGCAAATATTAAATGGAGAATCAGTGTATTAACGGTGGGAAATGAAGATATGGAAATAAACATGTCTTAAATACTCATTTACTGGTTATTCTGAGTGGATATCAAGGTGGTCCTAGTTTTTTTGTCCCTATCCCTATTGTATATTCTTACTTATTAATCTTTATTATTGCTTTTGTAGCCTGGGTATATCTTTTTTCCACGTTGTAGGACAGTATTAAATGTTTAGCATATACTTTGGGAGAAACAACAAACAACATAAGGGAATCTTTATTCTGATGTTTTTTCCTAAGCGGATTTCCAGTGTATCCTGGCTGGGTAAGTGATTTTCTTTAAATAAAGTGGTATAAAATTATATTAATTAAGTACTTAAAATGGCTGTTTCTTAAAACACTTAAAACATTAAATACTAAGTAGGCTTTTGCATTTGTAACTTAGTTTAAAAATCATTTTAGATTCATTAAATAGTTCTTCAGTTTGAGTTCGTTATGCTATTTTAAAGTATGGAAATACACAGATATTCACTTGATTACAATTTAAAGGTTATATGTAGTCTTAAGGAATGTTTGGCGAATGTAATTTATTAGCAGAAATCTGGAATAAGATAGCATCACTTGATCATAGATTATCTTCAGGTTTTAACTGATTTATACTTAGGTTTTTTTCATTTTCCTTTTTCTTCCCCTGTCCAGTCGTCTTGAATTGTATTATGGTCATTATAAATGGATCCAGTGTAAAGGCTCTGGATTCTATTATGTAGCTCTGAAAAATACTGTTTCTTTAATGGGTAGTTCATTTGGTTAGACTCCAAACCCTTGCTGTCTTTCTGTGGGGGGGAGGGACACAATTCTTTGAGATTTACGTGGACTCCCTAAAGTTTGGTCGTGCACGGTGTAGTTCATGGGTCAGTCAGAGATTGGACAAGGAATATACAGAATTTAATGCCTCCTCTGGGGGAGCCCCTTGTATTTGTGTTGCTTTTGGTTGCCCCTAGTTCTGTCCTCATACTGCTTAACCAGTAAAGCTTTGCTTCTGCCCAACTTGCCACCTACTGGGACCTCCCCTCAAGTGAAAAGCTATTAAAAATGGGAATTTAACCCAGTGCTGTTCTTTGAGGGCACCTCCTCCCTGCCTTCTTGTACCTTTACTTTTACAAAGTATATTTTATTCAGAATTTTCAGTTATTTTCTATAGGAGTGTTGGTCTGAGATATGCTGTCTGTCATTATTCGTAATGAACTCCACATCTTTTTAGAATTGGAAATCTCAATATGAATGTGAAGTGCTAGTTGGTTTAAATCTCAACCATGCCCCCTACTCTAGGGAGAAAGTTTCTGATTAGGGAATAGTGAAATATAATTTGGTACAAAATCCTAGACATAGATGCAAAATAGCATTTTAATGCAACTTTACCAGTATGTGAATGAAAATATATCTGGTTGGGAATGAAGTCCTGAGTCTAAAAAAATTTTGCAATGTTGGTAAGTTCTAAGTATTCTCTTGGCTTGTAAAGGACGAGGATGTTAATTGGCCCTTTCATTGAGCTGATCTAGTTTCAAAGTGAGATGTGTAGTTTAGCTGAAAAAGGAATGAGAGTCATAAAGGTTTCTACTTCTATTTAATTGTAAGTAAAATACTTATTATAATCAAGAAGAAAAAAAAAAGACTTAGTTGCCGTACAACTATTTTACTAGTTATTAGGATTTCTATATAAAAGCGACAGATAATTGCCTTGAACCAGATAGAAGTTGCCTTTATTGTTGAGATTACAGCTGTTTACATAACTTTTGTGCAGCTGTGTTGGATGTGTGGGTGGTTGTTAAATGGTACACAGAATAGCCTTGCTCGAAGAAGGATGTGTGGAAAAACCTCTTAGGGCCTAGCCTGTTAGCCAGCTATCTCAGCTATCAAGTTGACACAGGCTTGGCAGTAGTATTCCAGCCATTTTTTTCATCCAGTGGCCTAAGTGATTGTTCTATGATTGTGAAATCAAGTAAAATACCAAATCTGAGAAATTATAGCATTCTTCTGTAATTGGAGTAGCACTGCTCATGTGACACAAGCAGTGTCCCTAAACTTAAGCTCAATTTAAACATTCCCCTCAGCAACCCTAGCCCTATTCTAGATGCTAATACTTAAAAGTCACACTTTCCTAAAAGTTGTTTTGTTTTCTTTCTTAGAGCAAGGAATACTTAGAGGAGTTGGTAGAGATTAGAGCAACTGCATAGCCACTGAAATAGTGAAGTTAGTAGCTCAGGCTACATCCTTCCTCCTTAATCTCCACCTGGAAGGTGATTTTTGGAGGTGGATTTGCAGAGGATATTGACCTGCCAAACAGATGAGTTATAGTTTGTTTACAGACCTAACAGAAATTAGCATCTCCACAAAAGTCATCAACTTGCTTATAAATCCATCTTTTCAGTGAAAAATAATTTTTTTTTTTTTTTGCTTTTTAGGGTCACACTTGTGGCATATGGAGGTTCCCAGACTAGAGGTTGAATCGGAGCTACAGCTGCCGGCCTACACCACTGCTCTGCAGGATCCGAGCCGAGTCTGCTACCTACATCACAGCTCAGGGCAACACTAGGTAGATCCTTAACCCACTGATCGAGGCCAGGGATCGAACCCACAACCTTATGGTTCCTAGTAGGATTCGTTTCTGCTGTGCTACGATGGGAACTCCCCATAATATTCTTTGTTAAAGGCATTCATGAATATTAAATTAGAAAAAGTGACAATTTAAGAATTATACTCTGTTTATATAAAAGCACTGTACTTTATTTAACTCCATACAAAAGGTTGTGATTAAAAACATTAAATAGATAATGAGTTTTATTTTCAAGATCATTAAGTCAGTTTTTAAAATGTAGTGATTTTTTGCTTTGGTCACCTCAGCTGTCTTACTTACAGCCTCTCCTCCTTTGTTACAAGCAGGTGCTGTAAACAGCAACTTTCTGGCTTATATCCTTTAGGAGTGAACGGACTTCTCCTTCCAATCTTACTAATTCTTGAGCTTTATCTTCTAAATATTTTTGATTGTCCTCATATTTTCTTTCTAAATCTGTGGGAGATAAAAAGAAAAGGTCTGAGCAGTTATACTATGATCTCAAAATCAAATACTGATCTTTCTTTGCCTATAAGGCTCTGTTTAAGTGCCTAAGACAGTATATAGATTTTTACCTTTTAAGTAAACTCCATGAATGTCTTAATTTTAAAATACTTCATGAACCTAAGTGAAAAAAACTTACCTTTCAGGAGTTGCAGCTTGCTGTTTGCTTGAGCCAGAAGTGTTTTTGCTTCGTTTTGCAGCATTTCAGCTTTCCTTCTGGCATCAGCTGACTCTTCTGTTTTTTGGGCTATTAAATTTTCTACTTTCTTATACTTTTCATCAAGTTCACCATCCAGAGTCTGCAGTTCCACATTGAGGCAGAAAGAGTTAATAATGTTAGTGCTGTAATTACATTTAAGACCAATAGTATAGTTGTGGCAAGCTTGGATCAGTGATAATAACTTGCGTGGAAAGCAGTCTGAATGAAAGGCCACCAACCAGGGGTACTCAGGCTTCCAGCTATTCAGTAGTAAATAAATAATTGAAAACACTAACTTGAAATGGTGGAATTAGGAGTTCCTGTTTTGACTCAGCGGAAACGAATCTGACTAGGATCCATGAGCATGCAGGTTCCATCCCTGGCCTTGCTCAGTGGGTTAAGGTTCCAGTGTTGCCATAAGCTGCGATGCAGGTCGCAGATGCAGCTTGGTTCCTGTCTTGCTGTGGCAAAGGCCAGCAGCTACAGCTCCAATTCATCTCCTAGCCTGGGAACCTCCATATGCCATGGGTGCGACCCTAAACAGACATACACACACAAAAACCCCCAAGACATGATGGACTTGTGTAGGTCTCTGGGGATTAGTCCTTTCTGTGGAGATACTGTAGGAGAATTGCATGGAGGGGGAATTAGAGAAGTAGGTTTTCTCAAAGGGAGGTATGCTAAGATCCAGGTAGTTAGACATCAAAAAAGGCCAGTTTGGGGCCTTTTTTGCTGTGGTGCAGCAGGATTGTTCATGTCTCTGCAGTGCCAGGACACAGGTTTGATCCCTAGCCCAGCACAGTGGGTTAAAGGATCTGGCATAGGTCGTAATGGTGGCTCAGATCTGATCTCAGGAACTCCATATGCAAGAAAAAAGCCAGTTTTGAAAAAAAATGAGAGGACCACCTGGATCTTGATTAATTTAGGGTTGATAGAGACTTAATATTAGGAAATCAGGGAAAAGGCAGATTTAACAAAAGAAAGGGCAAGATTATAGCATGTGGGGTTGGAGAGATGGTTTTGAGTAACTCTTTTGCAAAATACCATTCAAACAATAGCCATTGACATAGGAATTTCATGTCATGGGGTTTTGTTCCTCTTTACTGGAATCAAATTTCATATTTACGCAGAATGCCTCTGTAAGAAGACTATGGGAGATTTATGCTCTCAGACCTGCAAGAAACTACAGATCACAGTGAAAAAGACAGATGTGGCAGTTTTAACTATTCTTATTGTTCTGTTCTTTTCCTCAACTCAAAAGTGTAAGGGAAGTCACCTGTACCTAATGCCAAAAAGGCACAGTAACCTCCAGGACAAAATCTTGACTTCATATCCCTTACAACTATTGAACAGTTTGAGCACGCCCCTGGAATGTTGAAAAAGGTTTGTTGAGGGATAAATAATTGCTAAAACAAATTTAAGAGAGTGTTTCAGTGATTGCTTGGTTTCTAGCAAAAAATTTGTAAGGTGCTTTATTTTGCAGATAATTTGTGAAGGGGTGGTTAATTCCAAATGAGCACAGAAGAGGTTGAGATATGGTTTCCTGCTAGCTCTTCTCTGTTAGGAATTCTTTAAGCATTTTCTACCCTGCCACTTTTAAAAATTTCTTAAAGGGCCATGTAATTACTGTTATAAAGATCTTCCTGGAGTTCCCGTCATGGCTCAGTGGTTAACGACTCTGACTAGGAGGAACCATGAGGTTGTGGGTTCGATCCCTGGTCTTGCTCAGTGGGTTAAGGATCCGGCTTTGCTGTGAGCTGTGGTTGTAGGTTGCAGACGCGGCTCAGATCCCATGTTGCTGTGGCTCAGGCGTAGGCTGGTGGCTACAGCTCCAATTGGACCACTAGCCTGGTAGCCTCCATATGCTGCGGGAGCGGCCCAAGAAATGGCAAAAAAGACCAAAAAAAAAAAAAAAAGATCTTCCTAATTGAAATACAAGCTCACTATGCTTGTTTTAAGACTTCTACCCCTTCTAAACCCTTATCCAAGTTTGGATTTGAGGGCCTGTGTCACGCTTGTGGATCATGTTCACATCCATCCTTTGCATCTGTGTCTCTGAAGACTGCTATTTCAAAACAGGTCACTTGGGATCTTTCTGATGAGTAACTGTGGTAGGTCAGTGTCCCTGAATAATTGCAATAAAGTCAAGGAGACTAGTTGCTCCTTTATCCACAAAGCTGTGAAGTTACAAAGATGTACTTACCTTCTTAACATCATCTGCACTTTGTTTCACAGCATATACTACTTTTTCAATATATTCTGCCTCCCCAGAGTTTTGGGCAGCCTTCCGCTTAAGTTCTTCCACATTCCTCTCTAGCTCGCTGATGCGTTGGGAGGCGTTAAACAAGGTTTCCTCAGAAGCTGCTGTTTCAGATTCAATCTAGAAGTACAATGTCAGTCTTTCAGTAAGACATGAATTCAAGAACTGGTAGGAAGTATTATGAATACAGGTTTAGAGGAAGATTAAAAATGCTGCCATTCTGTTGTTCTAGAACAAAAATAATAACTAAAAAGAAAATAGAATTTCAAGGAAGCTGATATAAAGTGCTCGACTTGAAGTAGTTGATATATTAAATTTTTCCCTTATTGAACCACTTCCAGGCAGCTTGTTGTGTTGAGAAAGTATTTTAAGGACACCTGCAAACTTTGGCTAAATAGTGTTCCCAAATAAGCAGATGTGAGAAGAGGGATTTCCACATCAATTTCTAAATTAACATGGGTGCAGAAATGATAACTTTTGAATCACCTTTCATTTTTTTCTATCAACTCTAAATGTTAAACTCTAGTAAGGGAGGTTACAGCACTTCACAAAGTACTTGGAAAGTTAATTTGAGTGTTTTCAGCTAATTAATGAAGATAGTGGAGTCTGGGAATGTTAAACTCCAAAAACTTATTATAGAATTGTAAAGTAGTGTATGGTCTGGGAAAGTTATAGCTGGAAGCTATGAACACTCAAAATTATTTAGGGGAAAAGTATCTCATCTGTGTGACTGGTGAGGGTCCACGTTTGATCTGTCTTCCAAGTGTCATCAGTATTTTCTTTCTTTTTTTTTTAAAGCTAGCCAAAGTAAGCAGTCTGACCCATGGCGAAAGTAGCAGTTTGACTGAGTACCTAATTTTTCTTAAAGATGATCTTCAAGAGTGGGTCTGTTCCATAGAATTACTCTGCCATAACTGAACTAGTGGGTTAGTATACACATATGCTGAAATTAAGTATTTCAAACTATATATAATTTTTTTTTCCAGTAATTTTATGGCTGCACCCAGGGCATATGGAAGCTCCAAGGCCAGGAATTGAATCTGAGCCACAGCTTCGATCTACACCACAGCTGTGACAATACCAGACCCTTTAACCCTCTGAGCTGGGCCAGGGATCAGATCCGTACCTCCACAGTGACACAGGCTGCTGCAGTCAGATTCTTAACCCACTGCGCCACGCCGGGAACGCCAAAAAATGATTCTTGATCTGAGAGTTTACCCATTAATTAACTTAGAAAATACTCTTAGAAGATAACCTTTTTAGTTTCAAGTAAGTGGATAGTTTCTTACAAGCTTTTACTTGCATGATTTAGGTAAAGGTTCTCTTTATTCCTGTTGAAATGCTTGCTGCCCTCCAGGGTCCCCACCATTGTTAACTTACATCATCAAGCCAAATATCTCACCTATAATTTGATTAATAATTTCCATTTTGCTTTTTAAAACATTTTTTAAAAGTCACCTAAATCAAGTTCATTAACATGTTAACAGCATGTTAATGAAAAAAAAAAACTTAAAGCCAGAAAAAAACAGTACTTTAAATAGTCTGGTAGGAAAAGTTTTTCTAAACTTTTAACAAGCAGCCCGAAGAAAGGACCTTATGTATGCTCAGAATTTAACAAAGAGAGGCGGCTGAGGAAGTGTCTGGCTTCGTTTTGCTGAGAGTAATAGACAGAATCGGGGAATATGGGTTTGTATCAACCAAGGGAAGGTAAAGCAGGCTGAAAAACCATCTCCCAGGCTTTAAACATTGGAAGTTGTTGGCCTGAGAAAGGGACAGCACTAAATAATAGATTATAAAGTATATTTGAGAAGATGGGGGTTAAATGAGTCATAGCAAATGAACCTCACGAAGATTAGAAAGAAAAATTTGTGAAAGAGTAAAATTGCTTGCATTCCTTTTAAGAGAAGATTTTCAGAATAAAGCACTAAATCCATGTGGAAATTTTTCTTCTTTTTTTTTTTTTGGCTAAATGTGGCATGTGGAAGTTCCTAGGCCAGCGATTGAACCCAAGCCACTGCATTGTCAATGTTGGATCTTTAACTTGCTGAGCCACAAGAGAACTCCATCTTAGTGAATATAATACTTGGTAGGCTTTAAGAGTATTTTACTTATAAATTAAGTTTTCCAGGCATTCTGAACAAAACAGACTGTAGAACCTAGGGGATTCCTTGAAGAATTAGAAAACTGTGTTTTTATCTTTCGTAGGCTTTTTGGGAAGATGAAAATGGAAGGAGGTTGGAGTTCCTGTCCTGGTGTAGTGAGTTAAGAATCCAACTTCAGTGGCTTATGTTGCTGTGGAGGTGTGGGTTTGATTCCCCGTCCTGGTACATTGGGTTAAAGGATCTGGTGTTGCCGCAGCTTCAGCATAGGTTGCAGCTGTGGCTCAGATTAAATCCTTGGCCCAGAAACTCCTATGTGCCATGTTTGCAGCCATTAAAAAAAGAAAGAAAATGAAAGCGGGGTTAGTGTCTTCAGAGTCCTTTCTCTTTGAAAACAAAACTTCTAGCATCTGTGCTAAGGGAGATGTTCAGATTTAATTAATGGAATCCTTTAGTGTTTAATTGTAGGAATTTTCATACGTAACTGTCAAATGAATTTCTTTTCTGATGAGAGTTTATGTGAGTGATTTCTGCCACAAATTATAATGATTGTAGTAGCTTACCGATGTTAACAGGTTTTGGGTTCCTTGGATGTCTTCATCTGCCTGTTTAATGGCCTTTTCTGCGGCAATCTGGGCCTTTTCTGCTTCTTCCAGAGCTTCCTTTACCATGTCTGCAGTGACTTTAACATCTGTCGCACTTTTGCTGTGTAAAAAATGAGACAGTATTAGATGTATTCATAAAAAAAGTATTTCCTCTAAGAAAAAAACGTTCTTTGAAATGACCCAGAGAATTTCACGTGGGTCACTCTGAGAACTTTCACTGGTTACACGCTTTTTTACTCCCATGCCAGATACACGAAATAAGCCCCCTGAATGCCATGTTCTTCAGATACCTGGCTCTTTGAGCTTCTTCTAACAGCAGCTCAGCTCTGGCAATGTCAGCAGCACTTTGCTGTAGAATAACCTCTACTTGAGAAAGGCTTTCAACTCGTTCACGAATATCTTCTGTCAAGTTCTGTAACTGCTGTGGGGTGCTAGGCATTTCCATTTTCAATACTTCGTTAGCAACTGCTTCAATACTGTCCAGATCAGCACTGTCCTCTGTTAAAAGCAAAGATGTTCCCATGAAAAGGTGAAAGTCATAGATGGCTCACTCAGTTCAACCACTTATTGGTCACCTACTATGTGATCAGCCTGGTGGAGTTACACCAAGACAGAGGCCCTTTCTATTTAAGAGTTTTTATGCTGAGCTCGGGAGATGAGAACTACACACAGGAGAAAGTAATGCAGACAGTGTACTGGCATTGGCTGTAGGCTGGGTCTTCAGGGAAGACTGGAGGGTGAGGGACTGGTCAGGGTCTGAAGGACAACAGGATTTGAGAGAAGAGAGGGTGTCTCTGGACAGAGAGAAAGGATGAGCAGAGAAGTTACGTGGAAGTGAGTGAAGCAAATGGTACAGACTCTAGCAAACAATAGAGGCCAGGGTATAAAGCTGGGACTTGATCCTAAAAGGCAATGAAGACTTTCAGTTGAGGTTGAAAGATTCAGAAGGAACCGACTGTTAAGTGCAAATGTAAGTGCTGAAATTCTTCATAAATTATTTGGATTCAGAAAATTACATAAAGGGAGAAAATCCAGTCAGAAGCAAGAGAATCAGGGTAGTATCTTATCAAAGAAGGTCAAGCAAGGAGTTTCAAATATCCAATGTGGAAACAAAAAAATACCAAAGAGTTTAAGCTTTAAAATTGTCATTAATTTTTAGCTTTTGTTTTTAAGCTGTGAAAGTAGGTAAAAATGGAGCCCCAAAGAAAAGATGACTGAATGATGGCTTCCACAGAATATTGATTCCATAAAATATCCTTAGCAAATACAGTTGGCTCCTTACTTATTTAACCATTCCACCTTTTTCCTTGCCAACAGAATAGTGATTTTGTTTGGGTGCTACCTCTAGGGTAAGGTAACCTTATCAACTGAGACATAAATACTGAGTACCTTGCAGTTAGACTAATCCCATTCCATTTGTTATTGACATCTATGCATGGGCATGGCCAATGAGATTTGTGGAGATGACGTCTCAAAGGCTTCTGGGAAAGATTTCCTCTCTTTAAAAATGATGCAACAGGAGTTCCCGTCATGGCGCAGCAGACATGAATCCAGCTAGGAACCATGAGGTTCCATGTTCAATCCCTGGCCTCGCTCAGTGGGTTAAGGATCCAGTGTTGCTATGCGCTGTGGTGTAGGTCGCAGACGAGACTCGGATCTAGCGTTGCTGTAGTTGTGGCGTAGGCCAGCAGCTGTAGCTCCGATTAGACCCCTAGCTTGGGAACCTCCATATGCCATGGGTGCGGCCCTAAAAAGCAAAAGCAAAAAAAAATAATAGGTGGTCTCTTCTATTAGATATTATTATGTCTTTATGTGAAGGTTGGAACTTTGGTAGCCACCTTACAACCAAGGAGGAACTAGCCTAACAACAAAGCTGATAGGCTTAAAAATGATAGAGCAGAAAAATAAGAAATGCCTGGATCCCTGAACCATGGCTCTATGCTACTACTGAACTTGTGTGTTATAAAATACATTTTTTTTTTTTGCTCTTTTTGTCTTTTCCAGGGCTGCACCCACGGCATATGGAGGTTCCCAGGCTAGGGGTCCAATCAAAGCTGTAGCTGCCGGCCTACGCCAGAGCCACCGCAGCTCGGAATCTGAGCCGAGTCTGCGACCTACACCATAGCTCACAGCAACACTGAATCCTTAACCCACTGAGCAAGGCCAAGGATGGAACCCAAAACCTCATGGTTCCTAGTTGGATTCGTTAACCACTGAGCCACGACTGGAACTCCTTTTTTTTTTTTTTTTTTAAGTCCATTTCAGTTGAGAGTTTTTTTACCTTTTGGCCAAAACCATCCTTACTGATAACACTCAAACTGACCAGCAACACTTATAAGCTGGACCACAAATCCTAGAGATTTTCTGTTTTTGTATAGAACATAAACCAAAGGTTTAATAAATATCCTGTAAGCAGTACAGTTACAAAGTTTTGGGGGCAAAGCCATAATTAGCTGTACTTTCAGTTAAGGTTCTTCACTTGATCTTAGCCGAAAGGCGGTTCAAGTTACGGTTCTAATATCAATATATAATCTAACACAAATTCCAAATTCAGTTCTCACAGTATGTTTGACTTCCTGATTTGCTACTTGGGTATCACATCAAGTGTATGTATATCTGCATAAATCACAGGTCATTTATGTATAGATACATAAACCTTGTAAGAAATGGTTTTAACATGGAAATTTCTTTTTGGGGGGAATAGTCTCTTCCCCGCCAGAAGTTGGCTTTATTTAAAATGCAGATTTGAATTACGGCCTCTTACAGACTCTTATAAAATTGTTTTATATTGCAAGATAGGAAAAAATGTCTAAAAGTAAGGTGAAAAAATTTCTTACGGGTCAAAAAGTCCCTGATTTGCTTGATCAGATTTCTCAAGTCCTCATTGCTCTTGTCCACTTTTTCTTTGGTAGCATTGGCTTTCAACAGAACATCTTGAGCATTCTGTTTTGCTTCATCTGCTCTCAGTTTTGCTTCAGAGACCTATGTATGAGGGATAAATTACCCATGGAACAGTGTCACTCTTTCTAAAGTAGATTATAAATGGTTCAGAAAACGATATTTGAAAACTAAGCATCTGGAATCATGGCTTTTAGACATAAATGTCTCTGTTCAACCATGTTCCTGTGTAGACTGAAAATATTCACTATACAGATTCCTATACAGTCTTCTTACAGAGCTAGGGCTAGCATATCAATTTTTTTTCTAGTTTTAACTCCTCCAAAACATTTGGCCTGTAAAAGGTTCCTTTGTCTTTTTCTCAGGTATCAACATAAATACTTCAGTTAACATAGTTAATAATTTGTCATGTGTCATTTCAGAAGAAAGGAGAGAACTTTTGAAATTCACCTAGATGTATTCATAACCCTGGACCCATGGTTGGTAACATGGTTTTCTCTCAAATCATCGTCATGAGAAAGAAGCAGATTCTTAAGCCATCTGTGAATAAAAACCTTATCTCGTTCCCTGACCTGTCAAAAACTTAGGCGTTTTTACTTTAGTCAGCACTTGGAATTGGTTTCTGCCTTCCAGATCATCCAGTCTTAACTGAAAGCAAACAAACAGCAAAAACAGGTCAGGCACTGAATTACCATCTTGGAGAGCTGTTCCACCTCAGCCAAGGCACTCAGGACATCTTGGTCAAAGTCCATGGCTTTCTGCCAGGCGCTGTGTGCGACGGTGACCAGCCCACCACAGCCAGGCCCCCCACACTTCTTCTGTCCTTCGTCAGTTCTGCAGTTGGGGCCGCCACACTCTGTCTCGGAACAGGAGGCCCCTGGAGGCGTTCCACACGTCTGCAACGAACCAGGGAGCAAGCGCAGGGTGCAGAGTGAGTCTGCTGAGTGAGTCCCTGACAGCTGTGCCGGGCCTGGGTGGCCCCAGAGAGTGTGTAGGTGGTCCTCAGCGAGGGTGCTTGAAAGCGGTGTTCAGGATGGAGAGGACCCACAGAGCTTAGACATACGCTAACCTGCTGTATTTCCAAAGATACAGTGATACATTCCAACCCCGCAATAATCAGCTGTCTAGTGAACTGGAATACCATATGGTCCCTGTGCAGGGCACAAGCATTATCTGTTCTATCAACCTCAAGTCTGCTGATTTGAAAGCCAAAGAATACTTCCCCTTTAACCTAACTGGTTGGGTTTACCAAAAAAAAAAAGGTATTGGGACTCTTCTTCAGACTTGCCACCATGTTAACTGTTTTGGTTGGTGAAAAGGGTGACATAAAAGGTCCATTAATGGGTGTTTTAGGATCACTTTACGTAAAACAGCAGGAAAGTATGAAGCAGGAGTTCCTGCTGTGGCAAAGTGGGTTAATGATCTGGCTTGTCTCTGTGGAGGCATCGGTTTGATGCCTGGTAGTGGGTTGTAGTGTGGACTCAGATAAGATTCCTGGCTTGAAAATGTCCATACGCTACAGGTGCTGCCAAAAAAAAAAGGAAGGCAAAGGAGAGACCACTGAGGATTGGTATAATTGGAGGAGTGCTGGCTGGTGGGATTTGATCAGGGGGAGTCAGGGGACATCCCAGATGGGAGAAGAAGAGAGAAAACAAAGGTGAGTATAACTTTGCCCAAATAGCCTCCAAACTCCCACCAGACTCCTCCTCTCTTCTCTACCAGAAACTTAGAGAGAGACCAGGACTTGGTTGTAGCACATACATGGTCACTGATAAATTGCAAGTTTGCTATATGATGGAAAAGGCTGAGCAGGAAGAACAATTGTGTTTAGAGCTATCCTTTTGGAAAATGCTCATGTTGAAGAGGTAAGATACACTGCAGTGAAAACTGGCTAACAGAATATTCCCAAACAGGAATTCCTTTTAAGAAATAAGAGTGGTTTTAAAAGAAATACACTCGATTCTTTAACCTAGTAATTTTGTGATAATTTATAATCCCATTATATGTTTAACAATACATGCCTCTGGGCCAGAGACCAGAGCTGGGGAAATAATAAATAATAGCATTTCATGTATCTGGCTTATAGCACATAGCTTCAGAAAGCAAAGTTTATTCTACATGTTACACAAGAACAAGAGCCTTAATCAAGAAGAGAAGCGTTGAGACCTTAGGGATGTTTTCTAAAAACAACCTGGCAACACTAGAAGATCTGTTTTATTTCAGCAGCCTGGCAGGCTTGAAAAAAACAGTATGGGTCTAACTAAATATACACAAAGCACTGAAGGTACTTGAAAATCACAAAGGGGCAAAAGTCTTTCTACACAAGTGGCAGTATGGAACAGATAAAGGGAGTTCTCAGAGGGTTCCCCCCCCCCCTTTGGCCACACCCATGGCATGTGTAAGTTCCCATGGCCAGGGATCAAACTGGAGCCACAGCAGTGACCAGGCAGGATCCTTAACCACACGGCTGCCAGGGAATTCCTCTTGCAGGATTGTTAACAAAGGCACAGGTTGAGAAGGAAAGAAGCTGAGTTCCAGGGCAGTTCCCTGCAGGGATGCGAAGACAAGCCCACGGCAGGCTCCCACGCCTATGGCTGGAGGAACCTGTCCTCGGGCCCCCGGCTCCTAGGATGCCCTCTGCTGCCAAGCAAACATCCTTCGGCAGGCTTAGCTGTTTTTCATTTCAGTTTCATTTTAAAGATTTTCTTTGTGATGACTAGTTTTTCTTAGAATTTGTAAGGAAAGCATCAATACGGGACAGAAGGAAGACTGAGAGCGTTGGCATTTCTTGCCTACATATAGTGGCTTTGTCTCACCCTGGGTGCAGTTACACATTGCTCCAGCTCTCCATTTCTCTATTAAAGAAACAGTGACAGAAGATCTCCTGACTCCCTATTTCTACCAGATGCCATCAAGGTTCCTAAGATAATCAATACATAACCTTGTAGGTGGTCAATCGAATTTGCCGCAATACACAGAAGGGGGGAGAGGGAAGAAGGCAGAGAGGGAGGGGGGACTGTCACTAAGACAAAATTGCAATTTACACCACCTGCTATGCACCCACCTTCCTCCCTTTATTATTCCTCTGTGTTTCTAAGCCTTATAAAGTAAAAATGTATTAAAACTGTGCTCCAGATTCTTTAAGATAGGAACTCTTCCATGAAAAACAATAATAAAGGGAGCAAGAGGAAGAAATAGGCTTAGTTTGGCTTTTTTTTGGGGGGGGGGGCTTTCTGCCTGATTTTCATTAAACTCACTCACTGCTCAATGTCTTTTGGCTCCAGAGTTACTTTTTAAAAGCTTCTGGGAAATGAATATACCTTCTAGGCTGGTCTCAAGGTTAATCTTCACCAGGAAAAGTTACTGGGACAAAGGGATATTTTAACTAACCTACCCATGAAAAAAAATTCTCTAGGTCCCTTTAACTTTTTTAGAAAGTCTCTCCCAGAATGATTCCCAATTGCTCAACAATGAGGTGGAGTTTGTACTTCAAATCAGAACAAAGTAAAAAAAGAAATGTCCACAATATAAAAAGGATCCAGTTTAAGTAAGTCCCTGAGTCAGTTCAGCAGCATGGGAAAGTAGGCTTGACTCTTTGGTTGAACCACAGAGAAACCACCAGAAGAGAGGAAGGCTGGAGATGCGCATGCTGCTGTTTTTACTCCAGCTTGGTCACAGATAATCCCAGACTGGGCCAGAGACCAGAGCTGGGTATTTTCCCTCTTGTGGACTCATTTGCAAAGTGGACAGTGTTAAAGACAATGCAGGGTGTTTTTTCTCCTGCAGGATGAAAACCCTTGAGGCAAAACCCTCAAACCTTACCAGCTCAGCAGCAGTTGAAAGGTCCAGACTCTGTAGTTTGCCTGCCAGTTCATCCAGAAGGCGGGCCTGCTCCTCCTGTTTGTCCCTGAACTGGGACTCTTGCTCCAACATCAAGTCTTCCACTCTGTCTCGAATGAGGGCCGACTGCTCCACAGTGCTGTTGGAATCCGTGGTGGAAGCATTCACCCTCTCCTCTGCCTCCAGAGACATCTGGAAATACTTGGTAATGCTGTCCAAGGCGCCTAGGGCATGGAATGAAATTAACCACCGTTAATCCTCCTGGACCCAATCTCCCCATCAAGTAGCAGCTGTATTTCGCGTCTTCCAGCCCTAAATTGACCGTATGGTTTTGTTTTAAAATTCAAGGAATAAAATATTGAAGAAGAAGTATAACTCCTTTCATGATCAGTGAATATGCTGGGTCCCGTTAGCGCCTAACTCTGGCTCCGGAGGATGCCGAACATCTGGATTAGAAGATTCAGTCCATCATGTAGCTGTTGTTTCTACACGCAGGTAAGCATCCAGTTCTTTTTTTTTTTTTTGTCTTTTTGCCATTTCTTGGGCCGCTCCCGCGGCATATGGAGGTTCCCAGGCTAGGGGTCGAATCGGAGCTGTAGCCACCGGCCTACGCCAGAGCCATAGCAACTCGGGATCCGAGCCGCGTCTGCAACCTACACCACAGCTCACGGCAACGCCGGATCATTAACCCACTGAGCAAGGGCAGGGACCGAACCCGCAACCTCATGGTTCCTAGTCGGGTTCATTAACCACTGAGCCACAACGGGAACTCCCAGTTCTTTCTAAGTAATTGGTATTAGGCAGACTGTAGAGTACATAGCCAGATGATTTTTCCCTTTTCTCAGTCATTTAACTATTTAGATCTACTCAAATGACTAATATTATAAACATAAAGCATCCTGACATGTTTTAGCTTTAAGGATCTAAACCCCCAAACAAGCAGTCATGCATAAAACAGGATGGGTAGGATGATCTGACATATTTGCACTTTTTTTTTTTTTTTTTGTGGCGGGGGAGAGGGGAAGGTTCCTATAATGTGGCCTGTGATATCAATACATGAAGGATTTGCAAACAGAATTTCCTGACCAAATCATACTCTTGAATATAAAAGGATTTGCAGAAGTATCAATTTAATTCTTAACTATTATAAGAGCCCCTTTCTAAGAGAAGGCAAGAAGTTAAACTACTAACTGAAAAATGATCAAGAAACAGAAGCCATTCTAATGCAACAACCATTGCTTACTCCATGTGACCCCCTTTTGTGTCAGTCTCTCTACGCCCTGTGTCCCACATTTGTACGGTAGAGATTTTAATCCTTATTTGCGCCAAAGACTCGGGAAAAAGCTTTAACGTTACTACAAAGCACTTAATTTTTTTTTTTTTCTGAAAGTGCTCTATTAAAAGCATCTTCACTAGGGATTTACCATCGTGGCTCAGCAGAAACAAATCTGACTAGCATCCATGAGGACACAGGTTCGATCCCCAGCCTCATTGAGTGGGGTAAGGATCTGGTGTTGCCGTTAGCTGTGGTATAGGTCGCAGACGGGGCTTGGATCCCGTCTTACTGTGGTTGTGGTGTAGCCCAGCAGCTACAGCTCCGATTTGACCCATAGCTTGGGAATCTCCATATGTCTCATATGCAGCCCTAAAAAAAGACAAAAAACAAAACACCCTTCATTAAAAGCACAGATGGTAAAATCCATTGTCTAGGATTAAGCGTTTGCACAAAAAAAAATGCTCACCCCGAATATCTGAGTTTTTGATAAATTCCAGTTGTTCAGCAAGCTCTTTCACTGTGTTTTCTAGGCTTTCAGCTTCTGCCTGTAGAGAATCCAGTTCTCTTGCTGTGCTGTTGCTTTGCAAAGCTGCGTCAGATAATTTTCCTTCTACTTGAGCCATCTTTTCTGTAACATCTTTGGTCAGTTTCCTGTAAAGAGAAGGATAAATTTACTTAAGGAAAACAAAGGGAAAACATGAGATCTCGTTTTTATGTTTTCTGCTAATATTGTACCTATGGCTCTGTAATTTCAAACCAATTCAGTAGTTTGCAATAGTTCATCTTTAAGTACTGGTTGTGTACTTCTTATCATCAAGAGACTATACGGAAGCTAATAACTTTTCTTTCTTCCAAGGCGCTGAAGAAACACACAGCAGCACCACTCAGCTGTGTCATAGCGGATGGGCTCTGGGAGGGATTCTGAATATCGGGTGTAACCTCAGGTCTAGAGCATGGAGTCCCAGCTCTGCACATAAGCAGCCCACACGATCCCACAAACTCAGAATACATAACCGACTCCAGTCTAGAAGTATGCCTACCAGCGACCTGCCAAACATGCTCTGATCTGAATCTTAGGGATCTCCTTCAAGATGGGACATGCTTAAAGGAAGCCCCCCAGTCACCAGGGAAGACAGTGGGAGCAGTAGCCCAAGGGAGCTTTTCACACATGCCTCCATTGAGCAGAGTCCCACCCAAGGAACCTTCCTCTTAATGCCAACAAAAGCAACCCTTTCATTTTCCTCATTTACCTGCTGAGTGGAATATGATAACCGTGTAGCTTTCACAATAATTCATTGGCAATCTAAACCCAACTGCATTATCTGTATCTTCACATCTCCAAAGCTGTACTGCAGGCATCTACTTGCCTATTACTCATATATAAGGTGTACATGTGTACTTGTGTCACAAAGAAATATTCAAGAAGAACTTAGCTCTGGGTATGACCTAATTGAATAGTGTTCTCAGGGATATAATTGTAGAAAAAACTGGGAAAATGTAGCAATGCTGAAAGGTTGGGGCCATTTGAAAAATGATATTGAAGGCTGAGATAATACCATGACCCAGCTCAAAGAAAAAGTACTTAAAAAAAAAAATACTTAAAAGGATTTGTGGGTTAAATTACACGTTATAAACCTAAATGCCTTTTTTCCTGAGGCTAGTCTCTTTTTGCAGTGCTTTGCTTTTATTAATGTGTTGATTCACAGAGGGCTTTTGGTTTCTTCTCAGGCCTCATACAATGTTATTAATTTCTAAAAATCAAATCTAATGTGGTATATTTTTAAATCATACCATCTTGGATCCTAAAACATGCAGTGTCCTTGGATACTGTGTTGAGAAAAGATTAATGAAACTAGTTTTCCTGAGCTGATTTACAGTCTTGTCTGATCAGATGAATAGTGAAGGTAGAAACAGAGCTGTTTGAGGAATGTAATCGCTCTTCTGGCAAACTCTTGAAGGATACCAGTTTTTTTTTTTTTTTTGTTCTCCCTTAGGTGCATGACACCAAAGCCAAGAAATCATTTCCTAAATGGGCTTGTTCTCAGACCATGGCCTTCCAAAGCTTGTTATCGCTACATGTAAGGAGACTGAGCTGCCATGGTCTTTTTAATGAGGTAAAATTCCTCATTAAATGCATTATCGCCCCACATCAGACATGTTCTAAAACCCTGGTTGACCACATGATCTTGGGCACAAGATCTGAGGCTTGAAATCAAGAGACCAGCCAGTTACTTTAAATCTAGAAGGTCTAGGAAGGACCTCCTACAAGGTACTGGAGCTGTCGGCTCTCAGCTTCTTGCTTTTCATGCATAGTGTTTAAATAAAGAGTCCATCTGGCTTCTTAGAGATGCTGATTCAAGTCCGATCATACAAAAATGTTACCATGGTTCTGCCATGATGTACGATTGCCTCAATGTACAGGATTTAGCTATGAAGCCAACCCCTTGGTCACGCCAAATACTGAGTCTACAGTAAAAACCCCTAGCATTTGAGGGAACACACATGCTTCATACCTTTCCTGTTTTGTGCTTTAGTCTAGATCTTATTATGCTGTTTTGGGGGATGTCCTTTTTGGCAAAGGAGCTTGGAATGTGTGAGAGCAGGAGAAAGAAGGCTTGGAGAAGCTATAACAATTGACCCTTGAGAAACCATTGTCACTCAGCTCAATTCTCCCTCTTTCCACTGGCAAAATACACACTGTCAAGTCAGAGCGATGATTATAGGGAAGGGCTAAAAAGAGGAGTTTTCGTTATAGAGAATTTGTTATAATTTGGTGAATGAAGCACTGCTCTAGTGGACCAACAGCTGAGCAGTGGAAACAACCTAGAAATAGGGATCCCATTTGTGGTAATGGAATTTCCTTGGTGGTAGCAAAACATATGGTAACAATTTATGTTTTTTTTGCAGTTGTACTGTCATTTTATAGATGAATCCTTTTGTTACTTTTTAAGGGAAAGGCAAATATCATCCTCCCCTTCTCCACGGGAGAGAAGAGAGGGGCTCAGGAATGAGCCATTCAAGTTCACGAGCCTAGCAAGTATGGAGTTGCGACTCTGTTATGGACCCTTGGTCTCCAAACTCAGCATCCTTGCCCCGCTCCTGCTCGAGAGCACTGTTCGCAGACAAGAGTGCTGACTATAACATGCACACATCTGCACCCCAGTCCCCACAACTGGGGTCCCCAATGATGTGCCTGTGTTCGCTCACCCATATGTCCAGAGGGGCGACTGCAGGACCATGAATGGCCCAGCGTCTGTTTTCACTCACAGCACTAACCCTGCCCCCTGATGGAGGCGCCGCAGTTCAGATTCATTAAGTTGATACAATACCGTGAGCTGTTCCTCTGGCTCATCAACTACTTACTCCGCTTCCTCAAAGAGATTCCCGATGTTCTTCAGCGGCTCTGCGGCCGGGCTCTGGGCCAGGATGTCTCTGATCTCGTTGACTTTCTTCTCCACTGAGTCCACAGTCTCCCGGTAAGGCCCGATCACACCACTGATCTTCAAGGCCTTGGCCTTCTCCAGGAACTTCTGGGTCCTGTTGGTCAGCTCAGCGATGATCACATCCCAAAGGGCAAAGCACTGGTGGCAGGGCGTGCAGTCGGGGAAGACCCCCGAGTACCCTCGAGTGCACTTGTCGCAGCGGGGACCCTCCACACCCTCGACGCAGACACACTGGCCGGTGGACTGGTTACACTGCGGCGTCTCGATGCCCCTGGGGTCGCAGTCACAGGCTAGAAGGGAGACAGCAGTGCTGGCTGATCACCTAGATGACATACCTCAGCGATTTGGCACTTAAGAATCTTCAGCCACTGCTGCAATGGGAAGGTTTGCATGTGGTCCAGGACAGTTTACCAACAGCCCCCAGACACCGCAGCTGCTTCTTCCAGAACACACATCCTCTCAACCCTGGCTAACCACTTCTCAACAGTAACAGTGATAATAAATTTTAAGTGAGCACTTTCTGTGCCTGTCATTATACAAATGGTTTACATGCATCATCTCATTTAATCCTCACAATAACCAGACGGGATCTAGTGTCACAAGAATCGGGTTTGTTTCGTTGGGTCACATCTGTTGGGCCCAGGGAAGTACCCAGGCTAGGGGTGGAATCAGAGCTGCAGCTGCCTGCCTACACCACAGCCACAGCAATACCAGGTCCTTAACTCACCGATCAAGGCCAGGGATTGAACCCGCATCCTCATAGACACTATGTCGGATTCTTAACCCAAAGAACCACAATGGGAACGCCAAGAATCAGCTTTATAGATGTGGAAACTGAGGTTTAGAGAAATTCCACAACTTCCCCAAATCTTCCAGGAAGGACCTGGCCAAGCCAGGATTCTAATTCAGCGCTCTGCAGCTCCCAAGGCTATGCTCTTAAGCTCTGTCCTGCCTCTTACTTTGTTTGACCTGCCTGTGAATCCTATCAGGACAGAGAAATCAAGTAACAGCCTGATGACTGAGGCCTCTGGCCTAAGATAAAGTACTAATGAGCAGCTCCCAATATGGATGGGGAGCAGCCACCCCCCATCCTCTACCTGGTCACAGAGCAGAACAGTGAAGGCTTAGTGAAATGCAATAAACTGCATAAAAAGAAAACTAAATCAGAAGTCTCAGGAATTCCAAGTATCTGGTTACAAGGCTCTCAATTAAGTGTGATGGGTGTTTGCCATTATAACAGCCCCCAGCACTAAGCATGGTTTCATAAAACTTTCTATCAGCAGTGGTGCAAAGAGCCTTGGGAGCCTTTCAGGCCCAAACCTCTCACTGGCCTAAGAGGCTTGGCATCTTAAAAGGAACCAAATAGTACAGGGTGGTGTTAGCCAGCAGATGCAGCTGAGATAACTGATGCAATACCTGTGCCCTTGAACCCTGGCTCACAGCCCCAAAGCTCTGGTGACTAGCCCAACTTTGTATCAACACTTCACATTTCACAGTATTTGTACAGTGTGTGAATGACAAAAGGGCTGTACACACATCTTATCTCTGGCCTTAAATCCCTTCTGGGAAAAGGTGGGGATAAAAATAAAACCAAGTATCTTATTTTCCTAACTAGATTGAGGACTCCAAGGGCAGAGGTACATCTTAAACTGTTTTTTTTCTATTCTCAGCTCTGAACACAGGGTTAACTTGCAAACAGTTCCGCTGTCTTTACCAAATGAGGCTCTATCCTCAACTTTTGGTACAGGTACACACCCTACAAAAGAAAACAATCCTCCTAAAATGTAATGTCAACACCCAACAGAATCATACTGTCAGGTAGCTTTGCACCCCACAGTACAGTGCTGCACTAGTTATAATAGTCAAGACAAGGAAGCAATCTAAATGTCCATCAACAGATAAGTAGATAAAAGAAGATGTGGTTCATACGTAGAATGGAATACTACTCAGCCATAAAAAAGAATGAAATAATGTCACTTGCAGTAACATGGATGGACCAACAGACTACCATACTAAGTAAAGTCAGAGAAAGCCAAATATCATGTGGTATCACTTATATGTGGAATCTAAAAAAAGGATACAACTGAACTTATAAAACAGAAATAGACCCACAGACATAGAAAACAAACTTGTGGTTACCAATGGGGAAAGAGGGGGAATAAATTGGTAGTTAGGGATTAACACATATACACTTCTATATATAAAATAAACAACAGGGTTCCTGTTGTGGCTCAGCAGAAACGAATCCGACTAGGAACCATGAGGTTGTGGGTTCGACCCCTGGCCTTGCTCAGTGGGTTAAGGGTCTGGCATTGCCGTGAGCTGTGGTGTAGGGTGCAGATGCGGCTCAGATCCCATGTTGCTGTGGTTGTGGTGTAGGCCAGTGGCTACAGCTCCAATTAGAGCCCTAACCTGGGAAACTCCATATGCCACAGGTGCAGCCCGAAAAAGACAAAAGGCAAAATAAAATAACTAAAATATGAAATAACAACAAGGACCTTCTGTGTAGTACAGGGAACTATACTCAATATTTTGTAATACTTTGAAATAACCCATAAGGGAAAAGAACTTGAAAAAGAATTTCTGGAAACAAAGTGTGTGTGTGTGTGTATATACATAATATATATATACACATAATATATATATACACACAATATATGTATACACACAATATATATACATAATATATATACACACATTATATATATACATAATATATATATACACATTATATATATACACACATAATATATATATACACAATATATATAAACTGAATCACTTTGCTGTACACCTGAAACAACACAATTTTGCCAGATGATACGGAAATCCCTCCCTAAAGTTGACTCAGTGTAGACCTTCTGATATAAGCATTAGCTGCGTTCTTCCCGTTCTCCTGATTGTAGAAACTGATGAAGGCAGTGGTTTTCCCAGGGCCTTTTCCATTTTTTGGGGTGTCATTAGGTATTTCACTAGAAAAAGATTCTACAGTCCAATGAGTATGGGATATGATTGGGTTAAAAAAATGTGAACCAGGGTTTTTCCAGTAGAACCCTGTGAGTCTTAAATACGCTGATCTTTGGACTCTTTAAGAGGAGGCCCCACAACAGAGGCCTGGGTAAAGAAGATAGACACACAGTGGAATACTACACAGCCATGCACAGGACCACGGATGGACTCAGAGATTATCTTACTCAGTCAAGTCAGTCAGACAGAGACAGACATACATGTGATCATCTTCCAAAACGCTCTAAGTTACCTGGGCCACCCAGGTCCTAGCCTTTCAATCTTAGGCATGCATCAGAATCACCTACAGGACTCATGAACACCACCTTTCCCTCACCTACTCTCCCATCTCCCAGATCTGGAATTAGTAGGACCTGAGAATTTTCATTTCTAGCAGTTTCCAGGGGATGCTGATGTTGAGGGTCACTACACCCCATTTGGAGGAACACTAACTTATGTTCTCAGCTGTTCACCTTCCTTTGCACATTAAATGTGTGTGTTAGGTGAGAGCGTGTGTGGCCAGTGTATGTGGCGTGGAGCAGTCCTGATTTTCAAGTTTACCGATGTAAGCTGATGCACAGGCCCCGGGAGCTTTGGTAGAGGGCCTTCACGATGCCACGTGGGATGCATGAGACTGTCAGTCACTTCTGCCCTGCAGGCCCCAGCAGGTAGCCCTGTGAGGGACCTCAGTGGCCCAGCGTGTCTGTCCTACTCCACGGTCTCTCCCTCGGGCTTAGGACAGTGGAGGCAGGTGCTGCACATGCTTTTAGTTTGCTCAGATTTTTTATTTTCCCTAGATAATGCAAAGGTAGACTTTAGATCAGTCCTAAGGAGGTGTTTATTGGATTCATGCTTGAGGCAAGGCATGTGTGCATGTGTTGAATTTACTCTTAGTTTCTCTTAACAATTTTTCATTTATTTCACAGGTAAGGGCATGTCTTGCCATCATGGGCATCTTTTAGGGGGAAAACACGTGCCCCAAACTGTGGGATTTAAAAGGCAAGTGCCCTCCCATGAAGGCTTTCCTCATTTGTCTTTCTCACAGCTACTTTTTTTTTTCCCCCTCACAGCAAGAATACTTAACTCGGACTTAAGTCCCTCTAGACACATATGGTTAAGGTGGAGGTAACAGAAAGTCTAAAACTGTGCCCTCCAACAAGTCACTTAACTGAAAGACTGGCAACAGAAGACATATCGGGCAATTAAGTACATAATCTGAGAAAAGTGGTCATTTGTTCCCCCCATTTTCCACCTAATTTCGGACGGCACCTGTTCCTGCCCCAGCTGATCTATGGGCCCCTCAAGACCGGCACCCCCAAGGGTGGGCAGAGCTTCGGCGCTCTCCAGAGACCAGGATCCATTCAGGTGACAGAGTCAATCCTTCCCTCTCTTTCCCGAGTGGAGTCAACGTGCACAGATGGCTGGGTCCAGTGACCCTGACCTTTCTCTGGAAGGAGACTAGGTGCCTACTCTAAAATACATCAGGTTTTCATTTCAAAGTGGAGCCAGAAAACGGCTAAACACCAGTGGACATGTGCTTCTTTCTGTCTATTGAGTTTCCAGGAGTGCTTTTCTAACAGGGTCACCTCGGAGGCAGGCATGAGGAGGCCTGCACTTACAATCTTGTGTAAAGACACCCCCCGCCCCCGTCCCAAGAGTAGGTTCTTTTCTGCTTCAGCAGAAAGGTTAGTTCTCACTTGACCTTTTTTTTTCCCCCCTCATCTTTTTGCCTTTTCTAGGGCTACTCCCTCGGCATATGGAGGTTCCCAGGCTAGGGGTCGAAACGGAGCTGTAGCCGCCAGCCACAGCCACAGCCACAGCAACGCGGGATCCGAGCCGAGTCTGCGACCTACACCATAGCTCACAGCAACGCCGGATCCTTAACCCACTGAGCAAGGCCAGGGATCGAACCCGCAACCTCATGGTTCCTAGTTGGATTCGTTAACCACTGAGCCACGATGGGAACTCCTGTTGCCTGATTTTTAAGAGGAACAAATCATGAGGAACCACATTCTACAAATGAGACTGTCATCATTTTAATGAGCCATGAGAAGCCCACTTTCATCTGCAAAAATATTCTTGTTTATGTGGGCAGTGGGTTCGATTTTTACTGTTTTCTCATCCTTTAAAACAAGAGGTACAAACTAATAGGTATGAAAGAAACTACAAGGATATACTGAACAACCTGGAGAATACAGCCAACATTTTACAATAATTATAAATGGAGTCTAACCTTTAAATAATGTGAATCACCATATGGACACCTGGAACTTATATAATAATGTACACAACTACGCTTCAATACAAAAAAAATAAGACATGATCGCTAAGAGGTAGGTAGATGAAGAATATTGTACCCATTCTACAGATACGGAGACCTAGAGGAGAACACTGGTGAGTCAATGCCAGGATGGACAACACCTGCCTATGTCCTCTTTATCCACAGGTGTGCCTCTTCTGCTCTCTTGGTGTCCTTCCCTCCCTGGCTGTGGCCTTCTCTGCCTGTTGAGGCAAAGTCAGTCCATCCTCAGGGCTTTTCAACCATCCAGTGAACCCAAATCTCCTGGTCCCCAAGGACCATTTCCATGACACCAGCCAATGACTCCTGTTCCTACCAGCTTCCCGGTTCTGAGGCTGAAAGGTCAGCACCTCTTGTCTCCCGCCCTCCCACTGCTTGCATGCAGATTCCGCACATAGCAGCCCCGCATGGCCTCCTGCTCCGCTCTCCTCTGCTGCATCCGCACCTCACTAGCCACCAGGGGGTGGTCATTCAGGCTTGTGTTGGTCCCATGCTGAAATCAGGTGACAGGGTGTATGGGCTCTTGCCATGGACCTCGCCTCAAAGCAGCAAGGGAACCCAGCCTGTGCTCTCATGCCCAAGGCCGACTCTTATTTTACCTGGGCATTTTGGTTTTATTCTAAGGGAAACAAATGCTTTTTCATTTCTTAAATATGATTGTCTTTTTCTTTAAATTCACTACCTTCTCCAGTCCTACATATTTTGGGGGGTGGGGGCCAGGGGGGCAGGGGGAGAGCTCAGTAACATAACTTCAGTTTTGAAAGGACAGTTGGATAATGGGAGTTCCAGGTGTGGCTCAGCAGGTTAAGAACCCAACATAGTGTCCATGAGGATGCAGGTTTGTTCCCTGGCCTCACTCAGTGGGTGAAGGATCCAGTTGCTCCAAGCTGTGGCATAGGTTGCAGATGAGGCTCGGATCCTTTGTTGCTGTGGCTGTGGCGTAGACCATACATAGCTGTAGCTCTGATACAACCCCTGGCCCAGGAACTTCCATATGCCAAAGGTGCAGTCTTAAAAAGAAAAAGAAAAAAAAAATTGGAGAATGAATATGAATGATTTCAACCTGCAGAAAGGAGCCGGCTGTCTGGCCCAGGAGTTGGCAAACATCTTCTATCAAAGATAGTAAATATTCAGGCATTGCAGGCCACATGGGCTCAGTCTCAACTACTCTGGGATCACAGCACGAAGGCAGCCCCAGATGATATGCAAACAGGTGGGTGGCTGGGCTCCACTAAAACTTTCTTTACCGCCACAGGCAGCAAGCTGGATTCAGCACATGGCCGAAGATAAGCCTTCCCACACTAAAAGAGTACCTGTGGTTCTCTACAGAATCCAATTAAATCTGACTTCCTGAGCCACGCTGGAAATAAAGAAAAAGGTGGGTGATTGTCAGTGCATCCCAGACTGAGAAAAGATGACAAGCATTAAAAAAAAAAAGAAAAATTCTAAGAATATACTTAAGTTTTCTACCAAAACCAATGTGAAATGAGAAATAAGCAGGAAAACAAGCAGGATGAAACAAAAAGGATGAAAAAAACCAGCCACTCCCTAGAACCTCTCACCTACAGCCCACATTTTCAATCCGCCTTGGCTTTAAGAGACACTGGCCTTTCCCAAGAGCCAGAGGCCCTGCCTCTGTTATCTGTGCATCAACACAGGATTCCTCCAGTGACCCTCCGACTCCTCGGGGCACAGGGCAGAGCTCCAGGCCAAGGCTCCCTCGGGCACGAGGGGTGGGTGGGTGAGCGCCTCTCCAACCAACACAGTGGTGGGCCTGTTCAGACTTGGCACCGTCGGCCAAGGGCCCCAACCCGCCTGGACAATAGCAACATTCAACAATTCAGGAGTCCCCGAGGCTGGTCTTTCACATAACTGCATTTTCCATAAGGAGGCTACTTAGCAATGACCTACGTCTTTCTATAAGCGCACTGCTAGTGAGGTGGTCCCCGGAAGCCTAAATGTGGGCCCTGCTCAACTGCAAGATGTGAAATAAAGACTCTTGGGCAAGGAATGATGTAATTTGAGAAAAGTGGTCATGTTTTTTCTCCCCATAGTTCCACCTAATTTCAGATGACCCCTATTCTTGTCCCTGCTGGTCCATGGACCATGTCCCTTAAGTTCTTGTCCTCCCGTTTCCCCTGGTCACTGCCTTCTAGTACCATGAGCCCTGAAATCCATCCACTCCTGCATTTTTATCCCTGCCCACATCAGATCACACGGTCCTGCTCTAAAGGCCACCCGGGGTACACAAGGCCTGCAGCTGGCCAAGCCTCCTGCCAACTCAAGCCAGTCCTCACCCTCTCTGGGCACTCTCTAAGTTTCAAGCTTCCTCCACAGGGTGTCCAAAGTACTTGGGTCCCCACAGTTTCTGATAGAACAGGCAGACCTTTCTTTTGGAGAAAACGCACCAAGACGATGGCCAGAGATTTCTTTCCTCGCTTCTAAAACATGATCTAACTTTTGACCTGAGCCAGTTGATACTTTTCCTAGGAGCCACGATTCCTCTGGCAGACGTAGAGGCAAGAGTTTAAAGATAAAAGGGTGAGGGCAAAGTTCTAAGTATTAAATGAACAATCCTCTGATTGACTCTGACTCCGGGTAACAGGCTTTTCATGCTCACAGAGCTTAGAGGCAGCAAAAGGTCAGGAAGCTTTGGCAGCCAAAGCGATTCTGCCAATGACACATGCTGACAGAATCAGGCTATCAGCAATGATAGAACAATTATCTGGAGAAAATCAAGCCCTCAGAGCAGCACAAGATTGAGGAATTGAACAGAGTAGTGGGTAGAGCCCCGGGGGGAAAACTAGGTTTGGGTTTTTTTGCCTTTATTTTTTGACGGCTGCACAGGCGGCACATGGAGGTTCCTAGGCTAGGGGGGTCTAATCGGAACTGTAGCTGCCAGCCTACGCCAGAGCTACAGCCACGCCAGATCTGTGCTGTGTGTGCGACCTACACCACAGCTCATGGCAACGCCAGATCCTCAACCCACTGAGCGAGGCCAGGGATCAAACCCACAACCTCATGGTTCCTAGTCAGATTCATTTCCACTGCACCATGACGGGAATTCTGAAACCAAGTTTTAAGCAGGATTTTACTTGGAAGAGAAAAACCATCTTGGAGCAAGTGATCCATTGCACGTCACAGACATTCTAGCAGAAGTTAGGACATCAGAATCCATTCCGAACCAACATCTGGACTGAAGGATGAGGAAGGAAAGTACACTTATCATCTCTGTTGGAACATTAATCTCTGAGATGTTGACAGAGACCCTTCCAGCTACACTGTGCATGAAAAAACAAATCATAGGCCATTGGTTCTGGTCATGACCACTGTCTTGAGTTTTCTGGCTATTAATGAAGAGACAGGCTGACTCTGAAGGAACACACAGTATTTAGGCTTCTGAATTTTGGTAGGAGATCATGCATGAGCCACTAACTTGAAGATCCATGCTATTATTTCTTGCTACAGTTGAATCCAAAAAGGAAAGATTTTTTTTTTTTTTTTTATTGTAGAGTCCAACAGGGACCTAAAATTTCAGATATGTCATGAAGAAAATATATCAAAGAGCAAATAAACTACAGAAGATATTTATCCATAGTTATGAACGTAAAACATAGGGAAGAAAACCCCAGGAGGGAAAAAAAAGAAGCAGAAAACAGAAGAGAAACAGTCTATTAAATTCATCTGCATAAATGCTTTATGATCAGAAAAATCACCTAGCAGGTCAAAAAAAGAATTGCAACAGCCTAAAAATTAAGCAATCCTTCTGATTCACATGATCGTAAGAGGTTTTTGTTAGAAGAGAAGAGTAGGTTTCCCCTCTGCGTCCTAGTTAATCATAAGCCTAGGCGGGAATCTGGGGTTTAACAGACCTGAAGCCCCTGTCGCCTATCGCTTGTTGTGTACAAAGGCTCTGGGATGTTACCTCCAGTTCCCGCTGATGGAAACGCTACAGGCCGAGGGCTTGAATGGTCAGGAGCACTTGCTTGATTCACTGGGAGCAATCATCTCACCAGAACATTTAGCTTTATATGTGCGGACAAGGAAGCTGGCCTCAAAATACTGTTCAAAGCGGGGAAAATCAATTTGCAGGACTCTATGGTGAATATGAGCCCATTTTGGTTAAAAGCATTTTTTTTTTTTTTGGTCTTTTCTAGGACTGCTTCTGCACCTTATGGAGGTTCCCAGGCTAGGGGTCGAATCAGAGCTGTAGCCACCAGCCTACGCCAGAGCCAGAGCAACTCGGGTTCCGAGCCGCATCTGCGAACTAGACCACAGCTCACGGCAATGCCGCATCCTTAACCCATGAGCAAGGCCAGGGATCGAACCCACAACCTCATGGTTCCTAGTTGGATTCGTTAACCACTGCGCCACCAAGGGAACTCCTGGTTAAAAGCGTGTTTAAAAAGCCCTTCTGATTACTCAGCCATAAAAAAGAGTGAAATTATGCCATTGTAGCAATACAGATGGACCTAGGGATTATCACACTAAGTCAAAGACAAGGATAATATGATATCATTTATATGTGGAATCTAAAAAAAGGACACAAACGAACTTATTTATAAAACAGAAATAAACTCACAGACATAGAAGACAAACTTATGGTTACCAACGGGGAAGGATGAAGGAGAGGAATAAATTGGGAATTTGGGATTCACACAAACACTACTATATATAAAATAGGTGACCAGCAAGGAGCTATTGTACAGCACAGGGAATGCTGCTCAATATTTAGGAATAATTTCGAAGGGAAAAGAATCTGAAAAAGATACATAACCAGATCACTTTGATGTACGCCTAAAATACTGTTAATCAATTATACTTCAATTAAAAACGTAATTTAAAAATAAAGCCATTCTGTGTGTATCTGGGGTGTGTATGCATGCTTGCCCATGCTGACCTTGGGGACTGAAGCTGGAAGCCTGCAGGTCCATTTTTACCACCTACAGGGCTAGATGGGTTGTGTTTTTGTTTTTAAACAATGAGCATGAATTTTTTAAATAATGAAACAGAGTTTTTACAGACAAATTCACCTGTACTGTACTGGAGAGCTGACAAAAAGCCCTGCAGACACCACCCCCTCCGCTTGACCCAAGACCCAGCACCGGCGCCTCACCTCGGCACTCCACGCTGGGGTCTCCCCAGAAGAGCTCCTGGCACTCGCTGCAGGTGCGGCCTCCGAAGCCAGGCATGCACTGGCACTGCCCTGTGAACTGCAGCCAGAACACAGACCTGGTCAGATGAGCTGCAGGGCAGCAGCAGGGCTGCATGGCCCTTTTCAGGGGCCAGTGAAGGGGAGTGGGACTGAACCATCTGCCTGAGAAGGCCTCATAGCCCGACGAGGAAAAGGGACTCACTTCCATCCCTGGCGCCAAGGGCCCCAGGCTGGCATCTCCTAACTTCTCTCCCACAACTGGGGCTGGGAAGGCCCGGAGCACGTCACCCTTGATCCACCTGTGTCCTCGATTGTGTCCTCACACATCGCTCACAAGCCTGGACCAACCTGCAACTCGCCTGCCGTTTTGTGTGTCAGCGAACAAGAGCGCTGTCTATAACGCTGGTTACGCTCAGGTGGTGCTTTTCAGGCTGTGTGGCTGAGGGGGAAAAGCCTGATTCAGCAGGCAGGTATTGAAGAGAAGTGGCCTCCTTTGTCCCAGCAAAAGCGAGTCTGCACCTGCAGCTGGGGCAACTAGGCTGCAGCGCTGCAGGCGTTCCCGCTGGGCCCTCTGGGTATGGTTACATGGTCCCAGCTGAGGGAGGACATCCAGTCTGGGCTGTGTCTGCCAAGCTATGTGCCCTGGTGCAGAGCGGTGACCACACAGAGGCCTGCCCTTCTCTAACTGGGGCCAAGCCACCAAAGAGCTGTCACCTGGATTCCAAGTCCTAGTTCCTTAAGCCCCCCACCCCCATACCCCAGCCACAGTGCCTCACTCACCTCATTACAAGAAGGCCCAAAGGAATGAGCAGCATCGCAGTTGCATGGCTCACATCCTGTCCCGCTGGCCAGCTGCCAGGTGTTGGGCGCACAGCGGTCACAGTTCTGGCCGATCACGTTAGGGAGACACAAGCACTGCCCGGTGGTTTTATCACACTGGCAGTCAGAGCCGTTACAATGCTCCTGCACGGTGCCCAGGTAATTGCAGACACACTCTGAGAAAGAACGACATGGCCAGATTTATTTACAGAGTCACATTTGGAAAATATACAGACAATGCAGAAGTTAGCTACACCAAACCACTACCATCTTCCCGCTCCAGATTCTGATCTGGAAATGCAAATGCGTTGGGAAAGGAATGGAGGCAATTTCTGAAAAAAATCTAATACTGTAGCTCTTCCTCTTCTTACCACGTTCTACACAGTTCTGGCATTTCCCAGGCAGACGTGCACACCGACATGTTCTGCCCGGCAGTGTTTTCAAAATCGCTGATTTAATAAGTTGTTAGTGAATCACTGTAAAACGGAGGATTGAACCGGTGCTAAAACTGGGGGGTGGAGCTACCTAATGATTTCAGACTCCTGGCCAGGAACATGGCCGTAAGGGCAGTAATGGATGTGTGAGATGCAGCAGGTAGAAGCCTTTAAGCAAAGGAAGGCTTTAAGGAATCCAGTCCTGCTGGTCTTCAACATTCCACACATGTTTGCAACAACATAGACAGGGGCCTGGGGTGGGGGGTAGAGGGGTGGGGTGGGCGGCAGGGTATGCTGGCTGATCTCTCGATAAGAGAGCAATGACGAGTTTGGAAAGTGAAGCTTCAGAGATGTCATCTCTTTCTTTTCCTTAAGCTGCAAGGCGCTACCTATCGATGACATAAGCAAAGCACCAAGGTGGGTATGCAGAGTAGGAGGCGAAGTCCCAGCCCATCAGCAAGTTCAAGGGCCAGCACGTAAAATCAATAGGCTCTACCGGGTGGCATTTGTCATGATGACAGCCGCATAGCTTTTGGTTCCCCCTCAGGTTCTGGGCCACAGTCAGTGCTTCAGTCCTCCCAGGAAATGAAGATTTAAAGGAAAAAAGAAACCAGCCTCATCTTTCTTTGGAAGCCAGTGAAATTTGATCTCTTTGAACACGCATTTTCCCTGATGAAATAAACCCCTGAAGAATAAAATCCCCCAATGAGGAGGAGGAGGAGAAAGAGGAAGAGGAGAAGAAAGAGGAGGAGGAGGAAGAGAATGGAAGTCATTCCAACAAATCAGGAGCCGGCAAAGGGGATGCATGTCTTACTTCGACAGTCCTGCTGGAGAGCGTCGCCATAGTAACCAAATCGGCAGAGCTGGCAGTGCACCCCCTCGGTGTGGTACAGGCACTTGAGGCACCTCCCAGTCTCCTTGTCACAGGCTTCCGGGTCCGTCGTGTCAATGTTGTGGTGACACTGACAAGGCTGACACGTCCCCCCCACCTCTGAGGGATTGCCGAAGAAGCCTGCAGCACAGTCCTCGCATCTGGAGCCTGTTGGCCAATGAAACCAGCAGGGGACCTTTAGCTTGCCCACTGAAAGGTCCGGTCCCCAAAGCTCCTGCCACCCAGAGAGACAGCCCAGGTGCTGCCGAGGCCCCCAGCGCACTAGTCACAGAGCCAAGGATGACCACAGTTTCGGGGGGCGGGGGGAACTGGTTTTTGTCGTAAGGGAAGCACTATCTTTGTAGTGATACTGCTGCAGCCCGGGTCCGATGCCAGGGTGGGGCATGGACAGTCCTGAGAGTTTTGGCACATGTGACTTGAGCTCTTCATGACACAGGGATGGCGAGAGACCAGGAGCGAAATAACAATCTCACAGGGTAAAGATTAGCTTCATGTTAAATCGTAATCCGAGGGTTATATTAACTGAAAGATCTCTGCTCCTCCATGAGCAACCTGAAAAATGGAGCCCCTCATGATGACCCATCCTCCTCCCCTCTGCCTCGCCGTTTTGAGGGCAGCGTCCATGGCATTTGGAAGTTCCTAGGCCAGGGAAGGAACCCACACCACAGCAGTGACCCAAGCCACTGAAGTGGCAATGCTGCATCCTTAACCTGCTGTGCCACAAGACAACTCCCAATTTCCCTTAAGAAATCCTGGGCGTTCCCATCGTGGCGCAGTGGTTAACGAAGCTGACTGGGAACCATGAGGTTGCGGGTTCGATCCCTGCACTTGCTCAGTGGGTTAACGATCCGGCGTTGCTGTGAGCTGTGGTGTAGATTGCAGACGCGGCTCGGATCCCACGTTGCTGTGGCTCTGGCGTAGGCCGGCGGCTACAGCTCCAATTCAACCCCTAGCCTGGGAACCTCCATATGCCGCAGGAGCAGCCCGAAGAAATAGCAAAAAGACAAAAAAAAAAAAAGAAATCCTGAAAACATTAATTCGAAAAGATGCACGCACCAGTGTTCACAGAAGCCCCATCTATGAAAGGCTAAGAGATGGAAACAACCTAAGTGCCCATCAACAGATGAATGGATAAAGAGGATATGGTATAGACACACATATATACCGTATATATAGATATATACACACATACCACATATATATACCACACACACACACAATGAACTACTACTCAGCCATAAAAAGAATGAAATTGACCATTGCACCACTATGTATGGACCTGGAAAGTATTACGCTTAGTGAAATAAATCAGACCAAGAAAAACACTGTGTTATCACTTGTATGTGAAACCTAAAAAATAAAGCAAATGAATATAACAAAGCAGAAACAGGCTCACAGATACAAGAGAACACGTGGTTACCAGTGCGGGGGGTGCGGTGGGGAGGGAGGTACAAACTACTGGGTGTAAGACAGGCTCAAGGATGGATTGTACAACCCAGGGAATACAGCCGATATTTTGTGATCATTACAAATGAAAAGTAACCTTTAAAACGGTGTAAAAAGGAACCATGTTTAAAACATCAAAAGAAGAACAAACACGGTATTTGATCTTATAAAAAAAAGAAAAACAGAAGGGAATCCTGAAACTACATGCAAATTGAGTCATGGCTAAGAATAATGAAGATTTCAAACAGTGGCATCAAGGATGAAATCAAACGGAGTTTGTATTCCCAACGAGCTACAATCCATGAATGTTGACGGTAATGCGAGTATAATAAACAGTGAAGGATAAATCCAGCTTTGACCAGCGCTGTTGTCTGGGGACTCCCAGAGGATAGTCTTTTCTTTCTTCTACCCACACTTTGGCCACCTCCCTACTTTGAGACTCTTCCACTAGCTGCTGGCTAAGGGAAGGGAGAAATCAAATGTAAATGAATCTTTCTACTGGCTAAGAACAGAAAAACGTTAACTGAGACTTACACAGTAAATGAACTTACTATCCGGCTCCGTGTTATAACATGATTATCACAGAGACACAAGAACTGACTCTACCCACATGGCAAACAGGAAAAGAGCATCTTCTATATTTCAGATTTGCTTCATTTTTAATTAAGGATCCTAAAAATGCAACTAAATTGGCTCACTCCTCATCTCTTCTCTCCCTGTACCAACTAACCTCATAAAGACACCTCTTGTCCTCTGCAAGTCTGCACATTACTTACCAATATATCCAGGATTACAGACGCAGGCAAGCTGCAAAGTAACAGGGTCTTGGTAACAGCTACTGGCAAACTGGCGTCCGCTCTCGGGACCATCTGGGCAAGGACAAGGGCGGCAGTGATCTCCTGACCCAATGATAGCATCTCCATAGTAACCGGCCAAGCACCTATATCAGTCATAGAAGAGAGAAGATCATGGACCACAGCAGTAAGAAATCTATCACAAGGAAAAAAAAAAAAAAATCTAAGAAACCCCACTCTCTGTTTGGGAACGCCATTCCCCAACCCTCATGTTTCTACATGGAGAACTTTCCAGGAGAGCAGTGGCTCCAGCGCTGGCTCCAAACAGAATTCCCTGGGGGGCTTGTTAGAACCCAGATTACTGGGCCCCTCCCCCCACTGCTGATTTAGGAGGTGATGCTGATGCTCCTAGTCCAGGAATCCCACTTGCAGGACCACAGACTTAGGGTAACACCCCTGGCCTCACCTGGACCCTCATTCCCTCCTCTGCAGAGGAAGACACACATTTCCCTACAGGTACCCTATCACCCTGTCAGCTGCCTGCCCCGGCATTCTGGCCAGTTCCTTCCTTGCTTTAAGGAGTATGGGGAGGGGCACAGGGGAAAGAGAGCTTACGGTGGTCTCTCTCTGCATATGCCTGGGAAGGGCGGTGTGTCAGCAAGCCCATGGTGGCATATTCTGCAATCCAGCCTCTACCAGTAATAAAGCTGTTAAGGGTACTCTCCTGCATGACCCTTGTGTCTGTCTCTCCGGGATGAGAGGTATTATTTATTAGTTTCCAAACCCAACAGGTCCCATCTCCTCTCTTTCCAGATAAGGCATCCGTGGAGCTTCAATGATTTCCAAAGCTTACACAAATAATTGGTAATGAGCCAGGATCTGAATTCAGCCTCCTGACTTTTAGCCAGGAATTCTTTTACAATGTCATGCTGCTTCTCAACATGACTGGTAATTAGATTTCTTTCTTTCTTTCTTTTTTTTTTTTAAGGGCCACACCTGAGGCATTTGGAAGTTCCCAGGCTCGGGGTTGAATCAGAGCTCAGAGCTGTAGCTGTCAGTCTATGCCACAGCCACAGCAACTCGGGATCCAAGCCACAACTGTGACCTACAACACAGCCCATGGCAACGCCGGATCCTTTAACCCACTGAGCCTGAGCAAGGCCAGGAATCGAACCGTGTCCTCATGGATACTAGTCAGGTTCATTACCACTGAGCCACAGTGGGAACTTCCTGTAACATAAGAGCTTGAAGGAACTTTGTATATCCTCTAGTTCAACCTAATTATTCTACTACCAGAAAGCCGGATCCTTAGGGAGGTGAGCCAACTCACCCACGGTTACAGAGCAGTTTAGAAGCAGACCTGGCCTGGAACTTGCAATTCAGTTTGCTTTTCTCTTTTGCTTTTCTTTTAGAGGTGGTATTTTTCAAATGGAGAGGGGGAAAGAATGAAGAAATAGGAGGGGAAAGTTGTTCAGAGGAAATTAACTAATTCGACCCAGACACAATACAAGAACATGTGCCCCAATTTCATGCTGTGGGAACTGGCAGTGATGAAGCAATTTTGTGCAACAGTTTCTGAGAAAGTTATTTATAAGGGCTTTCTAGGTGAAATAAATCCACATACATCACAATAGAAAAGCAGCCCTCATTTACTTCCTCCTTCCCTGCTACACACATGGAGAAAAATCTGAGCCTACAACTTTTTTTGAAATTCATGGAATTGAAACTGATTATCTCGGAACGAGGAAAAGAATGATGAGAAATCAGCTCAAACGCAACAGCAGCATCTCAAACACGTTAATGATATTTTGTCATCCATACTCAGGCGAAAAGACTTTTCTCTTCCTATACCCTTCCAAGTTCTCCTGAGAGAAACCAAGCTGTTTTACAAATAAAATTTACAGTGTGCCTGATTTCAAATTGGCCTTGGGGACAACCACCATTTACCTGTGTTCCCCAGCCACCTCTTTCCCTTTTTCAGCTGATTTTCTCATCGCCTGTCTCTCTCTCTCAAATTCATTGTCCATCTCCCATCGAAAGAACAGTAATGAAAAACAATGCAGAAAACAGCAGATGATAGGAATATATTAATTTCTCCTTCTCGATCTTGTATAATTGTTTCCTTTTATCTTAATACAACCCAATTTTGTGGTTGGAAGGACTGACTTCTACTCCAAGAAATAGCTCCCTGGACTCTCCAGATTCTTTTTTTAAATTATGTTTCCTCTTCTCCCTCTCTCCCTCTCCCCCCCACCCACCTTGCCACCCTCTCCCCTTCCCCCCCTCCATGTCCATGGCATGTGTAAAGTCTCAGACCAAGGATCAAAACCTGTGCCACAGCAGCAACCTGAGCTCAGCTGCAGTGACAGCACTGGGTCCTTAACTTAGTGTGCCACAAGAGAACTCCCAACTCTTGATTACCATCTAGCAATAGAGCCAAGTGGGACATATTTGCTGCCACGCATATCTTCATGCCATAGGTGGTCACACATTCAATTTTCACTAACAATTTTTCCTTCAACTGATGAGCAACTTTTGCATTGGCTAAAGCATCTATTGAAAATTTTTAAAAAAAATCTCTCAAAGCACAGAAGTATATTAAAAGAGAGAAGATTTACTGATGTGAAAGGTGGAGACAAACACTCCCAAACAAGCAGGTTTAACAGCACGTCTGTCTTAATTAATAATGGATGGTGTAAATCAGTATGTAATTTTTTTTTTTTTTTGTCTTTCTGCCTTTCCTAGGGTTGCTCCCGCAGCATATGGAGGTTCCCAGGCTAGGGGTCCAATCGGAGCTGCTTCTGCTGGCCTACACCAGAGCCACAGCAATGCCGGATCCGAGCCACATCTGCAGCCTACACCACAGCTCCTGGCAACGCCAGATCCTTAACCCACTGAGCAAGGAGAGGGGTCAAACCTGCAAACTCATGGTTCCTAGTCGGATTCGTTAACCACTGCATCATGATGGGAACTCCAGTATGTAAATTTTTTATACAGCCTATTTCTTATCTCCTGAGCTGGGCTGTAATGTTATTAGGGGCACATTCTATGTCCCGTTCTTACCATCCCTGGCGCAGCATCCTACATGCACAATAATTACTCGATTAACATTTGCTAACTGGAGAACAGATCTATGTTAGCACATTTTATGTGGGCTCCTGGAAACTATCCTTGCAAAAAACGTTTTGAAAAACAAAGTCATTTAAAAATGACTAATCCCCATTTGGATTTGGTTTCCACTTTGACCTGAATTAAGCACTACCATTGCACAACTCTCATTCTCAGCCAGAATGTGCTGAGACCGATGATTTCTGCACAGCCTTAAGGGGACCTCTAAGGGGACCTCGCCAAGAGGGCAATTCACATCGGTTTTGTCCTCGGCCATATCCCCAGCACCAGAACAGTGCCTGGCACACAGCAGCTGCGAACTAAACAGGTACTGGGTCAACGAGTGAGTTCCTAGAACGTCCCAAGGTAGCTGGAAATGAAGGCGCCGTCTGGAGCCTGGGAGAGATGCAGCCTGTGGTTTGTCCACGATGCTGTTTGCTCAGCCAAAACCAATCTCGTTCCCTTTACTTTCCAGAGGCCTCGTCCACGTACCTTTCACAGTTATGACCCGTGGTGTAGTCCTGGCAGCTCGAGCATTCCCCTGTCACCGAGTCACAGTCCTCCGCGTGGCCATTGCACTGGCAGGGCTGGCAACTTGGAAAGCCCCAGTACCCGGGTAAACACCGGTCACACTGCCGTGCATACACCCCCTGGAAACAGTGGCACTGGCCAGTGACGGGATCGCAGAAAGCATTGACAGATCCTTGCAGATGGCACTCACAGGCTGCAGAAGCAGGCAACCAAGGGACTGTGGTGAGAAACTCATTAAACACAAACACACCCCCTATCCAGCCCAGCAGCCCCCTGCCCAGGGCAGCATGCTCCGGAGCCCCGGGAATCAATTGCCAGGGTGCAGCATACCTTCTGAAGCTATGGAACCCAGGCTAGTATGAATCAGATAACCTGAATGAACATGTCACAGTTCTTCTCATCAACCTACGTTTGCATCCGTTGGGGCCGAAGCCAAAGGTGCCCGGGGCACACCGGTCGCACCTTCTTCCAACAACGTTCGGCCGGCACTGGCACTGGCCTCCATTGGGGTCACAGACGGAACTCAGTGAGCCCTGAGGGTCGCATTCACAAGCTGCAAGGAGAGAGGTGAGAGCCTGTGACCCTGGGCAGCACCCCCAGCCCCCTGCAGCCTCCCCCCTACTCCCCACGCTCCTGGTCCCAGGAATGAGCACAGCTTGTCCCACCCAGGTCTGTGTAGGCTCTCCCCATCCCTCTGCTGTGACCTTGGCTCAGTCAAAACTCCCCTTTCCCATTTAAAGCCCCATCCTCCCCCGGATGGGTGCAAGGGAAACAGCCTGGACCAGAAGTGACAGATGAAATCAGTTTCTCTAGAAGGGATGTCATTAAGGTTTTCTCTCTCCTTCAAAGCTCAACTCTCACAAGACTTTCAACACAAGCCCAGTGACCCTTAAAAGAGAAACAACATCAATTTCAGGTGTGGGTGGCTCCTTTGATTCCGTTCCAACTCCCGGCCCGGCGTATGCAAAGTCTCAGGGACCTCTCTCTGGTCCCCTGTTCTTTGTGTATTTCTTGACAACAGTCCAATGTCAGCAGTGCTCCGTCACTAAAATACTCTTTTTTTTTTTTTAGGGAAAGCTTTATTATTTATTTATTTTGTCCTATTAGGGCCACACCCACAGGCTAGGGGTTAAATAGGAGTCACAGCTGTAGGCCTATGCCACAACCAGAGCATCACCAGATCCAAGCTGTGTCTGCGACCTACACCACAACTCATGGCAATGCCAGATCCTTAACTCACTGAGTGGAGTCAGGGATCGAACCCGAGTCCTCATGGATTCTAGCTGGGTTGGCTACCACTGAGCCCCAACGGGAACTCCACTAATAGACTCTTAAAAAAATAAAGGCCAACTGTAGCTGAGACATGATTTCCTTTGTGCCAACTGCCTAACTCAGACCTGCAGGGCACATACCCGCCAAAGTACCTCGAGAGGCCAAGTGTTACTTGTGGTTCTTGAGAAACAAAGGGCAGGAGCAGCAGTGGTCACACCTACCCAGGCCTGTCTGGTGTAACAGGGCGGAAATGCTAAAGATGATGTTTCGGCAAACGTCGGTCATTGGTGTCTTCACGACGCTTCTACTGTTCTCCAGACATCGGTATCTCTGAAACATTTCCCAGGCACTGTTGGTGACCACCCCATCTCCTGAGCTGCCCACGGTGAAGATGTCCAGTGACTTACAGAACGGCATGAGAACAAGCTGGGAAGAAACCAGAAGAAACACACTGTTCTTACAAGAGGTGTCCTCAGTTGTCAATTAACACAAGTAAACACATAACACCCCCAAATGCTTCTTCGACTCTTGAAAAAAAACGAAACAAAACAGGACTCATTGACCCCAGTGAAAACCTTCCCATTCATAAATATTCCTGCCAGAAAAAAAAATTATTTAGCTATCCCAGACTTAGTTTGATGGTTTTTAAAATGTCATTGTTGGAGTTCCCGTCGTGGCGCAGTGGTTAACAAATCCAACCAGGAACCATGAGGTTGTGGGTTCGATCCCTGGCCTCGCTCAGGGGGTTAAGGATCCTGCGATGCCATGAGCCATGGTGTGGGTCGCAGACACGGCTCGGATCCAGCACTGCTGTGGCTCTGGTGTAGACAGGCAGCTACAGCTCCGATTAGATCCCTAGCCTGGGAACCCCTGTATGCCATGGGAGTGGCTCAAGAAAAGGCAAAAAGACAAAATAAATATATAAATAATAAAATAAAATAAAATGTCATTGTTAAGGTACTTCATGTTTTCATAAAGAATCAGCTTGAGTAGATCCCTGCCAGAGGGTGGAATTTTATTAACATAGTGGCCTCATGGCCTCAGAGGCAGGAAAGAATGACTCCGCCTCACCTCTCAGCATTACCCTCCACAAAACCGTCTGGGGAAGCAGATGCATGCTTTTTGCCCAGCCCTCTACTTACAGAATCGATCAGCGTGTAGGGACTGTCCACACTGCTGTCGGAGGAAGTATACTGGGGCAGTTCTAACCGCACTGTGTAGTTCACACCCTTCTCGAAGCACACCGGGCGGGGGAGGACCACATACCTGCCCCCAAACAAAAGAGGAACTGTAACCACAAAGGTCCCCCTTTAAGTACCCAACCAAAGCTCTAGGTAGATCATCCCAAAGGAAGGAAATCAGCAGTCCACGTTCAGCTCTGGCTCTGAAAATGGTAACTGCCCAACTCATGAGGCGAGCCACCAGGAAAGGAATGAATTTGCATGTTGGTTCCATTGAGCCACAAAGCACTGCCACACTGACCTGGAGCCAGGCGATAGGGACACAACCTGGTTGTCATCATCGGGAACAGTGTTTCCACACCGGCTGCTGGTTGGAATCTTCCCAGGTCGCTGCACCGTGATGACAGCTTTCTCCCAGTGGTCAGGGAGCTAGAGTGAAAAACAGATGATCAGAAGGACCTGCTGCTGCCTGCTTGTTTGTGAAGACCTCTCCAGATGCATCATTTGCCAAGTTTAAATGGGAAACACTCGCTGGAGTTTCCCTTCCTCTTTAGCATTTCTTCCGCTATTACCCCAGTTCTAGCCTGAACCCCTTTGCATCTGGACACTGAAACAGCCTCCCCACCATTCTCTCTGCCTCTCTCAATGTTCCTTTCCATCCATCTTAAAACACAGCTTATTATTATCTTTTATTGAAGTATAGTTGACTTACAATGTTGTGTTAGTTTCAGGTGTACAACCAAGTGACTCTTTTTCAGATTTGTTTCCATTATAGGTTATTACAAGATATTGAGCATCTATTTCCCAGGGCTATACAGTAGGTTCTTGTTTATCTATTTTATATATAGTAGTGTGTATCTGTGTATCCCAAATTCCCCATTTATCCCCCCAAATTGCCAATTTATCCCTCCCTCCACATTCTCCTTTGGTAACCATAAGTTTGTCTTCTACGTCTATAAGTCTGTTTTATAAATAAGTTCACTTATCATATTTGAGATTCCATATATAAGTGACATCCTACCTTATTTGTCTTTGTCTGACTTAAAAACAAAAAACAACAAAAAGATAAAGATTAAAAAACCAAAAAAACCCCAAATACAACTTAGAGGATAACAGTCCCCTTGCCCCAAACCCTGTGAAAGCTCCTTATTAATATAGAGTCCAAGTGCATTTACTGATCCCAGAATTTCTCCTAACGGCATCTGCAACCATACCCTTCACCTGGCTATGAAGGGTATACCCTTCACCTCCCCCTTTGGCTGCTCACGCTCTTTCTTCCTCTTGTGTCAAAATTCCATCTCTGTTTTAAGGTCTACAACTGACTCTTTTTTTTTTTAATTTTTTTTTATTACTCAATGAATGTATTACATTTATATACAAGTGACTCTTCAGGAAACATTTTGGCAGCCCCTGACTCAGCTCTGCTGGTACAAACCTCTTATCTCCCAGCACTGTTTATGGCTCTGCTCTGTCACTTCCCACTTTTGACCCCTGACAGCAGGTAGAACATGTGTCCATTCATGGACAGTGTAGCCCATGGGAGCAAGGAGGGGACCTGGCATGTTCTTTTCACCACCTCAGTTCTCTGCAAGGCCAAGTGCCTGACAAGGAGATCATTAAATGTTTGTGAAATGAATTCAAGAGAAATGGACATTTCACTTCAATGAGGGATAGAGAAAATCAGAGAGGTTCCTCTCTTCCAGCATAGACTCCACATTTCATGAAGACATCATGTCCCTTAGAAGAAAGACTTTGCCACCAATATCCCCCACCTCCATGAGGCCACTGAGCAGTTACCTGTGGCTCATAGCGAATGAGGATGTCGTACTCCATGGAATACGGTATGTTATCAATGAAGAATTCCAAATACGCCCCTTCAGGCACTCGGACGAAACCCGCACCAGTCCAGGAGGGAATCCGGTCCTGGACATACTGCCGTTCCACAATGCTGACCCCCTGGGGACAAAGGGACAGGGGTATTGCTTTACTTGCAATGGAGTTCAATTCATGTAACAGTCAAAGAAGTCACCCCAAGGTCCCAAACTGTAGATAGTACACCTATTTGTTGCAGTCACATTTTCTTAGTAGACTGTAACAAGTTTCTGATATATAAACAGAAAATTGGTTTCGTTTCAGTCTTTGGATTGAGGTTAGTCTTGGACATTGGAGATGGGATGTAAGGCTTGGGATATACCTTCTCTGACCTAACCAGGGAAATGAGCATGAAGGAAGGAAAGAAAACATTCCAAATGCTGTTACGAGCAAGCTGAGGAGTGACCAGGTACGTCCCAGGTTTCTGCAAGGCTAGCCTGCTACTCAGTGGATGTGTTTCTGTACTCTGTTGTTCTCATCCACAGCGGGAACTCCGAGAATGGATCAATTTGAGTTGCTTAACTCTGGTGGGATTATATGTAATACCTGGCATTAGTCATTCCCAAAACAAAGTCCTTCATTCCCTGTAATATGTGTGTACAGCTTTACCCATCCAGGGGAGGAAGGAGCTATGATCCCCTGCCCTCAAATATGGCTTGGCCTTGTGACCAGTAAAATCTGAGAAAGCGATATTCTGGGACTTCTCAGCCCAGATATTAAGACACCTGGCAATTTCTGTTTTCTCTGTCTTGGAAGCTAGATGCTATGTAAGAAATCTCACCATCCTGGAGTTCCCGTCATGGCGCAGTGGTTAAAGAATCCGACTAGGAACCATGAGGTTGAGGGTTCGGTCCCTGCCCTTGCTCAGTGAGTTAACGATCCGGTGTTGCCGTGAGCTGTGGTGTAGGTTGCAGACGCGGCTCGGATCCCGCATTGCTGTGGCTCTGGTGTAGGCTGGTGGCTACAGCTCCGATTCAACCCCTGGCCTGGGAACCTCCATCTGCCGTGGGAGCGGCCCAAGAAATAGTAAAAAGACAAAAAGAAAAAAAGAAATCTCACCATCCTGACTCCTCCATGCTGTGAGGAAGCTCAAGAAGCTGCTTGGAGAAAAGGGCCCAGCCAGCTTCCAGCTGCTTTAGCCATCCCAGCTGAAGTGCCAGACAAATATTTTTTTTTTTTTTGCTATTTCTTTGGGCCACTCCCATGGCATATGGAGGTTCCCAGGCTAGGGGTCGAATCGGAGCTGTAGCCACCGACCTATGCCAGAGCCACAGCAACATGGGATCCAAGCCACGTCTGCAACCTACACCACAGCTCACGGCAACGCCGGATCGTTAACCCACTGAGCAAGGGCGGGGACCGAACCCGCAACCTCATGGTTCCCAGTTGGATTCGTTAACCACTGCGCCACGACGGGAACTCCCAGACAAATATTTGAAGCCACTCCTAGGATGGTTTGTTACACAGCAATAGAAAACTGAAACACTATCCACTCTACTACACTAGTTTAGTCAATTTGGAGCATCAGTAGAGAGAAGAACTGAGGAAGAAAAACAATTGCCTCGCCTAAAAACACCAAAAGCCTTGTTAGTGGATGATCTAAAGTCTCTTTGTGAACTATGCTTAGTTGTATTTATTTATTTTGTCTTTTCTAGGGCCATACCCATGGCATGTGGAGGTTCCCAGGCTAGGGGTCCAATCAGAGCTGCAGCCACCGGCCCATGCCAGAGCCACAGCAACTCGGGATCCAAGCTGCGTCTGCAACCCACACCACAGTTCATGGCAACGCCGGATCCTTAACCCACTGAGCGAGGCCAGGGATCGAACCCACCACCTCTTGATTCCTAGTTGGATTCATTAACCACTGAGCCATGATGGGACCTCCTATGCATCGTTTCAAATATGACTGTTTTTAAGAAGGCACGGTCCTTATTTTGTGCTCACTGACAAGATGCTTCTTAAATGGTCTCTTTGCAAAATGTGCACATACCACTACTTCCCTCTCCCCGCGCCCCTACCAAACACTCTTGTACCCACTCGGCAAGCACCTCCCTACTTACAGGTCCAAAGTTGGCTTCTTCGGCTTCATAGATGTAGTGGTCCAAGGTGGTGAAGTAGAACCCGGATTCCACCTCGTTGCACTGACGTCCGATCATGTGGGGTCGGCACAGGCACTGGCCTGACTCTGCAGAGCAACTGGAGAGGAAGCAGAGCCTGGTCAGCTGCGCTTACTGGATGCAGATCCATGCTTCCCATTCAACGGTACAGGGGGTGAAATATCCAGGTAAGTGAAATACCTAGATATAGTTATTTTAACTTCCTTCACAAAAGTACACGGAAAAAATACTGCCTGTGAATGAATCCCAAACTCCTGAGGGAAAAAGCTCTCTTTGATCTCATCTTTCAGCTTTATTTCCCTTGCTCTCTCTTTACCATGCTCCACCCATGCCATGTTGGGGTTTTCTGTAGATTCTACATATACCCTGCTTTGATATATTTTTCTTTTCTTTTTAGGGTTGCACCTATTGTATAGCACAGGGAACTATATTCAGTGTCTTGTAATAACCTCTAATTTAAAAGAATCTGAAAAAGAATATGTGTGTATAATGGAATCACTGTGCTGTATACCTGAAACACTGCAAATCAGCTACAACTCCAAAAACAAAACAAAACAAAAAAAAGAAAGAAAAAAGAAAACAAAAGTGGAATTACAGGCATTCATTTTGACTTCATTAAAATCAAGATATGGTTTAGAATTGCTATTTTAAACCCATTCTTTTTTTTTTTTCTTTTTTCATCCCAAAGTTCATTTTCAACCAAGTACCTAAGGCAAGTTACAACTCACAGGAAGACGGAACACTCAGAGGTTTATTAAAAACACCCCCAAGCAGCTCTGTCATGGGCCAGCTGAGGTCTTCTTCCTGTAGGTCACGTAAATAATTTTTATCCTTCAGGGATAAGAATACTCAACATTGTGTAGCCAATTCCCAGAGAAGGAAAGCTTGTTTCCAATTAGGACCTATCCCTCTTATGACACAATCCACCAGCAAAAGCCACTGGCCATAATTCAGGCATCAGACATGACATCATATGGACAAAAGAAAAACTTTCTTGCCTCCCCAGCAGGCGTTGACTGAGGAAACCAATGTCCCAAAACACGAATCACCAAAGAAGAAAATACTCAGATTCTTCTCAAGCCATCCATCACCAGAGAACAAGCAAATGAAGGTGAGGGTGAAGACAGTGGGCAGACTCCTGACACGCTTTGACCCGCAGCACGATTCTCAAGAAGGAACAACCCGTGAGAACCTGATCGTGTAAATTCCCCTCCTGTCAGCCCGGCAGCCACACACCGGTGTCCACACCCCTGAACTGCTGTCATAAAAGGCATGGGTCCCATTCAACACTTCACTACCCTTTGGTGAACTCCTTCTTGGGGCTTTTTACCTGCTCCCATGTTGGCCTCGCCTAGAGCTCTCAGTTCTTATTCAGAACCCTGCTCTGGTGGGACATTTCCAGGAATGGGACATTCCCATGACTGCCACATCTAATTCATCTCTTCCCAAATGGTTCATCACCTCACACACTGACTGATCTTCAGCTCTGCTATTTCTGTCAGATTTAAAAGGTAAGACATCATCTTCCCTTTCTTTTATCCTCATCATCCATATCTTATTTCAAGATTTTTCTCAGCTCAGCTGTTTCTTCTAACTATTATGACCACTACCTTAGTTAGTCCTGTATGTCATCATCCCACACCTGCTACTCTAGCTACCCCCCAGCCTGACCTCTCCAGCTCCTCTCTCACCCCTGCCTAGTCCATAGGTCTACACTGGCAAACCAACATTCCCAGAGTATTGCCTTCCTCGCATCACAAAAACCCACAATGGTTTCTTCTTCTATTAAGTCAAGGTGCCTCTGCCTGGTTTCCAGGAGCCCCCTATGACCTGTCCTTTGAAAACAGCTGTTCCTTCTTCTTGTACCCACCTTGGCTTTAGCCTAGACCCATGCCTGTCATACCCTTCCACAAATATTTACTGAGCAAACATTGGCCCCGACAGCTGTGCTTCCTGGTGTCAGTATTCTCGCATTTTAGTCCATCATCAGCTTTCTTCTGAACTGACCCTTACTTCCTTGTCAAGTCCCTGATTTCCAGCTCAGTGATACAGAGAAAGAATGATGGAAGAAAAAATAGTTCCTGCCCTAAAGAACTTCTGATCTAATTGGGGGCAGGATAAACAATAAAGCAATGACCAATGCAACAGACGAAAATGCAAGAAGTGCCCACTTGGAGCTAAGGGCAAAGAATTATGGGTGAGAGGCAGACTCCGCCCCTCTGACTGAGGAGACAGTACTCTGAGATTGAGTGTGACATACAGAACAGTAAGATAATAAACTTACATCTTTTTGAGCCACTGTGTCATGGCAATTTGTATGGATGAAGGCCAAGGTCATTTCTCAAAAACATAGAATTCTCATACATACAGAAATTAGGAACTATTGAAAGGAAAACTCTTTCATTTAAACAGTGATAAGCAGGAAAAATACTGTACAATCTCAATTTTTTCCCTAGTACTAAGAAATTAATCAAAATAAAAATATCAAAGGATAAAAAGCATCATTCCTAAGGACTCCTACTCCGTTCAATGCCAATATATCCTCCACAGTTCTGATTACAAGTAAGAGTAGGGTTTCAGGAGTCCCCATCATGGCTCAGCGGAAATGAATCTGACTAGCATCCATGAGGACACAGGTTCGATCCCTGGCCTCACTCAGTGGGTTAAGGATCCAGTGTCGCCATGAGCTGTGGTGTAGGTCGAAGATGCGGCTCGGATCTGGCGTGGCTGTGGCGTGGATCAGCAGCTACAGCTCCAATTCCACCTCTAGCCTGGGAGCTTCCATATGCTGCAGGTGTGGTCCTAAAAAAAGCAAAAACAAACAGCTATAATCCATGCTGGCAGAGGTGCAGAAGTAATTTGTTGTCACAGAAAGGAGGGAGGGGGACTTCAGTCCAGGAAGGAGAAGTCTTCACAAAAGTGGTGGGCTTCAAGCCAGCTATGAAAGTCCTAAATTTAGCCGATAAAATCATTTCCAAGGATGCTGTAAAGTTGTTTCTATTTTTCGATGTTTTTAAACATTTGCCAGTGCTGTTTACTTAGCAACCATGCTTATTTATTCATGAAGGTGGATTATCTGCTAGGCAAAACTTGATTAGCCTGGCTTGAGCCACATTATTTACATCAATTAGGTCTTCCTTGAAGATATTCCAAAGTCCAAAACGAATCTGACTCGCACCCATGAGGATGCAGGTTCGATCCCTGGCCTCGCTCAGTGGGTTAAGGATCTGGCGTTGCCATGAGCTGTGGTGTAGGTCGCAGACGCAGCTCGGATCCCGCATGGCTGTGGCTCTGGCGTAGGCCAGTGGCTATAGCTCTGATTTGACCGCTAGCCTGGGAATTTCCATATGCCGCAAGTGCAGCCCTAAAAAAAGAAAAAAAAAAGATATTCCAAAGTCCAGATTAGCTGTCAACATAATAGACATGGATTACTATACTTTTCTAGTTCTACGAAAAGCCATTCGGCTCATTAAACAAAACATTTTATAACTTTTTCCACTTCATGATTTTATACTTCTTCTGGTCCTGGCCAAAGTAACTAAGGAATGTTTGGGATAGATTTACAGACTGCCCATCCCAAGAAGTGCAGGTCACATTTTCAGATCGTAAAAATCTTTGGTTTCTCAAACTCTTACTCAATTTTCTCACATTTTTACTCAATCAATGTTCACGCGACATGTGTCTAAAGTAAAGCAAAGTAATACTGTTGGGTGGAAGATATTTACGAGTGTCTGCAACAAATCGATCATTGAGTAAGTATGACCCCGAGTGCCTGCTCTGCACCAAGCATCCTGGTAGCATCAAAGCTTTAAAAGACAAGGTCCCTATCACCCCTTTGGGACTCTGCAAGTCCCTATAGGGGAAACCCCCCCTTGAAAAGGATCATTGCAAAACACTGCAGAATCGCAAGACCAGAGGCATCCTAAAGTTTGTTTTTTCCCCGTCAGCGATCCCCCAAAATCAGGCATGCCAACCATCATGCTACAAAGATCCAATTACTTGCTTTTAAAATCCTCATGAAAACAGTGGGCTCCACAAACCCTCTTGATGAGGATATTCTGGTTTTTATACATTTTTGCAGGAGAGACGAAGGGCAGGCCAGGGGTTGTGTGGGGGTGGATTTAGAAACAGGAAGCATGTGTGGGAGAGAGAGACAGAAAGGCAGCTGGAGTAACAGAAACCATTTAGGGTAAAGGGAACATAGGACATTCCTCCATTTATGATGTAATTTGGAGAATTACGTATGCTGCCTTCCTCTCATCAAGAAGGATTTTCAGAGTGGTGACAGCTCTGAATTGAGGAATCCCTTGCTCAAGCGATCAGCATGTGCTCTGGGAGTCACAAAGGAAAAGTCAGACAAGCGATTCCTTAAGCCGAGAGCAGTTTGTCTCTCTTCCTGCTTTTAGGGAATGAGCCTCGCTTCCTCCCCTCTGGAGGTTTTCTAAGAACAGGAATTCAGCCTGGCGTTTCAGAGGCTCCAGGCTGCCCTGAGTTAACTGCATGATGTGGAAGAGAACAAATCTGAATGCAGATGCCAGACAGAACATGTTCTTTGCTGCCTAAAATCTCATCCCTTCTCAAGCAGACTCCTGAGCTGCTGGGAAACCTTCTGGTGAGGGAGTCAGTTTTTGGGTCCATGAAGCTTGCTCAATGGATTCAGCATGCTCTCCCGGGACAATTCAGGACCACAAGGAAACATCTGCCTATTCTCCCAACAGTCACTTACACTATTTTTACCAGATGTTCTGAATCAGATCCAGTAACAAATAGAGGCTCCAATTCTCTCTAACGCAAAGGCCATTAATCAAACTCCCACAAATGTCACATCTTGCCAAAAGCTGTATTTTGACCATTGGGAGAGAGTGTCATGTCTCATCTTGTCAAGGAATGCCAACATATTTAAGTAACTAAAATTAGTATAGGCTGTTTTCATTAACGTACTTGGAAGTTGCATAAAGAAGAAGAAAATGAGAAGATTCTTTGCACAAATCCAAAGGGGACTCCATTTTCTGTCTTTAAGCTTGGTGAAAAAATACAATGTTTGGCGGTACCAGCTGCTGGAGGGGATGGGGGAAAAGGTACTTTACAGCCGGTTGGGAGGAAAATAGACCAGCAGCATCTGTCTGGAGCACAGTCTGGCATCCTCCAGGAAAAGAGAAAATGCACATGTACTTGGACTCAGAGGTTCCATCACCAGGAACTCAATCTATAGACTGATCTACGAATATTCAAGATACTTCTACAAATAAATTCACTGCAACATTTTTAAAAGGCAAGGGGAAAAAAGAAATAAATAAAGAATGGCATTCTCACATGATAGGAAAAAAAGAGGTAGATGAATAGATGAACACATGCTGAGGTGAAAAAAGATCTCTTGATAAAAAAAGCAAGATGCAGAGTAGTGTTCATACACAGATTACTTTGACTTATAGAAAATGTCCGGGAGGTCCCGTTGTGGTGCAGTGGTTAACGAATCAGACTGGGAACCATGAGGTTGCGGGTTCGATCCCTGCCCTTGCTCAGTGGGTTAAGGATCCGGCGTTGCTGTGAGCTGTGGTGTAGGTTGCAGACGTGGCTTGGATCCCGCGTTGCTGTGGCTCTGGCATAGGCCGGCAGCTGTAGCTTCAATTAGACCCCTAGCCTGGGAAACTCCATGTGCTGCGGGAACAGCCCAAGAAATGGCAAAAAGACCAAAAAAAAAAAAAAAAAAAGGAAAATGTCCATAAAACTAAGCAGGAAATCATTTTTATTTTTTGTATTTTTTTTTTAATAAAATCTAACATGTTATTTAAAAAGAAATGAGAGGAAAAAAGGTGCTAATTTTAACAGGTATTCTGAACACTATTATTTTTCTTTTCTTTTAATTATCACTATTATTATTTTTGTCTTCTGCAGGCTGCACCCTTGGCATATGGAAGTTTCTAGGCTAGGGGTCTAATTGGAGCTGTTGCCGCCGGCCTATGCCATGGTCACAGCAATGTCAGATCTGAGCCACCATAGCTCGCAGCAATGCCAGATCCTTAACCCACTGAGAGGCCAGGGATCAAACCTGTGTCCTGATGGATTCTAATTGGGTTCATTACTGCTGAGCCACAGTGGGAACTCCCATAAACGCTATCATTAATTTCTAGAGAGATACTAGAAATTGTTAACAGTGGCACTTCAAGGCAGTGCAGCTCAGGGAAAGAAGGCAGGACACCTTCCTGAACCATTTGAATGTTTTAAAAAACCATGGGCATACATTGTTCCCATAATTTAAAATATATTGAAAGGTAAAATACAAAACAAGTAACACGGATAAAAACCAAGAAACATAAACAGACTGGAGAAGGCTTCAAAGCTAACCTGGGGAATGATTACATCTTTGCAAACCTGCACAGCACAGGTAAAAATGACTGTCAGGCATCAAAGCAAAGGTGAATGCACTCTGCCTGTCTTCTTAAGAGACGTTCAACGTCTCCCTTGTCACAGAGGTCACTGAGTGTGAGAGTGTCAGCGCGGCTCCACTCACCTATTGTTTAAGGCTCCCCCAAGGTCACAGTCACAAGGTCGACATCCATCCAGATCGTTGCTTAAGCCCCAGTGCTCTGGCTGCAGAACAAAAGATTCAACATCTAAAGGGGGGGTTCCTGTAATTACACAATAGATTCAGCAAGAAGCAAGTTATGGCGTGTTTGGGACGTTCCAGCAAACGTTCACTGGCATCATGAAAGCAGAAAGCCCACAAAAGGCTTAAGTGTGAGTATTCCGGAATCAGGAACCCAAGCTGTGGGTCACTGTGGGCAGAGAAGGCTGCACATAACCACATGGTTACCCCAGCTTGGAGCGGTTTCTTTGCCTTGCGAGTAGCCCTCGTGCAAGAATTAACATGAGTGAGTAGCAAGCACGCCAACTTTCTTCATTTAGAATGATTCTGGTAGGGAGAGTTTTGGCAAACATTTGGCAGGCCTTGACCTTTTCCCCAAGTTCAGTCCCTGTCATCAACACCACAAAAGCTCCCCAAGGATCTGGCCACGCGGAAACACAGCGCAAAGCAAGGGTGATTCTCACAACTGAAAGCTGTCGAGATCACTGAGGCCCAGAGCACTGGAAATGGGCTTTTTCTTTTTTTTTTTTCTTCTTTTTAGGGCTGCACCTGCAGCGTATGGAAGGTTCCAGGCTAGGGGTTGAATCAGAGCTGCAGCTGCTGGCCTACACCGTAGCCACAGCAACACTGGATCTGAGCTGCCTCTGCCACCTACACCACAGCTCGTGGCAATGCTGGATCCTTAACCCCCTAAGCAAGGCCAGGGATTGAACCTGCATCCTCATGGATACTAGTCAGGTTTCAGGTTTTTACAGGTTCTGAGGCTCAGGTTCTGAGCCACAAAGGACATTCCAGACATTTTTAAAAATGGGCCAAAACCAACAAAGGGGAGAAGGTCTTTCTGGCTCCCAACAAATTCCCTAAACGTATTTCCTGACAAGCAGATAAAAACCAGGTTCACTGATTTAAATCCAGACGTATAGAAATGTCCTTGAAGAGTCTATCAGGATATACATAAAGGTACACAGTTACTGGTAGTAAACATAACTTGGGGTCAGTGGACCCCCCCCACTCCCAAATTATAAAGGCAATCACAAGAATGTTATAAAAGACATAAAATAATTTTTAAAAATTACTCTCACAACTACTCCGCCTAGAATCACTATAGTGAATTTTTTGGTGTATTTCTTTTCAGATTTTGGTTTTCTCGATGAATTTTTTTCTCTCCATAATCAAGATACTACCCACATCCTGTGCGTGTGTGTGTTTTCCACACCAGCATAAGCATTTCCTCATATTATTGTCATTTTCAATGGCAACCGAATATCCTATGTAGAGAAGCCCCTACATTTACTGAACATATTTCCCCACTGTTGCTTCCGAGGTTTTTTTTGCTATGATTATTAAAAAATACAGTGAGTCTTCTGCTGACTATGACTCTGTCTAGTTTTCTCATTATTTCATCAGGATAAATTCTCAGAAGTGGGATTACTGGGTCAAAGGGTATACACACTTCCACAGGCTAAGGAAACCCATCTCCAATACTTTTTTTTGCAAGGTATGAAGCCATCTGCATTTCCACCAGCAGCACACGAGTACCAGCCCTCAATTCTGTCCTCACTTAATAGATAACGGTCCCATTTTTAAAAACTTGTGTTGGTTTTGTCTGTAAAGATGGTACTGCACTGTAGTTTTATTTTATAATTCTAACAGCAATGATTTTTATCTTGCCACCATAATTCATGAGTAATGCCTCTTTTGTGAAATGTCTACTCGTGGTTTTAAATATTTACCTAAAAGGTTGATGCCAGAACCTACAACAGTGGAAATCATTCTCTATTAAAACGTCATTCCTCGAGCACTCACCCCCCAGTCATTTGGATTTACCTACCAGACACTGGTCACAATGCTGTCCTGTCACCAGACGCTTACAGTAGCAGTAACCGGTCTCAGAATCACAAGGATTCCCACCTGGGATTGTTCCCAGAGGATTGCAAGCGCAAGCTTCATTGAAGATAAAATGAAGTAAAGAAACAAACCAAGTGAGTCCGGCTGGATTAAGAATTGCAAGGTAAAACGGAAATTATGTGCACAGGAAAACTCCCCAACTACATATATATATTTTTTTTCCTTTTACAGCCACACTTGAGGCATGCAGAAGTTCCCAGGCTAGGGGTCAAATCAGAGCTGCAGCAGCCGGCCTATGTCACAGCAGCAATGCCAGATCCAAGCTGCGTCTGTAACCTACTTTGTGGCGATGCCCGATCCTCAACCCACTGAGTGAGGCTGGGGATGGAACCCACATCCTCATGGATACTAATTGGGTTCTTAACCCACTGAGCCGCTGCGGAAACTCTACCCCCAACTTTTTAACACACGTACTTACATTTACAGCCAAATGGATCTTCAGCGGTTAAACCATAGAAGCCTTCTTTGCAGATGTCACAATGTTCCCCTTCCACGTGTAATTTACATCGACACTGGCCGGCAATGAGACCGGCAGAAAAGTCCGTGTAACCGTCACAGATGCCCCCATTCTGAGAGCCAGCGGGGTCACAGGTACATGCTAAGAATGAGAAGCACACAGGTCACCCAATGTGTGTGTGTGTGTGTGGAAGGTTCCCTTCATTCTTCCAAATGTCACACAAATAGACTGAAAAAAGGCTGGAGCCCCGAGTCAATTCCACCCCCAGCCTCCCATCAAGCAGCTACAATAAGGTTGGGTCTGAGCCCTGAGAGAAAGAGGGTGCCTCGCCGATGATTCAAGCGGAAAGGTGACCTCAATGGGGGTGCCCCCTGGTGACCATGCCCCCACGTACGTTCACAGAGGTTAGGATCCCGAACGTCCCTCTCCGGGTGCTGGTAGTAGAACGGTTTGCAGCGCTCACAGTTGCGCCCCATGGTGTTGTGCTGACAGTCGTCACACACCCCTCCGCTGACATTGCCGGTGGCCAAGTAAACCGCCATGTCGAAGTGGCACGAGCTGGAATGTTCGTTGCAGTTGCACTCTGCGGGACGAGACCAGCATCAAGAAAAGGCCTCTTCAACCTACTTACGGATGGAGGATGAGGTTGCCAGGAAAGAAGCGCATCTTGGAAACCGGGGATGAAGGTCAGGCAAAGTGGCAGTTAACAAGAAGGCGCGGGCGGTGACAACGACCACCTCTGCTTATGACATCGGTTTAGACCCTACGTCACCATGGCAACCTTCCAAGTGGGACCTTTATGAAATCACCTCCGTCGCCTGCCCTCTTTGCAAGAGACTGGGCTGTAAAAAGCTGAAAACCTTGGGCGGAAGCCCCCTTGATGGCTTACACACAGGATGGCTGCCCTGCGTTTGGGTCATGCCTGGGGTGGTGGGGAATGGGTCACTGCACAGCATCTTCTGGGCAAGGTGTTCCTGGGGACGCCGATCTGGGCTACCGGCTGTGAGAACGGGGTCTGCAGGCCGGAATCCTCCTGTCCCCATTCCCACCACCACACAGGCCAGGCTCAGCTGAGCAGATCTTACCAACCATTGAGCCAGCCTTCTTGGGTCTGTCCCTCCTGCAGTCTATTCAGCAGAATCCTCTTTTTGCAACCCAGCTTTCGCCACCTCCTGCTCATGCTCCACCAGCCACATCGTCTCCCAATGAAACTTAACTCAGCTGGGCCCTCACGGGGTTCACACCAGACTTATCTGTCTCCCCACTGCCCCCACAGTGCCCTGTACAGGGGACTGTATCCTCTCCTCGCTGCCTAGCAAAGCACTGCCCTGGATACGGTGGTTGAATTACATCCTGGAATCGCTTCCCAGCACAGACGCTGCAGTGTCTCAAGAATGTCCTTGGAGCCTTGTGGTTTATGTTTTCCTTATCTAAACTCCCTCCCATCCCTGTTTCTTCTCTTTACCTAAACCATCCTAACTATTCGTTAAGGGCCAGCTGGCTGTCCTTACAAACAAAACCTTGGCCACTGCAGCCCTCCCTGATTTCTGAGTTCGTAGAATAATCCTCACTGGGGACAGAGGCAGGCACACCTCGAACGGATGACAACCTGCCAGAATCACTGTGTGGGGTAGGGAGGGTGGTGATATTTCAAACGACCTCTCTGCCCAGAGAATAGCACCGGGAGGGAGAAAGGACAGACAGAAGGGTACCGCAGCAGCAGCTGGGCTGACACAGAAACAAGGCTGAGAAGTACGCCATCTCTCTCAGCCCTTACTCACGTGCCATGCTATCATTTTTTGTTTGTTTGTTTGTTTGTTTGTTTTTTGTCTTTTTGCTATTTCTTGGGCCGCTCCCGCGGCATATGGAGGTTCCCAGGCTAGGGGTCTAATCGGAGTTGTAGCCACAGGCCTACGCCAGAACCACAGCAACGCGGGATCCGAGCCGCGTCTGCAGCCTACACCACAGCTCACGGCAACGCCGGATCGTTAACCCACTGAGCAAGGGCAGGGACCGAACCCGCAACCTCATGGTTCCTAGTCGGATTCTTAACCACTGCGCCACGACGGGAACTCCCCCATGCTATCATTTTCATTCATTTTTCTCTCCTGGTCATCCATCTTGTCTCAAAAATGTCAGCTATGGAGTTCCCATTGTGGCTCAGCGGTAACAAACCCAACCAGAATCCATCCAGAATTCATGAGGATGCAGGTTTGATCCCTGGCCTCGCTCAGTGGGTTCACAATATGGCGTTGCTGTGAGCTGGGGTGTAAGTTGCAGAAGCAATTTGGTCTGGCATTGCTGTGGCTGTGGCGTGGGCCAGCAGCTGCGCAGCTCCGATTCAACCCCTAGCCTGGAAACTTCCAAAGGCTGCAAGTGCGGCCCTGAAAAGACAAAACAAACAAACAAACATGTCAGGTATAATATCAGGGGTGGCCTCTCCATCTTCTACTGAATCTGCCAAGTCCATAGGTGCCGCTCCATAAAGACTAGCTGATTAATTCAGTTGAGGGGAGAGTGGCTTCCTAGGAGTATTAGGAGGTTAGGAAAAGGAGAGTCACTTTCCCTCTTTTTTAAAAGTATTGGATTATAGAACCTCTACCTGGAAAATGGATACTGGAGTCTGAATTGATTCAAAACACCCCTTTAGGGAAGTTCCCATCGTGGCATAGCAGAAATGAATCCAACTAGGAACCATGAGGTTGCGGGTTCAATCCCTGGCCTTGCTCAGGGGGTTAAGGATCTGGCGTTGCCATGAGCTGTGGTGTAGGTTGCAGACACGGCTCAAATCTGGCGTTGCTGTGGCTCTGGCATAGGCCGGCAGCTACAACTCCTATTAGACCCCTGGCCTGGGAACCTCCATATGCCGCAAGTGCAGCCCCCAAAAGACAAAACAAACAAACAAAAAACAAAGCATCTCTTTGGTTGAGACTTACTTTTACATGCGTTGCTGTTTCGACCTTCAGCAGGCCTCCAAGGTAAATCATGGTAGAAATCCATGCAGAGTTCACAGTTTAAGCCCTTGGTATTATGCCTGCACATGCAGTGGCCATGAACCTTGAAAGTTATAAAAACAGGAAAGAGAAAAGTAAGAGATATATTAGTGGCCAGACTTTCCCCATCATCAATGGAAAACACAAACCCCAAAACACAAACCCCTCTTCATACTAATCCTAATCTCTAGCTCGCCACAATGAGGGGTTGTTTTTCCTTGTCCCTTCCCCCCATGAGTCCTGTCTTGTTGATGGCTTTTAACTCTCATCTCTGGGAAGAGTTCCTATTATCTAATGGATACTCAGTAAATGTTTAATAGAGTTCCTGTCATGGCACAGCAGAAACGAAACCGACTAGGACCCATGAGGCTGAGGGTTCGATTCCTGGCCTCGCTCAGTGGGTTATGGATCCAGCGTTGCCATGACCTGTGGTGTAGGTCGCAGATGCAGCTGGGATCTGGAGTTGCTGTGGCTGTAGCTCCGGTTCGACCCCTAGCCTGGGAACCTCCATGTGCCGCGAGTGCAGCCCTAAAAAAGCAAAAAAAAAAAAAAAAAAAATTTAATGAAAGTATCAATCAAAGAAACAACAAAATTAGTCACTCAAGAATTTTTTTTAAAAAAAACTAGTTATTTCAGAGCTAAAAAAAAATCTATTCTGATAGAAATTAACAAGGGTCATAATGGAGAACTAAACGAGTGCACACCACCCGGGAATCAACTCACATTATCGCAACTTTTACCAGCACACTGTATCAAAGAAAGGTTTCTGTCTGCATGCTTTGTTTGGTTTTTGACCTCAGGCTCAGCACTTAACAATTTTTTTTTTCAACCAAAAATGAGATTTTAAAAATTAATCACGTACCTTTTTTTTTTTTTTTAAAGAAATAGAAAGTCTCAGAAAAAGATACAGATTATCTTGCTTTATGAAGGACCTATGAGGGGCTCTTTCACATTGTGTGCCTGTCACACGGAAGCCCCTGAGGCACATAAATGATACATCAATCCTTCCCGCAAATATGCATGTACATGGGTCACCTCGACTGGAGTTTCTACAGACTGGAATTCAGAAACAGGACAGACAGGTCCACCCTGGACCCACCTCGACCGGAGTACAGCTGGCAGGAGACTAAAATCCTCTCATGAGACAGTCGTTTCACACAGACTGAAAAACAGTCCTGAAGCCTACCCTGCACGACTCTGTCGTGTCTAAATCAACAGTACAGACGTGCAGTAGTGACATGACTACCTGAGGTTGGCTACACACAGGATTTGTCACACTGCAAAGTAAGTAACATCTCACCACACTCTCGGAAAGATGGGGCAAAAAGATTAGAGGTACATATTTTCCCTCCACCTCTGTTAAAAACTCAACCGTGTCTGCGCCATACATGTTCTAACTGGAGTAAAGGGAAGGCAGAACTTTTTTTTTTTTTTGTCTTTTTGCCATTTCTTCAGCTACTCCCGAGGCATATGGAGGTTCCCAGGCTAGGGGTCGAATCAGAGCTGCAGCCACCGGCCCACGCCAGAGCCACAGCAACGCGGGATCCGAGCCGAGTCTGCAACCTACACCACAGCTCATGGCAACGCCGGATCCTTAACCCACCGAGCGAGGGCAGGGATCGAACCCACAACCTCATGGTTCCTAGTCGGATGCATTAACCACTGCACCACGACGGGAACTCCAGGCAGAAGTTTTAAACAGTGGAATACACTCGGTCCTACACCTTCGCCTTCTTAGATGAGGCAAACAGCAGCTAAGCAAGGCCCATCTTTTATCAAGACTCAAGGCCCACAGTCCAGTGGAGGCCCCAGTGCAGAGTAAGGAGATGGACATTTGAATACTCATCTGCCATGTACCCACTTAGGGGCCCTCTGGCAAATTACTTAAACTCGGGTCTCCCCTAATAACAATTACCAACTCACGTAGACACTGGTAAAGTAGCCTCACATTAACCATGTGGAGAATCACCTAAAATTCCATAATTTGAAAACACAGCATAAAAGTGGGAAAAGAATGAAGTTAGAAGATATCAAAACAAAGTCCAGGAGTTCCTGTCGTGGTGCAGGGGAAACAAATCTGACTAGCAACCATGACGTTGCAGGTTTGATCTCTGGCCTCGCTCAGTGGGTTAAGGATCCAGTTGTTGCCGTGAGCTGTGGTGTAGGTTGCAGACTCTGCTCAGATCCCGTTTTGCTGTGGCTGTGGTATAGGCTGGCGGCTATACCTCTGATTCGATCCCTAGCCTGGGAACCTCCATGTGCCGCAGGTGCAGCTCTAAAAGGCAAACAACAACAGCAAAAACCAAAATCCATTTGATTCTTAAATGATATCCAGTGATTCCAGGCTCAGATATCTAGTTTCTCTGGGCTGGGAGCAATGTATGCTTCCTAGCGTGAAGGCTGGAATGCTTGTGGGTTTTAATTTTCCCTCAAGTAAAGGAAAACGTGATTGTTATTCAGAAAACTTTTTAATCATTGTTGATTAAAATATCCACTAGCAGAAGCCTGCAGCCACGATTTCCCAATATTAATTCAGTGTCTGTGAAATGTGTAGTCTTTACAGCTCCCAGTTCAAGAAAGTCAGCGAATAGCAAACAAAAAAATCAACCACCAGAATGACACAAGGGGCCAAATGGAAGTCTGGAAAAATAAAACCCCAAACAAAAAGGCTTAAGGAAATACTAGCTTTGGTCTGCTTTTTATCTTATTTTATTTTTTGGCTGCATCCATACATAGCATATAGAAGTTCCTAGGGCCAGGGATCGAATCCAAGCTGCAGTAATGCTGGATTCTTAACCTTCTGCATCACAGCGGGAACTCCTCAGTCTACTTTTCAGAATCACCTGTACAAAGGAGAAGGCGCCCCCGAGCATGCACTTACCATTCCCTCTACTTCTTCGTTGAATCCATCCACAGGGGCACACTCACTGGCATGGCCATAGCAGAAGCAGTTTCCTCGAACCACCATATCGTAAACCGCATAATAGTATTTTTCTCTGATTTCCATTCTGGAATCCAAAAGGTTATCTCCCAAAGTATGTAGTTTCACAAACTTGATTCTCAAATTGGTGATTTTTAAGAGATCTACAGAGGTCATCAAGAAGATGAAAAGTTTGATCAAAGAAGCAGGAATTCTTTTCCAATGAGACCACAACTCTTCTCTTTCGAGAAAGGCATGGTGAATAAAAATGGCTTAAGTCAAGCTTACCCCCCCTTTGCATGACCTACATGCACGTCATAGTAAAATTTAACCTAATGGGACAGTCTCTGGAAGAAAGTTCAGTTTCATGAGAAGGCCTTTTCTGTGCTGGATCTGTTGGCAGACTGATGTTTCAGGAGGAAGGGCGAATGCAGAGAAATTTGAGTACAGCTGCATGATGGCCAGAACCCGTGGGCACATAATAATCTAGACTATTGCCATACCATCTGGTTTCCACAGCAATTAGTATCAGTCCCCAAGTCATAAAATTCCTTTCATGGAGTTCCCGTCGTGGCTCAGTGGTTAACGAATCCGACTAGGAACCATGAGGTTGCGGGTTCGATCCCTGGCCTCGCTCAGGGGGTTAAGGATCCAGCATTGACGTGAGCTGTGGTGTGGTTTGCAGACGTGGCTAGGATCCTGCATTGTTGTGGCTCTGGTGTAGGCCAGCGGCTCTAGCTCCGATTAGAGCTCTAACCTGGGAACTTCCATATGCTGTGGGAGTGGCCCTAGAGAAGGTAAAAAGACAGGAAAAAAAACAAAAAAACAAAAATTCCTTTCAGGTGGGAAAGAATATATCAAAGCACTCCAATTCTCATTATTATTAAAGATAGAAATATTTTTGTATTTATTTTTAATTTTTTTTCCTTTTTAGGGCCACACCCATGGCATATGGAAGTTCCAGGCTAAGGGGTCTAATCAGAGTTGCAGCTGCTGGCCTCCACCATAGCAACACCAGATCCAAGCTGTGTCTGCGACCTACACCACTGCTTGTGGCAATGCCAGATCCTTAATCCACCGAGCAAGACCAGGAATCAAACCTGCATCCTCATGGATATTAGTCAGATTCATTTCCACTGAGCCATGATGAGAACTCGTGTGCTTATTTTTGGAGAGGAAAATACTATCTGAAATTTCCCACCATTTAGATAAAATCCAAGTTACTAAAATAGATTTAGCACTCCAGAATAACCACAACCCAGAGACTGAATATCTCAACCAAGTTTTGAAGCACCATTACAATCAAAACTTTTTTGGTCCTAATTTTACAACACAATCTACCAATATAATTGCTAGTAACATATAGTGGCATAAGGATAAAGGAGCTTAGTATTGGGATGTTGGGGCAAATTAATTTTTTTTCCTAAATAGAAGTTGCTTATAGAGCAATGTCTCTCTCTTTTTTTTTTTTTTGCTTTATAGTGTCGCACCTGCAGCACATGGAGGTTCCCAGGCTAGGGGTCTAATCGGAGCTGTTGCTGCCGGCCTAGGCCACAGCCACAGCAACACCAGATCCGAGCCACATCTGGGACCTACACCACAGCTTACCGCAACACTGGATCCTTAACCCCCTGAGCAAGGCCAGGGATCGAACCTGCAACCTCATGGTTCCTAGTCGGATTCATTTCCACTGTACCACAACAGGAACTCCGTTTTAGCTTTTTTTTTTTTTTCCCCCCAGACCAATGTCTCTTATTTTCTTTTCATCCTTTTCTTGGGTCTATAGGTCTATGGTTATTATGGAGTGGGGCTGTCAATATATTTTTAATTACTTGATAAACCTAGAATCATCCAACCTTCTTCACCAGTGTTTTCTAGAATTACTACATTGCTCTTGCTGAAGTGAACCCCCAAAACTGATTAGTCCACCCCGCCTCCCTTTAGCTCTGTGGCTAAAATTGCTCCTAAGCTTTACTTTCATCTCTGCTGATGGAGTCTTATAAACTATAACACAGGACAATGGGGGCATTGGTCCAAATGCACTGGATACTTTCAAAGCCCAGATACAGTTTTAAGCATTTATATGCATAGCTTACAATGGACACTATAGAAATAGCCGTAGGTTGAAAGAGAAAGTCCATGAGTCCATGCATTAAACTTAGGCTCTTTGTAAAAGCGAAAACTAAACAGAGACACTGTGGTACGACTTAGCTGAATGGAATTTATGAATGCCAACATTTCCTCCTGCACAAACGCTGCTGCATAGAATGAGCACAAGTGCCTATTGACAAGAGCCCCAACAACAAACTTGAAGAGCAGCTGGAGTATTTAGAAACCCTTGAGCTGATCTCTGTGGAAGCCCTCAAAAGAGCAAATATGCTCCCTCCTCATTCCCCTGCCATATTTAACATCTAAGCCTCGTATTGACTGTGATTCCAAGAGGCACAATCACTTTTGAAGTGAGTCCCAGAGGCCTTAACAATAAGGACAGCTAAAGAGATATTGTTCCCTTGATTATAAAAGTACATCCAAAGCATGAGCAGTTAACAGTGGGTGCCTCCTTAGGATAGAAATCGATTTTCTGCTATCATTTAACAGCCAAAGACAATAGAATGAAAATGGCAGCAACATTCTCCAAGTCCCGAAAATTTCACCTCAAAGAAGGAGACCATGAGTCCTTTGGGGGACCCAGGAGGTGTTGGTCACAGAACCTAAGTGGACACTTCTCGCAACTGGATTTTGAGAGCCAGGAGGGCAAGCCTCACAGAGCTCACTCTGAAATGGCACAGGCCCGAATGAAAGGGTAAATGGCAGGCCAGAGACAGTCTGGCCATGTGTAAAATGAATTTAAGTGGGGAAACAGCACTTTTCGGGTGATGTTACTTTATACATACATATACTATACATATATGTATACATACAATATACTCATATGATACAGAGTGATAAGATACTATGACCAGCCTAATTGCTTGAGGACTTATGACACGAGTCTTTCACTCTTATCCAAACATGTTCCCCATCAGTGAGGACTTTGATTACTGTCCATTTCAAGAGCTTCTGGTACAATGTGGCAGAGAAAGAAGGAAACCAAGAGGGTAGAGGTAGTACTGAATATTTAGGGCTGTAGCTGCGGCATATGGAGGTTCCCAGGCTAGGGGTCTAATCGGAGCTGTAGCTACTGGCCTACGCCACAGCCACAGCAACTCGGGATCCGAGCTGCGTCTGCGACCTACATCACAGCTCATGGCAACGCCAGATCCTGAACTCACTGAGAGAGCCCAGGGTTCGAATTCGCAACCTCATGGTTCCTAGTCGGATTCATTTCCCCTGTGCCACGACAGGAACAGGGGAAATATTTAGTACTGAATATTTAGATTCTGGGTAAGCATTCTTCCATGATTGCTGTTTTCCAACAAAGTTTCATTTGAAAACAAGCTTACTCTGTATCCTTGGACTGTAAGGGTCTTCTATTCTGAAAGCAGGATCTAAAGCACGAAATATCACCTAAAAATAGACAGCAGAGTAATGGGTATGTTTGCAACGATCAAACACTAGATTTTTCAGTAGATAGAATGGCAAACAAAATGGGCCAACAAACCTCTCCTTCCGTCGAGGGTTCAATGTCAGAATATCGGGAATCACAAATGATATCATCGACTTTCTTCATGGGGCCGGTGGGGATGCCGGGAAATGAGCTCTCACAGTCATAGGCAAAGTATCTGTACACACCCCAGGTTCTTCCAAAGTCGGACGATCGTTCTATCAGCATAGCGGCTGGACGGAATGTCTAAAGGCAGGGAAGAAGAGACGCATTAGATGTTTTTTTATTGATAATCTGCATTTGAAAAAAAGTCTCCGAGGAAAATATCCCTCAACAGTGAGACCCAAACCCTGACTGCATGCGGTTGGTATTTCAGACTGGGGCCAGATTTCAAATACCTCAAGCTGTTCTGTGGAGCCTCTTTTGCAGGGAAAGTGGCTTGCCTCTAAATTTTGCACTTTCTTCCACCCTACCAGAGACGACTTAAGCTGTTTCTCTTTAGAAGCTGATTATAAACAGGCCTTGAGAATGGGCATGTTTAGCCACCATGCCCATAATGTGATTCCTTGGTTTGAGTGCTCTTGCTTTCATTTGTTCATTTAATCATTCAGCAGATGTGTAATGACTGTGACGCAGTACCTGACAGGGGTCTGAGTGCTGGACCTTGTCCAATGAGGTACAGGCATGGGTGGAAATCATTTATAATACAATTTGTCAGACCCCATAGTAAAATCATATGCAGTGGGCTATGGGAAAACAAGACGAAGGGAATACTAACTCAAGAAGCTGGAGAACCCTGTAGTCCTCCCAAGGACGGCAGAGAGGGACTCAGATCAACACTTGAATGTGAACCTTCACCGCAGCATCATTCAAAATCGCCAAAAAGTAAAATCACTCAAGCACCCATCGATGGATGACTGGATAAACAAATGGTGGTTGGATACACGCCACAGACTATTATCCGGCAATAAAAAGGAATGGAATTCTGGTATTTCCTACAACATACATGAATCCTGAAAACATGAGTCTAAGTCAAACAAGTCAGACACAAAAGAATAATAAATGATTCCACGTATAAGAAATGTCTCAAAGAGGCAAGTATGCAGCGACAGAAAGCAGATCAGGGGTTACTGGGGCTGGGGGGAGGGGGTGATGGGGAACTATTGCTTAATGGGTACAGAGTTTGTATTTGGGGTGACAACCAAGTTCTGGAAATAGGTTGTGGTGATGGTTGCATAACATTGTGAATAAACCAACTGTCACTGGAACTGCACACATAAAAAATGGCTTAAAAGGCAGATTTTATGTTAGATATATTTTAGCATGCACGTGAGCATGCATGCGTGCATACACACACATACAGAGCTACGGAATGCTTATTTATTTATTTATTTTTTGTGTTTTTAGGGCCGCATCCGAAGCATATGGAAGTTCCCAGGCTAGGGGTCCATCGGAGCTGTAGCCACCAGCCTACACCACAGCCACAGCCACATGGTATCTGAGCCTCATCCATGACTTTCACCACAGCTCATGGCAACGCCAGATCCTTAACCCACTGAGGCAGACCAGGGATCGAACCACATCCTCATGGACACTAGTAGCGGTGGTGAACTGCTGAGCCACAATGGGAATTCCAGAGGTACGGAATGCTTTAAAGCAAAGATAGCATCAAACTAAATGGTGAAAGGGTAACTAGGTGTTTTCCAGGCAGTGGGTGAAAGTGGTTGCAGGTGGCAATAGGGGTTGGTTGGGGCAGGGTAGAAAGGAATTTGTCGCCTTGCTAAGGGGTTTACTTTATCTTTTTTTGGCAGCTGGGGTGTCACTTTATCTTTACGCAATGAAAGGGAACATTTAAGTGAACAGAATGCAATGATCAGGTCGCACTTGAGCAAAATAACTCTATCAGGGTTATTGGACACAGACAGAACAAGAAACAAGGGAACCAAGTGACAGGAGAAAGATGAAGGTCTTAACTCAAGCATTACAGTGGGGATAGCGAGAGAGGGATGGAACCGACCACTCTGAAAGTGAAAGTAAAACATATTGAATTACTCTTGGTGATCAATTAGATTCCAGTAGAAAGGGAAGGAGAGGAAAGAAACAGGAACCTTAGGGCTTGGGTAGCTGGGGCAGGGTGCTGCTACTAACAGACACAGAAGAGAAGCAAAGGCAATGGGTTTGGTCTAGTTACAGGTAAGTTCTCCACATGGAGACGTCCACCGGACAGCTGGCAACAGCGGTCTGGACACAGCTTCGAAAATGGAGCTTGCACTATGGATTTGGGAATTGCTACAAACATACAATGTGGAAACTTCCAAATATGCACTTTTCCCCAAAAAAAGAAAAGGGCAAGATAAAAGAAAGCCAAAGTTGGTGCTCTGGGAAACTGCATCAATAAAAGGCTAGATGAAGACAAAAGAGCAATGTTGGGAACTGCAACCACATTATTTCATTTAACCTTCTGTTACGGGCTGAATGGTATCCTCCCCAAATACTTAATTTTTTTTTTTTTTTTTTTAATTCTACGGCTCTACCTGTGGCATATGGAAGTTCCCAGGCCAGGGAATGAATCCAAGCCATAGATGTGACCTATGCTGCAACCTCGGGAATGTTGGATCCTTCCTTAACCCACTGCCCCAGGCTGAGGATGGAACTCGCATCTCTGGGGTGATCCAAGCTGCTGCAGTTGGATTCTTTTTTTCTTTCTTTCTTTCTTTTTTTGTCTTTTTGTCTTTTCTGGGGCCGCTCCCGCGGCATATGGAGATTCCCAGGCTAGGGGTCTAATAGGAGCTGTGACCACCGGCCTTTGCCAGAGCCACAGCAACGCCAGATCTGAGCCATGTCTGTGACCTACACCACAGCTCACGGCAACGCCAGGGATCGAACCCACAACCTCATGGTTCCTAGTTGGATTTGCTTCGGCTGCACCACAACAGGAACTCTCTGCATTGGATTCTTAACCCACTGTACCCAGGCAGGAATGTCCCTCCCCAAATTCTGATGTTGAAGACCTAATCCCCAGTAGCGCAGGATCTAAATGTATCTGGAGACAGAGTCTTTAAAGGGTCATTAATGGGTCATTACAGTAGGCCCTAATCCTGTATGACTGGTATCCTTATAAGATAATATCAGGACACAGACAAGTACAGAGGAAGACCAGGCAAAGACACAGGGAGAACACAGTCATCTGCTACCAAGGAGAGAAAGAGGCCCCAGGAGAAACCAACCCTGCCAACACCTTGATCTCAGACTTCATGCTTCCAGAATGCTAAGAAAATACATTTGTCTTGTTTAAGCCACCCAAGTCCGTGGTACTTTGTTATGGCAGCTCCTCAGGAAACCAATACATCTTTGCAACCCATTTTTCCGACAGACGAGGAAATTGAGGCTGGGAGACGTTAACTAACTTGCCAGCTGTTGGCAGAGAGATTTCAAACCCAGGCTAAGCCCAAGATCTTTCTGCCTCGCTGGCTAATGGCATCAGAGAAGCCTGAAAAATAGATGGCAGAGTGGAAGGAGGACAGAGGCAAGAATCCTGGAAATAGACGCAGGATGGAGATTTAGGAGGGTGTGGTAAGCAGGACCACTGGAAATAAGATGTGAAGCAGAATGAGCACTAGAAATAGGCAGCACTTCCACAGCAATGAGCAGGTGTATTCTGTGAAGTGCAGTCAGATGGCAGTGGAGGAACATCAAGAAAGCTAAGGTGACCTAGCAAACAGAATCTGAACGCAGACACTCACTTCTGAATTCACACCTATGCTGGACTCACACGTATAGAGAACAAGCTGGTGATTGCCAGTGGGGAGCAGGGGAGGGACTGGGAGGTACCATCTATTGGGTGTAAGACAGGCTCAAGGAGGTATTCATGGGGCATACTGCTGATATTTTGTAATAACTCTAAATGGAAAGTAATCTTTAAAAACTGTATAAAAATACATTTTTTTCTTTTTTATGGCCATACCTGTGGCATACGCCAGTGCCCAGGCTAGGGGTTGAGTCGGAGCTGCAGCTGAGGCCTACGCCGCAGCCAATGGCAATGCCAGATCTGAGCCGCATCTGCGACCTACATGGCAGGGAGGCCAGGGATTGAACCTGCATCGTTATGGAGACTACATCAGGTTCTTAACCCACTGAGCCAAAAAGGAAACCCCTAAAAATAATTTGAGATCAAATGTAAGGGGCCATGGTGGCCAATACAAGTATTTGAACAGGACTGAGAAAATATGTAAAAATAAAACAAATGTTCAACAGAAATTTGGGTGATAGCAAAATGGTGAAAACTAGTACACGCCCACGTGTCCTTGCACTTTAATAATCCTGATAGCTTTGCTCATGGATAAAAGGAGACAAGGTTAAGAAAATGGAAGGTCACATTTTGATAGATTCTTTGACTCCTACATTTACTAGTTGCTCAGGTTTGATTTTGTTGCCAATTCAGAAACACAAAATGATACTTTATAAAACCCAAGAGGGCATTAGACTAAGAATTTTAAACTAAGAGGGGAAAAAACCCATTAACAAAATGAACCAGGGCAAACTCACCATAGGACTTGCCTCCTGGGTGGTGACACTTAGATGAGCTAGTATCTCTGTGTCGCAAGGGGGCAGAAGGAAAAAGCCCTACAGCCATTCCTGGCTGTGCTTCCTTCTCCCTCCCTTCTGGGACCTTCTGAATCCCAAAGAGCCATTGGTGAGTTACCCAATTTCCTGTGGAGTCAAGAAGCTGCTACAAACCGGGACAACATATTATACCTACACGACAGAAGGCTTTCCACACTCTCTGCTGAGTCATGAACCTTCTCAGGCCTCACATGGCCGCAGGGCCACCTCTGAACTACTACTAAATAAAAGAACTCCGAGTTTGGAAACATCTGGTGATGTGTAAAAACAGACTGTGGATGTGCTAACTGGACTTTGCGAGTCTAAGAAAATCCAACCCACGCAGGAATCAGCCATCTCCCTGCAAACACACCCCTCTTCCTCGTCCTCTTCCTGTTCCCACCACTCTCAGCGGTGTCATCTTCCAATTCCCTAGCTTGTACATCTCAGTGATTTTTTTTTTTGGGGGGGACATATTTTGTCATCTGGGTTGACATTGCAGTACTGAAATTTGTATGTTTTTATTTTCAATTTTATTTATCAACAGACTTTATTTTTAGAGATGTTTTAGGTTTACAGGAATATTAAGCAGAAAATAGAGAGCTTACGACCATTCCACCTCCAGCTTCCCTTGTTATCAATATCTGGCATCAGTGTGCTTAATTTGTTATGATTGATTCCAACAATATTGATTGTAATAATACTAATGTGCTATTACTAACCCAAGTCCACAGTTCACATTAGGGTTTACCCTTTGTGTTGCACGTTCTGTGGCTTTTGACAAGTGCAAAGTGTCACAAATCCACAATTACAGTATTATAGAGAGAAGTTTAACTGCTCTAAACATCTTTTGTGCTTCACCTATTCATTGCTTCCCACTGATTTTTTTTTGCTATTTTTACTTTTTACTTTTATGTGTTTTAAAATTATTTACTTATTTGGAGTATAGCTGACTTACAACACTGTTAGTTTCAGGTGTACAGCACAGTGATTCAGTATATATATATACTGAATATATATATATATATATATTCCTTTTCAGATTCTTTTCCCATAGGTTATTACAGAATATTGACTAGAATTTCCTGTGCTATACACGAGTTCCTTGTTATTTGTTTTCTAATTGAAGTATAGCCATCTCAGTTAGCTTTTTTAAATTTTTAAATTTTGGAGTTCCCGTCGTGGCTCAGTGGTTAACGAATCCGACTAGGAACCATGAGGTTGCGGGTTCGATCCCTGGCCTTGCTCAGTAGGTTAACGATCCGGTGTTGCCGTGAGCTGTGGTGTAGGTTGCAGACGCAGCTCGGATCTTATGTTGCTGTGGCTCTGGTGCAGGCTGGCAGCTACAGCTCCGATTAGACCCCTAGCCTGGGAACCTCCATATGCCGTGGGAGCGGCCCAAGAAATGGCAAAAAGACCTAAATAAATAAATAAATAATAAATAAATAAATAAATTTAAAAATTTTTATTTATTTTTCCTTTTTAGGGCCACACCCGTAGCATATGGAGGCTCCCAGGCCAAGGGGTCTAATTGGAGCTCCAGCTGCCGGCCTATGCCACAGCAATGCCAGATCGAGGCATGTCTGTGACCTACACCACAGCTGACAGCAACACTGGATCTTTAACCCATTGAGGGAGGCCAGGGATCGAATCTGCAACCTCGTGGTTCCTAGTCTGATTCGTTTCTGCTGTGCCTCGACGGGAACTCCCTTTTTTTCCCCCATCTCATTAAGTGTTGATGCATCCCTTTCCTTACCCTGTCTTCTACTGTTCTGCTTTTTTTTTTTTTTTTAAATGTGGGCATCCTAATTCCCAAGAGAGCTTTTTTTCATTAAAAAAAATTATTATAGTTGATTTACAATTTACTCTGTAGAGCAGAGTGACCCAGGCATAGACACACACACACACACATTCTTTTTCTCATATTATCTTCTAACATGTTCTATCATGAGTGATTGGCTATAGTTCCCTGTGCTATACAGCAAGACCTCACTGTGCTTTTCTGCTTCTAATCTTTTTCTAATTCATGGCTGAACCTTTGATTCTAAAGAGTCCAGATGATGCCCTTTGGAAGAGAGAACTCCTCGTCTCAGCACGGACTCTCTCAGGCAGCAGCGTCAGAAGGTGGCACAGTTGGCAGCAAGGGGAGAGATGTGGTTAGGAAAACCTCTCTGAGTCACACTGCCAGCCAGGACCCTGGGATACAGGAGGTGGCTCCCTCCTACTTGAGCACCAATGGTTGGCTATCACAAAACATGAAGGCAACATCCCAGGGTTGAGTCTCAACTCTGCCAGGCTGAGGGCATGGCCAGAGATGGGCCAAGGAGTGGTTTAGAGAAAGTCCTCTCAAGTGTCAAAGTAACCGCCCCCTCCCCTCCCCCCCCTCACACACACACACACACACACACACACACACACAAGCAGCAAGAGCAGGTTCCTTGGAGAGAAGCAAGGGGATGAAGCACTCAGGCCTGGGACTGGCCACCCAGCATCCCTCCTAGTCACGTTCCCGCTGCCACATCTACCCCTGCCCCTTGGCCTTCCGGGCTTGGGCAGAGGATAGCAGAGAGACGTTCGAGGCTACCCACCCACTGGGGAAATCTACCCCTGGCACTTTTTCCAAACCTGAGAGGGTGTAGATAAGGCCCCCACCTCCAACTGAAAACGATTCAAATGTGATCTTCATCTGAGAAGCAATAAGTAAATCATGGGTTTCGTGTGCGCCAACATGTACTTTAAGCCATGTGAGGCCTGTCATTTCCAGGCAGCTGCTTAGGACGAAACAAAGGGACTTTGTACCGAGACATTCCCTAGTCCTGGAGTCATTTTACATCTCCAAAAGAGAAAGGATGGGAAAACGCCACAGTGAAGGAGGCGTGCACATTTCTTAAGGAACTGTAAGGCCGTTCCCACAAATTGTGCAAAACCTTGAAAACTAAAGATAACACACTTCCTTTTCAGTTTCCAAACTCGGCACTAAAACATCAACACAAGGAAGCAGGGATTTACCCTCCAGATGTTTTATTGTGGTTTTGGGAGCAAGTCAGAGCTGCCTCTCTCCATGGGGAAGTAAAAAGATAGCTAATAAAAAGTCTCCAGTCAATCATCTTATTTTATTTTTTGTCTTTTTGTCTCTTTTCTAGGGCCACACTCATGGCATATGGAGGTTGCCAGGCTAGGGGTCTATCGGAGCCATAGCCACCAGCCTATGCCAGAGACACAGCAATGCCAGATCCGAGCCGTGTCTGCGACCTACACCACAGCTCACGGCAATGCCAGATCCTTAACCCACTGAGTGAGGCCAAGGATCAAACCTGCAATGAATTCTTAGTCAGGTTTGCTAACCACTGAGCCATGATGGGAACTCCGAGTCAAATCATCTTAGAAAAGTGGCTCTCTTATTGCCATCAAGACAGAGTGTCTATTAAGCGTAGTTATTCATACCCTTCTTTAAAAGTGGCTTGATTTATCCCAATTTACAGCAACAATAATGTTTAAGTTCCTACTGAGACCAACTTTCAACAGCCATCCACTTTTATTATTATTATTATTTTTTGTCTTTTTCGCCATTTCTAGGGCCACTCCTGCGGCATATGGAGATTCCCAGGCTAGGGGTCTAATTGGAACTGTAGCCACCGGCCTACACCACAGCCACAGCAACGTGGGATCCAAGCCGTGTCTGCAACCTACACCACAGCTCATGGCAACGCCGGATCCTTAACCCACTGAACAAGGCCAGGGATCGAACCCGCAACCTCATGGTTGCTTGTTGGATTTGTTAACCACTGCGCCATGACAGGAACTCCCAGCCATCCATTTAGAAAGAGGAATTACACAGGGCTCTCATTGGTAGGAAAGCCATGGATTCCTTACCTTGAAGGTCATTATGAGATGAGTAAAATGGAATTCTGCTTCCAAATCCAACTGGATCGTTACATTTTCCACACCTAAGAAGATTTTTTTTTTAAAAAAAGAGACAAAAGGAAACAGCAAGGTAAACAGGAACATCTGTGAACAATTGAGATGATTTTCTTAAACTATCTTTATGCTCCTCATAGAAATTCTTTCTGTAGTCCATCGTCAGCTGATGATAACAGAGTGATAAACCTCTGGCTCTACTTAGGTGATAAAGCACATGTCAGAATGATTCTTCAGTTGCCTGAACATCGTGCAACATACTCAATCTGCTACCTGAACCAGAATGCCTTTAGTTGCTATCATGAAAGACTCTTTTGGTCAGGGAAAAAAAAAAAAAAAAGAAGTCTTCCCAACCCTCTAAGCCAAAGGACTCTCAAAGGGGAAACAAGAAGGGGCATTTCCTGTGCACAGGAGGGGTTCGGCTTGGGGTCCAAGGCACAGAGTCACAGTCCTCTTCCAGCAGAAACACAAATACTCGCTTTTTTCTACGCAGCAGCAAAGAAAACAAATACAAGTCCACCACATATGTTAGCTCCACTCCAGTTTAGAAAAACCTATCCCCAATGGAGAAGCCTTTGGATGCATTTCCACCATTGAAAAACAATGCCAAAGAGACAAAGACTGGGTCAAATAAATAAACTGGCCCAGAACAAATACTAATATCTCCCCTTTCAGGGGAGAGCCTGAACAAACAAATGGGCCTTTGCACTATGCCCTGGGGGTCGACCCGTCCTACGTTAACTGGCGAAAAAGGCCACTGGAATTCCTGAGACAGAAAACACCTCCTCCCCAATCCCTTGGGCCCTCAAGCCTGCCCATTTGGAAAAGGACACCTTTGCATGCTTCCCGTGCTCGTGAGAGCTTTTGGGGGTCCATCTATTGGAGCAAAAGAAGTCTTAAATGCAGGAAGACAGGAATGTGTCAGAATGAATCATGTCACAGGCTGGTGTGTTTTCAGGAAATCAGTAGGACTTTTGAAATAAACTCTCCCACTGGAAAACTGCCAAGCCAATTGGGGGTGGGGGTGGGGGAGGGGGGAAGTGGTCCCTGGAACGGATATGAGTTAGTTGGAATGTTAAAGAAAAACATTATCATCACACGAACTAACCTTATCTCACTTATTAAAAAGAGCCGTATTGCAAACTTACTCTCAGCGTATCTTTTTGAGCGAAATGTTAGTGGAGCAACGCTGCCTCTCCTTTCCCAGGCTCTGAAAAACCTGCGCTATTTGCTTAAAATGAAGAGATAATGAAATAATGTAAAGTAGGAGAAAGACTGGGGCCTGTTCTGTAACAGAAGAACATATGTGGCCATGTGAGCTTTGAAAGAACATTCCATTGTAGATGTCTAACCTGATAAAGTACTGCAGGGATTTTGGGGGGTTTTTTAAATATGGGAAGAAAAATCCATGGAGTCAAGAAACGAGATCATTCCTCTACGGTGTATTTGATTTTTGTCAGACCCAGGAAAAAAGCATCATAAATGCGAAGTTAAAAGTAGCTGCACATGCCCAGCCCATTTCTGAGCTTGAGCATCAATAATTTAATGCGTCACGCAAAGCTGCACGTGGACAGCACGCAGAAAATAGATAAAATCGCATTCATAAAGAAAGTCTCCCATTGTGAACTATCAGACGACATAGAGATGACAGGGGACAGTAACAGTTGGTCTGGCTTTCTAAAGACTAAGTTCCATCAGTCTAATCTCATCTAATCTCTTGTGACAGAGTGACAGAGCCCTCAAGCCCCTCTATTTGAAAATCTCCTTTCTGGCATTTGGCTTCCCCTGCCCCACGAACGCAAAGCTGTAGACACTGATTAGCTCCTCGTGTCACCAAGAAAAACCCTCCTCTAGAACCATTGCCCATGATGAACTATTTGACTGTCTATCAACCCAATACTAATGTTGAGGCACTACAGAAATTCCCAGGTCAGGGATGGAACCCGCACTGCAGCAGCGACAACGCCAGATGGCTAACCTGCTGAGCCACCAGCGAACTCTGGGGTGTCCTTCTAACTGTCTTCCCATGTCACCGCAAGAACATGGACAGTCGGAAACATGCCACGTTTGCAATAAGCTCTCTGCTATTGCAGAAGTCCCCCATGGTTCAAGTGCAGATGTAGAGAAATTGCCCTTTCACACTCAATTATCAACTAAGAGGTCCTCCTCTAAGAATTAACAAGGCACTAATGGCTATATTTTCTGAGGTCTAGTCCATCTCCATCAAGTTGATAACCAATGGGGTCCCAAGGCTCCAAGTTTCCAGAAACCAATCGTTTTTTCGAAAGCATGTGCAATTTCATAATCAATGACAAAGACGTCTTTTAAGGGAGTTCCTCTTTACAGAATAATAAATGACTGCAAAACATCCCAAAGCTTTATAGGGCATCTAATAAAGGCATCTAGCAGTGGCCATGCTTTCCCCAGCCAGACTTAGATTCGCTGCTTTGAGATATTTCTCAAGAATACTATTTAAAAAAAAAAAAAGAAAAAAAAGATCTAACGGTACATTCACTGGTCATTAACAAACACCGTAACTCTCCCTTTCATCCCCAAATTTCAGCGTTCAAGTTTGAAACAAATAAATGCAAAACTAATTTGGGCTGAGTTTCACCACTCATAGTATCATGATATTTGACGGATTTATTAGACCAAAACCCAAAAGGCAATCAAAGGAAAAAGGATTGTATTTACACACTCACTGGAAACATTGACTTGGGGCCATTATCCATGTTGAGAGTCAAAAAAAAATTAACACATGTTCTTAGTACTATAATTAAGTGTCCTCTAGATGGAAGGAAGGTGGTAGGCACTGATTCTGCCCTTGGCTTTGGGATAGATCAAAATGGAAGATACTATGTCTCATGGAGGAAGAAGGGTCTGAGACAGTGCAGGGCCTTCCCACGCCCTCCCAGGACTGCCCCCAGCACATGCCCACACTCCCCAAGCCCCCTTGGGATGAAGACTATGAAATACTCCTTTGGTCTAGCATGAAAGACTTCTTTCTTATAGGAAGGGCATGTTTCAGGAAGAATGATTGATTTTACCAAGAGAAGTTAGGGCTTCAGGCAGTAAATCTGTCAAAGGCCGTAATTCCAGGATAGAGAAACCAGTGGTAATTACAAACACCCAGGAGCCTGTCAGCCCCTTCCAGGTGACCAATCACACTCCACAGGGCTTATTCCCACACCAACCACTTACCATTTTCGGATTGCCACCAAATCTTCAGGCGGTTTGGAGCAAATGTGGTGACCACATTTTCAATGAGATGACTGTCAGGATTAAGGGTTTCATGATAAGGATCTTGCGAGTCGCATATGAAGCATTTTTTGTCCTCCTGCAAGTAAAGTTGGTTTCATGGGTCTAGGAAGCAATCGCGCACACACACACAATCAAGCCCACAATACCAAAACCAAACCTACTTGTTTCAAGAGAAGTGAAAGTGCCAAAATTACTTAAATGACATATCACATCTTTCATTTTTTTTAACTTGCTGAGTATGAAATACTCCTGAAATTTTCCTCTACTCTTGCAAATTCAAGGTCAAAAGTAAAAGAAGGCATTGTTTCCACAAGCTATTAATTTAATCAAAATGAAATTTCTAGGCTTAAGCCTTAATCTCAATGAATAGCTGGAGAAGCTTACTCTTAAAGCAAAATGCAGCGGAGGTCTTAAGAGAACTTTTGCTGACATAAAGTAAGCTAAAAATGAAAGAAAAAAAGAACAATTCAATTGGCCTGATTTTCTAAAACCTATAGAAGACAGAAACCAAGTATTAGGCAGACATATTTAAGCAGCTTTGGGAACTACAGATCAAGATTTCTTAGCTTCTACTCTGCCTCAGCAGTGAATCAGGCTCGTGGCATGCAGGCCAACCTACAAACTGCTCAGAATATCTGGGAAGGGGTCACCAGGAGCCTTCCCAACATGTCCTACCACGTTGGGAGCACTGGAAACGAGGACCAACTCAAAGAACACCAAATTGGACCTAAACCAGAAGGAAGACAGACTTAATAAAATAGTTTTAAAGTGGCTTTGAATTTCTCGCTTCTCATTTTCCTCTCCCCTAAAATGGGGTCACAGCCACCCTGGCAGTTGGTCAGGAAAGTTAAAAGAGTCCTCTTTCCACTCCATCATGGTGAATCATAAACCGCATCCCTTAATAGTTCCCTTCGCCACATCAACTGCTGCTCTCTCCCTCAATCTTCTTTGCTTTTTTTTTTATGGCCTCACCTACAGCACGTGGAAGTTCCCAGGCCAGGGACTGCTGCGACAATGCTGGATCTTTTAACCTACTGCACCAGGAAGTTCTCGAACCTGTACCACAGGGACCAGAGCTGCTGCAGTCAGGTTCTTAACCCACATCACAGTGGGAACTTCCTCTCTCGGTTTTTCTAAAATGCATCTTCTTTTTTTCTTTTTTTTTTTGGTCTTTCTGCCATTTCTTGGGCTGCTCCCACAGCATGTGGAGGTTCCCAGACTAGGGGTCTAATCGGAGCTGTAGCCACCGGCCTATGCCAGAGCCACAGCAACGCGGTATCCAAGCCACATCTGCAACCTACACCACAGCTCACGGCAACACCGGATCCTTAACCTACTGAGCAAGGCCAGGGATCAAACCTGAAGTCAGATTCGTTAACCACTGAGCCACGACGGGAACTCCTAAAATGCATCTTAAGTCTGAAAATGATGCTGAGACTGAAATCTATAAAGACCCACATACATTTACAAACAACATTTATTTATTTATTATTTTTTTTTGTCTTTTGTCTTTTCGGGGCTGCACCCGTGGCACATGGAGATTCCCAGGCTAGGGGTTTAATCGGAGCTGTAGCTGCCGGCCTACGCCACAGCCGCAGCAAGGCCAGATCCAAGCTGCGTCTGCTCACGGCTCACGGCAACACCAGATCCTTAACCCACCGAGCAAGGCCAGGGATCGAACCTGCAACCTCATGGTTCCTAGTCGGATTCCTTAACCACTGAGCCACTACAGGAATGCCAACAAACAACATTTAAACAACACTGATCTCTTTATAAGAACAGTATCAACTCACTATATTTTTACATCTGTATTTATTTAGCTAGCTATAAATCATCGCCTTTCTCCTTAAAGGACCTAGAGAGTGGCAAGATGTTCTAACTAGAAAACTGAGGCCAGAAGTCAGGGATGCAATACGACCCTGGACAAAACACTTATGCTTCCTGCCCCAATTTTTATACCTGTTCAGCATTTGAGAGAAGTACACTTTCTCAGTGTACTTGAGCAAAGTCCCTTTCTTTAGGCTCTGATACTTGCGAAGTGCATGCCACGGTTTCCTGGCTGATCATATGAACATAGAGAGTCTGGCTCGACTTGCTTTTAAGACCAATAGTCGAATTCTTAGTCTGGTCAAGGCTGGTTTCGGGATCTGGTGATTCATTTACAGGATGTCCTGGCCTTTGAGCTAAATGTTAGCACAACATTTTAGGTAAAATTTACATGCTAATATTAGAAAAGGTAACATCCACTGCCTTCATTAACTCGTAGTCAAGGAAACTAATACCAGAGAACAATTACCAGAACTTAAAAAAAGTTTAATTATAGCCTCCATTCTAATCAGGAGGAAGCAGTCTAGACATCTCTGTATAAACCTGGAAGCAAATGAGTGGAATCCACTTTACCACATTCCTTTGGTTTAATTTTTCAGGTCTACAGAATGGGCTCTCTTTTTGCTTTGCAAAAGTGACTCCATTTTAAGGCATCTATATGCAAACCACACAACATTGCTCTTCCTCCTGAAGGGCAGATATAGGTCTGTGGAGTGACCAAATTTAGAGCAACTGGCTTGGAACTTGCCCTGCACTGGAGACAGCCCTTCTACTTTCGTTAAAGGCCAGATATCAGTCTCCTTTTAAAAACAAAAGAAAGGGATTCTGATTCTGGGTAGTTTATACTTTGTGTCTTTTAAAAAGAAATTAGTTTTATTTAAAATGCGTCCTTTTAAATCTAAGATCTGGGTCTACTTTTAGAAACAGATAACACTCTGAAATTTCATTTTTGGTCCTCCTCTATCAGGGTACCATGGCAACCAGGGCATTTTGAAAAAGCAGGCATCTGCTTCTGGTATCTAATGGAGGTAGATGGGAACACCACCAAAGGAGGAGAGAAAAACAGGTACAGTGATTCGAGCGACCTTGCTAAGCGTCTGTCTCTCAGTGCTGGAGTATCCTCCAACCAAGTGAAAGACGTGGGAAAAACTCACTATTTAAAAAAGAAGAAGATAAATCACCTCTTATACACACTTCCAAAGAGGAAAGGCTAAAAAACAAAACTAAACAAGACACGGGGCTTTTGAAGGCTCTGGGTCAGGGCACCGGGCAGGGGCCAGTTCTGTCTGCAGCCCTGTCTTTTCACACTGTGTGGCGGCGGCGGCAGGAAATGTTTGGCGGATGCAACTGTGCAAACTGAGATGTGGCAAAAGGGCGAGCTACCAGCCTAATCCCGGGGCTCCCTGGCTGCCGAGCTTCCTATCTGGAGAGCTGGCAGGATGCGGAGTCCCTTGGGCCTTCCCCTTTGGTCTGGACTGGAGGAGGCGCGCGGAGCCTGGAGCCATCTCTCCGCCCTCACCTGCAGGTGGCTGACGATGCAGTATGGCTCCGGCTTGTGAAGCCCGCAGGTCGAGGTCACCGAGAGCTTCTGCGCTCGGCCGATGAGAAGGTCGCCGGTGGCCGGGTAGCAGCTGCCCTCTGCGCAGCCGTAGCTGAACTCGGGTTCTTGAGCGCTCACTTGGGCTCCGCATAGGGCTGTGGAAGGGGCAGACAACAGCATAGGGCACAAGCAGAGAGCGGGAGTCCCAGCCATAGGAAAGGCAGGGGCGGGGACAGAGTAGATTCAGAAAAACGCAGAATACACAGAAAAGAAACACAATGGAGAGATGAACGAGGCCGGGGAAGGCAGGATGTGGACAGGAGGATACAGAACCAAAAAGAACAAACGAACATCAGGTTTGCCCAGCAGTGGACAGCACCGGTCCCTGGAAACCCGCCCACACTCGCGCCCACCCTGATCTGTCCCGGGAAGCAGCATCAGCCACACAAGGTGGAGGGGCAGACCGGCCACTTGGAGGTGCCTGCACCTGGGCTCAGGGAGGCAGATGGCCAAACGCCACACGCCTGCACGCGGTAGGCAGCCTGTGCATCCTCGGTGTCTGCGCAATTGCGCACACAGAAATTTGTGAGTGGAGGGGCTAGTGTGTGTGTGCACGCTCAGAGGTTGCAGGCACTTCGCCGGGGGAAGAGAGATGCTGGGGCTCGCCGGTGACGCCACTTTCTCGAGGGATGAGTGGACAGTCCCTGCGGCTTTGGATCGGCTTCAACAATTCGTCATTCCAGGGAAGCTCCCCGTCCAGCTGTTTCTGGCGCCATCCGGGGGCAAACGGCGATGGTTAATTAAAGCCACATGGCCCCAATCTGTTCCCAGGACTTAGTCTGTGCTCAGCTCGGGCACTTTTCCGGGAAATGGGCTCCTGGAGAGCCCTCCGCCTCATGGAGAACGATCCCAGCAATGGAGAGACCCACCGAGAAAGGGCCAGAGGTGCAAAGCACAGATCGGTGACCGCGGGAGCACCCTGAGCTCTGGGCACAGCCCCTGGGGAAGCGGTCGGTCGCACGAGATCCTCGCGCGCAGTCCTCGGCCACCACCGAGGGAGCTGTTGTTTAATTCCAGCGCAGAATTGCCACCCAGTCCCTCTCCTGATCCCCCTGGCTTCCACGAAGCTGGGTCCAACCGCTTGGTTTTTCTTCTCCCACGTCTAAGCCCACCACCCCCTCCCCACCTCTTCCTCGGAATTACCTAGGAAACTCAGCGCGAACACCTGGAGCCGCCCCATGTCCAGTGCCTGCAACCGAGGGGACAAGGCAGAGGAGGGGAGGACACCGCCGCCGAGCCGCCGGCTCTGTTTCCCCCGTCTTCCTTTCTGGAGAGGTGGAGAGAAAAAAGGCAAATGTTCAGAGAGAGGAGAGCGGCCCTCGCATTTCCTGCCGCTCCCACGGAAGCAGGGGGTGGGAGAGTGGGAAGAGAAAAATCGAGCCGCCACTTTGTTCTGCTCACCCGGCAGGACGAGCGCTCTCCCGGCGCCTGGCAGCCCCGGAGCCCAAAGAAGGGAATTAGAAAGTTTCGCCCTGGGAGGAACCTAGGGAGGCGCCTTTTGCTCATGCGCATACCGGGAGCCGGGGCGGAGGGGGCGGGTGCCCCCTACTTGGCGGGGAGTGGGTGAGGTCCAGATCCCACCCTCCCCCGTACCTCTTTTGTTTTAAGGCTGCATCTGCGGACGCGACGGGGTTGTGGCTCTTCCCATTCCCAGCGCAGGCTGCCTCCGGGTGAGCGACCCGAGCAGTGCGCTGGGGGCGGGAGGCGTCAGGGCTAGTCCCGGAGGTAGGTGTCTGCTCACGGGCGAGGGGGCTGGTCGGGACCTACCGCGAGCTCGTGCATTTACATTTGTAAGGAGTGAGTCACGTAAAGGTGCCCAATGCTGTAAACTCTCTCTGAGCGCTCGGGTAAGGCCAGTTAACCCTTTAGAAAGCCGGTTGTCTGGTTTGTTCCTGAGAAGCGAAGCCCGAAACGCCTGGTATCGCTGAGGCTGGGCTCGACATCTGATGTCTTCATTCGAAGGAAGTGCTCTCGGCTACGCACCAACTTAGGACGAGCCTGGAGCCCCTGCCACCCAGGTGGCCAACGCATTGAATTACCCATTTTTTTTTTTTTTAATCTACTTTTTACCCCAATCCAGATAGATGGCTTCAATTCAGGTAATTTCTCGAATGATACTGTTGGTAGTGATGCTTTTTCTCTTGTCACCATGAAAGGGTGGGCTCAGCCGCTCACCTGAAGGTCTCTAATGAGATGTACTCCTCCACGAAGCACAGTCTAGCAAATCCTCCAGAGGAACTCCGCGGTGTACAGATGGTGAGGTGGGTGATGGGTCCGCTAAGGACGGGTCTCCAGCAGCAATGTGGTTGATCTGTCTAGTTAAATAAGGGGTAAATACGCTCTGACCCAGCTCCTGGGGGCTGGAGAGGGAAGAAAGGCTGGTGGTGTGATTCCCTCTTCCTGCGAATTAGCCCACTTCTGCTGCCTTAGCAATGGATGGAATCAGACCTTGAGCTCTATTTCGTCCTCTGGACAAAAGTACCCCCCCTCCCCCCAATCCCCACCTCTGCGAAGGAAGAATAGTTAGTTGTTAGTCCAGTCAGGAGATTTTGTTCTCTAATTAATCATCCGGGGGGTGGGGGGGGGGGAAGGGTTTAAGTGGCCAGTTGGTAGGCATTTAACTTAGCTGTAATGAGATAGGGCCCAGGAAGTTTAATCATTAGACCATAGAGTAAGCTGCTTTTTGAGTTTATCTCATCGTTTCCACTGAGGGAGGCGGGAGCCTCAGGTCTTGGTGATATATTAATTATTCACCTAATCAGCACTTGCCCTGCTGCAACCTGGGGAGATTTTTGCCTCCGTCCAATGCTCAGGCTCCTTGGGGCTGTGGCTCAGCAGCCCTGAGCACTGAATGCTCTTGTGAGGGTCCAAGATTTTGATGGAGGGTCTTCAGAATTTATTTTTTTATTTTTATTTATTTTTTGTCCTTTTGCCATTTCTAGGGTGGCACCCACAGCATATGGAGGTTCCCAGGCTAGGGGTCTATTGCAGCTGTAGCCGCCAGCCTACACCAGAGCCACAGCAATGCGGGATCCGAGCCACGTCTGCAACCTACACCACAGCTCACAGCAATGCTGGATCCTTAACCCACTGAGCAAGGCCAGGGATCGAACCCGCAACCTCATGGTTCCTAGACGCATTCGTTAACCACTGAGCCATGACGGGAACTCCAGAACTTAATTTTTTAAAAAAGATTCACAGGCAAATGTCTGTCCCTCTGTGGAACTTTTGATACCTCGAGCCAACATTGCTTACAGTTTCTCATCCATACACATTGCAGGCAATGTTCGCTGCTGCCTCTGCTGGGAGACCAGCCTCTGACCTCACAGCAGCAGAGCTGTCGCAGCTGCTTGGCAATTCTGTCTGTCCCTGGCTGGTGTCCTCTCCTCCTAGAGGACAAGCGCCTTCAACACCCTTCTAACATCCCTGTTCTCCTTACCTTTTCACTTTCAGTAGCAAACAACACTGCTGGAAAAATCAGGTGTGCCGGGTTTTGTTTTTACATGTATATATTCAAGGATACAGTTGGTGGGGTTTAATAACCCTCCTTCTGAGCACTCCATCTATGAATTTATCTGTCTCTATTCCTACTCTTCTCTCTTATACTTCTGCCCTGAAAATTGTGCCCTCCTCTCACCTCCTGGGAGCAATGCTGTCACATACAAACCTGCTGATTTCTCCCAACTTAAGGGGGGAACCCCAAACACTTTATTCTGCACATCTACTCCTTTCCTCCCTTTGACTTCCTAGCCCAGGTTCTTGAGCGGACAGTCTGCACTCACTCGGTTTCTTCCTGGTTTCTCCTCCATCTCTGTGTCAGAAGGCTTCCATCTCCACCACTGGTCTCAGTAACGACTCTCAACCCTCAAACTGCCGCACGCAATGGATATTCTATTTGAACATTTTTTGGCATGGGTTTCGCATGATTCCACCTTCTTGAGACTTTTCCTTGGCTCCCAGGACACAATTCCCTGGGACTAAAAAACTCTCCCACAGGACTGATACCCCCCGCCTCGTCCCCTATTCCATTTCTCTTTCCGTCCCCTGATCCCTTACACATTAGTGCTCCCAAAGGGTCTGTCTCCAGCTTTTCCCTCTTCCCTCTACACATTTTCTTTGTATCTTTTTTGGGGGGTTGGGGGGCTGCACTTGCAGTGACCTCATCAACTTAGCGTCTTTGTGGGGTTTTGGGTTTGTTTTTGGGTTTTTTTTTTGTATTTTTAGTGAGCATCTTTGAAGCCCCCACTTAAACATGACTTCCTCTCCTCCTTTTGCACCCCAACTCTGTCTACCAGCACCTTGTAAAACTATTTAGCATCCGTGACATAATCGTTTAACTATTTGTTTATGCCCTTATCTTCCTTCTTTAGACAGTGAGACAAGGACCAGTGCTGTGTAACATTCCTTTGTGCATAAGTGCTGTCTGATGTGACGTGGGGCACATCTTAGGTGCTCAATAAATGCTTCTGGAATCAAAGTAAATAAAGTCTAGTCTCCCTGTTTTAAAAACTTTCTTAAATCTGAAGACCTCTAAGTGTCCACGTTCACCTAACAAATTGCCAAAGACAAAATTATATTACCAGACTTGAGTTGATAGTAGGAATACTTCTAAATTTCACCCATGAACAAATTCTTTCTCTGTTAGATTTCATACCAATTCCTCTGACTTTTTATTTATTTTTTGTCTTTTTGCCTTTTCTAGGGCCGCACCCGCGGCATATGGAGGTTCCCAGGCTAAGGGTCTAACCAGAGCTGTAACCGCCGGCCTACACCAGAGCCCCAGCAACAGGGGATCCAAGCTGTGTCTGCAACCTACACCACAGCCCACAGCAACGTCAGATCTTTAACCCACTGAGGGAGGCCAGGGATCGAACCTGCAACCTCACGGTTCCTAGTCGGATTCATTAACCACTGAGCCACGACGAGAACTCCCCTCTGACTTCTGAAGATGTTACAAGTTTAGGACGCATGAATCCATTAGTGAAGCCCATGGATGCTTTACTACTGCCCACAGGAGTCTCTCGTCCTCCACCTGTGCTTACCTGGCATTATCGGCCTCAGCATAAGGCAGTCTACACTGGAGAGTCCTATAGCATCTGAATGGCAGAGGGGATTGCAAACTTTTGGCTGTTACATCACCAAGAATATGTGACAGTTATCTCCCTGAGGCATATTTTCGTTTGAGGAAATTAAAAAACAAACAAACAAACCAAGAAGTGCTTTAAAGATCACCTTTAAAGTCTAGAATGACACCTGTATGTCTCATTTAAAATCTTGCGTTGACAGAGATACAAGGACCTCACATTCTAGGCTTTGACAGTTAGGTCTTAAAACCTGGCTTTTTACATAACATTGTTCTCATGAATGACATGTGTTTGTTGTTTTGAAAATTAGATGGAAGTATACTTTGAGATTCAGAATCCATTTGGAAAAATTCAATGACCAGTAAACTTCAGGACAAAAATCACAACACTATCTAGATACTTTTATGTCAGGTATAAATTTATACTTTTTTTTTTGTCTTTTTGCCTTTTCTAGGGCCACTCCTGCAGCATATGGAGGTTCCCAGGCTAGGGGTTGAATCAGAGCTGTAGCCCCAGCCTACGCCAGAGCCACAGCAACACAGGATCTGAGCCACGTCTGCAACCTACACCACACCTCACGGCAATGCCGGATCCTCAACCCACTGAGTGAGGCCAGGGACTGAACCCACAACCTCATGGCTCCTAGTCGGATTCGTTAACCACTGCACAATGACAGGAACTCCAGAAATTTATACTTCTGTGTTAAGTGTCCTTGCCTTGGCTCTTTGAGGGCAAGGACTGTATTTTAAGGGATTTGTATTCCCATAAGGTGGCAATTTCTGGTGTATTGTACATACTCAGTATCTACTTGTTGGATACGTAAAATTGAATAACCTTAATTATAACCATTAAGAGAGCACATGTCATTAATATCACCAGTAATATAAAATGGAAACCATCAGGGCCTGAGTCAGGTATTTTCAGCCCAGGACCTTACAAAAGAAACTGCTGCTTGGGCTGATATTAACATTCCTTTATCTGGTAGTAGCACCTAGGTTTGAGGTGAATAGTTCTTTCACATGTTCAGCATACATCATTGGATAGGGCACATCCTTTCATGGGCTCCAGACTAATCCTTGCATTTCCATCTCCTCCTTCTCAGTAATTGGTTCAAGGATGGGCATGCAACTCAAATTTTCCATTTAGGGTGACTTTTGAGATTTTTGTGGGAATTACTGAGATTTTCATGGGACAAAAGAAAACCTCTCCCCCCAGACATGAAGTTATATGGATGTTAGCTTGGAACTGGTAGAGGCTCTTTTGAGACAGGACAAACATGGAGGAAAGCAGAACTAAGGGAAGCAATAGGGCAGATCCCTAAGGACCACCTGGGAGTATCTTGATCCAGCTATACCTGAAGCCAGAAGTTATTACCTTGGCCAATCAATTTTTCTGGATATGTAGTTTAAGAGAGTTATAAACCTTTGTTGTTTTTAGCCTGAGATCTGGGAGATTTTTATCTTTTTAACTGCAAAAAATTCTAGTTGATTCTGACTGGTTCAGGCAGCTCTTTATCAATAGTCTTAAAAATAGTCATCTGTCATCTCTGGGACAACATTAAACACACCAACATTTGCATCATAGGGGTCCCAAAAGGAGGAGAGAGCGAGAAAGGGCCAGAGAAAATATTTGAAAAGATTATAGTTGAAAACTTTCCTAATACGGAAAACACTAGAGTTGAGGAAGTGCAGGGTTCCATACAGGATATATCCAAAGGGGACCATGCCAAGACACATATTAACCAAACTGACAAAAATTAAATACAAAGAAAAAATATTAAAAGAAACAAGGGAAAAGCAACAAATAACATATAAAGGAACCCCCTTAAAGTTATCAGCTGATTTTTCAGCAGAAACTCTACAGGCCAGAAGGGAATGGCAAGATATATTTAAAGTGATGAAAGGGAAAAATCTTTAACCAAGAATGTTCTACCCAGTGAGGCTCTCATTCAGATTTGATGGAGACATCAAAAGGTTTACAGACAAGCAAAAGCTAAAAAAATTCACCACCAAACAAGCTTTACAATAAAGGCCAAAGGAACTTCACTAGGTTGAAACATGAAAGTAGGAAATTATCCACATACAAATATGATATCAACACAGCCATCTTGGAGTTCCTGTCGTGGTGCAGCAGAAACAAATCTGACTAGGAACCATGAGGTTGCTAGTTCAATCCCTGGCCTTGCTCAGTGGGTTAAGGATCGGGCATGGTGGTGTAGGTCACAGATGTGGCTCAGATCTGATGTTGCTGTGGCTGTGGCATAGGCCGGCAGCTCTAGCACCAAATGGACCCCTGCTTGAGAACCTCCATATGCTGGGAGTGTGGCGCTAAAAAGCAAAAAACAAAAACAAAACAAAAAACCTCAGCAATCTTTTTTTTTTTTTTTAATTTTAGGGCTGCACTTGCAGCATATGGAAGCTCCCAGGATAGGGTTCAAACTACAGCTGTCAGACCATGCCACAGCCACATCAATGAGGGATCTGTGCCACATCTGCAACCTACCCCATAGCTCAAGGCAATGCCAGATCCTTACCCCACTGAGCAAGGCCAGGGATCGAACCTGCATCCTCATGGATACTAGTCAGTTTTGTAATCCACTGAGTCACAATGGGAATTCTAAAACCAGCAATCTCAAGAAGAGAGCATGAATGCAGAAAAATGAAAATGCATTTGAAATTAAGAGACCACTAGCAACTTAAAACAATTTTGTATATATGTAGAATGCTACATCAAAAAAAAAACAAAAAAAAAACTCATAGGAACAAAAAAACCCAAAAAACTACAATAGACATACTCATAAAAAGAGAAACAGCAACTTGAACACAGCTCTAAAGATAGTCTTCACATCACAAGAAAAGAGAAGAAAAAAGGAGGAAGGAAAAAGCCCAACTAAAAAAAAAAAAAATCCAAAACAATTAAGAAAATGGAAATAACCACATATATAGTGATAACTACCTTGAATGTAAATGGATTAAATGCTCCAACCAAAAGATATAGACTGGCTGAGTATGCACATGAAAAGATACTCAACATTGCTAATTATTAGAGAAATGCAAATCAAAATTGCAATGAGGTACCACCTCATACAAGTCAGATTGTCTATCATTAATAAGTCTACAAATAATGAATGCTGGAGAGGGAGAGGAGAAAAGAGAATCCTCCTACACTGTTAGTGAGAATGTAAATTTGTACAACCACTATGGAAAACAGTATGGAGGTTCCTCAGAAAACTAAATGTAGAACTACCATATGACCCAGCAATACACCACTCTCTGGGTATATATCCAGACAAAACTATAACTCAAAAAGATAATGCACCCCTATGTTCATAGCAGCACTATTCACTATACCCAAGACATGGAAACAACCAAAATCTCCATCAACAGATGAATGGATTAAGAAGATGTGGTACCTATAATGGAATACTACTCAGCCACTAATAAGAATGAAATAATGCTCTTTGCAGCAACATGGATGAAACTAGAGATTCTCATACCAAGTGAAATAAGTCAGAAAGAGGAAGACAAATACCATATGATATCACTTACATGTGGAATCTATAAAATGTGGCGTAAACGAACCTATCTACAAAACAGTAACAGTCTCACAGACATAGAGAACAGACTTGTGGTGGCCAAAGGGGGGGGGGGGTGGGAGGGACAGAGAGTTTGGGGTTAGCAGATGCAAACACTTACATGTAGAATGGATAAACAATAAGGTACTATTGTATAACACAGGGAAATATGTCTGTCATCTCCTGAGACAGACCATGATGGAAAATAATATAAAAAAGAATGTGTATACATGTATGACTCAGTCACTTTGCTGTGCAGCAGAAATTGACAGAACATTGTAAATCGACTGTACTTTAATTAAAAAAATAGATTGGCTGAATGGATATGAAAACAAGACCAGTATACATGCTGTCTACATGAGACCCACTTCAGAGCTAGGGACACATACAGACTAAAAGTGAAGGGATGGAAGAAGATAGTCCATGGAAATGGAAATCAAGAGAAAGTTGGGGTAGCAATGCGTATATCAGACAAAATAGACTTTAAAATAAAGAAGGTTATAAGAGACAAAGGAGGACATTAAAAAATGATCAATGGATCAATCCAAGAAGAAGATATAACAATTGTAAATACATACACATCCAATATAGGAGTACCTCAATATGTAAGTCATAAAAGGAGAACTCAACAACAACACAATAGTGGAGAACTTTAACACCTCACTTTCAGCAATGGACAAATTATTCCAAAATATTAGCAAACTGAATCCAACAATACATTAAAAGGATCGTACACCATGATGAAGTGGGATTTATCCCAGGGATGCGAGGACTCTTCAATATCGGCAAATCAATCAGTGTGATACACCACGTTAACAAACGGAAGAAGAAAATCCCTATGATCATCTCAATAGATTCAGAAAAAGCTTTTGACAAAACTCAACACCCTTTTTGACTAAAAAACTCTTCAGAAAGTGTGCATAGAGGGAACCCAGCTCTGTATAATAAAGGCTATATATGACAAACCCACAGCTAACATCATTCTCAATGGTGAAAAGCTGAAAGCATTTCCACTAAGATCAGAAACAAGGAATTCCACTCTCACCACTTTTATTCAACATGGTTTCGGAAGTCCCAGCCACAGCAGTCAGAGAAGGAAAAGAAATAAAAGGAATCCAAATTGGAAAAGAAGAAGTAAAACAGCTATTGTTGGCAGACACATGATACTAGATATAGAAAATCCTACTGATATTATGAGAAAACTGTTAGAGCTCATCAACAAATTCGGTAAAGTTTCAGGGTACAAAATTTATGTACAGAAATCTCTCGCATTCCTATACACTAACAATCAAAGATCAGCAAGAGAAATTAAGGAAACAACACCCAATACCATGGATTCAAAGAGAATAAAATACCTTGGGATAAATCTACCTAAAGAATCAAAAGACTGTGCTCTGAAAAATATAAGACACTGATGAAGGAAATTGAAGATGACACAGAAGGAAAGAAATAACAAGATCTTAAATTAGAAGAATCAATATTCAGCTTCGGTGCAATTCCTGTCAAGCTGCCAATGGCATTTTTCACAGAACTGGAACAAAGAAACTGAAAATTTGTTCGGAAACACACCGAGACTTTGAACAGCCGAAGTGATCTTTAGAAAGAAAAATAAAACTGGAGGAATCAGGCTCCCTGACTTCAGATTTTACTACAAAGCTACAGTCATCCAAATAGTATGGTATTGGCACAAAAGCAGAAATATAAATCATGGACTAGGATAGAAAGCCCAGAAATAAACTCACACACCAAAGGTCAATTAATCTATGACAAAAGAGCCAACGACATATGATGGAGAAAAGACAGTCTCTTCAACAAGTGCTCCTGGGAAAACTGGACAGTTACATGCAAAAGGATGAAATTTGAACATTCTTTTATACCATGCACAAAAATAAACTCAAAATGATTGAAGACATAAATTTAAGTCCGGAAACTATAAAACTCTTAGGGGAAAATATAGGCAGAACACTCTTTGACATAAACTGCAAAAATGTCTTTTTGGATCCACCTCCCAGAGTAATGAAAATAAAAACAAACAAATAGGCCCAAATTAAACTTAAAAGCTTCTGTACAGCAAATAAAACCGTTTAAAAAAACAAAAAGACAACCTACACAATGAGAGAAAATCTTTACAAATGAAACAACTGACAAGGGATTAATCTCCAAAATGTAGAAACATCTCATAAGCTTCATATATTAAAAAACCAACCCAATCAAAAAATGGGTAGAAGATCTAAATAGACATTTCTCCAAAGCAGACAGACGGCCGAAAAACACATAAAAAATATTCAATATCACTAATTGTTAGAAAAATGCAAGTCAAAACTAAGAGATACCGCCTCACACCAGTCAGAATGGCCATCTTCAAAAAGTCTACAAATAATAAATGCTGGAGAGGGTGTGGAAAAAAGGCAACCCTCCTACGCTGCTGGTAGGAATGTAGGTTGGTGCAACCACTGGAGAACAGTATGGAGGTTCCTTAAAAAACTAAATATGGAACTACTCTATGACCCAGCAATCTCACTTCTGGGCATATAGCCAGGGAAAACCATTCACAAGGGTACGTGCACCCCAATGTCCCTTTACAAAATAGTAAATGGATGAAGAAGATGTGGTACATATTTATAGTGGAATATTACTCAGCCATAAAAAGAATAAAATCATGCCATTTGCAGTACACAGATGGACCTAGAGATTATTGTATTAAGTGAAATAAGTCAAAGACAAGTATCATGAGGTCACTAATACATGGAATCTAAAAAAAAAAAAAAAAGATAAAAATGAACTTACAGAACATAAACAGACTCACTGACTTGAAAAACTTATGGTTACCAAAGGGGAAACGTTGAGGGGAAGGATAGATTGGGAGGCTGGGACTGGCATATGCATCCTACTATACATAAAATCCATCAGGAACAAGGACCTACTCTATAGGTCAGAGAAATCTATTCAATACTCCATGATGGTCTATATGGAGAAAGAATCTGAAAAAGAATGGCTATCTATGTATAGGTATGGCTGATTCACTTTGCCACACATCTGAAACCAACACAACACTGTAAGTCACCTATATGCCAATAAAATATAGTCGTCTATTCTTTTTTCTTTTGTCTTGTCTTTTTGCAATTTCTTGGGCCGCTCCTGTGGCATATGAAGGTTCCCAGGCTAGGGGTCAAATTGGAGCTATAGTCGCCGGCCTACACCACAGCCACAGCAATGCGGGATCCAAGCTGCATCTGCAATTTACACCACAGCTCACTGCAACGCCAGATCCTCAATCCACTGAGCAAGGCCAGGGATCGAACTCGCAACCTCATGGTTCCTAGTTGGATTCATTAACCACCGAGCCACGACGGGAACTCCCTCATCTTTCTATTCTTAAACATCTCAAAAGAACTGTCACAGTGAGAGAGTACCCAAGTCAATATATAAGACAGTCACTAAAACAGGTGGAAGAAGGCCTCAACCCTCTTCATGGGCTTTCTGCAAGGCTTCACACCCCTGCAAGAAGGTAGCAGGATCATCGTTTAGATCCAATGGGAGATGGGTAGGAACAAGTGCCCTCCTATCTATGCCCATGAATTCCAAGGTTGTTTTTTTAATTTCTAATCTACATTTAATAGGGATGCCATAGAAACACCCTAAATGGGGCAAGCTCTCTCAGTTCACTGTTTATTTTTTGTTTGTGGATTTTAGCATCTGGTTGCTAACCTCATTTAAAGATGACTAAGAGAGATTAATGTCTGAGGTAAGGCTAGTGCTCTTAAATTTTTTTTTTTTAAATAAGATTCATAGGAGATCCTGTTGTGGTGCAGCAGAAACGAATCCAACTAGGAACCATGAGGTTGTGGGTTCGATCCCTGGCCTCGCTCAGTGAGTTAAGGATTGCATTGCCATGAGCTTTGTTGTAGGTGGAAGATGCATCTCGGATCTGGCGTTGCTGTGGCTGTGGTGCAGGCTGGCAATTGTAGCTCGGATTAGACCCCTAGCCTGGGAACCTCCATATGCCACTTGTGGGGCCCTGGAAAGACAAAAGACAAAATAAATAAATAAACAAATAAGCACACTGAAAAAAAAAATAAGATTCATAGCAGCATTAACTTAAAAGTAGTCAATTAAACACCTAAAGACTTGAAGACTAGTCCTGAGCCCAATTTTCACTTTTCTGGTGTATCCTACCTTTACTTTCATTCATGAGTTCTCTACTTAGAGGAGGACAGTTATGAGTTTAAAAAATGCAAATACTTGCCAATTCACACTAAGATTCATGGCCCCCAAAAGCAAAGAGTGTTTTGGTCTGTTTCTCTGGTCAGCTTTTGTCACCTCTAATAGTTTATATTCAAACATTTTTATTTGTATAGTTGGAAGGTTAAGAAATAACCACAACAATTTACTATAGAAATATTTAAGATATTTTACATAAGATACTTAGACTAAACACACTAGCATCTAACATTTGATGTATATTAAGACTGCTTTAAGAAAAAATGTTTATTGAGAGTAACCGATGGGAGTTCCTGGGAGCTCAGTGGAAACAAATCTGACTAGGAACCAGGAGGTTGCGGGTTCGATCCCTGGCCTCACTCAGTGGGTTAAGGATTCAGCATTGCTGTGAGTGGTGGTGTAGGTCACAGATGCAGCTTGGATCTGGCATTGCTGTGACTGTGGTGTAGGCCGGCAGCTACAGCTCTGATTCTTCCTGTAGCCAGGGAACCTCCATATGCTGCAGGGGCGGCCCTAGAAAAGACAAGGAAGAAAGAAAGAAAGGAAGAAAGACCTTTCAAAAAAAAGAAAGTCACATGTCAAATTGAGTAGGCAACTAACACTCAGTGTTGATAGTTATTAAGTTTTAGAAAGACTCAATTAGAGGAAGATCATCTTTTACCACAATCCACCTAAAATCGTATTTTAAAGGTTATTTGACAAGTCGCATTTCAGCTGGTGGTGTTGCTTCCCTCACCTTTTTAAGGATACTGAAAGTCAGCATAAGCCAGAGGACGAAAAATGGACTTTCTATATTCCAATGGTTGTTTAAATCCTCCTTTACTCTCTATTTTTATTTTTTTGTGTGTGTGTCTTTTGTCTTTTTGAGGGCTGCGCCCAAGGCATATGGAGATTCCCAGGCTAGGGGTCTAATCGGGGCTGTAGCTATGCCACAGCTGCAGCGACACCAGATCCGAGCCACGTCTTCGACCTACACCACAACTCACTGCAACACTGGATCCTTAACCCACTGAGTGAGGCCAGGGATTGAACCCAAAACCTCATGGTTCCTAGTTGGATTTGTTTTTGCTGCACCATAAAGGAATCTCCACTCTTTTTTTTTTTTTTTTAATCCAGAGTCTTTCTCCATTTGAAAGGGCAAATTCAACTTCTAGTGAGCCTCTGACTTCCTTGCTACATTTCCCCATGCATTCCTAGTCCCTTACAGGGCTCATAGTGGGTCCTTAGGAAAGGCTTCTTGAATGAAAAAGCGCTTCTTATTTAAACTATAATTGAACCTGGCAAGGTTCAGGCAGTACCTTTATACCAGAGGCTTGACATAGTATTCTTATTTGCTTTCTGCCTGCAAATCTACCTCATAGTTCTGGATTGTTAATTATTACATAGGGTGATCCTGGAAACTGGATTTAATTAGCAAGTTAAATGTTCCACTGATATTCATGGCTTGTCCTGGGAGCCGATGATGGTTCTCAGTCTAGCATTTTTACCCTGAGAAAAGGTCTGTCTTCGAAGGGATAGTCAAGAGCTGCTCTCAGAGAGCTGTGGTCTTGTCTGCCTCCCCAAGCCACAATGCCGCGGCTGTCTTGAAGCAATCACACAATACTGCAGTTCTGCTAAAGGAATAAACCTGCTCCTCTGGAAAGAGCATCGCTTTCTCTATGGTGGTTGTGCTGCTGCCACCAAGGCTGCTAATCAGTTTTAGGTCGGCCAGCCCACCCAGAGCGCAGTGGCTGCATTTGTATCACATCAGGAACAAGTCAGCACTCGGTCTCCCCCCCAGGATTAGATGCTGTCTCACCTATTGGGCGGTTTGCCAGACAAAGCAGTTGTAGGATGCGTTGGCCCTACAAGAAGACTCAAAAAAGGCTGCTGTATCAACCTCTGGGACTCAATGATTCCCCAGTGATCCTCATTGGAAGTTGTGAACTATGGATGACAATGGAATCCTTTACTCAGAGGATGTTTTAATCCGGATGGTGATAATCTCTATTCATTGGTTGACCTCTGACGGGCAACTCCCTCTGCCTTAAGGGAGTACCTTAAGTCTTAGTCTCTCTCATTCTATAAGTTTCTTGAGCATTTACTAGGTGCCGAGCACTGCTATGTACGCATAGTATATATTCTCCATTTAGAGAAGGCTGGGGTTGTCTTAGAGGTGTACACTATTGGTAAAGATCAACAAGGTCTAAGATTAAGCAACATGGCACATCTCTTTCCATAAACATATGCACAGGAATAGACAATGATGAAGTTCTAGAAGGAGGCAGAGCACATGGATAATAGTGGGTAATGGGAAGGAAAAGTACAGGGATTGTATTTGGGATGGGAATTAAAGGGACCATCTGTGTTATCTGTAATGTTTTAACTTTTTTTAATAAGGAGAATGCATTTATCTACAACTGGTATCATTAAACACAGCAGATGTAACCCAAAGTCTTTTCTGAAGTATAATTTTTTTTGGGGGGGGGGGCTATACCCTTGGCCAGGGATTCAACCTGAGCCATGGCCATAACCCAAGTCTCCTCGGTGACAACACTGAATCCCTAGCTGCTAGGCCACCAGGGAACTCCTTAAGTGTAACACTTTAAAGCATGCTATAAATGTTGACTAAACTGGGGGTTTTATCTCGAACTATCAGGTCAAAGATAAATAGAATTAAAATGCAGTATTTCTAGTCACTAGCGGGTTTACTGAATGATGTTACAAGGGTCTTGAATTGGGACCTTAGAAGTCGCACAGCTGTGCGCCTCAATTTCCTTATCTGTAACAAGAGTACAGAGTTCAGATGCCTTAGCATGCTCTGCAGGCTCTTTGTAATCTGGCCCCTATATAATCTCATCTCTGCCTTCTCATCCTATCAGCCTCCCACCCCTATTAAGCTCTAGTCTCAATATACTTGGCATTCTCTAAGCCCAACCCATTTTATGGCTCATCTAGTTCCTTCTGCTACAAAGTCTTCTCCCTCTTTTCCGTCAAGCCAGATTTTACATGTTCAAATGCCACCTCTGATGATACTTCACCTGTGGAAATTTCTCAATTCTGCTGCCCAGGTGCAGTACTTGGACATACACCCTTTGGAGAGGGTTTTTCTAGATTGTTCTAGAATAGATGTGCCATGTATGAGGCCACACATTCCCCCATCCCACTCACTGCCTTACCCGCAACACCAGCATGGCACAGAGCGCATTGGAAGTGTGTAATAATCAGTGTTAAGAAAGTAAGTGGTTAGTGCATGAATGTATTCTGTGTGTGCTAAATTTCAAGTGTTTTGAGAGCATCCTATAATTTCCCCCAGCACTGAGCACAGACCTCCGCAGGTTCTGTGTGGCCTGCACTCATTCAATAAATGCCTGGCACGTGTCCACTGTGCCTGGGGAAGCCATCATTCCCAGGTAGTTCTTTAGCCAGAATGAGTCATAGCCCATATACATGAGTACTTTAAAAGAGCATATAGTATGTACCACTTTATTCCATGGGAAATATGCAGAAGTCAGCAGTTTGCTGTGATTTAGACACAAGAAGGATTCATCAAGATACAGTATTCACTCAACATAAACTTGCTCTGCACTGTAATGTGCAGAGTATAAACTTACATGAGGACGGCCAAGAAATGACTCCACTTTCACAACCATGGGAGAAGCTGCAAGGTGGTGGTGACATGATGGTTCATGTCCTCGAGCCATATGTCATCGCTTGTAATCAAGTTCACGTGGGCACTAGTGTAAGTGACTGTTGGGAAGGTAAAAGGGTGCCTTTCTGGAGGGCAGTCTGCAATCTCTATTAACATCTGACATATACGTAACTTTGACTCTGGAAAAATATGTCCAATTACGCATGTAAAGATATTTACAGTGTTGTAAGAGAAAAACTGGAAAGAACCTAAGTGATCATCCCCTAGGGGATTAGTTGGGTAATTATGCTAGATCCCTTGTAATGGAATACTCACCAGTTGCCTCAAAAAGATGGGGTCTATTTCCACCATATAATGGAAGGAAAAAGCAGGCTCCAACTATGAAAAATAAGTGTATGTATCTTATATTTCTCAAGAGATTAAAAAGAGGGGCCACCCAGGAATTATCCGTATATACAGGCCCAAATATTAATTGATATTTTCCCATTTCCCTCATGGATAACCTTTGTTCTAAAAATTCAAAATTCAGCTAGTTTCCAGTAATTGCTTTCCTAGGGGCGCATAAACATGACTATTTAGAAGTGAAGTTGACTTGAATAAACTCTGCAGTCTAGATGGAGATATTGGACACTGCTCACATCTCTAAGGAAAGGGTCTGTGTTCTGAGCACCGAGGCTGAGGAAAAGCAAATCAAGCTTGCGGATATCCCTTAAAATATGTAGGTACTTGACAGAAACTAGAGCAGGAAGTGTTGTGGTTTGTCTGAGTTTGAATGCATTGTTATAGCAGCCACGATTCATTTGTTAAACCACTTCCTTTGCTCTTATGTTCTAATTGAAATATGGTAAGCCCTGTTCACCGTTAAAAGTTGATTTTTCCTACCTACCAAAACACACAAGCACATGTGTATATATTTGGTGTTATATTTAAGTCTGTCACCTCCCACCTGTGAGGAAGGTTATGTAAAAATGAATAAAAGCATGAGGTCATGACTATAACGTTACTAAAGAAAATATTTTAACACTCACAGGGCAAGTAAATATACTAGAGATTCATTTTGACCCCTTGTTTTGGTCTCCTAAAGCCCTAAAATTATAGCTAGAGGTTTCCCATACTCCCTAGTAGTTAGCTGTGGCCAGGTGCTTAAGTCCTGGTCAATGGTATGTGACAGGAAAAATACATACACAAAATATACGTGCAACATTTAACTCATGCTATGAATTCCCTTTCCCTTTTTGGATTCTCTCTTGCTGGAATCCAGCTATGGTGGTAGTGAGCACTGACCCATGCAGACAAAGCAGAGCTTAGAGATGGAGGTGAAAGAAGAGAAGGAACTGAATTTCCAACACCATTAAGTCACCAATCTAACACGGACCTGCTTATACCTGGATTATTGTGAGAAAAGCAAATAAACTCTTTGGTTAAAGCACTGTTATTTGAGGTCTCTGTTGAAGCAGCTTGAAGACAGTAACAGTCACAAACCAGAGGCAACTAAGGAGACAGGACAACAAAATACAATGCAGGTTTCTGGATTGGATCTTGGAAGATGAAAAAGGACAATAGGGGAAAGATGGTCAAATCCACATACATTTTGTAATTTAGTTATTAGTTTTTTGCCAATGTAATCCAGGGGATATTATTTTGCCCATGTTAATAGTATTGTACCAATTATCTTAGTTTTCATAATAGTAGCTTTCCTCTGTATGATGTTAACTTTGAAGCTAGGGGAAAGCACATCCAGGAACTTGATTGGACTTTGGGACAGATGTGAGAATGAATATGAGAATGAATTCCTGTCATGGCTCAGCGGTTAATGCATACGACTAGTATCCATGAGGATGCAGGTTCGATCCCTGGCCTCGCTCAGTGGGTTAAGGAACCAGCGTTGCTGTGGCTGTGGTGTACACCGACAGCTATAGCTCTGATTCGACCCCTAGCCTGGGAACTTCCATATGCCACGGTGCAGCCCTAAAAACAAACAACAAACAAAAAAGGCAAAAGAAAAGAATTGATAGGAGGTTAAGAAAACACCTCAAGATGCCACTGCTATTTGACTGAAATGAGGTATTGATTTTTTTCTTTTCTTTTCTTTTTCTTTTTTTTGCCATTTCTAGGGCCGCTCCCTCGGCATATGGAGGTTCCCAGGCTAGGGGTCGAATTGGAACTGTAGCCACCTGCCTACGCCAGAGCCACAGCAATGCGGGATCCCAGCCGCATCTGCAACCTACACCACAGCTCACCACAGCGCCGAGGATCCTTAACACACTGAGCAAGGGCAGGGACCAAACCCGCAACCTCATGGTTCCTAGTCGGATTCGTTAACCACTGAGCCACGATGGGAACTCTGAGATATTGATTTTTGAAGGCATTTTCAGTCTTGATTAGAAATTGGAATAAAGAAATTTCTTCTGAAAAATTCATGGACATAAGACTCACAAACACCATGATGTTGATGACCACGCAACTATCAACGAGGATATAAATATTTCAGTGAGCAAAGAGCACTCTTAGAATATGCTTTTTACCTTTTTCAAATATTAAAGCATTTTAAGCTATTAACACCATTAGGTATGTTACATTTTGTTTTCAGAGCTATTTGTTTTTGAATAGATAGAAACTGTACACTGAAATACAAGTTCCGTCCAATGGTACGCTTTTATTTACAGACACACCTCATTTATTACGCTTTGTTTTATTCTGCTTCACAGATACTGTTTGGGGTTCCCCCCCGCAAAGTGAAGGTGTGTCAACACTGCATTAAGTTTATCAACATTTTTTCCAATAGCATTTGTTCACTTTGCGTCTCTATCTCAAGTTTTAGTAATTCTTGCAATATATCACACCTTTTCATATTTTTTTAATAGTAATCTGTGGTCAGAGATTTTTTTCTTTTCTTTTTCTTTTTTTCTTTTTTTTTTTTTTTGTGTGTGTGGCTGCCCTTGCAGCATCTGGAAGTTCCCGGACCAGGGATTGAATCTGAGCCACAGCTGCGGCAAAGGTGGATCCTTTAACCCACTGCACCAGGCCCAGGATCGAACCCACACCTTTGCAGTAACCCAAACCACTGCAGTCAGAATCAACCCACTGCACCACAGCAGGGATTTTTGATGTTACTATTGCAAAAAGATTACACATTTCTGAAAGGTCAAATCATCATTTTTTTAGCAATAGAGCATTTTAAAATTTTAAACAATGTTAATTTTTCTTAGAGAAGTGTGTTTATGTTAAAGTTTAAAATTTTAAAAATTGTCTGGGTATTTTATTTGCCTCCCAAAATAGGTTGAAAAAACTGAGTTTGTTAAGGGGAAAACTTAGTTTCTATGTCTTTCTGCATTTGTTTAGCATGTATGATGGTGGTTTAAATTGGCGAAGAACAGAATTAGAACCTTAAAAAGGAAAAATTGGAGTTCTCTTGTGACATAGCCAGTTAAAGATCCAGTGTTGTCACTGTAGCAGCTTGGGTCACTGCTGTGCATGGATTCAGTCCCTGGCTCAGGAACTTCCACATGCCCTGGGCTTGGCCAAATAAAACAAATAAAAAGGAAAAATTGTAATGTAAAGCATGTATCTAAATAGATTGATTTTTAAACATTTTTTCACTAGAAATGTTATACTGTCTCTTTCCCAAGAAGAGCAATCGGTCCCTAAATCCCGAATGGTCGATTTCTTTTTCTCATGCATATTTTGCCTTCCCTGGATGAGTCAGAATGCCGTAATGGCCAAAGCAAAGCCAAACCTGAAGGCCATAAAGATCCCGAGTGCTTATCTTTAGATAAGGAATGTTTATACAGTTTCTCCAAGGTTTGAATTTCTTCCCATGGTATGAACCCTTGGAAACTGTGAACACTAGTTTGGTGCCTGGATTGTTCAGGATCCATTTAACTTCCATTTCTACTCCTTTCTGGAAAGTTCACAGTATGGCGATACTTTTATTAACTTAACGGAGCATCAGGAAAGAAAGCATGTGCTAATTTTAGATACTCTCTTTAACAGAGCTAAGGATCTGGATGGCTGTTTGATTATTACAGAGCCCTAGAAATTTTTGCAGCATATAGAACTCATTCTCCCAAACTGCTTCTTTTAGCAGTTAGGTTTATTGTCTTTCCCCTACATAATCAAATTTATCAAATATATATGATAATAAATTTTAGGTGAAACAAGGCTTCTCATTTAAAATTTGGCGTCCCTTGCTACTTCTAAGTTACAATATAGTTCTATTCTTTAAAAAGCTACATGGAACGTTTTGAGGGCTGAAAATAATTCAGTTGAATGTGTCTAGTAACTACAAAGATATGCTCATGTAGTGGCTATTCTCAAAATACACAGTAGTCTCCAAAGCACATACATTTGTGTTCACTAGGATAAAGTATTTCTATTTGGTTAGCGACTTTGACCTTTCTTTTCATTCAAGCAGAAAGACTGTGAGACACTAATGTTAAAAAAACCTCCTATGCAGATCAAAACTGCAATGAGGTACCACCTCACACTGGTCAGAATGGCTATCATTAATAAGTCTGCAAAGAACAAATGCTGGACAGGATGTAGAGAAAAGTGAACCCTCCTTTACTGTTGGTAGGAATGTAAATTGGTACAACCACTACGGAAAACAGTATGGAGGTACCTCAGAAAACTAAGTATCAAACTACCATACGATCCAGCAAGCCCCTTCCTGGGCATATCTTCAGACAAAACTATAATTCAAAAAGACAATGCACCCTTATATTCATAGCAGCACAATTCACAATAGCCAAGACAGGGAAGCAACCTAAATGTCCACTGACAGAGGAATGGATTAAGAAGATATGGTACATATACACACTGGCCAAACTATTCTTCCATAAAAATGAACAAAATAATGCTATTTGCAGCAACATGGATGCAATTAGAGATTCTCATACTAAGTGAAATAAGTCAGAAAGAGAAAGACAAATACCATATAATATCACTTATATGTGGAATCTAAAATATGGTACAGGAGTTTCCGTTGTGGTGCAATGGGATTGGCGGTGCCTTGGGATGCAGGCTCAATACCTGGCCTGGCAAAGTGGATTAAGGATCCAGTGTTGTCATAGCTACAGCTTATGTTACAACTGTGTCTTCGATCTGATCCCTGGCTGGGAACTCCATGTGCCACTCTGGGCAGCACCCCCCCACACACCCAAAAAGGTGCATATCTATCTATAGAACAGAAACAAAATCACATCACAGAGAACAGACTTGTGTTTGCCCAGGAGGAGGAGGGAATGGGATGGACTGGGAGTCTGGGGTTAGTAGATGCAAACTACTGCATTTGGAGTGGATAAGCAATGAGTTCTTGCTGTATAGCACAGGGAACTATATCCAATCACTTGTGGTGGAAAATAATGGAAGATATTATGAGAAAAAGAATGTATGTATAACATGTCACTTTGCTGTATAGCAGAAATTCATAGAACATTGTAACTCAACTGTAATGAAAACATTTTTAAAAATACCAAACTTCTAGAGTTCCCTCTGTGGTGCAGTGGGTTAAGGATCAAGCATTGTCTCTGCAGTGGGTTAGGTTGCTGCTGAGGTACAGGTTTGATCCCTGGCCAGGCACAGTGGGATCAGATGTTGCTGCAGCTGTGGTATAGGTCACAGCTGTGGTTTGAATTGGATCCCCTGGCCCAGGAACTTGAACATGCTGGCCAAAAAAAAAAAAAAAAAATTTACTTCCTAAAAGAAGCCACTAATGTAAAGAAATGAGTTAGTTCATTTTAATTAAATGTTTTGCTGGATTTGATGGTCCATTAGAGACTCAGACCAGTTAAAAGAGCAAGTCATCTTGAAAGAGAGGGTGAGAGAGAGGGATCTATCTCCTCTCACACCTGCCTTGGCATTTCTACCAACTTGCTGTGTGACCCTGGCCAAGTTAACCTTATTCTCCAGAAAATGGGGGGATGGGACCTCGAGGTGCCTGCATTTTGCATTTCTTAAACCTTTTTCCTAAGAGGCAGCATCAGGGAGAATATTCTGTACAAGAGCTCCAGAGATGCCTGCAATGTGTTTCTGAGAATTTGCCCAGCTGCATCTAGTACCTTTGACAGTCATTTTATATCTTTTCCCATCAGAGGTAATCTCTGCCATTGGTAGATTTTACTGTTTGGGATTTGTTTGTTTGTTTATATTTGGTTTGCTTTGTTTTTTACACTACTGTGTTTTGTGGGCTAAATATTTCAAAGTCTTTGCTGCAAGGAAGTACCAGTATTCAAGATTAGATTTTAATTCTGATGCCACGTTGGGTGACTACAGTGAGTTTTGAGAGGCAATATCCTTCATCCGTTACCACCTAGTGAATATAAGAAAGTTCAGCTAACTAACTACCCCTACCCTTTGGTGCTTATCATCAACAAGAACTATGGTTGCACATGGAATTAGGTCAGATATTACCATAAATCAAACACTTATCAGAACTATTTAAAAAAATCATAAATTACATGACCACGAAGAAAACACTTTACTTCCCTGCTCATGAACTCAATGCATTTTGATTAATATGTTTACTATAGATTGTGTTAAGCTTGCTTCGTGTAACAAAGTTCATTCAGTTGGCAGGCTGAATCAGAGGCATGTTGCTAGAGCAGTAGAAGCCTTCCAGAATGGCCACTCAGAGCATTTAATGAATCAAGTTAAAGAGGTTCAAGTTATCCTCTAGAATAGGAAAGCTAGGTGCTGACGGATGAGCAGGTGTTAAGTTCCGCTTCAGCTGCTTTATACTGCAGGCAAAGAAAAAGATGCGTTCCTTCTTTTATCCTCTCCTAACAGAGCAAACAGAGTGCTAGGGCTGAGGGCAGGAAACATGAAAGAAACCAGACTGTCTTCTGCTAAATCATAAGCAGGCAGCTCTTTACTGAAAGCCTTAAAGCCTATAATGGAAAGAGCCTGGGACAAATTTGGTCCAAGATTTTCAGTTCTTCACTTTTCGGAAGCACCAGAATCAGGGCTGGGAAAGAATGCTGAGTTAGAGGCATTAAGTCAGTGAAAAAATTTCTATTCAAGCTTGGTTGGGGAGGGGCTTGGCAAGGTGGGAAGAGAAGTGGGGAGATGGGAATTTGTCCATATGAGGGTTTGATTTAACTAACTTGTTTAATGACTAAGGATTTAAGAGAAACCCACTAGTAAATTCTATTTGTGTTTATATAAATGTTGCTTACATCTCAAGTATATATATTGAAACCTTTAAGTCATCAGTATTTATAGTTATATTTTCAAGTGTGTCCTCTAGCATTTTATGCTTCGTCACTTAGAGCAATTGCCTTTTCCAGATAAAGCCTAATTGAATGAAGAGGAGAGGCTGACTTCCACCCTGCATCTGTGGGCTCCGCCTAGGAAGCCGAGCAGGAGCCCATGCCTTTGGGAGGCCATGACCTTCCACTTGGGAGTGGCTCACCCTCACTTATGGCCGTGTGACTTGGAACCTATCTAAGCCTTGTAAATAAACCTATGTGGCAAGGGAAAAGCAAGAGTGATCAAGAGCAAAGGGAAGAGACTAGATTTGAGAGGCCAGTGGAAGGAATAGATCAGAGTCTAAGTGTCACGACCTTGGCTTGGGGGAGTTGAGTGGCAGCAGAATGGATTTTCTTTTTTCCGCATCTGAGCTGCAGCTGTCAGCCTAAACCACAGCCATAGTAATGTGGGATCTGCGTTGCATCTGCAACCTACACCATAGCTCACAGCAACCCCAGATCCTTAACCCACTGAGCGAGACCAGGGATCGAACCCACATCCTCATGGATACTAGTTCGGTTCTTAACCTTCTGAGTCACAGTGGGAACTCCTGGACTGGATTTTCAACAGCTGCTCTGGAGTGGGTTAGAGAGAGGGGAGAGATGAGGAAGAGGACATCTTGCATCTTAGGTATCCTATTCCGCTGTGACATTTTTTTCCCCTTCCAAAGAGTGAAGGTTTGAATTATCCTCCAATACGTGTTGAGAAAGTGGAACCATATGGTGAGCTGGTTTTCTATTGCTGTCTACTTTAGCAGTGGTCCAAGGACTGCCTGACTTCCAACTCTTTGGCATCAGTTTATGGAAGTAGTATGTAAATGAACAAATATTTAGCTTGTTCTGCACTGTGCTAAGTTCTCTTAGGGACACAGATGTGGCTGAAGACCTACTCTGTCTTCATGCAACTTGCAATCTTGTTAGACAAGATAGATCAGATGGTTGGCAACATAAGAGAGCTTCAGAGGAAAGGCTTTGAGCCAGGTGAGGGTGGGGCAGGGTTTCAGGTAAAGTGGTTTCCTTTCAGGAAGGTTCCATTTAGTGAAGAGGTAACAACTGGGATTTCACAGAGGCCAGGAGGGCAACTCTGCAGGAACCAGGAGCAATGGCAGAGGGGAAATGCAGATGCAACACATAAAACGTGCTAATTGTGTCTTAAAGGATTTCAGTAACACCTCACTCTTCTTAAATCCCTTTCATGTGAACTGGCTCAGGTATATTTATTGCTATTTTACAGCTGAAGGAAATGAGGGCTTGTGATTCAGAGGGGCTGTGAATCGCCTAGGGTCATGTAGGAAACAAACCAGGATTTGCACTAAACACCTGCCCCTGGGTCCCCTTTCCCATAGCATGGGGCAGAGAGGGGACTGCTGGAGCAGTCTGGGCAGAGTGTGGCATCCTCTTAGCACCCCAAAGACACTAATGGAGATGATGGTTCAGCTGTTTAAACAGAGACCAACAGAGTGAAATAAATAGAAGGGGTTTGCTTTTCTCTCATGTGCAAGTTCAAGCCAGCAGGTAATTCAGAGCAGTTCAGCACAGACAGCTTTCCTCCACAAGGTCATGGGAGCTTTCCAGGGTGACTTGTGCCCCCACTGTGCCCCAGGAGGCTCACCTACCTGGGCACATCAACCTGATCCCTTGGTTTGGCTAATAGGAAGTACTGGCAAGAGATCGGTCCTGGGGAAAAGCATGACAGCAGCGTGTTTATGCCCCAAGACCCTCTGTAGCGGGCCAACAGCTGGCTGCAGCCCTCAAGCAAAGATCACAGGGCCAATTGAGTGCCCCTCGTTCACAGTCCGTCTTCACTTAGTAGTTTCCCCCCTCTCCCCTCACCCCTGTCCAAGGCTGATGATAGCCCCCCTGCCTGGTGTTAGATCTAGGAGGCTGCATGTCCTTTGTGGCTTTCCCCACCCTGTCCACATCTTTGTCAATAACCCATTATAAAACTCCCAGCTCATAGCCTTGTCTCCTGCTGGGACCCTGACCCGTGCTCCAGGGACCCGTGCTGCATCCATCTTATTCCACCCGTGTTAGCCTCACTTCCATGGCTACATCTGGCTCACCACACTCTGGCCCAAATGAAAATGAAAAAAAAACGAAAACAAATGCAAGGTGTATGCGCTTCCTATTGCTCCTGTAACCACCCACCACAAACGGCGGCATAAAACAACACAGCTTTACCTTACAGCTCTGTGCATTCCAAGTCGGGGGACACAGGTCTCCCTGGGCTAAAATCAAGGTGTCCCACGTTGTGTTCTTTTTCTGGAACCAGTGGAGGAGACTCCCTTTCCTTGTGTGTGTGTGTGTTTTTTTTTTTTTCTTTTCGGCGTCGAGGACCCACTTTGCTCCAAGGGTCTTCAGCCTCCAGCTTCAAAGATACCGTCAGCCAAGCCCTTCTCAGGCTGACGTCTCTCTCACTTCCGCTTCCTTCTTCCACATTTATGACCCTTTCTAATTACATTGGGGCCACCTGGACAATCCAGGCTGCCTGCCCCATGGCCAGGTCACCTGAGTAGATTAGCCCTTTAATTTGACTTTAACCCTAATTTCCCTCTGCCACGTAAGGTAACACAGTCTCCCAGGTTACCGAGACGAGGATGTGAATATTTTGGGGAGGCTATTATTCTGCCTACCACAGAGGGCGAACTGCTTTTTTTTTTTTTTTTAATTGTAGTTGATTTACAATGTTGTATTAGTTTCAGGTGTACAGCAAAGTGATTCACTCATATATATATAAATATCTATTCTTTTTCAGCTTCTTTTCCATTATAGGTTATTATAAGATATGGAATATACTTCCCTGTGCTATACAACAGGTCCTTGCTAGTTATCTATTTTATACACAGTGGTGTGTATCTGTTAATACCAAACTCTTAATTTATCCCACATCTCCCTGTCCCCTTTGGGAACTCTAAGTTTATCTTCTATGTCTGTGAGTCTGTGAGTCTATTTCTGAACAGCTTCCTTTTAAGGCTGTGCCCTTAAAGTTACACCCAACACTTTCACTAATATCCTGTTGGGCGGAATTTAGTCCCATGGTTGCACTGAACGGCAAGGGAGGCTGAGAAATTTGGTTTCTCCAAGTGGTCAGCTCCATGCCTGGTTAAACTGTGGAGGAGAAACCATTGCCATAGGAAAGAAACTGGATATTGAACAGCCTTTTCTAGCCTGTGCCCCATCAAGCTCATTTGTTGTCTCCAGGATCTACTTTGGGTTTTCCTTTGCTTCATTTTTGCCTCCTGGGTGTTTGGCTAATTGCACTCACCTACCCACCCTAAGCAGCCCTTCACCTGGGACTAGTTTCTAATTTAGGCAAAGATATAGAATTGTTTCCTCGATGGACCACACTGGCTACCTTATGTGGGTTCCAGTCTTCATAAGGATTTTCCTCATTTTCATAATCAACTCCTAGATGAGTGGCAATGTTTCTACTTGGTCTATGGTAACGGGGTTTCCTCACACTTCCTGGCCCTCCCACATCCTGCATGATCTATCCAGCCTGTGGTCCACCAACTTGCTCTGCCTTCCACAGTCAGTGTCTTAGACCCTCTCTGCCCACTTCCATTATTGAATCCTCCAGTCTCAGGCACTACTGGCCTGGTCACTACTCCCAGTGACCTTGGCTCCTAGCTCCTGCCCTTCCCTCACCCCCTGTTCTGAGAGGTCAGAATTCAGTGTAGTCTTTGTGTTGGTTCCTCAGAAACCTCAACAGATCTCCCAGGACTGGGTAGTTGATGGAGCATTCACTTAACTCAAATTTAGGAAACTATTAGAATAATTATAATAGAGGCAAAGGAAATGGATGCACGTGGATGCATGCAAATATTTTATAGGAAAAATGGAAATATATCTTCCAATCATATTATCAGTTGACTATCCTGCTTTACATACTCTGTTTAATTCTTTCTTGCCAACTCACATCAAATTATCTTCCTTAGGAGGCAGAGCCATGCCTTCTACCAGGAAAGCTGATCAAGCATCTTATAAGCAGAGTATATGGATCTAAAAACAAAAGTGGGAAAACATGACATAGCTCACAATTATATCCCAATGACTCAGAGGCAAAATTTCACATCCGCACCTGGGACTCTGGGCTCTTGTCTCTAAGGAAGTACGTTTTCACTTGGTGACACAACAGTTGTTCCACTGAATTGGAACACGTACCAATTTCCAGTTTTTCAGGATCCTCATGCTAAAGGATAAACAGGCCCCAAAAAGGGGGGATTATAATTTTGACTAAGGTAACTGATCTTGTTTCTTAAAGGGAAATAGTGCTGCTGATGCACAGTGGCAGCAGGGAGGGGTGGGTGTGAATGGCATTTGGACATTCTAGGCCTGCCGTGTCCCAGGGGAAAATGTAAGAAAACTCTACCTCATCCAGGCAGGACTTTCTTTCCATGGCTCAGAATCCTCAGGAAAGAAGGTTTGGGTCCCCCCTTCCTGGCAAAGAGATGCTTGCTGAAGATAAAACAAAAAAGATCATAAATTCCAACTACAGCTTTCTGAGTGGTTGTAGAAATGAAAGTCTGCAACCTCAATCTGTGCTTCTCAATGCATAAAGTTGTATATGTGCTTATGTTTCTATTATAATATATGAAATAGATTTAACTTTTCAAGTCTCCCATTCTCTCCCCTCACTGTGCTGTACTTAGTATACGTTGGTGGTGAACTTTATCATTTTGATTCTGAGTTCAGGACATCAAGACAGACTTATAAGAGAAGTGGAAAAGGAATGGAGTACAGCTGGAGACACAGCCTTGGAGGTGGAGGCACTGAATGATGGGACCTTGGGTTGGTTCCCCTGAAGTCAAGGGACATGCTTTCAAATGGCTAAGCAAATACAGCATTACATTTAGTGGAAACATTTGTTTTTGATTTAGAAGAAAAGATGGTTAATGAATGTAGTATGAGCAGAAATTGGCACAACACTGTTAGTCAATTGTACATTAATAAAAAAGGAATGTATTAGAATATTAGGAAGTCAAAGAGGCAGGCTATATTAGACATTTGTAGTTCTTTGATGCCTGGCAGCAAAATCTTTCCTACCAAAGATAGGCAGAGGCAAGCCTCTTCTCCCACTACCAATACCCAGGGAGTTCCCTTGTGGCACAGCGGTTAAGACCCTGGTGTTGTCACTTTAGTGGCTTGGGTTGATGCTGTGGCTTGGGTTCGATCCCTGGCCTGGGAACTTTCATATGCTGCAGGTGTGGCCAGAAAAGAAAGAAAGAAAGAGAAAGAAAGAAAGAAAGAAAGAAAGAAAGAAAGAAAGAAAGATTGATTCCTGTCGTGGCTCAGCAGTTAACAAACCGGACTAGCATCCATGAGGACAGGGGTTCAATGCCTGGCCTTGCTCAGTGGGTTAAGGATTTGGTATTGCCATGAGCTGAGGTGTAGGTCGCAGACTCGACTTGGATCCCTTGTTGCTGTGGCTTTGGCATAGGCAGGCAGCTACATCTCCATTTGGACCCCTAGCCTAAGAACCTCCATATGCCACGAGTGCAGCCCTAAAAGGACAAAAGAAAGAAAGAAAGACAAAAGCTCCAGAGGGTGGACATTCTCTCTTCTCACTCCCTGGTTAGCCAGGCACATGAAAAAGTTCAGCCAGTTGGACATTTCTACCAGGGGTGTTGAGTCATGAGAAAGTGACACAAGATGCAGAGGCAGTCCGAGTGTCTATCACAGCCAGCATCGGCATCCTAACCTGTTACTGAGGTGTGATCTTGGCCATACACCTAGATGTAAAATTGTCCTTGGCTCCATTTTCTCCCACGGTTTCTTCAATTTTATGTGCCGTCAGCTATCCTTTCAGTAAATTCCCTTCCTGCTTAATATTGTCAGTTTTCAGCATTTGTAATCAAGAATGCAGCCTGGGAACATCATAATATTGTTGATTTTTTGTTAATTATTTGCATTCTTTGCACATTGCCATATGCGGGGCTGCAGTCATTATCCACAAACCTCCCCCTCCTTCTATGCTTAAGATTACTTTCTTTTTCTTTTGTTTTTTGGCCATGCCTGCAGCATGCTGGTGTTCCCAGGCCAGTGATCAAACCCACACCACAGCCCCAACCTAAACCATGGCTTTGAAAACACCAGTCCTTACCTGGGAGGCCACTAGGGAAGACCTAAGATCACACTCTTAATACACAGGCGTAACTGGTCTTAAGATAGATCTTGCTATACAGTGCTATTCACAGTGTATAAGAGATACTATTTCCACTGAATCTTTGCCTTGGTCACATCTTGAACAACTGATACACCAAATAATTGAAGATGACTGATCAGACATTACTGAGAAAAGAGATTCTTCACATATGTACATTTTGAAAAAGAACCAAAGCTTACTATTTTCAATACCAAAGGTTAGAAAGCATATCCACTTAACCTCTTCTTAATTGCAATCTTTCCAAAATGTATCCCCTATTTCCTAACCTTGTCAAGCTGCAAATCCCTGGAGGCCCACGGAGATGATGGGTTTATCTTTGCCCTTGCGCGTGATTGTGCTTTCCTCATGGCTGGGGAATTTTCCAGAACTCAACAGCCTCCCCAGTCAGAGGAAAGAAACTCTTCCCTCTTTATCCCTTTCCACACTCTCTGGCCCATTACTTGTATAGTCTGTCCACTGGAAAGGTACAACAATTGAACATGGCTACTGCAAACCGATAACCATGCTTGCAAATTAAGTCTATCATTTGTACCAAGTTGAAAGTCAGCATCCTAGTGGGAAAGTTGGAGTGCGTTCCACTCTCTTCATTGGAGGATGCAATCAAATCTTTTGATAGCTGTATTCTTTGATTCTCTGGTTCATTCTGTGTGCTGTTTGTTGGTAGAAGTTTCCAAACGTCTAAGTGCTGGATACACAGAACACTATAATTGCATACTTCAAGAGAGATTTCTAGGGTGGTCCTTCCTATAGAAAAGTTTCATCCTATTCTTCAGGATCACTGGGGAAACTGCAGTTTTCCTTAGTAACCTACAGTTTAAGAAATTTCATATTTATGAGTAATCCTAAAGCCCCTTTGTTGAATTCTTTAAATCTGTCTGTTATGAGGCAACCTTTGATGGAAATGGCTCCAGCTGCTTTTTCTCTTTCATGCATCAGCGTTGATGTGTATAATTTCTTATACAAAAATGTGGGGCCAAATTTCCTTAAAAGAATCCCTCTGAAGGAGAGCGTTCACAAACAGAGGTAATATGCTCTATTATATAACATACATGCAAAAAAAAAAAGTTAATATGAAATCATAGTCCATTTTGAAATGAAACAATCTGATTTTTTATACTAAACAATGTGATTGCTAGGCTTGAAAATAAGCTGCAGACCTTAGAACAAAAACACTTGCAGATTATGAAAAGTAGCTCTTTATCTTCTTGAATATTATTCTAGCACCCTTTGGGGAAAAGAGAATCCTTCAGTTGAGAGAATGAATATGTAGGAAAGTGGGTGTAAAACAAGTTACATTTTGGACTTGCCGTTGTGGCTCAGTGGGTTAAGAACCTGACTGGTTTCCATGAGGATGCAGGTTTGATCCCTGGCCTCACTCAGTGGTTTAAAGATCCTGCGTTGCGGTGAGCTGTGGTGTAGGCCCGAAGCTGCAGCTCCAATTCAGCCCCTAGCCTGGGAACTTCCATATGTCATGGGTGTGGCCTTAAAAAAGAACCCCCCCCAAAAAAAACCAAGTTACATTTTGATTTGTGTGCATTTTATTCAGAATAGAATACTAGTCTTGCAGATAAAGCAGATCCAAATGAAAATAAAGGACAATCTAGTATATACCATTTATATTTATTCCATCCCAGTATCAGATACTGATTTATTTTAATTTGCTTAAATTTATTTTTATTTGTGTTAAGAACATTTAATATGAGATTTACTCTCAACACTTTTTAAGTGGACTGTAAGTTCACTGGAACTCATTCATCTTGCTTAACTGAAATTTTATGCCCCTTGATTTGTCATTCCCAACCCCCTCACCCCTGCTGCTGGAAACTTTTCTAATGCTTAGGTTTAGTTGACTGAAATGAATATTAGTAAACAGAATCCTTATTTATAGATTTGTACTTGTTCTATGTAACTCATCATTGTTAAGTTGTGAAAGGAAAGGAAGGCAAAATAAAGCTTTCTGAAACCGGATACAGTCTTTTACTTCTCTGTTCCTATTCCACATTAAGCGGCATTTCCTTGGCCGAGTTCCACTCCCCAGCCACCCTGGACAAGGAGTGTTTGGGGAAGGAGGCAGAAGAGGCTGACCGTTTCTGCTTTCCAACTTCAAAACACGTCCTCGGGTTTGCTCAGGAGAAGCCAGAAACAAAGGCACAGGTGATTTGCACTTTCACTCTGCCTAACTGTAGCAGGTAGCATATTTATTTTCTTGCTTGACAATTGCATTTTTTTTTTAACTTTTTTTTTTTTGGTCTTTTTGCCATTTCTTGGGCCGCTCCCGCGGCATATGGAGGTTCCCAGGCTAGGGGTCCAATCGGAGCTGTAGCCGCCGGCCTACGCCAGAGCCACACCAGCACGGGATCCGAGCCGCGTCTGCAACCTACACCACAGCTCACGGCAACGCCGGAGCCTTGACCCACTGAGTAAGGCCAGGGATCGAACCCGAAACCTCATGGTTCCTAGTCGGATTCGTTAACCACTGCGCCACAACGGGAACTCCAGACAATTGCATTTTTAATGGCAATGACTTGATCTTCCAACTGTTTCAGTTGATCAGCCTTTTCTTTTCTACTTTGATTCAAATTTTGGATCTTCTTTTCTAAATCTGAAAAAAGAAAATGAAGTCAATATCTTTCCATCTGATGGATTGCTCCTAGTTATCCATATTATACCGAACACAGGGATTTATGGGTCTCTTAAGGACATATTTAGTTTAGGGTTTTGAGTCAATGGATAAAACATCTATTTCCACCCTATTTCTCAAGGTTTTCACATAGATCAGCAAATCGATATTTTTGTCTAAAATTTATTTTCTATCTGAAGACATTTATCAATGTGACTCTCAGGCTAGTTAGAATTCATTGGAAATGAAAAGACAGATGATAGGCCTTGATTAGATTTGAAGTGCTGTATTTCCAAAGGTTCGTGCTTGCTTTTTTTTTGGACATGGCCGGAGTAGCATCTGGAAGTTCCCGGGCCAGGGATCAAACCCACAGCACCACAGCTGCAACCCAAGATGCTGCCATGAAAATGCCAGATCTTTAACCTGCCTTGCCGCAAGAGAACTGCTATGCTTGCCATTTTAACTTCACTTTTTAGTATGTGTCTATCACTTTAGGGTTTCCCAATCTTTTGGTAAAAAAGACTGAAGACATTTTTTAAAAAGACAGTTGCATTTCTTCATTCTTCTCTGCTGTGATGCCTTTCACTTTTATCCATCACTTGCATCCATCCATCCATGCATCCATTTACTTATCCATTCTTCATCCAGCTAATACCTGGGAATGACAGTAAACCCTAACCCAGGAGCCCATAGAGGAGTTGATGAAAGAGGTACAGAGAGCTGCAGTGAACAGTGTCAAGTGGCCTTTAGAAAAGAAACTGGTCTCGGGTTGAAGTGGAGCTTCTCAAAGAAGGAAGGTCAGTGTTCCACTTCCCTTGGTCACATCACAACTGGATACTCAGTTGGTTTGGGGCGGCTGTCAAGTAGCAGGTGTTGAGAAGAAAGAGCTAGACTGCTGAATAACTGTGAAACTGTTTTGTGGACGAAAGCTGAATTAACTGCTTCCGTTTCACATAGAAAAAGAGATTCTGGGCACGTGTTTTAGTTTTTTCAAGTATCTGTGGCCAGAAAAGTAGAGTAAATGTGGTTTTGGTTATCCTGAGGACAAAGAATGAAACCAACAGGTGAAAACTCCACGAAGAAAGATTTTGTCTGAACATAAAGAACTTTCCAGTAGTCACAGCAGTTCAAAGACTAAGGAGCCTCTGTGGAAGGTGATGAGCATTCTATCACTAGAAACTTTCAAATAGAGGTCACTTGGGATTGAGAAGGGGATTCATGCTTACTTACATGTGGAATCTAAAAAAAAGTACAAAACAGAAATAGGCCTACAGACATAGAAAACAAACTTGTGGTTACCAAAGGGGAAATGGGGGAGGGGAGTGATAAATTAGGAATTTGGGATGAATATGTAGATACTACCAGATATAAAATAGATAAAAAAGGACCTATTGTATAGCACAGGCAACATACTTAATATTTGGTAACAACCTATGAGGGAAAAGAATCTGAAAAAGAATTTATACAGCTATATCTGAATATATATATATTTATCTGAATCACTTTGCTGTATACCCGAAACTCACACAACATTGAAAATCAACTATACTTTAATTAAAAAAAGAGAATACATATATCACTAAATACATAAATAAAAGAAGATTCAGCATTAGAAGGGTATTTATACTAAAAGAAAAACAGACCCTTCTGTTTCTGCCAAGTAAGTTAATAACATGCCGGGGACTCCATTTGCCACACCAGATCCATTCTCCATCCCGCTCTGTGTCCTGGAAAGCCAGCTTCCGTGGATGACATCACCTGGCTCCCTTGGCCTCTGGCGTTCATTCACACTTGGCCACTGAGAAGTGGTCGGGGGTGGGAAGAGCAAGCAGGTGGCGTCCCTGGTGAGCAGCAGGGTTCTGGCAGTTCTGACATCTCTCAGGTCCTGCTCCTGCAAAGGGCCTCCTCCCTTCTGCCCCAGCCTTCCCAGGGCTACTTCCAGCACTCACACTCCTACGTCCTGCAGCTCCTTCAGGCCCAGAGATGCTGAGGCCTTCTCGCTGCTGCTGGTCACCCAGGATGCCTTAATTCCTGTGCATTTTTTTCTAGTTCTTCCCATCAAGAAAAAGAGTCTAGGAGTTCCCGTTGTGGCTCAGCAGGTTAAGAACCCAACAGAGGCTTTGTGAGGATGCGGGTTTGATCCCTGGCCTCACTCAGTGGGTTAAGGATCTGACAGTGGGTTAGGGATCTGGCATTGCCACAAGCTGTGGTGTAGGTTGCAGATGCAACTCAGATACATTGGGGTTTTTTTTTTTTTTTTTGGTCTTTTTGCCATTTCTTGAGCCGTTCTCGCAGCATATGGAGTTCCCAGGCTAGGGGTTGAATCGGAGCTGTAGTCGCCTGTCTACACCACAGCCACAGCAACATGGGATCGGAGCCGCGTCTGCGACCCACACCACAGCTCACGGCAACGCTGGATCGTTAACCCACTGAGCAAGGGCAGGGACCGAACCCGCAACCTCATGGTTCCTAGTCAGATTCGTTAACCACTGTGCCATGACAGGAACTCCCAGATACATTGCTGCTGTGGCTGTGGTGTAGGCTGCAGCTGGAGCTATGATTCGACCCCTTAGCTTGGGAAATTCTATATGCTGTGGGTGCAACACTAAAAAAAGAAAAGAAAGGAATAGACATAGAGTTTATTGACCCTTTCTCCCTAAACCAGGTCCAGCTTTACAAGTTGTTTTGACCAACAGGAAGTGGAAGAAATGCTGTTGCAGGACGTCAAGAGCCTGGCATCTTCTGCCCATTCTCATGGGACCCCGTGACTACTGTGCTATAAAACAGCCTGAGATGAAAGATCCTAGAAAGACCCTTGGCCCAGTGTCTCAGCACAGCCTGGCCCTTGGCGCCCTTTCCAGCTGACCCATCAGCCAAACACAGCTGCTTGAGATACACCCCAGCAGAGACCTGCAGAAGGACCACTCAGGCGACCCGCAGACAAAGAGTCCACGCTTGTTGTTTAAGCCATTACATTTGGGAGATGGTTTGGGATGCAAAATAGATAACTGAGGCCCCTCCATTTATAATCACATGATCCAGAATGGCATCCAAGTGCGCTTTTTGTTTCTTGCTGGGATTCCGACTGTCTCAAACTTCTGTGGCGGGACCCTGATGCAGGCTGGGGTGCACGCTCCACTCTCTCACTCTGACCCTGTGGAATCAAGTCAGGGCTCTTTTCTGGAATCCCCTGGGCATCTCTTCGCAACAGATGGCAACAGAGCACAGCCCTCGTGGTTCAGCCTGTTCTCAAATGGCAGAGTTGGGAAGATGGCCAAACCAATGTCTTATTTTCCTATCTGGTGGAGTCGTAAGAACAGCCTTAAAGTGAGAAGAGAGGAAGGAGGGGAATGCACTGCTTTCCAGCTCTCTGAGGCGAAGTCCCCCGACTTAAACGTCCAACCTAATTTCAAGGATTGTGGAAGTTTCAGTCTATGGGGAAAAGTGGAAACAATGTGGGCCCTGCCATAAAACATAAGACAGAAAATGGTTCCCTATGTTTTTGTTCCCGCAGTATGGGCCAAGGTCTGGGTAGAATAGAAATGGATTTTTAATGATCTCGCCCATGGAGTGCAAGGTGAAAATGTTTTGTCTTTTTGAATCTTTCATAGTGCTGTTATTAGAAAAATAGTGGATATGAAAAAGAAGCTCACTTTTTTTTTTTTTTTAGGGCCACTTACTTGCAGTATCTGGAAGTTCCCAGGCTAGGGGTTGAATTGGAGCTGCAGCTGCCAGGCTACGTCACAACCACAGCAATGTGGGATCTGAGCCATGTCTACAGCCTACACCATAGCTCACAGCAATGCCATATCCTTAACCCATTGAATGAGGCCAGGGATCAAACCTGTGTCCTCTTGGTTACTAGTGGGGTTCGTTACCGCTAGAACGCCACGGAAACTCCAGAAGCTCACTACTTTTAAAACAATTCTAAAACTGTAAAAAGTAGTGTCTTCCCTTCATCCGCCCCCTCCCCAGAGATGTCTAATGTTAACAGTTTGGTATGTATTTTTCCTGACTTTGGCCCCCAACTAATGCTGCATTTTCATTTTTTTTCATGTCATAGCAATGATATAAGCAGTTGTAGGGCCAAAGACTCATTTTATGACAAAAAATGCATTTGTAAGTGAGGAGTTTGGGTTATTTTAATATTTTGAGAGTTACTTATATTCCAAAAGAATATAAAAATTTGGGGATTAAATATATACAATAAATATAACAAAAGTAATATGTACAATAAATACAACAAAAATAATACTAGATCACTCATCATTTGATATTTCTTGATGATTTAGAGGTGATTAAGGACAGAAGGATTTCCTACAACAACCATGAGCATCAGCTGTGGGAAAAACCACCCTGAATAACTTTCTCATTGAACCCAGCTAGTATCCATGAGGATGCGGGTTTGATCCCTGGTCTTGCTCAGTGGGTTAAGGATCTGGCATTGCCATGAGCTGTGGTGTAGGTCACAGACTTGGCTTGCATCCTGTGTTGCTGTGGCTGTGGAATAGGCTGGCAGCTATAGCTCCAATTCAACCCCTAGCCTGGGAACTTCCTTGCGCTGTGGGTGTGGCCCTAAAAAGACTGCAAAGAGGAGACTTTTGAAGGAGAGGACAAGATGGTGGAGGAGTAGGGGGACACGCTCACCCTCTCCCACAAACACAACAAAAAAAGCACATCTACAGAATAAATGACTCGCACAGAACAGCAACCAATCGCTGGCAGAGGAACCTAAACTCCAATAATGGCAAGAAGTTCGTGACATTACTGGGCAGAACGGGAGAAAAGAGGAGAGTGAGAGAAGGTGAATCCGAGCAGAAGGGGCGCTCCCGAAAGGGAACTGCAGAGGAGAAACGGATCCCGCACCCTGGAAAGTCATCTACACCGGAGGAATCTCCAGATGCAGAGAAGAGTGTAGCAGTAAGTTGGAGTATGGAAAAGCCGATCAAGAACCTAACGGACCATCTGAACTACGGGCACAGTCACCAAAAATTGAGACGCCTGGGTGGGGGCTGGGCACTGAGACCTCGGCTCCAGAGGTTAGTCCCTGGGAAAGGGCCGGGGGACGCCTGGGTGGGGGCTGGGCACCGAGACCTTGGCTCCAGAGGTTAGTCCCCGAGAATGGGCTGGGGGGGGCGGGGCGGAGAGGAAACTGCTTGGGAGGTCTAGAAAACAAAGCTGTCGCAGAGGAAGGGAGCAATACTCTAGGGGCGGGGAAGTGGAAAGCTGCATCAGAGGGAACCTGGGAGAAGAGCCTGGTCTACGCCCGTGCTGGGGAGGGGAGAGAAGAAGGGGTGGGTCCCCATAGAATACCCACCCACGCCACAGCAAGCTTACAGGCCCACTAGCTAGCTGAAAGCTGTGCTTCCCAGTGCATCCCCTCCCCCCACCCCCACCACCCCCTATGCTCTCGCCGAACCTGGGGCTGCCTGCCATCCAGGAGGGCTGGCCTCAACAATTGCCTGAAGCCTACCACCACAGGTGCTGTCCCTGCACAGGCCTGCTTGCCCTTTGGAGGGGTGACACTTCCGAAGAGCAGCACCAAACACCACCAACCCCCAAGAAAAGGCCTGCAGCCCAGAAAAGCTAGAACAAGCCTAGCCAGGCCGTGAATAGATCTGCCTAATTCTCGGACGGTTTTTCTGAGTCAGGCTGCCCCAGGGAGGAGCCTCTTGGATTTCCAGCAGCCCTGCTACCCGCCCAAGCCCCCAGGGGGTGACCCACTCCCGTGGAATAGCTGCTCAGCACCACCAGCCCCCTGGAGGAGCCCCTGCAGCCCAGAAAAGCTGCAACAAGCTTGGCCAGACTGTGAAAAGATCTGCCTACATTCTCAGGCCATCCTTCTGAGTTGGGCTGCCCTAGGGAAGAGCCTCTTAGGTTCTCAGTGACCCAGATAGCTGCTCCAGCCCCAGGGGGTGCTGCACTCCTGAGGAACAGCTGCCCAACACCACCAACCCCCTGCAAGAACCCCACAGCCTAAAAACACCAGAGCAAGCTCTGCATGACCAAGTGAAATCTGCTACCATCGTGGTATGGACCTCCCAGTCCTGTCTGCCCTCAGGAAGTCCTCCTTTGCTTCAAAGAAACACGGTTAGCCCCATCAACACTCCAGAAAAGCCACACTGCCTCAAAAAAGATTGACCAACAATGCCAGCCCTCAGGAAATATTCCACGGCAGTGACAAGGCAAACACTGCCCGATAACGGAGAGTACAACCCCCTCAGGAGAAAGAAAACAACAAGCAAGATGAAGAAGCTGAGAAACCACCCCCAGTCAAACCAACAGGAGAACTCACCTAAAACAGTCAACAATGAAACAGATCTCTGCAGTCTGACAGACCTGGAGTTCAAAAGAGAAATAGTGAAAATACTGAAGGAATTAAGAGAAGATATGAACAGTAATGCAGATACCCTCTGAAAGGAGCTAGAAAATATAAGGAGGAGCCAAGAAAAACTAGAACATTCATTTGCAGAGATGCAAACTGAACTAAGGGCAGTAAAAACCAGAATGAACAATGCAGAAGAACGAATCAGTGATATGGAAGATAGAATAATGGAAATCACTCAATCCGGTCAACAGACAGAAAACTGAATCAAAAAACTGGAAAGCAATATAAGAGACCTACGGGATAATATAAAGCGGGCCAATCTACGCATAATAGGAATTCCAGAAGGAGTAGAAAAAGATAAGGGGATGGAAAATGTATTTGAAGAAATTATCACTGGAAACTTCCCAAATCTAAAGGATACTGGGTTCAAGATACAAGAAGCACAGAGGGCCCCAAACAAACTGAACCCAAACAGACCCACACCAAGACACATCATAATAAAAATGGCAAAAGTTAGTGATAAAGAGAGGATCCTAAAGGCAGCAAGAGAAAAACAGAATGTTGCCTACAAGGGAACCCCCATAAGAATATCAGCTGATTTCTCTACAGAAACACTACAGGCCAGGAGGGAATGGCAAGAGATATTTAAAGTGCTAAAAGGAAAAAAATAATGCAACCTAGAATACTCTATCCAGCAAAAATATTCATTAAAATAGAAGGGGAAATAAAAATTTTTCCAACAAACAAAAACTTAAAGAATACTGCAAACACAAAACCACAGTTTAAAGAAATATTGAAAGGGCTTCTCTAAACCAAAAAGAAAGGAAGGAAAGGGAAGAAAAAAGAAAAGAAAAAAAAAAAAAGAAGAGGAAGAACTAGGACTGAGGAAACTGCAATCAGAGAGCAGTCACTCAAATAAGCCAGCATACAGATTTAATCATGAACATGCTTCAAACAAAATAAAATTAAAAAGAAAAAAATAAAAAAGAATCATCAAAAACCATAAAATGTGGGCAAGGGATGTTAGGAAGTAAATAACCCTTTTTGTTTGTTTGTATGTTCTTCTTAATTTAATATTAAGTAATGAAGGGTTTGAACTTACAGGACCATCAGTCTAAAACACACAATTATGGGAAGGGGTTAGCATACTTAAAAAACAGGGCAACCACAAGCCAAAACCAAATATTGCATTTGCAAAAAATGAAAAAAAAATACACTCAAGCAGATAATAACAGAGACCATCCAAGCAAAAAAAAAAAAAAAAAAGAAAGGAAGAATGGAGACCATAGAATCAACTGGAACCAGAGAGTTCAAATGGCAATAAATAATCATCTATCAATTATCACCTTAAATGTCAATGGACTGAATGCCCCAATCAAAGACACAGAGTGGCTGAGTGATAAGATAACATAAACACGGACCTAAAAAAGAAAGTAAAATAAAAAAAAAAGGAAAACAAAATATAAAGTTGAGAATAAAAGGTGAATAAAAAAAAAAAATCAAATACCTTCAATACTTCTACAAGAAACTCACCTTAAGACAAAGATACATATAGATTGAAAATGAAAGGGTGGGGAAAAATATTTACGCCAATAGACATGACAGAAAAGCAGGAGTCGCAATACTCATATCAGACAAAATAGACTTTAAAACAAAGAGATAAAGAAAGACAAAGAAGGACATACTTAATGATTAAGGGATCCATCAAGGAGGGATGTTCTATCGTCAACATATATGCCCCAATACAGAGCACCCAGATACATACAACAAATATAACAGACAAAAGGGAGATATTGATGAGAATAAAATCATAGTAGGAGACCTAATACCCCCCTCACATCAATGGACACTCCTCTAGACAGAAAACCAATAAAGCAACAGAGATCCTAAAGGAAACCATAGAAAAGTTAGACTTCATTGATATCTTCAGGACACTACATCCAAAAAAAGCAGAATACACATTCTTCTCAAATGCTCATGGAACATTCTCAAGAATCGACCCCATATTGGGACACCAAGCTAATCTCAATAAATTTAGGAGCATAGAAATTATCTCAAGTATCTCTCTGACCACAATGCCATGAATTAGAAACCAACCATGGGAAAAGGAAAGAGAAAAAACCTATTACATGGAGACTAAACAACATGCTACTAAAAAACCAATGGGTCAATGAGGAAATCAAGAAGGAAATTAAAAAATACCTTGAAACAAATGATAATGAAGACACAACCTCTCAAAATCTATGGGATGCTGCGAAAGCAGTGCTCAGAGGGAAATTTATAGCAATACAGGCCTTTCTCAAAAAAGAAGAAAATCCCAAATTGACAACTTAACTCCACCTAAACGAATTAGAAAAAGAGGAACAAAAGGCCTAAAGTCAGCAGAAGAGGAGGAAATTATAAAGATCAAAGAAGAAATCAATAAAATAGAGAATCAAAAAACAATAGAGAAAATTAATAAAACCAAGAGCTGGTTCTTTGAAAAGGTGAACAAAATGGACAAACCCCTGGCCAGACTCACTCAAAAGAGGAGAGAAAGAACCCAAATCACCAAAATTATAAATGAAAAAAGGAGAAATCACAACGGATACAGCAGAAATACAAAAAAACATAAGAGAATACTATAAACAACTATACGCCAACAAGTTTGACAATCTGGAAGAAATGGACAATTTTCTAGAATCTTACAGCCTGCCAAAACTGAATCAAGTAGAAACAGACCAACTGAACAGACCGATCACTAGAAATGAAATTGAAGAGGTCATAAAATCACTCCCTCCAAATAAAAGTCCAGGACCAGATGGCTTCACAGGTGAATTTTATCAAACATATAAAGAGGAATTGGTGCCCATCCTCCTTAAACTCCTTCAAAAGGTTGAAGAAGAAGGAATACTCCCAAAGACATTCTATGATGCCACCATCACCCTCATTCCAAAACCAGACAAGATACCACCAAAAAAGAAAACTATCGCCCAATATCATTGATGAATAGAGATGCAAAAATTCTCAACAAAATCCTAGCCAACTGAATCCAACAACATATCAAAAAAATCATACACCATGACCAGGTAGGGTTCATCCCAGGTTCACAAGGATGGTTCAACATACGCAAATCAATCAGCATCATACACCACATTAACAAAAGAAAAGTCAAAAATCATATGATCATCTCAATAGACGCAGAAAAAGCATATGACAAAGTCCAACATCCATTCATGATCAAGACCCTCGCCAAAGTGGGTATAGAGGGAACATTCCTGAATATAACAAAGCCATTTATGATAAACCCACAGCAAATACAATACTCAATGGGAAAAACTGAAAGCCTTCTCACTCCAATCTGGAACAAGACAGGGATGCCCACTCTCACCACGCGTCTTCAACATTGTTTTGGAAGTCCTAGCCACAGCATTAGACAAACAAAAGAAATCAAAGGCATCCATATAGGAAGAGAAGAGATAGAACTGTCACTGTATGCAGATGACATGATACTATACATAGAAAACCCTAAGGACTCAACCCCAAAACTACTTGAACTGATGAATAAATTCAGCAAAGTAGTAGGATATAAGATTAACATTCAGAAGTCAGTTGCATTTCTGTATACCAGCAATGAAATATTAGAAAAGGAATACAAAAATACGATACCTTTTAAAATTGCACCTCACAAAATCAAATACCTCGGAATACACCTGACCAAGGAGGTAAAGGACCTATATGCCGAGAACTATAAAACTTTAATCAAAGAAATCAAAGAAGATGTAAAGAAATGGAAAGCTATTCCATGTTCCTGGATTGGAAAAATCAATATTGTAAAAATGGCCATACTACCCAAAGCAATCTACAGATTCAATGCAATCCCTATCAATTACCCAGGACATTTTTCAACAGAACTAGAACAAACAATCCAAACATTATATGGAACCACAAAAGGCCCAGAATCGCCAAAGCAATCCTGAGAAACAAAAACAAGCAGGAGACATCACTCTCCCAGACTTCAAGAAATACTACAAAGCCACAGTCATCAAAACAGTGTGGTACTGGTATCAAAACAGACAGACAGACCAATGGAACAGAATAGAGAACCCGGAAATAATCCCTGACACCTATGGTCAATTCATCTTTGACAAGGGAGGCAAGAACATCAAATGGGAAAAAGAAAGTCTATTCAGCAAGCATGGCTGGGAAACCTGGACAGCTGCATGCAAAGCAATGAAACTAGAACACACCCTCACACCATGCACAAAAATAAACTCCAAATGGCTGAAAGACTTAAATATACGACAGGACACCATCCAACTCCTAGAAGAAAACATAGGCAAAACACTCTCTGACATCAACCTCATGAATATTTTCTCAGGTCAGTCTCCCAAAGCAATAGACATAAGAGCAAAAATAAACCCATGGGACCTCATCAAACTGAAAAGCTTTTGCACAGCAAAGGAAACCCAAAAGAAAACAAAAAGACAACTTTCAGAATGGGAGAAAATAGTTTCAAATGATGCAACCGACAAGGGCTTAATCTCTAGAATATATAAGCAACTTATACAATTCAACAGCAAAAAAACCAATCAATGGAAAAATGGTCAAAAGACCTGAATAGACATTTCTCCAAAGAAGATATACAGATGGCCAACAAACACATGAAAAAATGCTCAACATTGCTGGTTATAAGAGAAATGCAAATCAAAACTACCATGAGATACCACCTCACACCAGTCAGAATGGCCATCATTAATAAATCCACAAATAACAAGTGCTGGAGGGGCTGTGGAGAAAAGGGAACCCTCCTGCACTGCTGGTGAGAATGTAAACTGGTACAACCACTATGGAGAACAGTTTGGAGATACCTAGGAAATCTATACATAGAACTTCCATATGACCCCGCAATCCCACTCTTGGGCATCTATCCGGACAAAACTCTACTTAAAAGAGACACATGCACCCGCATGTTCATTGCAGCACTACTCACAATAGCCAGGACATGGAAACAACCCAAATGTCCATCAACAGATGATTGGATTCGGAAGACATGGTATAAGTACACAATGGAATACTACTCAGCCATAAAAAGAATGACATAATGCCATTTGCAGCAACATGGATGGAGCTAGAGAATCTCATACTGAGTGAAATGAGCCAGAAAGACAAAGACAAATACCATATGCTATCACTTATAACTGGAATCTAATATCCAGCACAAATGAACATCTCCTCAGAAAAGAAAATCATGGACTTGGAGAAGAGACTTGTGGCTGCCTGATGGGAGGGGGAGCGAGTGGGAGGGATCGGGAGCTTGGGCTTATCAGACACAACTTAGAATAGATGTACAAGGAGATCCTGCTGAATAGCATTGAGAACTTTGTCTAGATACTCATGTTGCAACAGAAGAAAGGCTGGGGGAAAAAATGTAATTGTAATGTATACATGTAAGGATAACCTGACCCCCTTGCTGTACAGTGGGAAAGTAAAAAAAATTATAAAAAAAAAAAAAAAACTACAAGTAGGGACCATTGCACACTCGTCAGAATGGCCATCATTAATAAGTCAACAAATTAAAAGTGCTGGAGAGGGTGTGGAAAAAAAGGACCCTCCTACACCATTTGTGGGAATATAAATTGGTACAACCACTATGGAAAACATATGGAGGTACCTTAGAAAACTAAATATAGAACCACCATATGACCCAGCAACCTCACTCTTGGGCATATATCCAGACAAAACCTTAACTGAAAAAGATACATGCACCCCTATGTTCACTGCCACACTATGCACATAGCCAAGACATGGAAACAACCTAATTGTCCATCAACAGATGAATGGATTAAAAAGATATGGTGCACAGTGGAATACTACTCAGTCATAAAAAAGAACAAAATAATGCCATTTGCAGCAACATGGCTGGAACTAAAGACTCTCATACTAAGTGAAATGTCAGAAAGAGGAAGACAAATACCATATGACATCGCTTACATCTGGAATCTAATATATAGCACAAATGAACCTTTCTTCAGAAATGAAACAAACTCATGGACTTGGAGGACAGACTTGCGGTTGCCAAGGGGGAGGGGAAGGGAGGGAGATGGACTGGGAGTTTGGGGTTAGTAGATGCAAACTACTGCATTTGGTGTGGATAAGCTATGACATCCTGCTGTGTAGCACTAGGAACTATATCTAGTCACTTATGATGTAACATGATGGAGGATAATGTGAGAAAAAGAATGGGTCACTTTGCTGTACAGCAGAAATTGACAGAACATTGTAAATCAACCATAACAGAAAAAATTAAAATCTTAAAAAAAAAGACTGCAAAGAAAAAAAAGATGTGATATATATATATATATATATACACACACACACACACACACACACACTAGAATATTACATAGCCATAAAAAGAACAAAGTCATGCTATTTGCAGCAACATGGATGAGCCTAGAGATTACCACAATAAGTGAAGTAAGTCAGACAAAGACAAGTATCATACGACACGCTTAGGCAGAAAGTAATAAGAAAAGATCCAAAAGAACTCATTTATAAAGCAGAAACAAACACAGATTTAGAATGCAAACTTATTGTTATCCAGGGGAAACCTGGAGGGGAGGAATAAATTGGGAGGATGAGATTAACACATATACACTACTATATATAAAATAGATAACTAACAAGGTATATAGCACAAGGAGGTCTATTCAATATTCTGTAATAACCTATACAGGAAAAAAGAATGGATATATGCACAACAATTCACTTTGCTACACAAATGAAACAAATACAACATTGTAAATCAACTATACTATAAAAAACCTTTTTTTAAAAGTTGAACTCATAGAATGAGTAGAATGGTGTCTGCCAGGAGCTAGGGGGTTGGGGGAAATGGGGACCTGTTGGTCAAAGGGCAAGAGCTTCCAGTTATAAGATGAATGGGTTCTGGGCATTGATAATATTGTATATAGGAGTAGATCCTTTTTTTAATATTTAAAAATTTTTTTTAAATATTTATTGGAGTATAGTTGACTTACGAAGTTTGGTTAGTTTCAGGTGTACGGCAAAGTGAATCAGTTATACATATATATACACATATCCATTCCTTTTCAGATACTTTTCCCACATAGGTTATTGCAGAGTATTGGGCAGATTTCCCCGTGCTATATAGGTCTTTGTTACTTACCTCTTTTATATACAGTAGTGTGTATATGTCAGTCCCAACCTCCTAATTTATTCCTCCCCCTATGTTTCCCCTTTGGTAACCATTAGTTTGGATAAGCCACCTGAGTCAATCTTCAGCATTATCACCACAAAAAGAAAAGAGTGGAGGATGAAGTGGTGGATGTGTTCATTGTGGTTGTCATTTCACACATATCCATGCCCATCACAGCCTCACGTTGTACACTTTTAGTATATGCAGTTCTGTTTGTCAACCACACTTCAACAAAGCTGGGAAAATGCACAGACTAGATACCTGCCATTCTTCTTATCTTGTCCTCTGTATCTCCAGCCAAACTTGCTGCTGCATCTTTGAGCTGTTTCACTTTCCCCAGTGTTTCCTTTGTCAGTCCAGCAGGGCTTGTCTCATGCTGAAGAATGGCATATTGATTTTTGAGCTCCACAGACTCCTGTAACAGAGCAACACTTTCATCACTAGAAAATATTAACAAAGCATGTACACATGTGTGATGTTTGCCTGATACTGTTTACAAAAGGAATAAGAGGAAACCGTAATCTAGTCATTATGCGCCTGAATCACTCTGATATTTCTGACAAGGCTTTTATTTGCAGGTTTTTTTTTTTTTCAGGTTGAAAAAATTCTCAGCTGTAGTTGATCAAAAGTCATATTTCTCTGTTATAAAATATCAAGCATTATTCCACGTCAAGGCACCAATTTGTCCTGAACGATGTTAAGGTCAGAGATAGAGAAGACGGAACAGATCCAGTGCTACCCGAAGAGGTTTGGTTCAGCTGGGTTGACTGGTTTCAAGTACAAGGTGAAGGTCAGAGGGAGCAAGGACCTTTTATTTGCTTGGCACCAAGTTGAGAGCGGAATGAGGCAAGAAGAGAGGCAGGAAGTTAGGAAGGGCTCCCTGAGTATCAGAATGAAAATCTTTTTTTTTTGTCTTTTTGTCTTTTTTTTTTGTTGTTGTTGTTGTTGTTGCTATTTCTTGGGCCACTCCCGCGGCATATGGAGGTTCCCAGGCTAGGGGTTGAATCGGAGCTGCAGCCACCGGCCTACGCCAGGGCCACAGCAACGCGGGATCCGAGCCGCGTCTGCAACCTACACCACAGCTCACGGCAACGCCGGATCGTTAACCCACTGAGCAAGTGCAAGGACCGAACCCGCAACCTCATGGTTCCTAGTCGGATTCGTTAACCACTGCGCCATGACGGGAACTCCCAGAATGAAAATCTTCAGGGTCGGCCAGAGTGGCTGTCATCCTATTATGTTAAACAGATGAACATGTGTCTGATGCAGGACCAGAACACGGAGGTGGGAGAGGGTGGGCAGGGAGCACCTTTGTCAGCCTCTGCCCCATAAAAAAATGTCCCCAACACCCAAGTCAGTGGAAAACGTACCCAGCACATTAGGAATCAAGAACAAGATAATGCACCAATTGGAAAAACACTCAACCAATTTCTTTGGCTGAAGCTGCTGTATTAACGCTGCCAACCAAAGATTCCCTGCTAAGAAAATGAGCTGATGGTTTCTTTCAGCAACCAAAACGAATAGGCCATTTTCACAACTGTTTCATAAACTCATTCGTAACTTGATTCGTAACTTGATTTTCGTAACTTGATCTGTTCTTTGGCTGAGGACTTTCACTTCTTTATCTTTTATGTCATTTAATTAGCATGCAGGGCAAACACAAGATACACCCATGACATAAATTGGAAATGTTTGTAAGTTTAGGAGACATTTGACCCAAATACCACTAGCAATGCAGGATTGGGGGTAAACACTCTAACATAATTTGGCCAGAAACTTGTCTTTTCTGCAGACAGCCCTCTACTTACAGAGACGGCTCTGTGCCCAGCGGGGTCCCTACAAACATACACCACAGATCATAGAGCTGGCACTAAAGGAAATGCTGACAAAAGGCACACAAATCTGGGTTTTAGGGATTATCCTTCAAAGAAGCACTGTTTGTCTGCTTTTGGTGGCGGGGTGGGACTAATGACCTCCTCAAGGCCCCCAGCTTGGCGCCGGGCCGCTTCGGCCTGAGCCCGCACACGCATGGCCTCGTCCTGGTTCCTCTGCAACTTGTTCTGCAGCCCAGCAAGTCTACTCTCCAGCACTGACCGCTGCTTTACCAGGTCCAGCCTGTTCTGCGTCTCCTGGGCTTGATTTGCAACCTGTTGTTGATTGGAAAACAAGGAAGGAGAAAAGTCTCTTTATGCAACAAACAAGAAAATAAGTAATGTAATTACCCATCCCCAAAATAAGTTAAGTGTAAAAGGAAAATTGTTCCTTTGCGTTTTCTGCTCCATTAAAAAGTTATGAAATATTTCAGACAGACAAGGGAGCCTAAGAGAAAAGATAGCATATATCCATGTACCCATCAGCCAGCTTAAGAATAAACCAAGGCCCTGGGGGTACCACCCCCCTTATATCTCTTCTATTTCCCCCAAGGGTAACCAATACCCTGAATCTAATATTGGCCATTCCATGTACTGCTACGTGCCTTTTAGCCTATCTTATTCATATAGAACCACAAACTGTATTTTCTACTTTTTTTTTTTTTTGGTCTTTTTGCTATTTCTGGGGCCACTCTCGCGGCATATGGAGGTTCCCAGGCTAGGGGTCGAATTGGAGCTGTAGCCACTGGCCTATGCCAGAGCCACAGCAACGTGGGATCCAAGCCACATCTGCAACCTACACCACAGCTCATGGCAACGCCGGATCGTTAACCCACTGAGCAAGGCCAGGGGTCGAACCTGCAACCTCCTGGTTCCTAGTCGGATTCGTTAACCACTGAGCCACGACAGGAACTCCCCTGTATTTTCTACTTTAAAACAATATACAAACATTATCCAGTGTATTTCTGCAACTTGCATTTTTTAATTAAAAATTATGCTTGTACAGGTCACCTAAGTTAATTTGCCTAACTCTGGTTTATTCATTTTTACCAATTTAAAGTATTCTGTTGTTTGAAGATACAAAAATTTATTTTTCTTTCTTTCTTTTGGCTGCGCCTGTGGCATGTGGAAGTTCCCCGGCAAGGGAGTGAACCCACGCCACAGCAGCAACCTAAGGCACGGCAGTGACAATGTTGGGCCTTTAACCCACTAGGCCACCCTGCAACTCCTCCCAATTTATTTTTCTATTTTCTGTGGAGGCAGGTGGCTTCTAATTTTTTTTTGTCTGTTATAAGCAATAATGAACACCTTATAATTGTTTCTTATTTCAGTGACTAAACTTGTCATATCTAGAAGTAAAGTCTGACTGGTCATTTGTTATCTCTTGTCCCTTGTTCTTTGGTCAACCTTTCATGCCTTCTTCGATTATCTCAAACATAATAATCATTGCCATTTTGGTTTTTTTGTTTGTTTGTTTGCTTTGTTTTTTTTTTTTTTTTTTTTTTTTTTTTTTTTTTTTTTGTCTTTTCTAGGGCTGCTCCTGAGGCATATGGAGGTTCCCAGGCTAGGGGTCTAATAGGAGCTGTTGCTGCCAGCCTACACCACAGCCACAGCAACGCAGGATCCAAGCTGTGTTTGACCTACACCACAGCTCACAGCAATGCCAGATCTTTAACCCACTGAGCGAGGCCAGGGATCGAACCCGCAACCTCTTGGTTAACCAGTTGGATTCGTTAACCACTGAGCCACAATGGGAACTCCAATAATCACTGTCATTTTGTATTGAATATCCAATCACAGGAGTATCCACTGTCTCCTGCATTCTGATTCTCATTTACTGTTTCTGATGACTTGCTTTTTTCTGTGTCTGGGGGAGTCCTTTGACACCTGGTTTTAAGATGCATTCCATTGGAAAGGGTTTCTCATCTATCCAGCATCTGAGGGCCCTGCCAACCCAGGACCTCTTTAAATCGACATTTTTAGCTTGGTTTGTGGGGGGTCACCCAGGTATTGTGACTTCTAGCCCGATCTAACCTGACAGCCAGCTCGTGGTTAACAATTCTTAGTGAAGACTTTCTGCCTCCAAGTAGAGGCTAATGTCTTTTCTCTCTCTTTTTCTCTCTCTGTCCTTCCTTCCATCCTCCTCTCACTGTAATAACTTACATCTCCCTGAGGGTTGCCTTTTGGGGTCACCGTTCCGTGCAGGGGTCCCATCCCCTCCTTGCATGGGCTTTGTTTTCTCCGTTTTTTTTTCGTCTTTTTGCCATTTCTAGGGCTGCTCCTGCAGTGCATGGAGGTTCCCGGGCCAGGGGTCAAATTGGAGCTGTAGCCACCAGCCTACACCAGAGCCACAGCAGTGCGGGATCCGAGCTGCATCTGCAACCTACACCACAGCTCATGACAACGCCGGGTCCCCAACCCACTGAGCAAGGCCAGGGATCGAACCGGCAATCTCATGGTTCCTACTTGGATTCGTCAACCACTGAGCCATGACGGGAACTCCTGTTTTCTCCCTGTTTTGCACGACAGCTATTATGACCAGAAGCTCTAATATACCAGGGATTGGAGAGGCCCTCTGCCTGCTGTCAAGTTCCTGCTTGATCACCTCTCTGGAGCTTGCTTTCCTGTCATTTTGGCCTCTGAAGATTCCCTCCATTTCTTACTAATTCAGCTATGCTTTAATAAATTGTGAAAATATCGTATCTGAGATATTCAAGTTTTTTTTTCCTACTAAGAGGGGTGCTTGGTATTGTGGTCCACCATATCGTTACAAATGGAAGCCCCTGCCTGTGCCCTTGGGCACATGTATGAAATTTTTAGAGTAGGAATCTGCAAGCTTTTTCTGTCAAGGGCCAGACAGTAAATGTTTTGTACTTTGTGGTCCACAAAGTCTCTGTTGCAGCCATGCAATTCTGTGCCGTCGTGGCACCAAAGCATCCATGGGCAATATGTGGCTGGATTCCAATGCAATTTGTGACTTTGGATACAATAACAGTTGGTGCATCCATTTGGCTCCTGGGCTGTATTTTGCCAACCCTTGTTCTAGAGTAGATGCTTAGGAGGGGACAACCGGGAGATCTTTTTCTGCTTCTTGATATGGGCAACCTCATCCTATCCAAGCTTTGAATTTTCTCTACTTCCTGTACTGGGGCTTTCTGCTTTTCTTCTCAAGACGAGTGCATTTAAAATCTAAAACTCCGATGAAGAACAGACACTGAGAAACTCATAATCTGCTGGGAATGGGTTACGGAGCCTGGGAGAAAGACCCGTCACAGACTCTCAGACTAGGTCCTGTTCTGATCTCCAATTGCCAGGCTTCCTCTTCCATGGCTAAACCATGGTTTTATTCCTATCAAACTCTGGTGGAACCCTTTCTTTGGGGTAAGATCTTCTTTCAGTCTTAGGATATCCTGATGTGATCTTATGCAAGTTTAGTTATAAAAAGCTGTCAACAATTCACTTAATTTTTTGGGAGAAGCGAGCTTTCAAACATCTGTTACTGAGGTTCCTGCTATGACACAGTGGGTTAAGAATCTGACTGCAATGGCTCGGGTTGCTGTGGAGATGTGGATTCCATCCCTATCCTCGTGCAGTGGGTTAAAGGACCTGGCATTGCCTTTGGCTCGGATTCAATCCCTGGCCTGGGAATTTCTATATGTAGCAGGTGTGGCCATTAAAAACAAAACAAAACAAAACAAAACCTTGGAGTTTCCATGTGGCTCAGCAGGTTAAGAACCCAACTAGAACCCATGAGGATGAGGGTTAGACCCCTGGCCTCACTCAGTAGCTTAATGATCTGGCGTTGCCACAAGCTGCAGTATAGGTCCCAAATGCACCTCAGATCTGGTGTTGCTGTGGCTGTGGTGTAGACCAGCAACTGCAGCTCTGATTCGACCCCTAGCCAGGGAACCTCCATATGCTATGGGTGCGGCCCTAAAAAAAAATCTATTACTTTCCCTGGTATCAGAAAAGATAAACTCTGGCCTCAAATCTGTCATTAATTAACTGTGTGACCTTAAGTAAGTCACTTAACCTCCCTGAGTCTTAGTTTCTTCATTTACAAGCTGCTTTGTCCCCTGGGCTTAGTCAACAATGAGATGAACTAATGCTGGGAGAACTCCTTAGAACATTAAAGGCATAATACTATCACAATCATATTTATCATCATGATAATCCCATCAGACAGTTAAGACAAGCCTGACATTGACAGACACTAAAAACTATTTGTCTCCACACTCAAAATCGATTTCAGGTTAGTTTCAAAGGAGATAGAGAAATACCTGCGGTACATTCTTTTTTATTTTTGTTATCTTGGCAGTCAGCTGTGTGATGGTAGAATTCACTCCCCCTTGAGTGACTTGAACTTGCTGCAACTTATTCAACACTTTGTCCAGATTTAATAGAGTGCTGGCTGCTTTTCTAAGGTAAGATATTAACATATCAGATTAGATAAATATAAAGTATTCACTTATTTCACCTTGACAGTTCATTCGACTCAACCAAAAACTTTACTGAATTATTCATAGAGTAAATTTAAATTACTCATAAGCAAGGCAAAATGCTGAAGTCTTCATTTTGAGAAATAGGTACCTATAAATGCCAATAAAAATACATATATATTCATACATAGATATAGATTTCACCAGAAATGGAAATCAAGGGTACTGTTCTCATTTCTTTTTAGTTTGTCATAAGCAGAGATATTTGGGGGATAAAACTGCCAAGCTTGGAACAACGACAAAAAAAAAAACCCCTATCTTCAGCCAATTCCAGTTCCCTGATTTCTCAAACTTAAGCAATGCTCTCGAAATCCTTATTGGAGTGGGGGGTGGAGGAATCAAGAGGCTCCCAGAGAACAAACAGAGGACGAAAGGCCCTGGGTTTTCAGGCTCTGTTTATTCAGGTTTATTTAAGCTTCACTGACATTCCAGCCGCCCAGGGGCCCAGTCAGAGGTTAAAATCACAAGCATTCCAAGTGATAGTCTATTTTACAGAAATGGGCTCACCTCAAGTCAACAGTCTTAGATCTGTGGGCTGAGAAGCACCTTTGGAAGAATGTACCAAGTCAGGGAAAGAGCAGATGCATCTTTAGAAATGCTTGTGTGAGAGTAAAAAGAGCTAAACTGCAAACACCCCTTTCTTTCTCTATCCAACCCATCCACTCCTTCCAGTGATAATGTCTCTTTCTCTCTTTCCAAAGAAAAAAAAAAAAAGAAAGAGACTAATTTTCAAAGAACTGTTTTAGGTTCATAACAAAACAGAGGAAGGACAGACACCCCCACATACATGCTGCCCCCCCGCCCCCACATGCCCAGCCTCCCCAGTCACCGCCACCCTGCACCAGAGGGTACATTTGTTACAAGTGATGAACCTACACTGACACATCATAATCACCCAAAGTCCATCGTTTACATTAGGGCTCACTCTTGGTGTTGTCCATTCTATGGGTTTGGACAAATGTGTAATGACATGTATTTATCATAATAGTATCAAACTGAGTATTTTCACTGTCCTAAAATTCCTCTGTGTTTGCCTAGTCATCCTTCCCCTCAACTCCTGCAAACACCGATTTTTTTCACTATCTCCATAGCTTTGCTTTTTTCAGAACATCCTCTAACTGGAATCATACAATATGTAGATTTCCCCTTCCATACTTTTTCTTCCAGTTATAGTAGGGGTTCTGGAGTCTTCCCTTTTCATAGCACTCCCCCCCCCCATCTCTTTTTATTGTTTCTTTTTTTAAATTTTCAGTATATTGCTCATTATAGTAAATTTAACAAGTATCCCCCCACCAAAAAAAAAAAAAAAAAGAAGATGAAAAAAATCAGGAAGGGAAAATTTACCAGTAATCCTACCACCCTTTAAAATATTGGAATATTCTAGCATTTTTGTCCTACAAGAATTTTCCTTTTCATGACCGAGGTCCTCTTCCGTGTATAATCTGTTATCTTCTTTTTAAAAGCATTAACATTACACTGTAAGAATCTCTGCATGTTAAAAATCCTTTGTTGGCAACATTTTTAATAGCTGTGTGGCTATGCCCCAGTTACTTAATCTTCCGCATTTTAAATATTAAAACTGGAAGGGGCTGGGGTTTCTGTTGAGTCTGATGCATGTCATTTATTTAAGTGGATGGTGAGGCAGTGAAGGCAGCTCCTGTCTCAGCTCTGCTTCTGGGCATCCAGAAATGGTGGTGGAGGTTGGTGATGTTACCACTGCCCACTGACCCTATAACCTTGACCCGCAGCACCCCATGCTCCTAAAAACATCAAGACGCCTTTTCCTCTTGCTTGGCAAAGTCAACAAGGGTAAAAGAAAGCAAGAGTTAGTCACTGTGTACTGTAATATCGTCCATTCCTCTACCATTCCTAGGGCACCAGTGTCAATTTATTCTCTTCCTCACCATCCTACCTTTTTAATGGGATTTTTTTTTTTTTTTACTTAGATTTCCAAAGTACTGCTTATCATAGTAAATACAGAAAGAACCCCAGATAGGTATATAAGAAGGGAAAAACACACGGATATTCCTGTTACTTGCTAAGATATTGCCATATAGGTAACAAATGGCATTTATTGGTGTATCTTGGTAAAAAGAGGTAACAGATCACTGGAAGGGCAGAGTCTAAGGGAAATGGGAAAGGAGCATCTCAGCACATGACCTCCCAGTTCTCCAGCTTCCTGGGGCACCTCCACAGAGAGCGTAGCCCTCATTTTGGGCAATGAATTATTGGAGGGCAATTTCATTTGAACATTATGGCTCCTTGGGCAAACATTTTTCAGATGGCCTTTTAGCAGCTCAAGAGAATATTAGTATTGTACTTACTCAACTGCTTTTGCCTCCCTCAAAACCTTTCGGGCTCCATCTGCTGCTTGATTTAGGCTGTTCTCATCTGTCCTATGGTCTTCACAGAGTTGTAAAAATTTCTGTGTTTTGTCAAGTTCAGGGGTTAGATTTTGCAAGGCTCTCGGTAAGTGGATGCCAAGTACACGATGTGCAACCTTCTCTATGTCCTCTGGAGGCACGATTTCCTCTTAAATAAGAAGGAGGGTTTTAGGTAATTGTGTTAATTGTGTCTTCTTATCACTCTATCTTGGAAATATCACCACAACAAATTCTAAGCATTTGCATTTGATTATGTGTCCCTAGAATATAGGGATTAGATAATATATGTCCCAAATATTCTTCTTCTTTTTTTTTTTTGGAGCATATGGAGCTCCTGGTCCAGGGATCAGATCTGAGCTGCAACTGACCAAAGCCAGATCCTTAACCCACTGTGCTGGGCCAGGGATCGAACCTGTGTCCTGGTGCCACAGAGACACTGCCCATCATGTTGCACCACAGCAGGAACTCCCTAAAGATTCTTCTTCACCCTCAATTTTCCCTCCTCTCTGAAAGAAACACTGCTCACATAATGCTGAATACATCCTGCACAAATGCTTGTTGGAACAACAAAAAGCAGCGGATTTTGGATATTGTGTGTTCTACAAAATGTCCCACAAGAACTGCTTATTAGAAGCACAGATTCAAAACCAACAAAAATGCTCAGATGCCTGCCCTTACGATTCAAACACCGTGAATGAGACAATGGGAACGCATTGGGTTAGACTCAACAAAACTCTACACAAATCCTCCGTGACATTGAAAAGGCTTACAAATTTTGCTCATCTGCATAATTGGGTAACCATACCTAGTATGATTTCTCAAACACCTGTTACTCTGCTACAAGACGGAGTAACATATAGTGTGAATCACAAATTATAAAGAAACTTTAAAATACATCTCTACCCAATTTTCAGAAAAATAAAATTGACCCCCTATGAGAACTAAAGTGGAAGGTGGACTATTAGTGTTTGGGGTAACCACTCTTTGTCTCTCTGGCTCCTTCCTAATGCTGAGTCCCATGGTGGAAGTTAGAGATGAATTAGACATAGATCTGACCGCCCAGGGGCATACCATCAGTGGGGAATCAAAAGTAGTTCTAGATGATTAATGATCCCTTAAGGACAGAGGTGATTAATATAAGCCAACACAATGTGGAGTTCAGAGGGAGAAGATACTTCAAAAGAGCATTTAAACCCTGTCTTCAAGGCCTGCACAGATTAAGTTTCTGGAGATGTGGGGTGAAGGGAGTGGGTAAGAGTGGTCTCAGCAGAAGCAAAGGCTCAGGGAGGAACAGGCGACAGCTCGAGAATCACTCCTGGCTGCAGAGTGGGGTGTCTAAAAAAGCATCTGAAAAAGAAAAAAATTTTAAAAAGAAGTTAACAAAAGAAGAAGGAGCAGGAGTTCAGGAAGGCTGGGAATGGATCACCCAAGCCCCCAAATGTGGGGTTAGGAAAGCCAGATTTCATTCATAGTGGGAGCCTTGGAAAAGTTTCAGCATTTGAGTGACACGACACGTGTATATGTCCTCTTTGTAACCATTTTTGCTTTGGTTCTTTCATTTAATATAAAAGGAATATTTTACTTCTTGTAATGTTTTTGAAAAAATGTGACAAGAATTTTTGGGGGAAGAAATGAAAACCACATTCTAGAAGAATCATGGAATTGGCTCTTTATAAAAATAGTAACATTCGTTAAAATGAAAGCTCTATTCATTGAGTAATTTAAAAAAATGAAAGCTCTAAAAAAAAGTGAATTAAATTTAACCTCCTATTCAGTCATGAAACATTGATTGGCGTTTATTATGAGATTAAAAATTCAAGTTTAAGTGATTATAAATTTGCAGGAGTTCTTGCTGTGGCACAGTGGGTTAAGAATCTGACTGCAGCAGCCTGGATAACTGTGGAGGCATGAGTTCAATCCCTGGCCCAGCTTAGTGGGTTAAGGATCTAGCATTGCCACAGCTGTGGTATAGGTCATAGCTGTGGCTCGGATTCAATCCTTGGCCCTGGAACTTCCATATGCTGTGGGTATGGCCATAATAAAAAGGTGATTATAAATTCATTTTCAGGTAAAATGACACACAACTCTGTTAATAAGGAATTCAGGGAGTTCCTGTCGTGGTGCAGAGGTCAACGAATCCGACTAGGAACCATGAGGTTGCAGGTTCAATCCCTGGCCTTGCTCAGTGGGTTAAGGGTCTGGCGTTGCTGTGAGCTGTGGTGTAGGTTGCAGACGTGGCTTGGATCCCACGTTGCCGTGGCTCTGGCGTAGGCTGCAGTTCCGATTCGACCCCTAGCCTGGGAGCCTCCATATGTAGCGGGAGCAGCCCAAAAAATGGCAAACAAACAAACAAACAAACAAAAAGGAATTAAGACCATAAGGAAAATATTAAGATGGCCAAAGAAGAGTGGAATAGTGTGACCACCATAAATGTGATAATTTTACTTGGGTTTTATAGCCAAGAGAAGAGAAGAATTGGGCAGGTGAAGGGCACTGCTTCCTGGGGACCAAGAATCTCAGGACCCTCACCAGGGAAGTTCATTTTCTGGAACAGGATTTTTCTCAATGTCTACTCTAATTCTGTTGTAATAATCTGAACACATCTTCCCCTCCCCCCAATTCCTGAGGCTAATTAAAGTGAAATTTTTATTAGAAGCTTATTTAGTAGCAATGAGAACCACAACTTGTATGGGAATGAGCTCTATGACCCAGTGAACTCGGAGAAAAACAGGCAGAACCTGCTTTTTGAACACTTGCTGGGGCTCTGGACCCTATTCCACATCTTTGTACAACTGCTGTGGCAGTTCTGGTTTTTGTTTTGGTTTTGGTGCATGAATTGACTTATATTTGAGAAATAGCTAATGTGTTTCTCATACAGTTCCCAGATCTTTGTCAACAGCAATCAATAATCAACAATCCTAGTCAATAATAATCCATCAAGCTCACCATTAAAAATTTGCTTTCAGGAGATCCTGTCATGGCTCAGCAGAAACAAATCTGACCAGGAACCATGAGGTTGCACGTTCGATCCCTGGCCTCGCTTAGTGGGTTAAGGATCCGGCGTTGCCGTGAGCTGTGGTGTAGGTCACAGACGCAGCTTGAATCCCATGTTGCTGTGGTGTAAGCTGGCAGCTACAGCTCCGATTTGACCCCTAGCCTGGGAACTTCCATATGCCATGGGTGTGGCCCTAAAAAGCAAAAAAAAAAAAAAAAAAAAAAAAAAAAATTGCTTTCAAACAAACTAGAAAGAGTCCAGTTAACTAATTCCACCTTCATCTTTACTGATTATTCTGGTCATTTTTACTGATTATTTTTGTTACCTATTTCCCACCCCCAACCTCCCTTATTTTGAAAATCAGGACGAGAGCTGCTAATACAATTTCTAGAAACACTGAGATGGAAAAAATACTTGACCACGGGAGTCTTTTACAAAGAGTAAATGGATTTAATAAAGTGATTGCAAAGACTGCAACTGACATCACAACTGTCAATTAATTCATGAGGAGGATATTAAATTATTGGCTTTAGAAGATGGCTATGGGAAAGAAAGTCTCCTAAGATCAGTTCCATGCAGTGTTGAACCTCAGCTACATTAAAAAGAGAAAAAAAAAAAAAAAGGAAATTTAAAATTGGAGTTCCCATTGTGGTTCAAGTGGGTTAAGAACCCCACATAGTGTCCATGAGGATGTGGGTTCAAACCCTGGCCTTGCTCAGTGGGTTAGGGATCTGGCATTGCCACAAGCTGTGACATAGGCTGCAGATGTGGCTCAGATTCTGAGTTGCTGTGGCTGTGGCGTAGGCCAGCAGCTGCAGCTTTCATTCAGCTCCTAGCCTGGGAACTTCCATGTGCTGCAGGTGCCGCCGTAAAAAGAGAGAGGGGATAAAAAAGAACTTTCAAATCAAGGAGTACATCATGTTTCTGATTTATACATGTCATTTCCAACAAATGTCATTTGGAATTAGTTGTGATGTTTGAGTATACATTAAAAGGGAAGAAAAAGAAGAAGGAGGAGGAAGAGAAGGAGAAGGGGAAAAAAAACTAGTCCTAATAATTTTTTAAAAAATTACCTGACAAAAACGTTTTCAGGTTTTTGATTAAAAGATTCATTTTTTCTTCTTCAGATTCACTTTGGTTTTTTATATTCCTCAGTTTCTCGCTTAGCTGTAAAGCATTATTTTTGGAGAATTCTGCCAGCTTACTTACATTTTTGATCTGGAATTAGAAAAAACACAACAATGAGGCAAACACACAACAACGTGGCACATTCTGTGATGATTCTTACTTAGCTGGACCAAATAAAACTCATTAAAAATACAAAGGAAGTCTAGATAATTATATAATAAATTCATTGTAAAGGACTGTTTCAAAAGGTGATATTATTTATTTTCACTACCATGTTTTCTTAATAATGTGACCATATCTCTTAAAACACCATCAGTAATCAAAATCAGTATTTGAAAACAATTATTGATGTCATCACAATGACTTCCTGATACAAATCTAAAACGCAAATTCTGTTTGAATGAGATGTTAGCATTCAGTAACATTGACAAGTTCCACAGAAGTTACTTCACTGTAATTCAGGACTTATCTACAGTGATCATTATGTTTAATGAGTTGAGAATATTTTCTGTAACATAAGTTAAAATGTTAATAAGCTTAAATAATAAGTTTAATATAAGTTAAAAGAGTTACGCTTTTAAATGTTCCTCAAATTCAAATAATGTACTGTCCTTTTTTTTTTTTTTTTTTGGCCACACCCATGGCTTGTGGAAATTCCCAGGCCAGGAACTGAACCCACGACACAGCAGTGACCTGCTGCAGTGACAACGCTGGATCCTTAACACACTGAGCCACACAGGAACTCCTCAAACAATGTGCTTTCCTTGAGAGCTAAAAAGAAAGCGTTCCTCTCTTTAATAAATGAGTTTGAACTCAGAGCAGGCTACAAAGATAAATTCCAAACACTTGGTGGAGAAACGATAGAACTAAAATGCTTATAAACTAGAAGTACAAATTCTTAATTGTGTGACTTGAAAAAGGTCATGGACTTCTTCTTGGGATTCCAACAAATTAGGGAAAGATAAAAAAAAAACAGAGAGCAATAGGACAATATCATCCACAAGCTGAGCTACACTGAATAAATTAATTGTGACAGAAGCAGGGCTAATTAGGGTCAAACACAGCTAGGGAAGAAAAAAAAAGAAAAAAGAAAAAAAACCTCCCTTTATTTCCCCACAAAAGCAGCCAGCTTAATTTGAGCCATACGGATTTTGTGGCAAAAGATTTAATGGTAACCAAAGAAGTATTTACCTGGTTAAAAATATGTATCTTAATTTTTTGGAGTTGCTCCTTAATTCTCTAGAACTTATAAAGCTTTAAAATGGATAGCAGTTGCTAAGAGAGCTCTTAAAAGTTCTCATCACAAGAATGAAGTGTAACGACATGTGGTGGACATTAAATTTATTGTGCTAATCATTTTGCAATATATACATACATCATTATGTTATATACCAAAACTAACACAGTGACGTATGTTATAGTTCAATAAAAATATAAAATGGATAAGCAGTAAGTAAGAATGCACAGACGTAAGGCGAGAATTCCAAAAAGCAGTACTCTGGACAGGAAGCACCAGATTATCCAGATGAAATCTCAGATGGATTAGTTGATACCATTTCCAGAAAGAAAGAGATTGCTAAATTACTTCACTCTTAAAACATCTCTCTGCAATCCATCCTCTGCCATGACTCCTGAGAATTCTCTAGTAATCTCTTCTGGCATGATTTTCCCTTCTAATCAAGAGGAAAATAGCATACCATTTTATCAACATGACAACCTCCATCCTTCGCCAGTTCTCCATTTATGTGCTGATGAAGCCAGATTCTGCTAATATATACTGCAGGGGTTATCTTAAAAAATTAACAGTTTGGAATTGGTGGGGCGATATAACAGTTTAAAATTACATTAAACGTTAAGGATTGTTTTAACCACAGGGACGCAAAACCTGGGTGTGCATTTGTTCAGTGCTGTCTCTCCCAGCATCTACATAAATGCCCAGCATGCAGTAGGTACTCAATGAATATTTGTTAAAGCAATGAAAAATAACATCTAAGTGAAAAACTAGGTAGCAATACATAATTACGACTATGTAAATAAAACTGTTCAACATTTAGTCTATGTAGGAATGTTCTCCAGCGTGACTATAATCAGAGGCTTGCTCCTTAATCTAAATTGGAACTCGGATGTAGGTCCAGCTGGGCTACACGGACCCGAGGATTACGGAACAAATCATGTGCGCATGTGCACAAGTGTGTCTCTTAACTGTATTTCTCACCCCATTCTCAAGGCTGGCTCTCTATCCTCTGTCAAGTCTGAGACCTTGATGTCCTTGCATACATTTCCTTTTTGTTCGGGAGTTGGTTTCCATTGCTTGCAATCAAGAATCTGACTGATACAATATTTACCTTATATTGGTAAAAAAATTTTCAGTTCTTTAAGAGCTATTTCTTCTTCATCAAAGGCTCTATATATATTGTCGAAAAAAAAGTGCAAACTGGGGGGAAGATCATTATCTTGTTTTCAAGATGAATCTGATGTATTCACAGGGCACCTTACATTGTATTCATCGTTTCAAGGTGGCTATATTGGATTCACCAACAAAATTAAAGAAAACTAGAGAATTAAAAATTGTACCTATTTATTAATATGACTAGAAAAGTAAATGAAATCATTTAAAATTATTAGAGATTTCAGTATCAGGCACTTAAACAGTAAAACAATTTTATCATATCTATCACCATAGAAAGGAGTTCAAGGCATTTAGGGTGTATTCCCATTAAAATATTTTCTAATATTTAAGGCTCACATTAAAGCTTGTCTCTTTAGTGGACTTTCAGATATGCCCTTGAACTTGTAAAAAATTATTCTTTGAGAGCTCTATATTTTTCAAAGCTTCAAGGCTAGAAGTTTATACATGTCTATGCAGTGTTTAAAGGAAACATATCTTCACAAGCCTATGTATGTCCTATAAACATATACTTTGAGGTTTTTCTCTTCGTTCTTTCTCTCTTTGGAAACACACACACCCACACACCCCCACTACATATAGCATATGTAGTGGGTGTGTGTGGGTATGTGTGTCTGTGTGTGCGTATATATATATATGTACGCACACATATACCACTTATATGTATTATAGTGTATATATGTATATTTTGTGTATACACATAAAATATGCACACACATGTATATATGAGTATATGTGATACATATGAGAAAATACGTCAATATTCACATCTACTTCTAAATCACCATTTATAGCCACAACTATATTTTTATTCTACATTTCTAGGTATAAGAACACCTAACATCTAGACTATATCCGTTCACTTAGAAGCTAAATGGAAGTTTTAAAAATTTCAAATAGGTTTTTTTTTTTCTTCACCTGCGGCATATGGAGGTTCCCAGCCTAGGGGTCTAATAGGACCTGCAGCCACTGGCCTATACCACAGCCACAGCAACACCTGATCCTTAACCACTCAGCGAGGCTAGGGATGGAACCTTCATCCTCATGGATACTAGTTGATTCATTTCCGCTGAGCCATGGCGGGAACTCCAATGGTTTGTTTTTCTATTTCTATAACTTTACAAATGACGTCAGAGAAAACATCATTTACCTGATTCTTCAACCCTTGGACCTGGTTGTTCAAATTGTGCATCACAGACTCTGCTTCCTGAGCTTTCTGGAAGTCGTTCCTCGAGAGGGTCAGGGAGCCGCGGCAGCTCAGGGCAACACAGGGCAAGTGCCCACACGGTGTGAGCCCTCGTTCTCCACACACCTGAGGGGAGAAAGGATTTATGTTAAAAAGCAACTTGATGGCAGAGTGGGTTTTTGTTTGTTTCTTTGCTTAACACCATCCAGGCTCACTGAGGCAAGGCTCTGCTCTAATAGTATGTATATGTATGTTCATGCTTAGTACATGGATGTGACCCATTAAATATCTCCTAGGTAACTGAATAAATATCTAATTTATATGTTATCAGCATTTGTGCCAATCGATGTCATTTTTACACTCACAGCTTGGGGGGAAAAGAGTCAAACACCTAGCATTCCTATGTTTATTTCATTTAAAAAAAAATGAGAATTACCTTTTACTTATCATGAGGCAGGAGGGGTAAATGTCCACAATCTTTACATTTTGGAAACAGTAGATAATATAAAGTAATAAAATCAAGCCACGATCCTTACTCTTTGATGTTTCTCAAACGACTTAAGAAATAAAAATAAAATATAAATATATTTACATTATTTATGTTCTATAATAGAGCATAGAGAGAGTACATATATTTATAAAATGTAAATAAAAAAGAAATAAAATGTGAAACAGGGAAATACAAGAGGTCTATAGATCAAGCAGAAACCACCAACACGTTAACTGTACTGTGATGAATATGTACCTTTTCCTTCAATATTTGAATATCGGGTATCTTGATCTGCTTTAATTTTTCTAGTGTCGAGTTTCCTTTCGAGGTTAGTGTATCCAAGGTGGTAAGGAAGTCATTCCTGGTTTTTTCAGAGTGACGTGTCATGGTTGTTGTGTCATTAGTTTTTCTTTCAGCAGATAAAGATCTCTCATAATACGGCTTGATGCTCTCTGAGGAATCGACGTCAACACAAAGTGAGATCAGACACGCTTTGTGGAAAAAAAAAAATGAAATGATACACAGCTGTCAAGATCGTCATTCCTCAATTTGACTATGCTGACTCGGTCCCTATAATCAATACAAAAATTCAATATTCTCTCCCTTGAACTTGTACTTCATGGGGAAGGGTCAGAGGTCGTGTTGTAGACACAGACTATAGAGCTCTGAGACTGAAGTCTGCAGATGTGGATTTGAACGCTGGCTTCTCCTTTTATGGTCTGGGTATATCTTTGAGCAAATTCATTAGTCTCTTAGATTGTGTTTCCTTTATCTGCAAAGTGATGATGATAATTTGTGAAGATTAACTGAGATAATATTAAAAAAAACACTCTGTGAAACAATCCGGAATATTAATTTTGACTACCCAGATGAACCCTAAAATGATGAATCAGCTAAGCTTACCTCACTCTATAGAGCAGGAGTCGACAAGCTCATTCTGCAAAAGGCCAGAGTATAAATGCTTTAGCCATCACACTGCTGTCACCACCACTCAACTCTGCATTGAAGAGTGACAGCAGCCACAGACAGCATGTAAATAAATAGATGAGGCTGTCTCCTAATGAGGCTTTATTTACAGAAATCCTATCCTTTGGGTAGGATTGGGTGGTAGACTACAGTTTGCTGACCTCTGATGTCGAGGCTGATGACAAGCTAAGTCCCTTCTTTGCTTTTTTCCTTTCTCTCCCTCCCTCTCTCCCCTCTGTCTCTCTTTCCTCCCTCCCTCCACCCTTTCTTTCTTTGTTTCTTTTTCTTTCTCTTCCTTTCCTTCCTTCCCTCCTCCCCCTTCCTCCCTCTTTCTTCCTTCCTTCCTCCCTCCCTTTCTTTCTTTCATTCATTCTGTCTGTCTGTCTGTCATGTCTGGAGGAGGCAGAAGTTCCTGGGCCAAAGATGGAGTCCGCACTACAGCAGCAACCTGAGCCACGGCAGTGACAATGCTGCATCCTTAACCTGTTGAGCCACCAGGGAACTCCAACAGCTGAGTGCTTCTCTATGCCTGTACTTCCACTCAATTCTCATCCCCAGTTTTCACAAAACACCAGGAGGTGTACGTCAGCACAACCACCCACATATTGCAAGTGGGAAAACAAGGCTCTGATGGTAGGAAGCGCCCAGTGATATGAAGAGATGAAGTGAATATTTGAAGCCAGGTAGTTTGAGTCTGGAGCCCGTTTGCTTAAACACTTCTTTATATTTTCTATATTTTAATGAAAATGTAGAAAATATATTCATGAAAATAATATGGGATGCTTTAATGTAAACGATAATAGAGTAGGGCCTTAAATGATTTAAGGGTCCTAATATTAACTCCTACTTAACCATAATCCAGGCATGACAACCACACTTTATCTTTTAAACATTCCTGGTTTTTATACTAACATACTCTTAATATACCATGATTTCATTTATCACATACCACCCCTAAAACCAACCAACCAACCAACGAACAAGCCGCATTTCTACTGCTTGGAATGATTTTCTGCCTTTATTTATCTGGCAAATTTATCTCTACTCTGTGAAGCCTATCCTAATAAATCCAGGAAGAATGCTGTTCTGCTCCCGTAGCAGCTTGAAGATGCTTTGATAGAGTCTTTTCTTGTTTGGGGTTGTTTATATGCCTGACTTCCCCACAAGATTAGAGCGACTAAGGGCAAGGACTTGCTGTGTTTACTCCCTGTCTCTGCTGCCCAGCACAGTGTCAGGCATTGAGAAAAAGCCCAGTTTAACTGCTGTTGGACTGCGAGTTTGAGCGGATTAGCATGGAAACAGTTTTGCTTTTTTTCTACCTGGCTTAGGTGACTGCTAATGGATTTTCAGTTCTTTCATTAGCCACCTTCTTCCAGATGAGGAATCCGAGCAAATGCCTTGCTCTTTACGTAACACTTACTGAGCACTGTTAACAGTGATTTCATTCAATGTAGCCCTTTCATTAGAGTCATATTTGCCATCTCTTCTTTTCTCTTTTGGTTCAAGATCAGATGCCAAAAAAGGAACATAGACGTAGGATAAGGAAAAGCAGGCACAGAGTTCCCACTGTGGTTTAGGGGGTTAAGGACCCAACTAGTATCCACGAAAATGTGGGTTGGATCCTTGGCCTCACTCAGTGGCTTAAGGATCCAGTGATGCCACAAGCTACAGCACAGGTCACAGATGCGAAGCCGATCCCACATTGCTATGGCTGTGTTGTAGGCTGGCAGGTGCAGTTCCAAATTGACCCCTAGCCTGGGAACCTCTATACGCCACAGGTGTGGCCCTAAAAAGAAAAAAATAAAATAAAAAGGGAAAAGCAGACAGTATTTTTGTCTTGAGATGGGTTTCATGTATATTTTCCCTTTACCTCCCAACTAGACCGGTTAGGCGTAAATAAATTCAGTGCTGCTTCTCCTGGTAGTAACAAGCTGTCTGGCCATTTCCAAACATAACAAACGTAACAAGGAGCTCATGGGAGATCAGCAGATGAGCTAATTCAAATTTTGCTTTAAAGTTCAATTCTCCTCCAAGGTGATCTTCGCTTTGGCTTGGCTCCCATTCATTTTTAAGAGCTATGCAATATAAACAATGGGCTTCTAGTAAGTTACATGTCTCCAGGTGCCTACAAAGTTCTTATGAGAAATATCTGTTTAAGTTCTTTCTGCCTCATATTCTTTTGCATTTATGGATGCTGGAAGTGGAGTGGCTTATACTCAGGAAGGCATGGAAACGTATCTCTCTCATTTCCATATGGCCATATTAGAATTTCCAGGCTGCTGATTACATGAGACCTTTGTATGGTTCAACATTAGAATGTTTTGGGTTTTACAAGGCAACAGAAATAAAATAAAAAATAAACAAATGGCACCTAATCAAACCTCCACACAGTTTCTTCCTTCTTTTGCACATCAAACGAAACCATAAACCAAACTAAAAGTAACCTATAGGATGGGAGAAAATATTTCTAAATGATGCGACCAAAAAGGGCTTAATCTCCAAAATATACAAACACTTCATACAACTTAATGATAAAAAATAAATAAACAAGGAGATCCTGCTGAATAGCATTGAGAACTTTGTCTAGATACTCATGTTGCAACAGAACAAAGGATGGGGAAAAAATGTAATTGTAATGTATATATGTAAGGATAACTTGATCCCCTTGCTGTACAGTGGGAAAATAAAAATAAATAAATAAATAAATAAATAAACAACTCATTCGAAAAATGGGCCCAAAACCTAAACAGACATTTCTTCAAAGAAGGTTTATAGCATCTCATGAAAAGATGCTCAACACCAGTAATTATTAAAGAAATGCAAATCAAAAGTACAATGGGGTACAACTTCACACCAGTCCGAACGGTCATCATCAAAAAGTCTACAATAATAAATGCCAGAGAGAGTGTGGAGAAGAGGGAACCTTCCTACACTGTTGGTGGGAATGTAAGTTGATGCAGCCACTATGGGAAACAGTATGGAGGCTCCTCAGAAAACTAAAAATAGAATTACCATATAATCCAGCAATTATACTCCTGGGCATATAGCTGGACAAAACTATAATTCAAAAAGATATGTGTACCTTTATTTTCATAGCAGCACTATTAACAACAGCCAAGACATGGAAGCAACATAAATGTCCATTGACAGATCAATGGATGAAGAAGATGGAGTACATATATGCAATGGAATATCATTCAGCCATAAAAAAGAATGAAATAATGCCATTTGTAGCAACATGGATGCAACTAGAAATTATCATACTAAGTGAAGTAAGAAAGAAAAAGACAAATACCATCTGATATCATTTATACATGGAATCTAAAATATGACACAAATGAACTTATCTATGAGACAGAAACAGACACAGAGAACAAACTCGTGGTTGCCAAGGAGGAGGGGATTGGGGGAGGGATGGATTGAAGGGTTAGGGTTAGCAGATGGAAGCTAATGTATACATATAACGGATAAACAACAAGGCTTTACTATATAGTACAGGGAACAATATTCAATATCCTGTGATAAAGCATAATGGAAAGGAATATTAAAAAAAGAACGGTGTGTGTGTGTGTGTGTATGACTGAACCACTTTACCATACAGCAGAAATTAACATTGTAAATCAACTATACTTCAATAAAAATAAATGAAAAAATTTTAAAAAGAACACTTTGGGTTTTGGTGTTCGTTTAGTATCAGACATTGTTAGTGTGATTTTGAACAAATGCTATCCAGGCTCTCCGATGTTTAAAAAGTTGAAATAGTCATGCACAAATAATACTTTTAATGGGTGTGCTTTGATCTTGTAAAGTGCTCAGGTGCTGAGGCAATAAGCACAGGGTGACTCACTAATGGAATGCGCTATGGATTTCATCAACTTCTGTCCAGAAACAGATAGTTGAGGTACATTTTCTCTCTTACCCATGATGCTTGCATTCCGGGCATTGGAGTGCAAATCAATTTCTTCCTGAAGATCTTCAAGAGGTCTGCTTCATTACTCACTCTTACTGCTCTTTCTTTCAGATCTTGAAATTCATACACTGTTTTCAGCTGCTCGTTTAGCTGCATGATTTGTTTCCTTTGGGGAAAATGAGAGTAAATGCAGCGAAGCTTGTATTACATTTGACAGACGGGTAAAAAAAAAAAAAAAACCCAACAAACACGTAAAGAAATTGCCCTCATTATCAGGAATCCTCATACTTAAGACGGATTTTCCCCCTAATTTTTCATGTGATAGTTCACAATTCTGTTTATGGCTCCTCTCTTTCTTGTTAATTCGGCTTCCTAGAATATCTCAGCACTTATTTAAAATATGATCAGCATACAGGCTCCAGTAGAATAAAGGATTTTGAATCTTTCCATTCAACTGTTTATACTGTCTCCTTTTGCTTTGGGTTTTGAAAACACGTATTTAGATGTGGCTTATTTAAATCAGTCTACAAGGGAGTTCCTGTTGTTGTTCAGCAGGTTAAGAATCTGGCCAACATCCATGAGGTTGCGGGTTCGATCCTTGGCCTTGCTCAGTGGGTTAAGGATAGTGTCACAAGCTGTGATGTAGGTCACAGATGTGGCTCGGATCTCACGTTGCTATGGATGTGGTATAGCCTAAGCTGTAGCTCGGATTTGACCTCTAGCCTGAGAAATTCCATATGCTGTAGGGACGGCTCTAAAAAAGTAAAAAAAATAAAAATCAGTCTATGAGACCCAACCTATATTAGACTTTTAACACAGACTCTCTCACTCAGGCAAGGGTAAAATCAGTTCTTCCTTTCAGTGCCACTTCTGTACAGGGTCTTAACTCTGAATTTCTACAAGTGACAGGAAGCTTCCTTGTTGGCAAGTGTACTTCTGGGTGGGTTCTTTTTCCATCACCTTCTCTGATGGTGCCACCTTTGTCCCACTTCAGTTGGCTGGGTTCGGCACACACAGTTGGTGCAGGTGAATAATTGGTAAATCCCTCACGATGGGGGAAGTTGGGTGCAAATCTTGAAAAGCACAGTCCAGGGAAGTTACAACACAAATTTATGGGACTAATGTATCTTGGCACAAGCGCAAAGCATTAACTCATGCTTCCTAGCATTTTCTGCTCTAACTCTCCCTTCTAATCTACATACTTTTCCTTCAGGCTCCAACGGTCAGGACTATAATTCTTCAGGCCAATAATAATAATAATAATAGTAATTACTATTATTATAATTGGTACTCCTCAGGCACTTGCTTTGTGCCAGACACCATACTAAGTGGCTTGTCTTGAGTAATTGTCAGAAGAATCCTGTGAAAGAGAGAATTTATCCCTCTTTTTGATGAAGTTTGGAGAAGTTATACAACTTGCCTGAGGCCACACAGAAGTGGATTTGAATCACAGCAGTCTGACTTTTGAATCTATGCTCTTGACATCCTGGGTTCTCTGTCTTCCTCTCCCCTTTGATTTGTAATTGACCCAGCAAATACTTATTATTTAACTAAACCAAGCCTAGAGAATATAAGCACAGAGAAGGCAGCTGTCCCCAGGGGTCCCTCAGTGAGGCCGTGGCAGATAAGCCACCAAGATGTGGGAAGATAGAGAAGGAAACACATCCCTTCTCCAAGGAGGTCAGTGAAGGCTTCAGAGAGAGGGTGGGGTCTGGGTGTCTCTAACAGAAGAATAGCAGTTCAGCAGGTGGACCAGGAGGGGGCAGGCTTTCCCCATCACTTCAGGCCTGGCCCTGGGAATCTTGCTCCTCCTGCTTTCTTCTCTCTGGTTCTACTACCAACACTTGCAGTCTCCTTGTCTAGAACACTCACTGTGGACTGGCTCGTTCTGCTTGCTCAGTTCAACTTTGCCATTTTCTATAGCCACACACCAGTGGTCCAGGGACCAAAGCTCATTTACTCTCAGATGTGTTGCTTTGACTTATACAGAGCTTTTTAAAAGTGCTTTTGGATTAACTGCCTGCATTTTATTTATTTATTTATATTTTTTATTTTTATTTTTTCATCTTTTTGTCTCTTTAGGCCTGCACCCCTGGCATAAGGAGCTTCCCAGGCTATGGGTCCAATTGGCACTGTAGCTGCCAGCCTATGCCACAGCCACAGCAATGTGGGATCTGAGCCATGTCTGTGACCTACACCATGGCTCATGGCAATACCAGATCCTTAACCCACTGAGCAAGGCCAGGGATCGAACCTGCATCCTCATGGATAATAGTCAGATTCGTTTCTGCTGAGCCACGACGGGAACTCCAGCTGCCTATGTTTTAAAGAGAGGACAGTTTCATAAAAATCTAGTTGTCTGACAGCACTTAAAAAGTGAGGGGTCTGCGAACTCAGGGCCCCATTCCTGCAGGGTCATGATCCTTACCAGTGTATAGGAGTGCCTGCTCTCAACTGTCAGCTGGACTTGGCCACATGACCTTGCTGAGCCCGATAGCTATGCTTGTGATGCAGGTGGTCCTTCCTCTGAACTATCCAGGTGAGCTGTATAATCTTCCTTGTGTAACTTTTAAGCAATTACCATATACTTCTGAGATTTTTGCCTGTTGATAACGCATGGACTGATATTTACACTTGCGTTCTATGTAACATAAATCTCTGTGGCTTCAACTATGCCTTAATCCAGAAGATTTTTATGGAGGATGGGGGATATTTTTACTATAGAACTATAGTCTTTTTGGTGTCTCAGTAGTCTGTGTGCTCCTAGAAGGGTGTTAACTATACTCAACTCATCCTCATTTTGCCCAGAGCAGGTCAACAAACTTTTTCTGTAAAGGGCCAGAGGGTAAATATTTTAGGCCTGGGGGGCCCACATCCCTGTCACAACTGCTCAGCTTTATCATTGTTGAGGGACAACAGCCACAGATGATATGTAAATAATGGGCGTGGCTGTGCTGCAACAAATCTTGATTGACAAAAAATGTAGTGGGTCAGATCTCCCCTGTGGGCCATGGTTTGCTGACTCCTGGCCCAAGCAATCAACATAATCTCCAGAAATGTTTGATGCAAAGAAGAATTCAATAATATACAATAAAAATGATATTGCTTTTTGAAAGAATTATCTTACTCATTATGTGATTCACAGCAATGCATGGACTTGTAAACAACAAAAGGATTTGGGAACATTTAGCAAATTTCCCTAAGCATACGCTTGAAAAAAAAAATTTTTTTTTAATGGCCATACCGGAGGCATGTGGCAGTTCTCTAGGCCAGGGGTCAAATTGGAGCTGCAGCTGCAGGCCTATACCACAGACATGGCAAGCACATCTGAGCTGCCTCTGTGACCTACACCACAGCTTGCATCAATGCCAGACCCTTAACCCACTGAGCAAGGCCAGGAATCTAACAGCATCCTCACAGATATGTTGGTTTCTTAACCCTATGATCCACAACAGGAACTCCAAATTTTTTCTTTTCTTTTCTTTTCTTTCTTTCTTTTTTTTTTTGTCTTTTTGTCTTTTTAGGGCCGCACCCACGGCCTATGGACATTTCCAGGCTAGGGGTCTAATCAGAGCTGTAGCCCCTGGCTTACGCCACAGCCACAGCAACACAGTATCCGAGCTGAGTCTGCAACCTACACCACAGCTCACAGCAGTGCTGGATCCTTAACCCACTGAGCGAATCCAGGGATCGAACCCACAACCTCATGGTTCCTAGTTGGATTCATTTCTGCTGCGCCACGACGAGAACTCCCCCCCAAATTTTCTTTGATTAGAGACCTCCCTAATTCCAATTTTGTGTGTTTCAGCTCTGTTGGATTGGGCTTCCCAATTAATTGCCTTTTTGTTATAATCAATGGCATCTGGAAAAATCACACATAATCCTGACTAGGTATGATCCCCAGTCTAGATATTAACTGAACAACGATCACCTTCCTAATGCTGGCAAAGACATGTTTCTAAGTTGAAGGCTGTTAAAGCCCTTTAGGAGTTAAGGTAAATCAGGAACTTGGCTATCCATTACTTATGTGCAAATCTTACCGAACAGAGGCATGATAATCCTTGACTTTTAAGAATTCCCCAGATGAGAAAACAGGATGTCTCCAAATCCTTTCTATTTTAGACATGTTCTCTCTGAGGCCTTTGAAGTTGGCCTCACAGACAGGCAAGGTCTCTCTTTTATCTCCCAGGTTAGCAGCCAGCCTAATTAACCCTTGCACTGCTTCGGAGAGGGAAGAAACGGTGTGGTCCCACTGATCAAAGCACGAGTGACATCGAAGGCAAGCAGGGAATTCCTGGCCATGATCCCGGGCGCAGCGATCACATCGCGGGAAGCTGACACCCTCTCGGCAGCGGCACATGTCTGTGTCCTGGTCACAGACAGGCTTCTGGGAACCTTCCCTGTCACAGTCCCATGCTGAAAAGGGACAGAAGGAGCAGAGAATGTCAGTCACCTGGCCTGTGGCTCATGTCCAGCTCAAGAATAAAGTTCTTTCCTCTACTGAGAATCTTCCCAACTTTCATTTGAAAAGTGAACATATGAAACTAGTATAAGACTATTACATTTAGAATAGATAAGCAATGAGGTCCTATTGTACAGCACAGGGAACGATAGCCAGTCTTTTGGGATAGAACATAATGGAAGATAATATAAGCAAAAAATGTATATATATATATGTATGGCTGGGTCACTATGCTATACCACAGAAACTGGCACAACACTGTAAATAAATTCTTTTTTAATAAGAAAAATTAATATAAAAGGTGGTGGGGGGAGGAGTTTAGGCAGTTTAGGGAGTTCCCTGGTGGTCTAGTGGTTAGGACTTCATGCTTTCACAGCTGTGGCATGGCTTTGATGCCTGGTCTGGGAACTGAGATCTCACATCAAGCTGCTACATAGCCTAAACTAGACCAAACTAAACTATAAAATAAAAATAACATAAAAGCAGTAGAACTTTCGAGGTCTGTGCAATGGCCAGTAAAAGACAATATCCTTCTTTTCCTTCAGCTCATAGTTTTTATAGGGACAATACTAGAGTGTCACTTATACTGTGAGGGTAAGTTGTTCACATCTGGGTTCCTTACCTATTTGAGTGATGAATATGGATCTACTGGATGGCATACTTGTAATAGCTGCTAGTGCCCCTCAGGGAGATTCAGGCATGTCACAGATTCTCTAAGAAGGTCCCTGACCACACTTTTTCTTAGTAAAGCCCAGCCTGGGTGTGCTGTCTTCCATTGTATATGGAAAACCATTCTGTTCTCAATAAAAAGGGTTGGGGGGGAGAATTGCTCTTTGGTATTTACCCAAAGGAATTCAAAACAAGCCCACATAAACACCTGCACATGGATGTTCAGAGCAAATTTACTCATAATCGCCAACCTGGAAGTAACCGAGAAGCCCTTGGGTGAATGGATAAATAGACTGGGGCACATCCAGACAATGGAATATTATTCAGCACTAAAAAGAAATGAGTGATAAGCCATAAAAAGACCTGGAGGAACCTTAAATGCTTACTACTCAGTGAAAGAAGCCAGTTTGAAAAGGCTACATATTGGAGTTCCTGCTGTGGGGCAACGGGATCAGTGGCATCTCTGGAGCACTAGGAGGCAGGTTCGATACCCAGCCTGGCACAGTGGGTTAAGGAACTGGTGTTGCCGCAGTGGTGTAGATCTGATCCCTGGTCTGAAAACTCCATATGCCTCAGGGTGGCCAAAAAAAAAAATGTTACAAAGGAAAGAAAAGACTACATATTGTATGATTCCAAACATAGGATATTCTGAAAAGGCAAATTATGGAGACAATAAAAAGATGAGTTATTGCCAGAGGTTCGGGGATGGGTGAGGATGAGGAGGCTGAGCACAGAGGATCTTTAGGGCCATGGAAATACTCTGAATGATATTATAATGATGGATACATGTCAGTGTACATTTGTCCAAACCCATAGAATGGACAACAGCGAGAGTGAGCCCTGAAGTAAACTATGAGCCTCGGTGATTATGATGTGTCAGGTAGGTTCTTCAGTAGTAAGAACACGCACCACTCTTGTGGGGATGTTGATAACAAGGCAGGCCATGCGTGTGTGGGGTCTGGGAGGGTGTGGGCCATCTCTGTACCTTCCTCTCAGTTTTGCTGTGCACCTCAAACTGCTCTAAAAACAGCCTTAAATTCATTTTCTCTTAAAAAAAAAAAAAAAAAAAAACCCTGATGCTACATGCACGTCAAACAAGTAGGTTTTTGATTAAGCCTGAAGGTGGAGGATGGGGAGAGCTATTGAAGTGACTGCAATTCCCAAAAGGTCAGGGAATCCCTAGCCTATGTCACTGGCCTAACTGCAAGGAACAAGGGATGTAAAAATGCACTGGCAGCTTCAGTGAAAATAATGCCAATTACACATAAAAACTGACTAACATATGAGGTTCCTCAAATAGACACCATCTGTCCTGCACATTTGCCTTGGTCCAGAGACCTCAGAAGGAACCCTTGGAGTTGGCCCAGTGCACTTCCCTAGCTGGAGGCCAAGGGCCTTCCCCACCTTACTCCCTGCTTTTCCCCAGGAACACTGGGTGGGTCGGGGGTCGGGGGGGTTGTGTGGCCTGAGCTGACCATTGGCAACATTTTCTCTGCAAAAGATGAAAGCATTTTATAAGATAGGACTATTGAAATACTAGAGGAAGATAGGGATGGAGGCTCCCTAAGACAGATTTTCCAAGAGCCCAAATTCCTCATTTTTAAAGTAGCAATTCCACTTGGAAAATTAAGTATCTGAATGGGACAGAAAAAAAAGGCATTTTTTTTTTTTTAAAGCCATAAGAGCACATTTACAAAAGAATGGAGAGGAGGGAAGAGTTGCTATGTGTGGTTACATAGAGGTGACCACAATGGTAAGCCTATCACATCTACTTCTTTGGAGTGACTGCTTTTGGAAGCTGATTTTTAAACAGAGGTTTAAAAATCCCTCCTAGAACTAACCTAGATTCCAAATCTGCGCTGACCAATATGGTGGCTACTAACGACAGGTAGCTATTTAAATTTAAAGGGATGAAATAAAATAAGCAATTCTTTCCCTCATCTGTGCTCAACAGCTACCCTCAGCTAGCGGCCCCTGCCCTGGACGGCACAAATGGAGAATGTTTCCAACTCTGCAGAAAGACATATTGAATAGCCATGCTCTAAATCCTATAACTAGTGCCAAGACAAGGGATGAAAGACCCTAGAACAAAAACTCCATGAGGTTGGGGGCTTGCTTCATTTTTTTACTTCCTAGAGTATCCAATAGACACTCTATGAATATTTTTAACAAAATGAATCAGGGAATGTGCAACAGGCCCAGTTATGAAAGCCATGTGGGACAAACATCCCCTCTGCTGGCTTCCTATGATTCATCTCCCAGCCTGTACCTTAATCCAGAGTAGCTGTTTTTATCACCATCATTTCCAAATAACATAAAATTGGCTACAAGTGATGATCTCAGAGGTCTGTTCTTTTTTAATGACTTGGAAGCATTTTAGCATAGGCTAGCATTTAATATAATGAAGTTTTAATACAGGAAGAAAAAATCTTTTTCTAGGGCTAAAATATTATTTTTAAAACTAGGATGAACATTTGCAAATTTTCTATCAAATAAAGGAATTTCAAATTCGGCTGGTTCACAGCAAGCCTATGGTAGGACCAGGTTGACTGTACTCACGTTTTTAGAATTACCAGTACTTACCAATGCATCGCCCCAGGGGGTCACCATAATAATTTTCCTCACACTCACTGCAGCATTTCCCACCATAGCCTAGTCTACACGGACACTGGCCTGTAAGCTCTGAGAACAGTCATGGGTGAGAAATTGACAAGCTTTATGATCTAAAAAAATAATGCATTTTAACACAAAACAGTTTCTCCTCCAGTGATTTAGAACATACAGCTGTGCAAAAGCAGAGGCAGGATGATTCCCACGGCCAGCAACCACCCCCGCCCCACATTACTAAGGATGTGTTTTGGCTGAAGGCTCTTGAATATACCACCTGCTTCCAGCTGTTCAGGGACAGGTGGCCCCAAACTGGGAACCATACACAGATGTAAATGAAAACAAAACAAATCATGGGAATGGGAAATGGGCCACATTCTTCTCCTCTACTGTTCTGGGAGTTCTCCCATAACAGACCAAAGACCTGGACGTAATGTTCATCAATTAATTTGGCAAGCAATGTTTCCATTATGGAATGTAAACTGGAGTTTCTCCAAACATCTTTTTTTGTAATTGAAGCTTAGTCAGTTAATGACAATTATTTAACTGTGTTTTGGGGAGAGGGCTGAACTTTCTTCCCTGGATTCTTAACTAGCTTTTCTGAAAACCAAGGAGGTTGGAAGATTAACAGATGAAAAAATTAAGAGCAAATCACTATTGTTATGGTCCTAGATTATACCTGACCAAATCTGTTTACTCAGCAACAATTCCTAAGTAGCCAGATTCATAAAGTGACTGGATCTACCAAGCTTCTACCAATCTTTGGAGCAATCACTGGCTTCTGCTCAATTATAAGGAGTTAAGGGAGCTTGGTACCCCTGAAAACTTCATGTTTCCATATTGTCTTTGACCACTAGGCAATGCTTTCTCATGTTGATGCAGAATCTGCTCCTTGTAACTTGTTCCCATTGTTCTAAGACCAGTCTTAAGGAAATTGCTCAAAATAGGCCACCTCTGAGAGTTCCTGTCATGGCTCAGTGGTAACAAACCTGACTAGTATCCATGAGGACTCAGGTTCGATCTCTGGCCTCCCTCAGTGGGTTAAGGATCCAGCGTTGCTGTGAGCTGTGGTGTAGGTCGCAGATATGGCTCGGATCCCACATTGCTGTGGCTGTGGTGTAGATCAGCAGTATAGCTCAATTTGACCCCTAGCCTGGGAACTTCCATATGCTATGGGTGCAGTCCTAAAAAGACAAACAAACAAACAAAAAAAAACAGGCAGTCTCTGTCTTCCTTCTTACAGGCTGTCTCCCAGCTAGAGGTGGCAATTCTCAACGTGCGTATGCTTCTGTTCTTTAGGCCAACCACCCCCTAAAACTTCATTGCCAAATAGCTTTGTTCTACCCACTATCCTGGCTTGTTTTCCTTTGGACACACACTAGTTTGTCAAGATTGTGTTTAAAATGTGGTACTCAGAAATGACAACATTGCTCCTGGAGCCATCTGGCCAGGACAGAGGACAATGGGACAATGACCACCCTGAAGTTGGCACAGCAATCCCACTATTCCAGCCTGAATGGGTATCCCCTTTTGGCAGCCCAGTCACACCACTGGCTCACTTGAAACATAGTGAAAATCCCCCAACTGTTTTTCACACGATCTGGTGCCAAGTTATTACTCCCACCCTGTATTTATGCAATGGATTTTAAAAACCCAAATGCAAAACTTGACTTTTATCCCATTAACATTCATCTTCTTGTTTCCAGCCAACAAGTCAGCCTATTAGAATATCTTGTCTCTTCTTTCATCCTTTTTTTTTTTTTTTTTTTTTGCCTTTGTGCCATTTCTAGGACCGCTCCCCTGGCATATGGAGGTTCCCAGGCTAGGGGTCGAATCAGAGCTGTAGATGCCGGCCTACACCAGAGCCACAGCCACTCGGGATCCGAGCTGCATTTGCGGCCTACACCACAGCTCACGGCAATGCCAGATCCTTAACCCACTGAGCAAGGCCAGGGATTGAACCTGCAACCTCATGGTTCCTAGTCGGATTCGTTAACCACTGCGCCACGATGGGAACTCCTCTTCTTTCATCTTGATCACATTAATTTATAACTCTATAATATCTGCAAGTTTGATAAGTGTTTTCTCCAACTCCATCTAAACTGTTGATGAAAATACTGGATGGCACGCTTGGATCTGTCAGAAGGCACTAGGGACCACCTTTTGGTTGGCATAGAGTCATTTACGAGTAGTCATTTAAATAGCTGGAAATCCAAATGTCTCTTCCATACTTCAATGAAAGTGCTCCCTGATCATAAAGAGTAAACTTCCCTCATGAAATCCCCTATGGACCAAACAACCACAAACACCCTTGTCATAAGAAGGTCTTTGGCTAAACCTTCTTTAGCATCTGACTCAGCTCGGTAAGCTTCCCTTAGCCTCCATGATGGCCTTTGTCAAGGTCTTTGGCTAAACCTTCTTTAGCATCTGACTCAGCTCGGTAAGCTTCCCTTAGCCTCCATGATGGCCTTTGTCAAGGTCTTTGGCTAAACCTTCTTTAGCATCTGACTCTCAGCTCGGTAAGCTTCCCTTAGCCTCCATGATGGCCAACTGTGGCCTTTGTCAAGTGCTGCTACAAATATGCTTCCCAAAAGGTCTAAGAAGCATGCAATATGGTGATGTCTCGAGCAGCAGAAGTTCCTCACAAAACAGGAAGCCAAGCGGTTATGTAGGGATCTGCCAGGGTGTTTTGTTGGTGGTGGCTGCAGGTGTGAGGAGGAGAGAGGAGCACACAAAATAGGCACCGTCCTCTAGTGGCCAGATCTTGCTTTCTAACATTCTCCTTAAAGAAATGGCTGATTCTAGGACAGGGGAAGGACATATACAAGATGAGCTTGGAGCACCTTTTAAGGCAAAAAGTAAGAAATAACTTTAAAATAACTGAACTCAACAGCATTAGGGTATATCCAAGGCACATAGAAGCCAACGGAAAGAGCTCCCAATGACTAAAGCAGGAACTCGAATAACACAATTGAGGAGTATTGAATTATAACTCAAAGTATCACATAAATATCCTTGAGTCCACTGATATAACAAGTGATTGAATAAGTGAAGAAATGGGGGACAGCAGACAGAACTGCAGTGCAGAAGAATTCCAAGTACTTTATGGAGATACTCTGTCCTCGGAGAGAGAAAGCACAACTCTCCCTGCAGAGTGACTTCCCTTCAAGGGGTACAGACTGGACAGCTGGAAGAGGAGGAATCACTTTGTCCGAGAGCAAACTGACAAACACTTCAGTCAGGTGATCAAGATCCAGGTCAGCAGGGCTAAGTCATGCAAAGTGTGTGTACCTATCATATGATACAATGGGAACAGCATTTTACCTTACTGACGATCTTCTTCTTAAAACCCACAATCCAGAGTTCCCGTCATGGCTCCGTGGTTAACAAATCTGACTAGGAACCACGAGGTTGCGGGTTCGATCCCTGGCCTTGCTCAGTGGGTTAAGGATCCGGCATTGCTGTAAGCTGTGGTGTAGGCCGCAAATGCGGCTCAGATCCCGCATGGCTGTGGCTGTGGTGTAGGCCGGTGGCTATAGCTCCGATTAGACCCCTAGCCGGGGAACCTCCACATGCCGTGGGTGTGGCCCTAAAAAGACAAAAACAAAAACAAAAACCCCCAAAACCCACAGTCCAAGTCTTATCATGAGAAAAACATCAGATAAATTTGAATCTAGGGACATTTTAGAAAATCCTCCTCCAAACTGCGAAGGTCATCAAAAATAAGGAAAGCCTAAGAAGCAGTCACAACCAAGAGGAACCTAAGGAGACATGGTGACTAAACATAAAGTGGCATTCCAGATGAGATCTTGGAATAGAAAAGGGACTCCAGGTTAAAAAAAAAAAAGATAAAGAAAAAAAGTAAAAAAAAAAAAGATAAATATGAATAGATTATGGGCATTATGATAACCAGTTCTGACTTATGATGGATTTCTTGGGGCTTCCCTATGTTTATATGTATGTAACAGTGAAAGAGAAGTTTGTCTGTGTTTCATTGTGTGAATTCTGACTTTCTTAGTCAATAAGAGGTCTGGAGAAAAGCGAAGGAGGCAAAGCTTAATTTAAGACCCTTATACTGTCTGTCTTTTTTTGTCCACTTTAGGGCCATACCTGCAGCATATGGAAGTTTCCAGGCTAGGGGTTGAATCAGAGCAACAGCTGCCAGCCTACACCACAGCCCTAGCAATGCAGATCCAAGCCACATTTGCTACCTATACCACAGCTCACGGCAACAAATCCTTAACCCACTGAGAGAGGCCAGGGGTTGAACCCACATTCTCATGGATACTTGTTGGGTTTGTTACCACTGAACCACAACAAGAACTCCCCTTGTTCTCTTTCTGGGGTGCATTTCATTCCTTGATCAATGCACACTCTATGCCTGTCTATGGCAAATCCTGTCTAAAAACACTAAATAACAGCAGCATGTATAGAAAGCATTCTTTACATATTTAGAAAGCATATCTCCCCATCTCACTCTGACACCATAGGAAGTTGAAAGCCACTTGCCTGGTCGCAGTGGCTACTGCGTGATGTCCGGGGGTCACAATCGCACAGCTGACATCCTTTGCTGGGAACCAGATTCCAGTATCCATCAGCACAACGGTCACAGGCCTAGCCTGTGACGTTGGGCAGACAAGGGCACATGCCAGTGTCAGGGTCGCAGAGGCAAGCTTCCCGATCAGGGGGACACTGCGTGGGACTCACGCCGGCAGGATGACAGGAGCACCCTGGGATCACAGAGCCTTGGAGGTGCCTTCAGATAACACTAGCAGGCACCAATCCTGAAAACTGCTTTCTAGACTTGGAGGTACCATTTTTTTTTAAAAGGCTCAAAGAAGAAACATCTCACAGTAGAACAGAATTTATCAAAGAATCTAAATAGGTTGAACCCATGGAACTGTTTTTGATCTCCCCAAACTGCAGTGTCCTATGGTTCTGACTATTGCCATGTTCCAAGAGCTCATGAGGAGGATGAATGAAAGTCTCACTTTCTCCTCATGCCATTCACCAAAGTTCCAAAGACAGACTGTTTACTACACTGACTTGAGTGAATTAAAGTCATTAAAATGTCTTCCCAAAACAAGTAGTTTATCCACTTTCTTCACCCAGGAATTCAGACTTTTACAGCGATTCCCTTATGTATTTATTCAAGTCACTTGATGAGCTGTTTACAATGCAGATTCCTGGGTCTCACTTCCATAGATTCAGGTCAGTTGGTCTGAGGAAGAGCCCAGGAATCTGCATAGTGATATCCCACCCCCATTCCTGGGTGATTCTGACCCAGGGTCTGGTGGTCAACACTCTGATAAACAACACCCTGAGGCCACTAGGGCACCTGTGGGAGGCAACAGTCACAAAAGGCACACTAGTAACACCAGTGAGTACGATGAAGCTGCAGGTGCAATGCACCCATTTCTGCAGCTGAGGTCAGTACATCAGCCCATCCCTGAGGGCACTGACACTACGGACCTAACTGAAATGAGTCCTGGAGTTGCCACCACAGTTATGAGCTGCCATATAGCTGCCCTATTCCGCCCCTGCACCCCATCCCGAAGCTGGGCAGACTTACTCCTACAGGTCTGATTGCGGGCCGATCCAAAGTAACCTGGTTTGCAGAGCTGGCAGCTGGGCCCTTGTGTGTTGTGCAGACATTTAAGGCACTCCCCTGTGACTGGGCTGCAGGGCTCTGGATCAGTTACTTCAATGTTGTTGTTGCAGGCGCACGGCCGGCAGGGTGCTCCAGAAATTCTTGGATTTCCATAGAAACCAGCAGAGCATTCTCCACACTGCACACCTGAAAGAAGGTGACGTGTGTATGGGGATGTGTGCCCATGCGCGCATGCGCTAGGGGAGGCCACAGGAAGTGTTGTAAACAGAGGATAACTGGGCTCCTCTGGGCATAATGGAAGGTCACACATTTGGGATGGATAAGGAAAAGTGTTCTAAAATTAAAACAAAACATTCATTTTCATTTATCATCCATTCAGGGAATAAAAAGATGATTTGGATTTTAAAAGTCTATGATGAAGAATGGACTCTAGTCTTTCTTAAAAAAACTACAGAGTTATGGGTGCAGGATTCCTGGGTGCTTATATAACCAGGACCACCCGAGGATGCCTCCAGATCCAAAGCTAATCTCAGTCCCCTAATCTTCCTGGAGCTCCCCCACCTTCACCCAGTCCTAGAGGTGAAAGAGCAGTAGCGGAAGATAATGTGCCTGGAAGTGAAGAGGGGTGAGCAGTTGTCTCAATGTGTGAGACCTTGGTGTTTCTTCAGCACCATCCCCCCTTTCCTACACTCCTTACTCCTCCAACACAAAGCAACTGCCTTTGCTTGCCTCAAATGATGGGTCCACCCTCCACATTTTGGTTCATACCTTTTTTTTTTTTTTCCTCTTTAGAGCTGTACCCTAGGCATATGGAGGTTCCCAGGCTAGGGGTTGAATCGGAGCTACAGCTGCTGGCCTACACCACAGCCACAGCAACGCAGGATCTGAGCCACATCTGTGACCTACACCACAACTCACGGCAATGCCAGATCCTTAACCCACTGAGAAAGGCCAGGGATGGAATGTGCAACCTCATGGTTCCTAGTCGGATTCATTACCGCTGTGTTCCGAGTTGGATTCATTTCTGCTGTACCACAATGGGAACTCTGGTTCATACCATTTCTAAATGGAATGAACCAAACCATGCTCTCAGTTCTTGAGATCTGACGAACCAAGCCAGAGTGAACGTGGAGAAAAGGCTCTAAGAATTAACTAGAGACATGTGTAACCTTACAGGTAACAAAAAAGAATAAAAAAGGCCATGTAATTTATCATGATGGTAATTATCACTGAAGAAAATAGTAATGCCAAATTTTCTAGGATGATTAAATCAGGAAGATGTCACATTTTTTTTTCCTGGTTTGCATTACATATTTACACTCATGGTTAAACTATTCAAAATAAAGTTTGATTGAGTCAGACATAAATATTGAATTAATTTATGCAGTGTCTGTACAATGCCCAAAATGGTGCTTCAAGAACATCTGAAAAAATTAGTTATATCCATGAAATATCAGTAAAATGATTATTTGAAATTACATAAAGGAAGCTTTTGACTGATTTTTTCACTTTTAAATTATTTATGTTATATATATAAATACATACACACATATAACTTAATCACATATATATCTTAATTAACATCATGCTTTTATTTTAAATAAATTAATTTGGGAGTTCTTGTCATAAGTGGCTCAGTGGAAACAAACCTGACTAGTGTCCATAAGGGTGCAGGTTTGATCCCTGGCCTCGCTCATTGGGTTAAGGATCCGGTGTTGCCATGAGCTGTGGCTTAGGTCTCAGACATGGCTCAGATCCTGAATTGCTGTGGCTGTGGTGTAGGCCAGCAGCTACAGCTCTGATTCAACTCCTAGCCTGGGAACCTCCATATGCCACGAGTGCAGCCCTAAAAAGACAAAAAATAAAAGAAATTAATTTGACTTGAAGTCATTTGATCGGTTTTCCAGAGCATTAGTTTAAAACAATCGTAGGGAGGGAGTGGGATGGACAGGGAGTTTGGGGTTGGTAGATGCAAACTATTACATTTAGAATGGATAAGCAGTGAGGCCCTACATGTACAGGGAACTATATCCAGTCTCTTGGAATAGACCATGACAGAAGATAATATGAAAAAAAGAATGTACATATATATATATGACTGGGTGACTTTGCTGTACATTAGAAATTGGCACAACATTGCAAATCAACTATACTTATAATAAAAAATAAATTAAAAAATTGGGAGTTCCTGTCGTGGCGCAGTGGTTAATGAATCCGACTAGGAACCATGAGGTTGCGGGTTCGATCCCTGGTCTTGCTCAGTGGGTTAAGGATCCGGCGTTGCTGTGAGCTGTGGTGTAGGTCGCAGACGCGGCTTGGATCCCTCGTTGCTGTGGCTCTGGTGTAGGCCAGTGGCTACAGCTCTGATTGGACCCCTAGCCTGGGAATCTCCATATGCCATGAGAGCGGCCCTAGAAAAGACAAAAAAATAAAAATAAATAAATAAATAAGGCTCAGGTAATTAAAAATAAATAAATAAATAAATAATTGTAGTTCAGTGGAATGCATTTTAAATTATCATTGGCTTTTGAATCATTCATATTCTTGGTTCAGTAAAACAGCAATTTGCTAAATCATGTCTTATTACTATGAGCTTATAACCTGCACCACTCATTTCTCCAAGGCAGATAAATTATGAACATGTGATCATTTTTTAGACAGCCACATGGGGCAGAAGAAAAAACCATCACGAACTATACTGCATACCTGTATAACCTAGAAGACAACTGCAGATTACATCTGAGCTCCAAGGATTCTGATAACAGGAATGGGCAAAATACTGATTGCTTGAAGGAATGTCTGGACACAGGCAAGGACGGCAGGACAGGCCTGAAGAAGGATTTCCATAGTAACCATCGATGCATCTGTCAAGGCAATTTCTTTTTATTAAGACATTCCCAGGAAAAGCTCATGCTAGCCGGTGGATATGCTCTGCTTTAAGACAGTGTAACTCTCAACGCTCAGTATTTTAGAAGATGCTCATTGGCTCTGTAAAAGGTTTTTTTGCTTCATACTGAAAGTTTCACAGCTTAGTCATTAAACTCAATATAATAACAGTTAATTTACATACGACATTTTAGGAATATAAAAAGCAAGGTTCCAGGCAAATGCTTGTTATTGATTTAATTAGATAATACTTGGCTAAGATTTTGAAGGATGACGAAATGATGCTTTATCCTCCCCACCCACAGCCGTCATCCTGCACTTAAATACTGCTGATTCTCTGCTCAATAGCCCTTCAGAGAATGCTGTGCAATCAGAACAAATGAACAATAAATGAAAGAGCATATGAATGCCATACCTTTCACAGTTTCTCCCAGTTGTAAAACCTCCACAATTGAAGCATGACCCGGTCTCTGGATCACAAAGTTCTGGGAACCCATTACAAAGGCAGGGGCGGCAGGTGGGAAACCCAAAATAGTCCGCCAGGCACCGATCGCAACGGCGGCCAGCTACTTCTCCATGGCAGGGGCACTGTCCTGTTATTTGGTCACACACAGTACTCTTTGAGCCTTGAGGGTGGCAGTGACGGGCTGGGGAAAGCAAAGAGAAGCCTGTTGGGGTAGACCAGGTGTGCTGGTGAAAGAGGTATGGTTCTGATTTCACAATCTCTAATTTATTGTATCAACCCAATGAAGGGGCAAAATTGAATGTGTCCAGTGCTTAGAATAGAGCCTCGCATGCACTGGGTACCAGGTAAACATTTGTTAAGTAAGAATTCGCTAATTCATTCAATCAACGGTATGTCGTAGGAGCTCTTGCCATGGTGCAGTAGGTTAAGAATCTGACTGCAGTGGCTCAGGTTGCCTCAGAGGAGCGGGTTTGATCCCCAGCCCGAGGCAGTGGGTTAAAGGATCTGGTCTTGCCACAGCTGTGGTGTAGGTCACAACTGAGGCTCAGATTCAATCCCTGGCCAGGAAACTTCCATATGCCACATGTACAGCCCTAAAATAAACCAAACCAAACCAAACCACTGTATGGTGGACAACTTTTTTTTCTACTTGGGATATAATTGACATATAACATTATATTGGTTTCAAGTGTACCACATAATGATTGATGTTTGTATACACTGCAAAATGATCACTGTTATAAATCTAGTTAACATCTGCCAACATACATAGTTACCATTTTTCTGTGTGATAAGAACTTTTAAGATCTATTCTCTTAGCAACTTTCAAATAGATGGTACACTATTATTAGCTATAATCATGATGCTGTATGTTACATCTCCATGTCTTACTTATTTTATAGCTAGAAGTTTGTACCTTTTGACACCCTTCACTCATTTTGCCCACCTCCCACTCCCTGCTTCTGGCCAACACTGGTCACTATCTATGAGCTTGGTTTTTTGTTTGTTTGTTTGTTTGTTTGTTTTGTTTGTTTTGGATTCCACACATAAGTGAGATTATCCAGTATGTGTCTTTCTGTTTGACTTATTCACTTAACATAACACACTTGAAGTTTATCTGTGTTATCACAAGTGGCAATATGTCCTTTTTACGGCTAAATAATACTCCATTGCAGGTATATATCACATTTTCTGTATACACTTATGTCGGTGGAAACTTAGGTTGTTTCCATGTCTTGGCTGTTGTAAATAATGCTTCAGTGAAAATGAGGGTCCAGTGTAGCTGTTAGTTATCTGTGTGTCTTTGGAAAAAATGTCCATTCAAACATTATCCATCCTTTACCCATTTTAACTGAGTCTTATAAATGTTGTTCTTACAGAGGATCTGAACAAGTAACATGTTTTAATGACTTGAACTTCCCTGTATCTTGGGAGTCAAACTTTCAGATGATAAAACATATAAGAATTGTTCTCAAGATGGTCCGATTTTTGTTTTCCCTACACGGGATAATAGAGACTCAGTCCTTTCCTGGTACATCATCACTTTCAGCCAATCTTCCTTCTACAAAAACATGATGCCTGTTTGTTTGACAGGGTGGTACATGGAAGAAATGTTCTCTCTTTTGTATATATCCCTTTGTGTCCTCAGAACTTCATAATTTTTCTTAAAGAAAAAAAAAAACAAAAGCAATGATGGACTGAGGTACCATCTGCTGGGTAGGTAGACAACCAAGCCTAGGCAATGACCAGGAAGATGTGTCATCTCTCTGAATCATAACTGAAAAGGTATGTTCCCCTACCTGAAAGAAGGAGCAATCTACCTGGAGATTTTCATAGTCCCTAAGGCAGATTTCTGTGGTGAGCAGTATTTTCACTAATGGTTTACGTTGTGGACAGAGAACTATTTACTCTGATCATGACAGCCATGAGAACTCAGTTACCAACTGTGTATGAAGTCCCACCAAAGCCCTTATTAATGGGTGGCTTATGAAATGAGTTCCAAAGTAACTTGTGACCCCAGCATCAGCAAGGGTAGCATTCTGGTGACAGTGTTATCCCCTTTCTTGACTTCCCAATCTCATTGTCTTAGCTTTTCCAACCAATGGACTTATGTACCAGATGATAAAGCTGCATTTGCACAGCCAGTTCTATGGTGTGCCCCTATCCTCCCTGGTCCATCTATTTGTTACAGATTGCAAACTTCCCAAAGCATGAACCATGTTTTTATCATCACTCATGGTTACTAATAGAGCTCCGTACATTGCCAATGCCCACTGAACAGAAGAATGAAATATGGCAGAAAAATGTTCACTGTATTTTATCTACATAGGCAGACAGGGTTAATAATGTAGGCAGAATCCTAATTCCTCCCCTTTTAAACTCCCTACACTGATTTTCCTGCCTTCAAACCTCCCAGGTTGATGTAAACTGGTGTAGCCACTATGGAGAACAGCATGGAAGTTCCTTAAAAAAATTAAGAGAGAAATGCTGGGTCATATGGAAGTTCTATGTATAGACTTCTAAGGTATCTTCAAACTGTTCTCCATAGTGGCTGTACCAGTTTACATTCCCACCAACAGTGCAGGAGGGTTCCCTTTTCTCCACACCCCCTCCAGCACTTGTTATTTGTGGATTTATTAATGATGGCCATTCTGACTGGTGTGAGGTGCTATCTCATGGTAGTTTTGATTTGCATTTCTCTTATACTCAGTGATGTTGAGCACTTTTTCATGTGTTTGCTGGCCATCTGTATATCTTCTTTGGAGAACAGTCTATTCAGGTCTTTTGCCCATTTTTCCATTGATTGATTGGCTTTTTTGCTGTTGGGTTGTATCAGTTGTTTATATATTCTAGAGATTAAGCCCTTGTCGGTTGCATCATTTGAAGCTATTTTCTCCCATTCTGAAAGTTGTCTTTTTGTTTTCTTTTTGTTTTCCTTTGCTGTGCAAAAGCTTTTCAGTTTGATTAGGTCCCATGGGTATCTTCCATATGACCCCGCAATCCCACTCTTGGGCATATATATCCGCAATCCCACTCTTGGGCATATATATCCGGACATGCATCCACATGTTCATTGCAGCACTACTCACAATAGCCAGGACATGGAAACAACCCAAATGTCCATCAACAGATGATTGGATTCGGAAGATGTGGTATATATACACAATGGAATACTACTCAGCCATAAAAAAGAATGACATAATGCCATTTGCAGCAACATGGATGGAACTAGAGAATCTCATACTGAGTGAAATGAGCCAGAAAGACAAAGACAAATACCATATGATATCACTTATAACTGGAATCTAATAGCCAGCACAAATGAACATCTCCTCAGAAAAGAAAATCATGGACTTGGAGAAAAGACTTGTGGCTGCCTGATGGGAGGGGGAGGGAGTGGGAGGGATCGGGAGCTTGGGCTTATCAGACACAACTCAGAATAGATTTACAAGGAGATCCTGCTAAATAGCATTGAGAACTTTGTGTAGATACTCATGTTGCAACAGAACAAAGGGTGGAGAAAAAAATGTAATTGTAATGTATACATGTAAGGATAACTTGATCCCCTTGCTGTACAGTGGGAAAATAAAAAAAATTAAAAAAAAAGAGAGAAATGCCATATGATCTAGCAATCTTATTCCTGGGCATATATCCAAAGAAAACTGTAATTTGAAAAGATAAATGCACCACAACATTCACAGCAGCATTATTCACAATAGCTAAGACATGGAAGCAACCTAAATGTCCACCAACAGAGGAATGGATAAAGAAGATGTGGTACACAATGGAATATTACTCAGCCATAAAGAGTAATGAAATAATGTCATTTGCAGCAACATGGATGGAACTAGAGATTATCATACTAAATGAAGCTAGCCAGACAGTGAAAGAAAAGCATCATATGATATCACTTATATGTGGAATCTAAAAAAAAAGGATATACATGAACTTATTTACAAAACACAAACAGACTCATGGACAGAAAACAAACTTATGGTTACCAAAGTGTAAAGTGTGGGGAAGGGTAAATTAGGAGTTTTGGATTAATATATACATACTACTGTATATAGAATAGATAACCAATAAGAACCTACTGTATAGCACAGGGAACTATAATCAATATCTTGCAATAATCTATAGGGGAAAAGAATTTGAAAAAGAATATGTGTGTATATAACTGAATCTCTTTTCTGTACACCTGAAACTAACACAACATTATAAATCAACTATACTTCGATTTTAAAAAAGAGAGAAAAAACCCTCCCAGGTTGAGAACATGTCTGTTTCTCCATTCGATTTTTTCTACGTACAGTGACAGCCATGATGCCCCAAACCATAGCTTCCTATTGAGCATGTGTCACAGCAGCGGCCGGTCACACCAGGCTTACACTGGCACTGGCCTCCGAGTCGGGTGCAGTTGGGCCCCACTGAGCCTTGTGGGTGACGCTTGCAAGCTGCAAGAAACAAAAGAGAAAGTTGGAGGCAAAAGAAGTGACAGAGAAGCACCTCATTCCATTAGTAGCTTTAGTTCATGTCTTTCTCATTTGCTACCTCTCTAATCCACAACTCCCTTATCTGTTAATTGTGAAAAATATACGATCTACCTTCTGGGATTATAAGGAGTAAAGACAATAATGCCTGTGAAGTACTTAGAACACTGTTCTAAGTGCTCAATAAATACTCCTTAATAAACATAACTTAGCAATAACCATTACTTAACAAGTTAATGGCAGGCTTAAAATAAATTGCTTCAGTCATTAATTGTTCCAACGTAAGCATTATTATCATTATTTCTTTAATTCCTGATGACCTGCTTTGTTGTTTGACCACACCTTCCATGTCCCTTATTCCATGAGATTTTGAGCATCCCGAAGCCACAGCCCTGCATGGAGAAAGCATCCATCGGGAACTCAGGAAGCCCAGACTCTCATTGTGGCTGTCACTCTATAGCAGTGATTCTCAACTGGGGGGAGATTTTGCTCTCCAGGGGACATATAACAAAGTTTGGAGGCACTTTTTAAAAAATTGAAGTCTAGTTGATTTACAACATTGTGTTAGCTGCAGGTGTACAGCAAAATGTGGAGACATTTTTGGATGTCACACCGGGGAGCGGGGGAGGGTGCTCCTGGTATCACATGGGTAGAGGGCAGGGTTGCTGCTAAACATCCTGCAATGCACAGAATAGTGCCCTCTGCCCAACAACGTGATCTCCAGTCCTAAATTTCAAAAGGGCTGAAGGTGAGAAATCCTGCTCTACAGCTCAGTGAAATGGACCAGTTACTTAGTGTTTTGAACCCCAAGAGTCTCACTTATTAAATGAAGGTGCAGGGACGAAAGGCGTTGTTTAGAGTCCATTCCAGCCGTAAATGTTTTTCAGTGTTTCCAGGATTGCAAGTAAATATTTTAGGACCTTGGTTCCAGCAGTCTGGCATCCCCAAGCCAGGCTTCCCTTTTTTATACACTTCCTGCACTGCACATTCTGATTCCAACACACGGACAGACCGTTCTGTGTATCTAATTCACTGAGCAACTGCTATCAACACTGGCTGGTAGGAGTAGATGCTAAAATACATTAGATCATTTCACTCATGTTCCAAAGAGCCTTTGTTGCAGGGGGCGGTGCTTCAGGAGAGCCCATTAGACAGACACTCACCCACAGCGCCGTTGTGCAGCACGGCAGACACACTGGGTATGAGCCTTTCACATGCTCTGGGGAGCACCTGAGGTCCCATTCCCAAGGCCATTTCAACACATTTGTGCAGCTGATATTCATCTAAATCCTGCTTGCTGCAGAAATTCTCCAATGAATTGATTTGGGGAATAAGACCAAGCTTGTGAAATAATAAGAAAAGAATGCTTATGTTCATAATGGTCTCCTGTTCAAGATTCTTTTTTTTTTTTTTGCCTTTTTGCCTTTTCTAGGACCGTTCCCATGGCATATGGAGGTTCCCAGGCTAGGGGTCGAATCGGAGCTATAGCTGCCCACCTATGCCAGAGCCACAGCAATGCGGGATCTGAGCCGAGTCTGCAACCTACACCACAGCTCAGGTCAACGCCAGATCCTTAACCCACTGAGCAAGGCCAGGGGTTGAACCTGCAACCTCACGGTTCCTAGTGGGATTCGTTAACCACTGAGCCATGATGGGAACTCCTCAAGATTCTTTTTTTTTTTTTAATTTTCTTTTTTTAAAATTTTAATGATTTTTATTTTTTCGATTATAGCTGGTTTACAGTGTTCTGTCAATTTTCTACTATACAGCAAGGTGACCCAGTCACACATACATATATACATTTTTTTCTCACATTATCCTCCATCATGCTCCAGCATAAGTGGCTAGATATAGTTCCCAGTGCTATACAGCAGGATCTCATTGTTTATCCACTCCAAAGGCAATAGTTTGCATCTATTAACCCCATAAGATTCTAATTATTTAAAAATTAGATCTATGGGAGTAATGATTGAGAAGAGACTCATTCCATCCTTTAAGTTGCTTATGACTGACTTTTAAGATTTTCAGTCCATTTAAGAATAGTCATTTAAATATTTACATTTATTGACTTACAGTTAAGAAAAGAAGCCTTGTAGGGTTTTTTGTTTGTTTTGTTTTGTTTTTTTTGTTTTTGTTTTGTATTTTGTCTTTTATCTTTTCAGGGCCACACCTGCGGCACATGGAGGTTCCCAGTCCCAGGGTCCAATCAGAGCTACAGCTTGCTGGCCTATGCAAGAGCCACAAGAATGCCAGATCTGAGCTGCATCTACAACCCACAGCACAGCTCACGGCAATGCCGGATCCTTAACCCACTGAACAAGAGGGGATCGAACCTGCGAGCCATGGCTCCTAGTTGGATTCCCTTCTGCTGCTCCATGACAGGAACTCCAAGAAGACTTGATCTTTTTAGTTTATATATATATATTGTCTTTTTTTGCCTTTTTGCCTTTTCTAGGGCCACTCCCATGGCATATGGAGGTTCCCAGGCTAGGGCTCAAATTGGAGGTGTAGCCACCAGCCTACGCCAGAGCCACAGCAACGCGGGATCCGAGCCACAGCTCATGGCAATGCTGGATCCTTAACCCACTGAGCAAGGCCAGGGATCGAACCCGCAACCTCATGGATCCTAGTGGGAGTCGTTAACCACTGAGCCACGATGGGAACTCCTTAGTTTATATTTTTACTTTTTAATTTGTCTTAGATGTGAAAGAGTTTTCCTAGGCTACTTGTGATGAATTAAGAAATTACGGCTTAGACTTCTCACTCAAATGTGGAACAAGACAGGGATGCCCACTCTCACCACTGCTCTTCAACGTAGTTTTGGAAGTCCTAGCCACAGCAATTAGACAAATAAAAGAAATCAAAGGCATCCATATAGGAAGAGAAGAGATAAAACTATCACTGTATGCAGATGACATGATACTATACATAGAAAACCCGAAGGACTCAACCCCAAAACTACTTGAACTGATTCATAAATTCAGCAGAGTAGCAGGATATAAGATTAACATTCAGAAGTCAGTTGCATTTCTGTATACCAGCAATGAAATATTAGAAAAGGAATACAAAAATACAATACCTTTTTTTTTGTCTTTTGTCTTTTTTTTTTTGTTGTTGTTGTTGTTGCTATTTCTTGGGCTGCTCCCGCGGCATATGGAGGTTCCCAGGCTAGGGGTTGAATCGGAGCTGTAGCCCCCGGCCTATGCCAGAACCACAGCAACACGGGATCCGAGCCTCGTCTGCAACCTACACCACAGCTCACGGCAACGCCGGATCATTAACCCACTGAGCAAGGGCAGGGACCGAACCCGCAACCTCATGGTTCCTAGTCGGATTCGTTAACCACTGCGCCACGACGGGAACTCCCTACGACACCTTTTAAAATTGCACCTCACAAAATCAAATACCTCAGAATACACCTGACCAAGGAGGTAAAGGACCTATATGCCGAGAACTATAAAACTATAATCAAAGAAATCA